>NC_086445.1:935979099-937314099 GCF_028390025.1 Pseudophryne corroboree | reverse complement strand
GTCCTGTCGACCTAGAACATGTCGATCTAAAGACCCTGTCGACCTAGAAACCCTGTCGACCTACTTACTGTCGACCAAAACATTGTCAACCTACTTACTGTTGACCTAAAGACCAGATCCCCCACCAACTACCCGGAGCCAGGAACTAGCACAGAGCCTGTATCCGCCAACTACCCGAAGCCAGGAACTAGCACAGAGCCTGTATCTGCCAACTACCCGAAGCCAGGAACGAACACCACCAACTACCCGGAGCCAGGATCTAGCACAGAGCCTGTATCTGCCAACTACCCGAAGCCAGGAACGAACACCACCAACTACCCGGAGCCAGGATCTAGCACAGAGCCTGTATCCGCCAACTACCCGAAGCCAGGAACGAACACCACCAACTACCTGGAGCCAGGATCTAGCACAGAGCCTGTATCCGCCAACTACCCGAAGCCAGGAACTAACACCACCAACTACCTGGAGCCAGGATCTAGCACAGAGCCTGTATCCACCAACTACCCGAAGCCAGGAACTAGCACCACCAACTACCCGGAGCCAGGATCTAGCACAGAGCCTGTATCCACCAACTACCCGAAGCCAGGAGCTAGCACGGTACCTGTCTACCATCTACCCAGAGCCAGGAAGTAGCACAGTACCAGTATCCATACTTACCTGGAGCCAGGAAATGGTACAATGCTTGCATTCACCAACTATCCGGAGCCAGGGAACTAGTACAGAGCCTGTATCCACCAACTACCCGGAGCCATGAACGCATAGTATCCATATCCACCAACCATCTGCCTGCATCTGCCAACTACCCGTAGCCGGGAACTGGCACAGTGCTTGAATCTACCAACTACACGGAGGTAGGAACTGGCACGGTGCTTGAATGTACCAACTACCCAGTGCCAAGAACAAGCACGGTACTTACATGGATGAAATAACTGCAGAAAGAAATAAGAAAGAGACTGTATCCGCCAAGTACCTGGAGCTAAGAGCTAGCACAAACGCTGTATCCACCAAGTATCCGGAGCCAGGATCTAGCACAGACTTTATCCACCAAGTTCCTGAAGCCAGAAACTAGCACAAACGCTGTATCCATCAACTTGCACAGTACTAGTAGGTACCAAATTGGAGCAAAAACATACACTGTACCAGTATCGGGATGGTATCAGGAACCCCGGCGCTTGGGATGCCGACGGTCAGAATACAGACAGCGGCATCCCGACACACTGGATCCCAACACCTGGAAGGTAAGTAGGTTAACACCCCCCCCCCCCCCCCCCCCAACCGTTTCCCCACCACCACCACCACCCCACCCTGCAGCCTAACCCTAACCCTCCCCGGTAGTGCCTAACCTCACCCTCCCCGGTAATGCCTAACACCCACCCTTCCCTGCAGCTTAACACCACCCCCACTTCCTAATCCTAACCCATACCCCCCCACCATAGCCTATATCTATAACCCCCACACCTGCGGCCTGATCCTAACGAGCCCCGGCAAGCTTACGTTCAGGATGCCGGCAGGCAGAATCCCAACATGGAGTAACATGCCGGCACTGTAATACCGACGACTGGCATCCTGAACGTTAGCATGCCGGGGCTGCATTCACCTGTATCCACCAAGTACCTGGTGCCAGGGACTAGCACAGTGCCTATATTCCTACACTTCCTGGAGCTAGAACTAGCACAGTGCATGAACATGTAATTCCCCCCATGAAATGTATATAGGCAGAAGTGAAAGGGGAACACGGGTCATTTGGCTCCACCTGTAGGTCCGGCGTACTGTGCCATGTGGGAGAACTGTTACATAGTACAAGTACTTACACTGATATGCAAGAGGTAAATGGGCATTGGGCGTATATATGCCTGTATGGAGAGATGTATGCATCATCCAGTGCGCCCGCCCAATTCTATGTACTCTTGCTTTCTTACTAGTCCCCATCATTTTACACCAGCCTGTCCTAGGTGCAAAATGGGTTGGTATCAATATACCGGTGGCCGGGCCCCAGAATGCCAGCAGTGGGGCAAGCGCAAAAGAGCCCCTTGCGGGCTCGCTGCACTCACCATGCTGCCGGCACGCAATTTATTCTCCCTCCAGGGGTGTCGTGGACACCCCAAGTGGGAGAATAGGCGTCGGTAACCTGGCAGTCGGGATCCCGGCGACGGTATGCTGAGCGCCGGGATCCTGACAGCCGGGATGTTGAATGCATCCCGTGCAAAATATATGCCTGGAAAGAGGTGTAGCCACATTTTGTGTCCTGCTTCACTTTGTTCTGTTGAGACATCCTCATGGAACCACGTGTTCAGTCCTAAATGTAGAGATAAGTGTAGAGATTGAGGTACATACAGATGTGTCCTCATAGAGCATTGCTGCAGTCACCCCAAACATCCCCTCTCGGACAAAAAATGCATTTTAGTAGCAACACGACTAATGCACTAGGAGGCTGTGTTGATTCATTTGATATGACACCTGTATATCTCTACGTAACTTAGTTTCTGAATCTGTACACAAAGTGCTACAGTGTAACAGCCGTAGTTTTTTTTCCAATATAAGTTCCGTCCTGCTCCCTATACAGTCTCAGTCAGACAGTCACACACAATATACAAGTGTCATATATCAGTTAATCCGCAGTCTCCTGGTGCGTCCTAGCAGCATCGTGTTGCAACTTTAAAACATTTTCAACAAAAAAAGATGCCCGACGTTAGCAGAGTTGCACGGGACCTGGCGGCTCACTCATACCAGGCATCTTGCACTGCATGGCGTATTGAGTCTGGATGTATGGGGACACATCTGTATGACACTGCATCACCTGTCAGTGGCAAATGCATGATTTCTGGAAGGGGGTTTCCAAATGCAGTCCACAATCTCCTACTCTGCAGATCATTGTAGCAAGTGCGGGAGTCTGGGGGAGTGGTCGAAGAACCCAGTAACTACCCTGGACATTAATGTAAACAATGTTTTGTGGGGGGTTTTATATGCTGGATACTGTATGGAATACAGTATTAATATTTAACACTATAGTTTGTCTATAGTACAGGCTGTATCAAATCTATTTAAATAATATAAATAAGTGGTCAGGAAAAGGTTAAACATACCATAATAAATACACAAACATAATAGAACCAGTACTGCACTTTCTAAGCACACATTCTCCCACCTCATGGTAAGGCTCCTGTCTCTTCTTCCTGGTAGCTGCTCTCTGGTCCAGTGCACTGATTGAGGACTCCTATACACCCATAAAGCAAACTTGGTAGATGAAGCTGCTACCACTGGGCATGTGCAGCAGCTCTGCTCTCTCACTTAAACTGCATGTAACCGTATTATATACCAGTGCTAGTGTTGTCATAATTTGAGCCACTTGCCAAGAGGAGGGGGGTTTCCGGGCAACTGGATCCCCCCTGCATTTGCCTATGCCTGTACTTGCATGCAAACAAGCCTACGTACAACTCTACATCATGCATAGGAGATACTCTTAATTCTGGAGATTTTATTGACCATTACCTACAGTAGCCACATTCTCCAATGTAGGATATAATTGTCAGTATTTGCCTGCACATACATTTTATTCATTATGTGGTATTTCATGGAGAGTGACAGCGCTAGTGCTATTTTAGGTGGTGATATGCAGTAATGCTTCTTTATCTGCTTCATCCGCCTAAATTGTGCTACCAAGCCCAGAGTTATATGCAAAGCAAGAAGAAAGAAATTCTTACCTCTGCTTTTTCTTTTATGTTCAAGGCTCAGAGCCAGGATATAGTCCCAACGATTGGATTCAGCATTGAGAAATTCAAGACATCCAGGTACTGTACCAGAAACCGTCGACTCTATATCCATAGCACCAAACAAGTCCTTCATAATTACTGGCCGGTGTGGAACCAGTGGATGTGTTTTATGTGTCTGTTTTATACAAGCATAAACCGGTGGTTCTCAAACATGGGGGCAGATGTATTAACCTGGAGATGGCATAAGGAAGTGATAAACCAGTGATAAATGCATCAGCCAATGAGCACCTAACTGTTAATTTACATATTGGAGCTGATTGGCTGGTGCATTTATCACCTTGGGTTTATCACTGGTTTATCACTTCCTTATGCCTTCTCCAGGTTAATACATCTGCCCCATGGTCCTCAAGGCTCACTAACAGTCCAGGTTGTAAATCCGTTTGATTATACCATCTGTGCACAAGCAAGGATATCCTTAAAACCTGGACTGTTGGGGTGCCTTGAGGACTGAGTTTGGGAAACTCTGGCATAAACCTTCATATGAATAGGGTAACCATAATATCCCTTTAATCTGGGACACATATGATTTACACAGGTTCTGTGGCTGGCTAAAACTAGAGTGAAATTCAGGCTACAGTTTAGCCAGACACAGAACCTGTGTAAATGATATGTGTCCCAGATTAAAGGGTTATTATGGTCACCCTATATGACAACTTTTGAACAATGGAATATACAGTATGTATGTGTATATGTATGTATGCCAGTGTTTCCCAACTCATATACTCTGGGAACCCAAACAGTGGTTTTTAAGGTTTCCTCGCAGAATGGCAAGTGAACTAATTAGCAGTTTTGTAGAGCATGTCAGTCAGTAATGATTACACCTGTGCTGAAGCATGGAGTATAGAAAACATGCAGTTAGGGTTCCCTGAGGACTGGAGTTGGGATACACTGGGGCAGATGTATTAAGCCTGGAGAAGGGATAAAGCAGTATTAAGTGGAAGGTGATAACGCACCAGCCAATCAGCTCCTAACTGTCATTTTTTTCAAATCTGTAATGATTGGCTGGTGCGTTATCACCTTACACTTATCACTTCTTTATCCCTTAATACATCTGCCCCCACTGTGTATTCAGTGGAGGTCCTGAGGAAACTGTGGGGACCTGATAGGTCCTTGGTCAGTGGTTCCCAACCCTGGTCCTCAAGGTACCCTGACATTCCAGGTTTTAAAGTTATCGAAGTTAAAGCACAGATGACTTAATTAGTTCCTCAGCCAATTTGATTATACCATGTGTTCGCAAGCATGATTAACACTACAATCTGGACCTTTAGGGTGCCTTGAGGACAGAGTTTGGGAAACCCTGACCTAGGTGATTTGTTGTGGCAATGCCCTTAATGTAATAGGAGAGGCTCGTTAACAAGCAATATCCACAAATTATGCCAGCAAAATGAATTGCCTCCCAGGTGATGCATTGCTGTTCCACGTGTTGTTAATTATTAATTTACAGCCAGATTTATACAACATTTCTAGCTCTCAGTGGGTCTTCACTTGCAATAAAAAGTCTTTTTAGACTGTTAAGTATTTTAGCAATAAAGTGAAGATGGAAACGCAGCTGCCTTAACAAGGTATTAATGTACAACCGCACTTAACAATAAAACTTTAAAACCATCTACTAAAAAAGAATTAGGAATCTGTGCGACCATCGTTGCGCTGTTTATTACACGTCTTATCTAAACCTCTTTTTAAAAGTAATGTTTGATCAGGACAGGGCATCTGAAAAAGGCACAAGAATAATGATCAGGATATAAAACATAATTAATCCCACTGACCTCCATATCTTGGAAAGTTTATTTTTAATTTTGCCATCAGAGACTTAAAGCGGTTTCATTGCTGCGCTGTAACAAGCCTTACATTTGCAACTATAATACATTAATTCCCTCCGTCTGAACATTTTATTTTAGCAGATGATTAAACTGGGCGATTTTGATAGCATCAAATAATCAGTTCCAAAGGGAATTTGTGTAATGGTAAAAAAGCTTCAGCAATTCTTGGTTGCTGTCGAGCCACCGCAAGTGGTAAGTATACACCTCGTTCTAGTCTTGTGGCCTAATATCACACCTCGTTTGGGTAATAACACTGATGCATGGAGTGAAGAGAGATATAAATTGTAAAAATTACGTGAAAATCAGTATTGGAAAGAATGGTGGATTTTAAACTAGTTTGATCTGTACGTAATCAGTTTAAGGAAGACCAGCATTATGTGACAGTATATTTCTGGATCCCTCCCAATATATTAGGAGCATATCCAATTACCAACTAATTGTCAGCTCTGGCCTATTCAGTTTGGTCCGAGCCGACATCTTGTATCTGTACATCTTGTATCCCCCGTACGTTAAGCCTCGGGGGTGTTTTTTTCCTCGTAGCCTCAGGAGCTGCGAGGAAAGTCCGCATTACACCCTCTTGGATTCAGCGCACTGGGAAACCCATATATTCTGCCTCATTTTAGGCTGAATCTAATAGGCCCTACACACTGGCCGACATCACTCAAAGATATGAACGATCTTGTTCATTAATGAACAAGATACCGTTCATATCTTTGAGTGTGGGGGCACCAGCGATGAACGATGCGCGGCCCGCGCTCGTTCATCGCTGGTGCCCCGTCGGCTGTGCATGCAGGCCAATATGGACGATCTCGTCCATATTTCTCTGACGTCCTAGTGGATGCTGGGAACTCCGTAAGGACCATGGGGAATAGCGGCTCCGCAGGAGACTGGGCACAAAAGTAAAGCTTTAGGACTACCTGGTGTGCACTGGCTCCTCCCCCTATGACCCTCCTCCAAGCCTCAGTTAGATTTTTGTGCCCGGCCGAGAAGGGTGCACACTAGGGGCTCTTCTTAGTGAAAGTTTAGTTTTAGGTTTTTTATTTTCAGTGAGACCTGCTGGCAACAGGCTCACTGCATCGAGGGACTAAGGGGAGAAGAAGCGAACTCACCTGCGTGCAGAGTGGATTGGGCTTCTTAGGCTACTGGACACCATTAGCTCCAGAGGGACCGAACACAGGCCCAGCCTCGGAGTCCGGTCCCAGAGCCGCGCCGCCGGCCCCCTTACAGAGCCAGAAGCAAGAAGAGGTCCGGAAAATCGGCGTCAGAAGACATCCTGTCTTCACCAAGGTAGCGCACAGCACTGCAGCTGTGCGCCATTGCTCCTCAGCACACTTCACACTTCGGTCACTGAGGGTGCAGGGCGCTAGGGGGGGGCGCCCTGAGCAGCAATAAAAACACCTTGGCTGGCGAAAATACATCACATATAGCCCCCAGGGCTATATGGATGAATTTTAACCCCTGCCAGATTTCACAGAAAAACGGGAGAAAAGGCCGCCGAGAAGGGGGCGGAGCCTATCTCCTCAGCACACTGGCGCCATTTTCTCTCACAGCTCCGTTGGAGGGAAGCTCCCTGGCTCTCCCCTGCAGTTACTACACTACAGAAAGGGGTTAAAAAAGAGAGGGGGGCACTAATTAGGCGCAGTATAACAATACAGCAGCTATAAGGGGAAAAACACTTATATAAGGTTATCCCTGTATATATATATATAGCGCTCTGGTGTGTGCTGGCATACTCTCCCTCTGTCTCCCCAAAGGGCTAGTGGGGTCCTGTCCTCTATCAGAGCATTCCCTGTGTGTGTGCTGTGTGTCGGTACGTTGTGTCGACATGTATGAGGAGGAAAATGAGGTGGAGGCGGAGCAATTGCCTGTAACAGAGATGTCACCCCCTAGGGAGTCGACATCTGAGTGGATGAGCTTATGGAAGGAATTATGTGAGTCAGCTCTTTACAAAAGATTGATGACATGAGACAGCCGGCGACTCAGCCTGTGCCTGTCCAGGTGTCTCAAAAGCCATCAGGGGCTCTAAAACGCCCGTTACCGCAGATGGCAGATACAGACGCCGACACGGATACTGACTCCAGTGTCGACGATTAAGAGACGAATGTGACTTCCAGTAGGGCCACACGTTACATGATTGAGGCTATGGAAAATGTTTTTACACATTTCTGATAATACCAGTACCACTAAAAAGGGTATTATGTTGGGTGAGAAAAAACTGCCTGTAGTTTTTCCTGCATCTGAGGAATTAAATGAAGTGTGTGATGATGCGTGGGTTTCCCCCGATAAAAACTGTTAATTCCTAAAAAGTTATTAGCATCATACCCCTTCCCGCCAGAGGATAGGGCACGTTGGGAAACACCCCCTAGGGTGAATAAAGCGCTCACACGCTTGTCTAAACAGGTGGCACTACCGTCCCCGGATACGGCCGCCCTTAAGGAACCTGCTGACAGAAAGCAGTAAAATATCCTAAAATGTATATACACTCACACGGGTGTGATACTGCGACCAGCAATCGCCTCAGCCTGGATGTACAGTGCTGGGGTGGCTTGGTCGGATTCCCTGACTGACAATATTGATACCCTAGATAGGGACAGTATATTACTGACTATAGAGCATTTAAAAGATGCATTTCTATATATGCGTGATGCACAGAGGGATATTTGCCGACTGGCATCAAGAGTAAGTGCGCTGTCCATTTCTGCCAGAAGAGGGTTATGGACAAGACAGTGGTCAGGTGATGCTGATTCCAAAAGGCATATGGAAGTATCGCCTTATAAAAGGGAGGAGTTATTTGGGGTAGGTCTAACAGACCTGGTGGCCACGGCAACGGCTGGAAAATCCACATTTTTACCCCAGGTAGCCTCTCAACATAAGAAGACGCCGTATTATCAGGCGCAGTCCTTTGGGCCCCATAAGCAGAAGCCCTCTCCCGTTTTCTGCCAAGTCCTCAGCATGACGCTGGGGCTTTACAAGCGGACTCGGGCACGGTGGGGGCCCGTCTCAAAAATTTCAGCGTGCAGTGGGCTCACTCACAGGGGACCCCTGGATCCTTCAGGTGGTATCTCAGGGGTACAAATTGGAATTCGAGACGTCTCCCCTTCGCCGTTTTCCTAAAGTCTGCTTTACCGACGTCTCCCTCCGACAGGGAGGCGGTATGGGAAGCCATTCACAAGCTGTATTCCCAGCAGGTGATAATCAAGGTACCCCTCCTACAACAGGAAAAGGGGTATTATTCCACGCTGTTTGTGGTACCGAAGCCGGACGGCTCGGTGAGACCTAATTTAAATCTGAAATCCTTGAACACTTACATACAAAGGTTCAAATTCAAGATGGAGTCACTCAGAGCGGTGATGGCAAACCTGGAAGAAGGGGATTATATGGTGTCTCTGGACATCAAGGATGCTTATCTCCATGTCCCAATTTACCCTTCTCACCAAGGGTACCTCAGGTTTGTGGTACAGAACTGTCACTATCAGTTTCAGACGCTGCCGTTTGGTTTGTCCACGGCACCCCGGGTCTTTACCAAAGTAATGGCCGAAATGATGATATTCCTTCGAAGGAAGGGAGTTTTAATTATCCCTTACTTGGACGATCTCCGGATAAGGGCAAGATCCAGGGAACGGTTGGTAGTCGGGGTAGCACTATCTCAAGTAGTGTTGCGGCAGCACGGTTGGATTCTTAATATTCCAAAATCGCAGCTGATCCCGACGACACGTCTTCTATTCCTAAGGATGATCCTGGACACAGTCCAGAAAAAGGTGTTTCTCCAGGAGGAGAAAGCCAGGGAGTTATCCGAACTAGTCAGAAACCTCCTAAAACCAGGCCAAGTGTCAGTGCAGCAGTGCACAAGGGTCCTGGGAAAAATGGTGGCTTCCTACGAAGCAATTCCATTCGGCAGATTCCACGCAAGAACTTTCCAGTGGGACCTGCTGGAAAAGTGGTCCGGATCGCATCTTCAGATGCATCAGCGGTTAACCCTGTCACCAAAGACAAGGGTGTCTCTCCTGTGGTGGTTGCAGAGTGCTCATCTTCTAGAGGGCGCAGATTCGGCATTCAGGACTGGGTCCTGGTGACCACGGATGCCAGCCTGCGAGGCTGGGGAGCAGTCACACAGGGAAGAAATTTCCAGGGCTTGTGGTCAAGCCTGGAGACATCACTTCACATAAATATCTTGGAGCTAAGGGCCATTTACAATGCCCTAAGCCAAGCAAGACCTCTGCTTCAAGGTCAGCCGGTGCTGATCCAGTCGGATAACATCACGGCAGTCGCCCACGTAGAGAAGCTGCAAGGATTTTTCGCTGGGCGGAAAATCATGTGATGGCATTGTCAGCAGTGTTCATTCCGGGAGTGGACAACTGGGAAACAGACTTCCTCAGCAGAAGTCTTCCACATGATTGTAAACCGTTGGGAAAAACCAAAGGTGGACATGATGGCGTCCCACCTAAACAAAAAATTGGACAGGTATTGCGCCAGGTCAAGGGACCCTCAGGCAATAGCTGTGGACGCTCTGGTAACACCGTGGGTGTACCAGTCAGTGTATGGGTTCCCTCCTCTTCCTCTCTTACCAAAAGTATTGAGAATTATAAGACGGAGGGGAGTAAGAACTATACTCGTGGCTCCGGATTGGCCAAGAAGGACTTGGTACCCGGAACTTCAAGAGATGCTCACGGAGGACCCGTGGCCTCTACCTCTAAGAAGGGACCTGCTCCATCAAGGACCCTATATATTCCAAGACTTACCGCGGCTGCGTTTGACGGCAGGGCGGTTGAACGCCGGATCCTGAAGGAAAAAGGCATTTCCGGATGAAGTCATCCCTACCCTGATCAAAGCCAGGAAGGATGTAACCGCAAAGCATTATCACCGCATTAGGCGAAAATATGTTGCGTGGTGCGAGGCCAGTAAGGCCCCGATGGAGGAATTTCAACTAGGTCGATTCCTGCATTTCCTGCAAACAGGAGTGTCTATGGGCCTAAAATTGGGGTCCATTAAGGTTCAAATTTCGGCCCTGTCAATTTTCTTCCAGAAAGAACTAGCTTCAGTTCCTGAAGTTCAGACATTTGTAAAAGGGGTACTGCATATACAGCCTCCTTTTGTGCCTCCAGTGGCACCTTGGGATCTCAATGTAGTTTTGGGGTTCCTAAAGTCACAATGGTTTGAACCACTTGAATCTGTGGAGTTCAAATATCTCACATGGAAAGTGGTCATGCTGTTGGCCCTGGCCTAGGCCAGGCGCGTGTCAGAATTGGCGGCTTTATCCTGTAAAAGCCCTTATCTGATCTTCCATTCAGACAGGGCGGAATTGAGGACTCGTCCTCATTTTCTCCCTAAGGTGGTTTCAGCGTTTCATCTGGACCAACCTATTGTGGTACCTGCGGCTACTAGTGACTTGGAGGACTCCAAGTTGTTGGACATAGTCAGGGCCCTGAAAATATATGTTTCCAGGACGGCTGGAGTCAGAAAATCTGACTCGCTGTTTATCCTGTATGCACCCAACAAGCTGGGTGCTCCTGCTTCTAAGCAGACTATTGCTCGTTGGATTTGTAATACAATTCAGCTTGCACATTCTGTGGCAGGCCTGCCACAGCCAAAATCTGTAAAAGCCCATTCCACAAGGAAGGTGGGCTCATCTTGGGCGGCTGCCCGAGGGGTTTCGGCTTTACAACTTTGCCGAGCAGCTATTTGGTCAGGGGCAAACACGTTTGCTAAATTCTACAAATTTGATACCCTGGCTGAGGAGGACCTGGAGTTCTCTCATTCGGTGCTGCAGAGTCATCCGCACTCTCCCGCCCGTTTGGGAGCTTTGGTATAATCCCCATGGTCCTTACGGAGTTCCCAGCATCCACTAGGACGTCAGAGAAAATAAGAATTTACTTACCGATAATTCTATTTCTCGTAGTCCGTAGTGGATGCTGGGCGCCCATCCCAAGTGCGGATTGTCTGCAATACTTGTACATAGTTATTGTTAACTAAATCGGGTTATTGTTGTTGTGAGCCATCTATCCAGAGGCTCCTCTGTTATCATGCTGTTAACTGGGTTCAGATCACAGGTTGTACGGTGTGATTGGTGTGGCTGGTATGAGTCTTACCCGGGATTCATAAATCCTTCCTTATTGTGTACGCTCGTCCGGGCACAGTATCCTAACTGAGGCTTGGAGGAGGGTCATAGGGGGAGGAGCCAGTGCACACCAGGTAGTCCTAAAGCTTTACTTTTGTGCCCAGTCTCCTGCGGAGCCGCTATTCCCCATGGTCCTTACGGAGTTCCCAGCATCTACTACGGACTACGAGAAATAGAATTATCGGTAAGTAAATTCTTATTTTTTGCCTGCACTGCTACGGAGCCGGGTGACGGGGGGAGTGAAGAAACTTCACTCCCCCCGTCACGGCCCCCCCCCCGCCGCTGGGTCGCCCGTGGGCCGTATCCGCCGTCGGGCAGCTCGACGGCAGATCGGCCAATGTGTAGGTCCCTTAAGGGTTATTTGCATTGCACGAGGGTTGCGAATAATAGTTCAGAGCATGAAACATGAAGCATTTTTACCCGCGCAGTATACCCAGCGCCTAATTGGATATGCCCATAAGTAGGGTATTGCTGTTGTACTTATTTATGTCATATGCTAACTGTAGGTTACAGTATTTTCATCTTATTTTTATAGTTTCATCTTATTTTTTTATGTTTCAGCTTGTCATTCACGGTTTTTGATATGTCGGGACAGGGGCGGTACAGGAATCTCTGGGAGCACTATTACAAGTAAGTGACCTCTCTCCCATCCCCCTATATATTTCTGCTGCACCAAGCAACTTTTGCTTTAAAAGTGGTCGTCTTCGTCACACAAATCAAACATCTGGATGCGACAAACTACGTTGCTACACTGCACTGATCTAGTTGACGTGCGACATTTGAACATCTGTGCGCAAAGGAGTCTAAATCTGTGTTAGGATTCAGCGTCCATGGATTTTAATCAGACCCAAGTTCCGTTGTGCTTCATTTGTGAGTTTGTGTGTGTCTATAACTAATTCCTGTGCGGTTCTAGTCGCAGTCCAGCTTCTCTGGTACACAGTAAGTGGTGTATACATTTAAAGAAAAAGTTGTTGTACCACACCTCTCAGAGCGTCTCGGTTGCGCTGGGCGTCTGGCGACGAATGTGTATTGAGGGTAGGTATATGAGGATACCTCTGTATCATACCCAAACCTGGCTACGGCAATTGCCGATGAATTTCTACAACGGTTTTTAGAAATTGCCAGGATCCACCGTGCTTTTGAGCATCAGGATGCCGATGTTGTCATCCTAACTGCCAGGATTCTGACTGCTGGGATTTCATACCCAACCCCGCATAAATACCCACTCAGAGAAGATCTCTATATTGCTGGCAATTTTAGATGCACTCTGCTAGTGACTGTATGTAACAAAATGCTATTTTGTTGTAAATTGTACCTATCTCTTTTTGTTCTATAACATGAATTCGATCCTTTCCATAAATCCAGACAGAATTGTCATCTACACACGAACTGGAGGCAGCCATTTTGTTGGCTTTCATTATTCATAACAATGCATCATGTCCGTTTACTCTGTAGTAGTGACACCAGGGTTCTTACTAAATTGACAGGGTGCATTCCTTTTAATATTTTTATTTAGTTCATAGTGAACTGACAGTAGTACTCTCCTGAATATTGGAGCGGTCCACAAAATGGCTGCCGTTGTGTGCATGTGACAAGTGCACAGTAACGTTCTTCTCAGGATGTGAACTAAGCTATTATATGGGTCAGATTAGCATGAATGGTTATTTACCTGACAGATTTGCATCCCCTCCTGTGCTGTATTGAGTTACACCACATGAATCTCTGCCTATGTTCTCGATAATAGTCCATTATATGATTTGGTTAGCATCACTGTTATGGGTAGAAAGCTTGAAATAATATTTTATTCACATACTTAATGCCACATATAGTTACTTGTCTTTCAACCATTAATTGCCACGCAGCTCAGCGCTCACCGTTGCATTGTCCATAAGTGTCAGATCTAGCATATCCCAGGGTATGGAAGTGATTTATAGCCATCTGATCTATCTGCTATAAGGTGGAGATCCTCCCTGACTGTCTAGTGGGGATGAGCTCTGTCTGGCATCATAATACTGTCTCTCTCAGCTCCTGGTTTTGAAGGTTAAATATTTGATCTTGTTTACTTTACCCGAAAATGCCACTTAAAGACTCAAACGTCAAACAGCAACATGAATAGACATTTGGAAAATATATAGGATCAGCTGCCTCTTTTTCGTATGAAGGGTCCTGCAAGCCAGGTGTTGTCAGTGAACTGTACAGAGGGTGTCTTGCTATAATAATTTATTGATGGGAACAGAACAAATTAGTTGTGTGAATACTTGTTTAAATATTTTTTTGAAAGTAATAGTGACAAAAATATAAAACATTTACTAAGATGGTACAAACTTACATCATGCCAGACACTGACTTACAAAACACCACCCACAGTGTACCCTGTGGGGGACCTAACAAGTATAAAAACTGCCCTTACTCATATGTACCCCAATTGCACACACTGTCGCAGGAAGCGATAAATAATACCCCGTAGGATCCCAGGTAGTAGCACAGGGGGTAATTCAGAGTTGATCGTAGCAGCAAATTTGTTAGCAGTTGAGCAAAACCATGTGCAGTGCAGGGGGGGGGGGCAGGCAGATATAACATGTGCAGAGAGAGTTCGATTTGGGTGGGGTGTCTTCAAACTGAAACCTAAATTGCAGTGTAAAAATTCAGAGTTGATCGCAGCAGCAAATTTGTTAGCTAATGAGCAAAACCATGTTGCACTGAAGGGGAGGGGGGGGGGGGGAGGTTGGGGCAGATATAACATGTGCAGAGAGAGTTAGATTTTGGTGGGTTATATTGTTTCTGTGCAGGGTAAATACTGGCTGCTTTATTACCCCCACAGTGTGAAAGGGTTATCCCGGGTGCAGTGACCCGGAAATCTAACCCAGGGGGTAGCAGTTGATTTACAGACGGACACAATACTGACGGTCATGATCCCGACAGCCATTGACAGACAGTAAAAATACAGACACTGTTAAAATACCGACATTCATTATACAGACATGTTCAAAATGCCGACATGCATTTTTAAGGGCTTTTTGCCCAAAAACAGACTTGTTCATACTTTAATTTAACATCCAAGTGGACTTGGCAAGTAAATATAATGGTGTGCCCAGTGCAGTGAGCCATGCGAGGGGACGCGGTACACTTACATGGTATCTGTGTCGACCTATGTCCACTGACACAAAACCTCATGTCGGCATTTTGAACATGTCGGCATAATGCAGGTTGAGTATCCCATATCCAAAATGCTTGGGACCAGAAGAATTTTGGATATCGGATTTTTCCGTATTTTGGGATAATTGCATACCATAATGAGATGTCATGGTGATGGGACCCAAGTCTAAGCACAGAATGCATTTATGTTACATACTGTATACACCTTATAAACACAGCCTGAAGGTCAATTTAGCCAATATTTTTTATAACTTTGTGCATTAAACAAAGTGTCTACATTCACACAATTCATTTATGTTTCATATACACCTTATACACACAGCCTGAAGGTCATGTAATACAATATTTTTTATAATTTTGTGTATTAAACAAAGTTTGTGCACATTGAGCCATCAGAAAACAAAGGTTTCACTATCTCACTCAGAAAATTCCGTATTTCGGAATATTTGGATATGAGATACTCAACCTGCATTAGTATTGCAACCGTATCAGTATTTTGGCTGTCGGGATTATGACCGTCGGTATTGTGCACGTCAGTAAACCATACTGAACCCAACCCAGATAGCTACCCGGGTTAGTCCAGGAAGGACCTCAAGTGTGAATAGGTAATCTAGGTCCTGTTCACTACTGCATTCCCAGCGCTTGGAGATGATGTCGTCTCCAAGCACTGACAGAGGTATGCCCCGGCAATATCCCATGTTCAGCCAGCGGTGTGAACGGGTTTCAAGCAACTGTGGCACAACTTCCCACCTGCGTTCAGTGACCTGGGCTGGACCCGGAAAAGCGGTGTAAAAGGATTATTACTCGCCATGCAGGTTTCCTTTCTCACATTTACAAAAGCAAAAGTCAAATTAAAATAAGTACTCCAAAGCATAACTTAATAAAATGATTATAAATTTGACTATGGTGTATTACAGATGTGTCAACACTATTGCGCACCAAATATCCCTTCTCAGCACATCAGGTCCCATGCAACTCTGCTTACGCAGAGCGTCTTTTGATTGTGTGTCTTCATTGAAATGAAATGTAACAAAACTGCTTCACAAGACTGAATATCTGTGTACCACTGAGTCTGAATCTCTATACAAAGTTCTACGATTTTTTGTTACGCCAAGTGCAGTTATGCTTTGATGTTGCAAATCAAATGTATCAGTGCTGTCTCGTGAAGCAGTTTTGTCACAATGTATTGTGATACACTGTTGCAAAAAAAGACGTTATACTGCTCTGCGCAGTTCTCTTGCGAATCAAGGTGTATTGAGTCTAGATGTACGAGGACACATCTGTAAAATGAATAACGCAACTCCTGCTGTGAAATGTGAGCCCTCTAGCAATCACCTGGGGCTTCTGAGAATGTTATGAAAGTAGCCAGCCTGCAGCCTGTTGCTACCAATATATTGATGCCGTAATGCGATAATGTACAAGCCAGTTTGCTAAAATAACTGTTTAGAGTGAGATGGTTAATAAGAATGAAACCATAAAGCCTGCTTTGCTGTCTACCCGCTCCTGCTGTAAATGATACCTCTGACAATAAATCTGTTTCCTGTCTTCCCGTGCTGCAGAGAAGGCCAGGCTATTATTTTTGTCATTGACAGTAGTGACAAGCTCAGAATGGTTGTGGCCAAAGAAGAACTGGAGACCCTTTTAAATCACGCAGGTAAGATTGCTTTGTGCCCCCCCAACCAGCCCCTTTATTCTCATCAGACATTTCCCAGAAACTCGTCTTGTCAGCGCTGCTGACAGCTGCTACTGAAGAGCACTCAGCTCAAATGATATATGTCAGCGGTTCAAATACCTACAGTCTTTCTTGACTGATTTTAATTTCGGTCTCTTCAGCTGTGACTGTGGTACATCCCAGCTCAGAGCTGGCCCAGCGGAGACCGTTCTGTTTCTGTAGATACAAGCAGCGACGTTTAGAGAGTCTAGCACCTCGTCGCACTATTTCTAGTACGGAACAGGTGCGTTGTTCCACAGATTTAATTGTGCTTTTCACACTTCTCTATTTTAATTGGTTGTTTTGTTTTTGTTATTTTGATTTATTTATATTGTTTAGTATAATTATTGCTTTTCATTAAAAAAATTATAATAAATAGGATGTTTGCCTAAAAAGAAACTTTAACATGAATATCTTTCCTTTTATTGGTATAATGTGATACTTTTTCCTAATTTAAAACATCGTTTGCACAGGTGTTCATTTAAAACATGTTATGGTATGGATAGTTCCTACAAATAATACATACATTTGGACGTGTGTACGTTAAGGTGTTTTGACAAGAAGTCAATCATTTCAACATCCCGCGCAGTGTTCACAAACTTTTGCTGCAAATTAAAAATGTAAAAAATTCTATGGGAACAGCCGGTTAGCCCAAAGCATCCACCATCCATTCATCTAGATACATTGTCCCTGTTGCCGCTTCCTGTGTACTCACTGTAGCGTGCCGGTGGAGGAGCAGCGAGAGCATTGAGAAACGAGATAAGCATGACAGCAAATTACATGGCAGCACCAGGCGTTTATGGATCAACGGGTCGACATGGTTAAGGTTGACAGTCAATAGGTCGAGCACTATTGGTCGACACGGGGGGGGGGGGGTCGGTCAGCCACCAATAAAAGGTTGACACATGAAAAGGTTGACATGAGATTATTATTTTTTTTTATGTGTTTGGTGTCATTTTTTCCATAACATGACCAGGAACCCTAGTTAGTGCCTCGCTCCACTACCACTGCACTCGGCACAGGTTACTATTCCCAATCGTAATCCACGGGGATGATACAGTATTTAAAAAGTTCCAGTGTCAACCTTTTTACTGTGTCGACCTTTTACACATGTCGACCAAAAGTGGTAGTCCTATTGACTGTCGACCTACCATCCGGACACCGGTGCAGGCGTCGGAGGAGCATTTAGAGCTGTAAGACCATCTCCTCCCTGGCTTCAGTGACGGCTACAAGAAGAGATGACTGCACCAAACTGGATTTATGTCCGGAGAGAAGCAGGAACAGCAAGGTAACAATATCATTATTTAATTGTTAATGTTTTTTTTGTATAATTAGCTCGGTAATATTTGTACCCTGCGGTGGCATCAGGGTATTAACCTGTTGTCACAGGAATCACCTTTTTTTTACTCCTTGGTGGCAGGTCCATTGCTTAGCTGGGTATAGCTAAATCAGCTATTCCAGGCAAGGGATTACTATTAACATTACAAGTATTGGAAATGTATTTGAGATCTATATAAATCTGTGACTCCCAAAGGCCACTTTTGGCTGAAAAATAGAAAACCGAGCATAAAAATGTAAAACGAAACCAGAGAAGATAAATCACTAATTGTGTTCCTATAAGTGCATAAGACTCTTATTAAATGTACACATTTAGTTTCGTTGTCCTCATGAGACTTCGATGAATACATTCCAGGATAATTTGCTGGGATTAGTGTGATTTATATAAAAGTAACCATGGGAATATATATTCTTTTTTGGCCTTTGTCTGGTTTACACTAGCTAACAGGCTTAAAAAGCTATTTATTACAATACACTTAGGTCACAAAATTTTTGTTTTAGCTTGAGCAGGGAGATCAGGCGCAATAATCAATTGAATGAGGTTGGGGAAAACTGTCCTAAAGAAACAAAAACTTTTTTTTAATAAACATTAAAACAAAAACAAATGTGGTGTTATGTTTTATATTTATTATTTTATTTAGTTCCAATTTTATTTGTTTATTTTAGAGCACATTGTGAATACTCCATAGAGAAATTTGAGGGATTGCTTCAAAAGGGATCTCACCGCCATCCAGAATATAGATGTGTCCACTTACATCTAGCCTCCCTGCACATTAAACAGCCCTTCTAGTCACACCATGCCGTGGCGTGACTTTGTAGCACCGACCGTCTTTATGTGAGACTTTTTCCATTAAAATGTGTCTTATTCGCAAAACAGCCTATGCTAATTAAAATGATATGTGGCATGCCTATATTCTGTGTGCGACCGTCGCAGTAACTGCATATGACATGCTATGTTACAGTGTTTTCCGAGAAAACACTGTAACGTAGCATTTTGTATGCAATTACAGCAGCAGTCACACACACAGAATAATATAGGCATGCCTCACACACAGAATATAGGCATGCCTCATATAATTTTATTCAGCAGAGTCTGCTTGTGCATCTTATTCGCATAGCGATGCAAGTAAGACGCATTTTCTGCAAAAAGACTACCGGCGCAAATTGAGTTGAACGGCATCTGTCCGCTCACTCACACCAGGCATCTCTGGCTACGTGGACACCAAAAATCTCAGCCGCGGTACAGTGGCTAAAATTCGATCGTAACAAATCGGGACTGCAGGCATTTAGGTCGCCTAGCAACCACCAGTCTGTTCCAAACGCGTCAGGAACTGCTCCAACAGTACAATGCCGGTCCCTGCCAAACAGTCCCAAAGTCCCAGATCTGGCGAATTGGAGAACCACGTGAGATGTGGCATGTCAGTCTGGTGCTCTGCAAACCAATCCAAGCCTTTCGCCCACTGTTCCGTCGCCGAGATTCTTGGGGTCCATGCTTCTTCCACTGTAGACGGATACTACTCACTGTCTTCAAGGGCACACCAACAAACGCCGCCACCTTCTCCAGGCTATGGCCATGATCTCGGCCAAACACAATGGCTCCCCTTTCCCACTCAGGTTTCCACCTGAAAATGAATCAATATCTCAACAAATGCTCATTTTATCAATACCTGAGATATTCACAATGATCATCCAATATTTTAGTGTCACATGTTCACTTCCTACGTTGTTGAACTTATACCACTTGTCTTTCCACACTCCATATTATTTTGTCCAGTGTGTGTGTGTGTGTGTGTGTGTGTGTGTGTGTGTGTGTCTGTGTGTGCGCGCGTGTGTTTGTTTGTGTGTGTGTGTGTATATATAAAGATATATATATATATATAACAGTCAATTTCGACATGAGTAAACAACAGCTTGAACTGGTGCCATTCCTCAGAGAGACCATATCAAGCAGTAAAGCGCAGAAGGCTGTTGTAGTTTTAAGTCACCGTTTCAGAGAATAACACCTTGTAATTGATGGCCTTGATAAAAGGGTTATTCCCTGAATTGTTGAAATTAAATTACTGACAGTCTTCATCCATTGATCGATCGATCGATCAATCAAATCTGTCTGTTGCATCTCACAATTGAGTCCAACTCTAAATAACTTTTAAAATTTATTTGCTAAATGTTTTCCCTTTCAGAACTTTAGAGAACATTGAGGAGCTTGACTGAGTCAAATGAAAGTGAGATTGTCCTCTTCGCTGAGAAGACAGAGCAGTACATAGAACTGGAAGGTTCTGTATTGTCTGTTGCTTCCTCTACCACACCCGGATGCTTCTGCTCAGAGTGAGAGCTTCTAGGAAAGCCCGATGTATGAGGGAGAATGCGGATTGAGGCTCTTAGAACATATGCTAGTGCACCTGAGAGAACAGCAACATAAAAACAGCTGCAGGAGCCAATGATGACAAAAGCTTGATTAATGACCTCCAAAAAGTTCCACCTGAATGCCTTTAGCATGAAACTGAACAATTTGCAGATGGTTAATTTGGAAATGCCTTGAATCTACCCATTACACACTGCAATTACTAAATCTAGCAGTTCCTCTCACACCTGTACCATACTCTCCTCTATATCACTGATTTGCATTTACACCGCAATATAGGTACCCACCACAGCATAAAAGTAACGCCTTCCATATTGCAGAACATTATGGTCTCCGCTGCCTACCCATAATCTCCTCTGCAAATAAAGCCTCTTACTAGAATGTTTCAGAGGTTCTTAATATGTATATAGAATTTCCTTTATATTTTGTTCAATATTTGTTAATCTGTTTGTTAGAACAACAAAATGTGTTTTTTTTTAAATACAATATTTCCAAACGAGCATAAAACACTTTTCAAAAAAATGTTTCTACGTTTCGTTGCTTTATATCAAAGAACACTCTTGTCAGCGCTTGTCCTGACCAGTAGCAATCCAATACAGTAATAATGAGGTTTCTCTGACGTCCTAAGTGGATGCTGGGGACTCCGTCAGGACCATGGGGGGATTAGCGGCTCCGCAGGAGACAGGGCACAAAAGTAAAAGCTTTAGGATCAGGTGGTGTGCACTGGCTCCTCCCCCTATGACCCTCCTCCAAGCCTCAGTTAGGTTTTTGTGCCCGGCCGAGAAGGGTGCAATCTAGGTGGCTCTCCTAAAGAGCTGCTTAGAGTAAAAGTTTTTCAGTGAGTCCTGCTGGCAACAGGCTCACTGCTACGAGGGACTTAGGGGAGAAGAAGTGAACTCACCTGCGTGCAGAATGGATTGGCTTCTTAGGCTACTGGACACCATTAGCTCCAGAGGGATCGAACACAGGCCCAGCCATGGAGTCCGGTCCCAGAGCCGCGCCGCCGACCCCCTTGCAGATGCCGAAGAGTGAAGAGGTCCAGAAACCGGCGGCAGAAGACTTTTCAGTCTTCATGAGGTAGCGCACAGCACTGCAGCTGTGCGCCATTGTTGTCAGCACACTTCACACCAGCGGTCACTGAGGGTGCAGGGCGCTGGGGGGGGCGCCCTGGGCAGCAATGAAATACCTATACTGGCTAAAAGATACATCACATATAGCCCCTGGGGCTATATGGATGTATTTAACCCCTGCCAGGTCTCAGAAAAACGGGAGAAGAAGCCCGCCGAAAAAGGGGCGGAGCCTATTCTCCTCAGCACACAGCGCCATTTTCCCTCACAGAAATGCTGGTGGGAAGGCTCCCAGGCTCTCCCCTGCACTGCACTACAGAAACAGGGTTAAAACAGAGAGGGTAGGCACTTATTTGGCGATATGATTATATATATTAAGATGCTATAAGGGAAAAACACTTATATAAAGGTTGTCCCTGTATAATTATAGCGTTTTGGTGTGTGCTGGCAAACTCTCCCTCTGTCTCCCCAAAGGGCTAGTGGGGTCCTGTCCTCTATCAGAGCATTCCCTGTGTGTGTGCTGTGTGTCGGTACGTGTGTGTCGACATGTATGAGGACGATGTTGGTGAGGAGGCGGAGCAATTGCCTGTAATGGTGATGTCACTCTCTAGGGAGTCGACACCGGAATGGATGGCTTATTTAGGGAATTACGTGATAATGTCAACACGCTGCAAGGTCGGTTGACGACATGAGACGGCCGGCAAACCAATTAGTACCTGTCCAGGCGTCTCAAACACCGTCAGGGGCTTTAAAACGCCCATTTACCTCAGTCGGTCGACACAGACACGGACACTGACTCCAGTGTCGACGGTGAAGAAACAAACGTATTTTCCATTTGGGCCACACGTTACATGTTAAGGGCAATGAAGGAGGTGTTACATATTTCTGATACTACAAGTACCACAAAAGAGGGTATTATGTGGGGTGTGAAAAAAATACCTGTAGTTTTTCCTGAATCAGATAAATTAAATGAAGTGTGTGATGATGCGTGGGTTTTCCCCGATAGAAAATTATTGGCGTTATACCCTTTCCCGCCAGAAGTTAGGGCGCGTTGGGAAACACCCCTTAGGGTGGATAAGGCGCTCACACGCTTATCAAAACAAGTGGCGTTACCGTCTCCAGATACGGCCGCCCTCAAGGAGCCAGCTGATAGGAGGCTGGAAAATATCCTAAAAAGTATATACACACATACTGGTGTTATACTGCGACCAGCGATCGCCTCAGCCTGGGTGTGCAGCGCTTGGGTGGCTTGGTCGGATTCCCTGACTGAAAATATTGATACCCTTGACAGGGACAGTATTTTATTGACTATAGATGCATTTCTATATATGCGAGATGCACAAAGGGATATTTGCACTCTGGCATCAAGAGTAAGTGCGATGTCCATATCTGCCAGAAGATGTTTATGGACACGACAGTGGTCAGGTGATGCAGATTCCAAACGGCACATGGAAGTATTGCCGTATAAAGGGGAGGAGTTATTTGGGGTCGGTCCATCGGACCTGGTGGCCACGGCAACAGCTGGAAAATCCACCTTTTTTACCCCAAGTCACATCTCAGCAGAAAAAGACACCGTCTTTTCAGCCTCAGTCCTTTCGTCCCCATAAGGGCAAGCAGGCAAAAGGCCAGTCATATCTGCCCAGGGATAGAGGAAAGGGAAGAAGACTGCAGCAGGCAGCCCATTCCCAGGAACAGAAGCCCTCCACCGCTTTTGTCAAGTCCTCAGCATGACGCTGGGGCCGTACAAGCGGACTCAGCTGCGGTGGGGGGTCGTCTCAAGAGTTTCAGCGCGCAGTGGGCTCACTCGCAAGTGGACCCCTGGATCCTACAAGTAGTATCCCAGGGGTACAGATTGGAAGTTCGAGACGTCTCCCCCTCGCAGTTTCCTGAAGTCTGCTTTACCAACGTCTCCCTCCGACAGGGAGGCAGTATTGGAAACAATTCACAAGCTGTATTCCCAGCAGGTGATAATCAAAGTACCCCTCCTACAACAAGGAAAGGGGTATTATTCCACACTATATTGTGGTACTGAAGCCAGACGGCTCGGTGAGACCTATTCTAAATCTGAAATATTTGAACACTTACATACAAAGGTTCAAATCAAGATGGAGTCACTCAGAGCAGTGATAGCGAACCAGGAAGAAGGGGACTATATGGTGTCCCTGGACATCAAGGATGCTTACCTCCATGTCCCAATTTGCCCTTCTTACCAAGGGTACCTCAGGTTCGTGGTACAAAACTGTCACTATCAGTTTCAGACGCTGCCGTTTGGATTGTCCACGGCACCCCGGGTCTTTACCAAGGTAATGGCCGAAATGATGATTCTTCTTCAAAGAAAAGGCGTCTTAATTATCCCTTACTTGGACGATCTCCTGATAAGGGCAAGGTCCAGAGAACAGTTGGAGGTCGGAGTAGCACTATCTCAAGTAGTTCTACGACAGCACGGGTGGATTCTAAATATTCCAAAATCGCAGCTGTCTCCGACGACACGTCTGCTGTTCCTAGGGATGATTCTGGACACAGTCCAGAAAAAGGTGTTTCTCCCGGAGGAGAAAGCCAGGGAGTTATCCGAGCTAGTCAGGAACCTCCTAAAACCAGGAAAAGTGTCAGTGCATCATTGCACAAGGGTCCTGGGAAAAATGGTGGCTTCTTACGAAGCGATTCCATTCGGCAGATTTCACGCAAGAACTTTTCAGTGGGATCTGCTGGAAAAATGGTCCGGATCGCATCTTCAGATGCATCAGCGGATAACCCTGTCTCCAAGGACAAGGGTGTCTCTTCTGTGGTGGCTGCAGAGTGCTCATCTACTAAAGGGCCACAGATTCGGCATTCAGGACTGGGTCCTGGTGACCACGGATGCCAGCCTGAAAGGCTGGGGAGCAGTCACACAAGGAAAAAATTTCCAGGGAGTGTGATCAAGTCTGGAGACTTCTCTCCACATAAATATACTGGAGCTAAGAGCAATTTACAATGCTCTAAGCTTAGCAAGACCTCTGCTTCAAGGTCAGCCGGTATTGATCCAGTGGGACAACATCACGGCAGTCGCCCACGTAAACAGACTGGGCGGCACAAGAAGCAGGAGGGCAATGGCAGAAACTGCAAGGATTCTTCGCTGGGCGGAAAATCATGTGTTAGCACTGTCAGCAGTGTTCATTCCGGGAGTGGACAACTGGGAAGCAGACTTCCTCAGCACGACCTCCACCCGGGAGAGTGGGGACTTCATCGGGAAGTCTTCCACATGATTGTGAACCGTTGGGAAAGACCAAAGGTGGACATGATGGCGTCCCGCCTGAACAAAAAACTGGACAGGTATTGCGCCGATAGTGCTACTCCGACCCTCAGGCAATAGCTGTGGACGTTCTGGTAACACCGTGGGTGTACCAGTCGGTGTATGTGTTCCCTCCTCTGTTTCTCATACCAAAGGTACTGAGAATTATAAGACGTAGAGGAGTAAGAACTATACTCGTGGCTCCGGATTGGCCAAGAAGGACTTGGTACCCGGAACTTCAAGAGATGCTCACAGAGGACTCATGGCCTCTGCCGCTAAGAAGGGACTTGCTTCAGCAAGTACCATGTCTGTTCCAAGACTTACCGCGGCTGCGTTTGACGGCATGGCGGTTGAACGCCGGATCCTAAGGGAAAAAGGCATTCCGGAAGAGGTCATTCCTACCCTGGTCAAAGCCAGGAAGGAGGTGACCGCACAACATTATCACCACATGTGGCGAAAATATGTTGCGTGGTGTGAGGCCAGGAAGGCCCCACGAAGAAATTTCAACTCGGTCGATTCCTGCATTTCCTGCAAACAGGAGTGTCTATGGGCCTCAAATTGGGGTCCATTAAGGTTCAAATTTCGGCCCTGTCGATTTTCTTCCAGAAAGAATTGGCTTCAGTTCCTGAAGTCCAGAAGTTTGTCAAGGGAGTACTGCATATACAACCCCCTTTTGTGCCTCCAGTGGCACTGTGGGATCTCAACGTAGTTCTGGGATTCCTCAAATCACATTGGTTTAAACCGCTCAAATCTGTGGATTTGAAATATTTCACATGGAAAGTGACCATGATGTTGGCCCTGGCCTCGGCCAGGCGAGTGTCAGAATTGGCGGCTTTGTCTCACAAAAGCCCATATCTGATTGTCCATTCGGACAGGGCAGAGCTGCGGACTCGTCCCCAGTTTCTCCCTAAGGTGGTGTCAACGTTTCACCTGAACCAGCTTATTGTGGTACCTGCGGCTACTAGGGACTTGGAGGACTCCAAGTTGCTAGATGTTGTCAGGGCCCTGAAAATATAGGTTTCCAGGACGGCTGGAGTCAGGAAAACTGACTTGCTGTTATCCTGTTTGCACCCAACAAACTGGGTGCTCTTGCTTCTAAGCAGACGATTGCTAGTTGGATGTGTAGTACAATTCAGCTTGCACATTCTGTGGCAGGCCTGCCACAGCCAAAATATGTAAATGCCCATTCCACAAGGAAGGTGGGCTCATCTTGGGCGGCTGCCCGAGGGGTCTCGGCTTTACAACTTTGCCGAGCTGCTACTTGGTCAGGGGCACACCCTGGCTGAGGAGGACCTGGAGTTCTCTCACTCGGTGCTGCAGAGTCATCCGCACTCTCCCGCCCGTTTGGGAGCTTTGGTATAATCCCCATGGTCCTGACGGAGTCCCCAGCATCCACTTAGGACGTCAGAGAAAGTAAGAATTTACTTACCGATAATTCTATTTCTCGTAGTCCGTAGTGGATGCTGGGCGCCCATCCCAAGTGCGGATTGTCTGTAATACTTGTACATAGTTATTGTTACAAAAATCGGGTTATTATTATTGTGAGCCATCTTTTCAGAGGCTCCGCTGTTATCATGCTGTTAACTGGGTTCAGATCACAGGTTGTACAGTGTGATTGGTGTGGCTGGTATGAGTCTTACCCGGGATTCAAAATCCTTCCTTATTGTGTACGCTCGTCCGGGCACAGTATCCTAACTGAGGCTTGGAGGAGGGTCATAGGGGGAGGAGTCAGTGCACACCACCTGATCCTAAAGCTTTTACTTTTGTGCCCTGTCTCCTGCGGAGCCGCTAATCCCCCCATGGTCCTGACGGAGTCCCCAGCATCCACTACGGACTACGAGAAATAGAATTATCGGTAAGTAAATTCTTATTATTGGTTTGGTATGCAGTCATTATGTAAATGCCGACATGGTCTGAATGCCCGCCCCCCCCCCGGGGTTGGTTTGGCCGGGCACCTTCTGGACATCTTTGTTGTAGCACTTAATCGAACGCTGTTCACTAATGTAACACTTTTTAACAACCTATTTGCTACTTCTCACCTATGTAACACTTTTAATACTCAGCTGCTGCTTCTTATTAATGTCATACCTTTTAAATTGCTACTTCTCACTAGTGTGATGCCTTGCTGTGGTTGGGTTGTGCTGGCCTGGGGGGTCCCGTGCTCTGGACCTGAACCTTAGGAATGTTAGCGACCCACCTGATGTTGCACCTGGCCTTGGTAGGTGGACCCATATATTCTGGCTAAGAACCTCAATTTTACTCCATGCTAAATTGCACAGTTTATTATGATTGTTCTGAATGCCAGTGTTCTTAGAGTGTGCACCTGCATTTTATTTTTTCTGTGTGGCACTACAAGTCTCCGCGTGGTAGCACCTCGTATTATGTTTAGAATTAGGGTGTGCAGTCCAGCCCTCCTTCTCCCCATGGTCTGAATATTGACAGAATAAGGTTAGGGCTAGAATTGTCTGGAAACGGGCAAGTAGACATTCTGAATGTCAACATTTTAAACCGATCCCATTGGTTTATATTTTGATGAAAACAAGTAAGATTGCAGCCATACAACAGTAGTCCTCATTTCTTGCTGGTGCCTACACTCTATGTACTAATTATCACAGAAAATCAGTTACTGTATTGTACACTTATCTTGCGGCTATGGAAACTGAAATGTGATAAAGTGGCTGGTTTAGACACCACACCTAAGCATTCTTTTATAGACTGATAACCATTAACACCATAATAGTAAGCAAAATAGAAAATAAATATATGCAATACTGAGCCATGCTTTATTTTACGTAATTAGTACCACGTACATGTTCTTCATTTCTAATACCTGCCCCGCAGTTTGTGTTGAAGGGAATCCTCACAATTGTGGTCCTCTCTTTGGCGTACAGACTTAGCAAGCATGACTCCTTTATGGCCACACTATCATGGGGAGCAGCAATTTATATGGCGTTACGAATAACTATAGATGTGTCCTCATCTAGCCTCTGTACTTACTGAGTCGCGCACACAGGGCATATGAGAGCCGTCTTATGTGACTCGGCCAGTGCCAACAGCTTTTTTCCCATCTTATTTGCATCACACAAGCAGACTATGCTGATAAAATGATACGTGCCGTGTGCATATTTTATGTGCGACCGCTGCTGTATCTGCATACAAAATGCTACATTACAGTATTTTCCAGGAAAAAACACAGAATATAGGAATGCCGCATATAATTTTAAGCAATGTACTCAGCTTGGGCAGCGGTGCAAATAAGATGTATTTTCAGTGGTGGGGGATGCACAAAAAGACACCCGGCGTTAGGAAACACGCTCATGACTAGGTGCCACTAGGGCATGAGAGCCACCAGCTCCTGTACAACTCGGCCAGCCCCCAGAAAAATGCATCTTTTCGCTAGGGGAATAAGATGCACAAGCAGACTTTGCTGATTAGTCTGTGTATATTCTGTATGTGACTGTGGCTGTATCTGCATATGAAATGCTACTGTACGTTACAGTGTTTTCCAGGAAAGCACCCAGAATATAGTCATGCCTACCATACATATAATTTTAAGCAGCGTAGTCTGCTTGTGCGTCTTACATAGCGAGTCAAATAAGATGCATTTTCGTGGGAAAAATGCATAAAAAGATGCCCAGTGTTAGTAAATGTGCTCATGACTAGGTGCGACTAGAAGGACTTTTTAACGTTACTGCACCAACAGTGAGTGAGGACACGTCTGTACATTAATTGTATATGCCGAATGTACATTGTGTTAAACACCCTGCACAGCTTAGCTGGTAATTGAAGGCCTTCCTAGATAATTAAAATCCTCGATTACTGTAGGATCATTTTTATTTAACAAAAAACTTTATTTCCTCAAACACATGACTTCCCCATTCATCAGTGACTGGAGGTGGGAAATATTGTTTTCCCATTATTTTACGTCACAAACATTTTAGAATCACCTGAGCTCCTTCATAAATGGCAATACAGTGGTATGAAAAACAGCCAGGGGCAGGAAGACATTGGACGGGCACTAGGAATCGGGGGTGGGTGGTCAGCCACTGTAAAGAATGAAGCTACGCATATTGCATGTCCGCAAGGGGCACAGTTGCAGGACTGCGAAATAATGACACTGTATTTCCAGAACTGTTCCTGGAAATATGTTGCTGGAGCCGTATTTCTGGTGATTACTTCAGAAGTATAGTGCGGAACCATATTTCAGTAGAAATTGACGTAATAAGGGGGCAGGCAACTGGTAGGATGGACAGAAGAGCAGTACATTTATACTGGTGTAGGGTGTGCCTCACATACATTGCGAGGTGGTACAAAAGCTTATCGGGTGTATATGCACTTATTGGCTTAGTCTGCATGGACCACATTTTTCTAGAAGAGATCATTACTGAACTTTGCCTACATAAGAACGCCTTTCCGTACTTAAGGTTTGATTGGCGCAAAACATGTGCAGGTCTGCATGCCTTCACTATGTGAGCATGCACAGTGCAAATTTACGTAGTATGTGGTATGCGAATGAGCATACATTCAACTCTGCAACTGCTTGTATATATTTTTTATATGCTGTATGTGTGTGGGTTTGTTTGTTTGTTTTTTCATTTTAGTTTTGCTATTTTTGTTATTTTTCTTCTACATTCTTAAAACAATACTGGAGAAAAACTTCAAGGAAACTATGAAATGCGTTAACAGCTCTGGAAGTGTTGTAAAATGCATTATGAGCGCTCTCTTATATCTAATTAAAGAACATATTGACGAACCGTACAGGTTGAGTTTCCCATATCCGAAATGCTTGCGACCAGAAGCTTGCGTGCAGCATGGAGATTGCAGAGGGACGAGCGGGGTCAGCAAACAGGGTAAAATGGGAACGTTATCTGATTCGTCACATGACATCGGTGTCAACTCGAATATTCGTTTTTTGGACATTTTGCCTTTTTAAAAATAACAGATATAGGAGACTCAACCTGTACTTTAATTCATGGTGTATTTGCTTGGTTTTTCAACATCTCTGTGTACAGCCCAAAATGCATTATTTAAAATTAAAAAAGAAAAAAAAATAGGAACATTGACTTATTAATACCCCTTTTCCACTAGCTTTTAAACACGGGTAAATGTGCGGGGGCGCGCATTTACCCGTGTTTTTCCCTAGTGGAAAAGGGTCCCCCTGCAGATTCCCGGATCAAGTGATCCGGGAATCCTACCCGGGTAACTTGCCGGGTTGAACACGTGTTCAACCCGGTAAGCTGTGTAGTGTGAACGGCTCCCGTTCACAGTGTATGGGAGGGCGGTGCTGGTGATCTCCCAGCGCCGCGTCAGCAGCAGCGTCACCAACCCGGCAATATGCCGGGTTGGTGAGCTGAAGTGTAGGAAGGGGACTGTAGCACGGGTCGCAGACGTGTCAGGCGACACGGCTGCGACCTGTGCTACAGTGGAAAAGGGGTATAATTCACCCTTAGAGACAGAGAAGTATACAGAGAAGACAATACACAGAGCTTGCGGGGGATCTGTTTATGGTAAGATCAACACAGAGGACATGTGGACACCCACTTAGGTTAGAGGAGAGGAGATTTTGCACACAGAGACGTAAAGGTTTCTTCACAGTTAAGGGGGGTACACACGGAGAGATCCGTGCTTAAAATCTAAGCAATCTTGCTAGATTGCTTAGATTTTAAGCACGGATCTGCCGTGTGTATGCCCTCCAGCGATAGCGTTGCGCGGCCCCGCGCATCGCTATCGCCGATGCTAGATTGAGCTGCATGCAGGCTCAATCTAGCGGGTCGCTCACTTCACCGTTGTGTGAAGTGAGCGGCCCCCCCGTCGGCTTCTCCCCTCGCTCAGCACATCGCGCTGTGCTGAGCGGGGTGAGAGATGTGTGCTGAGCGGTCTGTGTTAAGATCGCTCAGCACACATCTCTCCCGTGAGTACCCCCCTTAAGGGCAATACGTGTTTGGAATTCCCTGCCTGAGAGCATAGTAATGGCAGACTCGGTCAACACTTTTAAGAATGGGCTAGATAAGTACCTCATGGATAAGGATATACAGGGTTATGGTGCGTAGTCATGCACTATACTGTAGTTACTAAAAAAATAAGAGGAATAAACGTCCGACATTAGCAACAGACTAAACTAGTCCAAAAAATAATACAGCGTAGGAGACCACAAATAGGTTGAACTCGATTGACAAATTGTCTTTTTTCATCCTCAAAAACTGTTACTATATTACTATGTTACTATATTGCAGTACCTGTCATATTCCATTCATCTGTGTCTATCATAGAATTTAATTCATTTTACTTCATAGGTTCTGTGAAAACTTTTGATAACTTCTTCTGTTCAATGGAAAAAAAAATACTACTGTGACAGTTTGTTTTCAATTCTTCGACACTGTAACACTTCTTGTTGTGATGTTTAGAGAATGAAGAACATGCCAGTCACTTATTACATTGGCGGAGAACCAGCACCGTATTTGTAATCAGCTGTTCTTGCTGTAGTATAGAAGGGTACAGGGGTTATTGTATCTGGTCTTATTTTTATCCCCAGTGTCAGCGGTCGGATCACAGCGTACTAACAAGGACATGGACTGCGTGTTAGCTGTACTTTATTCTGTGCGCTATGATTCCAGGTCTCACAGCTAATAATAACAGGGAAAACTGAAAAACCCCTAAATGCCCTGATCTGTCTCAGCGGTGCTGCATAAGAATTGCGTTAGTGTTATGGTCACTACACGTTTTTCTGACTTAAGGAGATCAGTCGCTAATAATGAAGTTATTATTTCATATGGTTGTACTGCTGCTGCAGCATGGCTAATGCCGGTGGCCATATTTGTTGCAGTAATTTAGACCTTTTCCCGGTAATTGAACATTCTGGAGTCTGCAAGCTGTTCTGTGTGTTAGATGAAGAATTGAAAATCAGTAAAGCAGCAGCAGAATTGCAATAGCAGCAGGACCTTTTCTCTGTAATCCAGAGATGACCAAATATTCCTGCCGTGTGTTATTTACAAGCACTTTCTCTAGCAGATCGCAGGTAATGTAATCATTAGCAAAGATGTGAGCGTATTGTCTACGTTAAGGGCTCAATGCTGGAATACCTTACATGATATTGGGGCACATCCTCTACTACAGCATCGCTCACTAATGATGGTAACAGTAGGTATGAGCTTTACTACTCTCTGTAGGAATGATTATAGTTCAGGTATATAGTGCAGATACAGGGGTATATACATGGAGCGGTGACTTTGATCTCACATTTTAAACTATCTCGCCGTATTTTACATTTGTTATTAGCTCTGCTTTCAATTTTGAAGTCAATCCTCACCCAGAAGTGACAGCAGTGCCCAACCCCCCCCCCCCCCCCCCTCCATCACCGTCTCTCTGCATGCACCAGCCTGTGCCTTGTCCGTAGCACTCTGCTTTCCCCGTTCTGTGCACTCCACGGAATAATACACACTTTATTTTTTTAAAGACAACACATTTACTGATCTTTTAATAATAAAATGAAATTTTTGCAATAGAACTGACCACCCACTTTCTAGTGGCTCCTTCATTGTAACGCTGTAATGGTTCTACGCCCGCTCGGCTCTTGAGGAAAGTCACCTCTTCTAGCATATGCTAGGTGCATACAGGCTGCACCTCTTTCCCACCAGGTCATTTTTTAGCACGAAGACGTGAGCGATTGACGGTGCAGGTGGGGGATTTGGTCTTGTGTTCATGAGCCATATACAAGTGGAACTCATTTCCCCTACCTACTGGGGGAACAATGAGGCAGATGTTTTAAGCCTGGAGAAGTGATATAGCAGTGATAAGTGGAAGGTGATAACTCACCAGCCAATCAGCTACTAACTGTCCAATTTATATATTGGAGCGGATTGGCTGGTGCATTATTACCTTGCACTTATCACTGCTTTATCACTTCTCCAGGCTTAATACATCTGTCCTAGTGTAACCAACCAGTTAACCATTGCACATACACAAGGTAGTCACATCAGGTACTTACAGGTGTGAGATTCTATTACCATATTCTGCTTTGGGATATATTCTGTTTTATGTTGGTAAATATGGCGTTATCCTTTAATGCTATCATATTTATTGCATGAATATTAATCCTTACACAAGACTTACTCCACTCCTCTTATCTCAAGTGCTGACAAAATCAGTAAATTTTTCCGCTTTTGTGATTTTATTTTTAGTTTGTTTTAAAGTCTTGTTACTATATACGATGCCAACAAAGCATGACCCCATGCACAGAAGTGTGGGTGTTTAATTGCTTGTCGAGAAGGATAGCTACCTAACCTACCTGACAAATACGTGCTGTGCCTTTAACCATCCCCTGACGAGTTTAGTATGCAGAAACAAGCACCACTGCATATTTTCCCCCATGTTGTGTATGATTATCATCTGAGACATTTCTGTCTATCAAACCCCATTATTTTCTAAAGTGTCATGTCAGGACTTCTTCAATTACACAGTCTCTGTCAGTCTCATTTTTCCCTCCATTTCATTCCTGTATCCGTGCCCTGCATCCTCCCTCTCCAGGAACGGGGACTGCAGGTCAGCCTCCTAATGGTCATTGGTGGATGAAGCCTTGAAACATCAACAAAATTGTTTCTGTCAGTTGCTTTGATGTTTAAATCTCTTTCAAAGTCCCTCTTTTCCCCTGACAGCAAAATCAAAGCACTGATATTTTTCTTCCTCAAAATTAATTTTGTTTGTCTTTATTTTTTTCCTTCCTAGTTCATGTCTGTTTTTGCTGTGCCCTAATTTGTCTCAGTTCATATCCCAGAAGTATCTTTTATTGCAGACTTTTTATATCGCATCAGTAGCCTGACACTGTATTGCAAAATTGCTGTGAATCAACTAGCTTTTTCCTCTGTTCTTCTCTTTATGCCCTTTGTAATATGGCAGGGCAGTGTATTGTATACAAATACCTACTCTGTCTGTGTGTAACACCCTAAAATCCCCCTGTTCACCACACATCCTTACTAAATAGAATGTACATTATTTTCTCCTTACTAAATAGAATGTACATTATTTTCTCCTTACATTATTTCTCTGACGTCCTAAGTGAATGCTGGGACTCCGTAAGGACCATGGGGAATAGCGGCTCCGCAGGAGACTGGGCACAACTAAAAGAAAGCTTTAGACTAACTGGTGTGCAATGGCTCCTCCCACTATGAACCTCCTCCAGACTTCAGTTAGAATCTTGTGCCCGGCTGAGCTGGATGCACACTAGGGGCTCTCCAGAGCTCCTAGAAAGAAAGTATATTTTAGGTTTTTTATTTTACAGTGAGATCTGCTGGCAACAGACTCACTGCAGCGAGGAACTAAGGGGAGAAGAAGCGAACCTACCTGACTGGAGATAGTTTGGGCTTCTTTGCTACTGGACACCATTAGCTCCAGAGGGATTGAACACAGGACCCGACCTCGATCGTTCGGTCCCGGAGCCGCGCCGCCGTCCCCCTTACAGAGCCAGAAGCAAGAAGTGGTCCGGAAAATCGGCGGCAGAAGACCTCAGTCTTCAACAAGGTAGCGCACAGCACTGCAGCTGTGCGCCATTGCTCCTCATGCACACCTCACACTCCGGTCACTGATGGGTGCAGGGCGCTGGGGGGGGGGCGCCCTGAGCAGCAATATAAACACCTTGGCTGGCAAATCATCACAATATATAGTCCCAGGGCTATATATGTGATAAATTACCCCTGCCAGAATTCCTGAAAAAAGCGGGAGAAAAGTCAGCCGAAAAAGGGGCGGGGCTAACTCCCTCAGCACACTGGCGCCATTTTTCCCTCAAAGCTCCGCTGGAAGGATCGCTCCCTGGCTCTCCCCTGCAGTATCAAGCTACAAAGGGTAAAAAAGAGAGGGGGGGGGGGCACTAAATTTAGGCGCAATATAACTTATATAGCAGCTATAAGGGGAAATAATTCAGTTAATCCCTGTATTATTATAGCGCTCTGGTGTGTGCTGGCATACTCTCTCTCTGTCTCCCCAAAGGGATTTGTGGGGTCCTGTCCTCTGTCAGAGCATTCCCTGTGTGTGTGCGGTGTGTCGGTACGGCTGTGTCGACATGTTTGATGAGGCTTATGTGGAGGCGGAGCAGATGCCTATAAATGTGATGTCACCCCCTGCGGGGCCGACACCTGAGTGGATGGTTATGTGGAAGGAATTACGTGACAGTGTCGACTCCTTACATAAAAGGTTTGACGACATACCGAATATGGGACAGCCGGCTTCTCAGCCTGTGCCTGCCCAGGCGTCTCAAAAGCCATCAGGGGCTCTAAAACGCCCGCTACCTCAGATGGCAGACACAGATGTCGACACGGATACTGACTCCAGTGTCGACGACGATGAGACTAATGTACATTCCAATAGGGCCACACGTTACATGATTGAGGCTATTAAAAATGTGTTGCACATTTCTGATGTTACCCCAGGTACCACAAAAAAGGGTATTCTGTTTGGCGAGAAAAAACTACCAGTAGTTTTTCCTCCATCTGAGGAGTTAAATGAAGTGTGTGAAGAAGCGTGGGCTTCCCCCGATAAGAAACTAGTAATTTCTAAAAGGTTACTAATGACGTACCCTTTCCCGCCAGAGGATAGGTCACGTTGGGAAACATCCCCTAGGGTGGATAAAGCGCTCACACGCTTGTCAAAGAAGGTGGCACTACCGTATCCGGATACGGCCGCCCTAAAGGAACCTGCTGATAGAAAGCAGGAGGCTATCCTGAAGTCTGTATATACACACACAGGTATTATACTGAGACCAGCTATTGCTTCAGCATGGATGTGCAGTGCTGCAGCTGCGTGGTCAGATTCCCTGTCGGAAAATATTGATACCCTAGACAGGGACACTATATTGCTAACCGTAGAGCATATTAAAGACGCAGTCTTATACATGAGAAATGCACAGAGGGATATTTGCCGGCTGGCATCTAAAATAAGTGCAATGTCCATTTCTGCCAGGAGAGGGTTATGGACTTGGCAGTGGACAGGTGATGCAGACTCTAAAAGGCACATGGAAGTTTTGCCTTATAAAGGTGAGGAGTTGTTCGGGGATGGTCTCTCGGACCTAGTTTCCACAGCAACAGCTGGGAAGTCTGCATTTTTACCCCATGTTCCCTCACAGCCAAAGAAAGCACCGTATTATCAGGTACAGTCCTTTCGGCCCCATTAGGGCAAGCGGGTTAGAGGCGCGTCCTTTCTGCCCAGAGGTAGAGGGAAAAAGCTGCAGCATACAGCCAGTTCCCAGGAGCAAAAGTCCTCCCCCGCTTCCTCTAAGTCCACAGCATGACGCTGGGGCTCCACAGGCGGAGCCAGGTACGGTGGGGGCCCGTCTCAAAAATTTCAGCGCTCAGTGGGCTCGCTCACGGGTGGATCCCTGGATCTTTCAAGTAGTATCTCAGGGGTACAAGCTGGAATTCGAGACGTCTCCCCCCCGCCGTTTCCTCAAATCTGCCTTGCCAACAACTCCCTAAGGCAGGGAGGCAGTGATGGAGGCAATTCACAAGCTGTATTCCCAGCAGGTGATAGTAAAGGTGCCCCTACTTCAACAAGGACGGGGTTACTATTCCACAATGTTTGTGGTACCGAAACCGGACGGTTCGGTGAGACCCATTTTAAATTTGAAATCCTTGAACACATATATAAAAAAATTCTAGTTCAAGATGGAATCGCTCAGGGCGGTTATTGCAAGCCTGGACGAGGGGGATTACATGGTATCACTGGACATCAAGGATGCTTACCTGCATGTCCCCATTTACCATCCTCACCAGGAGTACCTCAGATTTGTGGTACAGGATTGTCATTACCAATTCCAGATGTTGCCGTTCGGTCTATCCACGGCTCCGAGGGTCTTTACCAAGGTAATGGGCGAAATGATGATACTCCTTCGAAAGAAGGGAGTTTTAATTATCCCGTACTTGGACGATCTCCTGATAAAGGTGAGGTCCAGGGAGCAGTTGTTGGTCGGGGTAGCACTATCTCGGGAGGTGCTACAACAGCACGGCTGGATTCTAAATATTCCAAAGTCACAGCTGGTCCCTACGACACGTCTACTGTTCCTGGGGATGGTTCTGGACACAGAACAGAAAAAAGTGTTTCTCCCGGAGGAGAAGGCCAAGGAGTTGTCATCTCTAGTCAGAGGCCTCCTAAAACCAAAACAGGTGTCGGTGCATCACTGCACGCGGATCCTGGGAAAGATGGTAGCTTCCTACGAAGCAATTCCATCCGGCAGGTTCCATGCAAGAACCTTTCAGTGGGACCTCTTGGACAAGTGGTCCGGATCGCATCTTCAGATGCATCGGCTGATAACCCTGTCTCCAAGGACCAGGGTGTCTCTGCTGTGGTGGCTGCAAAGTGCTCATCTTCAGGAGGGCCGCAGATTCGGCATACAGGACTGGGTCCTGGTGACCACGGATGCCAGCCTTCGAGGCTGGGAGGCAGTCACACAGGGAAGAAACTTCCAAGGACTATGGTCAAGTCAGGAGACTTCCCTACACATAAATATTCTGGAACTGAGGGCCATTTACAATGCCCTAAGTCAGGCAAAACCCCTGCTTCCAAACCAGCCGGTACTGATCCAGTCAGACAACATCACGGCAGTCGCCCATGTAAACCGACAGGGCGGCACGAGAAGCAGGACGGCGATGGCAGAAGCCACAAGGATTCTCCGATGGGCGGAAAATCACGTGTTAGCACTGTCAGCAGTGTTCATTCCGGGAGTGGACAACTGGGAAGCAGACTTCCTCACAGGCACGACCTCCACCCGGGAGAGTGGGGACTTCATCCAGAAGTCTTCCAACTGATTGTAAACCGTTGGGAAAGGCCACAGGTGGACATGATGGCGTCCCGCCTAAACAAAAAGCTAGAAAGATATTGCGCCAGGTCAAGAGACCCGCAGGCGATAGCTGTGGACGCTCTAGTGACACCGTGGGTGTACCGGTCGGTTTATGTGTTCCCTCCTCTTCCTCTCATACCAAAGGTACTGAGGATAATAAGGAGAAGAGGAGTAAGAACTATACTCATTGTTCCGGATTGGCCAAGAAGAGCTTGGTACCCGGAATTTCAAGAAATGATCTCAGAGGACCCATAGCCTCTGCCGCTCAGACAGGACCTGCTGCAGCAGGGGCCCTGTCTGTTCCAAGACTTACCGCGGCTGCGTTTGACGGCGTGGCGGTTGAACACCGGATCCTGAAGGAAAAGGGTATTCCGGAGGAAGTCATTCCTACGCTGATTAAAGCTAGGAAGGAAGTAACCGCAAACCATTATCACCGCATATGGCGAAAATATGTTGCGTGGTGTGAGGCCAGGAAGGCCCCAACGGAGGAATTTCAGCTGGGCCGTTTCCTGCACTTCTTACAGTCAGGGGTGACTATGGGCCTAAAATTGGGTTCCATTAAGGTCCAGATTTCGGCTCTATCGATTTTCTTCCAGAGAGAACTGGCTTCACTACCTGAAGTTCAGACTTTTGTTAAGGGAGTGCTGCATATTCAGCCCCCTTTTGTGCCTCCAGTGGCACCTTGGGATCTCAACGTGGTGTTGGATTTCCTAAAGTCACATTGGTTTGAGCCACTTAAAACCGTGGAATTGAAGTATCTCACGTGGAAAGTGGTCATGTTGTTGGCCTTTGCTTCGGCCAGACGTGTATCAGAATTGGCGGCTTTGTCATGTAAAAGCCCTTATCTGATTTTCCATATGGATAGGGCAGAATTGAGGACTCGTCCCCAATTTCTCCCTAAGGTGTTATCAGCCTTTCATCTGAACCAGCCTATCGTGGTGCCTGCGGCTACTAAAGACTTGGAGGCTTCCAAGTTGTTGGACGTAGTCAGGGCCTTGAAAATTTATGTTTCCAGGACAGCTGGAGTCAGAAAGACTGACTCGCTATTTCTCCTGTATGCGCCCCACAAGTTGGGTGCACCTGCTTCAAAGCAGACTATTGCTCGCTGGATCTGTAGTACGATTCAGCTTGCACATTCTGCGGCTGGACTGCCGCATCCTAAATCGGTAAAAGCCCATTCCACGAGGAAGGTGGGCTCTTCTTGGGCGGCTGCCCGAGGGGTCTCGGCTCTTCAACTTTGCCAAGCAGCTACTTGGTCGGGGTCAAACACGTTTGCTAAATTCTACAAGTTTGACACCCTGGCTGAGGAGGACCTAGAGTTTGCCCATTCGGTGCTGCAGAGTCATCCGCACTTTCCCGCCCGTTTGGGAGCTTTGGTATAATCCCCATGGTCCTTACGGAGTCCCAGCATCCACTTAGGACGTCAGAGCAAATAATAATTTACTCACCGGTAATTCTATTTCTCGTAGTCCGTAGTGGATGCTGGGCGCCCATCCCAAGTGCGGATTGTCTGCAATACTTGTATATAGTTATTGTTTAACTAAAGGGTTATTGTTGAGCCATCTGTTGAGAGGCTCAGTTGTTATCATACTGTTAACTGGGTATTGTATCACGAGTTATACGGTGTGATTGGTGTGGCTGGTATGAGTCTTACCCAGGATTCAAAATCCTTCCTTATTGTGTCAGCTCTTCCGGGCACAGTATCCTAACTGAAGTCTGGAGGAGGGTCATAGTGGGAGGAGCCAGTGCACACCAGTTAGTCTAAAGCTTTCTTTTAGTTGTTCCCAGTCTCCTGAGGAGCCGCTATTCCCCATGGTCCTTACGGAGTCCCAGCATCTACTACGGACTACGAGAAATAGAATTACCGGTGAGTAAATTCTTATTTTTCTCCTTACTAAATAGAACATACATTATTTTCTCCTTACTAAATAGAACGTACATTGGGGGTAATTCCAAGTTGATCGCAGCAGGATTTTTGATAGCAACTAGGCAAAACCATGTGCACTGCAGGGGAGGCAGATATAACATGTGCAGAGAGAGTTAGATTTGGGTGGGGTGTGTTCAATCTGCAATCTAATATGCAGTGTAAAAATAAAGCAGCCAGTATTTACCCTGCACAGAAATAAAATAACCTACCCAAATCTAACTCTTTCTGCAAATGTTATATCTGTCCCCCTTGCAGTGCACATGGTTTTGCCCAATTGCTAACAAACTTTCCGCTGCGATCAACTCAGAATTACCCCCATTATTTTCTCCTTACTAAAAAGAATGTACATTATTTTCTCCTTACTAAATAGAATGTACATTTTTTTCTCCTTACTAAATAGAATGTACATTATTTTCTCCTTACTAAATAGAATGTACATTATTTTCTCCTTACTAAATAGAATGTACATTATTTTCTCTCTGTTTTGCTTGATCTGTGAATAACAATACGGCGGGAGCAGTATGAGTTACCGGCGCATGGAATCCCGGCGCTTGAAATATCGACGCCGGGATCCCGATTGTTACGACGCCGACAGGGGGAAGGGGTATTCTCCCCAACCCCCTAACCCTATCCCTCCCTTCCCACAGATGAACCCTACCCTACCCCCTTGGTGCCTAACCCTAACCACCCCCTGTAAGTGCCTAAACTGTCAAAGTCAGAAAAATGTCTCTATGCACGTTGCCATATTTGCACCGCACACTGGTCCACGCTGCGCATGCGTACGCTCTCCCGTGAAGGCGCATACCCGCAATAGCGTGCACTCGCAGGCGCGGTATGCGTATTTACGGTAGAGTTTATGTAGTCGTAGCGTGCGACTCATTCGTTACATATTTTTCACAATTAATGTAGTTTATAGATCATGATCCCTTTGATAGTTTCTGAAAGTTTGGTTAATATAGAAGGTCCCTGTTTAAAGGAATCCCTCTTTGTATTGTACGAAGGGTCTAACAGGAATCATACAGCAGTGTTTGGTACCCATCGGAAGAGTATTTAATTAGTAATATTCCGGTGTTGGTTTGGAGCGTATTAATCGCTCGTGCGAATAGTTATGGACATAAGAAGTTTATGTCCATTTCTATTATTTACTCATACTCAGGTATGCGGCGGGAAACCCAGTTTCCCACCCACCTGAGCTGTTGGAAATCGTCACAGCCCACCTGTATGAATCACCCTATGACCTTTTGTTGTGATACAGGGTCGAATTCCTTCATCCAATGGACAATGGGATTGTAGGGACTATGAGATTGCATTGTGTGTGGGGCATAAATAGGCAGGCCGACCATATCCAACTGCACTCTCTCATCAACGGTTATCTGCTGATAGCCGGGAGCTGGATATCGAGGCGCATGCGACCATACCCTTTGTGCGTAAGTTTTCTCTCCGTAATCATTGTCTTTCTGTGAGCCAATTTCTCCCATCTCTCTCCGTCTCTCTCTCTCTCTCTCTCTCTCTCTCTCTCTCTCCTCTTTTCTCTTATATCTCTCATAGTATTATAGCATTGTATTGTATTGCATTTAGGTCAGTGTAGTATTGTCTTTTTGTATTTATTGTTTAGTTCTGTGGTTAGGAAGTCTCTGTTATATTGTAGTGTATCACTTGTACTGTTATCCCCTTTTTACAAGTATATTAGATATAATACAGTTAATAGGCTTTGGACCCTAAACCAGTATCTGTGTATTTTCTATAGTGTTAAGTGTTCACTTGAGCGTCGGTGTTGCTCAAGCAGCTTTTTAGTTAGTCAGGTTACACAAGGTTGCATTTACACCCTGTATTCACATTAAGGTATTCTGTGTATTTCATTAGTATAAGGTCTAGACATAAAGGTATAGCATTGTGAGCGTCTGCACCGCTGGTGACCTCCTCGTGGTCTCGAGCGTAAGCTACGCCATAGCGAATCATTACTCTAGTCATAGCCAATAACGTGTCCTGTGATCACTGGGCCGCGAGCGAACGTGACGCTTGAGCGTCTAGCCTACGGCTGAGCGATCGTTACGCAGATAGCGTACCCTTACGGTACTTCTTAAGCAAACAGCGTACAGTGTTCTTAGACTTCATAAAGGGTTGTTTATACGACAAAGGAATTTAGCATTGTCAATTGGGGACTCGTCCGATCCTTCTCATATCTGCACTAGGTAGATCAGCAGACATTATCCCTCCAGCAAAGGGTGGGAGGTTGTCTCGCAGTGCTGACGGGATAAGCGTCTGCTTCGCTTAGATAAAGAGTGCTGAAGGAATCCGGGAACCGGAAGTAAGAACAAAACGCTTGTGTCTTTTAAAACTGTTTTATTTCTCTTCTGTCTTGCGTATACACGCACGCATACATATATATCTGCATTTCTGTTTCATTTTCGTATATCACTATTCCTGTTTGCCAATTTTATAGTTGATAGAAAGTGCTAAAAGAGATTTGCTGTTATTTCATAGTAAAGGTAATAGTTAAAGTATAGAACAACACACGATTTGTCTAGGAGACAAGGCAGTCAGTGTGGATTGCGGTAGATGATCAGGGATCATTTACATTGATAAAAGTATATATTGTGTTACGGTGGATCTTTGCATTGCGTACACGTGTCGCTAACAAAGACTAGCGTACGCAATCCAAAAGGCAGACGCACGCAGCGTACATTACGCAACGTAGCGTCCGGTTACGCCCACGTAGCTCAAAGTCACGAAAAAGGTGAATTAGCGCAAAGCGATAATTAGCGCAAAGCGATAAGTAACGCACAGCGATAAGTAACGCGAAGCGGTAAATAACGCAAATCTATTTTTGGAAAAATCTGAAATTTAGTTTAACAGATCCTGCTCCTAATTGGTAACACTGTTGGACTGAAGACAATTTCTGCGCAGAAATAGATATAGAAACAAAGTGTACATGTGTTGAGTGAGTGTGTTTTTATCACATAAGTTTATATAACTTAGAGGTTGAACCAAAAGGAAAGTCGGGTACTCGTCAAGGGACATACGTGTAAGTGACATATACGGTGGCTAGGGAGGCATCCCTGGTTAAATAATATCTGAGCATTAGAGTATAGCGGACCATAAGGTAACAGACCAGGAGGTCATTAACAGAAGGTAACAGACCAGGAGGTCATTAACAGAAGGTAACAAGACCAGGAGGTCGTAAGGTACTAAAGAGGTCCGCTATAAAAGTCCAGTGGCACAACCCCTGGGGGCGTTGGTGCAGAACCCATATAGGCCATAAGCTCTTGCTGAAGGAATCGCGGCCGGAAACATCGATTCCATTAAATCTCTCAGTACATAACAGGTAGTGCTTATGTACTGAACGATTGGACCGCACGTAATTGTGTGCAGTAGTTAGTAATCTGACCTAATACCATTAGAGTAAAGTGGTCACAAACGCTATTTGTACATTCTGACGTGATTTGTGTAATTTTTTATTTTTAAAGGGAAGTTCGCTGGTCACTCAGGAACTATCTAACAACCCCACCTTTACTGGAAAGAGTAAGTGTCCTGCGGGTAACCCTCATATGTTCCAGTAAACAGAAGGTTTTTGGTAGGGCCCTGTATCGAGTACGCCAGCACCACGTCGGTGTGATCAGGTCGTATTGGTCGAGGTGGGCGAGTGAGTGGGGTACTCGGTAAACCGCCACCGCCGGCCTACTGTGGAGTAATTTGGTTGTCTGTAAAGGCTTGCTGAAAACCTTGATACAGAAATCCAAGGAGGACTAAGCAACACCTGCAGACTATGGGGGCCAGTTGCTCAGGTAGGGGGCGATCAACCTTGGTTCAGGTTGATTCTGTGAACCGACCAGTTGGGTCGGCACGATATGTAATGTGTGAAAAATATGGAAGTCACACCGAATCTTTATGTGATGAATGGGAGAGAATGACTGTACAAGACAGGGACAAATTCCCAAGAATAGGTAGCTTTAGTCCAGAAGTGTTACAAAATTTAAGGAGGAGGATATGTCTCGTAAAATCAGCAAAGAGACGAATTCAACATCATGATTATTTACAGTTATGGCACCAGGAAGGTGAGATACAGAGAGGTTTGGCTCTGGCGGCAGGATCTGGGGCAGTCAGGAAGCTGATAGCCACAGCTCCTCCTCCACCATACATTGCAGGAGAGAAGTTGATTGCGGAGAGAAACGCACTGGGTTGTAAAACACAAACACTCAGTAACTCTGTAAATGTAAATGATGTTAACCAAGTAACTCATGCAATTATTAACCCGTGCAAGATGTACCCTGTTTTGAACCTTCCTCAGGAGTGTGATCAAGAAGACGATTCAGCAACAATTTCAGCTCTCTCTCTTGCAGCCACCATAGCAGAGACCACAGTAGGCACAGCGACACCCACGAGATTAGTGAAAGCCCCTAGCGGAGGGATAGGTGAGGTCGTGTCAACGGGTAAGTACGGCACCATGCACTACACTGAAACAATTGTACCACAACAAGCAGTAGAATCCACACAGGAAGAGGCTGTTAGAATTGCTCCTGTAAGGGTAATAGCAGTTCCCAATGGAAAAACAGATGTGTCTGGAGCCACTCCCATAAGGAACATTGCCATGTACACTCCATTTTCCAGAATGGAATTAAGAACAATAGTGTCCGAATTTCCTGACCCCAGGAAGGACTTAGTTGCTAGCCAAAAATACATCAGGGATCTAGGTAACACTGTAGAACCCAACAACAAGGATTGGCAGATACTGCTAAGAGCTTGTTTACCTTCCAATGTCGACGCAACTCAATTTTTAGCTGACTGTGCATTGGATAAAGATGTACCGCTTACCGACGTGTACAACAAGGACAATGTAAAAAGGATAAATTTACAGCTAAAGGAGTATTTCCCAGCCGTTGTTAAATGGAACAAGATATTTCCCATTAAGCAAAAGGAGTCCGAAACGGCAACAGAATATTTTCACCGGGCACTATTAGAAATGGCAAAGTACACTGGTATAGAAGACATTAAGACCAACCCAAACCATCGAGAAGTAGCAGTATCTGTACTGATGGATGGTTTGAAAGAAACATTAAAAGCTAGGGTACAGACCACACAACCATGTTGGCGAGGTCTGTCAGTGTCCACATTGAGAGAGGCTGCTATTGATCACGACAGAAACATCACTAGGCACAGGGAGTCGCAAAGTGATAAGTTGATGTCCGTAAGTATACAGGCGCTGACCACAAGGCAGCCTGCGTATGTACCACCGAATCCTGTGGGTAAGGCAAGTGTAATAACATGTTTTTCTTGTAACAGACCGGGACACTATGCACGAGAATGTAGAACAAAGAGTGTACAAAGATCTTTTCAACCCCCTAGACAACGACACGACACACGACATTGGGAGCAGGGTCCACAGAGGCGGAGTTTTGAGCCACATACAGGGGAAACAAAAAGATATCCCCCGAACAGAGATTGGCATGCCTCTGGTAGTTCCCAGCTAACCCCCGCACAAGTAGTCGCTGCCAGCGGGATTCAGGGAGGTCAGCATACCCAATAGGGGTGTGGCCATACCTGTAATCTGCACCCAGTTAAGTTGATTGCTAGTCTTGGAAGCGAACCAGAGATTGCAATCAATGTAGCTGGTAAAACTTTAAACTTTCTTGTAGACACAGGGGCGGCCAAGTCAGTGATAAATTCGACAGTGGGCATGAGAACCACTGGTAGGACAATTCCAGCCATGGGAGTAACAGGAGTAGTCCAGCACTACCCTGTTAGCAAACCAGCCGAGATTACAATAGGGCCTTTGCATACCAAGCATTCCTTTTTGCTGGCTGCATCGGCACCAACTAATCTCCTGGGTAGAGACTTACTATGTAAAATGGGTTGCGTCATTTATTGTACTCCTGAAGGTGTATTCTTGGACATTCCTGAGAATCACGCTCAGGAGGTACGAGACATGTTAGACTCCCCATCAAAATTAATGTCACATTCCATTATGACAAATAGGAATCCATCCCAAGTAGAAGAGATGACATCTCAGATACCAGAGTCACTTTGGACAAAAGATGGACAGGACACTGGATTAATGGCAAACGTAGCTCCAGTAGTTGTACAAGTAAAAGATGGTAGGATAGCTCCAAAAATCCCACAGTATCCTCTGAAGCCAGAGGTGGAGTTAGGAGTTTTCCCAGTAATAGAGCGCTTGCTGCAACAGGGCATTCTGGTAAGAACGTCCAGCACAGCAAATAGTCCCATCTTCCCTGTTAAAAAGAGTGGGGGGAGGGGTTACAGGCTAGTGCAGGATCTAAGGGGAATTAACAAAATAGTTGAGAGTCAGTTCCCCGTAGTGCCTAATCCAGCTGTCATCCTAATGCAAATTCCTCCCACTGCCAAATTTTTCACTGTTATTGACCTCTGCTCCGCTTTCTTTTCGGTACCTCTGCACCCTGACAGCCAATATTTGTTTGCATTCACATACAGAGGAGTCCAATACACATGGACTCGGTTACCCCAAGGTTTCATAGATAGTCCAAGTATATTTTCTCAGGCTTTGCATGATTGTTTACAGTCTTTCCAACCGGAGAGTGGATCAGTGTTGATACAGTACGTGGATGATCTACTACTGTGTTCTGACTCATTGGAGGCATCCCTGAAGGATACGAAACAGCTCCTGTTTCATCTTTCAGACACAGGTCACAAGGTTTCCAAAGACAAGTTACAATTATGCCAAACTAGGGTAAAATATTTGGGACACTGTCTAACACAAGGACTGAGACACCTGACCGCTGATAGAATCCAAGCCATTAGAGACATGACACTGCCACAAACCCAGCAACAGATCAGGACGTTTCTAGGAATGTGTGGGTATTGCCGTAATTGGATCCCAGGGTTTTCCATATTGGCGCTACCTCTGCAGGAAATGGTCTCTTCAAACAAACCTGATCGGATTTCGCATACAGACGAATCTGAAACAGCATTTGAGAGACTTAAGCAATGCCTAACGCAGGCACCAGCACTAGGTATGCCAGACTATGGGAAACCCTTTGAACTATACGGAACAGAAAGTGCTGGGTGCGCAGCAGGTGTACTAACCCAAAAACACGGTGACGCCAGCAGGCCAGTTGCATACTACAGCGCTCAGCTAGATACGGTAGCGCGATCCCTCCCCACATGCTTGCGTAGCGTTGCGGCGATAGCATTGCTAGTGACGAAAAGCGAAGATGTCGTGCTAGGCCACAACCTCACAATCCATACACCGCATGCGGTATCTGCCTTATTGAATTCTGCCCAAACCAGACACGTCTCATCTGCAAGGTTTACAAGATGGGAATTGGCATTAATGGCCCCAGTAAACATCACCATAAGGAGATGCAGTGCATTAAATCCTGCAACATTTCTCCCAGGTGTGCCTGGTCAGGCACAAAGGGTGGAAGGTGAGAGTGATGGGGAAGGAGGATTTAATGCAAAGGAAGATACACATGATTGTATGGAATATTTGACCCAAAATTTTACCGCAAGGCCTGACATCAGTGACAATCCACTGGAAGATGCAGAACTCACGTTCTACACGGACGGTAGTTGTCACAGACAGTCAGACTCGGGAGACTTGTGTACTGGATACGCAGTCGTAGATGACCAAGGCACCATAGAAGCGGAACCGCTAGGCCCACCTCACTCAGCCCAGGTTGCTGAACTGGTCGCCCTAACCAGAGCATGTGAATTGGCTAAGGGTAAGTCACCCAATATCTACACCGATTCTAGATACGCCTTCGGGGTAGTACATGATTTCGGAGCCTTATGGCGTCTCAGAAATTTCATGACGGCAGCTGGTACACCGATAGCGCATGCAGCTTATATAAAAAGGCTTCTAACAGCGATACAGGAACCCGACAGAGTGGCTGTTATCAAATGTAAAGCACATACATATAGTCAAGACCCAGTGTCACTTGGTAACAGCCGAGCAGACGAAGCCGCAAAGCTTGCAGCTGCTACCCCCATACAGACAGACACCACACAACTGATGGTATTTAATACCATCAACACACAAAAGTTGTGTGAGATGCAGAATTTGTGTTCCACACAGGAAAGAGCAGTCTGGAAGGCAAAGGGATATGGCCAGGAGTCCTCAGGGCTCTGGACGGATGGACATGGTAAACCAGTGGCCCCCAGGGCATACCTTCCATGTCTGGCTGAAGCAGCTCACGGGCTGACTCATCTAGGCAAGGAGGGGATGTGCAAATTGGTAAGAGCATACTGGTGCGCCCCAGGATTCTCCTCTCATGCGGGTAAAAGAGCAATGTCATGCCTTACCTGTCTGAGAAAGAATATTGGAAAAGCAATACCTACAGAACCATCCCATATCCCACCTGCCGGCGGCCCTTTCCAGGTAATACAAATTGACTTCATTCAATTACCCCCATGTCGAAATTTGAAATATGTACTTGTTTGTATAGATGTTTTCTCGAATTGGGTCGAAGCTTTTCCAGCAGCTACAAATACCGCTATGTTTACAGCTAAGAAAATTGTGCAGGAATTTGTATGTAGATATGGTATCCCTAGAATCATTGAAAGTGATAGGGGTACCCATTTTACAGGTGATGTCTTTCATAGAATGTGTAAGTTGATGGGAATTGATAGTAAGCTGCACACTCCGTACCGTCCACAGGCGAGTGCGAAGGTCGAAAGAGTGAACAGCACTATTAAAAATAAATTGAGTAAAGTAATGACAGAGACAGGATTGACGTGGCCAGAAGCTTTACCCATTGTTTTGTATAGCATCAGAACCACTCCCAGGTCCCCTCTTAATCTGTCTCCTTTTGAAATCTTGTTTGGTCGACAACCGCATGTCATGATTAACCCTCAGGATGATTTGAAATGTAACAATGAAGTAACTGTAAAGTACTTGATTAACATGAGTAAGCAGTTGAGGAGTCAAAATGATAATCTGAAGTTGGTGATTCCTGATTTACCAGATAGTAATTGTCATGACATTGAACCTGGGGATTATGTAATGATACGAAATTTTCTACGCTCAGGTTGTCTTATTGATAGATGGGAAGGACCATACCAGGTCTTATTGACTAGCACCACAGCATTGAAGGTTGCTGAGAGAGAGACTTGGGTCCATTCATCCCACTGCAAAAAGGTTGCTGATCCAGAGAAGTCCCGTGATAAGGAACAGACGGTAGAGGTTGTATCACTGGAGTGTCTGTTCCAGGAGGACTGAGGCGGCACCTGAGCCTTGAAGACCGAAAGCAGTTGTCGACTCCCTTCTCCCTTTTATTGTTTTTCTCCACTTCCCAGCCCCTCTCCCTTAAAATTTCTTTTTCCCCCTTCTCATTCTTCTCTATTTCCTCCTCAAAGATGGACTTGCCCCAAGAGACTGTGATCCGGATTTTGATGTTAACCATGATGTTGACCAGAGCAGTCTGTTCCGGCGAGAGTACCATAGAGGTCGAAAGAGGTTCTGGAATGGGTTCCGATTATGATGATGGAGGCGTAGTTTTCCAAGATCAACCAAACCAACAAGCAAAGGCGAGTATCAGAAAACGATCCGATAGAAGAAATTGTGATGGATTGTTAGCTGAAGAAAATTGTATCTGTAGGCTCTGTGATAATCTGGTTGAAGATGGATGCATAAAGAAATGCCAATCCAGTTTTAATATCCATATGGACCGGCATCCATTGAGTGACTATCACTCCTTAGTGGGTAACGTATTAAACCAAACAGATTGTTGGGTATGCTCTCAAGTACCTCAGGGTCACAGCAAATCAGGGCTAGTACCATTTCCTTTAACGTTAGGGGAGGTACTTGAGCTAAGTGGTGGGAGACCGGTGGACCGGAGGTTTAACATCTCCAGCCCTCCTAGTTTGAAGCTCCACCAATACCATGTGGATAGGTCCCTCTTATGTTTTAATATCTCCAATCCCCGTAAGCCGGGAAATTGGGAAGTGTCATGGAGCAACCTTACCATGACCTTTTCACACAGAGCAGATAGAATGCCTACAGATACAGAGCTCGTACGCCACATAGCCAGTAGAGGAAAATCTTTCCGGTATCGATATACCTTAGGAAATAGGATTACTAGAGTTGGAGAGGTATCACCAGGATACTGTGCACATATCGTACAAACCGATACGTGCATTAAGCAGATGGAAGAATTAGGGTCAGGAGATTTCACCTGGAAGGTTTGTAACATGATCATGTCCTTCTCCGTCCCTTATGTTCTCCCCGATGATGCATATTTCATATGCGGGAGAAAGGCGTACAAGTGGCTTGCCCCAAACTCTGAAGGATTGTGTTATATTGGAAAGGTATTGCCTGAAGTGATGACTGTTACACATGACAAAATGAAGGACATACACCGTGGTGCCCAAGCTCCTTATACTCTCACTCATTACGAGCACCGAGTTAAAAGACAACTGTCAGAAAGGTTAGAGCATCCGGCCTCTGATCTTATCCATGAATCCACCGGGATTCAGGTTCTGGTAGCGTTAGATTTCACTCGTACCGCTCGAGGAGTGATGAATTATAGATACATTTCCGCACTCGCCAATTTGTTAGATAATATCACTGAAATGTATGATGACACGTTTAGATACACTGGAAGAGAACTTCAAGCTTACAAAACAGAACTAGTTCAGCATAGGATGGTTCTTAATTATCTTACAGCAGTAACAGGCGGATATTGTGTTACATTGGCAACACAGTACGGCATAAAGTGTTGCACGTATATCACAAATAGCACCGAGGATCCGGTAGAGGTCATAGACCAAAAGATGGACGATATTCTCCAATTGAAGTGGGAATTTCGTCGAAAACACAATCTCACCCTTGCTGCTGTAGGTAATGAGCTGACTGGTTGGGTGTCATGGTTGAACCCGCGAAATTGGTTCTCCGGTTTAGGAGACTGGGCTCAAGGAGTCATAATGGATGTTGGAAAGTTTCTACTATGTATCTTGGGTGTCATTATATCGATTGGATTGATATTTAGATGCGGGCAGGCTTTAATGAGGTGCAAACAAAGTACAAAAGTGATGAGCTTGAGGAGTGAGGAAACCGTAATTAACCTGGATTTGATTTATGACCCAATGATAGAAACCAGAATGTGATGAAAATGCGATTATACGGTCCGTTTCTTTCACCTGTTTTTCTGTTTTTCTCCAAGACACAAAGACCCCCTTGGACGAGGAAGCTGACGAGACGAGATGTATACAGACAACAGACAAGCACCAAAGATAAAGTTTTGACAACCTATGATATGGACACTTGATGAACTTTGCCATGGATCCCCAGTTTCCCTAGTACTTTTAAACTCACGCTAGCCCAACATTTTTTTGTAAATCTGATGGCTCAGACAAAGCTATTTGCTCACGCCCAAGGAGCAATACAGCGCAAAGAAGACGACTCTCAACAGATACCGAACACAACTTCAACGACAGATGTACATTTCCCTGACATAGAATATCATTGCATTTTCCATAAGTGTTCTTTATCTTCATCTCTTCAACCCTCAGGTAATGACACACATAGACGATAGGGAGTACAGGCACAGATATCAGCAACCACATACCTCCCCCATTCATGTATCATCAACTAAAATGTGCATCCCCATTCTGTTACAACTGAAAGCCGAAATGAGCTCGGTAGAGTTTGACAGCCCATCCACAGACCCTTAGTACGGGATAAGAAGGAATTCAAATGTATACTTCGCAATACCTCAAAGCTTGATTTACCACACGTACGGCACGATGATACATGACCCTCCAAACATGGACTCATACACACAAGCTTCTACTTTCTCACTAGGTCATACCCTTTTCACACCTACTCCTCTCTTCTTCCTTACCCCACCATGGAAATCAATTAACCCCTGACTTACATTTTTCTCCTTAAATATTTTAGAAGGTGGCAGTTATTATTGACTGCCAAAGGGTGGACTGTCAAAGTCAGAAAAATGTCTCTATGCACGTTGCCATATTTGCACCGCACACTGGTCCGCGCTGCGCATGCGTACGCTCTCCCGTGAAGGCGCATACCCGCAATAGCGTGCACTCGCAGGCGCGGTATGCGTATTTACGGTAGAGTTTATGTAGTCGTAGCGTGCGACTCATTCGTTACATATTTTTCACAATTAATGTAGTTTATAGATCATGATCCCTTTGATAGTTTCTGAAAGTTTGGTTAATATAGAAGGTCCCTGTTTAAAGGAATCCCTCTTTGTATTGTACGAAGGGTCTAACAGGAATCATACAGCAGTGTTTGGTACCCATCGGAAGAGTATTTAATTAGTAATATTCCGGTGTTGGTTTGGAGCGTATTAATCGCTCGTGCGAATAGTTATGGACATAAGAAGTTTATGTCCATTTCTATTATTTACTCATACTCAGGTATGCGGCGGGAAACCCAGTTTCCCACCCACCTGAGCTGTTGGAAATCGTCACAGCCCACCTGTATGAATCACCCTATGACCTTTTGTTGTGATACAGGGTCGAATTCCTTCATCCAATGGACAATGGGATTGTAGGGACTATGAGATTGCATTGTGTGTGGGGCATAAATAGGCAGGCCGACCATATCCAACTGCACTCTCTCATCAACGGTTATCTGCTGATAGCCGGGAGCTGGATATCGAGGCGCATGCGACCATACCCTTTGTGCGTAAGTTTTCTCTCCGTAATCATTGTCTTTCTGTGAGCCAATTTCTCCCATCTCTCTCCGTCTCTCTCTCTCTCTCTCTCTCTCCTCTTTTCTCTTATATCTCTCATAGTATTATAGCATTGTATTGTATTGCATTTAGGTCAGTGTAGTATTGTCTTTTTGTATTTATTGTTTAGTTCTGTGGTTAGGAAGTCTCTGTTATATTGTAGTGTATCACTTGTACTGTTATCCCCTTTTTACAAGTATATTAGATATAATACAGTTAATAGGCTTTGGACCCTAAACCAGTATCTGTGTATTTTCTATAGTGTTAAGTGTTCACTTGAGCGTCGGTGTTGCTCAAGCAGCTTTTTAGTTAGTCAGGTTACACAAGGTTGCATTTACACCCTGTATTCACATTAAGGTATTCTGTGTATTTCATTAGTATAAGGTCTAGACATAAAGGTATAGCATTGTGAGCGTCTGCACCGCTGGTGACCTCCTCGTGGTCTCGAGCGTAAGCTACGCCATAGCGAATCATTACTCTAGTCATAGCCAATAACGTGTCCTGTGATCACTGGGCCGCGAGCGAACGTGACGCTTGAGCGTCTAGCCTACGGCTGAGCGATCGTTACGCAGATAGCGTACCCTTACGGTACTTCTTAAGCAAACAGCGTACAGTGTTCTTAGACTTCATAAAGGGTTGTTTATACGACAAAGGAATTTAGCATTGTCAAAACCTAACCCCCTGTCCCCTGCTGCCTAAACCTAACCCTCCCCCCTGCAGCCTAACCCTCACCCTCCGAGGGGGGTGCCTAATCCTAACCCCCCGGCATGCAGCCCAAGCCTCCCACTGCAGCCTAAACTTAACCCTCCCCCTGCAGCCTAACCCTAACTCCCCGGGATGCAGCCTAACCCTAACTCCCTGGGATGCAGCCTAACCCTAAGCCTCACCCTGCAGCCTAAACCTAACCCCCCACCCCCCTTCCCTCCCCAGGATCCTGACTGCTTCCCCAATATGGCAATTGAATATTAACTAATATACTCATTACTTATAGGGAATTAATACAAGTTACACATTATCCACTTGTAATACAGAGTCTTCCTTCTTACGCAACCATTCACACCTTTGTCTTGTATCACAGCAACCCATAGCCATGTAGGGCAGTATTTAACTAGTAATATACCGCAATTAAACTTTTTGCCCTTAACGGATGAAAATGCGTCCTTTTCGCCAGTTTGCGCCTTCCCGTTTTTAAACCTATCCAATTGCAAATGTGCGAAAACGGGATTCGCACTATAATTCCTAGCGGCAAAACCAGTGAAAAGTGTAGGCGAAAATGGATAAATTTGTCTGGACCCCAAAGTAAGACAAAATAATATAGGATAACAGTATAGAAGTGTATTAGTTGATCATAATAAAAGTTTTGGGGTACTTAAATTGGGTCAGATGGCTAACATATACCTTTTTAGAAAGAAAATGGCAAAAATGATAGAAAGTAAGTGTTTTTCAGCAAAATAAGTGCTCAGATAAAATTAGGGCTACATAAAAATTGGTATAAGTAGATATTTGGGTAATTTAAAGCCACTTAAGAAAAAATAATAATACAAATCTTCCACCTGCAAGCTTAAAAACATTTGTCCTACTCATAAAGCACCCCACTATACCTGTCCCAAACTATGTACCTAATTTTCCATCATTTTGCACTTTTCCACCCAAAATGTCACTATTGGCCAGTTTAAAAATTTTTAAAAACTTTTAAGTGTCTACTGTAATTAGTCATTCAAGAGGGGTGTCCCAAGAGTTCTGAACAAAATCCCCATCCTTTTTACCTTAAAAGTGGGATTTTTCCCAACCCTTCACCTGCTCGGAGGTGGTGAAAAGAAATTTGTGCTAAAACCTATGGAGAATTATCCCAGGCAAATCATTGAATTGGTCCTTTATAAGTGAGGAGAAAGTATTCAATTATTTTCTTTGAAAGTTATCATGAAAACATGAACAAGTAAATCGTTTTTTTCACATAGAAACTTTCAGATCATATAAGCAGAAAATAAATCCTTACATACTGTGCAAATAAAAAAATTGTTACAAATAACAATATTGAAGTTTATTGTTAAAATGTCGACAGGCAACCTGATGGCACACTCAAAATGTTGACAGGTGAAAAGTCATCATTGTCAGAATGTTTAGGGTTAGGCTGCAAGCAGGAGGTTAGGGTTGGGGGAGGGGGGGTCAGGTTAGGCAGTAGAGGGAGGGGTAGGGATTAGGTACAGGGGTCAAATACCAGAACACTGGAGAATCGGAGGTCTGACCCGGAAGTGACAGTCACATGACAGATGGGTCCAGGAAGAGAAGGAAAGTCACCGCTGGGTCTCTAGGGTGATATGTTAACATTCTAAGATGTTGACATTTCATCACTGTTTACATTATTAATGTTGACATTTCATACTCAACCCATCTCAGAGGCAGTTTACCAAGTTATATTCATAAATGGGTTTTCTTGCTGAGAGTTAGCTCTTTGGGTTAGACGTGAGTTTGCAGCGATATGCAGCCAACAGCTGGAATGACAACACACGATTTTAGGGTCAGGCTTGTGAGAAGGCTTAGACTAAATGTAAATGGGACATGCAGAATGGTGCCAAAAATAGGCCACCTCCTATGCAGTAAATGTGATTACCTGTATCCCTGTTGTAGTGCAATTGAGGGGGAATCCAGAACATTTCTAAAGCAAAATTCCTGGAGTCCCAGGTATTCTCCCAGCCAATCACAAGCAGCCAGCAGGGGAAACTCAGGTGATGAAGTGTAGTGCTGGCGACTTCATGCTGTCACCACCTTGGTTATTTAGTGGGTGGGTAGTTCTTATGGGGATTTTTTGGGTTACATGGTTCCCTGTTATCATGAATGCAGGCCCTGGCTGTCTAGCACTGGGGCTGGTGGAGTATTTGTTTCTGCGGGAAGTCAGGGGGAGTATTGTGCCCACTTTTTTAAATCATTTTGTTATTTCTTTTTTTAAACAGGCAACTTTGCATACAGATGCATCCTTATACATCTAGCCTCAGTACGCAATGCAGTGCGAGATGCCTTGCGGGAGTGAGCCGCGAACACCACTGTAACTCAGGTCGGACTAGGACGCTTCTCCCCTCTATGCCTCCTCCTACAGCTCAGTTTAGAAAAAAGTGCCCTCAGGTGAGGATGCACACTCTGCAAGCTCCAGAGCTGTTTGGGCAACAGCATACCTGCACTGTGGGAGTTAGCGGGGAAACGGTCACCGGCCTCTTGAGGTGCAGAGCCGCTTACCCGCTGCAGGACCACCGTCCTGAGGGGCTGGTACCAACCGGGGGCCCCGCTAGGGGGTCCCCCGGTTTACTGTGCTGCAAAAAGCGCGGGTGTGGCGACAGAGTGCCTCCTGGGGGGAACCCGCTATAGCCCCTGCGTGAGACTGACTAATTTAGGGTAAACCAAGCATTTATGTAAGGTTTTACAACTTGGGAGACATGGCCAGTATAAATATACAGAGGCAGCTCCGGCGCCATGACGGGGGGGGCGGAGCTACACGAGAGCGGGCTCAGTGGCATTTTGGCGCCTTCCTCTGCATAGCAGCAGCAGCCACCTCACAGCTCCGCCAAACAGTCCCTAGATCGCTGGTACCGGGTAGAGATGGGCAGAGCCCCTATATTACTGCACAATAAAAATCCCTCTGAGGGATTTTATCAAATTACAGTCTCACTGTGTTTACAGAAAAACGCTGACAGCCTCACTGGGGCTGTGCAGCGCTGGGTGCGTTGGGGTCTTCTCTTCTGTGTCTCCTCTCACATGCACTAGGGCAGGCTTGCAATATATCAATATCAGGCTGTGTTGTAAGTATATTGTACCTGTTTTTTCTATTCACAATGGTAAAACAGAAGTCATGCAGAGTATGTAATGCTAGATTCTCTAATAGTTCATCTGACTCCATATCATGTGAGCAGTGTAGTCAGCCATCTCAGAATGCTGATATCAATGTGGGGGAGAGTCCAGGGCCCTACTGGTTAGGGGCTATCAAAACTATGGTGGTCATTCCGAGTTGTTCGCTCGCAAGCTGTTTTTAGCAGATTTACTCATGCTAAGCCGCCGCCTACTGGGAGTGAATCTTAGCATCTTAAAATTGCGAACGAAAGATTCGCAATATTGCGATAAGACATCTCTGTGCAGTTTCTGAGTAGCTCGAGACTTACTCTGCCAGTGCGATCAGTTCAGTGCTTGTCGTTCCTGGTTTGACGTCACAAACACACCCAGCGTTCGCCCAGACACTCCTCCGTTTCTCTAGCCACTCCCGCGTTTTTCCCAGAAACGGTAGCGTTTTTTCCCACACGCCCCTAAAACGGCCTGTTTCCGCCCAGAAACACCCACTTCCTGTCAATCACATTACGATCAACAGAACGATGAAAAAAACGTGAGTAATATTCCTAACTGCATAGCAAATTTACTTGGCGCAGTCGCAGTGCGAACATTGCGCATTAAGCGGAAAATCGCTGCGATGCGAAGAAAATTACCGAGCGAACAACTCGGAATGACCACCAATGATGGCTGATATGTCGTCTGTTCCATCTGCCACCCTCTCATCTCAGGTGTGAGCAAAGGGTGCTGTTTGGAACCTTTAATAAGCCAGATTCCCACTTGAAGCCACCGATGCCCTTGCATTAGCCCTATGGAAACTGGCATTTACTTACAGTAAGATAGTAAATCAGGCTTCTGTGGCATCATGCAAACCCAGCTACTATACGTCTAATTCAGAATCCGGCCCTTAAGGGCATACAACCATGTTAATTTTAAGCATCTGATCAATGCAGGGGGCGAGGGGGGGTTCCGGGTTGCCTTGGCAAGTTGCTCAAATTAGAACATCAATAGCAATGGTATGTAATATGATTACTAGAGCTACCGCCACATTATACAGTTTGAGACAGAGCAGAGTTGCTGCACATGCCCACTGATAGCAGCTTCTCCTATGTGTGTGTGTGTGTGTGTGTGTGTGTGTGTGTGTGTGTGTGTGTGTGTGTGTGTGTGTATCTGAGTCCTCAATCCACTAAACCAGAGGGTAGCTACCAGGACGAAGAGACAGGAACCTTACCATGAGGTGGGAGAATGTGTGCTTAGAGAGTGTAGTACAGGTTCTATTATGTTTATGTATTTATTTATTTATTATAGTATGGTTAACCTTTTCCTGACCGCTTATTTATATTATTTAAATGTTTGATACAGCCCATACTATAGACTATCTGTACTGTGAAATATTAATACTGTATTCCATACAGTACCCAGTGTATAAAAAGACCAACGTTTACATTAAGGTCCAGTGTCGTTACAAGGTTCTTCTACCGCTCCCCCAGACTACCCACTTACTGCAATGTTCCGCGGAGAGGAAGATTGTGGACTGCATTAGGAAACCCCCTCTAGAAATCCCGCATTTGCCACTGTAATGTGCTCTTCAAAACCATTAAATGCTATTAGTACGCGTTAGCTACCACCAATATTGTTGAGTATTAATACACACACAAATAAAAAATTCTATGTTGTGCACAGACGTATATTCTATCATACACACCCTTTTGATGTGGAACAGTAGGTTGTTTAATGGGGCAGGGAAGGAAGTTTTGTAACATAACTTGCATATCTATGAATGGGGGCTTGGCCAAAATAATGTGATTCTCAGCATGCAGAATGTCAGGGGATGTACTGGGTACTCAGAACCCCCCCTGGGTGTGTCCTTGATTCTGATAACCTGTCAGCAAAAGGACCTGTACACACACACATTCAGAAAAGCAATTGCTTCACATTTATATCTACATTGCCTGTAGCATTACCACTCTGAAATACAGCGTTTTATGGGAACGCTCATGAAGTACATAGTGCTCTATGCTGCAAGTTTGCTCTGAGTATGTGCTTCTAGCCGTCTGTTTAAATTGAGGACAAACGCTCTGCTCATAACTTCCATTGTTTTGTAACGCTCATGGGTGCAAAATCAAATTACCATGTTATGTGGAGCATATATATCTATTAAAGAGTATTTTGTTGTTTCTGGCTGGTAAATGTTATTAGATTCCATCTGAAATTATTTAAATTACTGGAACATTTTACCAGCGCCAAAGCTTTAACTTCAATATATCATTAATTGATTAGTAGTTAGGGCAAACTGCCTCACTGGTATGTGCTGCCTTTTCTCAAATCCTATTACAAGTAGCTGGACTTGTTTGTGCTATGGGTATACCATTCCCAATGGGTGGTTACACATCTACGCGTGTTACAATGCCCTGTGTTTGTTAAGCAGAAGATGAACAAATCATGACGAGACCTCAAATAGTGATCTATTGATTTTTCTATATGGAAGTTGTGTGCGGTCCTGTAGATGAAGACGAAGCTGTAATTCTCCTCAATGAAAAGCAACATCAAAGTGTATTACAAAGGATATTCTGCCGCTTCCAGCTATTGTGCTTTGGAGAGGCAATAATGACCCATGTGCTTGGCATTTCCTAGTCATTAATGCACTTGCTAGGAGAGTGTCAGCTACAGCCTTTAGCTGTCAACATTTGGGGTTGTGTCGGATGCAAACAGACACTTCCTGGAAGGGATTCTGCTAAAGATCACAGTCATATGCTTAGTGCAGCTTTCATCTTCAATGTACGGCTTATTCGTGTGCTGCACATTGCCAGTAAAAGTATGTGTATGGTATATATCATCTTAGAGGACAGTGGAAACTATGGGCCTGATTGCTGAGATGTATGCAAACTTGATGGTTTGTGTACAGTTATGATGGTGAGAGATCTGCAAATGTGAAGATCTGTGTGCGAGATCACACGGAATGCCCTAAAACTGCAGCATGAATAACATACAGTACTGCGGCTGTTTGGGGGCGTTTTACAGACATGTTCCCCTTTTTTGCAGGCACTCCCTTTCCCTGGCCCCGGCTGCGTGAACACACTGACCATCCTACTTAACTTGAGATTTAGTGAGATTGAAAATGTTTTTTGCAGATGGTCTGATGCTGTGTCCACGGATGCAGCAGCAGATCACTGAAGCCGACAGGAATACGGCTCCTACAGCCTCCATCTCCTGCGGCATTAGCATACATTCACAGTAGCATCTGTGGCAGCATTGCATACAACTATCAGGACCACTGTTCCTAAGGATGTTTTAATTGCTTTGTTTTACCTTGTAGACGTTACAGCTTGTCATGTGGTTACGTTCTTGCATTACATGAGCTGCAGGTGAAGGGTCCGCACTGAGATGGATGAGTTTACAGCTCAGACAAAGATTTTGGATGGGACTGACTGTGCAGAACAATGCTAGGTCTATGGTTAGAGTGACGCATGTTTAACCTCTTGGCTACTGAGTGTTTTCTCACCCCAGTGCTGAGCTCCTTTTTAAACACGTATGATTGTCACATTCCGAGATGTATATCAGTCCTATTTTATACAGTACACATTATGCCTGATCCTTTTTTCAGCAGACACAAAACACCATTTATATTTCTGGTCAGTCTATACCTCAAATAAAAGATAATCAAAATGGGCATATAATTTTTTTCTTAATTATTTAATTAAAGTGAACTAAAAGCAAATGTGATGGGAGTTTTTTTCTATATAAACACTTTGTGGTTCTTTTCTCAGTATTAATCCATCAGAACAAAATCCGGTGGTTATTTTCACCGTCTGGTAGGGATAATAAAAAGAAGGCCGCCATTTTTCAAACTGGTAAACCTGCTGAAATGAGGGGATCCCTTTTTTTTTTTATGTGACACAGTATCGGTGAGATCTGGGCTTTAGATCCTTCATCTATAGAAAATGCTATTTATTGTGGTTACTGTATTAGTCAATGGTGAGCGTCAACACTAACTACTAAGGGGGAATTCAATTAGTCGCTGTAATTTACAGCAGCTAATTGATTCCCCAGTTAGTCCTGAAATGCTTACAGCTGCAGCACTGATCAGGGATTTGTTTTCAGGACCTCAGCAAGTCCCCAAGAAAATACCCGATAAGTGTCCATTTTTTGCGGCCACGATAATACGTAGGTCCAGGAACTTATCCCAAATCCTTTGTGTTTTCACCTGAAAATGGGTAATTTTTTGGGGAAAAATGGCTACAATTGAATTAATCAAAACCCACCATTGGGCAAAAATTGCAGTAAAAGCAGGTTTTTTTGGGGGGGGTTTCACCACAAAATTTTTTGGGGTACTTGAATTTCCCGCTAAGTGGGAAACATTGTGTGAATTGATAATGTCGATATTATCTTAAACCATAAAGCTATACCTCTAAATACACTTTTACCATGGAGCCGCTGCGGCCGCTAGACTTAATACACACGCTACGCACTTTGTACGCTATTTGCTTACAGAGTCCGTACCTTGTACGAACTTAGCGTACAAACGCCGCGCTGGGGGTACAAAGTACACACAGCGCGCACACACTCTTGATATACTTTAACCCTTATTAGAAATGTGATGCAATAATATTATTACACTCTAAACCTTATGCAGCAAAGCACTGCAATGATGTTACACCTTAAACCTTATGCAGCGCTGACGGTATAAAGTACCCGCAGTGCGTACACACCTTATCAATACACTCTTAAACCTTATACAGTTTGGTAATGTAATACGCTTTAAACCCTAGCAGGGAAAAGGGGACACAACACCGATTTGTAGTTAAACACTGGGCTCCGAAACCTCAGCATATATGTCTGGAAGGGGATAACAATACAATTTATACACTACAATATACAACAGAGTAAATGGCTACAGTCAATGTACATACGTGAGAATATTCGCTTGCGCAACCTGGTCCAGTCCTCCGCTAATCAGGTAGATAGCGTTCAGAGTCTTCTGACCGGCCAGGCAACAACTGGCTTTTTATACACTACTTCCATAAACAATATAATGGATACTGTAATCCCTTTGTCCATTGGACACAGAGATGCATCTTTACATTACAGGAGAGGTCATAGGTTGATTTGAAAAGGTGGGCGATGTCTTTCTCAACTGCTCTTGTGGGTGGTCTCCTCTGGATTCCCGCCGCATACATAATATACAGTAAATACAGTTTATATCTATATTCTACTTCTGCACATAACTATACGCAGGAACATGCGATCTTCCTCTAACCAACACCGGAATGTTACCTTTAAAATACCCTACAGCTGGATACTAGACATCACCGTATAACCTTAGTCTGTCCCTTCCTATCATGCAAAGGCGAATCCCTTAGTCCTGGAATCATTTAAACTGGTGATACTTGCTGATGTGGTGCAGGGGGGCTATGTGTACAATGTGCACTATTTGGGTTAAATATGTAATGTCTTGATAACCCTCTATGCGCTCACAAACTCCGCCGTAAATACCCACACCACGCGCAGGACCGCGGGAGCGATCATACGCAAATTGCGGATATGTGCACGCACGGCGGAACAAGTGCACACGCAGCGGGCATGTGTGTGTGGTTAGTACGTGCTGTGTGTATTACAATATTTTTCGACTTTGACAGTCCACCCTTTGGCAGTCAACAATAACTGCCACTATCTAAACACTAAACAGAAAAATATACAATACAATATCTACAGATGATTGGATGGTAGGAGGAGAGGTGTAGGTGGGAAATGTATGAGCTAGTGGGATAGTAACAGCATGTATGTATGAATCCATGTCTGAGGGGCATGTATCATCGTGCCGTATATGTTCTAGATAAGCTTCGAGGTATTGCGAAGTATACATTAAATCCTTCTTATCCCGTATTAAGGGTCTGTAAGTGGGCCAACAAACACTACCGAGCTCTTTTCGGCTTCTTGTTCCAACAAATGGGGTACACATTTAGTTGATGATACATGGAGGGGGAACATATGTGAGTGCTAGTATATGTGGATATCACCTGTCGACTATGTGTGTCACTAACTGAAGGTTGTAGAGATGAAGATAAGACACATATCTAAAATACATTCACATAACATTTTCGTAATCATTCTTGGGTGTAGTTGATGTCTTTTCCGGATCGGTGTATCTGGGCCAAGGGGGAGACAAAGGAAAAACGGGTGAAAGAAACAGGCCATGGAATTCATTTGCAATCCTTATCAAAACACTGTCTCTATGGATGGGTCATAAATTAAATCTGCTGCGATAACAATGCCCTCGCTCCTTAGACTCATCAATTTTGTGCCGTGCTTGCGCCGCGTTAGAATTCGAACACACCTGAATATCAAGCCAATAATTATGACGACTCCCAGGATACAAAGGAGAAACTTCCCTACACTCATAATAACATTTGAGCCCATTCTCCTAATCCTGAGAACCAATTTCGTGGGTTCAACCATGAGACCCAGCCGGTCAGTTCATTAGCAGTCAGGGTAAGGTTGTGTCTCTTTCGGAACTCCCACTTCAACTGCAAGATATCGTCCATCTTTTGATCGATGATCTCGTTTGGGTCATCAGTGCTGTTTGTAATATACGTGCAGCACTTCACACCATATTGAGTTGCCAAAGTGACCCAGTTCCCACCCGTCACGGCTGTGACATAATTAAGGACCATCCTGTGCTGGATCAATTCCTTCTTGTAAGCTTGTAACTCCCTTCCTGTATACCTGAAGGTGTCGTCATACATCTCAGTGTTATTATCTATCAAGTTCGCCAGCGCATGGATATACCTATAATTTATAGTTCCTCTGGCCGTACAGGTGACGTCCAATGCGATAAGGAACTGAATCCCGGTGGATTCGTAGTTCAAATCAGAGGCTCCGTGCTCTGTCCTTTCTATGAGGTGTCTCTTGACGATGTGTTCATAGTGAGTATGAGTATAAGGAGCCTGAGCACTGCGGTGAACATCTTTCATCTTATCATGGGTTATGGTCATGACTTCTGGCAACACTCTTCCAACATAACACAATCCTTCTGAGCTCGGGACAAGCTTCTTGTACGCTTTCCTCCCACACATGAAACAGGCATCATCGGGGAGAACATATGGTACAGAATATGACATTACCATATTGCAAACTTTCCAAGTGAAAAACCCAATCCCTAGTTCACCCATCTGCTCTGTACAAGTATCTGGCTGGATGATATGAGCACAGTACCCTGGTGATACTTTTCCAACCCACATGGTCTTGCTTCCTCGAGTATACCTATACCAGAAATACCTTCCACTGTTGGCTTTTTGGCGTACAAGTTGCAAGTCTATGGGCATCTTATCAGCTCTGTGTGAAAAGGTCATGGTCTGGTTATTCCAGGTCACTTCCCAATTTCCCGGTTTTTGGGAATTGGAAATGTTGAAACACACTAAGGATCTATCTACATGATACTGGTGGAGCTTTAAACTAGGGGGCCTAGAAATATTGAATTTCTTGTCCACCTGACTCCCACCCCGTAATTCGAGCACCTCCTCTATTGCTAAATGGTACGGTACTAATCCTGACTTGCTCTGACCTTGAGGTACTTGTGAACACACCCAGCATTCTGTCTGGTTTAAGACCTTACCCACTAGTGAGTGGTAATCACTCAATGGATGATGGTCCATGTTGATATTAAGGCTGGACTGACATCTCTGGATGCACCCATCCTCAACTATGTTCTCACAATTCTTACAAATGCAATTTTCCTCAGCCAATAACCCTTCACAGTGCCTCCTAGCTCCCTGACTACCAGATCGTTTTCTGATACTCTCCTTTGCTCGAGTGATGTGTTGCTCTTGGAATTCTACAAATCCGTCCTCGCCATCAGAACCCATTCCAGATCCTTTCTCGACCTCTCTGGTACTCTCACCGAAACAGACTGTTCTGGTCAACAACAGGGTTAACCGGAAAACCCAGAAAGCAGTCTCTTGGGGTAAGTCCATCTTGTTAAGGGGAGAGAAAGGAAACAAGAAGGGGGAGGAAAAGGGAAGGAGAGAAGGAGGGTAGTGGGAGATGGAGAAACTAATAAAAAAGAAAAACTGGTACGACAACCGCCTCTTGGTCTTGTTGTTCTCCGCGCTCAGGTGCCGGGACAACAGTCCTGCCTCTCAACCTTCCCGGAACAGACACTCCAGTGATACGATGTTCTCTCCGAGTCAGCGACCTTTCTGTAGAGAACATAAATCTTGTATTTCAATGTGTTTAACTGTTGTATGAAGTAAACCATCTTTGGAAAGTGAAAAGAGAGGGGAAATAAAAAAAAGAAAATTTGTCAGATTTGCGTTCACCATCAGGCTGTCACACCATCATGTATATCGGTGTCTATGCACAGTCTCCCTTCACCAGTATTCCCATTCTCCACCCTTTGTGCATGACCAGGCACACTGATACTGGTGTCCTTATGCTAGTGAGATATACTGGATTTAGGCAGAGCTCTGGCAGACCGAGTAGGCATGTGGCGTTTGAACTATATTCCTGTCAGTGAACGTAAGAGGATGAAGAGGAAACTTTGAAGACAAATCACAGAGTTTAGTAACAGGTAAGTTTGTAAAGGCAAAGAAGATTTTACAAAGTTTGACATCTGGATTGGGCACTACGGGGAATGATTCCCTAATCGGTCTGTTCCCCTTAAAAAAAATGTTTTATGTGTGTTATATCTCTACTGGGACTATCCCAGCCATGAATCCAGTGTCTTGTCCATTCTAAGTTCATAGGGAACCCGGTATCCTTGAGATAATTTCCTCTACCTGTGATGGACATGCATCTAAAACAGTGGAATGCATTATTAGTCTCCGTGGGTATTTAACATATTTTGTGCTTCCTGGGTGGGAGCACTCTATATGTATACCATCTCTAACAAAACTCCTGTTAAGTTACTTAGAGGTCACTTCTGCTAGAGAGAAAAGCAGAAGTTTAGAGGCCTCCTCCTAACCCCAGTAAGTTCTGTCAAAGGGTAAAGTTGCATTTATTCTGTTCTTCCCATTAATCGAATCTGTGTTTTTCTATACAGTATCGTGATTCCTTACTATATGTCCCTTGATCCCGTCTATGTGTTTAATAACGTGGCTTGTTTTCTTGTCTAGGGGGTCTGAATTTTTGTGTGCAGTTACAATTGCTGGCATAATGCCCTTCCCTTTTACACAGATAACATATTCTCGGTCTTTTGTTACTACTAGGGTTTTGGGGATTTGGCTGATGAGACTTTGGTGTAAGAGTCTGCATACTTTCAATCCTCAGCCTCTCCTCTTGTAGTTTCCTACGCCTAGCAATATTCCTATGGTGTTCAATTGCGCACTCTCTAAGGCAAGCTACTGTGACCCCTCTCCAACCAGGCAAAGAGGTTTGTACTCTGTCCCTCACTGTCTTATCGAGTCCGTCCATCAGCACAGAGACAGCCACCTCTCTGTAATTTTCATCGTTCCCTGCATCCGATACCCCTATCTATCCATTTCCTGCAGTGCTCGGTGGAAATATTCAGATGTCATTTCATTTTCCCTCTGTTTTATGGAGAAAATTCTTCTCCACTCAGTGGGGAAACACAACTCTAGTTGCCTATTAATTCGTTCTATATTTTCCTGATTGTTTCTGTCAGTCATAGGACTATCCGACTCTAGCCTACAATCAGTGGTGCATTTTTGGGTGTCAATATTAGGGGGTAGGCATGCTCTCAAAAATGTCCGCCAATGTTGGTTTGTCGGTTCATACGCATTACCCAGATCTCTGATAAACTTTTGACATTTGGCTAAATGCTTCCGAGGGTCGGGGAATTCTGAAATGATTGATCGCAGCTCATCTCTGGGCCACGGGCAATACATTGCATTATTCTTGGTGAGGACTATTTCCTGACTATCGGTTCCCCCATTGGGAGTTACTATTTCCAAGACAGGGTGTAATCCTACCATTCCGTTCCTAATCTGTTTACAGTGAGGTGTTGTTGTCTCTGTGCAATGAACTGTCTCACACTTACCGGTAGCTGTGACCTCACCCATTCTTTCATTGGGGAATATGCACTACCTGGTTGGACAGGCCCCACCTGAGTTTCCTGCAAGGTGACTGCTTGGAGGAGAGCTGCGATTTGGCTGAATCCTTCATCTTCCTGTGACCTAAAACCTTGGAGAGACTTCAAAACAGGATAGATTTTGCAAAAATTAGGGTTAATACATTGCTCTTTCATATTACGATCATTTACGGATGTATCATTGACTGTAGTCTTCTGTTCCCCTTCGACCTGTGTCGACAATGGTGTGTTTGTGTTCTCATCCCCGCTAGGTTTGGAACCTGTTGCATATGTTAATTTCCCTTGCATATCGCCCTCTTGCTGCCATAAGTTTAAACAGTTTGTGTGTCTGACCCTTTGCTTTCGGGATTTTATCAGACATATCCTACTCCTTAAATTCTGCAATACCTCTGGTTCAAAACTGCCTACCTTAGGGAATGGTTCCCTATCTTCCGCAGTCATACGTTCCCATTCATTGCACAAAATTTCTGCGTGTGGTCCATGCTTCTCACACATTATGTACCTCGCCGACCCCCTGGGCCGCCGAATGTCAACCTGAACCCTGGTTGCACGTCCCTTACTTGAGCAACTGGCCCCCATATTTTGCAGGTATTGCCGTCCCGGCTAATCCTACAAAAAAACAAAATACTCAATATAAGGCAACGGTGAAAGTTCTCCGAGTGCTTTCACCCACTCACCGCCCACGTTGGCCAATACTACCATACACTGTCATTAGCGAAGGTACGTACCCAACCTAGGGCCCCTATGTAACCTCTATTTACTGGAAGTATCTGGGAGTGACTTACCCTTTCCAGTAAATATTGGTTGTTGGAGATTTCCTGAGAGAGACCAGCGAAACCTCCCTTAACCTTTATTATACACAAATCACGCTTGCGTATGCTATATCCGGCGCTAATGATCCCGCGATTTTATGCAAAGCTCGTAAAAAGGGTATCACGTTGCGCTAAGTATTGCACCCACGAACGCGCGGTCCAATCGCACAGCGTATAGGTAACTGTTACTTATCCGCCGTACGACCAATGGAATCGATTTTTCAGGCTGCGAAACCTCAGCCGGAGCGTATCAATCAAAAACTAAATGGGTATCTTCGCTAACCCCCTGGGCTGCGGTACACTAAACAAAAACCTCGCTGACCTTTGGTCTGCGGTACTCTAAACCTTCGCTGACCTTCTGGCCTGCGGTACTCTGCTACCTTGCTCCTTTGTACTTCAATTTATATTAACGTGAGCTAGCTATTCTCACGCCACCAAGTCTCCACTCACCTGGTGTGGTCTCCTACGGCATCCCGAATTCCCTGGGTCCACAAAACCTTTATTATGTTTGCTCACTCACGCTCGTTCACTCAAATACACTTTGGTTTTTTCTGTACAGAAAATTAACTTTCATTCAGATAAACAGCCTTAGTACCAGAGGTAATACAGTAAAAAAGGTTTTATTTAAACTAAATCTTGGAAACTGAGCAATTTGTGCTATTGTCGCGTGGCTACCGTCCCGCGCCTAAACTAAACAATGCTATTGTGTAATTTGTACTTAGCGGCCGTACCCTTACGCACGTTGCGTAAACACGCGACCGTGCGTATGTCTTTACGTTGCGTACGCAGTCCCGTACCTTGTCCGAGACACGTGTACAAAGACCGTACGTCCGCAGTAGTACAAATCCCACACTTCTATAAATGTAAGCGATATTACCTATAATCGTTTACTTAACATAACACAGTATCTTTCTGTATAAACCTGTTTAACTAGGCCAGACTGTATTTGTGTTTTACGTTTACTTCCTTAATATTTAGTCTATGTCTTAACTAAATAGCAACAAATTTCTCAGTACAGGTCTAAATGAATCTAGTAATCGGTACTTATGGCAACAATGCGAGCCGGTATACAAATACAAAGTACAGGTGTATGCTTGTGTTGTGTGCGCATTTGGCGCAAAAATAGAAATTCACAGACTTTTAAAATAGCTTTGCGTATTTACCTTACGGATCCCACCAGCATCCCTACAAACCATGCAGAGCAGACGCCAACTTATCAGCAATGAGATAGGGTTTACCAGTGTATCCACCAACCAGGAGAAGGCTTACGTGGGATACCTGTCCGCCCTTTGCTGATAGATAAAGTCTGCTTTAACCTGCTAGGCTGCGGGTATGAGGAAAAAACGGACGATGTCCTCAATTGATAATGTCGATATTATCTTAAACCATAAAGCCTCTAAATACACTTTTACCATGGAGCAGCTGCGGCCGCTAGACTTAATACACACGCTACGCACTTTGTACGCTATTTGCGTACAGAGTCCCGTACCTTGTACGGACTTAGCGTACAAACGCTGCGCTGGGGGTACAAAGTACACACAGCGTGCAAACACTTGATATACTTTAACCCTTATTAGAAATGTGATGCAATAATATTATTACACTCTAAACCTTATGCAGCAAAGCACTGCAATGATGTTACACCTTAAACCTTATGCAGCGCTGACGGTATAAAGTACCCGCAGTACGTACACACCTTATCAATACACTCTTAAACCTTATACAGTTTGGTAATGTAATACGCTTTAAACCCTAGCAGGGAAAAGAGGACACAACACCGATTTGTAGTTAAACACTGGGCTCCGAAACCTCAGCGTATATGTCTGGAAGGGGATAACAATACAGTTTATACACTACAATATACAACAGAGTAAATGGCTACAGTCAATGTACATACGTGAGAATATTCGCTTGCGCAACCTGGTCCAGTCCTCCGCTAATCAGGTAGATAGCGTTCAGAGTCTTCTGACCGGCCAGGCAGCAACAGGCTTTTTATACACTACTTCCAAAAACAATACAATGGATACTGTAATCCCTTTGTCCATTGGACACAGAGATGCATCTTTACATTACAGGAGAGGTCATAGGTTGATTTGAAAAGGTGGGCGATGTCTTTCTCAACTGCTCTTGTGGGTGGTCTCCTCTGGATTCCCGCCGCATACATAATATACAGTAAATACAGTTTATATCTATATTCTACTTCTGCACATAACTATATGCAGGAACATGCGATCTTCCTCTAACCAACACCGGAATGTTACCCTTAAAATACCCTACAGCTGGATACTAGACATCACCGTATAACCTTAGTCTGTCCCTTCCTATCATGCAAAGGCGAATCCCTTAGTCCTGGAATCATTTAAACTGTTGATACTTGCTGATGTGGTGCAGGGGGGCTATGTGTACAATGTGCACTCTTTGGGTTAAATATGTAATGTTTTGATAACCCTCTATGCGCTCACAAACTCCGCCGTAAATACCCACACCACGCGCAGGACCGCTGGAGCGATCATACGCAAATTGCGGATATGTGCACGCACGGCGGGCATGTGTGTGTGGTTAGTACGTGCTGTGTGTATTACAATATTTTTCGACTTTGACAGAATGTCTGTTTTCTGTAAAGAGACTTAAAGTAATTCCCCTGTTCTTCTGCAATTTTTTTGTTTTACAAAAGTGATGTTGTTGCACCTGTATGGGAATCCTGTTTTTAAGTTGTAACAGTACAACCCATCAGAACACTCACAGCAGCACAGAATATTTCAGGAAATTAGTGTGCTTGTGGGAAGTAGTGACCTTTCTACTTGTTTTGTTTGATTGTGTTAGAGAGTACAAGGTGTAAGTGTGTTACACAGATGCAGGGTGACTGGGTTATGAAATGCACTTCTATATGCAACAAAGTTCATTTAGTCAGCTTGTTTTACATATGATAGCCATTCTTTTTCAGCATTAGATAATGTATTCTACATGTTATAATTATTAACAAGGGTTATTTATTCCATTGCTATACAACTGGAATGTGAGCAGTAGTTGTGCTTTATTAGTAAAGATAGGGGGTAATTCTGAGTTGATCGCAGCAGGAACTTTGTTAGCAGTGGGGCAAAACCATGTGCACTGCAGGGGGGACAGATATAACATGTGCAGAGAGAGATAGATTTGGGTGTGATGTGTTCAATCTGCAATCTAAATTGCAGTGTAAAAATAAAGCAGCCAGTATTTACCCTGCACAGAAACAAAATAACCCACCCAAATCTAATTCTCTCTGCACATGTTATATCTGCCCCCCCTGCAGTGCACATGGTTTTGCCCAACTGCTAAAAAATTTCCTGCTGCGATCAACTTGGAATTACCCCCAGTGAGAGAGTGCCGCTGATAAGTGTGTGTGTGGGCACAGCACGTGGGGAGGGATGGTTATGTGTTGTTAGGTAGTACCATGCCCCAAGGTAGGGAGTGCCTGACTGTAGTTCTAGAATGCCTCCTCTCTGGACTGTTCTGATGGCAGGGCTTGTTCCCTAAAGTCTGAATGTGGGGTTTCCAGCCTAATTGGGAAGTTAATAAAGCTGACCTATTGCAAAAGTGTCTTTAGCATAGCCGACATAAACATAAAGAGCCTGATTCAGTGCCACACATACAGCAGCTACGTCTGCAGGAATTTGCACAACGCTAGCCTCCAAGGCAAACATTTGCATCTTTGCAGATCTTCAGGGCTATTCGCAGTAGCATGGAAGTCAGCCAGATCTCCGCTTGCTGCTAAATAGTTGTAACTGGCTGACAATGGGGCATTTGCGTTTAGCCTAAGCTTGCTGTTGGTGCGTAGACAGAATTGCAGAATAATCAGAGATAAGTGATAAAGCTAAATATTTATCTTATATAATACCCTTTATGAGGTCTAAGAACACTGTACGCTAACTACGTATGAAGTACCGTAAGGGTACGCACGTTGCGTAACAATCGCTTAGCCGTGGTCGAGACGCTTAAGCGTTACGTTCGCTCACGGCCAAGAGATCACTGGCAGGCACGCTATTGGCTGCCGACTACCGCAATGATTCGCTATAGCGATGCGAACGCTCGAGACCACGAGGAGATCACCAGCGGCGCAGACGCTCACAATGTTAAACCTTTATCTCTAAACCATAAACAGTGTATTATGCAGAAAACCCTTAGTGTAGTGATATGGTGTAAATGCAACACAGTATAACCTTACTAACTTAAAAGCAGTTTGAGCGTCACCGACGCTCTGAGAATACTTAACGCTATAAGAAATACACAGATACCGTGCTTAGGGTCCAACGCCTAATATATATATTTTGAATGATATACTTGCAAAAGAATTAATACAAATACAAATCATACACTACAATATAACATAGACTAACTAACCAGATAACTACACAGTAAATACAATACAATTAAGTTTAAGAGAAAATGAGAAAGAGAAGAGAGAGAAAGATATGGCCCATAATAACAAGAGAGAAACAGTATGATTACGGAGAAAAACTTACGCACAAAGGAAACGATCGCATGCGCCTCTGGACATCCAGATCCCGATTTTCAGCAATGATAACCGTTGAAGAGTGAGAGCTGGATGTGATCGGCCTTTCTATTTATGCCCCACACACAATGCAATTCAATGGTCCCTACAATCTCATTGTTCATTGGACACAGGAATTCCTCCTCGCATTATAACAAAAGGTCATAGGTTGATTCATACAGGTGGGCTGTGACTATTTCCAACAGCTCAGGTGGGAGGGAAACTGGGTTTCCCGCCGCATGGGTAATAAAGTGCAAATACAGTAAATGTTCATAAACTTCTTATGCCCATAACTATTCGCACGAGCGATTGATCCGCTTCAAACCAACACCGGAATATTGCTAATTAAATATTCTTCCGATGGATACTAAACACCACTGTACTACTCCTGTCTGACCCTTTGTATCAAACAATGAGGGATCTCTCTGTCCAGGAACATGCTATATTAACTAAACTTTCAGAATCTATCAAAAGGACCATGATCTACAAAATACATTATATAGTGAAAATGTGTAACGATTGAGTCGTCCGCTACGATCACATAAACTCTACCGTAAATACGCATACCGTGCGCCTGCGGGTGCCCGCGACTGTGAGTATGCGCACGTACGGGAGAGCGTACGCATGCGCAGCACGGACCTGTGTGAGGTGCAAATATGGTAGTGTGCATAGAGATATTTTTCTGACTTTGACAGTCCACCCTTTGGCAGTCAACAATAACTGCCACTTCCTGAAAACATTTCAAAAAGAGAAAAATATATGTTAGGGGTTAATACATTTCCATGGTTGGGTAAGGGAGGAGAGAGGAGAAAGTGTGAAGAGGGTATGACCTAGTGAGATAGCAGAAGCATGTGTGTATGAGTCCATGTTTGGGGGGTCATGTATCATCGTGCCGTACGTGTGGTACATCAAGCTTCGAGGTATTGCGAAGTATACATTTGAATTCCTTCTTATCCCGGGGTACGGGTCTGTGGATGGGCTGTCAAACTTTACCGAGCTCTTTTCGGCTTTGGTTGTAACAAAATGGGGGAGCACATTTTAGTTGATGATACATGAATTGGGGGAGATATGTGATTGCTGATATCTGTGCCTGTATTCCCTATCGACTATGTGTGTCATTACCTGAGGGTTGTAGAAATGAAGAAAAGACATAATTACGGTAAATGCAGTGGTATTCTATGTCAGGTTAATGAACATTCGTCGATTGAGGTCTTGTTAGGTGTCTGTTGAATGCAGTCTTCTTTGTGCTTTTGCCCATTAGGTGCGAGCAAAAGCTTTGTCAATGTCCATAGATTTACAAAAAATGTTGGGCTAGCGTAATTTTAAAATTTCTAGGGAAACTGGGGATCTATGGCAAAGTTCATCAAATCTGTGTATAAGGTTGTCAAAACTTCTTCTTTTAATCCATCTGTTGTCTGTATATCGGCTCATCAAATTCCTCGTCCAAGTGGGTCTTTTCACCTTGGAGGAAAACGGAAAAACAGGTGAAAGAAACGGACCGTAGAAATCACATTTTCATTACATCATTGTTTCTACCGTTGGGTCATAAATCAAGTCCATTGGAATTACAGTTTCCTCACTCCTCAAACTCATTACCCTAGTACGACTTTTGCACCTCATTAAAGCCTGACCGCATCTAAATATCAAACCAATTGATATGACAACACCTAAGATACATAGGAGAAACTTCCCAACATCCATTATAACTCCTTGGGCCCATTCTCCTAAACCGGAGAACCAATTTCGCGGGTTCAACCATGACACCCAACTAGTCAGCTCATTACTCACAGCAGCAAGGGTGAGATTGTGTCTTCTGCGAAATTCCCACTTTAGTTGGAGAATGTCGTCCATCTTTTGGTCTTTGACCTCGACCGGGTCCTCGGTGCTATTCTTAATATATGTGCAACATTTCACGCCGTATTGTGTTGCCAGTGTGACACAATATCCGCCTGTCACTGCTGTGAGGTAATTAAGAACCATTCTATGCTGTACCAGTTCTGTTTTATAAGCCTGAAGTTCTCTTCCAGTATACCTAAACGTGTCATCATACATTTCAGTGATATTATCTAACAAATTTGCAAGCGCAGAGATGTATCTATAGTTCAGCACTCCTCTAGCAGTGCGAGTGATATCTAACGCGATTAGAAACTGAATCCCGGTGGATTCATGGATCATGTCAGAGGCCGGATGCTCTGTTCTTTCTATCAGGTGCCGTTTAACGATGTGCTCGTAATGAGTATGAGTATAAGGAGTTTGGGCAACACGGTGTATGTCTTTCATTTTGTCATGTGATACAGTCATTACTTCAGGCAATACTTTTCCAATATAACACAATCCTTCAGAGTTTGGGGCAAGCCACTTATACGCCTTTCTCCCGCATATGAAATATGCATCATCGGGGAGAACATATGGGACAGAGTAGGACATAACCATATTACACACCTTCCATGTGAAATCTCCTAACCCTAATTCTTCCATCTGCTTAGTACACGTATCAGGTTGTACGATATGTGCACAGTATCCTGGTGATACCTCTCCAACTCTCGTAATCCTATTTCCTAAAGTATACCTATACCGGAAAGATTTTCCTCTACTGGCTATGTGGCGTATAAGCTCTGTATCTGTAGGCATTCTATCTGCTCTATGCGAAAAGGTCATGGTTTGGTTACTCCATGACACTTCCCAATTTCCCGGCTTTCGGGGATTGGAGATGTTAAAACATAATAGGGACCTATCCACATGGTATTGGTGGAGCTTCAAACTAGGAGGGCTGGAGATATTAAACCTCCTGTCCACCGGCCTCCCACCACTTAGCTCAAGTACCTCCCCTATCGTTAAAGGAAATGGTACTAGCCCTGATTTGCTATGACCTTGAGGTACTTGAGAGCATACCCAACAATCTGTTTTATTTAACACACTACCCACTAAAGAGTGATAGTCACTCAAGGGATGCCGGTCCATATGGATATTAAAACTGGATTGGCATTTCTTAATGCACCCATCCTCCACTACATTGTCACAGAGCCTACAGATACAGTTTTCTTCAGCTAACAATCCATCACAATTCTTTCTGTGGTCAATGCTATCGGATCGTTTTCTGATACTCGCCTTTGCTTGTTGATTATGTTGTTCTCGGAAAACTACGCCTCCATCTCTGTCATCAGAACCCATTCCAGAACCTCTCTCGAACTCCATGGTACTCTCGCCGGAACAGACTGCTCTGGTCAACATCATGGTCAACAGGAAAATCCGGATCACAGTCTCTTGAGGCAAGTCCATCTTAGGAGGAGACGAAGAAGAATGAGAAGGGGGGAAAAATAATTTGAGGGAGAGGGGATGGGAAGTGGAGAAAAACAATAAAAGGGAACAGGGGATCGACAACTGCTTTTGATCTTGTGGTTCTCGATGCTCAGGTGCCGCCTTAGTCCTCCTGGAACAGACACTCCAGTGATACAACCTCTACCGTCTGTTCCTTATCACGGGACCTCGTTGGATCAGCAACCTTTCTACAGTGGGACGAATGAACCCAAGTCTCTCTCTCAGCAACCTTCAATGCTGTAGTGCTAGTCAATAAGACCTGGTATGGTCCTTCCCATCTGTCAATAAGGCAACCTGAGCGTAGAAAATTCCGTATCATTACATAATCCCCAGGTTCAATGTCATGACAATTACTATCTGGTAAATCAGGAATCACTAACTTCAAATTATCATTTTGATTCCTTAGCTGTTTACTCATATTAACCAAGTACTTTACAGTCACTTCATTGTTACACTTCAAATCATCCTGAGGGTTAATCATAACATGCGGTTGTCGACCAAACAAGATTTCAAAGGGAGACAGATTAAGAGGGGACCTGGGAGTGGTTCTGATGCTGTACAGTACAATGGGTAGAGCTTCTGGCCATGTCAATCCTGTCTCTGCCATCACTTTACTCAGTTTATTTTTAATAGTGCTGTTCACTCTTTCCACTTTCGCACTCGCCTGTGGACGGTATGGAGTGTGCAGCTTGCTATCAATTCCCATCAACTTACACATTCCTTGAAAGACATCACCTGTAAAATGGGTACCCCTATCACTCTCAATTATTCTAGGGATACCATATCTACATACAAATTCCTGCACAATTTTCTTAGCAGTAAACATAGCGGTATTTGTGGCCGCAGGAAATGCTTCAACCCAATTTGAGAAAACATCTATACAAACAAGTACATATTTCAAATTTCGACAAGGGGGTAATTGAATAAAGTCAATCTGTATTGCCTGGAAAGGACCGCCTGCAGGTGGGATATGGGATGGTTCTGTTGGTATTGCCTTTCCGATGTTCTTTCTCAGACAGGTAAGGCATGACATTGCCCTTTTACTCGCATGAGATGAAAATCCTGGGGCACACCAATATGCTCTTACCAATTTGCACATCCCTTCCCTGCCCAGATGAGTCAGCCCGTGGGCTGCCTCAGCTAAACATGGAAGGTATGCTCTGGGGGCCACTGGTTTACCGTGTCCATCCGTCCAGAGTCCTGAGGACTCCTGGCCATATCCTTTTGCCTTCCAGACTGCCCTTTCCTGTGCGGAACACAAATTTTGCATCTCACACAACTTCTGTGTGTTGATGGTATTAAATACCATCAGTTGTGTGGTGTCTGTCTGTCTGGGGGTAGCAGCTGCTAATTTAGCAGCTTCGTCTGCTCGGCTGTTACCAAGTGATACTGGGTCTTGGCTATATGTGTGTGCTTTACACTTGATAACAGCCACTCTGTCGGGTTCCTGTATCGCTGTTAGAAGCCTTTTGATGTGAGCTGCATGCGCTACCGGTGTACCAGCTGCCGTCATGAAATTTCTGAGGCGCCATAGGGCTCCGAAATCATGGACTACCCCGAATACGTATCTAGAATCGGTGTAGATATTGGCTGATTTGCCCTTAGCCAATTCACATGCTCTGGTTAGGGCGACCAGTTCAGCAACCTGGGCTGAGTGAGGTGGGCCTAGCGGTTCCGCTTCTATGGTGCCTTGGTCATCTACGACTGCGTATCCAGTACACAAGTCTCCCGAGTCTGACTGTCTATGACAACTACCGTCCGTGTAGAACGTAAGTTCTGCATCTTCCAGTGGGTTGTCACTGATGTCAGGCCTTGCGGTAAAATTTTGGGTCAAATATTCCATACAATCATGAGTGTCTTCCTTTATATTAAATCCTCCTTCCCCACCACTCCCATCTTCCACCCTTTGTGCCTGTCCAGGCACACCCGGGAGATATGTTGCAGGATTTAATGCACTGCATCGCCTTATGGTGATGTTTACGGGGGCCATTAGTGCCAATTCCCATCTTGTAAACCGCGCTGATGAGACGTGTCTGGTTTGGGCAGAATTTAACAAGGCTGACACTGCATGTGGTGTATGAATTGTGAGGTTGTGACCTAGCACGACGTCTTCGCTTTTCGTTACTAGCAATGCTATCGCAGCAACGCTTCGCAAGCATGTGGGGAGGGATCGCGCTACCGTATCTAGCTGAGCGCTGTAGTATGCTACCGGCCTGCTGGCATCACCGTGCTTTTGGGTTAGTACACCTGCCGCGCAACCAGCACTTTCTGTTCCGTATAGTTCAAAGGGTTTCCCATAGTCTGGCATACCCAATGCTGGTGCCTGCGTTAGGCACTGTTTAAGTCTCTCAAATGCTGTCTCAGACTCGTCTGTATGCGAAATCCGATCAGGTTTGTTTGAGGAGACCATCTCCTGCAAGGGTAACGCTAGAATGGAAAACCCTGGGATCCAGTTACGGCAATACCCACACATTCCTAAAAATGTTCTGATCTGTTGCTGGGTTTGTGGCAGAGTCATGTCTCTAATTGCTTGAATTCTATTAGCGGTCAGGTGTCTCAGTCCTTGTGTTAGACAGTGTCCCAAATATTTTACCTTAGTTTGGCATAATTGCAACTTGTCTTTGGGAACCTTGTGTCCAGTGTCTGAAAGATGAAACAGGAGCTGTTTCGTATCCTTCAGGGATGCTTCCAATGAATCAGAACACAGTAGTAGATCATCCACGTACTGTATTAATACTGATCCACTCACTGGTTGGAAAGACTGTAAACAATCATGCAAAGCCTGGGAAAATATACTTGGACTATCTATGAATCCTTGTGGTAATCGAGTCCATGTGTATTGGACTCCTCTGTATGTGAATGCAAACAAATATTGACTGTCAGGGTGCAGAGGTACCGAAAAGAAAGCGGAGCAGAGGTCAATAACAGTGAAAAATTTTGCAGTGGGAGGGATTTGCATTAGGATGACAGCTGGATTTGGCACTACGGGGAACTGACTCTCAACTATTTTGTTAATCCCCCTTAGATCCTGCACTAGCCTGTAACCCCTCCCCCCACTCTTTTTCACAGGGAAGATGGGACTATTGGCAGTGCTGGACGTTCTTACCAGAATGCCCTGTTGTAGCAAGCGCTCTATTACTGGGTAAACTCCTAACTCCACCTCTGGCTTCAGAGGGTACTGTGGGATTTTTGGAGCTATCCTACCATCTTTTACTTGTACAACTACTGGAGCTACGTTTGCCATTAATCCAGTGTCCTGTCCATCTTTGGTCCAAAGTGACTCTGGTATCTGAGATGTCATTTCTTCTACTTGGGAGGGAGTCCTATTTGTCATAGTGGTAAGTGACATTAATTTTGACGGGGAGTCTAACATGTCTCGTACTTCCTGAGCGTGATTCTCAGGTATGTCCAAGAATACACCTTCAGGAGTACAATAAATGACGCACCCCATTTTACACAATAAGTCTCTACCCAGGAGATTGGTCGGTGCCGATGCAGCCAGCAAAAAGGAATGCTTGGTATGTAAAGGCCCTACTGTAATCTCGGCTGGTTTGCTAACAGGGTAGTGCTGGACTACTCCCGTTACCCCTATAGCTGGAATTGTCTTACCAGTGGTTCTCATGCCCACTGTCGAATTTATCACTGATTTGGCCGCCCCTGTGTCTACAAGAAAGTTTAATGATTTACCAGCTACATTGATTGCAATTTCTGGTTCACTTCCAAGGCTTGCAATCAATTTTACTGGCTGCAGATTACAGGTATGGCCACACCCCTATTGGGTATGGTGACCTCCCTGAATCCCGCTGGCAGCAACTACCTGTGAAGGGGTTAAATGGGAACTCCCAGAGGCTTGCCAATCTCTGTTTGGGGGGTATCTTTTTGTTTCCCCTGCATGTGGCTCATAACTCCGTTTCTGCGGACCCTGCTCCCAATGTCGTGTGTCGTGTCGTTGTCTAGGGGGTTGATAAGATTTTTGTACATTTCTCGATCTACAGTCTCGTGCAAAGTGTCCCTGTTTGTGACAAAAATAACATGTTACCACATTTGACTTAACCACAGGGTTTGGTGATGTTAACACAGGCTGTTTTGTGGTCAGGGCCTGTATACTTACTGCCATTAACTTATCACTTTGTTGTTCCCTGTGTCTGGTGATGTTCCTATCGTGATCAATAGCAGCCTCTCTCAAAGTAGCCACAGACAGACCTCGCCAACATGGTTGTGTGGTCTGTACCCTAGTTTTCAATGACTCTTTTAAACCATCCATCAGTACCGATACTGCTACTTCTCGATGGTTTATGTTTGTTTTAATGTCCTCTATGCCTGTGTATTTTGCCATCTCTGATAATGCTCTGTGAAAATACTCTGCAGCTGTTTCTGACTCCTTCTGTTTAATGGAGAATATTTTGTTCCATTTAACTACGGCTGGGAAATACTCCTTTAACTGTAAGCTTATTCTTTTTACATTGTCTTTGTTGTACACATCTGTAAGAGGTACATCCTGATCTAATCCACAGTCAGCTAAAAATTGAGCTGCGTCAACATTGGAGGGTAAACATGCTCTCAGCAATATCTGCCAGTCTTTGTTGTTAGGCTCTACCGTGTTACCTAGGTCTCTGATGTATTTTTGGCTGGCAACTAAGTCTTTTCTAGGGTCAGGGAATTCAGACACTATGGTCCTTAATTCCATTCTGGAAAATGGGCTATACATGGCAATGTTCCTCACAGGGGTGACTCCTGATGTGTCAGTTTTCCCATTTGGAACAGCTATTACCCTAACAGGATTAACTCTAACAACATCACTCTGTGTGGGTTCTACAGCCTGTGGTGAAATGGCTTCAGCATAGTGTATGGTGCCGTACTTACCTGTAGATACGACCTCCCCTTTCCCTCCGCTAGGGGCCCTTGTTACTAATCTCGTGGGTGGAGCTGTGCCTACTGTGGTCTCTGCTATGGTGGCTGCTAGAGAGAGCGCTGAAATTGTTGCCGATTCGTCGTCTTGATCATACTCCTGAGGAAAGTTCAAAACAGGGTACAACTTGCACGGGTTAATACTTGCATTGGTTAATTGGTTAACATTATCTTTAACATTTACACAGTTGCTAAGTGTTTGTTTGTTACACCTTAGTGCGTCATTCTCCGCAACCAATTTCTCTCCTGGTATGTATGGTGGCGGTGGGGCCGTGGCTATCAGTTTCTTGATAGAGCCAGATCCCGCCGCCTGAGCCAATCCTCTCTGTATGTCACCCTCCTGTTGCCACAACTGCAAATAATCATAATGCTTGATTCGTCTCTTTGCTGATTTAATGAGACATATCCTTCTCCTTAAATTCGTTAACACTTCTGGGCTGAAGCTACCTACTCTGGGGAATTTCTCCCCGTCATGTACCGTCATTCTCTCCCATTCATCACATAAAACCTCTGTGTGTGAACCGTATTTTTCACACATCACGTATCTTGCCGACCCGACTGGTCGGTTCACTGAATCAACCCGAACCGAGGTTGATCGCCCCCTACCTGAACAAGTGGCCCCCATAGTTCGAAGGTGTTGCTTTATTCAGCCAACCCTTACGCAAACCAAAATGTTCAAAATAGGCTGACGGTGGCGGTTTACCGAGTACCCCACTCACTCGCCCACGCCGACCAATACGACCTGATCACACTGATATAGTGCTGGCGTACTCGACCCAGGGCCCCTGCGACCTGAACCTCTATTTACTGGAACCTGTGAGGGTGATCCGAAGAACACTTACTCTTTCCAGTAACTATTGGTTGTTGGATAGTTCCTGAGTGAGCAGCGAACCTCCCTTAAAATAAAAAAATTACACAAATCACGTTAGAATGTACAAATAGCGTTTATGACCTTCGTACACAAATAGTACCGGTCAGGTTTACTAATGTACACAATTACGTGCGGTACAATCGTTCAGCACATAAGCAACTAATCTTATGTACGGAGCGACCAGTGGAATCGAAAATTGCGGCTGCGAATTCCTTCAGCCAGAGCTTGTATGGCCTATATGGGTGTTGCACCAACCCTTTCTTGGTGTTGTGCCTGTGGACTGTATAGCGGACTTCCTTGTCTGCTGTACCTGAACCTGTTGGTCTGCTATGACCTCCTGGTCTGTTACAGTATGACCTCCTGGTCTGCTACACTCTAATGCTCAAATTGTATGTTTTAACCAGGGATGCCTCCCTAGCCACCATGTACGTCACTTACACGCATGTACCTCACGAGAACTCGACTTTTCTTGTGGTTCAACCTCAAAAAATTGTAAAAACAAACACTCACTCACCACATATACACTTTTGTTTCTATGTCTATTTCTGCGCAGAAATTTCTCTTTAGACCAGATGTGTTACAAATTAGGAGAAGGATCTATTAATTTAAATTTTTAATGTTAAAATAGATTTGTGCGATTTATCGCCTTGCGTTATTTACCGCGTTGCGCTATTTATCGCGTTGAGAAAAGAGAAGAAGAGAAAAAAAAAAAACTTGTGATTTGAGTTACGTGGGCGTACCCGGACGCTCCGCTGCGTGATATACGCTGCGTGCGTCGGCCTTTGGTTTGCGTACGCAAGTCTCAGTCCTTTGTTAGAGACACGTGTACGCAAAATAAAGATCCACCGTAACACAATTTATACGTTTATCAATGTAGATGATCCTTGATCATCTACCGCGCACCACACTGACTTCGCCTTGTCTCTCAGGCACAGCTGTGTTTGTCTATACTTTAACTATATTACCTTTTTACTCTTAAACTATAGAATAGCAGCAAATCTCTCTTAGCACGTTTATCAACTATAAAACTGGCAAACAGGAGAGTGATATACGAAAATACACAAATGAAAAAAAAGAAATGCAGATATATATGTGTGCGTGCGTGTGTACGCAAGACAGAAAAATAAACAGTTTTAAAAGAGACTAGCGTGTTGTTCTTACCTCCGGTTCCCGGATTCCTTCAGCACCCTTTACTAAGAGAAGCAGACGCTTATCCAAACAGCACTACGAGGAATATGATTTCCCGCCCTTTGCTGCTGGATAATGTCTGCTGAAATTACCTAGTGCAGATATGTGAAGGATAGGACGAGCCCGCAATTGATAAAGCTAAATATTTATCTTATATAATACCCTTTATGAGGTCTAAGAACACTGTACGCTAACTACGTATGAAGTACCGTAAGGGTACGCACGTTGCGTAACAATCGCTTAGCCGTGGTCAAGACGCTTAAGCGTTACGTTCGCTCACGGCCAAGAGATCACTGGCAGGCACGCTATTGGCTGCCGACTACCGTAATGATTCGCTATAGCGATGCGAACGCTCGAGACCACGAGGAGATCACCAGCGGCGCAGACGCTCACAATGTTAAACCTTTATCTCTAAACCATAAACAGTGTATTATGCAGAAAACCCTTAGTGTAGTGATATGGTGTAAATGCAACACAGTATAACCTTACTAACTTAAAAGCAGTTTGAGCGTCACCGACGCTCTGAGAATACTTAACGCTATAAGAAATACACAGATACCGTGCTTAGGGTCCAACGCCTAATATATATATTTTGAATGATATACTTGCAAAAGAATTAATACAAATACAAATCATACACTACAATATAACATAGACTAACTAACCAGATAACTACACAGTAAATACAATACAATTAAGTTTAAGAGAAAATGAGAAAGAGAAGAGAGAGAAAGATATGGCCCATAATAACAAGAGAGAAACAGTATGATTACGGAGAAAAACTTACGCACAAAGGAAACGATCGCATGCGCCTCTGGACATCCAGATCCCGATTTTCAGCAATGATAACCGTTGAAGAGTGAGAGCTGGATGTGATCGGCCTTTCTATTTATGCCCCACACACAATGCAATTCAATGGTCCCTACAATCTCATTGTTCATTGGACACAGGAATTCCTCCTCGCATTATAACAAAAGGTCATAGGTTGATTCATACAGGTGGGCTGTGACTATTTCCAACAGCTCAGGTGGGAGGGAAACTGGGTTTCCCGCCGCATGGGTAATAAAGTGCAAATACAGTAAATGTTCATAAACTTCTTATGCCCATAACTATTCGCACGAGCGATTGATCCGCTTCAAACCAACACCGGAATATTGCTAATTAAATATTCTTCCGATGGATACTAAACACCACTGTACTACTCCTGTCTGACCCTTTGTATCAAACAATGAGGGATCTCTCTGTTCAGGAACATGCTATATTAACTAAACTTTCAGAATCTATCAAAAGGACCATGATCTACAAAATACATTATATAGTGAAAATGTGTAACGATTGAGTCGTCCGCTACGATCACATAAACTCTACCGTAAATACGCATACCGTGCGCCTGCGGGTGCCCGCGACTGTGAGTATGCGCACGTACGGGAGAGCGTACGCATGCGCAGCACGGACCTGTGTGAGGTGCAAATATGGTAGTGTGCATAGAGATATTTTTCTGACTTTGACATAAGCGTAGAGAAAGAGCCGCCAATTTCAGACAGACAAGCGATTCCATGTTTTAGCACTTTATCTGCCAGTGCAACCAGATAGACGCGACCAGCTCTGAATATGGGAAAGTCCGCACCTATTTGCAGTGCGGCCGCTATGTGTCTGGCTATGAATTAGCCCCAAAATCTCTCCATAGACAGCTATACCTCCACCACTAGCCTTAAGAGACTACAGAGTTTAAAGGGCAAAGACATCTCGGTCTGTCACTTGTCCTTTTCCTCATCTGTAGTTATAGGGCAGTGTGGATGGGATTGCACATTGGCAGTATGTAAGAACACCTTGCATCCAGACTATCATTTTCATTTAAATAACTATTTTTTTCCCTCCTATTCCCTAGACATTAAACACCGACGGATACCAATTTTGTTTTTTGCTAACAAAATGGACCTGAGGGACTCTCTGTCATCTGTCAAGGTCTCCCAGTTGCTGTGCTTAGAGAACATCAAGGACAAGCCGTGGCATATTTGGTAATGGTTCTATTATTCTGAAGTGTGTGTGCACAATAAGCATGTTTTGTTAGCTAGAAATGCCTATAAACCGCAACACTAAACTCATGCCAAGCAGAAATCATTTCTCAAAAACAAAGTGACAGCAGGGGTTGCTGGGAATAAGAAAGGGAAATAGCGGTTTTTAAACTCCTTGTAATAGTGCTTTGTGATTTCAATAATACTCCTTTCAGATCACCAATGCCGGATCCCACCCTGGAATTGGAAACGGGTCCTTCCCGGGTGGGATCTGGCATTGGAGCCTCTGCGCTGGCTTCCCGACCCGGCAATATGCCGGGTTGGTTGCCATAGCGGCATGGGCGGAGCTTGGGGTGGAGGCGGCGCTGGGAGATGAGCTCATCTCCGTGCCGCTTCTCCCTATTAGTAAATGGGTCCCGGGTTGCATCGACGCGGGAATCCGTTTATGCTGCCACTGACCCGTATTCAACCCAGGAATAACCCTTCTTATTACCTGGGTTGAATTACCTGGTCAGGCGACCCGGGAATTCTCCAATGCCCCTTTCACATTGCACACTGATCCGTGTCGACCAGGCAATATACCGGGCCGATTCCGGTTTATTTTTGTGATGTGAAAGGGGTATTATTCACAAATTCCTTTTTTGCTCTTTAATTAATGTGTGTTTTGTATTGGCTACAGTAATGCTCAGCTGTGTAGTTACAGATCCTCACGCATTTTATCCTTTTTTTTTTTTTCCATATGTCAAGAGATTCCTGGGGCGATTCCCGTGTTGTGCACTTTTTCCGAAATTTTTATACTTTTTCCGAAATTTGCGTCTTAGCTTTGCTTATTGGGGCTAATTCAGATGTGGTTGGAGCCGCTATCGCTGAGCTTCCTTGTAAACACCAGTGATAGCGCTGTATGGTAATGCAGCAGAAGGCGTCTTTTACAAATAGAAGCCTCCTGCTGCAGTAGTGATCCGACCTGCATCCTAGGACGCAACATCGGATCACTAATCATCGGGGTAACACAAGCCACCATCCGTATTTCCTCGTATGAAGCCAGTAATCTCTGTCCAGCGACGGTATACGGGAACCTGAGGGTTAGATGCTTTCAAGTTGCAGCATGATTGACATGCTACGGCCATTTGGGGGTGGAGCAGGGGCGGCAGTCGGCAGAGTCAGTGTCAGGGACTCATATTCTGGTCATCCTGAGTACACAGAGTGAATCAATGCTGCAACATCGGATGACAGAAGTGGGTAGGAGGTGTTTATTTACACAATACGCCTCCAATGGCATTAGTGTAATTTGGCAGCTGCTATTGCATAGAGTATCTCTCTGAATCAGGCCATAGCCGCTTATAGTGCACTAGATACTTATGATTACCGTTTTGGCTTGGCTAAATCGCAAAGCCAGTGGGGTTCTAAATGGGTCTGTTTGGCATGATATGAGGATAGGTGTGTGGATACGTCTGTGCAGAAATCATAATGGAGGGGGACAGTGGTGAAGGGAAGCTACAGATGGAGCTGCTGGTGTGATCTGGAGCTTTCAGTGACTACTTGCCAATGTAGTAGAGTCGTTAGTATAAGTGAAAATGTATCCAATAACCACCAGGCATGTGCTTTCACTGAACACCGCAATCTGCAGCCTGGTACCCGTGGAGCGTGTTAAGCAGTTCCAGTACATAACACTGCGGCCAGAAACTGTCACATTAACCTGCCGGGTTCGTTATATACATACTGTACTGCTAGGCCAATGGTTCGTTATATACATACTGTACTGCTAGGCCAATGCAGAGGTTATTTGGCAATGGATATCCTTAGATTTTCTGCTGGCTATGGGTTCCCTACTAAACTTTTAACCTAAGTTTTAAATAATAATAATAATAAAATGAAAGCTGAAACTCTCTGATGCCCTGAGCCAGATTTGTTTATGATGACTGATTTTTTTTGTTTATTTAAATGATCTTGCGACTACCAGTCTTTTCCATAATGTTTAATGTTCTATTGAGCGGTTTGACAGCATAGTGAGGTTATCACCTAATGTATTTGGGGAAACGCTTATGCCCCCACTTTCCCTGTTTTTTTTACCATCTCTAGCACATTTTTTAAATCAGTGTAAATAATCACTTTGCACCTACATACTGTAGTATGACTTTTCTCTGACGTCCTAAGTGGATGCTGGGGACTCCGTCAGGACCATGGGGAATAGCGGCTCCGCAGGAGACAGGGCACAAAAATAAAGCTTTAGGATCAGGTGGTGTGCACTGGCTCCTCCCCCTATGACCCTCCTCCAAGCCTCAGTTAGGTTTTTGTGCCCGTCCGAGCAGGGTGCAATCTAGGTGGCTCTCTTAAGGAGCTGCTTAGAAAAAGTTTTTAGGTTTTTTATTTTCAGTGAGTCCTGCTGGCAACAGGCTCACTGCATCAAGGGACTTAGGGGAGAGAAGTTCAACTCACCTGCGTGCAGGATGGATTGGCTTCTTAGGCTACTGGACACCATTAGCTCCAGAGGGAGTCGGAACACAGGTCTCACCCTGGGGTTCGTCCCGGAGCCGCGCCGCCGACCCCCCTTGCAGATGCTGAAGATTGAAGGTCCAGAAACCGGCGGCAGAAGGCTTTTCAGTCTTCATGAAGGTAGCGCACAGCACTGCAGCTGTGCGCCATTGTTGTCACACACTTCACACCATAGGTCACGGAGGGTGCAGGGCGCTGCTGGGGGCGCCCTGGGCAGCAATGTATAATACCTTTTATGGCTAAAAAATACATCACATATAGCCCTTGAGGCTATATGGATGTATTTAACCCCTGCCAGATATCTCAAACTCCGGGAGAAAAGCCCGCCGGAATAGGGGGCGGGGCTTATTCTCCTCAGCACACAGCGCCATTTTCCTGCTCAGCTCCGCTGTGAGGAAGGCTCCCAGGACTCTCCCCTGCACTGCACTACAGAAACAGGGTAAAACAGAGAGGGGGGGGGGGCACTTTTTTTGGCGATATTTTATATATTTAAGCTGCTATAAGGATACAACACTTATATAAGGTTGTTCCCATATATATTATAGCGCTTGGGTGTGTGCTGGCAAACTCTCCCTCTGTCTCCCCAAAGGGCTAGTGGGGTCCTGTCTTCGATAAGAGCATTCCCTGTGTGTCTGCTGTGTGTCGGTACGTGTGTGTCGACATGTATGAGGACGATGTTGGTGTGGAGGCAGAGCAATTGCCGATAATGGTGATGTCACCCCCCAGGGAGTCGACACCGGAATGGATGGCTTTGTTTATGGAATTACGTGATAATGTCAGCACATTACAAAAATCAGTTGACGACATGAGACGGCCGGAAAACCAGTTGGTACCTGCCCAGGCGTCTCAGACACCGTCAGGGGCTGTAAAACGCCCTTTACCTCAGTCGGTCGACACAGACCCAGACACGGACACTGAATCTAGTGTCGACGGTGAAGAAACAAACGTATTTTCAAGTAGGGCCACACGTTATATGATCACGGCAATGAAGGAGGCTTTGCATATCTCTGATACTGCAAGTTCCACAAAAAGGGGTATTATGTGGGGGGTGAAAAAACTACCTGTAGTTTTTCCTGAATCAGAGGAATTGAATGATGTATGTGATGAAGCGTGGGTTAACCCAGATAGAAAAGTGCTAATTTCAAAAAAGTTATTGGCATTATACCCTTTCCCGCCAGAGGTTAGGGCGCGCTGGGAAACACCCCCTAGGGTGGATAAGGCGCTCACACGCAAATCAAAACAAGTGGCGTTACCGTCTCCTGATACGGCCGCCCTCAAGGATCCAGCTGATAGGAGGCTGGAAACTACCCTAAAAAGTATATACACACATACTGGTGTTATACTGCGACCAGCCATCGCCTCAGCCTGGATGTGCAGTGCTGGGGTGGTCTGGTCGGATTCCCTGACTGAAAATATTGATACCCTGGATAGGGACAGTATTTTATTGACTATAGAGCAATTAAAGGATGCTTTTCTTTATATGCGAGATGCTCAGAGAGATATTTGCACTCTGGCATCGAGAGTAAATGCGATGTCCATATCTGCCAGAAGAAGTTTATGGACGCGACAGTGGTCAGGTGATGCGGATTCTAAACGACATATGGAAGTATTGCCGTATAAAGGGGAGGAATTATTTGGCGTCGGTCTATCGGATCTGGTGGCCACGGCAACTGCCGGAAAATCCACCTTTTTACCTCAGACCCCCTCCCAACAGAAAAAGACACCGTCTTTTCAGCCGCAGTCCTTACGGTCCTATAAGAACAAGCGGGCAAAAGGACAGTCATATCTGCCCCGGGGCAGAGGAAGGGGTAAGAGAGGACAGCAAGCAGCCCCTGCCCAGGAACAGAAGCCCTCCCAGGGTTCTGCAAAGCCCTCAGCATGACGCTGGGGCTTTACAAGCGGACTCAGGAGCGGTGGGGGGTCGACTCAAGAATTTCAGCGCACAGTGGGCTTGCTCACAGGTGGACCCCTGGATCCTGCAGGTAGTATCTCAGGGTTACAGGTTGGAATTCGAGAAGTCTCCCCCTCGCCGGTTCCTAAAGTCTGCTTTGCCAACGTCTCCCTCAGACAGGGCGACGGTATTGGAAGCCATTCACAAGCTGTTTTCTCAGCAGGTGATAGTCAAGGTACCCCTCCTACAACAAGGAAAAGGGTATTACTCCACGCTATTTGTGGTACCGAAGCCGGACGGCTCGGTAAGACCTATTCTAAATCTGAAATCTTTGAACCTGTACATACAGAAATTCAAATTCAAGATGGAGTCACTCAGAGCAGTGATAGCGAATCTGGAAGAAGGGGACTTTATGGTGTCCCTGGACATAAAGGATGCTTACCTGCATGTCCCAATTTGCCCTTCACATCAAGGGTACCTCAGGTTCGTGGTGCAAAACTGTCATTATCAGTTTCAGACGCTGCCGTTTGGATTGTCCACGGCACCTCGGGTCTTTACCAAGGTAATGGCCGAAATGATGATTCTTCTTCGAAGAAGAGGCGTAATAATTATCCCTTACTTGGACGATCTCCTGATAAGGGCAAGGTCCAGAGAACAGCTGGAGGACGGAGTAGCACTAACCCAATTAGTGCTGCAACAACACGGGTGGATTCTGAATTTTCCAAAATCTCAGTTGACACCGACAACACGTCTGCTGTTCCTGGGAATGACTCTGGACACGGTTCAGAAAAAGGTGTTTCTTCCGGAGGAGAAAGCCAAGGAGTTATCCAAACTTGTCAGGAACCTCCTAAAACCAGGAAAAGTGTCTGTGCATCAATGCACAAGAGTCCTGGGAAAGATGGTGGCTTCTTACGAAGCGATTCCATTCGGCAGATTCCACGCACGAACTTTTCAGTGGGATCTGTTGGACATATGGTCCGGATCGCATCTGCAGATGCACCAGCGGATAACCTTATCACCACGGACAAGGGTGTCTCTTCTGTGGTGGTTGCAGAGTGCTCATCTGTTAGAGGGCCGCAGATTCGGCATACAGGACTGGGTCCTGGTGACCACGGATGCCAGTCTGAGAGGCTGGGGAGCGGTCACACAGGGAAGAAACTTCCAGGGAGTATGGTCAAGCCTGGAGATGTCTTTTCACATAAATATACTGGAGCTAAGAGCGATTTACAATGCTCTAAGTCTGGCAAAACCCCTGCTTCAGGGTCAGCCGGTGTTGATCCAGTCGGACAACATCACGGCAGTCGCCCACGTAAACAGACAGGGCGGCACAAGAAGCAGGACAGCAATGGCTGAAGCTGCAAGGATTCTTCGCTGGGCGGAAGATCATGTGATAGCACTGTCAGCAGTGTTCATTCCGGGAGTGGACAACTGGGAAGCAGACTTCCTCAGCAGACACGATCTACACCCGGGAGAGTGGGGACTTCATCCAGAAGTCTTCCGCATGATTGTGAACCGTTGGGAAAAACCAAAGGTGGATATGATGGCGTCCCGCCTCAACAAAAAACTGGACAGGTATTGCGCCAGGTCAAGAGACCCTCAGGCAATAGCTGTGGACGCTCTGGTAACACCGTGGGTGTTCCAGTCAGTGTATGGGTTCCCTCCTCTGCCTCTCATACCAAAAGTACTGAGAATTATACGGCAAAGGGGAGTAAGAACGATACTCGTGGCTCCGGATTGGCCAAGAAGAACTTGGTACCCGGAACTTCAAGAGATGCTCACGGAGGATCCGTGGCCTCTACCTCTAAGACGGGACCTGCTTCAGCAGGGACCGTGTCTATTCCAAGACTTACCGCGGCTGCGTTTGACGGCATGGCGGTTGAACGCCGAATTCTAAAGGAAAAAGGCATTCCGGAAGAGGTCATTCCTACACTGGTAAAAGCCAGAAAGGAGGTGACTGCACAACATTATCACCGCATTTGGAGAAAATATGTTGCGTGGTGTGAGGCCAGGAAGGCCCCCACGGAGGAATTTCAACTGGGTCGATTCCTACATTTCCTGCAAACAGGATTGTCTATGGGCCTCAAATTGGGGTCCATTAAGGTTCAAATTTCGGCCCTGTCGATTTTCTTCCAGAAAGAATTGGCTTCAGTTCCTGAAGTCCAGACTTTTGTAAAAGGAGTACTACATATACAGCCCCCGGTTGTGCCCCCAGTGGCACCGTGGGATCTTAATGTAGTTTTGGATTTTCTCAAATCCCATTGGTTTGAGCCACTCAAATCGGTGGAGTTGAAATATCTTACATGGAAAGTAACCATGCTACTGGCCCTGGCTTCAGCCAGGAGAGTATCAGAATTAGCGGCTTTATCATATAAGAGCCCATATCTGATTTTCCATTCGGACAGGGCAGAACTGAGGACGCGTCCTCATTTTCTGCCTAAGGTGGTGTCAGCGTTTCACCTGAACCAGCCTATTGTGGTGCCTGCGGCTACTAACGATTTGGAGGATTCCAAGTTGTTGGACGTGGTCCGGGCATTGAAAATATATATTTCAAGAATGGCTGGAGTCAGAAAGTCTGACTCGCTGTTTATATTGTATGCACCCAACAAGCTGGGTGCTCCTGCTTCTAAGCAGACGATTGCTCGTTGGATTTGTAGCACAATTCAACTTGCACATTCTGTGGCAGGCTTGCCACAACCAAAATCTGTCAAGGCCCATTCCACAAGGAAAGTGGGCTCATCCTGGGCGGCTGCCCGGGGGTCTCGGCATTACAACTCTGCCGAGCAGCTACGTGGTCGGGGGAGAACACGTTTGTAAAATTCTACAAATTTGATACCCTGGCTAAAGAGGACCTGGAGTTCTCTCATTCGGTGCTGCAGAGTCATCCGCACTCTCCCGCCCGTTTGGGAGCTTTGGTATAATCCCCATGGTCCTGACGGAGTCCCCAGCATCCACTTAGGACGTCAGAGAAAATAAGATTTTACTTACCGATAAATCTATTTCTCGTAGTCCGTAGTGGATGCTGGGCGCCCATCCCAAGTGCGGATTGTCTGCAATACTTGTACATAGTTATTGTTACAAAAAAATCGGGTTGTTATTGTTGTGAGCCGTCTGTTCAGAGGCTCCTACGTTTGTCATACTGTTAACTGGGTTCAGATCACAAGTTGTACGGTGTGATTGGTGTGGCTGGTATGAGTCTTACCCGGGATTCAATATCCTTCCTTATTGTGTACGCTCGTCCGGGCACAGTATCCTAACTGAGGCTTGGAGGAGGGTCATAGGGGGAGGAGCCAGTGCACACCACCTGATCCTAAAGCTTTATTTTTGTGCCCTGTCTCCTGCGGAGCCGCTATTCCCCATGGTCCTGACGGAGTCCCCAGCATCCACTACGGACTACGAGAAATAGATTTATCGGTAAGTAAAATCTTATTTTTGTGTTTGTGTGTTCATTGTCATGTGATACAATTTGTACAACATAGATCACAAACTCAGAATGTTTCTAGAAAAGCATTTAGCCTTTGCTGCTATTTCTGCTTGGGACTGTGCTGCTGCTTTCTGTATGTTATTCTGCAACTATGAAGCTGTGCACTTGTATTCCACCTCTGGTTGTCATGGTAGAGAAATACTGGTGGTCATTTATCAACAAGAAAACATTCAGGTGTACAACACTTTTCTTATTTAGGCCCAGATTTATCAAGCTTTGGAGAGTGATAAATTGCACGCTGATAAAGGGCCTAATTCAAGGTTGATTGCAAAACATTTTCTTCTAACGGGCAGAACCATGTGCACTGCAGGTGGGGGGAGGCAGTTATAACGTGTAGAGAGAGTTAGATTTGGGTGGGATGTGTTCAAACTGAAATCTAAATTACAGTGTAAAAATAAAGCAGCCAGTATTTACCCTGCACAGAAACAATATAACCCACCCAAATCTAACTCTCTCTGCACATGTTATATCTGCTCCAACTACAGTGCACATGGTTTTGCCCATTAGAGGAAAATGTTGTTTTGCAATCAACCTTGAATTAGGCCCAAAGTACTAACCAATCAGCTCCTGTCATTTTTCAAATACAGCCTGTAACATGACAGTTAGGAACTGATTGGTTGGTACTTTATCACTGTGCAATTTATCACTCTCCAAGGCTTGATAAATCTATGTATTAGACACAGTTACACCTATTTTACCATATCTCATAGGAGACACTTTATACTACATTTACATATCTGATAAAAATGTTGCTTCAGAGTATTGTTTATTATAAGATTGCGACCACATCTTTAAGGGCCATATACACGGGAGAGATGTTTGCTGAGTGAACCGCTCAGCACATATCTCTCCCGCCGCTCAGCACAGCGCGATGTGTGCTGAGTGATGCGGGGGAGGACGGGGGGGCCTCAAATCACTGAACCCGTACTTGCGGGTGTTCAAATTAAAGATGGAGTCTCTGAGAGCGGTGATCTCATGTCTGGAGGAGGGGGAATTCCTGGTGTCTCTGAATATCAAGGATGCGTACCTTCATATTCCTATCTGGCCGCCTTATCATGTTTATCTAAGGTTTGCATTACAGGACTGTCACTACCAGTTCCAGGCCCTGCCATTTGGCCTCTCCACGGCACCAAGGTTATTCACCAAAGTAATGGCAGAGATGTTTCTCCTCCGCAAACAGGGAGTAAACATAATACCGTACCTGGACGATCTACTGATAAAGGCACCATCCAGGGAGAGGTTGTTTGCCAACATTGCCCTCTTAATCTGACTACTCCGGGATCACGGGTGGATTCTGAACCTGGAACCAACACGGATGCTTCCATTCCTGCGGATGATACTGGATACAGAGGCACAGAAGGTATTCCTTCCATTGGAAAAGGCATTAGTAACCCAGTCTATGGTGCGGGACGTTCTAAAACCGACCCGGATATCGATGCATCTATGCATTCACCTTCTGGGGAAGATGGTAGCCTCTTACTGGGCACTGCAGTACGGAAGGTTTCGCGCAAGGCCCGTCCAGCTGGATCTGTTGTACAAATGGTCCAGATCGCATCTTCACATGCACCAGAGGATACTTCTGTCGCCAAAAGCCAGAATTTATCTTCTGTGGTGGCTTCAGACTTCTCACCTGACCGAGGGCCGAAGGTTCGGGATTCAGAATTGGATTCTGCTAACCACAGACGCAAGCCTCAGAGGTTGGGGAGCAGTCACCCAGGGGGAACAGTTTCAAGGAAAATGGTCAAGTCAGGAAACCATTCTTCCGATCAACATTCTGGAGTTAAGGGCCATATACAATTCCCTTCTACAGGCATCACATCTTCTTCAAGATCACGCCATTCAAGTTCAGTTGGACAGTGTGACAGCATTAACGTACATAAACCAACAGGGCAATCTTCATTCCGGGAGTGGACAACTGGGAAGCAGACTTCCTCAGCAGGCACGACCCCCACCCAGGAGAATGGGGCCTTCACCCGCAGGTGTTCGAGTCCTTGACACGTCGGTGGGGAATGCCACAAATCGACATGATGGCCTCTCGTCTCAACAAGAAGCTCAAGCGTTATTGTTCCAGGTCGAGAGACCCACAAGCAGTGGCGGTGGACGCTCTGGTGACTCCATGGGTCTACCAGATTATATACGTGTTTCCACCACTTCCATTGACCCCAAGAATTCTCAAAAGAATAAAAAGGGAAAAAGTTCAAGCAATTCTCATTTCTCCGGAGTGGCCAAGAAGGGCCTGGTACGCAGATCTACTGGAGATGCTCCTAGAGGACCCGTGGCCTCATCCTCTTCACGAGGATCTTGTACAACAGGGGCCGTTCGTCTATCAAGACTTACCACGGCTACGTTTGACGGTATGGAGGTTGAGCATCAAATTCTAGCCCGGAAAGGGATCCCGGACAGGGTTATTCCAACCTTGATCCAAGCTAGAAAGGGGGTAACGTCTAAACATTACCACAGTATTTGGAAAAAATATGTCTCTTGGTGTGAGAACAGGAAATTCCTTTGGTGGAATTTCAACTGGGACGTTTTCTCCTTTTTCTGCAGTCAAGAGTGGATGTGGGCCTATGTTTGAGCTCCTTAAAAGTCCAGATTTCGGCCTTATCCATTTTCTTCCAGAAACAATTGGCTTCTCTCCCGGAGCTTCAGACATTTTTGAACAGTGTTCTGCACATCCAACCGCCCGTTGTGCCTCCCACGGCACCTTGGGATCTCAATGTGGTGTTGCAGCTTCTGCAATCGGAATGGTTTGAGCCTTTACAGGATGTTGACGTAAAGTTTCTTACTTGGAAGACCGTCACACTGTTGGCTTTGGCTTCAGCAAGACGTGTGTCGGAGCTGGGGGCGTTGTCTCACAAGAGCCCCTATTTGATTTTTCATGAAAATAGAGCTGAACTCAGAACTCATCAGCAATTTCTTCCAAAGGTGGTGTCTGTATTTCATATCAACCAAACTATTGTGGTTCCGGTGGTTACCCACACCTCTGCTACTTCGAAGTTCTTGGATGTTGTGAGGGCTTTGAAGATCTATGTTAAGCGGACAGCTCGTCACAGAAAATCAGACTCGCTGTTTGTTCTCTATGATCCCAATAAAATTCGGTGTCCTGCTTATTCTACGGCAGGTTTGCCGGTTCCATGATTTGTACAGGCCCACTCTACTCGGTCGGTGGGTTCTTCCTGACAGCTGCCCGGGGTGTAACGGCTTTACAGCTCTGCCAAGCAGCCACTTGGTCAGGTTCGAACACATTTGCTAAGTTCTACAAGTTCGATACTTTGGCCGCTGAGGACCTTCGGTTTGGTCAATCGGTTCTGCAGGAATCTCCGCACTCTCCCACTCGGTTTGGGAGCTTTGGTACATCCCCATGGTACTAATGTGGACTCCAGTATCCTCTAGGATGTAAAAGAAAATAGGATTTTAATTACTTACCGGTAAATCCTTTTCTGGTAATCCGTAGAGGATACTGGGCGCCCGCCCAGTGCTTCGTGTTTTCCTGCACTGTTACTTGGTTAAGTATTGTTGTTGGTTCAGCTGTTGCTGTTCCTGTTCAAGTTTGGTTAGCTTAGCTTTCCTCTTGTTTGTGTGTGCTGGTTTGAATCTCACCACTGTTCTTTAAATCCTTCTCCAGGTATGTCCGTCTCCTCGGGCATAGTTTCTAGACTGAGTCTGGTAGGAGGGGCATAGAGGGAGGAGCCAGCGCACATGATTGATTTCTTAAAGTGCCCAAGGCTACAAAGTGGACCCATCTATACCCCATGGTACTAATGTGGACCCCAGTATCCCCTACGGACTACGAGAAAAGGATTTACTGGTAAGTAATTAAAATCCTATTTTTTCTTTTGTTGTAATTTATTATTTGGATGTACAGAGAAAATGAATAAAACATATTGTTGGTAAAAAAAATAAAAGGCTCCTTCACAAACTTCTGCATAATACTAGGTTCAGTGAACCCAAAACATTAAAGTACAACTCAACGATGAGCATTAAAACCAGGAATCAGGGGAGCCACACCATGGGAAACAGCCCCACACCCTGTTGTCACCTCTTGCAAACATTGTTGGAACTACACGCTTGGTTTGGTATCTTCCCCTGTCATCCTCCAAGCACACAGCCCCGTTAAATCAACGCATTGTGTTATGACTGCTGATTCTTAAGTTTTGCACCACGTACCATTCTTATATTGACTGTGGCTCATGTATGTATTCTTCTGTATGTAACTATTTACAACACCAATGTGACGTCCACCTTCAGATGTGTCTAAGGTCGAAGAGGTTCTAATACTTTTACCCAGAAGTGTACATTTTATTTACAATTCTGTTGTGTTAACTGTATTTCTATTCATTACAGTGCGAGTGACGGGCTGAAAGGAGAAGGCCTTCAGGAAGGAGTAGACTGGCTGCAGGGTAAGTCCCAGTGCCCCACCACATTACTGCTGCATTTCTCTAGTGCCTCCATTTAGTTTTGCCATTCTTTCATTGTATTATCTCCATTTCTCCTGCTATCAGACCAAATCACTCAGTGAGTACAACCGCTTTTCATTTGCTTATTCTGTTGTCATTCCTTCAGTCTTGTTCCGGTAGTGCTGTTAGAGTCCCCATACTGGCAGTGCTTTCCCATTTATCACTACGCTTTGTCTTTTTTTTTTTTTTTTACCAGCCTTTGTTATCGGGGTCATTCATTATTATTTATTACCAGTTATTTATATAGCGCACACATATTCCGCAGCGCTTTACAGAGAATATCTGCCCATTCACATCAGTCCCTGCCCCAGTGGAGTTTACAATCTATATTCCCTATCACATGTATACACAGACACATTCATGCTAGGGTTCATTTTGTTGGGAGCCAATTAACCTACCAGTATATTTTTGGATTGTGGGAGGAAACCGGAGTACCCGGAGGAAACCCACGCAAGTACGGGGAGAATATACAAACTCCGCACAATTAGGGCCATGGTGGGAATCGAACCTATGACCTCAGTGCTGTGAGGCAGTAATGCTAACCATTACACCATCCGTACTGCCATCTGAATCTATAGTAGTTATATTCCCGTAACCTTAACATGCATCCAGCAAACACAACTCTATATATTTGTGTCTATAATAGCATCCGTGAAAACAATGTGTGTGTGTGTGTGTACAATTACTGCAAAGAATATAGCTATATCTCTTGGAGGTGGCTATGGTATAACTTTGAAGTGGACACTGACGTAAATGACGGCCATTGGCCTAAGCGACACTGTGGGGGAGATGTACCAAGCCTCCTAAAGATTGGAGAAATTGCCCATAGAAACCAATGAGCTTATAGCTATAGTTTGTCAAGTACGTTCTATAAAATGATAGGGAGAAGGTGATTGGTTGCAACCTCTACACTAGTCCACTCTTCACTACATATATCGCCCCTTTGTTTCATAACCCATAAGGAGCCTCCATATAAATGCCTTGGGTCCTGTTGGAGAAAGAGAGCGCTATATAAATAAAATTATTATTAAATGCATTAAAAGAACGGCATGCTCAGAACTGGTGCCAAAATAATAAATTAATTATTAATTTGTTATCAATCTGGTTACGTATGGTTAATCCTGTCGCTGAAACATTTTGTGTATTAATAAACTATGTTTATGCTTTTTTGTTTTATTGCTGCATATATATTATATATAGATGCTTCACATATGTGTCACGATACATCCGTTGAGATGGGTCCTCATGTACCTGTATTGTAAGAGAACATCTTCTCCAGCATATAAACTGTGCATTGCTTGAGAATTAGACATAAATTACTCTGAGCCTTCAGTTCTTCCCAGATGTTATCCTAAAGCTCCTGGCTGCTTGATTGGCAAAGCTGAGCTGCCAATCACCTGTGGGCTTGTCAGTCATCTGTCTGACACTTGGGAAATCTAAGGACACCTTGGAACTATGATTGCCACCCGAGTGTTCTGCTAAAAGACTGTTTGTAATTAAGAGAACACAATTTAATCATTTTTAATAAGACATTACCAGCTGGGGTCAAGTTGTATATTTAGCCAGTCACAATTACAAAGAAAATAGTTTTTATTTGCGCAATTAAATGCTGGTAAAATCTTGTGTATTCCCTTATAGAGGTTATTGTGTCCCTTTCCTCCTCTGCTGTTGTTATTATCGTTTATTTGTATGGCGCCACAAGGGTTCCGCAACGCCTAACAAAGTACATAAACAATTTAGATAAACAAAAACACATAGTCAGGGATGGTGCTAGAAGTCTAGGCGCCCTAGGCAAAGCTTCAAATTATAGCCCCTAATTCCCCAATACACTCCAGTCCATTTACATAAACCCACACTTGTTCACCCTGTCAGCACCCCTTAACCTCCCCCCACCCATTACCTATTAATCCATTCACCCCGACCACTCATTAAACCCCCCACAGCACAAATTACCTCCCCAACCAGCACCTATTCCTTTCACTCTCAACATCCATTAACCCCAGAGCATAGCACTTATTAATCCATTCACTCCCAACACTCATTAACCCCCCTCTTAGCCCTCAATAACCTCCCTCCACCTACCACCTATTAATACATTCACTCTCAGCACCCGTTAACTCCCCTTTCACAGCCCCAAATAACTTCAGTCACGCACCAAGAAGCATTTAAAAAGTTCCATTGTCTGACTCCTGCTGCTCATTCAGCACCTCGTTCTTCTTGTACAGCCTGGCAGGGGAAGCTTGCACAATTGGCTGTGCCAGAGGGAAGGTGGAGGAGAGGGAAGTGGGTAGGGCACCCACGTTAATGCCTGCAGACTACACCTGGCTGATAACACTTATGGCCATAGGACCAGGCTGCATCCCGTATAAATAAATAATAGCTGGTGCAGCTGTGGGCATGGCTGTCACCAGCAGTAAGGGTAATAAGGATGTCAGAAATGTCCTTCATTTTTCTCACAGGCAGCCTCCAGGGGTAAACGTAGGATTTCCAGAGTGGGGTTTCCAAATGCAATCCACGTTATCCCACTCTGCGGAACATTGGAGCAAGTGCGGGAATCTGGGTTAGCCCTTGAAAAACCTACTATCGACCTTGGACGTTAATTTAACTAATATAAATATGTGGTCAGGAAAATGTTAAACATCCCATAATAAAAAAATACTCAAACATAACAGAACCAGTAGGAGACAGAACTGCACTTTCTAAGCACACATTCTCCCACCTCATGGTAAGGCTCCTGTCTCTTCTTCCTGGAAGCTACTCTCTGGTCCAGTGCACTGACTGAGGACTCAGATCCACACACACAGCAAACTTGGTAAAAGAAGCTGGTATCACTCACTGGGCATGTGCAGCATCTCTGTCTCTTAAGAATGTTGTGTCAGCAGCTCTAGTAATGATATTATATACTCTTGCTATTATTGTCATAGTTAGAGCCACTAAGGGGGTTTCCAAGCAACCAGAAACCCCCCCCGCCCCCCCCCCCCCCCAGTGTTTGCCTATGGTCTCAGTGGGCCGCCCCCTCAGGTCTCGGTGCCCTTAAGCAGCTGCCTAATGGAAGAACCGGCCCTGCATACAGTACAAGACAATGTAGGACAAGTACATGGTATATACACATTACTGCATCAGGGGAGAGGACACTGAAAATAGTCTAAAAGAGGGAAAAGCACATGAGGAGAGAGGTCCTTGCTCGTGGGAGCTTACATTCGGAAGTGACGGGCCAGACAAACAGGGGTGACACAGATGGGCGAGAAGTGAGCATGGAATAGAGGGTTAGGACAATGGCAGCGAGGTTTGAAGAAGTGGGTCTTGAGAGCCCGATTAAAGTTTTGTGGAGAGGTGGGAAGTCTGAATGGGAGAGGTAGACCATTCCAGAGATGGGGAGCGCCACAGACAAAATTTTGGTGGCAGGAAAGGAAGTAATCAATTGGGAAGCGGCCTGTGTTTGTGGAGCGAAGAGGGCGGGTGGGAGTGTAAAGGTCAGCTATGTTAAAGGCAAGAAGAATGGGCGAGGGCTTTGTAGTAGTACTAGTAGTAATGCTGCTGCTTGCATGTACGAGTGGAAACTGCTACATCTGTCTGTCACTGCACATGTGCTAGGTGGACGCAATAACCTAAGTATATACCAGGGGCGTCACTAGCCTTGGTGACACGCAGTGCGGGTGAAAGACTGCATGCCCTTACCACTAAAAGGGGCCATGCCTTCATGTAAAGGAGCGTGGCTTCATGGCCCGACCCCCGTTTTAGTCACTCCGGGGTCCTGGAGATGCTGGGCTGCCTTCAGAGACTGACTGCCACGTTATGTTTACAGTGCAGCAGCCGGCGCCTGTCACTGAAGAGGAGCTGGCATTTTGGTGTCACCCCTTTGCAGGTGACACCCGGGAGCAGCAGGCACCCCCACACACACACCCGTAGTGACACTACTGCTTATACTCTGTTGCTGCAGTCTTAGGGGTCTATTTATTATCCCTTAATTTCTAGAAAAGCGGGTGGAAACTTTCTCTGTAGTACAAAGTTTCATGCAAAAAAATAAATAAAAAGGGCGATTACAGGGACAACTGATTAAAATTAGCATCATGAATAGACCCCTTAGTGGCATAAATAAAACAATCGGATGCAACAAAACTGCCTAAAGAAACTGCACTGATTTAATTCTGAATCTGGATAGGAACACGAAGTACTGTTGTGCTCCATATTTAAAACAAATTCCTGTGCGGCGTCTCTGGTACAGAGTGAGTGGTATTTCACTGCGTGTGTGGTGCGAGTACCATGCAAATTGAAAGGAATTGTTGCTGCCCTGCTCCGCTGTGGGGTGGTCTTCAGTTTGCCGGCTGTCATGATCCCGGCGCACAGTATACCGGCGTCGGAATTCCGTCAGCCGGCATACCAACACTTTTTCTCCCTCTTGGGGGTCCACAGCACGCAAGGGACTCATTTGCGCTCGCCACGCTGTCGGTATGCCGGCGGTCAGGTCCCGGCGCCGGCATACCATATTACACCCCCGCTTGGCATGGTCGCCTGCGCTGGTTTCTTTGCACCGCATGGTGTATTGAGGCTTGGTATATGAGGACATTTCTGTAATAGATACAGAGTCCAAATTGTTAGGATTCATCCTTTTGACTTTAGCACACAAGACAACTAATTATCACCTTTATTAACTAAGCTTCCACATTAGATGTGATCAGTTAGGTGCATCTTCATTATGCTTAATATGTTAATTACTGAAGGGAAATGGAGAAGTGGGTGTGGGTTAAAAGAAGCAATAAAGGGGAGTGGCCTGTCCGCCTACACAGCAGGACGTGTTTTTGGTGGGCCCCTGCAAATACTACCTGTATATAGGATTTATTACCTCAATCCTGCCAGATTGTGCCTCTTATTATACCCCTGATTGCACCTGGGGAGCACCCAGTACGCAGCGGACCCTTCCCTGTCTCGCCTGAGGTATCCCACTGTGGCCCGTCCATTGCGGCCTACTCTCTGAAGCCGGGGACTGGAGTATGTGCGGCGGCCGGCCAGGTGAATCGGAGACGCCAAGCCCGCACTAGAGGAACACAGTTTGCCAGCCCACACCCCCCTCGACGAGCTTTACCTGACCTTGGAGGGCGCGAAGCAGTGGAGGAGAGAGGCACCGCCTGAGTCCCGTGTAGCGGCGGCCGGGTGAGCGGACAGCGCGACTTCCGGCTGGCGCTTCTCAGCGGCCGAGGGCCTTCCGCCCCTTCACGGAGGGGAATCATTATAGCTCCGCCCCGCGGCCTCGCTCTCCCCAGTGCCCTGGGACCGACACCGACACTCAGGCCAGCAGACCTCTTCAGCAGAGGAGGAATACAGTAGTACACCCGGGAAGAGAGGTGAGAGGGGGGCTGTAATTAGACATTGATTTCTGCCCCAACTGGGCCCTTCCCCCCCCCTCCCTCCCACTGTACCCACAGTACTCACTGCACCCCATACCAACGGGGCACTCCTATTCCTGTTCGGCAAGGGACAAAAAGTTATATATTCAATGGTGTTCGTTTCCACATGGTTCTTCGCTGCCATCTGGTGGATGCTTCTGGCAATTCCAGGGGATTTGACCTCAATTGCGTCATTATCTATACTATCCGTTGTATGTGAGGGAATCTCCATCTCTGCAACTGCTGAGTTTGTGACCTTGAAAATTTCCTGCTGCTGCTTGTGATGTATGCAGGCTTCACCATGCAGGTGATCTGTTAACGTCATATGTGATCACTCATTACGCCCCTTCCGCTCCGACATCATATATACAGTAACATTCTGATGTGACGTCTACTGCCTACCCCCCGCAATTGCCCACGGTTGCTTGAATACTATATAGTCCACCAGTGTGATTTGTTATACACATACACTACCGGTGATAATGCCGCCCAAACGACAGAAGGATCCGGCCGGAATCCCTCCCGTTAATTTCTTTAAACCACACTCTCCTCCGCGTACGAATAAGAACACTTCCTCTACCGACAAAACCCACAAGCTGTCTGCTTTGAGCTCTCCCTTTGAGCCCTCTCACACGACTCCGACCACGGAGACGATGCCCCGCTAACGATTGGATCAATGAAACAGCTGTTAGCCTCCTTTAAAGCGGATATCTCAGCGGACTTCAGATCAGCATTGCAAGTTTGCCAACAATCCATAGATGAAGTGGGTCAACGTACTGATCGGTTGGAAACCAAATTGGAAGAAGTGGTCGCATCCCACAATGGGCTTATTACCCTCCATGATGACATGCAGGCGGAAATCACTGAACTCCGCGCTAAAATCAGAGATCTTGAGGATAGATCGCGCAGGAACAATATCAAAATACGGGGTATCCCGGAATCTGTTTCAGCGACTGACCTGCTTGAATTCGTCACGGACATATTCACCAAGTTGCTCCCGACTGTTACGATAACTGATTTTTTTATTGGATCGGATTCACTGTCTCCCTAAATCCAAAAATGCCCCAAATGATGCCCCAAGAGACACCATGCGGTTTCACTATTACCATATCAAGGAGAGGGTACTCCGTGCAGCTCGCACGTCAAACTCCTCCGAAGACATCCTGGGAGATCTCCAGATATTCTGTGATTTATCCGCTGCTACGTTGGCATCTCGCCGTTCCTTTTACCTGGTGACCAAGGCTTTGAGACAGGCTGACATCCCTTATCACTGGGGATTCCCAGCCAAACTAATCATTAGGAAAAATGGGACCACGGCTGTAGTCTCAACGCCAGCGGCAGGCTCCCAACTTCTTCGTTCCTGGAATTTGGAGGATGATTCTTCTGTAAGGGCCTCAGATCATAAAATCTCTCCCGATTGGGCTACTAAGACTCACCCCCCGTGATGGCAGACTGCGACATGTATATTAGTGACGTTGTAGCTCAACCCTGATGTCCATTAAGGTCGTATGCTTTACTACTTAACTTCATATACTGCACATTCTACTCGCATGGACTTCCTACATATGTTATGTGTTTATTGTATTCTCAATTTGCTGTTTTCTATGTTTTGTTCTTTCTTATTTTTCTAGAGTGTTCTATGTTACTGTTTACTATGTTATTGTTTATATCAGACCCGCGGTCTAGGTTGTGTTGTCCAATTAATTTTAAAACAGCCCGACAAGTTCGGGCGCTATAGTTACTGCCCGATTTGGACTGCGGAGTCTTTTTGATGTCAGAGTGTAGGGGGTGGCTACTCAGGCCACTACCCTCTATGTGCCGCTATGTTCAGCGGCCCCAAGTTGCGCCCGCGAGGCGCTCAACCTATTTTTCCCTTCCTTTTTCTTTTGTTTTTGCCATTTCCTGTCCCCTTATGTCCCCCCTCACACATTGCAAAGTATTTAGCAAATGCATACAAATGGACGTGTTCTTAGGTCCACATCTTTAAATCAGTCTTATACTCCAGCTTTCTCTCCTCTACCCACAAAATAGTTAATGTAATATCCCTTAATGTTAAAGGACTTAACTCCCCAAATAAACGGAGGCTTGCTTTATGTCATTTTGCCAAACTTAAGGCACAAGTCATAGCGTTGCAGGAAACTCACTTTATGGCGTCCTTTCCCCCCCAGTTTTCGAACCACAACTTCCCGAGCTGTTACACATCTAATGGGCCTAAGAAAAAGGCCGGAGTGGCTTTTTTGGGGTTCACTACGGCTGGCCGGCGGTCAGGCTCCCGGCGACCAGCATACCGGCGCCGGGAGCCGACCGCCGGCTTACCGACAGTGTGGCAAGCGCAAATGAGCCCCTTGCGGGCTCGCTGCGCTCGCCACGCTACGGGCGCGGTGGCGCGCTACGCGCGCCACACTATTTTATTCTCCCTCTATGGGGGTCGTGGACCCCCACGAGGGAAAATAAGTGTCGGTATGCCGGCTGTCGGGCTCCCGGCGCCGGTATACTGAGCGCCGGGAGCCCGACCGCCGGCATACAGAAGACCACCCCTTTTTTGTTCTCCCGCTCGTGCACTTTTGTGTTGGATAAAAAATTCACTGATGCTGATGGCCGCTACCTGATTCTTACTGGGACATTGAATGACAAGCCGGTAACATTGGCGGTGGTTTATGTCCCTAATGTCGAACAAACCACGTTTATTAGGAAATTCTGTTCTACTCTCCAATCCTGCCTCAGTGGAGCACTATTATTAGTGGGAGATTTTAATTTAGTCTTAGACCCACGTTTAGACAAGTCGTCTACCCGACGACCCCTACGAACCCTTCCGACTAGGGACCATTCCCAAACATTGAGATGCATACTACATGAGTATGGCCTGTATGACGTTTGGAGGGCACGGAATCCTAACTGTAGAGATTACACCTTCTACTCCCAAGTCCACGGATCATTTTCCAGGATCGACTTGGCGTTGTCAGATAAATGGACGTTACAACAAATAAAGCGGGCCGATATACTGTCAATCCCCTGGTCGGATCACTCGGCCTTAAAACTACGCTGGGATTTGACTTCCCCTCAGACGTCCTCCCGATCGTGGCGCCTTGGCGAGTACCTCCTCACGGATAAAGAAGCCAAATCATGTATTTCCCAAGCCTTATCCTCCTACCTAGAATGTAATGATCCTGCTGACACATCTGTGTTTAACAACTGGTGCGCACTAAAAGCGGTGGTTAGGGGCTCAGTTATCCAAGCGGCAGCTCGACATCAAAAGCTGTTACGAAAGCAACAAAATGACATAGAAGCGCGCTTAGCAGACCTGGATCTTAGACTCAAATCCTCACCCGATAATAAATCACTCTATCGGGAGCTACTCCGCGTTAGGGAGGAATGGAATATTCTAACCTTAAAAGAGGTACATAAGAACCTCTTTAAGCTGAAACTAAAATTCTATACCCATGGGGATAGGGCAGGACGAATGTTAGCCAGGAAGCTGAGCGGCAAACTGGCAACTGAGAGAGTCGAGGTTTTTAATGCAAAAGGCTTGAAGGTCTCTGATCCTTCGGACATAGCCAATGCCTTCGCAGAGTATTACTCCGCCCTATATAATCTCCGCTCGGACCCCTCTACCCCGCAACCAACTACTATAGAGATTGATGCTTTTTTGAGTAAACTAAATTTGCCCAGCTTAGATCCCCGTTCCATTCAAGTGTTGGAACGCCCCTGGACCTTGGAGGAGATTAGTCAAGTAGTTGATGGACTCCCGTCAGACAAAGCCCCTGGCCCAGATGGCTTCACGAACGGGTTCTTTAAATGTTTTAGAGATACCCTGGTTCCAGTCTTGAGGTCAGTTTTTGATGAAGCCACGACAACGGGCTCGTTTCCATCGGAAATGTTGGAAGCCAGAATAGTAGCTTTCCCCAAACCTGGTAAGAATCCAGTTATGCTATCCAACTACCGCCCTATAGCTCTCTTAAATTCCGACGTTAAAATTTATGCAAAATGAATTGCTAATAGATTAAATCCACTATTGCCATCCCTAGTTAAGCAAGACCATGTGGGCTTCGTTCAGAATCGTCAAGCTCCCGACAACACCAGGAGGATTATAGATCTGTTGGACGCCTTCTCTGAGTCGGTGGATCCTCTTTTGTTGCTTTCCTTGGATGCGGAGAAGGCGTTTGACAGATTACATTGGGGCTATCTGAAAGCAGTTTTGATAAAATTTGGTATTTCTGGTAGGGCCCTGTCCTCAATTACTACACTCTACTCTGTCCCTTCAGCTAGAGTATTTATAAATGGTATGCTCTCTCCCATATTTACAATTTCTAACTGTACTCGCCAGGGCTGCCCGCTTTCCCCTTTAGTTTTTTGTCTTGGCCATTGAACCCTTGGCGGAAGCTATCCGCATTGATCCCAGGGTGAGAGGTCCGACTTTGTCTGGTCATATGTACAAGATATGCCTCTTTGCGGATGATGTCCTCCTCACCATCACCAAACCTCACGACTCTCTCTGGGCCCTCCATGACATATTACAGGTCTACTCTCAAGTTTCGTATTACAAACTAAATGCGTCTAAAACAGAAGCGCTCCCGATCAACTTCTCCGCTGTCCTTCTCGATCAATTGAAATCTCGATATACTTATGCCTGGCAAGTAGATTGCCTGAACTATTTAGGAGTCCGTATCTCCCCTAAAGTTTCGGATATCATTGGCTGTAATTACCCCCCCCCCCCTTTTGACTAAACTAACCATGTTGACAAAAGACTGGATGTTATATAATATATTGTGGTTGGGCCGTATAGCATCTTTGAAGATGGTCCTGCTCCCCAAACTGCTTTATCTATTTAGGACGATCCCCATCCTATTATCTAATGCCTTATTAACCAAATTTAACTCTGTACTAACCCGATATGTGTGGAGAGGCAAAAAACCAAGACTAGCCCGTAAAATTTTATCCTTACCAAAATCGAGGGGTGGTTTAGCTTTTCCCGATTTACATTTATACCAGATAGCGTGTATTTTGGCCCCATTAGGGGCGTGGTATGAGACGGATGCTCCTAGAATATGGGTCTCCTTGGAAAGGGGCCTCTTATCACCTCTCCCTTTATCTAGTGTCTTAGGAATGCCTGCTATTGAGAGGCCAAATCTATTTTCAGGATCGGCTGTGGTGCAATCCGCACGTAAATCTTGGCTGACTTTGGTAGGGATGTTACCGGAAATCTCTCTCCCCCCGCCAGACTTCCCACTGGACGGATTGGCGGGTCTAGTTCCGGATTTATCATTTCGCTTATGGGTTTCCCAGGGGATTAGGACTCTTCAAGATGTGATGGAAGGGGGTACTTTAATGTCCTATGCCCAACTACAATATAAATTCTCCCTCCCCAAGGGCGATTTCTTTAAATATCTTCAGCTCCGACACTGGTTGCAGAGTGTACCCATGCCACATGGTAGAATACTACAGATTCCCAAATATGTTCACTCCCTGATTGTGAGAACCGACCGCAAAGGTACAGTCTCCAGATGGTATGCCCTTCTCAACTGCCCCCCCTCTCAGACTAAACTTAAGTGTCAGGTGAAGTGGGAATCCGACCTGAATACAGTCCTGACGGAGGATGAATGGCGTCTGATATTTGCCTCCTGTGCTCATTTGTCTAAATGCGTGTCACACACAGAACAGTTTTATAAACTAATACATCGCCAATATTTAACACCGGCCCTCCTCCATTCCATATGGCCAACTACCTCTAATGATTGCTGGCGATTATGTGGTAACGTTGGGACGCTCATGCAGTTTTGGTTATGCCCTTCGGTTTCGGCCCTTTGGTATCATGTTTTTGACCTTATCTCTAAGATTGTGGGCTTTCCAATATCTCCCCAACCTACATTAGCCCTACTACACCTCTTTCCCAAGTATGTCCCCCCTCACACTAGATATGTCTTAGGCCACATTCTATCCACCACAAAATCGCTACTAGCACGCAATTGGCGCTCCCCAGTGATACCTACGGTCTCTGCTATTGAAGCCACAGTTCAGTCCCACTTTGAGTTTGAGATGGCGGGCGTAACTTTTACGTCAGGAAATGCCAAGCTAACCGCACAATGGGCGGCGTGGTGTGACTATAGGAAGACACGGCCCCCTTGACCACTTACCTGCCTTGATAGTCTACTTCCAATATGGAAGTTGTAAATCTCGGGTCATACAACCCTTGTTTATAGTAAAATTACACTTCGGAGAGGCCCCTTAGAATAGAATATTGGATTCGCCAATTTTGGGACAGTTAACCTTGGCTACTCCCGGATAAGGGATCTCCTTTAGGAGATGATATCCGTTGTTTATTGTACTCAATTGCCTCTTGTGGTGTAGACTGACACGAAGTATCGAATTATTGCTAAGAATGCTACTCGTTTGTATTGTCATGATGCAATGTCTGCTCCCTCTTCCCTCCCTTTTTTTCTTTCTTTCTGTAATCCTCCCCCCCCCACCCCGTTTTTATGTGAAAACTAATAAAAATTTAAAATAGAAAAAAATAAAAAAGAAACAATAAAGAGGTGTATAAAGTTAAAGATGGAAGTAGAAATGTCAAAACAATAGAAACAAATTCTGTAAGGGGGAATTCAATTAGCCAAGGTAATTTACTGCAGGCTAATTAATACTCTGGGGTAATTCGGTTAGCCCCGAAGGCAGCCCACAGTTAACAGGGATTTTTATTTTTCAGGTCTGAGCTGATCTAAAATGAAATCTGTGATAAGTCACCTGTTTTCGGGTACCGCAAACTGTTAACTCATAGGTCTGGTAACTTATACCGGATTCTATGTGTTAGCACCTAAAAAGAGTTACTTTAACTGGCGAGAAAGAAGGGGCTTTAATTGAATAGCCCTGGTCGTTAAGGCCCTAGGCTACCACCCTTTTTCAGACTTGTTAAATTAACGGGACTAATTGAATTCCCCGCATCCCCCCCCCCTCACCCCCACTAAGTCTTCCTAACAAAATAGATGAGCTAAAATAATGATTGCAACACAATTATTATTGTTTATTTATATGGCATCACAAGGGTTCCACAGCACCGAACAAAGTACATAAATTAGTGAGCACAACAAGAAAACAACAACTTTCAGTACAAGACAATGTAGGACATGTACATGGTATATTAACATTGCTGCGTCAGCAGACAGGACACTGAGATAAGCATCAGGGTGGCAGAAACTGAGGGTTAGGTGCCATATAGAGTAGAAAATAGTCTTAGAGAGGGAAAAGCACATGAGGGGAGAGGGCCCTGCTCGTGAGACCTTCACGATTGTTCCCTATTGTTACCTGTATCTATCCAATTTGATCGCCTGTAAATAAAAATAAATAAATAAATACATTCTCTCCCGAAAACACACAGGTTCAGTGAAGCCTGTATGTTTTTGGTTGAAACAGTACCGTTTTCGGATGAAATCCTCCGGCTTAGCGGGGCTAATAGGATAGCTCTTGGCAGGACAATTAGCCACGGTACTTAACCGTGGCTAATTGGATACCCCCCATAGAGTGTGTAACTGAGATTTGGATTGCTGAAAAGTCATAATTGGGTAGTGAATTTTGAAGATGATATGCCCAAAAAGGCCACCGGTGCAATCTCAGCTATTAAGTCACTAGATTTGAAGCAAAGTTAATATAAGACGTGCAAAATCAGGTAGGTTTTACATTTTTTAATTATTGCTGCTTTACATCTGCTTCTTCTAAATCGTTAAGTATTTAGGATGGAAAAGATAAATAGGGAAATAGTTTTTGTACTAGATGAAAAAAACCTTTGTACTAGATGAAAAAAACCTGTTTAAGACCTGGCCAGAGTGTCAGGTGATAATTATGACAGTGAGATGTGTTCAATAATAGCAATGGCCCCATGCAATTTAAGCATCTGCCTTGTAGCAAGTAGCAGAGGCAGATCCAAAACTACTGGTGCGGAGACACCTGCTCTATGAACGGAATCCGTATGTGATCCCGGTGGTCAGGAGACCGACGTCTGGAACCCGTCAGCCGGAATCCCGACTGAGAGCGCACCATGTCCCCTCTCGGGCTCGCTGCGCTCGCCACACTTCAGGCCCAGTGGCCGGTGGGAGGCGGGCCGTGCGTGTTACCGTGGACACTGGCAGTACTAGACCACAAGGCCAAGGGCACAGGTCAGTTTCCTCTCATAAACCGTTTTTATAAGCCCACAGTACCTGGTGGTGAAGTCCATGTTGACAAAAGACTGGATGTTATATAATATATTGTGGTTGGGCCGTATAGCATCTTTGAAGATGGTCCTGCTCCCCAAACTGCTTTATCTATTTAGGACGATCCCCATCCTATTATCTAATGCCTTATTAACCAAATTTAACTCTGTACTAACCCGATATGTGTGGAGAGGCAAAAAACCAAGACTAGCCCGTAAAATTTTATCCTTACCAAAATCGAGGGGTGGTTTAGCTTTTCCCGATTTACATTTATACCAGATAGCGTGTATTTTGGCCCCATTAGGGGCGTGGTATGAGACGGATGCTCCTAGAATATGGGTCTCCTTGGAAAGGGGCCTCTTATCACCTCTCCCTTTATCTAGTGTCTTAGGAATGCCTGCTATTGAGAGGCCAAATCTATTTTCAGGATCGGCTGTGGTGCAATCCGCACGTAAATCTTGGCTGACTTTGGTAGGGATGTTACCGGAAATCTCTCTCCCCCCGCCAGACTTCCCACTGGACGGATTGGCGGGTCTAGTTCCGGATTTATCATTTCGCTTATGGGTTTCCCAGGGGATTAGGACTCTTCAAGATGTGATGGAAGGGGGTACTTTAATGTCCTATGCCCAACTACAATATAAATTCTCCCTCCCCAAGGGCGATTTCTTTAAATATCTTCAGCTCCGACACTGGTTGCAGAGTGTACCCATGCCACATGGTAGAATACTACAGATTCCCAAATATGTTCACTCCCTGATTGTGAGAACCGACCGCAAAGGTACAGTCTCCAGATGGTATGCCCTTCTCAACTGCCCCCCCTCTCAGACTAAACTTAAGTGTCAGGTGAAGTGGGAATCCGACCTGAATACAGTCCTGACGGAGGATGAATGGCGTCTGATATTTGCCTCCTGTGCTCATTTGTCTAAATGCGTGTCACACACAGAACAGTTTTATAAACTAATACATCGCCAATATTTAACACCGGCCCTCCTCCATTCCATATGGCCAACTACCTCTAATGATTGCTGGCGATTATGTGGTAACGTTGGGACGCTCATGCAGTTTTGGTTATGCCCTTCGGTTTCGGCCCTTTGGTATCATGTTTTTGACCTTATCTCTAAGATTGTGGGCTTTCCAATATCTCCCCAACCTACATTAGCCCTACTACACCTCTTTCCCAAGTATGTCCCCCCTCACACTAGATATGTCTTAGGCCACATTCTATCCACCACAAAATCGCTACTAGCACGCAATTGGCGCTCCCCAGTGATACCTACGGTCTCTGCTATTGAAGCCACAGTTCAGTCCCACTTTGAGTTTGAGATGGCGGGCGTAACTTTTACGTCAGGAAATGCCAAGCTAACCGCACAATGGGCGGCGTGGTGTGACTATAGGAAGACACGGCCCCCTTGACCACTTACCTGCCTTGATAGTCTACTTCCAATATGGAAGTTGTAAATCTCGGGTCATACAACCCTTGTTTATAGTAAAATTACACTTCGGAGAGGCCCCTTAGAATAGAATATTGGATTCGCCAATTTTGGGACAGTTAACCTTGGCTACTCCCGGATAAGGGATCTCCTTTAGGAGATGATATCCGTTGTTTATTGTACTCAATTGCCTCTTGTGGTGTAGACTGACACGAAGTATCGAATTATTGCTAAGAATGCTACTCGTTTGTATTGTCATGATGCAATGTCTGCTCCCTCTTCCCTCCCTTTTTTTCTTTCTTTCTGTAATCCTCCCCCCCCCCCACCCCGTTTTTATGTGAAAACTAATAAAAATTTAAAATAGAAAAAAATAAAAAAGAAACAATAAAGAGGTGTATAAAGTTAAAGATGGAAGTAGAAATGTCAAAACAATAGAAACAAATTCTGTAAGGGGGAATTCAATTAGCCAAGGTAATTTACTGCAGGCTAATTAATACTCTGGGGTAATTCGGTTAGCCCCGAAGGCAGCCCACAGTTAACAGGGATTTTTATTTTTCAGGTCTGAGCTGATCTAAAATGAAATCTGTGATAAGTCACCTGTTTTCGGGTACCGCAAACTGTTAACTCATAGGTCTGGTAACTTATACCGGATTCTATGTGTTAGCACCTAAAAAGAGTTACTTTAACTGGCGAGAAAGAAGGGGCTTTAATTGAATAGCCCTGGTCGTTAAGGCCCTAGGCTACCACCCTTTTTCAGACTTGTTAAATTAACGGGACTAATTGAATTCCCCGCATCCCCCCCCCCCCTCACCCCCACTAAGTCTTCCTAACAAAATAGATGAGCTAAAATAATGATTGCAACACAATTATTATTGTTTATTTATATGGCATCACAAGGGTTCCACAGCGCCGAACAAAGTACATAAATTAGTGAGCACAACAAGAAAACAACAACTTTCAGTACAAGACAATGTAGGACATGTACATGGTATATTAACATTGCTGCGTCAGCAGACAGGACACTGAGATAAGCATCAGGGTGGCAGAAACTGAGGGTTAGGTGCCATATAGAGTAGAAAATAGTCTTAGAGAGGGAAAAGCACATGAGGGGAGAGGGCCCTGCTCGTGAGACCTTCACGATTGTTCCCTATTGTTACCTGTATCTATCCAATTTGATCGCCTGTAAATAAAAATAAATAAATAAATACATTCTCTCCCGAAAACACACAGGTTCAGTGAAGCCTGTATGTTTTTGGTTGAAACAGTACCGTTTTCGGATGAAATCCTCCGGCTTAGCGGGGCTAATAGGATAGCTCTTGGCAGGACAATTAGCCACGGTACTTAACCGTGGCTAATTGGATACCCCCCATAGAGTGTGTAACTGAGATTTGGATTGCTGAAAAGTCATAATTGGGTAGTGAATTTTGAAGATGATATGCCCAAAAAGGCCACCGGTGCAATCTCAGCTATTAAGTCACTAGATTTGAAGCAAAGTTAATATAAGACGTGCAAAATCAGGTAGGTTTTACATTTTTTAATTATTGCTGCTTTACATCTGCTTCTTCTAAATCGTTAAGTATTTAGGATGGAAAAGATAAATAGGGAAATAGTTTTTGTACTAGATGAAAAAAACCTTTGTACTAGATGAAAAAAACCTGTTTAAGACCTGGCCAGAGTGTCAGGTGATAATTATGACAGTGAGATGTGTTCAATAATAGCAATGGCCCCATGCAATTTAAGCATCTGCCTTGTAGCAAGTAGCAGAGGCAGATCCAAAACTACTGGTGCGGAGACACCTGCTCTATGAACGGAATCCGTATGTGATCCCGGTGGTCAGGAGACCGACGTCTGGAACCCGTCAGCCGGAATCCCGACTGAGAGCGCACCATGTCCCCTCTCGGGCTCGCTGCGCTCGCCACACTTCAGGCCCAGTGGCGCGTGGCCGGTGGGAGGCGGGCCGTGCGTGTTACCGTGGACACTGGCAGTACTAGACCACAAGGCCAAGGGCACAGGTCAGTTTCCTCTCATAAACCGTTTTTATAAGCCCACAGTACCTGGTGGTGAAGTCCAGTAGGGGGATAAGGCTTTGACCTGTAGCCCCTCCCCCAGTCCCAGGGCGCCATTTAGAGTAAATGTTCCCGCCCTGGAGCTGCATCTCTCTCGCTCTCTCTCTCTCTCTCCCTCTCCCTCTCCCTCTCCCTCATGTCCTGTCAGCATTTGGCTGCCATTAGGACAAGCTGAGCTGATCCTGGAACTGTTTGGGCAAATCCTCCTCTGTAAAGCCGCCTGCCTGTCAGCGATGTGCATTTTACAGGACACTTAAGTTTTCTACATGTCTGCTCACAGTGTTAGTTAAGAAAGAGTGCATTTAGTCAGGGTTATATAGTACAAGTACCCTGTGATATATATCCAGTCTTTACTGTGCATTGTTATATCTATTGAGTGTATAGCTATACTTAGTACTACTTTGTATTGCGAATTCAGTGCAGTTTTATTACATATCATAATTTCTGCATTGTGTAATGTGACTGTGTGTGCATATAGCTGCTGTGTGACCTCCATTTTGTGTATCTCACTCAGATTGCTATCCCTATATTCTATAACCTGAGGGAGCTAAATGCGTCAGGTTTATCATTCAATATAGGTGTTTCACAAGATATACTCAGTGTGTATTTTTCTCTGTGATTTTTAGTCACCATATACCTCTTGAATTCCCTGTTTGTGCTGTTACACTGCACAGGGGGTTCTTGTCGGGTATTGTGCTGCTGATATTGCACTGGGTTGCCCTGCATTGAGCTTTCGGATATGTCAGCTACAAGGGGCAACGGAGCTGGGGCTGATCCCACATTGTGTGGTGGTGACGCTGCAGACGCATTTGAGGAAAATATAGCAGCTGAGGGTTCAGCTTCTGGGGGCTCCTTAACCCCCAGTCGGATCGTAGCAACGGGGGTTGAAAATGACCCGCTTTGGGCTACTTTCTCCACACTTTTGAATACGCTGATAACTAGATTAACGCCCACTATGGGACCTTCTGTGCCTGTACAACCGCTTATGGTTCCCGTGGTTAACCCGCCTTGGGCAGATCAACTGTCTGCGCAGTTACAGCAATTGAACCAATCACTGAAAACTCAGAAGTCTAACCCTCGCCCGCCTAAGACCAAGGGATCCTCTATGCCGGCCATTACTTCCTCACAATCCACCAACGTCCCAGACACCTCGTCTGATGAGGATGGCGTTTATACTGGCCCCACAGATTCTGATCCTGACGCTTCTGATGGTGAATCTGTTTCATAGGCAGATGTTCCTGATTTGTTGGAGGCTATCAGGCTCATTCTTCAGATTACTGATGAATCTGAGCCTGATGCTGCACCTAAGAAACCGGACAGATTTAAACGTCAGAAAGTGGTTAAACAAGTTTTACCTCATTCTGATCATTTAGTTGACATATGTCAGGAGTCCTGGGAAAATCCAGGAAAGAAATTCAGGCCTCACAAGAAGATGCTGGCTCGCTATCCCCTCGCTGCGGAGCTAAGTAAAAATGGGGAAACACCCCCGCCAGTGGTTTCGCAGGTGGCGCGGCTGGTGGTATCCTCAGCTCTGCCGGTAACTACCATCACGTCTCTGAAAGGAGCGACGGATAAGCGTGTGGATGGTTGTTTAAAGGCGATTTACACCCTAGCAGGTGCTGCGCATCGGCCCAACATTGCAGCGACATGGGCTGCAGAGGCTATTGAAGCGTGGACTCAGGAGTTGGAAGCTGAGATGTCTTCCAACGCTTCTGATCATTCTAGACAATGCTTATTGTATATTGTCACAGCTTCTCATTACATTAAAGAGGCGGCTTGTGATGCCGGTATTCTGGCAGTCAAGGACTCTACTATGTCCATACTGGTGCGCCGGATTCTATGGTTGCGGTCCTGGTCCATGGATCTGGACTCAAAGAAAACCCTGGAGGTACTCCCTTTTAAGGGAGAAATCCGTTTCGGAGAAACCTCAACAAGATAGTGGCTGACTTAGCTTCTGCTAAAACAGCTTGTCTACCTAGTACTGCTCCTTCTGTACCGAAGGCTAAGAGTACTTCCTTTCGCTCCTTTCGTCCTTCAGGGAAAGCAAAGGGTCAGGCGTACCTGAAACAGGCTTGCGCTTCCAAACCCAATAAGCTCAAACCTAAACGGGCCTGGGCTGCCTTTCAGCCTGTTTCCAAGACTGACAAGCCTGCCACATGACGGGGCGGGCCTCCCTCTGGGGGATCCCAGGATGGGGGGCCGACTTCTAGGGTATACCCAGGAATAGTTGAAGACCACTTCCAATGCCTGGGTACGGGAAGTCGTCACTCAAGGTTACGCCGTATCCTTCAAAAATCATCCCTCTCAACGATTTTGCCTGACAGACGTCCCTTCGGATCAGGTGAAGGCAAAAACTCTTCATTCGGTGGTACAGTCCCTACTGGACACAGGAGTGGTAGTACAGGTGCCTCTAGCTCAGAGAGGCAAGGGGTACTATTCACCGCTTTTCCTAGTCCCGAAACCGAATGGGTCCTCCCAGCCCATTCTCAACCTCAAGTCCTTGAACAAATTTGTTAGGGTCTCCAATTTTCGTATGGAAACTCTTCGCTCTATTGTTCTGGCATTGGAACCTGGGGATTATATGGTCTCCCTGGACGTACAGGATGCTTACCTGCATATTCCCATTGCAATGTCGCATCAGCAATACATGAGGTTTGCGGTTGGCAACCTCCATTACCAATTTCGGGCGTTACCTTTTGGTTTGACCATGGCTCCACAAGTCTTCACCAAGGTCATGGCGGTAATGATGGTGGTACTCCGCCGTCAAGGGGTCAGGATCCTACCGTACTTGGACGACTTTTTGATCCTGGCAAATTCCCCAGAAGTTCTCCTACGCCATCTGTATCTGACCTTTCAGTTTCTGCAAGCCCACGGGTGGCTCATCAACTGGAAGAAATCTCTCCTTGTCCCTGCTCAGAGCATGGTGCACCTGGGTGAGCAACCAGCGGTTGTTCTGGTCTCAGGAGAAAGTCCTGAAGCTTCAGGACAGGATTCGATGCTTCCTATCTCGTCCACAGGTGTCGATACATTCGGCGATGCAAGTGCTAGGTCTCATGGTGTCGGCTTTCGACATGGTGGAGTATGCTCAATTCCATTCCCGCCCTCTGCAGAAGCTGATTCTTGCCAAATGGGATGGCCTGCCTCACCAGATCAGGTCTCAAATGATCTCCTGGTCTCCGGAGGTCTGTCTGTCACTGAGCTGGTGGCTTCAGGACCAACGATTGAGCAGGGGTCGTCCCTTCTGGATCTCCAACTGGGTCCTTCTGACAACGGATGCCAGTCTGAGAGGTTGGGGCGCGGTGTTGGAGCAACACTCTCTTCAGGGTCGGTGGACCAAGGAGGAGTCTCTCCTCCCGATAAACATTCTGGAATTGCGGGCGGTGTTCAACTCATTGAACTTGGCCCATCATTTAATACAGAACAGACCTGTTCAAGTACAGTCGGACAACGCCACCACGGTGGCTTACATCAATCATCAAGGTGGCACTCGAAGCCGCATGGCAATGAGGGAAGTATCACGGATTCTTCAGTGGGCAGAACGCCATCTGCCAGCCATATCGGCATTATTCATTCCGGGTGTCCTAAACTGGGAAGCGGACTTTCTGAGTCGTCAGGACGTACACGCCGGAGAGTGGAGCCTCCATCCAGAGGTGTTTCAACTCCTCGTGGACAGGTGGGGCCTTCCAGATGTGGACCTGATGGCGTCTCGACACAATCACAAGGTTCCGGTCTTCGGAGCAAGGACAAGGGATCCTCAAGCAGCATTCGTGGACGCACTGGCAATTCCATGGAACTTTCAGCTGCCATACGTGTTCCCTCCGGTGTCACTCCTGCCCAGAGTAATAAGGAAGTTCAAGCAAGAAGGAGGAATCCTACTTCTGATCGCTCCCGCATGGCCCAGACGGCATTGGTTCTCAGACCTTCAGGGTCTCTCGATAGAGCGTCCCCTTCTACTTCCACAGCGCCCAGATCTTCTCATTCAGGGCCCCTGTGTATATCAGGATTTAGCCCGGTTGGCTTTGACGGCGTGGCTCTTGAAGCTTCCGTCTTGAGGACCAAAGGATTTTCTGAGGCGGTCATTCAAACCATGTTGAAGGCGCGGAAACCGGCTTCTGCTCTGATTTACCATAGGGTCTGGAATTCTTACTTTGCTTGGTGTGCATCTAACAATCATGACGCTTACAAGTTTAGTACGGACAAACTTTTGGCCTTTCTACAACAGGGCCTGGACTTGGGCCTTCGTCTGGCCTCCATCAAGGTTCACATTTCTGCCTTGTCGGTTTGGTTCCAGAGAAAAATTGCTAGTTTACCTGATGTACATACGTTTACTCAGGGTGTGTTGCGGATTCAAACTCCCTACGTCCCGTCTGTGGCCCCTTGGGGCTTGTCGGTGGTTTTGGAGGCGTTGCAAGGGTCTCCGTTTGAGCCTCTTGAATCTGCAGACCTTAAGTGGCTTTCTCTTAAGGTATTGTTTCTGCTAGCTATTGCCTCTGCTAGATGAGTGTCGGATTTTGGTTCCTTGTCTTGTAGGTCACCATATCTGATTTTTCACCGTGATCGGGCGGTTCTTAGAACACGTCCCGGGTATTTACCTAATGTGGTGTCTTCTTTTCACCTTAATCAGGAGATTGTGGTTCCAGCCTTTGCCGCTCCTGATTTTTCTTCCAAAGAGCGGTCTTTGGATGTGGTACGGGCTCTCCGTATCTACGTGAAGAGAACTGCCTCCATCAGGAAGTCGGATTCTCTCTTTGTTCTGTTTGGTTTTCACAAACGTGGCTGGCCTACTCACAAGCAGACCCTAGCCAGATGGATTAAAATGGTGATTGCACATGCTTATGTACAAGCTGGCCTTCCAGCTCCTGCTACCATAAAGGCCCATTCTACTCGGTCTGTTGGACCTTCTTGGGCGGCCCGCCGTGTTGCGACCCTTGAACAATTGTGCAAGGCGGCTACGTGGTCCTCAGTGAACACGTTCATAAGGTATTATGCCTTTGACACTTCCGCCTCCCAAGATGCTTCCTTTGGACGCCGGGTTCTTGTGCCCGCTACAGTGCATCCCCTCCCATAAGGAACTGCTTTAGGACATCCCCAATGTCATTCCCTGTGGAGCCCAGTGTACCCCGCAGCAGAAACAAGATTTATGGTAAGAACTTACCGTTGTTAAATATCTTTCTGTGAGGTACACTGGGCTCCACAGGGCGCCCACTCTGACGCACTTAGCTTCTTTGGGTTGGTATGGCATTAGCCGCTGACACTTTCTCCTGTCATGAGAATGTGGTGTATGTGGCTACTAACAGTTGTCGTCTCTTTTGCCTGCTGCTGCATTGGACTGGTTAACAAAAACTGAGCTCCTGTGCACGGAGGCAGGGTTATAGAGGAGGTGGCGCTATGCATTCTGGGAAGAAGGTTAAAGCTTTGAGCCTGTTGGTGCCTCAGATCCAGTGACGTGCAGTGAGGTCAGTGGCTGGTGAGGCACTACAGCCATAATGTCCGCCGAATCCTGCCGATGACCCCTAACGCCGCCAAGCCAATGCCCGCTACTGCCTCTGAGCCGATGCCTGCTGCCACCACCAATGGCTTACAAACTTGCCCACCATCAACTGACCCAGCCCTTCGCCACTAATTTGCATCTCGGTCCAATGCCGCCAATGCCCGCTGCCTGCCTACTCATCATACTTGTGATATATTGTATATTTTTATAGAAAAAAATAATAATTAGTGTTTGGGACTGGGAAAGGAGTGGGAGGAGGACATGAATGCAATTTTGTTGTCCAGGGCTTCCATTAACTTAATGGAGAAGGGTCTGAATGGGTTAAAAAATGGGGGGGGGAAATGCGTGAGATCCCCCTTCCCAAGTATAACCAGCCTCGGGCTCTTTGAGCCAGTCCTGGTTGTTTAAATACTGGGGAAAAATTGGACAGGGGTTCCCCGTATTTAGACAACCAGCACCGGGCTATTAGACCGGTCCTGGTTCCAAAAATACAGGGGACAAAAGATGTAGCGGTCCCCCGTATTTTTAAAACCAGCACCGGGCTCCACGAGCCAGGGACATAATGCCACAGCCGGGGGACACATTTATGTAGGTCCCTGCGGCCGTGGCATTACCCCCCCCAACTAGTCACCACTGGCCGGGGTTCCCTGGAGGAGTGGGGACCCCTTAAATCAAGGGGTCCCCCCCCTCCAGGCACCCAAGGGCCAGGGGTGAAGCCCGAGGCTGTCCCCAGCACCCCTGGGCGGTGGGTGCCGGGCTGATAGCCATAAGTGTGTAAAAAAAAAGAATATTGTTTTTTGTTGTGGAACTACAAGGCCCAGCAAGCCTCCCCCGCTTGCTGGTACTTGGAGAACCACAAGTACCAGCATGCAGGGAAATAACGGGCCCACTGGTACCTGTAGTTCTACAACAACAAAAATACCCAAATAAAAATACAACACACACCGTGAAAGTAAAAATTTATTAAAACACACTCACACATACTTACCTACATCCCACGCCGGTCACGTCCACTTGTCCATGTAGAATCCAATAGGTGGTTCCTGTAAAAATGAGAGAGAGATTACTTACCTACATTCCACGCCGGTCATGTCCACTTGTCCAGTAGAATCCAATAGGGCCGGTACCTGTAAAAATGAAAATTATACTTTCAAACTAAGTAATCCACAGGAGGAGAGAGAGAGAGAAATAGAGAAAAATTAATGAATATTGGGGGTCATTCCGAGTTGTTCGCTCGCTAGCAGATTTTAGCAGCATTGCACACGCTAGGCCGCCGCCCTCTGGGAGTGTATCTTAGCTTAGCAGAATTGCGAACGAAAGATTAGCAGAATTGCGAATAGAAAATTCTTAGCAGTTTCTGAGTAGCTCGAGACTTACTCCTACACTGCGATCAGCTCAGCCCGTTTCGTCCTGGTTTGACGTCGCAAACACGCCCTGCGTTCGGCCAGCCACTCCCCCGTTTCTCCAGACACTCCTGCGTTTTATCCTGGCACGCCTGCATTTTTCCACACACTCCCAGAAAACGGTCAGTTTCCGCCCAGAAACACCCACTTCCTGTCAATCACACTCCGATCACCTCAATGATGAAAATTCTTTGTTCGGACATGAGTAAATCTACTAAGTTTTGTGCTAATTTACTTAGCGCATGCGCATTTTTGCCTTAATCGCTCCTTTGCGAAAATCGGCAACGAGCGAACAACTCGGAATGATCCTCGCTGATGAGGGAAGACGTTAGCACAGACAGGGGAGAGTGCTGCTGCTAGCTGGTATGATGGAGCAGGCTCCCCCTATAGTTGTGAGCCCAGTAGCTATACCCCCAGTAGCTTTGCCCCCTGTAGCAGTGCCCCGAGTAGTTGTGACCCCTGTAGTTGTGCCCCCAGTCGCTGTGCCCCTTGTAGCTGTGCCCCCTGTAGCTTTGCCCCCAGTAGTTGTGACCCCTGTAGCTGTGCCCGTTGTAGCTGTGCCCCCAGTCGCTGTGGCCCCTGTAGCTTTGCCCCCAGTCGCTGTGCCCCCAGTAGTTGTGACCCCTGTAGTTGTGACCCCAGTCGCTGTGCCCCTTGTAGCTTTGCCCCCAATAGCTGTGCCCCGAGTAGTTGTGCCCCCTGTCGCTGTGCCCCCTGTAGCTGTAGCTTTTCCCCCAGTAGTTGTGACCCCAGTCGCTGTGCACCCTGTAGCTTTGCCCCCAGTAGCTGTGACCCCTGTAATTGTGCCCCCAGTTGCTGTGCCACTTGTAGCAGTGCCCCGAGTAGTTGTGCCCCAAGTAGTTGTGACCCCAGTCGCTGTGCCCCCAGTAGTTGTGACCCCAGTAGCTGTGCCCCTTGTGGCTGTGACCCCAGTAGTTGTGACCCCTGTAATTGTGCCCTCAGTTGCTGTGCCCCCTATAGCTGTGCCCCTTGTAGCTGTGCCTCCAGTTGCTGTGCCCCTTGTAGTTGTGCCCCCAGTTGCTGTGCCGCTTGTAGCTGTGCCCCCAGTTGCTGTGCCCCTTGTAGCTGTGCCCCTTGTAGTTGTGCCCCCAGTTGCTGTGCCCCTTGTAGTTGTGCCCCCAGTTGCTGTGCCCCTTGTAGTTGTGCCCCCCAGTTGCTGTGCCCCCTTGTAGTTGTGCCTCCAGTTGCTGTGCCCCTTGTAGTTGTGCCCCCCCAGTTGCTGTGCCCCTTGTAGTTGTGCCCCCCAGTTGCTGTGCCCCTTGTAGTTGTGCCCCTGTTGCTGTGCCCCCAACACAAACACATAAAAAAAAAAAATACAAACACACATACTTACCGCTCCTGCAGCGCTGTCCTCCGTCTCCGTCCGCCGGCTCATCTCTACTATGGGAGAGACATCATGACTCATGACGTCTCTCCCATAGTAGCGCCGCTCAGACACTAAGGGTCAATTATGACCTCTGGTGTCAGTCAGCGGCGCCGGCTGCAGCGGGCGCCCACACAGCCCACGGCACCTGCTGCAGCCGGGAAGGGGCTCGCTAGTGATTGGACAGCGGATCCAGCACTGGATCCGCTGGGCCAATCACATCTGGGGCACTGACAGGGGCGTGCATTCATCGGGGCTGAATGCACACCCCTGTCATTGCGGCACCAGTATAGGTGCCGCTTCACCATTCATTTACAATGGGCTTTCACAGCCCATTGCTGCGCCCCGCCCCCCGCTGCCCGGACTTTAACTGTTAGCAGCGGGAGGCACCTTTCCCGCTGCCTCCCACCTATCCCTCACACGCAGCCACAGGGAAGGGGGAATTATTAAAATAATAAAAAAAGATATTTATGACGGACTGTGTTATAAATATCTTCTTTTTATTATTTTAATCATTATGACAGGGGAGGCACTGCCTCCCCTGACTGCACGTCCCTGCTCGGATCAAGATCCTACTCTACACCCCAATGTCATTCCCTGTGGAGCCCAGTGTACCTCGCAGAAAGAGATTTAACAACGGTAAGTTCTTACCATAAATCTTGTTTCTCTGACGTCCTAGTGGATGCTGGGAACTCCGTAAGGACCATGGGGAATAGACTGGCTCCGCAGGAGACTGGGCACTCTAAAAGAAAGATTAGGTACTATCTGGTGTGCACTGGCTCCTCCCTCTATGCCCCTCCTCCAGACCTCAGTTAGAATCTGTGCCCGGCCAGAGCTGGGTGCTCCTAGTGGGCTCTCCTGAGCTTGCTAGAAAAGAAAGTATTTGTTAGGTTTTTTATTTTCAGTGAGATCTGCTGGCAACAGACTCACTGCTACGTGGGACTGAGGGGAGAGAAGCAAACCTACCTGCTTGCAGCTAGCTTGTGCTTCTTAGGCTACTGCACACCATTAGCTCCAGAGGGTTCGAACACAGGGCCTGACCTCGATCGTCCGTTATCCGGAGCCGCGCCGCCGTCCCCCTTGCAGAGCCAGAAGACAGAAGAGAAGCGAGGAAATCGGCGGCAGAAGACTCCTGTCTTCATTAAGGTAGCGCACAGCACCGCAGCTGTGCGCCATTGCTCCCATAGCACACCACACACTTCGGTCACTGTAGGGTGCAGGGCGCTGGGGGGGGGGGGGGCGCCCTGGGCAGCAATTATAATACCTTTTGGCACTTTGGCACTTAAAATACACATAATACAGTCTGAAAACTGTATATGTGTAAAAAAAAACCCGCCATTAAGTTACATAAAACGCGGGACAGAAGCCCTCCGCTGAGGGGGCGGGGCCTTCTTCCTCAGCACACCAGCGCCATTTTCCCTTCACAGCTCCGCTGGAAGCAGCTCCCCAGGCTCTACCCTGCAGTATCCTGATACAAGAAGGGTAAAAAAGAGAGGGGGGGCACATAAATTTAGGCGCAAATAAGATATTTAAGCAGCTATTGGGTAAATCACTTTTTATAGTGTAAATCCCTGTGTTATATAGCGCTGTGGTGTGTGCTGGCATACTCTCTCTCTGTCTCCCCAAAGGACTTTGTGGGGTCCTGTCCTCAGTCTGAGCATTCCCTGTGTGTGTGCGGGCTGTGTCGACATGTTTGATGAGGAGGGTTACGTGGAGGCGGAGCAGGGGCAGATAAGTGTGGTGTCGCCCCCGTCGGGGCCGACACCTGATTGGATGGATATGTGGAAGGTCTTAACCGACAGTGTCAACTCCTTACATAAAAGGTTCGATGACGCAGCAGCCTTGGGACAGCCGGGGTCTCAGCCCGCGCCAGCCCAGGCGACTCAGAAGCCGTCAGGGGCTCATAAACGCCCGCTAGCTCAGATGGTAGACACAGATGTCGACACGGAGTCTGACTACAGTGTAGATGAGGATGAGACAAATGTACAGTCTACAAAAGCCATCCGATACATGATTACTGCAATGAAAGATGTATTGCACATTTCTGACATTAACCCGGTTACCACCAAGAGGGGTATTATGTTTGGGGAGAAAAAGCAGCCAGTGACTTTTCCCCCATCTGATGAATTAAATGAATTGTGTGAAGAAGCGTGGAGTTCCCCTGATAAGAAACTAGTGATTTCTAAGAGGTTACTGATGGCGTACCCTTTCCCGCCAACGGATAGGTTACGTTGGGAAACATCCCCTAGGGTGGACAAGGCGCTAACACGCTTATCTAAAAGGGTCGCACTGCCGTCTCAGGATACGGCCGCCCTAAAGGAGCCTGCGGATAGAAAGCAGGAAGCTATCCTGAAGTCTGTGTATACACACTCTGGTACTCTACTGAGACCTGCTATTGCTTCAGCCTGGATGTGTAGTGCTGCAGCAGCATGGACTGATTCCCTGTCAGACAACATTGGTTCCCTCGACAGGGATACTGTTTTGCTAACCCTCGAACATATAAAAGACGTCGTCTTATATATGCGGGATGCCTAGAGGGACATTTGCCTGCTGACATCTAGAATTAATGCAATGTCCATTTCTGCCAGGAGAGTATTATGGACTCGGCAGTGGACAGGTGATGCTGATTCTAAAAAACACATGGAGGTTTTGCCTTATAAGGGTGAGGAATTGTTTGGGGACGGTCTCTCGGACCTCGTATCCACAGCAACTGCTGGGAAGTCGACTTTTTTACCTCGGGTTCCCTCACAGCCTAAGAAAGCACCGTATTATCAAGTGCAGTCCTTTCGGCCTCAGAAAGGCAAGTGGGTCAGAGGAGCATCCTTTCTGGCCAGAGGCAAGGGTAGAGGAAAGAAGATGCACCAGGCAGCCAGTTCCCAGGAACAAAAATCCTCCCCTGCTTCCACTAAGTCCACCGCATGACGTTGGGGCTCCGCAGGCGGAGCCAGTGCGGTGGGGGCGCGTCTCCGAAACTTCAGCAACCAGTGGGTTCGCTCACAGGTGGATCTCTGGGCTGTACAAATTGTATCTCAGGGATACAAACTGGAGTTCGAGGCGACTCCCCCTCGCTGTTACCTCAAATCAGCCTTGCCAGCTGCTCCCAGGGAAAGGGAGGTAGTACTGGCGGCAATTCACAAGCTGTACCTCCAGCAGGTGATAATCAAGGTCCCCCTCCTTCAACAGGGAAGGGGTTACTATTCCACAATGTTTGTGGTACCGAAACCGGACGGTTCGGTGAGACCCATTCTGAATTTAAAATCCTTGAACACTTATATAAAGAAGTTCAAGTTCAAAATGGAATCGCTCAGGGCGGTTATTGCAAGCCTGGAAGAGGGGGATTTTATGGTGTCGCTGGACATCAAGGATGCTTACTTGCATGTCCCCATTTACCCACCTCACCAGGAATACCTCAGGTTTGTGGTACAGGACTGTCATTACCAATTCCAGACGTTACCGTTTGGTCTCTCCACGGCACCGACAATATTTACCAAGGTAATGGCCGAAATGATGATACTCCTTCGGAAGAAGGGAATTATAATTATCCCGTACTTGGACGATCTCCTCATAAAGGCGAGGTCCAGAGAGCAGTTGTTGGTCAGCGTAGCACTCTCTCAGGAAGTGTTGCAACAGCACGGCTGGATTCTGAACATACCAAAGTCGCAGTTGATTCCTGCGATGCGTCTGCTTTTCCTGGGCAAGGATTCTTCGATGGGCGGAGAATCACGTGCTAGCACTGTCAGCAGTGTTCATTCCGGGAGTGGACAACTGGGAAGCAGACTTCCTCAGCAGGCACGACCTCCACCCGGGAGAGTGGGGACTTCATCAAGAAGTCTTCACACAGATTGTAAATCGCTGGGAACTGCCACGGGTGGACATGATGGCGTCCCGCCTCAACAAAAAAAAAATATTGCGCCAGGTCAAGGGACCCTCAGGCGATAGCTGTGGACGCACTAGTGACACCGTGGGTGTACCAGTCGGTTTATGTGTTCCCTCCTCTTCCTCTCATACCCAAGGTACTGAGGATAGTAAGAAAGAGAGGAGTAAGAACTATACTCATCGTTCCGGATTGACCAAGAAGAACTTGGTACCCAGAACTACAAGAAATGATCTCAGAGGACCCATGGCCTCTGCCTCTCAGACAGGACCTGTTACAGCAGGGGCCCTGTCTGTTCCAAGACTTACCGCGGCTGCGTTTGACGGCATGGCGGTTGAACGCCGGATCATAACGGAAAAGGGCATTCCAAATGAAGTGATTCCTACGCTGATAAAAGCTAGGAAGGATGTGACAGCAAAGCATTATCACCGCATATGGCGGAAATATGTCGCTTGGTGTGAGGCCAGGAAGGCCCCAACAGAGGAATTCCAGCTGGGTCGATTTCTGCACTTCCTACAGTCAGGGGTGACTATGGGCCTAAAATTGGGGTCCATAAAGGTCCAGATTTCGGCCCTATCTATTTTCTTTCAAAAAGAACTGGCTTCACTGCCTGAAGTTCAGACGTTTGTAAAGGGAGTGCTGCATATTCAGCCCCCTTTTGTGCCTCCAGTGGCACCTTGGGATCTTAACGTTGTGTTGGATTTCCTGAAATCACACTGGTTTGAGCCACTTGGGACCGTGGAGCTAAAGTATCTCACGTGGAAGGTGGTCATGCTGTTGGCCTTAGCTTCAGCTAGGCGTGTGTCAGAATTGGCGGCTTTGTCGTGTAAAAGCCCGTATCTGATCTTCCATATGGACAGGGCAGAATTGAGGACTCGTCCCCAATTTCTCCCAAAGGTGGTATCAGCGTTTCATTTGAACCAACCTATTGTGGTGCCTGCGGCTACTCGGGACTTGGAGGATTCCAAGTTGCTGGACGTAGTCCGGGCTTTGAAAATTTATGTTTCCAGGACGGCTGGAGTCAGGAAAACTGACTCGCTATTTATCCTGCATGCACCCAACAAGCTGGGTGCTCCTGCTTCAAAGCAAACTATTGCTCGCTGGATCTGTTGCACGATTCAGCTGGCACATTCTGCGGCTGGACTGCCGCATCCTAAATCAGTAAAAGCCCATTCCACTAGGAAGGTGGGCTCTTCTTGGGCGGCTGCCCGAGGGGTCTCGGCTTTACAGCTTTGCCGAGCTGCTACTTGGTCGGGTTCAAACACATTTGCTAAATTCTACAAGTTTGATACCCTGGCTGAGGAGGACCTTGAGTTTGCTCATTCGGTGCTGCAGAGTCATCCGCACTCTCCCGCCCGTTTGGGAGCTTTGGTATAATCCCCATGGTCCTTACGGAGTTCCCAGCATCCACTAGGACGTCAGAGAAAATAAGAATTTACTCACCGGTAATTCTATTTCTCGTAGTCCGTAGTGGATGCTGGGCGCCCGTCCCAAGTGCGGACTCTCTGCAATACATGTATATAGTTATTGCTTCACTAAAGGGTTATTGTTATGAGCCATCCGTAAAAGGAGGCTCAGTTGTTGTTCATACTGTTAACTGGGTATGGTTATCACAAGTTGTACAGTGTGATTGGTGTGGCTGGTATGAGTCTTACCCTGGATTCCAAATCCTTTCCTTGTAATGTCAGCTCTTCCGGGCACAGTTTCCCTAACTGAGGTCTGGAGGAGGGGCATAGAGGGAGGAGCCAGAGCACACCAGATAGTACCTAATCTTTCTTTTAGAGTGCCCAGTCTCCTGCGGAGCCCGTCTATTCCCCATGGTTCTTACGGAGTTCCCAGCATCCACTACGGACTACGAGAAATAGAATTACCGGTGAGTAAATTCTTATTTTTTAGTCACACATAAGGCTATTAACCAAACTGCACCAACATATATCTCTTTGCTTATCTCAAAATATCACCCAACCCGACCTCTCCGCTCTGCACATGATCTGCATCTCTCATCCACGCACATTACTCGCTCCCACTCATTTCTGCAGGACTTCCTTAGGGCTGCACCTGTAATGCCCTCCCACTCGCAGTGAGACTGTCTAGTCTCTAAACCTTCAGGCAAGCTTATCCGATTCCAGGACCGCAAACATAATCTTCATAAATATTCATATCTAATTACATCCCCTCTGTACAGTCCACTAATCCTCACACACTGTACGGTATTTTCTTTTCTTCAGTTTAGCATCCTCCTAACCTCTTGTCCGTATCCAGATGATAGGTCGACAGTCAATAGGTCGCCACCAAATGGTCGACATGACAATTGTTGACATATCATATGTTCAGCATGGGTTTTGCTTTGCTTTATATAATTTTTTTCATACTTTACCATCCACGTGGACCACGGTTGTGCTGAGCACAGTGAGGCGCCTTTCTGAAGCATGGCGAGCGACACCAAAAAAAACTTGAAAAACGCATGTCAACCTTTTCATGTGTTAACCATTTCCATGTCGTCCTTTCAACCCTGACGACCTCTGGGCCCTGTTGACTTTGTGCATGTCAGCAATTTGATGTTGACCTAGACACTGTTGACCTTTTAACTGTCGACCTATAAAAGTGATGGGGAACCTTTGCACTCCAGCTGTTGTTGAACTGCACATTCCAGCATGCCCTGCTACAATTTTGCTATTTGGCCATGCTAAAACTGTAGCAGGGCATGCTGGGATGTGTAGTTCAACAAAAGCTGGCGTGCCAAAGGTTCCCTATCACTGACCTATAATAATGCCATAACCCCCTGGTCAACATTGCTGTGTGACCAGTGCAATCTGGCTGGACCATTATGCAGAAGATAGCACCTATCCTTGTGTATCAATGCCTATTTCCCTATAGAGTGTAAGCTTGCGAGCAGGGCCCTCCTACCTCTATGTCTGACTGTTATTACCCAGTTTTCTTCTGTTATTGTTGTTCCAATTGTACAGCCCAATGGAATATGCTGCACTATATAAGAAGCTGATAATAAATAATATACCTATTGCTCATGTGTGTAAGGGTGAAGTAATGCATGCAGGTCAGGATGCATGTCTGTATATGGGGAAATGGTATGTAGAGTACAGAAAGCATGTGTACCTGATTGCACAAGCATTGAATCCCGACCCAAAGCCATAGTATACACCAGCCCACTCTACAGGAACACCAATCACTGGGACAGATGTATTAAGCCTGGAGAAGTGATAAGTGGAAGGTGATAACGCACCACCCAATCATTATGGCTTTGAAAAATGACAGGAGCTGATCGGCTGGTGTGTTATCACCTTCCACTTATTACTGATTTATCACTTCTCCAGGCTTAATACATCCGCCCCACTGTGCTCACACAACACTGACAGCCAATGCCACAATCACACGCCCACACAAAGACTGACACCCGTACTAACAATGTCATAGGATGCCGTATGCTCACACCCAAAGTGTTTCTAAAGTGTTTGTCTTTTTCTCTAAACAAGGGTAACTATAAACGTATATTCCACATATGCATTAGTAACAAGCACCCACTGCAAAACAATACATAAATAACCATCTATAAATCATTAATTATCTGCCTAAAGATGCTCACTGGAGCATGCCAAGCTAGCCCATCATTGTATTGCACTAATTACCTATGTACATTACAGATGTGAGCTCTTTACATTTTGGTTTTTAAATTAGGAAATGAATGGCCAGATCTTATTTACTAATGTGTATATGCGTGTGTCTATATTTTCGGGACTTTTTTTTATCTCAAGTACCTGAAACGGAAACCATTAGTATTATTTATACACTCACTTCTGCTTGTCTTTCCCTTATACAGTACCTACAGTGTCACATTTATGATGAGTCTCAAACAGAACGACTCAATACCAAATGGTGGGGAACTTTATTATTTTAGCAACACAGGGAATCACCACTAGGTGTCAGAATTGATTTACTGTTCATAAACCTGTAGCTGCAGCTGTATTGCAGTACATATCGTGTACTACAGGACACTGGGATGAGAGAGAATAATGCAGTGTTACATAATATGTGCGGAATGATAGAAAGTACTGCAGAATTAAATCTTTATACAGTATGGCAGAGTGTCACGGGTTGTCTTGCTCTGCTGTATGGTGTGTTATTGACTGAGACATATTTTCAACATTGATTTTTATTTATTTATTATTTATTAACAGTTTCTTATATAGCACAGCATATTCTGTTGCACTTTACAATTAGAACAACAGTAATAGAACAAAACTGGGGAACAGTAATAGAACAAATCTGGGGAACAACAGACCGACATAGAGGCAGGTAGGCCCTGCTCGCAAGCTTACAATCTATTGATATATTTCAATATGATTCAGGAGAGGGGCTAACCTTGGCTGGCAGCCCATGTTAGTGTTTCCAGCAATTTCCAACTATTTCAGAAGGTTGCAATTACGTCTCACATGGGTGGAGCAGTTCTGTCCCAATTAAAACCCTCAATCTAGAGCCAGGGATTTTTTTCCCACTACCATTCTTTCCATTTCAAGTGAGTTTCCAGAACTTCATTAAAGGCAATGGCCACATATTTTTATGCTTTTTGTGTTTTTGTTTTTAGCACTTGACCCCTTCCATACAAAAAAGACCTTTGTAAATAGTGTGTATGTTCAGTATGTAATACATATAGTATTCAGTCTTCCTCTTCTGGCAATAGATAAGACTACACACAGTATATATAGGACTGTACATGCATGTTTATGTATTAGATACTGTAGATACAGGGCCGTCTTAGCAGTATTGTAGGCCCTGGGCAAAGCAATTTTATGGGGCCCCTATACACCGATTCACGGTAAGAAATAATAAAAAAAAAAATCATACTTTACCCATCCTGCAGCCCCGCTCTGTCTCTCCACTTGCTTCCATACAGTGAATGGCTGTCGGCGCTCGGATTGGTGTATAGCTCCAGCCATCCACCAATCAGCATTCACTGTCTGGCTGCAGGCAACCATGCAACTACTGTATGAACCAGGCCCTAGGTTAACAACTGAGATTAGATGAATGTACACTACTCTGCACCTAGAGGTGGAAAATAAGATAACTGGGTTTCTGCATTTGGACCATTATCTAACGTTGATCCTGTAAAATCCACGCAGAATCACACACAGCATATGGTATCCAATGAGAGGACTTTTAAAATTTGTGAACGCATGTGCTGAAAAGTAATGACTGTAGATAAGGCTATATACAGATGGGTTCTCGAATATCTAGCCTCAGTACACCATGTGTGTGAGCCGCCAGGTCCTCTGCTAGTGATGGGCGTCTTTTTTCTTTTTGCCAAAAGTGCATCTTAGTCACAGCACGATGTGACTAGGACGCACCAGGAGACTATGCTGATTAATTTGATAATCGACACTTGTATACATGGAGCAGAACATAACTTGTATTGGAAAAAAAGCTGCGGCTGCTACATTGTAGCATTTCGTATGCAGATTCAGGGACTCGGTCACGCACAGATATACAGATGTGTCCTCATCTTGCCTCAATACGCCAGGCAGCAGGAGATGGCTGACATTAGTGAGCTGACAGATCCTGTACAACTCCGCTAGCGTTGGGTGTCTTTGCCAAAATTGTCTTACTCGCATCACTATGCGACTAAGACGCACAAGTAGACTTCTGATTAAAATAACATGCGATATGCCTATATTCTGTGTGCAACCGCACCTGTATCTGCATACAAAATACTATGTTAAAGTGTTTTCTACAGTGTATGCAGATACAGCTGTGATCGTACACAGAATATAGGCATGCCGCATATATTTTTAATCAGCATAAGCTGCTTGTGCGTCCTGTTTGCATCATTTTGCGAATAAGACTCATCTTAATAGAAAAAGTTGCACAAAAAGATGCTCAACGCTACTAAGTCACGCCACAGAATGGCATGACTAGAAGGGCTGTTTAACATGCAGGGAGGATAGCTGTAAGTGGACTCATCTGTACAAGTGTCGCATATCCAATTAATTGTCCTAGCTTCATTGCGTTGCGACTAAGATACATTTTCAGCAACAAAGACGCCCCAACACTAACAGAGCCTCACAGGATCTGGCGCACTGAGAGGGGCTTGTTGACGTGACTGCAGCAGTGATGTGTGAGGACACATCTGTAATAGACAAGATTAGAGTTCTCACTGTGTGTATTCAAGGGATCAATGCTACATTGAACAGCAGGTGAGCGTTGTACAAAATGTTACAAGCAACCAAACAGAATAGCTCAGTTACACACAGACACTAACAGGATAATAACTACCTTTCATACAGCGAAACCCTTTTATCCCATAATTCCAGTATCGCAGCTTTATATTAGTACAACTAAGATGTGTCCTATATGCTGTGAAAGGGCAGCAGCCAAGTGCTTTAGTTAAACTCCAAGGTGACTTCTCATGATAATCGTACATTCCACCATGGTTATTTGTAATACCCATTCAAATTCACAAACGTGCCGTTTTATTAAAACACCTTGACATAATATTCATGAAAGTTTTGAGTCATAGGAAACCGTACACCAGATGTATTTCCAGCATGAATACATTGATATGTTCAATGATTTGAAGGTTGATCTCAATTTATTAAAAATATGTAACTATATATTTATCATTTGTAATTACTAAACTCAAAAGGAAATGTTGGTGTTTCTTAATTAGATGTTAATTTGCTTTCATTTTAGACCTATAATGTTGACATTCAGCATGTTATGTTCAGAATATCAACGTTTGAAATGTTGAAATTCATTTGTGAACACAGACATGTTGACATTGTAAATATCGACAGAATGTTGACACATGAAATGAAATTAGGGTTATGCTGCAATTGGGGTTAAGGTCGGGCTAAAAATATTTCATACCACACCCAAACTGTGTTACTCCATTTAGACTAATAATCACGTGCAGTATCTAATTTCCTGGTAAAGTCACGGTTTCCGCCTAGAGCCCTGGATCTCTTGTTCATCCAACTTGGTTGGTTTATGGCTTGAGGATCTATGAGGAGCTATGAGGCATTAGTGTCTAGTGCAGTGGTTCCCAAATACGCTCATCAAGATACCCCAATAGTCTAGGTATTATGGATTTACCTGCTTGTGCACAGATGATACTAATTAAGTCACCCATTCCTAAGCATGGATAGCCTTAAAACCTGGACTGTTGTGGTGCCTTGAGGGACTGCATTTGGAAATCACTGGCCCAATGGATTGGACTATGGAATCAGCCCATTCTCCTGGCTCCCAAGCTGTCTGTATCAGGGGCAAACGCAGGATTTTTAAAGGGGGGTTTCCAAGCATTTTTTATAAGAAGATAGATAGATAGATAGATAGATAGATAGATAGATAGATAGATAGATAGAGGGCAGATATAAAAAGAGAGGTAAATGAAGACAGACAGACATACAAAGGAGGACAAAACAGTGGCAGACACAATGTAGAGATACTGTACACAAACACAATGGCAGGGAGGCTGAGAAAAATATGGAAAGACAGCTGTACATACGGTATAAAATAACAAATGCACAAAAAGGGGGAAAAGAAAGGAACAGACATACACAAACGGGAGACAGATGGAGAGTAAATGGCACAAAGGCAGGAAAGGGGGAGATACTGACACGGTAAGAGAAGAGGAGCGACATAGTTGGAGGGCAGAGTGGATGGCAAAGATAGAAGGAAAATGAGACTGGTGCAGACACAACGGGCATAGAACCTAGCTCAGAGACGCTGGGGTAGACAGAGGATGGGTGGAAACGGTGGTGCAGACAGAGGAAGTCCAGAAAGACTGGCACAGTGGAAGGGAAGAGAGGATGGGCAGAAAGATTGGCACAGACAGAGGAAGGTCCGAAAGTCTGTCACAGTGGAAGGGAAGAGAAATTGGCCCAGACAGGATGGACAGAAAGGCTGGCACTGACATATGAGCAGAGAGGCTGATACAGAGAAAGGAGAGGAAGAGAGGCTGGCACAGAGGAGAGGAAAAAAGCATAAGGCTGGCACAGAGGAGAAAAGTGCAAAGAGAGTCTGACACAGGCAGTAACCAAAATGAGAATGATTTAAAATAATAATAATAATGGAACAGGAAAACATGTGCATGTTAGAGGAAAAGCTGATGTGAGATCACTAGCAGGCAGCAAACTGTGGCATGGTACTACCTGAGCCAACTGGACAGTCCTTCAAATTCACTCAGGGCTTACGTAAGGCAGGTCACCAGAAGCCTCGGCTGGGATCCGTGGTGCATACAGGAGGAGGGGAGTGTTCCCCGGTAAACATCCTCTCACTGTCATCAGCAGACTATACTGTGTACACACAGAAGCAGCCCGGCCACACTCACTGCACACTTAGCACGGGCGGGCAACTTCTTCAACCTGTCTCCCGGCGGTTGTGAGGAATGTAGACGCTACCGCGGTCTCCCGAGCTGTCCACTGTAGTGCTCGGGGGGGGGGGGAATGTGACGGGGGCACTGGGCACTTCTGGTGTACAGCGGCTTCTTCTGTAATATAAGCTCAAGTTGCAGCTGCGCCCTGCACTTGCGTTACACGGATGCACCGCATTCGTACCTCGTGGTCACTGTCTGTTCAATGTGGTACAGGTCAGGGCCGAAACTAGGATTTTTGTCACCCGGGGCAAGGTAGTCATTTGACACACACCCCCCACCCCCCAAAAAAAAATTTCTTTATTTTTACAATAAATAAATAAAAAAACTAAACATTTTAAAATATATAAATAAATGAATAAAAATATTAGATATATATATATCTCTTTCAGAACTTTTTTACCTGAAAAATTGCCTTTTCTAACATAAATTTCATATCCAGGAAAAAGTGTCCCCATTTTACACAGTACGACAGGCAAGTGTCCCCATTTTACACATTGCGGCAGACAGGTGACCCCATTTTACACATTGCGGCAGACAGGTGTCCCCATTTTACACATTGCGGCAGGAAAAAGTGTCCCCATTTTACACATTGCGGCAGGCACGTGTCCCCATTTTACACAGTACGCTGGCAAGTGTCCCCATTTTACACATTGCGGCAGACACGTGTCCCCATTTTACACAGTACGACAGGCAAGTGTCCCCATTTTACACATTGCGGCAGACAGGTGACCCCATTTTACACATTGCGGCAGACAGGTGTCCCCATTTTACACATTGCGGCAGGAAAAAGTGTCCCCATTTTACACATTGCGGCAGGCACGTGTCCCCATTTTACACAGTACGACAGGCAAGTGTCCCCATTTTACACATTGCGGCAGACAGGTGACCCCATTTTACACATTGCGGCAGACAGGTGTCCCCATTTTACACATTGCGGCAGACAGGTGACCCCATTTTACACATTGCGGCAGACAGGTGTCCCCATTTTACACATTGCGGCAGGAAAAAGTGTCCCCATTTTACACATTGCAACAGGAAAAAGTGTCCCCATTTTACACATTGCGGCAGGAAAAAGTGTCCCCATCTTACACATTGCGGCAGACAGGTCCCCATTTTACACATTCCGGCAGGTGGTGGGGAGAGGGAGGGAGAGAGAGAGAGAGAGAGGGAGGGAGAGGGGCTGACTTACATTTGAAGCGGTTCTCGCCGCTCTTCAGCCGCCTCTCCCTCCTCGTCTGCGCGGCTCCCCCTTCTCCCTCCTCCCGAGTGCCCAGCTCGGGGGGGCGGGGTTTCGCGGAATGACGCGTTTGCGTCGTGACGTCACGACGCAATCGCGTCATTCCGCGAAACCCCGCCCCCCCGAGCTGGGCACTCGGGAGGAGGGAGAACAGGGTTTCAAAGTACAAAGAATAGGGAGAGGGTGTTAGGGGGTCTCGGCGTCCCCTCCAGTCCGGCGCCCAGGTCGCCTGCCCCCCTAGCCCCCCCTAGTTTCGGCCCTGTACAGGTGACAATGAATTGGCGCGGGGGGGGGGGGGGGGCGCTCTGGGTACTCAGAATCCCCCCCCTGCGTGCGCTACTGTGTTTAGTGGTCCTGCCCAGTGATCGTTCTTTTTTTGAACATATTATTCCTATCTCCATGATGGAGGCTCTGATTATAAAAGACACATAGATCTTCCTCCTGTTCTATGTGTGAGAGGTGACTTTTTCCATAGTTCTCACACCAGAGAACATTGGCAGTCCCAGTTCTGCTCCCAGCAAGCCTTTTTACCCCAGCGCCATCTAGCTGCATGCATTTTCTGCCGAATGCTGCAGGTGAGACTTTCCTGGTAGTGAAAGGGAGGATTATACTTGCAAAAAAATATAGGGCTTACCGGGATACTTTAAAAAGGTATTCTGGGGCTGATTCAGAGGGGACGCTGTGTGCATTATTTTCACAGCTGGAAGATGTTTGAGGATCAGCGCAGGAGCTGCACTGTGCATATGCAGAACTGGGGGCTTAATGTTGCCTTCAAGTGCCCCAGTAACATGTCAGCCCTGTGTTCTAAGCATACCGAAAACAGTGGTTGCTTCCTTGGACACAGCTTCACTAGATGTGGCAGTGTGATTTGGCCGTATTACTCAAAACAAAAAAGAAATAATAGAGGTGGATGGTTTCGCTGTAAGGATTTGTGCAGGCCTGGGGGTAGTCTGGGAGTTCCCTACAAACTCCAAACGGTAAAAATGCACTAAAAATGGTAAAGGGACTCCTTCCACTTTGGCGCTAATCCAATGCTACACTTTTTGCAGGAACTTCTATTTTCTCAATAAAACGTAATGTACCGGCTTGATGTGAATAAAATATAAATTTAATACTACACAATGATTAAAAGTGAGACAAAAACAGAACCCAACATGGGAAACAGAGTCCTACCAAGATGATAATCGGAGCCGCAGGTGTTATGAATGCAAGGTATTTCCCGGGAACAATACCCTGCATGTGGCTCCGTCAGGTGTGTTCCCCAGTGGTCCCTTTCACAGTCAGGGATGTCCAGGAGCACATGAAAGTACTGGAAAGCAGGTGCCGACGCGTTTCGGGACATCAAAGTCCCTTTTTCAAGGCTGTATGGCCGTATTACTCAGATGACCGATGGTCTTGCAGTTGATCTGATGCTGAGTCCTCATACGCAGAAGCAGATCTGAGGAGCCGGCGGTCAGGGTCTTTTTACTTAAGATGCCTTCTGTGGCCTTAGCATAATTTCATACAGCCACTGCGTACAGTTATGTATGTGTACCATAGCAAGAAACCCTTTCATTGGATTCTAGGAAGTATTTATCCAACAAGTTTTCCAATTACCTTTCGCCATTTTGTAGGTTGAGCATCCATTAATGAGAATATACGATGGTCTGGACATATTTAGTATCTCAGCAATGTTACTAGTCTCTAGTGCTGGGATTTCCAGCCACGGTCCTCAAGACACTTTTAACAGTCCAGGTTTTAAGGATAGCTGTACTTGAGCACAGGTGACTTAATTAGTACCTTACTTATTTTGATTCAAACATTTGTGCTCAAGCATGGATATCCCTAAAACCTGGACTGTTAGTGTAATATGAGGTCCGAGGTTGATAATCACTGCTCTAGTGAACTGATAGGCTGCATTGGTTTTGCCTACAAAATGGCTGCCTCTGCCATTTGTAGAGTACGACAGTAGTTTAAGTGTCATTTTCCAGACCCTCTTCCCCAGAATTAAAGAAAACAATGGTTAGTAGAAATATCTTAATATATAACTTCTTAAATTCTTAGTTTGAAAATGGGTACATATATAAAGCTCTCATAAAAATGAAAAGTTGCTTACTAAGGTTTTTTTTGCGCAACTTTAAAGTACATAAGTCAAAATATTCAGTTTTACTTTTGAAATATGTTTGTAAAGACACATTTTCATAATTAAAGTCATAACCGTGGAGCATTTTATGTACTGCAATGATTGTAAAAATCGTCTAGTTTGATAAAACCTTTAATGGAAATAACTTTATTAAGACATTAAATAAGATGTTCTAAATATTTTATGCTCATCATCATTTTTGTCGTCAACAGATCAAATCCAAGCAATGAAGACATAAGAAGATAAAGCGTTTCACACTCCACTGCTTTCTATACACTTAGACCAAAAGAAGTGCTAATTGATATCCTTAGTTTACAAGGTCAGAGAAGGTCATCCATTATTTAGCGCTCAGGTACACTTTTGTAGAGCAAATCTAGTGCAATGTTATTACAGCAAATAATGAAGAGTACACACGTTTATTTTATTTATCTTTTTATGTGCTTTGTTACGTCAGTGAAATAAATGTGGTCCATTTTATAAATAATACAATGTAGTGGTATCACATTTTAATTTATTAATTTATTCACCATCATTGTACTTGAAAAGTACTGTCAAATATTCCTAGTTTACATTTTGTAATTTAGAACTGAAAAGAAATGTGAGCAAGTGTTTAAGCAATATTACAAATGAACGATTATATATGTATATTGATTTTATTAACTGTGTTTGATTCAATAAATAAAATATATTGCAAGTTTGTAATGGAGTAAGTTGTTGTTACATTTTGAGTTATCTCCATGTTTTTCTCTTTTTCTGAAATTCTTCCTTAAAATGAAACTCGGAGAGATGTATGAAGCAGTGAAAAGTGTGGAGAAGTTGCTAATGGCAACCAGGGCCATTTCTAGGGCCACGCGAGCCATGCATTCGCACGGGAAGCCTGCAAACACGGACATTGTCTCTTTCAGACTATTCCATGCGATCTGGCTGTCCACTTGGAATACTGTTGAAAATGTCCGCAGCCTCAGAGGAGACACTTATGACAGTTGTTAGAGGGGGCGACGGCATTTTGAGAGGGACATTTATAACACTGGCAGGCGCAAACAGCGCAGGAGTGCCGGGACTGCGGTGGCGGCATTATGAAACCCCGGACAACAAGCAGTTGGGCAGTGTGGCACAGTGGCATAATTCTAAGAGGCTTTACTGTGTAGGACGTAAATATGGTTCATGGGGCATTACTGTCTGTGTGGGGCATAGGGGGTCTTTCGGCCTGATCGCTTGCTGCCGTTTATCGCAGTGCAGCGATCAGGTCAGAAATGCGCATGCGCCGGTGCATGGCTGACAGCCGACGGCTGTCGTTGCCTAGCGATCGCCTCTGCCTGATTGACAGGCAGAGGCGGTCGCTGGGTGGGAGGGGATCGCACAGCGGCTTTTGGCCGCTGTTTTGTGGGCGCGGTCCGGCCAACGCAGGCGTGGCCAGACCGTGCAGGGGGCGGGCCACAGCGGCTGCGTGACGTCTCATGTAGCCGCTGCGAGCCGGGCAGTGATGAGTAGCTCCTGGCCATCCCGCAAAAGCTGCGCTGGCCGGGAGCTACTCCTGAAGTGCGAAAGCATCGCCGCTGTGCGATGCTTTTGTACTTCAGTAACGGGGTAGGAGTAGCCCTGTGCTGGGCGTCCCCCCGCATGTCAGTGTGGATGATCGTAGCTGTGCTAAATTTAGCACAGCTGCAATCAACTCTGAATCACCCCCATAAAACGATGTCAGGAGCATTACTTTGTGGGTCATAATATGCGCAAGGGCATAACATGGTGTAAGGGGCATAACACACACACATATGTGTAGGGCATAACATGGTGTAAGGGGCACTATTGTGTCGGTATAAGGTAGTCTTTATTTGCAAGCCACGCCCACTGCAGTGAGGCCACATCCCTGTGTGGTAGAGCACACCATTATTATTTTATTTTTACGATATCTTTGGGGGTGGGCACATTTTTTAGTGTTCGCACTGGGAGACAAATTGTCTAGATACAGTCCTGAATGCAACCAGTCATTGACTTTTATCTGTAGATTTATTGATTACATAGTTTAGATAATCATATCAGTTACTATAAACCGCTGCTTGTTCTGAGTTTATAATCCAAACTCTGAGAGGTCTCAAGGCATCTGACAACCAACTGTGGATCTCATGGTAAGTTTGGACACTAGACTGTATTTGCCATGAGGCAAGGTGAGGTCTTACCCCAGGAGGCACTTTTGTGTAGGCCTGCAGTGGTCATATAGATGCAGATTGCTGGCTCTTGATGAAGAGAGTGCCCCCAGCCTGCACCTGCTACTTCAATTGCAGCCTGTCCCAGCACTTGGTTCATTGACAAGTGGTAGGCGACAGGGCCAGATTTACAATGGGAGACTACTGTTCAGGGCCCCCACATAAAAGTAGGCCCATCATCATGACTGCTCAATGATGTCAAAGTAGTATGTTTATTTTCCTCACAAAATGATGCATTTTTTACTACTTATTTTAAGTAGACATTGAGGTTGACAGTGTATTAATGTACACGCCCACATGGCACTGGCCACACCCACACAGCACTGGTCACACCTTCTCTGCTTCTTCCAATTGGCCGTTTGATTATTTTCAGCTCACTGAAATACAGGTGGTAATTTTGCTCTGTGGAGCTTCGCCTTCAGGGAGGAGAGCTACCAGTGCTTGGTCTGTCTGCACTCTCTGTTCATTGTTGGTCTGAGAGGTCTCTAAGCACTGCCTCTGTCACATAGTACAGAAGACGGCAGGCACTAGGACCTGCCGAGGATCTCTCTGCAGGTCCGTCCTTTCACAGGCGCTACTGCACGGCCATGCCATGGGTCTCTCTCCGCCATCATCAATCCACAGATGCAACCCAGGCTTCCAAGACCCTATGGCTCCTTTGGTGGCTCCAGTTAGATCCCCAAGAGCTCCAGTTAACATCCTTAACTGCATTGCTTAGCACCTCCTGAAAAAGGGAGATGGGTTCCCTTGAACACACTTTGCAGTGTAACCAAGCGGCTGTGACTGTGGCAGTGATGAACTAGATGATCTATGGATATTACACGAGAAAGCCATTTATCCTTTCAGTGCCACAGAAAGCAGCAATGCATCCACAGTGCAGAAAGCCTGAAACATTTGCAATCATTCACTTATACCACAACACATATATATATACCGTATATACCACCACCACTTAGATTCCCAAGCACCCTACTGCCCTCACATTGAGTTTAGAGCCTGATACTGCATTCTGCACCAGATGTATTACAATGCCCAGCAAACCCTGTACACTCCAGGCTGACACAGTATAGCTCTTGCTGGTGAGATCTCTGCATTACTACTGTTTAAGCCCTGCATCAAGTACTGTAGGTGGTGTGGTGGGTGACTCCAGCTGTCCCTGAGGGGGTGACCTTCAGCGATTTTGGGGCGCCAAAATGATATCATGGCCCTCCCAATCTACAAACCTTCTGTTGCCCCTGGTTATAGGCAAATTAGCGGTTCTATATCAAGCCTTGCTAAAAAGATGAAGCTTAACAAAAATGCAAATCCGATGGTTTACGTGAAAATATGTTTAGGGGTCTGTGCAGACGCAAGATCCGTTCTGTGCCCCCTATCGGCTCGCAGCCTTTCAGCCGCAGCTTTATTGACATGCTGTAGCGTTTGGAGGGTGGAGCAGGGGCGTCATGGTGATCTGATACTGCGTCCTCAGGCGCAGCACTCGGATCTCACAAATGCAAACAGGAGGCATCTATCCCCAGCTGCATTACAATTTTAATGACACAAAATCGCACAGACACTTCCCTGCGGTTGTCCAATTCCTTACAATCCTGAATCAGATCATCTGTAGGTTTTTTTTTTCATATATGTAAAAAATTTGAAAATTGTACTGAGACCAAAATGATGAAGATGAGGTCACTTCTCACACCCATGATCTCTCACACAAGTGGGAGCACAAGGGTTCTGGTGACAATGAGGTCCGCGAGAGGAAGGAAAAAGCAGCACTCAGGAAACTGATAAAACATTAACTATTCTCCTTTGCAGTAATGTAACGGATAAGTGACTTTACTCTCTGCCACTTAATATAGTGCATTCTGTAAGGCTGACTGCATTAAAAGCAGCGCGCGTACTGCATTTCATGGTTTAAACATGAGTAAACCATTTTTGTCGTTTACCGAAGAGTGGTTTAGTTTATGAAAGCATCAATAATGTACATTTTTCAAACAATTTGACGTAGATAGGAATATGGAAATAAGTTAAACATTGTGTTTTAATGTGTAAAAATAATAATTTCCTGACATTTTCATAGTTCTTTTTAAGTGGCGGAAGTAAAGCAATCACTACAAACAATGACATGGAAAAAGTTGGGTGCTATTGCAAGTTTCAGTTGGGTCTCTTAACTTTTGTGGTGTGAATTTTCTTGTGATTGGCTACAAGTAGCTCCCGCACTGTGAATGGCCTAAAGTTCTGATTGGCCACAGGTAAGTCTAGACCTGTGAAGGTTCTAAATGTTCAGATTGGCTACTGGTACTGTAGGTCTATATCTGTGAATGGCCTAATCTGATGGTTTGCTGCAGATAAATCTAATATTCTGATTTGCTACTGGTAGGTCTTGACCGGTGAACATTCTGATGTTTTGATTGGCTACCAGTAGGTCTTGACCTGTGAAAGTTTTAATGCTCAGATTGGCTACAGGAGTATCAAGACTACCAGAGGTAGGCAGATGTCTGTTAAATGCCTCCTAGTTAGTAAAGAGACACTTTTCCATAATCCAATGCAGCGTACCTTTAAAGAGAAGAAAAGTATTACATGGAAAATATGAAAACATTTTCTGCAACATCTGTTTTATCCATGTGAATGGCTGCTGGCTTCTCTCAGATTTGTTATCTGGCACTACCTTAGCTGGAAGCTTGCCTTGTGTCTCTTATAGGCCCTACACACTTGTCGATGTAACTGAAAGATATGAACGATCTCGTTCATTATTGAACGAGATACCGTTCATATCTTTCAGTGTGGAGTCACCAGCGATGAACGATGCGCGGCCCCGCGCTCGTTCATCGCTGGTTCCCCGTCGGCTGTGCATGCAGACCAATATGGACGATCTCGTCCATATTTGCCTGCACTTCAATGGAGCTGTGTGACGGGGGAGTGAAGGAACTTCACTCCCCCCGTCACTGCCCCCCCACCGCCGGGTCGCCTGTCTGCCGTATCGGCGGTCGGGCAACTCGGCGGCATATCGCCATGTCTGTAGGGCCCATTAGAATGTATTAATAAGTAAATATACAGAGCAATAAAATATTTTTAAAAAGTTGTAAATGATGAATAATGGAAATACTTTGAAGGCTCTGTTTATGCAATGTAACTAAGAATAGAGTACAAGGTTTATAAAAAAAAATGATAATATGGTCAGAACAAAATATACAGTGTACTGTATAACAATAATACATATTTTACTAAAATGCATGCATTATATCTAATTGGCATCTCTGATGCTGAAGGTCCTTTTATAAGCAGTCAGTGTTTGTCTGATACTATATACGGGATGGTATCAGGGTCCCTGGGCTTGGGAGACCGGCGATCAGAATACCGCCAGCGGCATCCCTATGCGTAGAATACTGACACTACGAGGTAAGTATTCTAACCCATTTTTCTACAGTATGTTGTAGTATTAAGGGGGATATTCAATTATCCCTCTTAATACTATAAGGGGGCTATTCAATTAGCCCCAATAAGCTAAACGGGTCTGTTTCTACTGAAAACACACAGGTTTCGCTGAACCTGTGTGTTTTTAGGTGAAAAGGATGTTTTTTCCTAGTGAAAATACATCGAAGAAACATCAGGAAAAATCACCCGAAGCTTCTTCAACAGTAGTTGAATACCACCCTAAGTCTCAGCTAGGCAGCACATCCATTATAAGTAGCTAGGGTGTGCAGGACCTCTTTCACCAATATATTCAGAGGCACCAGTCCCACTGCCTCTGAGGCTTTTAAATAGGGACCTACCATTTCTGACTGCACAATCTGTATATCAAAGCCACAGGTAGCATCTTTATAATTATATAGCAAGTCAGTTTTGGGGGTGAACTTTTGGGGCGTGGGGCTCCTTGAATTTACTCTAGGGGCATCACCATCTTACATTTATTTTTAACACTTATATCACTTATATGTGTTTATTTTTTTTATTTATGTAACGTTTTCATACACCTTTTACTTTTTGAACACTAAACACTGATTAGCTAACCTCACCTTTTTAACACTTTAAAGGTACATACACAGTGTGCGATATGCTGTATGTGGGATATCATCTAGTGTGTTCCCTTTCCTCCCAAGCTGCCTGACATACAGGGTCATTCCGACCCGATCGCTCGCTGCAGTTTATTGCAGTGATCGGGTCGGAACTGCGCATGATGCCGGCCGGACTTGCTCTCTTTTTCTATGTTGTAGTATTAAGTCTCAACTAGGAAGCACATCCCATTATAAGTAGCTATGGTGTGCAGTCCAGGCCCTATTTCCCCAATATATTCAATATAATATTAATCAGGTATGCACACCTGAAGGCTAGAGACTTAGGGGGTCATTCCGAGTTGATCGTAGCTGTGCTAAATTTAGCACAGCTACGATCATTCACACTGACATGCGGGGGGACGCCCAGCACAGGGCTAGCCCGCCCCCCCCCCCCTCGCAGAAGTGCAAAGGCATCGCACAGCGGCGATGCATGACGTGCAAGGACACTGGGTCACTAGCGTTTATAATGTGAGAGAAGCAGCCAAATTCATTCTGAAGTGTGTGTATATATAGTATATACTGACACGTCGCCACCGGTCGGTGCACTAAGGGGTAGGAGAGGCGCAAGCTGCGCTCTCCTCCCCTCCCCTGACAGCAGCAGCGGTGGTGAGCAGCACAGTGGGGTGGGGCAATGTATATCTGGCACTGTGGGGCATTTGTGTATCTGGCACTGTCGGGCATATGTGTATCTGGCACTGCACTGGCATATGTGTATCTGGCACTGCACTATTCGGGGCATATGTGTATCACGTCCCATTTTAATTGGCTACACCCATTTTTTGATAATTTTTGTATGGCCCCCGAAGGATTTTATAAATATCCAAATGGCCCTTGGAAGAGAAAAGGTTCCCCAGCCCTGTGTTAAAGCAACCTATGAGGTTGTTTTCTTTAAGGCAAAGAAGTGGATATTCTGCAATGACCAAGTCAATCACCTGATCTCATCCTTATCGGGCATGCATTTCACTTGCTGAAGACAACTCACAAACAATAACTGAAGACATCTGCAGTAAAGGCCTGGCAAAGCACAACAAAGGAGCAAACCCAGCATTTGGTGATGTCCATGAGTTCCAGACTTCAGGCAGTCATTGCTTGCAAAGGATTATCGACAAAGTATTAAAAATTAACATTGTTTTTATAATTGTATGTTAATTTGTCCAATGACATTTGAGCCCCTGGAAACAGGGAACTGTGTATAAAAATGGTTGCAATTCTTATACGTTTCGTATAATATTTATTAAACTTACTGAATTAAAGCTAAAAGTCTGCACTCATTTGCATCCCCATTGTTTAAATTGATATCCATTGTGGTGGCTTACAGAACCAAAATTAGGAAAATTATGTCAGTGTGCAAATACATGTAGACCTAAGTGTATATGTTTGTATGTATATTATGTATGAATATATAATATGTAGAAGAAATAGACAACACGGCTATCGGCCTGATTCATGTTTGTAAGTAAAGCAAATTATCAAGCAACTGGGAAAAACAATATTGTACTGCAGGTGGGACAGATGTAAAGTACAGAGGAAGTTGGATTTGGGTGGGTTATAATTTTTTCTGTGTAGGGTAAATACTAGCTGCTTTTACATGTAGTCTACAAATGTTAGACAGCTTTATTTGTACACTGCAATTTAGATTCCAGTTTGAAAACAGCCCACCCAAATCTAACTCTCTCTGCACATGTTACATCTGCCCCGCTTGCAGTGCAGCATGGTTTTTCCCAGTTGCTTGATAATTTGCTTTACTTACAAACATGAATCGGCCCCTGTGTTTCAATATGCGGTATTGCAGCAAATACATTGTACTGTAGCCACATTTCTGGTAGTGATGACAGTGTTTATATGATGTCAATAAAGATATATAAATTGGGGATCACTGTTAAAAAATTTAAAGGAACACCCTGAAAAGAACCTGTTACTATTAGTGGCTGCTTTCAATGGCTCTTTTTTATTATGAGTGGGCTGCAAGGCATATATTGTATGCAGATTAGGATTCTCTCAATGTTGTACATGTAGAGCTGCCTTCTAACCATTCAAGGAATTATCATTTTAAAATCACTGTACTGCAGCTCCAAGTTCCAGCTGTCCTGCGTCCTGGCTCCAGCTGGCACTGCCAAGATTCCTCTCTCTGACTCTACTCTGGCACTCTCACACCTTCTGAACCAGCAGCGGGTTCTAACGGTATACTGTGTGTAACTATGTTATTGGCATCAGCATGTGTGGCATCATCGTGAACCTAATGACCAGAAGTGTAGTGGTAAAGGTTCACGCCATCTAGGGACACAGACATTCACATTTGTAGCAAGTACGAGTATTTCAAGTCACTTGTGAGAAGGCTTGGACTTGCCCACAGGGGTACAGGGGAAACCACTGATGGGCCTTACTGCCTGGGGGCCCACCTCCTGCTCTAAGGATCAGGTTCCAGACTGTGCACTTGAATTATACATTATACCTATGTTACCTTATACTGGATTATAGTGTATTTTCTACAGTGCATTGATGTTATTAATCTGGTACATTATAATTCATGCAGTAGCTGAATTACTGTATATATTTATGAAGGGGCCCAGACATTGCACTCTCTAATGGTTAGTCAAACCAATGAGGCAGCAGGCCACCACCCCCCTCCCCCCCTCAGCAGACTGGTCACACCCCTAACATGGGCCCCTAACACTGCATTTCCCCCGTGGGACCTACATGCCCCAGTCCGACACTGCTTGTGAGGCACCATGGAGTGCTATTGCCAGCTTTGAGGTATACGTAGTGACTGAAATATAGAACTTTGTAGCGGAATTCCAATGTTAAACAGTGGGTGGAGTTCTAAGTCATGATTAGTTTAAATCTGATTTACAACAGGAACCACACTCATCCAATTAGCATTTGGTACAAGAATGCTATTTCTAATTAATAATTTCAATAATAAGTAAGTAGTAACAGCAACCATGGTGGCAGCAGATAAGTGGCACATATGGGGTCAGATGTAATGAAGTCCGAGTTGGCCAGAGGTGCGGGTTCCCGGACTTTTTTAAAGCGACAATCATGTACAAGGCAAAACCATGCTTGTAAATGATTGCCGCTTTAAAAATAAATCTATATAATAACTCTGCATCCATACTAAATAATGGGATTTAGTTCATACATTGTTCAATACATTTAAACTTGCAGCCCCTGTCAAGGGACCTCATTTTTCTGCAAGTCCTACTGTATCACTCAGAAGTATATACATGGCAACTGCTATCACATTAGTGTTAAACGTAAGGTATGCTAACTGGTGTAACACTAACATCACATTGACTTTTAAAGGTGAGACATTGCATTCCCTGTTGGGCCCTTCATGCCCCAGCCCGACCCTGCCTGTGGCAGTAAACCAGCAGTCACCCAGAATATTCACTACTGCCAGCAATGAGCCTATTACCTACAGGAACATTAGCAGGAATAATACTGAGGCTGTGCTAGACCCTGGGCAGTTATGTTGCAACCTATACTTAGGGCCGCCCTTGTACATGTGTTTTCCAAGGAAATATTGAGATATTTGCCTTGCTGACCTTTGTTCCCCGAGCTGGTCTGTGAACTGTTTGACAGCAGTGCAAATATTACACTTTAGTGACTTATCCAGCACAACCAGTTTGGTGGAATGCGTAGAATCACCGCTTGTTTGCACAAGATGGCAGCAGTCCTAAAGATGATAAAAGCACTGGTTTCACTAATTTACTGAGTCAATGAAAGTAGTTAAATATTTAAAGGGAACCTATAATTAGAATCTTTATCTTTTGTTAAATTGCATTTAGATATTGCATTTTTTGTTTAGTTAAACATTCCACTCATAACAGCCTATTAGGTGCAGGTTCCGATTCCTAACTAATAAATTAGTAAAGCATAAAAGAAAGGTATTCTTAAAGGGACATTAAACTGGAACATTATGTATCTGAAAATTAATATTTAGCTTAAGAGTCTATTTATATAAATCAATGTTACTCCCATGCCAAAAGATAAAAGAGACAGAGAAACTTTGGCACAGTGCAGACCCACCACAAGCAGCAGACGCCCGATCAAGGGGGATCTGGTCAAGATCCCAGCGGTCAAAATACTGATGTCGGGATCCCGATACTACTGAATGCTGACACCGGCATCCTGAATAGGGTCACCTTCCCGGCGCTGGAATCCCGACTGCCGGGTTCCCAAACAAATAACTGGGGGGGGGGGGGGGGTGAGGAGGTTAGGTTTAGGCTCTCTACCCAACTAGTAGCCAAATTACTAGAGCTGAGCGGATTCGGTTTTACTCGGTTTTACTCGGTTCTCAAAACCGAATCTTATTGGCTCACGGATGTCACGTGTTTTGGATAGCCAATAAGATTCGGTTTTGAGAACCGAGTAAAACCGAGTAAAACCGAATCCGCTCATCTCTACAAATTACCAAGGAAAAATAAATCACACATGTATTTCACAAAACTCTAACTTTTGAACAAAGGTAGCCTTGGACATGGTAGTGGCATAGGACAATGCAGGTAGAGGTCACTCTCACTTGTCTTGTAATAGGTTATAGGCAGGGGTGTATTTAGGGGTCCGAGCACCCCTGGCAAAGTAAAGGACTGGTGCCCCCCATATTTGAAATAGGGAAGGCGTGTGCGCCAAAAACAGGGCGTGGCCACTCAATAGTACCGCAATTCAAATAACACCACACAGTAGTGTTCCTTACTCACATTACACAGCACAGTAATATCTGTTATTCATGTTATGCTACACATTAGTACCCCTTAAACACATTATACCACACAGTGGTGGCCATATATATGGGAAGGTGCACGCGCTCCTGGGAAAGTGGGCGTGACCTCACAATTTTATATTATAACATCAAACTATAAATATATAATCACACCTTCCCTACACACAAACACACACAATTAGCAGCCTTACACACAATGCCTACAATAGTGCTCCTTACACATAATGGGGGTAATTCCGAGTTGATCGCAGCATCAAATTTGTTAGCAGTTGGGCAAAACCATGTGCACTGCAGGGGGGGCAGATATAACGTGCAGAGAGAGTTAGATTTGGGTGGGTTATTTTGTTTCTGTGCAGGGTAAATACTGGCTGCTTTATTTTTACACTGCAATTTAGATTTCAGTTTGAACACACCCCACCCAAATCTAACTCTCTCTGCAAATGTTATATCTGCCACACCTGCAACACAAATGGTTTTGTTCAACTGCTAACAAATTTGGTGCTGCGATCAACTCGGAATTACCCCCCATATCCGCATTATAGTGTCAGATGCACATAATGTTCCCAGTATAGTGTGAAATATACATAATGTCCCCCAGTATAGTGCCAATTACACATAATGATCCCAGTAATGCAGTGCTTGATTCACATGTGCCCCATAGTGCCAGATACACATGTGCCCCTTAGTGCCAGATACACATGTGCCCCTTAGTGCCAGATACACATATGCCCCCATATTGATTTTATTTATAGAGGCAGCAGCTATCCCCCACCCCTATGTAGTTCCTCACTAGTAGGGATGCCCAGTAATGATCACAGCATGCAGCAGCGGCAGCCACTCTTATTGGCGCTGGGGTCCGGCACCGCACTGCACTCAAGAAACGCTACATAAATTACCCCTCCCAGTAGCCCTTGCTGCAGTGAGCTCCCAGCAGCAAGGGCTGCTGGGAGGTGTGGTTTATGTAGACTTTCTTAATTGCAGTGTGGTGCCAGACCTCTGCGCCAATAACAGTGGCTGCCGTTGCTGCATTCTGTGATCGTTACTGGGCATCCCTGCTGGTGAGGAACTACACGGGTTGGTGGATAGATGCTGCCTCTAAAAGTGAATTTACCTAATGGCCGTGGGTGGCACCGCTGGATGGCGCCCCTGGCAAGTGTGATCCTGGCCAATAGGTAGATACACCCCTGGTTATAGGGTTATAACCTTGAAGTTCTTCACACAATATTTAGGTCTCTGCTATGACTAGAGTAATCTTAAGGGTGAACTCCCAGCATTATTCTTTAATATCATATACTTGATAATAAGATGATCTGAAGATCTTTGTTTCTTTGTCTTCTTCTGTAGTATGATTGGACAGAAAAACGGAATTTAAACTTACAGCTCTTTGGCAGGTCTAAGGGTCAACTACAAAATACCAAACTGGTTTTAAGTATCGGAGAGAGAGCTGAGCTTTGCTTGCTGCCTGCAAGTGTGTAATGGCAAGCTGTAGGACATGTACACGATGTCAGTTAGATCAGGCCTTCATCACACGTTACCTGCAGTCATGCTGATAGACTTTTGCTAATTTGCAAAGTTCGCAAGTTCTCAACACTGAGAAGTTAATACACATGCATACAGGGCCTTAAGTCACCCGCAGACCCAACACTTGGTGTGGGGTCTGGCAAGGGCAGGCTGAGATCAGTAGTGCAACATGGAAAATATCACTATATATCGCCCACTGCACCAGTTGGTTTAGCCCTACTGTACCTGGATTATACTAGCCTGATCCTTCCCATCAATTGTCTTACTCTATGTAAGCCCCTGAGTGTCAGGTTTTAGCAGCCCTGTATATGCATGCAGGTCACAATACAAGAGCTGGGGTTAGGGGGATCATGATTACCAGGAATATCATCCACTGATACTTATTTTACATTTTGTTAAATTATCAATGTTGGGTGGTGTTTCATCTTTCAGAAGACAATAATGTCACCCGAATACTTGATATGTTGTTGATGATGATGATGAGAGCAAAGGGGTTGTCACTGTTTAACTGCACTTGAGTGGAAGATGACTTGCACTGTTATAGTTGCTCAATTAGAGGTGGCTTCAGTGACGTGCGGTCAGGTGAGGCAGAACTTTTACTGTCATACTCCAGTATAGACTTTTGACTGCATAGTTATATAAAAAATACAAAGACGATATTATAAATATCTTCTTTGTATTATTCTAATCATTTTAATAGTCAAAACTCTGGAGTATGACAGAAGAGGCAGTGCCTTACCTACCTAACTTGTCCGGACATCTCGGATCAAAATTCACCAAATTCCCAGCAGTATACACAGCAGCACCTGTTTATAATGCCCACTTGAAAGTTCATATATGTGTGTGTAAATCTGTCTCTGATACTAGCCAGTGCCTCCCCAGCCGTTTACTTCACTGCACGACACTGGGGGGCAGATTTATTAAGCTCGGTGAAGTGATAAAGTGGAAGGTGATAAAGCACCAGCCAATCAGATCCTAACTGTCATTTTTCAAACCCAGCCTGTAACTTGGAAGTTAGGTCTGATTGGCTGGTCCTTTATCACCATGCACTTTATCACTTCACCGAGCTTAATAAATCTGCCCCTGGGTGACATCTATTGGTATATGCATGTGGCAGCAGAGATGTCCCACAGGTGCATAGGACTCGGTAGGCCCATTATAGCCACCATCTTTTGGGCAGTTTGGGACAAGATTTCAGAATGAATGTGCAGATTACAGCAGGTGCCAGTTACTTACTCTAAAAGACCTGATTTTATTTCAAATCTGTGATATTTTTCTAGGACCTTGTAAAGCTCCATTGTTTAGCCCCAGTTAGCCGTCACCTACAGACAGGCCCAGTCCATGGCTATTTTATGTCATGGTGAAATCATGGAGGTGTAACATCCACTTTCCAACCTTTGTGCCTAACTTGGAAGTCTGCTACTGTTTCTCTGTTCACACCAAAGATGAAACTGTGGCTTTCACATGTTTGCAGATGGTTATTTTACTTAGAAAGCACACAAACAGAACAGAATAGTTCAACTGTCATCTACATTTTCTATATGCTACCAATGGGTATTAGGGGACATTCAGACACAAAAGGCCTACTTCAGATGTGGTTGTTCTTGCTGCTGCTATCTTATTCCGTACGCAATTGTGATTATATACTAATATGACCAGAAGCTAAGCTGAGCATAGGGTCGCCCACTGCTTTTGTATAATTTCCATCGGACGGCGGATAATTGCTGATACATTGGTACCATCGTTGTAAATCGGAACATGTCACAGAGTCTGAGTGCCTCTGTCAACGCACAGGCTGAGCTGCTCCCCAGTAACAAGTAAGATCACAACTGCTAATTTATGCACGCCCAGAAAATGCTCCTGCATTTACCCAACCACTGCCCGTTACCACCCCCCAAACGCCAGTGGCAAACGCAGGATTTGCATGGGGGGGGTTTCCATAACTGGGAGGAGCCAAGCACGGGGGTGGGGACTGAGGTGACCCAGTATATGATGGGTCCGTAAAACTAGTGTCTGTGTGTATGTATGTATATATCTACACACATATATATACCGTATATACACCTCTCTCTCTCTCTCTATATATATATATATAAATATATATACACATATACATAGCATATTAAACATGCATATATTTACAGTACACATATATATACACACATGTATATATATCATATGTGTGTGTGTTTATATGTATGTATATGCATGTGTATATATGTATGCACATGGATATATATGTACTATAATTAAAGTAAAGTAAACTTTTTGTAAGTACTTATAAGTACCACCAGGAAGACAGCAGGCATAATAATAGTCATGCAGGACAAAAAACTTTTTTTTAGTGAGGGGGGTTTCTGGGTGCTCGGAAACCCCCCCTGCGTGCACCACTGAAAGGCTGTCCTCCTGTCAACACTTTGCAACTCCTTCCTCGGTGTGATTGCAATCACATTTCATTTGCTGCACTTGCGCACTGTGGCTCAGATGCATGTGCAATAAGAAAACATCAGCCCATTTGCGTACAATAGCAGTTTTGCAGCCGCATCTGAATTAGATCCAAAGTACCTGGCTTCCCTTGACAGATTATGCGCAGGCCTGGCCAACCTGTGGCTCTCCAGCTGTTGTGAAACTACAAGTCCCAGCATGCCCTGCCGTAGTTTTGCTATTAGGAGATGCTAAAACTGTGGCAGGGCATGCTGGGATATGTAGTTTTACAACATCTGGAGAGCCACAGGTTTTCCAGGCCTGGATTATGGTGTGGACAAACGAGGAGAGAACCTGGGGCCCACAACTCTTGTCCCATCTGAGACCGCTTATAGTCAGGTTAATCACCAATAGCTTCCACTAGTATATGCCAAAGCTGCACATGCAATCAAGGTTGGACATGCCAGCCACATCCCCAAAGCCTGTACACAGCAGAACAGGCTTTTGTTAGTCAGTTCTTCCAACAGATTCATTTTGTTAACTGACATAGAATGGCAATGAAGGGGTGTGAGTGGTCCTTCTGCTGGTATTTGGAAGGTGCTTAACCCGGAACCCCAGGCAAAATGGCTGCAAACAGCCCTGAATCCCCCTATGGCTTCAGGTAGAATGGAGAGTCTGCGTTGCCACCTTGTAGTGAAGTGTTAAAGATTATTTGAATAATTCAATGCTTGACAGATGGATTCTACATGCAGACACACACACACACACCCCAAACTTTTTTTTTTGTCCTAGTAGATAATGAGGCTCCAGGAATCCAGACTAGCTCTGTAATAGCAGTTGAACAACAATCCTACACTGAAATAGGAAAAAGGAATTTATAATGTTTAAAATGGTGTGTGAAACATGCTAGACAACATTCTCCGCTCATGTGACCATACAGTGTATACAGTACATGGACTACACAGGTGCCACCACATTTAATGCCATCTATCATCTATCTCCACTTAGGAAGACACATGTACTTAGTGATATAGAAAAGTGCCCTAAAAGTGATAACCCTGAAGGGATTAAAAGGAGGGCTGATGTATTTGCACAACCAAGGAACCTATAACAAATCAGACCCTGTAGAATCTGACCAGATGCTTAGCATAAACAGACCAGCGCGTTTCGCCAGAAAAGTGAGCAATGTTCTACAGCAAGGATAAACCTTTTCTGAGTTGCATGAAATAAATGGAATTGGTATACCAAAGTTATTCCTTTGTTAAAGTATTGCATGTGGCCCCTATTTACATTACATGGACTGAGCATCTTCTTGTTTTAACACAATGATTACATGGACAGAAACATTTGGTTACCTAATCACCTGCCTGACAAGGTAGGTAAACATATTTTCAGCTAACTCGGGAGACGGCACTTTTCGTATAAAAATCTATATATTTTGTGTTACCCTCCCGTTCTCACAACTCTTTAGCCAAAGCTGTCAACATTTTGCTAATGCCCGGTGAGCAGACACAGGTGCGAAATGCGTGACGCATGATATTATAAAGTAAAGCTGCTGGATCTAAAGGGGCAATAATATTAAATACAAAACATGCCTGATTTTGTATTTATTATTATTCCCCCTTTAAATTTAGCAGCCGAAAACACTGAAGATCTGGCGGCTTTGAAAGCGTTGCATAGTAATAAGGCAATTATCGGTCTGCCATTGCCTGTTTCTATGTAAAAAATGGCCAACATACTGTACAATCATTTCCTTTTTGCCTTATTGCTTGTAATCAGAATACAAACACAACTGTGCTTTCTGTTCTAGGTATTTTATGGGTTTGTTTCTATTATTAGTCTTTAATCTAGTGCATACTGTATGCAGGCAACCTGCAATTTCCCAGCTGTTGTGGAGCTATAAGTCCCAGCGCATCATGTCAAGTAATACCGGGACTCGTAAGCACACAACAGCGAGAAAGCTAGAAGTTGCATGTGTCTAGTAAATACTGGCACAGAGAGCTCATTATGACATTGAACTCGTGTTCCTTGATTTTAGGCTGTACACTTCAGTGATACTTGGAAACCACAAGTGTTGTCTGAGAAGAAAGGTGATTGATTGAAATCCTGTCTTGGCAAAGCACTGATTGAAATGCTTTCAGACCAGACCAGAGATTTGTGATTAGCACAGGAACTATCACATATCCCCAAAAGCTGAGATATTCTGTATGCACAACCATTCATTCGCAAACCCTTGGCAATCAAGAGAATGAAACTGATCTGTAACATATGTGAAAGGATACATTCATAGTCAAAAAAGCTCAAGTACAGTAATTGGCGTACCGTAGCTAACAAAAAGCAGAACTGTGTTATTTTGATTTATTTTTCACTGCAACCTTCACTTGCTAACACAGATTTGGTTCCAATGTATGTTCATCTGCAAATGCTAAAATATATATTCTTATAAAGCCGCTGATGGTTTGCAATCTACCCTAAAAGACATTTTTTCCTATACTTTTTTCCATTATATCCTTCTATGAGTTTGATTCCTTTGCAATAGTATTTGGTTTCAAACCATTTATGGGCAAAATGTAATCTAATATCAGTCAGTTACAAGCGTCACCCTGATTATGTTATAGTTGAGGAAAGGGGAGGGATCAAAGTATTGTACTGGAAATGTGCATGCTGATTAACCCACTGCTCACTACACCATGGGGGTCATTCCGAGTTGATCGCTCGGTAGCTGCTTTTAGCAGCAGTGCAAACGCTAAGCCGCCGCCCTCTGGGAGTGTATCTTAGCTTAGCAGAAGTGCAAACAAAAGGTTAGCAGAATAGTGCTGACATTTTTTCAAGCAGTTTCAGAGTAGCTGCAGACCTACTCCTTCCTTGCGATCACTTCAGACTGTTAGGTTCCTGGTTTGACGTCACAAACACGCCCTGCATTCGGCCAGCCACTCCCCCGTTTCTCCAGGCGCGCCTGCGTTTTTACCTGACACGCCTGCGTTTTTTAGCACACTCTTGGGGAAATAGCCAGTTACCACCCAAAAACACCCACTTCCTGTCAATCATTCACCGATCAACAGTGAGACTGAAAAATGTCGCTAGACCTTGTGTGAAACTGCATAGTTTTTTGTGAAAGTACATCGCGCTTGCGCACTGCGCCCCATATGCATGCGCAGAAGTGCCGATTTTTAGCCTGATCGGTGCGCTGCGAACAACAGCAGCTAGCGATCAACTCAGAATGACCCCCATGTCATTTGACTGTGGTTGCCATAGTAATCACATGTTCCAGAATGAAAAGCAGGTCTATTAGCACAGACTGTTGAACAAAGTGTTATTAAGTGCAAAATAACAGAAAATGGCACAGCAGAAAATTATTTTTTTGTGCTGTCATGCTTATCGATTTATACAAGTGAGCCTAGGTTCTGCCAAAGCACATGGATATAAGGAACAAGAGGAACATAGTTTTTAAGAGGTCACTCTTGAAACATAGTAGTACTGAGCAGTGCAAAGCTAGATTTAATTTTGCAGAGCTAAATTATTCAGGCACTTTATTAGCAGTGTTCTTTGCCATGTTGGCCCATGGCCATGTCCACAATACAAATGAACTTGATTTTTAACCAACTCAGAACAGTGAGAAATTAATTTTTATCTTGTACTTTTAGTGAGACCAATTTGCACCTTCCAATTGCACTCAAACAGAGAAACAGGAGGTGCACTTTTAGGGGTATACATTCAGGATCCCAGCTGTCAGGATCCTGGTAGCCGCAATACCGACACCGGAATCATGATAGCCGTCAGAACTCCGACAACGAAATCCCGACATCCAGGATCCCAAAGGTAAGTATTAACGGACGGGTTAGGTTTAGGATGCATGAGTTAGGGGGTAGGGTAGGGAGGTTAGAATACTTAACCTATGTCGGGATTGCCGTGAACGGGATGCCGGCGTCTGGATATTCAACAATGGGCATCCTGACCACCAGGATTTCTGAATGAATCCTTAAGGCTTACTTGTACAACTCACAAATTTGGGAAGCTTTCCTGCACTCCTGCCAGAGTAGACTAGCCTCCTGGTTCCTACCAACTTCCCCAGTGTAGTGGGCAGTCAGGGGGCTTGATAACATAATTTACAGTCAAATGTGACATTGTGGCGTTGCCCTCTGATTCACAATGCTGACAATTGTACCACTATACAACTAAGATAGCAATGACGTGATTCATGATTCCATAGCCCCACGCACCTTCTCCTTGGTGATCTCCAAGAAGGGACCATTAAAATAATTAGCCAGTGTGGTTCTAGGCACAGTTGGGCCAATATAAACATAGCTTTAAACAAACAATATCCCTTAACTCCCATGATTAATTTCAAACTATCTGATGCACAATCAAATATTTTTATGCCAAATGACATTTACACTATGGCATAAAAAGATTTATCCACATCACCATATATTTATGCACACTACTAGATTGTGGAGGAATCTCCCAAGAGTGCAGCATAGGCACATACTGTATCGTGATGTACACAAGGGCGACCTACTGAGCCCATTGGGGCAAAATCGTGACATTTTGCACTGTGCATAAATAAAGACTTCTGGCAGCGCAGTGATTCTGAGTAATTGATAATAGAAATCATGATTCCTCTTTCAAATGATGGATCCCCTTGTCTTCATAGAATATTGGTTGGTTGGGATCAAGGTTCTTTTTAAACACTACCATATATGATTAAAGAGAGTGAACATGCTCTGGAGAGCTTTCCAGCATTCTACATAATTTGTTTAATTACTTGTAGTAACTCCAATCTGTTCTGCCATCCGTTGATCCTTCCTCCACTCGATTGCTTTGGTAAATAAACTCTGCTTGCTCCATTGGTATCTGCACCACGTTCCAGGTTAAAATCGCTAATCTGGGCCACAGCTTTGAAATGCATCTTCCACCCACTGTGCCTCCTGGATACCCATACAATGCCTCCATTCTCCTTCATCCATCTGCTTGATCTTGTACTCCAATGAAGCCTTCTCAACAACTCCCTGAACACCTTTCTGCTGGTCCTATATCTTGGACTTCTGTCCAAATCCGCTGCCCTTCCACAGCCATACTCCCTGCACTAGTCCCAGAACTCGTTCCTACGACCCTCCATGTACTGTCAGACAGCTCTTGCCAATTTAGTCTGATATGACCCTATGTACATTTATTTTAACCTTCTGCCTGACTGATCTCACCTGAAATGCTGTATTTACTGATTGTGTGCATTTTTTGTGCCATTCCCCTGCCTTCTCTCTGCTGTTGTTACATGTCAAAATAGCCATCCAGCCTCAATGTGTATGCTCATAGTATAGCTTTTATCAGTTATCACTCCTTTTTCTTTTTCATCCACTAGGGGTCACTGGAGTACTCTAGGGATATGGACGGTTCCACAGGAACTAGGCACTGAATAGTTAAACTTTGACTATACCTCCACTCCATATCCCAGAGTACCTCAGTGTTTTTTCGGTGCTCACCGAGACTAGGCTTGTGGAAGCTGATCCACAATTACTGAATTTTTTGATTATTTTTTTTTTTGAATCCCTTTCCCCCTTCCAAGAAGGCGAGGGTCTGGGATAGGAAAGCTGCTGAAGCAGCTGTGGGTGTCGGACCTCTCTAGAAGAGCTCCCTCACTACCACGTGCAGGTCACCTGCAGTAAAAGGCTGACAGTGCTTACAGAGAAGCCCCGTCATTGCCCTCACCACAGGGTCCAGGTATGTTGAACGGGGCGGTCAGCTCACGCTGCCGCCCTGCTGTGTGGGATACTGTGTGTGTGTGTGTGTGGCCGCCGGCTGCTGCCTTCAGCCGCCCGCCGCCGCTTCCAGCGCCGCTATTGATGCTGTGTCCCTTGCCGCTCTGAGCCGCGCCGGCCACGTTGATTTATGCATAGGCCGCTCCACGGCTCTATGCAGCGCGCTCCCCGGCCCTCGATGCCGCTTCCGGCTCCCTCTCCACCATAGCCCGGCTCCGTGTATAGAGAACAATACACGGAGCACGGGGGGAGGGGGGGGCACACAAATGTGAGTAACTTTGATGCCACAGTGATGTTCCCTGCACACAGAAATGTCAGGGTCACTGGATAAAATCTCATGATTCAACTCTTGTTGATAAAAGAAGTATGTTTACTAGAATACAGCAGCGCTGCATATGTATTACAATAGGCTATTAAGTCTTTGTTAAACAGGATACATGTTGCTCATATATGTGCAGGGTTGAATGCAACATAGTATGTTTATTAAATCTGCTTACATAATTATAAGTCTGCATATTTAACCATTTTTCCTGTTGTTTTTCCAGAATTTCCTGTATTACATCTCTCCTCCATTGAAGGCGCAGGGGTGTTAAGGGGAATTTGGAACCAGGCATATTGCTGACGTGTACTGCACTTGGCCAGATATATATTTGTAAAGACACCTTAGTGCTATTTACTGAGTCGCGCAAGTTGTATTTTGTATTGTCTGTCAGTATAATGAGTTGACACCAGCAAAGACTATTATTCTTATCATAACTGTTTATAATGATATTATCCCAAAGACTGCAAATCTGAATCATGGCTGTGGTCAGCCAAATACTGGCTTTGTTCACTGTTGTAAAGTAAGATGTGTTATACAATTGGTCAGCACATGGTGATTATAAAACAGTATCTGTGGAGCACTGCAAGCATTGTGAGTTCAGGCTCACCTGCAGCAGCTTTGCTTAATTCACTTAGCCACACCACAATTGGATACGCCCGATCTCATCTGATCTTGGAGGCTGAGCAGTGTTGGGCCTGGTTAGCCACCTGGGAATACAAGGTGCTGTAGGTATTTTTAAATCTACAGCCACACCACACTGGATTCGGGACCCATTAACTAAGCTGCGGTTAAGCAGCAGACTTCTCAGGTTTTTAAGCCTGTGAGTGGTCACATTTAGTTTCAGACTTCTAAGAATTATTATACTTCTGAATCAGGATATATCTGGATATATGTATATGGGTATATAATATATATGTGTATGTGTGTATGTATGCATATATGAAATATATATATATTTATAAGGTCTGAGTATGTGTGAATATACATGGTTGTATATATGTATACTAGGTGATTCAACGCTCCCTACGGGCGCTCTTCACACCGTCGTAAGGGGCTACGCCCTGTTAACCCTTGCACACCCTTGTGGTGTGCAATATTTCTCTGACGTCCTAAGTGGATGCTGGGGACTCCGTCAGGACCATGGGGAATAGCGGCTCCGCAGGAGACAGGGCACAAAACTAAAGCTTTAGGATCAGGTGGTGAGTACTGGCTCCGCCCCCTATGACCCTCCTCCAAGCCTCAGTTAGGTTTTTGTGCCCGTCCGAGCAGGGTGCAATCTAGGTGGCTCTCTTAAGGAGCTGCTTAGAAAAAGTTTTTAGGTTTCTTATTTTCAGTGAGTCCTGCTGGCAACAGGCTCACTGCATCGAGGGACTTAGGGGAGAGAAGTTCAACTCACCTGCGTGCAGGATGGATTGGCTTCTTAGGCTACTGGACACCATTAGCTCCAGAGGGAGTCGGAACACAGGTCTCACCCTGGGGTTCGTCCCGGAGCCGCGCCGCCGACCCCCCTTGCAGATGCTGAAGATTGAAGGTCCAGAAACCGGCGGCAGAAGGCTTTTCAGTCTTCATGAAGGTAGCGCACAGCACTGCAGCTGTGCGCCATTGTTGTCACACACTTCACACCAACGGTCACGGAGGGTGCAGGGCGTTGCTGGGGGCGCCCTGGGCAGCAATGTATAATACCTTATTCTGGCTAAAAATACATCACATATAGCCCCTGGAGGCTATATGGATGTATTTAACCCCTGCCAGGTCTCAGAAAAACGGGAGAAGAAGCCCGCCGAAAAGGGGGCGGGGCCTATTCTCCTCAGCACACAGCGCCATTTTCCCTCACAGAAAGGCTGGTGGGAAGGCTCCCAGGCTCTCCCCTGCACTGCACTACAGAAACAGGGTTAAAACAGAGAGGGGGGGCACTTATTTGGCGATATGTATATATATATTAAAATGCTATAAGGGAAAAACACTTATATAAAGGTTGTCCCTGTATAATATAGCGTTTTTGGTGTGTGCTGGCAAACTCTCCCTCTGTCTCCCCAAAGGGCTAGTGGGGTCCTGTCCTCTATCAGAGCATTCCCTGTGTGTGTGCTGTGTGTCGGTACTTGTGTGTCGACATGTATGAGGACGATGTTGGTGAGGAGGCGGAGCAACTGCCGGTAATGGTGATGTCACTCTCTAGGGAGTCGACACCGGAATGGATGGCTTATTTAAGGAATTACGTGATAATGTCAACACGCTGCAAGGTCGGTTGACGACATGAGACGGCCGGCAAACCAATTAGTACCTGTCCAGGCGTCTAAAACACCGTCAGGGGCGTTAAAACGTCCTTTTACCTCAGTCGGTCGACACAGACACGGACACTGACTCCAGTGTTGACGGTGAAGAAACAAACGTATTTTCCTTTAGGGCCACACGTTACTTGTTAAGGGCAATGAAGGAGATGTTACATATTTCTGATACTACAAGTACCACAAAAAAGGGTATTATGTGGAGTGTGAAAAAACTACATGTGGTTTTTCCTGAATCAGATAAATTAAATGAAGTGTGTGATGATGCGTGGGTTTCCCCCGATAGAAAATTATTGGCGGTATACCCTTTCCCGCCAGAAGTTATGGCGCGTTGGGAAACACACCTTAGGGTGGATAAGGCGCTCACACGCGTATAAAAACAAGTGGCGTTACCGTCTCCAGATACGGACGCCCTCAAGGAGCCAACTGATAGGAGGTTGGAAAATATCCTAAAAAGTATATACACACATACTGGTGTTATACTGCGACCAGCGATCGCCTCAGCCTGGATGGGCAGCGCTGGGGTGGCTTGGTCGGATTCCCTGACTGGAAATATTGATACCCTTGACAGGGACAGTATTTTATTGACTATAGAGCATTTAAAAGATGCATTTCTATATATGCGAAACTCTGGCATCAAGAGTAAGTGCGATGTCCATATCTGCCAGACGATGTTTATGGACACGACAGTGGTCAGGTGATGCAGATTCCAAACGGCACATGGAAGTATTGCCGTATAAAGGGGAGGAGTTATTTGGGGTCGGTCCATCGGACCTGGTGGCCACGGCAACAGCTAGAAAATCCACCTTTTTTACCCCAAGTCACATCTCAGCAGAAAAAGACATAGTCTTTTCAGCCTCAGTCCTTTCGTCCCCATAATATCTGCCCAGGGATAGAGGTAAGGGAAGAAGACTGCAGCAGGCAGCCCATTCCCAGGAACAGAAGCCTTCCACCGCTTCTGCCAAGTCCTCAGCATGACGCTGGGGCCGTACAAACAGGTGCGGTGGGGGGTCGTCTCAAGAGTTTCAGCACGCAGTGGGCTCACTCGCAAGTGGACCCCTGGATCCTACAAGTAGTATCCCAGGGGTACAGATTGGAAATTCGAGACGTCTCCCCCTCGCAGGTTCCTGAAGTTTGCTTTACCAACGTCTACCTCCGACAGGGAGGCAGTATTGGAAACAATTCACAAGCTGTATTCCCAGCAGGTGATAATCAAAGTACCCCTCCTACAACAAGTAAAGGGGTATTATTCCACACTATATTGTGGTACTGAAGCCAGACGGCTCGGTGAGACCTATTCTAAATGGAGTCACTCAGAGCAGTGATAGCGAACCAGGAAGAAGGGGACTATATGGTGTCCCTGGACATCAAGGATGCTTACCTCCATGTCCAAATTTGCCCTTCTCACAAAGGGTACCTCAGGTTCGTGGTACAAAACTGTCACTATCAGTTTCAGACGCTGCCGTTTGGATTGTCCACGGCACCCCGGGTCTTTACCAAGGTAATGGCCGAAATGATGATTCTTCTTCAAAGAAAAGGCGTCTTAATTATCCCTTACTTGGACGATCTCCTGATAAGGGCAAGGTCCAGAGAACAGTTGGAGGTCTGAGTAGCACTATCTCAAGTAGTTCTACGACAGCACGGGTGGATTCTAAATATTCCAAAATCGCAGCTGTCTCCGACGACACGTCTGCTGTCCCTAGGGATGATTCTGGACACAGTCCAGAAAAAGGTGTTTCTCCCGGAGGAGAAAGCCAGGGAGTTATCCGAGCTGGTCAGGAACCTCCAAAAACCAGGAAAAGTGTCAGTGCATCATTGCACAAGGGTCCTGGGAAAAATGGTGGCTTCTTACGAAGCGATTCCATTCGGCAGATTTCACGCAAGAACTTTTCAGTGGGATCCGCTGGACAAATGGTCCGGATCGCATCTTCAGATGCATCAGCGGATAACCCTGTCTCCAAGGACAAGGGTGTCTCTTCTGTGGTGGCTGCAGAGTGCTCATCTACTAAAGTGCCACAGTTATGCATTCAGGACTGGGTCCTGGTGACCACGGATTCCAGCTTGAAAGGCTGGGGAGCAGTCACACAGGGAAAAAATTTCCAGGGAGTGTGATCAAGTCTGGGGACTTCTCTCCGCATAAATATACTGGAGCTAAGAGCAATTTACAATGCTCTAAGCTTAGCAAGACCTCTGCTTCAAGGTCAGCCGGTATTGATCCAGTGGGACAACATCACGGCAGTCGCCCACGTAAACAGACAGGGCGGCACAAGAAGCAGGAGGACAATGGCAGAAACTGCAAGGATTCTTCGCTGGGCGGAAAATCATGTGATAGCACTGTCAGCAGTTTTCATTCCGGGAGTGGACAACTGGGAAGCAGACTTCCTCAGCACGACCTCCACCCGGGAGAGTGGGGACTTCATCGAGAAGTTTTTTCCACATGATTGTGCACCGTTGGGAAAGACCAAAGGTGGACATGATGGCGTCCCGCCTGAACAAAAAACTGGACAGGTATTGCGCCAGGTCAGGAGACCCTCAGGAAATAGCTGTGGACGTTCTGGTAACACCATGGGTGTACCAGTCGGTGTATGTGTTCCCTCCTCTGCTTCTCATACCAAAGGTACTGAGAATTATAAGACGTAGAGGAGTAAGAACTATACTCGTGGCTCCGGATGGGCCAAGAAGGACTTGGTACCCGGAACTTCATGAGATGCTCACAGAGGACTCAGGGCCTCTGCCGATAAGAAGTGACTTGCTTCAGCAAGTACCATGTCTGTTCCAAGACTTACCGCGGGTGCGTTTGACGGCATGGCGGTTGAACGCCGGATCCTAAGGAAAAAAAGGCATTCCGGAAGAGGTCATTCCTACCCTGGTCAAAGCCAGGAAGGAGGTGACCGCACAACATTATCACCACATGTGGCGAAAATATGTTGCGTGGTGTGAGGCCAGGAAGGCCCCACGAAGAAATTTCAACTCGGTCGATTCCTGCATTTCCTGCAAACAGGAGTGTCTATGGGCCTCAAATTGGGGTCCATTAAGGTTCAAATTTCGGCCCTGTCGATTTTCTTCCAGAAAGAATTGGCTTCAGTTCCTGAAGTCCAGAAATTTGACAAGGGAGTACTGCATATACAACCCCCTTTTGTGCCTCCAGTGGCACTGTGGGATCTCAACGTAGTCCTGGGATTCCTCAAATCACGTTGGTTTAAACCGCTCAAATCTGTGGATTTGAAATATCTCACATGGAAAGTGACCATGATGTTGGCCCTGGCCTCGGCCAGGCGAGTGTCAGAATTGGCGGCTTTGTCTCACAAAAGCCCATATCTGATTGTCCTTTCGGACAGGGCAGAGCTGCGGACTCGTCCCCAGTTTCTCCCTAAGGTGGTGTCAGCGTTTCATCTGAACCAGCTTATTGTGGTACCTGCGGCTACTAGAGACTTGGAGGACTCCAGGTTGCTAGATGTTGTCAGGGCCCTGAAAATATAGATTTCCAGGACGGCTGGAGTCAGGAAAACTGACTTGCTGTTATCCTGTATGCACCCAAAAAACTGGGTGCTCTTGCTTCTAAGCAGACGATTGCTAGTTGAATGTGTAGTACAATTCAGCTTGCACATTCTGTGGCAGGACTGCCACAGCCAAAATATATAAATGCCCATTCCACAAGGAAGGGGGCTCATCTTGGGCGACTGCCCGAGGGGTCTCGGCTTTACAACTTTGCCGAGCTGCTACTTGGTCAGGGGCACACCCTGGCTGAGGAGGACCTGGAGTTCTCTCACTCGGTGCTGCAGAGTCATCCGCACTCTCCCGCCCGTTTGGGAGCTTTGGTATAATCCCCATGGTCCTGACGGAGTCCCCAGCATCCACTTAGGACGTCAGAGAAAATAAGATTTTACTTACCGATAAATCTATTTCTCGTAGTCCGTTGTGGATGCTGGGCGCCCATCCCAAGTGCGGATTGTCTGCAATACTTGTACATAGTTATTGTTACAAAAAAAAAAAAAAATCGGGTTGTTATTGTTGTGAGCCGTCTGTTCAGAGGCTCCTACGTTTGTCATACTGTTAACTGGGTTTAGATCACAAGTTATACGGTGTGATTGGTGTGGCTGGTATGAGTCTTACCCGGGATTCAATATCCTTCCTTATTGTGTACGCTCGTCCGGGCACAGTATCCTAACTGAGGCTTGGAGGAGGGTCATAGGGGGAGGAGCCAGTACACACCACCTGATCCTAAAGCTTTAGTTTTGTGCCCTGTCTCCTGCGGAGCCGCTATTCCCCATGGTCCTGACGGAGTCCCCAGCATCCACTACGGACTACGAGAAATAGATTTATCGGTAAGTAAAATCTTATTTTTTATTATATGGAGTATTACCTTCAATCATAATTGTGTGAGTGGTTAAATATTGCACGTACAAAGGGCGTGCAATGGTTAAGGGGTGGAAGCCCCTTGCAACGGCGTGAACAGCGCACGCAGGGCCTGGTGAATTACCTAGTAGGTGCTTTGGTTGGGGGAGTAGGGGGTGCGGGGAAGAGGCGGATGGGATCCTGGGGTGCCACGTGAGGGGCGGTTGCGGTGGTGCCGCAGGTGGGGGAGGGTGCATGGGTGCCGCGGGTGGTGGTCTGGAGGCGCTGCGGGTGGGGGAGGAGCAGTTGCGGGGTTGCCCCGGGTAGGAGAGGGGTGGATGCGGTGGTGTGGCGGGAGGTACGGGTGCGGGGTCGCTGCGGGTGGAGGAGTGGGTCCGGCGCTATCGCGGGCACTGGAGGGGGTGTGTGGGGGTGCCGCGGATGGGGCCCGGAGGTACTGCGAGTGGGGGAGGGTAATGTTTCTCCTGCTTCTCCTCCTGTCAGCAGCTAAGCTGCTGTCCTCCCTTTGGCAGTGGCTCTCCCAGAGACTCGCACAGCAGCCAGTCACTATTGTTCGCGCCGGTGTCCCAATGCACTGCATTACAGGGAAGAAGATGTACGCAATAAACTACAGCTCCCAGCAGGCCTAAGGGGCGGAATGCTTCGGCGCTACGGGCTGCTGGGAGCTGTAGTTTATGTAGTGCATCTACTTCCCTGTAATGCGGCGCGTTGGGACACTGGTGCTAACAATAGTGACTAGCTGGCAGAACTGTGTGACTGGCTGAATGAATGTAAAAGGTGAGAGTGCTGTGCAGTGTCAGTGACACTACACACATGCAGCGGCGCCGGAAGCACAAAACCTTTTCTCCCCCTTGGCGCTGGCAGCACAAAGCCTCCTCTCCCCCTCGGCGTCGGCAGCACAAAACCTCCTCTTCCCCCTCCCCTCCCCTGTGTGACATTCAGTGGCCGGGAGGGAGCCAAAGTGGGCGAAGCTAGATGGGAGTAAGGGGCGGAGCTACACAGGACCATGCTGCAGCAGGAGGATGATCTGCTACAGCTTCGGCCAGCCAGACTTCATTAGATAAGTGTCTGGAAAGAGAGTGAGTGTGTGTGTATATATACAGTGTCTGTGTATACTGTATATATGTGTGACTGTGTATGTGTGTAATGTATGTGTGTAAACGGTACTGGGAGAGGGGGCAATACGTGTGTAAGCGTCACTGGTGTCAAAGTCAGAAAAATATCATGATGCACACTGCCATATTTGCACCTCATATGTGTCCCCGCTGCGCATGCGTACGCTCTCCCGTGCGTGCGCATACTCGCTGTTATGTGCACCCGCAGGCGCACGGTATGCGCATTTACGGTAAAGTTTATGTGCGTCTAGCGGGCGACTCGTACATAACATATTTTAACTGTATAATGTATTTTGTAGATTATGGTCCCTTTGATAGAACCTGAAAGTTTAGTTAAGGTAGCATGTTCATAGACAAAGAGAACCCTCTTTGTTTGATACGAAGGGTCAGACAAGGGTTATACAGTGGTGTTTAGTATCCATCGGAAGAGTATTTAATTAGCAATATTCCGGTGTTGGTTTGAAGCGGATAAATCGCTCGTGCGAATAGTTATGGACATAAGAAGTTTATGGACATTTACTATTATTTGCACTTTATTATCCATGCGGCGGGAAACCTAGTTTCCCACCCACCTGAGCAGTTGGAAATAGTCACAGCCCACCTGTATGAATCAACCTATGACCTTTTGTTATAATGCGGAGACGAATTCCTGTGTCCAATGAACAATGAGATTATAGGGACCATTGTACAGTATTATGTGTAGGGTATAAAAGGACAAGCCGACCTGATCCAGCTCTCTATTCTCTTCAACGGTTCTCATTGCTGATAATCGGGAGCTGGATATCCAGAGGCGCATGCGATTGTTTCCCTTGAGCGTAAGTTTTCTCCGCAATCATATTGTTTTTCTTGTTATTGTGAGCCATATATCTCTCTCTCTCTCTCTTCTCTTTCTCTCTCGTTTCTCTTATATCGTTATTGTACTGCTATTGTATTTCATGTGTAGTTATCTGGTTAGGTAGTCTATGTTATATTGGTAGTGTATGACTTGTATTGTATCATTCTTTTTGAACGTTCATTCATTTCCTTAAAAGGCGTTAGACCCTTAGACCGGTATTGTGTGTTCATTATATTGCAGTGGGTAATAGGAGCGTCTCTATCGCTCAAACAGCTTTAGTGTAAACCATCTTACACTGTGTTGCATTTTCACCTTATCACTGCACAAGGGTTTATTGCATAAATACATTGTTTATGGTATAGTTATAAAGGTTTAACATTGTGAGCGTCTGCGCTGCTGGTGATCTCCTCATGGTCCCGAGCGTCCGCTACGCAAATAGCGTATCATTACGTTAGTCGGCAGCCAATAGCGTGCCTGCCTGTGATCTCTTGGCCGTGAGCGAACGTGACGCTTGAGCGTCTCGACCACGGCTAAGCGATTGTTACGCAACGTGCGTACCCTTACGGTATTCCATACGCCAATAGCGTACTGTGTTCATTGACCTCTTAAAGGGTTTTAAGTAAGATAAATATTCAGCTTTATCAATTGGCGGCTCGTCCGTCCTTCACATATCTGCACTAGGTAATTTCAGCAGACATTATCCATCAGCAAAGGGCGGGAGGTCATATTCCTCGTAGTGCTGTCTGGATAAGCGTCTGCCTCGCTTAGTAAAGGGTGCTGAAGGAATCCGGAACCGGAGGTAAGAACAACACGCTAGTGTCTTTTAAAACTGTTTATTTCTGTCTTGCGTACGCACGCACGCATATATCTGCATTTCTTTTCATTCGTGTATTTTCATATCACTCTCCTGTTTGCCATTTCACAATTGTTAACGGGCTAAGAAAGATTTGTTGCTATCAGTAGTTAAAGAGTAAAGGTAATACATTTAAGGGGTAATTTGTAAAGCACGCACACAGCTTTGCCTAAGATACAAGGAGAGACTTGTGTGGTGCTCAGTAGATGATCGAGGATCACCTACATTGATAAACGTGTTAATTGTGTTACGGTGGATACCTGCCTTGCGTACACGTGTCTCTAACAAAAGACTGAGACTCGCGCACGCAACCCAAAGGCCGACGCACGCAGCGTATATTACGCAACGGAGCGTCTGGGTACGCCCACGTAACAAATCACACGATAGTGTTATTTTTAACAGGCGAAAAGGTGGCAACGCGATAAATAGCGCAAGTCAATTTTAGTGTCTGAAATTTAAATTAATAGATCCTTCTCTAAATTTACGACTCATCTGGTCTAAAGGAAAGAAATTTCTGCGCAGAAATAGAAATAGAAACAAAAGTAAAGTGTACATGTGGTGAGTGAGTGTTTGCATATATAAGTTTCTACAATTTTTTTTGAGGTTGAACCACAAGAAGTCGAGTTCTCGTGAGGTACATACATGTAAGTGACGTGCATGGTGGCTAGGGAGGCATCCCTTGCTAAACATAAAAATTTGAGCATTAGAGTATAGCAGACCAGGAGGTCTACTGTAGCACAGACCAGGAGGTCCAGAATTGACCAGGAGGTCCAGGTACAGCAGACAAGGAAGTCCGCTATAAATTAAAGAGCACAACCCAGGGGGTTGGTGCAGAACCCATATAGGCCATTAAAGCTCATGCTGAAGGAATTCGCAGCCGCAATTTTCAATTCCACTGGTCGCTCCGCACATAAGATTAGTTGCTTATGTGCAGACTGATTGTACCGCACGTAATTGTGTGCATTAGTTAGTAATTTGACCCAGTACCATTTGCGTACGAAAGGGATCATAAACGCTATTTGTACATTCTAACGTGATTTGTGTAATTTTTTTTATTTTAAGGGAGGTTCGCTGGTCACTCAGGAACTATCCAGCAACCAATAGTTACTGGAAAGAGTAAGTGCTCTGCGGATCACCCTCACATGTTCCAGTAAATAGCGGTTCAGGTCGCAGGGGCCCTGGATCGAGTACGCCAGCGCTAAGGCAGTGTGTGGGCGTATTGGTCGGCGTGGGCGAGTGAGTGGGGTACTCGGTAAACCGCCACCGTCGGCCTATCCTGAACATTTTGGTTTTTGTAAGGGTTCGCTGAAGACCCTGATTAAGGTCAGAGGTAGTGAAAGCAACACCTGCAAGTTATGGGGGCCAGTTGTTCAGGTAGGGGGCGATCAACCTCGGTTCGGGTTGATTTAGTAAACCGACCAATCGGGTCGGCAAGGTATGTAATGTGTGAAAAATACGGTTCACACACAGAGGTTTTATGTGATGAATGGGAAAGAATGACTGTACATGACGGGGAGAAGTTCCCAAGAGTAGGCAGCTTTAGCCCAGATGTGTTACTAAATCTAAGGAGAAGGATATGTCTCATTAAATCAACAAAGAGACGGATCAAACATTATGATTATTTACAGTTATGGCAACAGGAGGGTGAAATACAGAGAGGATTGGCTCAGGCGGCGGGATCTAACCCTATCAAGAAACTGATAGCCACGGCACCGCCGCCACCATATATATCAGGAGAGAAATTGGTTGCGGAGAATGACGCATTAGGGTGTAACAAACAAACACTTAGCAACTGTATAAATGTTAAAGATAATGTTAATAAGTTAACTAATGCAAATATTAACCCGTGCAAGTTGTACCCTGTTTTAAACTTTCCCCAGGAGTGTGATCAAGAGGATGAATCGTCAACAATATCGGCGCTCTCACTAGCAGCCACCATATCAGAAACAGCAGTGGGCACGGCCCAACCCGTAAGATTAGTATCAAAGGCCCCTAGCGGAGGGACAGGTGAGGTCGTATCAACGGGTAAGTACGGCACCATACACTATGCTGAAACCATTTCACCACAAGCTGTAGAATCTATTCAGAAGGATGTTAGTAGACTTAATCCCGTTAGGGTAATAGCAGTGCCAAATGGGAAAACTGACACTACAGGAATCACTCCTGTCAGGAACATTGCCATGCACTGCCCGTTTTCCCGAATGGAATTAAGAACCATAGTGTCTGAATTCCCTGATCCTAGAAAAGATCTAGTTGCTAGTCAGAAATACATCAGAGACCTAGGGAACACTGTAGAGCCCAATAACAAAGACTGGCAGATATTGCTGAGGGCATGTTTACCCTCCAATGTCGACTCAGCTCAATTTTTAGCTGACTGTGGATTGGACCAGGATGTACCCCTTACGGATGTGTACAACCAAGACAATGTAAAAAGAATAAATTTACAATTAAAAGAGTATTTTCCAGCTGTAGTTAAATGGAACAAAATTTTCTCCATTAAACAAAAAGAGTCAGAGACAGCTTCAGAATATTTTCACAGGGCATTACTAGAAATGGCTAAATACACAGGCATAGAAGACATTAAAACAAACATAAATCATAGAGAAGTAGCAGTATCTGTGCTAATGGATGGTTTAAAAGAAGCATTAAAGACAAGGGTACAGACCACGCAACCATGTTGGCGAGGTCTGTCGGTGGCTACTTTGAGAGAGGCAGCTGTTGATCACGATCGGAATATCACCAGACACAGGGAATTACAAGGTGATAAGTTAATGGCCGTAAGTATACAGGCCCTGACCACAAGGCAGCCTTTGTATAGATCACCAAACCTTGTGGGTAAGTCAAATGTGGTAACCTGTTATTCCTGTCATAGAGAGGGACACTTTGCACGAGACTGTAAATCGAGAAACACACAAAAGTCTTATCAACCCCCTAGACAACGACACGACACACGACATTGGGATCAGGGTCCGCAGAAACGGAGTTATGAGCCACATGCAGGGGAAACAAAAAGATACCCCCCGAACAGAGACTGGCAAGCCTCTGGTAGTTCCCAGTTAACTCCCTCTCAAGTAGTCGCTGCCAGCGGGATTCAGGGAGGTCACCATACCCAATAGGGGTGTGGCCACACCTGTAATCTGCAGCCAGTAAAATTGATTGCAAGTCTTGGAAGTGAACCCGAAATTGCAATTAATGTAGCTGGTAAATCATTAAACTTTCTTGTAGATACGGGGGCAGCCAAATCAGTGATAAATTCGACAGTGGGCATGAGAACCACTGGTAAGACAATCCCAGCCATGGGAGTGACGGGAGTAGTCCAGCACTACCCTGTTAGCAAACCAGCCGAGGTTACAGTAGGGCCTTTGCACACCAAGCATTCCTTTTTGCTGGCGGCATCGGCACCGACTAATCTCCTGGGAAGAGATTTATTGTGTAAAATGGGGTGCGTCATTTATTGTACTCCTGAAGGTGTATTCTTAGACATACCTGAGAATAACGCTCAGGAAGTACGAGACATGTTAGACTCCCCATCAAAATTAATGTCACATACCGTTATGACAAATAGGACTCCATCCCAAGTAGAAGGAATGACATCCCAAATACCAGAGTCACTGTGGACTAAAGATGGACAAGACACTGGATTAATGGCAAACGTAGCTCCAGTAGTTGTGCAAGTAAAAGATGGTAGGATAGCTCCAAAAATCCCACAATACCCTCTGAAGCCAGAGGTGGAGTTAGGAGTTTACCCAGTAATAGAGCGCTTGCTACAACAGGGCATTTTGGTAAGAACATCCAGCACTGCCAATAGTCCCATCTTCCCTGTGAAAAAGAGTGGGGGGAGGGGTTACAGGCTAGTGCAGGATCTAAGGGGGATTAACAAAATAGTTGAGAGTCAATTCCCCGTAGTGCCAAATCCAGCTGTCATCCTTATGCAGATCCCTCCCACTGCGAAATTTTTCACTGTTATTGACCTCTGCTCCGCTTTCTTTTCGGTACCCCTGCATCCTGACAGCCAATATTTGTTTGCATTTACATACAGAGGAGTCCAATACACATGGACTCGATTACCGCAAGGTTTCATAGACAGTCCAAGCATATTTTCCCAGGCTTTGCATGATTGTTTACAGTCTTTCCAACCAGAGAGTGGATCAATATTGATACAGTACGTGGATGATTTACTACTGTGTTCAGATTCATTGGAAGCGTCCCTGAAGGATACGAAACAGCTCCTGTTTCATCTTTCAGACACAGGACACAAGGTTTCCAAAGACAAGTTGCAATTATGCCAGACTAAAGTAAAATATTTAGGACACTGTCTAACACAAGGACTGAGACACCTGACCGCTGATAGAATTCAAAAGGCTTCTAACAGCGATACAGGAACCCGACAGAGTGGCTGTTATCAAGTGTAAAGCACACACATATAGCCAGGACCCAGTATCACTTGGTAACAGCCGAGCAGACGAAGCTGCTAAGTTAGCAGCCGGTACCCCCAGACAGACAGACACCACACAATTGATGGTATTTAATACCATCAACACACAGAAGTTGTGTGAAATGCAAAATTTGTGTTCCACACAGGAAAAGGCAGTCTGGAAGGCAAAAGGATATGGCCAGGAGTCCTCAGGACTCTGGACGGATGGACAAGGTAAACCAGTGGCCCCTAGAGCATATCTTCCATGTTTAGCTGAGGCAGCACACGGGCTGACTCATCTGGGCAAGGAGGGAATGTGTAAGTTGGTAAGAGCATATTGGTGCGCCCCAGGATTTTCATCTCACGCAGGTAAGAGAGCAATGTCATGCCTTACCTGTTTGAGGAAGAATATCGGAAAGGCAATACCAACAGAACCATCTCATATCCCACCTACAGGCGGCCCTTTTCAGGTAATACAGATTGACTTTATTCAATTACCCCCTTGTCGAAATTTGAAATATGTACTTGTTTGTATAGATGTGTTCTCAAATTGGGTCGAAGCATTTCCGGCGGCCACAAATACCACTATGTTTACTGCTAAGAAAATTGTGCAGGAATTTGTGTGTAGATATGGTATCCCTAGAATAATTGAAAGTGATAGGGGTACCCATTTTACAGGTGATGTCTTTCAAGGAATGTGTAAGTTGATGGGAATTGATAGTAAGCTGCACACTCCATATCGCCCCCAGGCGAGTGCGAAGGTGGAAAGAGTGAACAGCACTATTAAAAATAAATTAAGCAAAGTTATGGCAGAAACAGGATTGACATGGCCAGAAGCTTTACCCCTTGTATTATACAGCATCAGAACCACTCCCAGGTCCCCTCTTAATCTGTCCCCCTTCGAAATCTTGTTTGGTCGACAACCACATGTTATGATTAACCCTCAGGATGATTTGAAGTGTAACAATGAAGTGACTGTAAAATACCTGGTTAACATGAGTAGACAGCTAAGGAATCAAAATGACAATCTGAAGTTAGTGATTCCTGATTTGCCAGATAGTAATTGTCATGACATTGAACCTGGGGATTATGTAATGATACGGAATTTTCTACGCTCAGGTTGCCTTATTGACAGATGGGAAGGACCATACCAAGTCTTATTGATTAGCACGACAGCATTGAAGGTTGCCGAGAGAGAGACTTGGGTTCATTCGTCCCATTGTAAGAAGGTTGCTGATCCAGAGAGGTCCCGTGATAAAGAACAGACGGTAGAGGAAGTGCTATCACTGGAGTGTCTGTTTCAGGAGGACTGAGGCGGCACCTGAGCTTTGAAAAAATCATAAGATCGGAAGCAGTTGTCGATCCCCTGTTCCCTTTTATTGTTTTTCTCCAACTTCCCATCCCACCTCCTTCAAGTATTTCTTTCCCCCTTCTCATTTTTCTCCATTTCCTCCTCTAAGATGGACTTGCCCCAAGAGACTATGATCCGGATTTTCCTGTTGACCATGATGTTGACCAGAGCAGTCTGTTCCGGCGAGAGTACCATGGAGGTCGAGAGAGGTTCTGGAATGGGTTCTGATGACAAAGATGGAGGCGTAGTTTTCCAAGAACAACATAATCAACAAGCAAAGGCGAGTATCAGAAAACGATCCGATAGCATTGACCATAGAAGGAATTGTGAAGGATTGTTAGCTGAAGAAAACTGTATCTGTAGGTATTGTGACAATATAATTGAGGATGGATGCATCAAGAGATGCCAATCCAGTTTTAATATCCATATGGACAGGCATCCATTGAGTGACTATCACTCCTTAGTGGGTAAAGTACTAAATCAGACAGACTGTTGGGTATGCTCTCAAGTACCTCAGGGCCATAGCAAATCAGGGCTAGTACCACTTCCTTTAACGATAGGGGAGGTACTTGAGTTAAGTGGTGGGAGGCCGGTGGACAAGAGGTTTAGTATCTCTAGTCCTCCTAGTTTAAAGCTCCACCAATACCATGTGGATAGGTCTTTAGTGTGCTATAACATTTCCAATCCCCGAAAGCCGGGAAATTGGGAAGTGTCATGGAATAACAAGACCATGACATTCTCACATAGAGCAGACGAATTGCCAACAGATACAGAGCTTATACGCCACATAGCCGGTAGTGGAAAATCTTTCCGATATAGGTATACCCTAGGAAGTAAGACCATGAAAATTGGAGCGGTATCACCAGGATACTGTGCACATATCGTACAAACTGATACGTGTATTAAACAGATGGGAGAATTAGGGCTAGGAAATTTTATATGGAAAATGTGTAATATGGTTATGTCCTACTCCGTCCCATATGTTCTCCTCGATGATACATATTTCATATGTGGGAGGAAGGCGTATAAGTGGCTTACCCCAAACTCAGAAGGATTATGTTATATTGGAAAAGTACTGCCTGAGGTAATGACTGTACAGCATACAAAAATGAAAGATATTCACCATGTTGCCCAAGCTCCTTATACTCATACGCATTACGAACACATCGTTAAACGTCATCTAATAGAAAGAACAGAGCATCCAGCCTCTGACATGATCCATGAATCCACCGGGATTCAGGTTCTACTCGCGTTAGACATCACTCGCACCGCCAGAGGAGTGTTGAATTATAAATACATATCAGCGCTTGCACATTTATTAGACAATATCACTGAAATGTATGACGACACTTTTAGGTATACCGGAAGGGAGCTTCAAGCTTATAAAACAGAACTGGTTCAGCATAGGATGGTTCTTAATTACCTCACAGCAGTAACAGGCGGATATTGTGTCACACTGGCAACGCAGTACGGCGTAAAATGCTGCACTTATATTACGAATAGCACCGAGGATCCGGTCGAGGTCATAGACCAAAAGATGGACGACATTCTCCAATTAAAATGGGAATTTCGCAGGAGACATAATCTCACCCTTGCTGCTGTGGGTAATGAGCTGACCGGTTGGGTGTCATGGTTGAACCCGCGAAATTGGTTCTATGGTTTAGGAGAATGGGCTCAAGGAGTCATAATGGATGTAGGGAAGTTTCTTCTATGTATCCTAGGTGTTGTCATATCGATTGGCTTGATATTTAGATGCGTTCAGGCTTTAACGAAGTGTAAACGAAGTACTAGGGTGATGAGTTTAAGGAGTGAGGACATTATAATTCCAATGGATTTGATTTATGACCCAACGATAGAGACAATGATGTGATGAAAATGTGATTCTACGGTCCGTTTCTTTCACCTGTTTCTCGTTTTTCTCCAAGATAAAAAGACCCGCATGGAAGAGGAATTTGGCGATCCTGTATACAGACAACAGATGGATTAAAGAAGAAGTTTTGACAACCTTGTACACAGATAATTGATGAACTATGCCATAGACCCCCAGTTTCCCTAGAAATTTTAAATTTACGCTAGCCCAACACTTTTGTAAGTCTATGGACATTGACAAAGCTTTTTGCCCGCACTTTTTGGCAAAAGCCCAAAGAAGACTGCATTCAACAGACACCAGACAAGACTTCAACCGACAAATGTTCATTAACCTGACATAGAATACCACTGCATTTACCATAATTGTTTCTTATCTTCATCTCTACAACCTTCAGGTAAAGACACACATAGTCGATAGGGAATACCGGCACAGATATCAGCATTCACATATTCCCCCATTCATGTATCATCAACTAAAATGTGCTCCCCCATTTTGTCGCAACCAAAAGCCGAAGAGAGCTCGGTAAAGTTTGACAGCCCATCCACAGACCCTTAATACGGGATAAGAAGGAATTCAAATGTATACTTCGCAATACCTCGAAGCTTGATTTAAAACATGTACGGCACGATGATACATGACCCCCCCAAAACATGGATTCATACACACATGCTTCTGCTATCTCACTAGGTCACACCCTTTTCCTACCTTCTCCTCTCCTCCCCTACCCAATCATAGAAATGTATTTACACATGACATATATTTTTCTCTTTTTGAAATGTTTTAGAAAGTGGCAGTTATTGGTGACTGCCAAAGGGTGGACTGTCAAAGTCAGAAAAATATCATGATGCACACTGCCATATATGCACCTCATATGTGTCCCCGCTGCGCATGCGTACGCTCTCCCGTGCGTGCGCATAATCGCTGTTATGTGCACCCGCAGGCGCACGGTATGCGCATTTACGGTAAAGTTTATGTGCGTCTAGCGGGCGACTCGTACATAACATATTTTAACTGTATAATGTATTTTGTAGATTATGGTCCCTTTGATAGAACCTGAAAGTTTAGTTAAGGTAGCATGTTCATAGACAAAGAGAACCCTCTTTGTTTGATACGAAGGGTCAGACAAGGGTTATACAGTGGTGTTTAGTATCCATCGGAAGAGTATTTAATTAGCAATATTCCAGTGTTGGTTTGAAGCGGATAAATTGCTCGTGCGAATAGTTATGGACATAAGAAGTTTATGGACATTTACTATTATTTGCACTTTATTATCCATGCGGCGGGAAACCTAGTTTCCCACCCACCTGAGCAGTTGGAAATAGTCACAGCCCACCTGTATGAATCAACCTATGACCTTTTGTTATAATGCGGAGACGAATTCCTGTGTCCAATGAACAATGAGATTATAGGGACCATTGTACAGTATTATGTGTAGGGTATAAAAGGACAAGCCGACCTGATCCAGCTCTCTATTCTCTTCAACGGTTCTCATTGCTGATAATCGGGAGCTGGATATCCAGAGGCGCATGCGATTGTTTCCCTTGAGCGTAAGTTTTCTCCGCAATCATATTGTTTTTCTTGTTATTGTGAGCCATATATCTCTCTCTCTCTCTCTTCTCTTTCTCTCTCGTTTCTCTTATATCGTTATTGTACTGCTATTGTATTTCATGTGTAGTTATCTGGTTAGGTAGTCTATGTTATATTGGTAGTGTATGACTTGTATTGTATCATTCTTTTTGAACGTTCATTCATTTCCTTAAAAGGCGTTAGACCCTTAGACCGGTATTGTGTGTTCATTATATTGCAGTGGGTAATAGGAGCGTCTCTATCGCTCTAACAGCTTTAGTGTAAACCATCTTACACTGTGTTGCATTTTCACCTTATCACTGCACAAGGGTTTATTGCATAAATACATTGTTTATGGTATAGTTATAAAGGTTTAACATTGTGAGCGTCTGCGCTGCTGGTGATCTCCTCGTGGTCCCGAGCGTCCGCTACGCAAATAGCGTATCATTACGTTAGTCGGCAGCCAATAGTGTGCCTGCCTGTGATCTCTTGGCCGTGAGCGAACGTGACGCTTGAGCGTCTCGACCACGGCTAAGCGATTGTTACGCAACGTGCGTACCCTTACGGTATTCCATACGCCAATAGCGTACTGTGTTCATTGACCTCTTAAAGGGTTTTAAGTAAGATAAATATTCAGCTTTATCACTGGTATAGGGGGTGTTACGTGTGTAAGCATCACTGGTACAGGGGGCGTTACGTGTATAAGCGTCACTGGTACAGGGGGCGTTACGTGTGTAAGCATCACTGGTACAGGGGGCCTTACGTGTCTAAGTGGCACTGGTACAGAAAGCATTAAGTGTGTAAACATCACTGCTACAGGGGGCATTACGTGTGTAATTGTCACTGCTACAAGGGGTGTTACTTGTGTAAGCGCCACTGGTACTGGGGGGCGTGACATGTGTAAGCGTCACTGGTTCAGGGGGCATTACATGTGTTAGCGTCTCTGGTACAGGGGGCATTACATGTATAAGTGTCTCTACTACAGGGGTCATTATGTGCGCTGTGCATTTGTAAAGTATGTGAGGGTGCAAATTTATAGTTTCAGGGGGGCGCACAGCACTGTTACCTTACATTGATTCAGCGTCCATACATTACCCTCCACGATATCACCCTCTCTATCCGCTACATTAACCATCTCGGGGCTTCCAGGCCAGCAGGCCAGGTGCTGTGTTGCGGAGTCGGGGCCTCTGGGGATCTGGGTGCGGCTGTGGTGGGGAGGCACTTCTGTGAATATCACACGCAGAGCAGGCTCCGGGGCTCAGAGAGTATGCGGCGCAGGGAGGGCTATGAAAGTCTTCCGCTGCGCCGCTTTCATACACATCTATGCTGGTGGCCGCAGCAGCTTTTGTTCCACCTGCGGCGCGGCTAGGGAGTGGGGATTGTTGATGCCGGAGGGGGCAGGTGGACTGGCAGCAAGACATTGGTGGTCATTCCGAGTTGATCGCTCGCTAGCAGTTTTTAGCAGCCGTGCAAACGCTATGCTGCCGCCCAGTGGGAGTGTATTTTAGCTTTGCAGAAGTGGGAAGGAAGGGATCAGAGAGCGGGTACAAAAAAATTTTGTGCAGTTTCAGAGCAGCTTCAGACCTACTCAGCGCTTGCGATCACTTCAGACCATTCAGTTCCTGATTTGACGTCATGAACACGCCCTGCGTTCAGCCAGCCACGCCTGCGTTTTTCCGAACACTCCCTGAAAACGGTCAGTTGACACCCAGAAACGCCCTCTTCCTGTCAATCACTGTGCGGCTGCCTATGCGACTGAAAAGCATCATCGCTAGACCCTGTGTAAAACTACATCGTTCGTTGTAATAGTAAGCCGCACGTGCGCATTGCACTGCATACGCGTGCAGAAGTGCCGAGTTTTTGTCTGATCGCTGCACAGCAAACGAATGCAGCTAGCGATCAACTTGGAATGACCCCATAGGACGCTGCAGTGTAAGGATTGTTTCTCTGAAGTCCTAGTGGATGCTGGGAACTCCGTAAGGACCATGGGGAATAGCGGCTCCGCAGGAGACTGGGCACAACTAAAGAAAGCTTTAGGTCACCTGGTGTGCACTGGCTCCTCCCACTATGACCCTCCTCCAAGCCTCAGTTAGATTTTGTGCCCGGCCGAGGTTGGATGCACACTAGGGGCTCTCCTGAGCCCTTAGAAAGAAAGTATAGATTTAGGTTTTTTATTTTCAGTGAGACCTGCTGGCAACAGGCTCACTGCAGCGAGGGACTAAGGGGAGAAGAAGCGAACTCGCCTGCTTGCAGCCGGATTGGGCTTCTTAGGCTACTGGACACCATTAGCTCCAGAGGGATCGACCGCAGGCCCAGTCCTTGGTGTTCGGTCCCGGAGCCGCGCCGCCGTCCCCCTTACAGAGCCAGAAGCAAGAAGAGGTCCGTAAAATCGGCGGCAGAAGACATCAGTCTTCACCAAGGTAGCGCACAGCACTGCAGCTGTGCGCCATTGCTCCTCATGTACACCTCACACTCCGGTCACTGAAGGTGCAGGGCGCTGGGGGGGGGGGGGGCGCCCTGAGCAGCAATATTAACACCTTGGCTGTCAAAAATACCACAATATATAGCCCCAGAGGCTATATATGTGGTAAATACCCCTGCCAGAATCCAGAAAAAAGCGGGAGAAAAGTCCGCGAAAAAGGGGCGGAGCTATCTCCCTCAGACACACTGGCGCCATTTTCTCTTCACAGTGCAGCTGGAAGAAAGCTCCCCAGGCTCTCCCCTGTAGTTTTCAGGCTCAAAGGGTTAAAAAGAGAGGGGGGGCACTAAATTTAGGCGCAATATTATATATACAAGCAGCTATTGGGTAAATTTCACTCAGTTATAGTGTTAATCCCCACATTATATAGCGCTCTGGTGTGTGCTGGCATACTCTCTCTCTGTCTCCCCAAAGGGCTTTGTGGGGTCCTGTCCTCAGTCAGAGCATTCCCTGTGTGTGTGCGGTGTGTCGGTACAGCTGTGTCGACATGTTTAATGAGGAGGCTTATATGGTGACGGAGCAGATGCCGATAAATGTGATGTCGTCCCCTGTGGGGCCGACACCAGAGTGGATGGTTAGGTGAAAGGTATTAACCGACAGTGTCAACTCCTTACATAAAAGGGTGGATGACGTAACAGCTGTGGGACAGCCGGCTTCTCAGTCCGCGCCTGCCCAGGCGTCTCAAATGCCATCAGGGGCTCAAAAAAACGCCCGCTCACTCAGATGGCAGACACAGATGTCGACACGGAGTCTGACTCCAGTGTCGACAAGGTTGAGACATATACACAATCCACTAGGAACATCCGTGACTTAATCCCGGCAATAAAAAATGTGTTATTTCTGACATTAACCCAAGTACCACTAAAAAAAAAAAAAAAAAAAAAGGGTTTTATGTTTGGGGAGAAAAAGCAAGCAGTGTTTTGTTCCCCCATCAGATGAATGAATGAAGTGTGTGAAAAGCGTGGGTTCCCCCCGATAAGAAACTGGTAATTTTTAAAAGTTACTGATGGCGTACCCTTTCCCGTCAGAGGATAAGTTACGCTGGGAGATATCCCCTAGGGTGGATAAGGCGCTCACACGGTTGTCAAAAAAGGTGGCACTGCCGTTTTAGGAACGGCCACTTTGAAGGTACCTGTTGATAAAAAGCAGGAGGCTATCCTGAAGTCTGTATTTACACACTCAGGTACTAGACTGAGACCTGCAGATCGTGCTGCTGCAGCGTGGTCGGTGACCCTGTCACACATGAGAACATATTAAAGACGTCGTCTTATATATGAGGGATGCACAGAGGGATATTTTGCCGGCTGGCATCCAAAATGAATGTAATGACCATTCTGTCAGGAGGGTATTAGAGACCTGTCACTGGACAGGTGATGCTGACTTTAAAAGGCGCATAGAGACTCTGCCTTATAATGGTGAGGAATTATTTGGGGATGGTCTCTGGGACCTCGTATCCATTACCTCAGGTTTCCTCACAGACTAAGAAAGCACTGTATTATCAGGTACAGTCCTTTCGGCTTCAGAAAAGCAAGCGGGTCAAAGGCGCTTCCTTTCTGTACAGAGACATGGGGAGAGGGAAAAAGCTGCACCAGTCAGCCTGTTCCCAGAATCAAAATTCTTCTCTCGCTTCCTCTGAGTCCACAGCATGACGCGGGGGCTCCACAGGTGTAGCCAGGTACGGTGGGGGGCCGTCTCAAAAAAATTTCAGCGATCAGTGGGCTCGCTCACAGGTGGATCCCTGTTTCATTCAAGTAGTATTTCAGGGGTACAAGCTGGAATTCGAGATGTCTCCCCCCCGCCGTTTCCTCAAATATGCCTTGCCGACAACTCCCTCAGGCAGGGAGGCTGCGCTAGAGGCAATTAATAAGCTGTATTTCCAGCAGGTAATACTCAAGGTGCCCCTACTTCAACAAGGACGGGGTTACTATTCCACACGGTTTGGAGTACCGAAACCGCATGGTTCGGTGTGACCCATTTTATATTTAAAATCCTTGAACAAATACATAAAAAAATTAAAGTTCAAGATGGAATCGCTCAGGGCGGTTATTGCAAGCCTGGACGAGGGGGATTACATGGGATCCCGGGACATCAAGGATGCTTACCTGCATGTCCCCATTTACCATCCTCGCCAGGAGTACCTCAGATTTGTGGTACAGGATTACCATTACCAAGTCCAGACACTGCCGTTTGGACTGTACATGGCACCGAGGGTGTTTACCAAGGTAATGGCCAAAATGATGATACTCCTTCGAAAAAAGGGAGTTTTAATTATCCCGTACTTGGACAATATCCTTATAAGGGCAAGGTCCAAGGAGCAGTTGCTAGTCGGGGTAGCACTATTTTGGAAAGTGCTACAACAGCACGGTTGGATTCTAAACAGTCCAAAGTCACAGCTGGTTCCTACGACACGTCTACTGTTCCTGGGGATGGTTCTGGACACAGAACAGAAATAAGTGTTTCTCCCGGAGGAGAAAGCCAAGGAACTGTCATCTCTAGTCAGAGACCTCCTGAAGCAAAAACAGGTATCGGTGCATCATTGCACGCGAGTCCTGGGAAAAAATGGTAGCTTCCTACGAAGCAATCCCATTCGGCAGGTTCCATGCAAGAGGGCCGCAGGTTCGGCATACAGGACTAGGTCCTAGTGACCATGGATGCCAGCCTTTGAGGCTGGGGGGCAGTCACGCAGGGAAAAAACTTCCAGGGACTTTGGTCAAGTCAAGTGACTTCCCTACACATAAATATTCTGGAACTGAGGGCCATTTACAATGCCCTGAGTCAGGCAAGGCCTCTGCTTCAAAACCAGCCGGTACTGATCCAATCAGACAACATAACGGCAGTCGCCCATGTAAACCAACGGGGCGGCACAAGAAGCAGGATGGCGATGGCAGAAGCCACAAGGATTCTCCGATGGGCGGAAAATCATGTGTTAACACTGTCAGCAGTGTTCATTCCCGGAGTGGACGACTGGGAAGCAGATCTTCTCAGCGGACACGACCTCCACCCGGGAGAGTGGGGATTTCATCCAGAAGTCTTCCAAAGGATTGTACACCATTGGGAAAGGCCACAGGTGGACATGATGGCGTCCCGCCTCAACAAAAAGCTATAAAAGATATTGCGCCAGGTCAAAGGACCCTCAGGCGATAGCTGTGGACGCTCTGGTAACACCGTGGGTGTACCAGTCGGTTTATGTGTTCCTCCCTCTGCCTCTCATACAAAAGGTACTGAGAATAATAGGAAGGCGAGGAGTAAGAACGATACTCGTGGTTCCGGATTGGCCAAGAAGAGCTTGGTACCCAGAACTTCAAGAAATTATATCAGAGGACCCATGGCCTCTGCCGCTCAGACAGGACCTGCGGCAGCAGGGGCCCTGTCTGTTCCAAGACTTACCGCGGCTACGTTTTGACGGCATGGCGGTTGAACGCCGGATCCTAAATGAAAAGGGCATTCCGGAGGAAGTCATTCCTACGCTGATTCAAGCCAGGAAAGATGTAACTGCAAAACATTATCACCGCATATGGCGAAAATATGTTGCTTGGTGTGAGGCCAAAAAGGCCCCAACAGAGGAATTTCAACTAGGTCGATTTCTGCATTTCCTACAAGCAGGAGTGTCTATGGGCCTAAAATTAGGCTCCATTAAGGTACAGATCTCGGCTCTGTCGATTTTCTTCCAAAAAGAACTAGCTTCAGTACCTGAAGTTCAGACATTGTAAAAGGAGTGCTGCATATTCAGCCCCCGGTTGTGCCTCCAGTGGCACCTTGGGTTCTCAACGTGGTGTTGAGTTTCTTAAAATCACATTGGTGTGAGCCACTAAAAACCGTGGATCTAAAATATCTCACGCGGAAAGTGGTCATGTTATTGGCCTTGGCTTCAGCCAGGCGTGTATCAGAATTGGCGGCTTTGTCATATAAAAGTCCTTATCTGATTTTCCATATGGATAGGGCAGAATTGAGGACTCGTCCCCAGTTTCTCCCTAAGGTGATATCAGATTTTCACTTGAACCAACTATTGTAGTGCCTGCGGCTACTAGGGACTTGGAGGATTCCAAGTTACTGGACGTAGTCAGGGCCTTGAAAAATTATGTTTCCAGGACGGCTAGAGTCAGGAGAACTGACTCGCTGTTTATCCTGTATGCACCCAGCGAACTGGGTGCTCCTGCTTCTAAGCAGACTATTGCTCGCTGGATTTGTAGCACAATTCAGCTGGCGCATTCTGCGGCTGGACTACCGCAGCCAAAATCTGTAAAAGCCCATTCCACAAGGAAGGTGGGCTCATCTTGGGCAGCTGCCCAAGGGGTCTCGGCTTCCCAACTTTGCCGAGCTGCAACTTAGTCAGGGGCAAACACGTTTGCTAAATTCTACAAAATTGATACCCTGGCTGAGGAGGACCTGGAGTTCTCTCATTCGGTGCTGCAGAGTCATCCGCACTCTCCCGCCCGTTTGGGAGCTTTGGTATAATCCCCATGGTCCTTACGGAGTTCCCAGCATCCACTAGGACGTCAGAGAAAATAAGATTTTACTCACCGGTAAATCTATTTCTCGTAGTCCGTAGTGGATGCTGGGCGCCCATCCCAAGTGCGGATTGTCTGCAATACTTGTATATAGTTATTGCCTAACTAAAGGGTTATTGTTGAGCCATCTGTTGAGAGGCTCAGTTATATTCATACTGTTAACTGGGTATAGTATCACGAGTTATACGGTGTGATTGGTGTGGCTGGTATGAGTCTTACCCGGGATTCAAAATCCTTCCTTATTATGTCAGCTCGTCCGGGCACAGTGTCCTAACTGAGGCTTGGAGGAGGGTCATAGTGGGAGGAGCCAGTGCACACCAGGTGACCTAAAGCTTTCTTTAGTTGTGCCCAGTCTCCTGCGGAGCCGCTATTCCCCATGGTCCTTACGGAGTTCCCAGCATCCACTACGGACTACGAGAAATAGATTTACCGGTGAGTAAAATCTTATTTTTTGCCCCTATCTACAGCACAGAGACTTGCTGCAGATGGAGTGGCATACCCTCCAGCTGCACCTTTTTGGCAGGTACAGGACCTTTTTTTATGGTCTGTACCGTTTTTTGACTCTCCAAGCTTCCATTGAAAGTATAGGAAAAGGGGCGTGGCCACGCTGCTGTACCCGTGACCACGCCCCCTTCGAATTTGCATCAATGTTTATGTGTAAAGTGTTGGAGGGTGTGTTGCTGCAGATGCAGTGGGACTATTTGTGGGGTGTGGGTCTGGAGCTGCAGCTCCATCAGTCCCATTGCTAATCCTGCTCTGTAAAAACACAGCAGGCAAAGGGCAGAGCCTCCCATTGGATGTAACCTGTGCGGGAGGGCATTTCTCGCCCAATCAGCTGTGGGCTGGGTGTGATAGACCTGCCACTAACCCAATGAGAGCTCCTAGCCACGCCCAGCATTAGAAATCCAGGCACAGAATCACAGGGCTATTATATAGGAGATATGTATATATGTATATATATATATATATATATATATATATATATATATAGGTACACCCAAAGACGGCACTCACTGGTCTCACAAAGAAATACTGGACAACGTCCTCTTATCAACGTTTCGGGTTTATTTCAACCCGTCATCAGGATACACATACACATGTGTATCCTGATGACGGGTTGAAATAAACCCGAAACGTTGATAAGAGGACGTTGTCCAGTATTTCTTTGTGAGACCAGTGAGTGCCGTCTTTGGGTGTACCTACATGCTTTCTGTCAACGCAGCACCTTGGCAAGCTACACATGCGGGACAGAAGTGAGTGCCGACCTTTGGAAATTATATATATATATATATATATATATATATATATATATATATAATATGCTGACATTAAAAATCTATTTTGGCAAGACTACAGTGGCGCAATTGGTCGGCACACAGTGCTTATTAAACAGTATCTGTTGAGCACTGCAAACATTGTGAGTTCAGGCCTCACCTCCCCAGATCCCCAGTGGCCTAATGGATAGGACACTGCCCTCCTAAACCAGGGATTGTGGGTTCAGGTACCATCTGGATTGCAAGTCACTACAGCAACCATTTCATCACCAGAGTTGATGTTTAAACAGCAGCTTTTGCTTGTTATTTTTACAGGTGGCTCTGTAGCCAAGTGGTTAGGCTTCCCGCCCACAGTGAACATTGTGATTGCATGGACACTGGTTCAGATCCTGGTTTAACAGGTGTAATATATATTTATATAATAAAAAAAACATAATAAAAAACATGGTAGGACACCATTTATTTATTTTTTACGTTACTTCCTGGGTCTTTGCTGGAGGTTGCTGCCCTACAACACTCAGCCTCTGGGGGAGCAGGGGGTTGTTAGGAATTTAATTTATTAATTGTTTTTGACAGCATGTCTCTACAGGAAGATTCACTATTGCTGGAAACCACATGCACGGTAATGCAGGTTTAAACACAGATTACTTCCGTGGTGTACTTACTGGTCGGGGTACATGATCACTAAGTCTAATGCATAATCAAACAAGCAGCTTCGCTGCAGAGTCGGTCACACAGTGTGTCGGACAAATTCGCCTGCGCAGACAGACCCTTACCGGTCCTCTTTGGGGGGAATGCGGGCGCATGTACTGCCTGAGAGGGAAAAATTTACTGTTTCAGCTAGATTGTTGCGGTCGATTCGCCGCCAGCCCTCATAGCACCAGGCCAGTACATCAGGTTCTCAGCGAAGGCTGAACAATTTCCAATGAGAGACAATTGCAATTATTGGGCGTTTAACTACCTATCGGAGTGTACCCTACACAGCAGTAGGGCTGTTGCTTCGCCCTGCTTTGGTAAGGGTTTGAGGTAACAAGGCTGTAGTGGCAGGGCGCTCCAGTTCAGGTTTGCCCTAAATAAAGACCACCTTACACTTGCTGCCTACAGCTTCTTTGAAGTTGGCAGTTGGTTCTTGCGTCTCAGCTTCGTTAGTGGCGCACAACGTCCACTTTGGCTACGTTCCAAACGAGAATAGATCGCAGACCGAGTGGGGGGGGAAATCTGATTTCCTACCATTGTCTACGCAAATTCCTGAATGATTCCATCTCAACAATTTCAATTCCTAGGTATGATTCTCGATACGGTAAATCAAAGAATTTACCTACCCAAACAAAAGTACAGGTCATTCGTCATCTGGTACAATTAGTGCTCAAGCCTCGCACAGTCTCGGTTCATTTGTACATTCGCCTATTAGACACAATGGTGGCGGCTTTTGAAGCGCTTCAGTTCGGAAGACTTCACTCACGTCCTTTTTAACTGGATGTGCTCGCAATGGTTGGCTGTGGCCTAACGAGTACAGTGTCTGCCTGCAATGCATGCCAAAAACAATGGTCGGGCTCGCTTCTGCAGATTCACCGCAGGGTCAGTGGCGTAAGTTCGTCACAGTTGCCCGGAGGCAAGAAAAATATTGGTGCCACCCTATTTCCTATATTAAGATAAATATATGTATGCATGTGTGCGTATGTATATATATATATATATATATATATATATTCAGCACCTGGACCCCGGCACTCCGGACTAACGCAAATCCTGCTCCGGTGCCTTCCCTTCAGGGCTAATCACCTCTGTTTAGCATATAATACCTTGGAGAGGGCGGCACTCAAAGACTTGGCAAAATGATGTAGGTAAAGAAAAAACCCCGCAGGGCAACCTTTAATGTGACGTTTCGGGGACTAGCCCCTTCCTCAGACAGAGGAAGGGGCTAGTCCCCGAAAACGTCACATTAAAGGTTGCCCTGCGGGGTTTTTTCTTTACCTACATCATTTTGCCAAGTCTTTGAGTGCCGCCCTCTCCAAGGTATTATATATATATATATATATATATATATATATATATATATACACACACGTGTGTGGAGTGTTCTGAAAAAAAAGTATATACTGTTACTATTTATACATTTAATTGTCTTTTGTTTTAAATCACACATTTCTTAGCAGTCATACCCAGGTTTAGAACCCATGACCTGTTACACTAACAGCAGATACTTTACTGATGGAGTTATTTGCTGCTGTAGAGGAAGCATGAGGATTCTAACTAGATGAAGTTACATGTAATTGTCAGAGAAGTAACTTCATATAGTTAGAATTCTCATATTTCCTATACAGGAACAAACAGCTTCATCAGTAAGGTGTCTGCTTCCAGTGTAATAGGTTGTGGTTTCTAATCCTGGGTGTGATACTTGTAAAATGAATATATTCAGTATAATAAAGAGGCCCTGGGTGTGACTTGTAAGGTGCAGGGACCAGTGAGGAAGTTGGCCACTGAAAAGACAGCGAGAGCTATCAATTAACTTAATTCAATGGTGTCACAGAATGGGAGGAGAGGTGCCCCCCTTCAGAGCAGAAGCACGGCGGCAGATGACTCCGTTGCCTCCCAGAGTTCTGCCTCTGCGCAGGGTGAGGTGGTCTCCAAGGGCCAGGGTGTCTCTACTCTGGTGGCTCAAAGTACAGAATCTAACCGCAGGGAAACGGTTCGGCGCCTGGAATTGGATAATTCTCACGGCAGACGTGAGTCTCAGAGGTTGGGGAGCTGTAGTTCAAAATTTTCAGCTCCAGGGTCTCTGGGCGGATCACGAAAGATTGCTGTCTATAAATGTCCTGGAACTCCGGGCAATTTACAATGCGCTACGACAAGCAGTGCACATGCTGCAGGCTCAGGCTGTTCAGGTGCAGTCAGACAATGCGACGGTGGTCGCATACATCAACAAACAAGGAGGAACGAAAAGCCGCATGGCAATGCGGGAAGTAGCTCGAGTCCTCAATTGGGCCGAGGTGATTTTGTCGGCAGTATTCATTCCGGGAGTGGACAACTGGGATGCAGATTATCTCAGCTGCCGGGATTTTTAGCCAGGATGTGCATTAAATCCAGAAGTGTTTCACATGCTGGTCCAGAAGTAGGGTTACCCGCAAGTGGACCTGATGGCATCTCGCCACAATTATCAAACGCCCCAGTACATGTCCAGAACGAGAGATCCAAAGGCAGTGGCGGTGGATGCTCTCACAATCAAGTGGCCATACAGTCTCGTGTATCTGTTTCCACCGTTTTCCGCTGCTCCCTCTGTTGCTAAAACGGATCAAAAGAGAGTCCGTCACAGTCATACTAGTGGCGCCTCATTGGCCTCGGAGAGCTTGGTTTTCGGATCTCCGTGGTCTACTCGCGGACGTTCCTTGGCAGCTCCTACTGCGTCCGGACCTGTTACAACAGGGTCCGTTCTTTTTCTCCGATTTAGCGCGGCTGCGTTTGATGGAGTGGCTGTTGAGACAGCCCTCTTAAAAAGAGAGGGCATTCCAGAATAGGTTATATCAACCATGTTACGAGCTAGGAAGCCGGTTACGGCAGCTCATTATTACAGAATTTGACGTGCCTATATAGGTTGGTGTGAAGTTCGGAAGTTTCCGACATCATCTTTCAAGTTATCCCGTCTTTTGTTATGTCTACAGATGGGGTTAGATGGAGGTCGGCGTTTATCCACACTAAAGGTGCAGATATCTGCGTTGTCAATTTATTTTCAAAGACGATTGGCTCTATTGCCGTCGGTACACACCTTTATGCAGGGTGTCCTCAAAGTACAGCCTCCATTTCACTCCACTTACTGCGCCATGGGACTTGAATCTGGGTTTAGATTTCTTATAGTCTTTTTGTTTCGAACCCTTACAACAAGTGGATATTAAGTTTCTCACTTGGGAAACAATTTCTCTCCTAGCCTTAGCTTCGGCAGGGCGGGTTTCAGTTTTGGGTGCCTTGTCATGCAAGCCACCGTATTTAGTGTTTCATAATGACAGAACGGAATTTTAGACGAATCCCGCTTTCCTGCCAAAAGTAGGGTCCTCTTTTCACATCAATCATCCAATAGTAGTTCCTGTGTTAACAGGAGATTCTGGAATTTTGGTTGTGGTACGCACATTACGAGTTTATGTATTCCGAACGTCTACAGTTCCTAAGACGGATACGTTGTTATTCTCTATGATGCGGCCAAGATGGGTTGGCCACCTTCTAAGCAGACCTTATCCAGATGGATAAAACTGACCATACGTCAGGCTTACCTTCATGTTAGGTTACAGCCGCCTACATCAGTAACAGCTCATTCCACACGTTCTCCGGGAATGTCATGGGCAGCTGGTCGTGGAGTTCTACGACACAGCTTTGCAGTGCGGCTACATGGTCTTCAGTGCACATGTTTGTGCGCTTTTACAGGTTTGATACTTTTGCGGCATCAGCATCTAGCTTTGGCCATCTAGTGTTACAAGTGCCAGACAGCTCTCCCGCCCAGGAGGGAAACTTTGGTACGTCCCTAGAGTACTCCAGTGACCCCTAGTGGATGAAAAAGAAAATAGGATTTTGGTACTTACCATGTAAATCCTTTTCTTTGAATCCATAGGGGGCACTGGACGCCCACCCAGAGCAGTTGTTTACCTGGTTGTGGTAAGTGCAGGGAATATTATGGTAACACACTCTTACCGACTGTTTCAAATTAGAAATTCTATCGGGTTGGTGTCGACTGTTAGTTGTCAGTTTCGTTTTGTGTCAACTTTATTGTTGTCCGTTTTTTGGTTATATGTATTTCTCCATTGTCAACCTCTATAGCTCCAGTTCGGCTCAGTAAAAAAACACTGAGGTACTCTGGGATATGGAGGGGAGGTATAGTCAAAGTTTAACTATTCAGTGCCTAGTTCCTGTGGAACCGTCCATATCCCTAGAGTACTCCAGTGCCCCCTATGGATTCAAAGAAAAGGATTTGCCTAGTAAGTACCAAAATCCTATTATCTCCCCTTTCCCTTTCTACCCCCTCACCATTGGGTCTAATTACATCTCATCCATTCATACTCTTTGCTCCCTGTCCTCTACACTCCCTCTTATTTTCTGTTACCTGCCCAGTGGTCTCCCCACTCCTTTCCCTAAACTCGTATTCTCATACGCCACAATCCCTCCATCACTCAAGGTCCTTTCCTTCACCAACCTCATTCAATCTCACCACTCCTTTCCCTCTATTTTCTCTGTGCCCTCTGAAATGCAAGATCTGTCAGTAATAAACTATCAACCAGCCATGACCCTTTTGATCTCTAACTCCTTTAATATTCTTGATCTCTCAGAAATCTGGCTTCCCCCCTCTGATACACTTCTTGTACTGCTTTCTCTTATGGGGACTTCTTTTTACCCTGTCTACAGGCCTGGTGTCCGACTAGGTGGTGGTGTGGGCATCCCTCTGTGTTTCTCCTGCTACAACTTCCATGCCACACTATCAGATCACTCCATCAAAATTCTCCCTTGTGGTCTACTCTATTTGTCTTTTCTTCCCATGCAACCTTCATGTTATGTTCATCTACTGCTTCCAAATTTCACTTCCTCATATCTACCTTTGTATGTCTGAATGGCCATCCTCATCTACTCACAGTCTTGGTTTCACCATTGACTTATCCCACTCATGCAACATTTTTGACCTTTCACTCTCCTGTGCCATTTCCTGACCACCACCTACTCTTCTTCACCCTCTCCTTGCTTCCTGCATGTTCCCCTGCTCCCAAAACCACCCCAACACCTTTTCCTCTTTGCTGAAATACTTCAAATCATCAAACTGGCCTACCAAACAAGGTTGCTACTTTGTACATCCAATCTCTTGCCTCAAACTTCAACTCATCTGCCCATGTTACTGTACCTTGGTCAGCCTCCAGTGGACCTAACCCAATTCCTAACACTCCAAGTGCACCTCTACAATTTGCACTTCCGACCCTTCTGTGGATCAAGTCTCACTCGCTTTTTGACTTACATCTCTTCAAATTAATTATCTTTTCAGTTACATCACACCAGCCAAATATTCCTTCTTCAATGCTCTCATCTCCTCCCAATCCTCCAATCCCCAGTGGCTTTTCGAGACTTTCAATTCCAATCTTTGCCCTCCTCTTTGAGTTTGATTATTTCCTCCAAAATTGAATCTGTCAGTAGCATTCCTCCTGCCATGCCCCTCAATGTTATCCTCTTCCTCCACCTGTTTCCCTTGTGCTTCTTCCTTCCTACCAATGGGAAGTCCAAGCTGTTATCTCTGCTTCTCACCTCTCTGCCTAACTGTTGACCAACCACTTCTTTCTGTTCTCTTCACTCACTCGGCCTTAGTGTCACAATCCTCTCTTGGATTTCCTCATATATCTCCACCCAACATTTGTCTGTCACAGCCACCACCACCCCCTTCTCCCGCTCCCTTTACCTGTCCTTTCCTGACCCCTCCTCTTCAAATCTTTCATGCATTTAAAACTATTAGCTATTTCCGCGTGGATTGTCTCAGTACTTTCACAAGCTTAATATGTCCAAGACTGAGCCTATTTCCTTCCATCCTTTTGTATCTCCACCCCTCCCTACATTTCCCTCATCATCGATAAAACCACCTCATCAAGTTCATCAAGTAAGCTCTCTGGGCATCACTATTGATTCTGCTCTCACTCATTCCCCACTTTCAGTCACCCACTTCGGAACATTGCCATAATTTACACCTTATTCTCCCTTGACACTACAAAAGAACTCTTCCACTCCTACATGATCTCTTATCTGCACTATTGCAACCTTCTCTTTAGTCTTCTACTCAACTGCCTCCCTGCTCTTCCATCTCTCCCTAACGCTGCTGCTTGGTCCCTGCCTCCCCTCTCTGGCAATCCCTCCACTGGCTCTTTATCCCTAGGATTCCAGTTTGAACTCTACACCCTTACTTTCCTTTCATAGCCCTTTTACTCTTTTCTCTCTCCTTCTTCTCCCACACTTCCTTCTGCTCCCTCTCTGGTCAGCCGGTGACTATTGCCTGGTCGGTGACTATTGTCTCTCCTCCACACTGATTACCCAGTCTCTCTCCTGCCCGTAACATCTGCTATGCTTCTCTAATCTATAGCACACTTTCCCTCTCTCTATCAAACCCAGCCCTAACCACCATTGTTTCAAATGCTCCCTCAAATCTCACTTATTCACCACTGCTGGATCTCTGCCTGATCTGTTCTTTCTCTACTAAATCCTTAAACCTCTTTGCATCTTCACATTTCCCTCACTCATTTCCTACCCTTTTAGAATGCAAGCTATCACGAGTATGGCCATCCCAGCGACAGTGCGATGTGATGCATGATGTGTCGTTACAGCATGCATGTAACTGTATTCAGTTGTTCACCGCATCATCCCATCTGATGTGCAGCACATCACATAAAAAGATGCGATGAATGACCGCCTTGAATTCGCAATCTCGGGTACACGCTACGTGATGCATACAATAATATACAGTATCATTCGGATCTGCATCCTAACAATATATCGCATAGTGTGTACTCGGCTTAAAATGGCGCTGCTCTGTGGCCATTTGTGGCTCTTTTTAAATAAATGCTGGTAATAATGACTAGCTGTTCTACCCGTTCTTCACACGGGAGTTTCTGATTTTCACAGTTGTAAATATAAATGAGTGTTAAAAATTTGGTAAATCTATAGAGATGTACATTTAAGACATCTTAATGTAAGTAAATATTAATCCATGGTTGTTGGTGTTACCCGAGGAGCACCCGTAGCAGATACGCTAAAAAGTGACAGGACCATTTTTGTAGTTTATGAAATTCTACACACTGGAGGTGCAATCCAAATTTTTATCCGATTGTCCGTTTGGACGTTATCGTTCACTCAATGCAAGCCACGCAACGGTAATGATGTCATTATGTCAACCCCCTGTTCATCCCCTTAGGGGAGGATTATTACAATTCTAATTACATTGTTTTCTATTTCCCACCTGCAGAATACCTATGTTACATTTTAGCTTCCTCACATATCGGGAAGTAAGCGAATTAGTGATGAGTCAGTGAGTAAGGGCTTTCGCCTTTTTATATATATATATATATATATATATATATATATATATATATATAGCTCCAGAACTAAATAAGTGTAATGGAGAACCCATTGGCCTGTTTGGTATGAAAGAAATACTTTTTCTGCAGTTCATTCAATACACTGACCTGTCTATCAAACATATAATGAGAGCTAGATGGATGTATTGTAGAGAAACTAATCCATAGCAAATGTTAATTGTGGAGATGATGAGGCTATAGAAACATCTTGTGAAACTCACCATACAGGCTTTTTAAAAGGTGCCTGCAGGCTCCTTTTATACCCAGTTAGACATGTCTCTGAACTAAGGAGAACTGTGTTAGAGCACCTCAGTGGATCTGTAAGGCTGAAACAGACACTCCCTAGCAGGAGAATCACTAGATTGTAGGGGTGAGCGGGTTCGGTTCTCTGAGAACCGAACCCTACCGGACTTTATCATTCGAGTCCGGTTCTGAGTCAGGCATGTGTTTTCCCACCTGACTCGGAAACCAGAACAAGGCAAAATGTCATCATCCCGCTGTCGGATTCTCGCCGGATTTGGATTCCATATAAGAAGCCGCGCGCCGCTGCCATTTTCACTCCAGTCTTGGAGAGTGTAGTGAGAGGACGTGTCTCCGTCCTCAGTGTCTGTGTGGGGGCAGGGAAGTGGGGTGGCGATTCTAGAGCTGTCTTGTGCTGCTCAGTCCAGTGTAGTCAGTGTATTGTGCTGCATCAGTCCAGCCAGTCACAGTGTTGGTGTCCTCTGCTGCTATATGTCCCCAGTGCTGCTGGCTGCTGTATAAGTTCCTTGCAGTTTTTCTGTGTTGTCTTGCATCAGACCAGGGGTAGTGTCTTGTGCAGCATCAGTCCAGTGACCAGTCACAGTGGTGGTGTCCTCTGCTGCCATATATTCAGTGTTACTGGCGTATAATACTAGTGATATTGCCGTATAATTCCTGTGATATTGCCGTATAATTCCCGTGATACTGGCGTATAATTACAGTAATATTGCCGTATAATTCTCGGGATACTGGCGTATAATTCCTGTGATATTGCCATATAATTCCTGTGATATTGCCATATAATTCCAGTGATATTGCCATATAATTCCAGTGATATTGCCGTATAATTCCTGTGATACTGGCGTATAATTCCTGTGATATTGCCATATAATTCCCGTGATACTGTCGTATAATTCCGGTGATATTGCCGTATAATTCTCGGAATACTGGAGTATAATTCCAGTGATATTGGCGTATAATTCCAGTGATATTGCCATATAATTCCAGTGATATTGCCATATAATTCCAGTGATATTGCCATATAATTCCAGTGATACTGGCGTATAATTCCTGTGATATTGCCTTATAATTCCAGTGATATTGCCATATAATTCCCGTGATACTGCCGTATAATTCCATATAAGTGTCACGGTCCGGGTAACTGGACGCCATTTTCTACCAGTTAGGTGTCTCCTGAGATTGGCTCAGCATGCCAGGGCCGGGTCATAACTATGTTTTGTTTCACATTTCATCTGGTGTTACCCGCAGCGCTGGCTCAGCGGCCACCGCCGTGCCCGTGATCTTGCCGCATGGAAGCTGAGTGTGGCGTCCTCTGTGTGCCGACGCGGCCGTCCCTGTGGCAGCTGTGCGTGTGTGGCAGAGCGTGGAGTCTTCTGCTGCAGCCTCCACCGCCATTACTGTTTGGCACATGGTTCTACAAATCATCTTTCCCCTTCAAACTCTGTCATGGGCGCAGCCATGTTGGATGAAATCACATGTCACTCTTCTCATCAATCTGCAGCGCTGCTGGTGCCTGTGTGTAATTGTCAGCCAATGCCTGCTTCCCAGCAGGTATAAATATCCTGTCCCACACCTAGGAAATTGTCAGTGCTACAAATGTCTTCCCAGTGATTCCAGTCTTCAGCTTCACTAGAGACTCTCCTGTGATTATACTCTGCGGTACAGCCTGACTCTCCTGTGATTACACTCTCTGGTGCAGCCTGACTCTCTTGCTATTGCACCCTGCATTGGCAGAGTGTACGCCTCGGCTTCCAGCAGCTTCTCTCCAGCGGTACTTTGCTCTCACTGTCTTCAAGAATCCACTATTATTGTTAAGTGCTATCTCTGCGATCCCTAGCATCACTTAAATCATACTTACCTACAGGGCTGTTTCTAGCCAATTTGGCTCCCAGTGCGAGATTTAAAAATGCGCCCCCCCATGACATAAAAAAATGTGCCCCCCCCCCCACACACACACCTAGATAAAAAAAAAATTGCGTGCGCACCCGGCAAGGGGGCGTGGCCTCATCTAAATGGGTGTGGCCTCATTTAAATGGGCATGGCCTCGTCTGAAAAGACTACCTCACAATACAGTTTTTGACCCTGCTCCACCAGATCACGACCACCACAGGAAAAAAAAATTCTACCATATTAAGCCCCACACAGTAATGCCCCCTGCACCATATTATGCCACACACTGCAATGCCCTTGATACATTAAATCCCCACACTTCGGCAGGCAAGAGTCCCCATTTCACACATTACGGCAGGTGTCCCCATTTTACACATTGAGAGAGAGATAGAGAATACTTACAGAGGCGATTACCGCTCTTCGGCCCGCCTCACCAGTCGCTCCTTGCGCCAGCCTTTCCCTCTTCCTAACTTGGATCCCCCTCTGTACTCCGCTCGGGGGGGGGGGGAGTTTCGCGTCGTGACGGGGCTGCGTCGTGACGTAACGATGCAACTGCGTGAGCGGGTTACTCGGGGAGAAATAGGAGGGGGAAGCAGGGAGCCACAGTTAGTGAGCGGCGGGCGCCCAGTGCGGTTGCACTGCTCGCCTGCCCCAAGAAACGGCCCTGCTTACCTACATTGTAGGTCTCCTCTCCGGGAGAAGCCCGGAGAGGAGACGCTGCAGGTGTCTTCGGGGGGCGGGGGCGGACTGTGACATCACTAAGCCCCGCCCCCCGCACCGGAAAATTCCGCGATTCGCGGGTCCGCGGGAAGGGGGCGTGGCTAAAATGACGCGATTTGCGTCATTTTAACCCCTTCTCCACCCGACAGACCCGCGAAGAGGTTATCTGCGGGAGGTTATCTCTCCATCCTGCTCACATCACTAGGGTGCGAGCAGGATGCGGGAGACCTGCCCACTCTTCCGGGGATGCGGGGGGCTACCCCAAAAAACGGGAGCCTCCCGCAGCTTCCGGGAGAGTAGGTAAGTATGACTTAAATGCTTTACCTACGATCTCTAGCATCATAAAGCACTTTAAGCCAACCCCTAATTACTGGTCTCAAACCAGTAGGAATTCAGAGACTTTCTTTGACGGTTATTGTTTTGTTGCACCTTCTATGACTTTTATTATTTAATAAAAACCTTAAAGTCACCTCCAGTTGTCGTGGTCACGCCTTCGGGCATTGGTACTGCAGTCCCTGCGCATGTCTAGGAGTCCCATCTCACCACATAAATTCAGGTACCCGTCAGCCCCTACAACTGAGACTTCCCGCTAATAAGTCCATATCATTACGTATAAATTCAGTCCAGTGGTGCTGCCATATAAGTTCAGTGGTACTGTCCTGTGCTGTATATTATTTACTCCAAATAAAGGGGTTATTAATATTTAATCCAAATAATTTTTACAGGGTTTGCCCTGTGTGGTGTAGGGATACGCTGTCTTGTGCCGCATATTGGTGGTCATTCCGAGTTGTTCGCTCGGTAATTTTCTTCGCATCGCATCGATTTTCCGCTATTTGCGCATGCGCAATGTTCGCACTGCGACTGCGCCAAGTAAATTTGCTATGAAGATTGGTATTTTACTCACGGCATTACGAGGTTTTTTCTTTGTTCTGGAGATCGGAGTGTGATTGACAGGAAGTGGGTGTTTCTGGGCGGAAACTGACCGTTTTATGGGAGTGTTTGTAAAAACGCTACCAGTTCTGGGAAAAACGCGGGAGTGGCTGGAGAAACGGAGGAGTGTCTGGGCGAACGCTGGGTGTGTTTGTGACGTCAAACCAGGAACGACAAGCACTGAACTGATCGCACTGGAAGAGTAAGTCTCGAGCTACTCAGAAACTGCACAGAGAAGTCTTTTCGCAATATTGCGAATCTTTCGTTCGCAATTTTGATAAGCTAAGATTCACTCCCAGTAGGCGGCGGCTTAGCGTGTGCAAAGCTGCTTAAAGCAGCTTGCAAGCGAACAACTCGGAATGAGGGCCATTGTGTTATATAACTCCAGAAAAATAATGGAGAACAAAAATTTGGCGGATAAAATAGGGAAAGATCAAGAACCACTTCCTGCTAGTGTTGAAGTTGCTGCCACTAGTCATGACATAGACGATGAAATACCATCAACGTCGTCTGCCAAGGCCGATGCCCAATGTCATAGTAGAGGGCATGTAAAATCCAAAAAGCCAAAGTTCAGTAAAAAGACCCAAAAAAAGAAATTTAAATGGTCTGAGGAGAAATGTAAACTTGCCAATATGCCATTTACGACACGGAGTGGCAAGGAACGGCTAAGGCCCTGGCCTATGTTCATGACTAGTGGTTCAGCTTCACATGACGATGCAAGCCCTCAACCTCCATTTTGCCTATTAATTCCAGTGATTTTGACGTTTAATTCCAGTGATTTTGCCATTTAATTCCAGTGATTTGGATGCATAATTCCAGTAATTATGACATATAATTCCAGTGATTTGGACGTATAATTCCAGTGATTTTGCAGTATAATTCCAGTGATTTTGCAGTATAATTCCAGTGATTTGGACGTATAATTCCAGTGATTTGGACGTATAATTCCAGTGATTTTGCCGTATAATTCCAGTGATTTGGACGTATAATTCCAGTGATTTTGCAGTATTATTACAGTGATTTTGCAGTATAATTCCAGTGATTTTGCCATTTAATTCCAGTGATTTGGACGTATAATTCCAGTGTTGAAGTCGAAAATATTATACCCACATGCATCACGTGCAAACACCACACAGAGTGGCCTCCGTGCGTGTGCTTGTTCTGCCGTGCGTGCGCATGCCCGCAGGTTGAGTATATTGGCTCACGAAGTCCTGCGTATTAACGCGTGGTATGAGTAAATACGCTAGCATACGCATTCGCATGGAAAAGCCACAAAGACATATCTGATATTTAATCCACATAGTGCATAATTTACACATAGCCTACACGCACCACACCAGCAAGTTACATTTACTATGGAAGTATAACAACAGAGGGATTCAACTTTACAGGATATGAGGGGACAGAATTAGGTTAGGATGTGGTGTTTGGTATCCAGCTGTACAGTATTTCAAGGGCAATATTCCAATGGCAGTTTGCAGAAAGTAGCACGCTCCTGCGCATATCTATGCGCAGGAATGTTTTATTAATATCACACTGTATTTTCTGTATTCTTGATATTCGGCGGGAACCCAGTGGAGGACACCTGCAAGTGCACCTGGACCAGGCATCGCCCACCTATTCAAACCGACCTATGACCCCTCATGTACTGTAAATGACCAGCCCTTTGACCTATGAAGGAAGAGATTACAGTTTCCTTTGTTTCATGATTTGGACTATTGTATAAAAACCAAGCCTCCTGGCCGGCCTCAGTCTATTCTCTGAAGGTCACCTTTCCAGATTGACTGAGGACCGGATCCGGGTGGCGCAGGCGAACAAACGTATGTATCCATTGGTTGTAGCCTTTTCTCTTGTATTGTTGTATTTCTCTGTGAACCCCCTTTTAAGTAAATATTTGTTGCTGCGTTGGACCACAACATAACATATACAATTGGTGTCGCATTCCTTTCCTGTTAGGGGTTAAAGTGTATTCGGCCGCACGTGTAGCTACTTTGTGCTTACAGCGTGACGGCGTGCTTACGCAATGTGTACGCATTTCATAGAGGTTTAACACACACGCGCTTAGAGGTTGCAGCAGCCTGAATATTTCTGTATTAAGGTAGTGCTTTTTCTTCTTGTAAGTTAAACGAACTTAACAATTGGGGACTCGCCCGGTACACCACATACTTACAGACTTGCAGGCCATAACAGACTTTGATCTATCAACAAAGTGTGGAGACGCATCATAAGTAACCTTGCATTGTGTTTAAAACCATCCTGTGTTGTTAGACCACGTCTTTTCTGTATAGTCTTAGTGTTACGATCCTGATGCTCAGGACAGGGGAGATCTTATGTAGTGAGTCCTGAGCACCAAGACGGAATGCTGGGATTGGGAAATGGGAAGGAAATAGCCCCTAGCACCCTACCTCCGTTGTCTTACCCGTGTTATCAATTCACGCCTGAACGACTATGGTTTCTTGGGCCCATGGCAGCCGCGTTTGAAGGGCGGATTAGGTCTGCCCAACTCCGATGCCCCCTCAGGTCTTAAAGAGAGACAAGGTGTGAACTGAGACAGGGTAATAACAAGGGGACCTCTAACTGAAACAACCACGCTAGGGGCTATTAACTACCTAAAAACTAAACGTATGTGCGGCACGCCGCCAAAGGAAAAAGAACTACAAAGAAACCACTGTCCACTCCCCTACACGGCACCGCCGAGTTCCGGGGAGGACAGTGAAAGCGGAAACCCCCGCAAATGCACCAATTCACAGTTAAGTAAACACTAAGCGGCATAGGCCGCAACACGCGGCAGAAGCCACTACTCACGAAACCAGGCGAGAACCCCAGATGACAAACGGGTTCGCAAGGACTAGAAGGATTCCCAGGACCGGCTTCGGACCTCCAAAGTTCCAAAGGGCAGGGAGCAAGATCCACCAAACACGGCTGACAGGAACAGAGTTCTGCAAGGCAGGAACAGCATGCAAGAAGCTATCACCGGCGGGGCTGCAGTGTGCAGGCTCACATAAAAAGGCCCTGCTGGCCAATAACAGGAGGGCCAGCAGGACCAGCCCCCAGACCCTAATTACTAGTTGCCGTGCAGCTGCCCTGCTGCACGAGCAACCTAATTAACTATTCTTAGCAACGGGGAACACGGTCCACCTGTGGCGTCCCCGTTGCTATGCACCCGGCGGCCCTGCACGCACGGCGTCCTGCGTTGCCAGGGACCTGGCGGCTATCGTGCGCACGGCGTCCTGGCGTTGCTAGGCGCCGTGCGGGGGACAGGGAATGAGAGGCGCGGCGGCCGTGACCGCTGCTCAGTCAGGGCACGGCCGAAGACTGCCGCGCCTAACAGTACCCCCCCCTTGAGGAGGGGTTAAAGAACCCCTAGAGCCAGGTTTCTGAGGAAACTCCTGAAATAAAATCCTCTTCAGCTTGGGAGCATGTAAATCTTTATCCAACACCCAAGATCTTTCTTCAGGGCCATAACCTTTCCAGTGGACCAAAAAATAGAGCCGACCCCGAGAAAGCTTATAATCTAAAACCTTCTCCACCAAGAACTCTTGTTGCCCCTGAACATCCACCGGAGATCTACCCTGGGAAGTCCTCCGAGGAAATCTCCTGGAAGAAAAATACTGTTTCAAAAGAGAACAGTGAAAAGTATTGCCAATTTTGAGAGATCTCGGCAAGCGTAGCCGAAAAGCAACTGGGTTGACCTTCTTAATGATAAGGAATGGTCCAATAAATTTGGGACCCAATCTAGCCGAAGGTTGTCGGAGCTTGATGTTGCGAGTTGACAACCATACCTTATCTCCCACATTAAAAGTGCAAGGACGTCGGAGCCTATCAGAAAATTTCTTTTCTCGGAAGGCAGCTTTTCTCAAGGCAAGGTGCACCTTTCTCCAAATTGTTCTGAGATGGGAGGTTAAGGTCAACGAGGAGACTGGAGAATGAGGGGGGAAAAATAAGAGTTGGCTCTAGGATGAAAGCCAAAGACTGAAAAGAATGGGGACTCCTTGGTGGAAGAATGACAAGAGTTATTATAAGCAAATTCGGCTAACGGAAGAAATTCAGACCAATCATTCTGGAGTTTGGCCGAATACAACCGTAAATACTGTTTTAATGACTGGTTAACTCGTTCGGTTTGTCCGTTAGATTGTGGATGGTACCCAGATGTTAAAGAGAGTTTCATATTTAATGAGGCACAAAAACGTTTCCAGAAACGAGCAATGAATTGCGGACCCCGATCAGAGACAATATCCCTGGGCAACCCATGGAGCCTGAACACATGACGGAGAAACAAGACTGCCAACCCTTGAGCAGAGGGTAATCGGGGAAGAGCAATGAAATGAGCCATCTTACTAAAACAATCTACTACCACCCAAATGACTCGAAATCCGTCTGAAAGAGGAAGGTCCACCACGAAATCCATGGATATATGTGACCATGGCCTGAGAGGAACGGCTAAAGGTACGAGTTGCCCGATCGGCAATGAACGAGGAACCTTATGCCGTGCACAAACCTGACAGGAATGGACAAATTCCCTTACATCTTTAGAAAGACTAGGCCACCACACCGAGCGAGAGACTAACTCCAAGGTCTTAGTGATACCTGGATGACCAGAGACTTTGTTGTCATGAAACTCAGCTAAAACGGTGCCTCTCGGTTTAGGAGCCTGCTGTTGAAGCTGGACTAACTGAGTAAATAAATCCTGTGTGAGGCCTGCCCGGATGACAGATGATGGAACTATGGGGGTAGTAGCAGGATGGTTATTGTGAACCGGAAGAAAACAACGTGACAGGGCATCAGCTTTAGTATTTTTGGAACCGGGCCTGAAGGTGATAATAAACCTGAAACGAGTAAAAAACAAAGCCCCAACGTGCCTGCCGAGCATTAAGCCGTTTAGCTGACTCAATATACTGCAGGTTCTTATGGTCAGTAAACACTGTAATAGTATGCCTAGCTCCCTCCAGCCAATGCCTCCACTCCTCGAAAGCCCATTTAACTGCCAGCAATTCTCGATTACCAACGTCATAGTTGGATTCTGCGGAGGAGAATTTCCTGCACATGAAGGCACAAGGGTGTAATTCCTGAGACTCCGGATCTTCCTGAGATAGGATAGCCCCCACTCCAACCTCTGAGGCATCTACCTCGACTATAAAGGGGAGCTCCGGGTTAGGGTGCCTGAGAACAGGAGCCGAGACAAAGGCCTGTTTTAAGGCCCGAAAGGCAGACTCGGCTGCAGGCGACCAATTGGAAGGGTCCGCTCCTTTTTTAGTCAATGCTACTATAGGAGCGACCAAATCAGAAAAGGTATGAATGAACCGCCTATAATAGTTTGCAAACCCTAAAAAGCGCTGAATTGCTTTTAAATTTGTGGGTTGCGCCCAATTAAGGATGGCCTGGAGTTTTTTCGGTTCCATGAAAAATCCCTGGGGAGAAATAATATACCCCAAGAAGGACACTTCCGTGATGTGAAAATCACATTTCTCTAGTTTTGCGTATAAATGATTCTCCCGTAGTTTTTGAAGAACCAGACGCACATGGGTAATATGTTGTTCCATAGAATCAGAATAAATCAAAATGTCATCTAAATAAACGACAACGAACTTTCCAAGAAAGTCACGAAGAACATCATTGATGAGGTCTTGAAATACCGCAGGAGCATTTGACAGCCCAAAGGGCATCACCAGGTATTCATAATGACCCGACTGTGTGCTGAAAGCCGTCTTCCACTCATCCCCAGATCTTATTCGGATGAGATTGTAAGCTCCTCTAAGATCGATTTTTGAGAAGATAACGGCAGAGCGTAACTGATCAAAAAGTACTGAAATCAAAGGCAAAGGGTAGGTGTTTTTAACAGAAATTTTATTCAGAGCCCGAAAATCAATACATGGTCTGAGCGACCCATCTTTTTTCTCAACAAAAAAGAATCCTGCACTCAAAGGAGATTTCGAAGGCCTAATGAAGCCTTTTTTCAGGCTTTCCTGGATATAATTATCCATAGCCGTGGTTTCTGGCCCGGTGAGGGCATATAATCTCCCCTTAGGTAAAGTTGCCCCGGGAACTAAATCTATAGCGCAGTCATAGGACCGATGGGGAGGCAGAACGTCCACATTACCCTTGGAGAACACATCAGCAAAATCCTGATATTCCAGAGGAATAAGTTCTGGGGTAACTGCCGCAACCCGGACAGGATGAGAAATACACTCCTTAACACAAAAAGGACCCCATTGGGAAATCTCCCCAGACCGCCAATCTATGGTGGGATTATGAAAGGCATGCCAGGGGTGACCCAAAACTACTGGAACTGCCGGACAATGTGTAAGGTAAAATTCTATTTCTTCTGAATGTAGGGCCCCCACTGTCAGCAATACTGGAGGTGTGCGGTGAGTAATAACCCCATTGGAAAGCGGACCCCCATCCAAGCCGTGCATGGTGATACGTCTATCTAAGGGTATAAGTGGAACGCCTAAAGCCTTAGCCCAAGCTAAATCCATAAAATTTCCTGCAGCTCCACTGTCGACGAAGGCCGACACCAACGAACTGAGGCTGCCAAAGGAAATCTTTACCGGAACTAATAGAGAATTATTAGAGGAGATTAACTGCAGACCCAAGTGAACCCCCTCACAATTCACTTGGTCAGAGCGTTTCCCGGCTTGTTCGGGCAGTTACGTGCGATATGTCCCTTTCCACCACAATACAAACAAAGACCAGAACTTAACCTTCTGGTTCTTTCCTCTGGGGACAGCCGGGAGAGACCCATTTGCATGGGCTCCTCGACGTCCTCAGGAAAAGTATATACACATGGATTAGGCCTAAAAGTTGTTCCTCTTTCAGCCCTCCGCTCTCGGAGACGACGATCAATTTTAATAGCGAGCTCCATGAGTTTGTCTAGAGTCTCAGGAGCGGGGTACTGAAGGAGACTGTCTTTAATCACTTCCGACAGTCCGAGGCGAAACTGACTGCGCAGGGCCGGGTCATTCCAGCCACAGTCGTTCGACCAACGGCGAAATTCGGTACAATACACCTCTGCTGGATTTTTGCCTTGCTTAAGGGCACGCAGGTGACTCTCAGCTGATGCTTCTCTATCTGGGTCATCATATACCTAAGGATTTAAAAAAGGCGTCTACTGATAACAAAGCAGCATCATCCACTCTTAGCCCAAACGCCCAGGTCTGTGGATCCCCCTGAAGTAGAGACATCACAATCCCGACCCGCTGAGACTCAGTACCAGAGGAACGGGGCCTTAAACGAAAATAAAGCTTACAAGCTTCCTTAAAATTAAAAAAATCCTTTCGGTTACCCGAAAAACGGTCAGGTTAATGCATCTTTGGTTCTGGAACCATACTCGGGGAGGCTCGCAAAAGATCTTCCTGCGATCTCACCCGAAGAGTAAGGTCCTGAACCATCTGAGTTAATTCCTGTATTTGGTTAACCAAAAGCTGACTGGAGTTTGGCCCTAAACCTGCCGGATTCATGAGGCCGAATTTCTAGGCCCACCAATACAACGGAAAAAATTAAACCCCCTTTTTTTTTTTTTTTTTATGTGTGCCGGTGATAATGTTACGATCCTGATGCTCAGGACAGGGGAGATCTTATGTAGTGAGTCCTGAGCACCAAGACGGAATACTGGGATTGGGAAATGGGAAGGAAATAGCCCCTAGCGCCCTACCTCCGTTGTCTTACCTGTGTTATCAATTCACGCCTGAACGACTATGGTTTCTTGGGCCCATGGCAGCCGCGTTTGAAGGGCGGATTAGGTCTGCCCAACTCCGATGCCCCCTCAGGTCTTAAAGAGAGACAAGGCGTGAACTGAGACAGGGTAATAACAAGGGGACCTCTAACTGAAACAACCACGCTAGGGGCTATAAACTACCTAAAAACTAAATGTATGTGCGGCACGCCGCCAAAGGAAAAAGAACTACAAAGAAACCACTGTCCACTCCCCTACACGGCACCGCCGAGTTTCGGGGAGGACAGTGAAAGCGGAAACCTCCGCAAATGCACCAATTCACAGTTAAGTAAACACTAAGCGGCATAGGCCGCAACACGTGGCAGAAGCCGCTACTCACGAAACTAGGCGAGAACCCCAGATGACAAACAGGTTCGCAAGGACTAGAAGGATTCCCAGGACCGGCTTCGGACCTCCAAAGTTCCAAAGGGCAGGGAGCAAGATCCACCAAACACGGCTGACAGGAACAGAGTTCTGCAAGGCAGGAACAGCATACAAGAAGCTATCACCGGCGGGGCTGCAGTGTGCAGGCTCACATAAAAAGGCCCTGCTGGCCAATAACAGGAGGGCCAGCAGGACCAGCCCCCAGACCCTAATTACTAGTTGCTAGTTGCCGTGCAGCTGCCCTGCTGCACGAGCAACCTAATTAACTATTCTTAGCAACGGGGAACGCGGTCCACCTGTGGCGTCCCCGTTGCTATGCACCCAGCGGCCCTGCACGCACGGCGTCCTGCGTTGCCAGGGACCCGGCGGCTATCGTGCGCACGGCATCCTGGAGTTGCTAGGCGCCGTGCGGGGAACAGGGAAGGAGAGAGGCGCAGCGGCCGTGACCGCTGCTCAGTCAGGGCACGGCCGAAGACCGCCGCGCCTAACACTTAGAGGTGCTGTTGTAACCCGAGGGACAAACAGGAAAAAACAACGTTTATTATTTGTGTGTAACTTTTGGCGCTAAAGCGTACCGATACTTTGCATACATTCACACATACTGTTGCCATATGTTATAATAGTCATTATAGATCTGTGTGAAATCGGATACATTTATTTGCTATATATATATATTTGCATTATTGTGTTAAGGGAGTAATTATAAAAATACGAAACACAGTTTCAGCCTAAACGTTTAGGTATACACTCAAAAGAGGATTATCTTTGTGGGTGACTTCCGGCAAGTGTAAGGAACAATTGTGTGTTGTGTTAGTGAGCAGTAGTATTTTGTTGCTCACATTTATCGTGATATAGTGTGGATTAGTGAGTTGCGTACGCACGTTGTACACTGGTACGGTACGAGAGGAAAGTGTGCAGAAACGCGCACGGTCGTGTGTTTACGCAAGGTTGCGTGAAGTTGCGAGCGCAAGTTATAACCGCACAATAGCAGTTCAATTTAAGGTGGGATAGAAGACATTCATACAGTAGCAAATAACTATCCGATTTAAAAAAGCAGATTATTATAATACATTGTTTAAACTGTACTACCTCTGGGATAGGCTATCAATCAAAGGGAGTGATATTTTTCTGTACAGAAAAAAAAACATTGTGTATTTGTGTGGGCTGAAAGTAGGAGTGGACGTATTGAACCTCGATAAGGCATCATTTCCTAGGATGGGTAGTTTTAAACCAGAGGTACTGCAGAATGTAAGGAATAGAATATGTCTGATTGAGTCTAAGGAACAAAAGATCAGACATAACAACTGTTTAAATATATGGCAACAAGAGGGAGATGTGCAAAGGGAGCTTTCTCGCACAGCAAGTTCCAAACCTGACAGGAATGTGATTGCGAGCACACCATCACCGACACATGTCGATGGGGAGGAAACAGCTACAACCAATGGTACATCGGCAAAGAATAGGAACATTCATGTAAATTGTATTAACCCTAACCCATGCATATTGTACCCTGTCTTAAGTTCTCTCATAGGTCATAGGTCGAAGGAAGATGATGGATCCAGCCTAATCTCAGCCCTCATCCAGGCAGCCACCTTGCAGGAAACTCAGGTGGGCACGGCCCAACCAGTAAGAACAGTGACAGTGTCTCCCACTGAAGGGACGGGTGAGATCATAGCCACCAGTAAGTGTGAGACTGTTCATTACGCAGAGACAGTAACACCTCAAGTGAGCCAAATAGGAATGGAATGGCTGGGTTACATCCTGTCTTGGTAATAGCAACTCCCAAAGGGAGAACAGATAGCCAGGGAGTAAACCTCACCAGGAATACTGCAATGTATTGCCCGTGGACCAGATCAGAACTGCAGTCAATCATTTCAAAATTCCTTGATCCACGGAGACATTTAGCTAGATGTCAGAAGTTTATTAAGGGTAATCCCCACGAACCTACAAACAAAGATTGGCGGAGACTTTTGAAAGCGTGCCTACCCCCTAATATTGACACCCAAAAATGTATCACGTATTGTAAGATAGAGTCAGACGATCCCCTGACTGACGAATACAATCAGGAGAACGTGGAACTAATTAACATACAACTAGGATTGTATTTCCCCACAATTGTAAAATGGAGCAAAAATGTCACAATCAAACAGAGAAAATGAAATGACATCTGATTTCCATAGGGCCTTACAAATAATGGCTAGATACACTGGGGTATCGGATATAAGGAACGATGCAAATTACAGGGAGGTGGCTGTCTCTGTGCTAATGGACGGGCTCAATAAGGCATTAAAGGTCAGGGTACAGACTTATTTGCCTAATTGGAGAGGGATCACAGTAGACACTCTCAGAGAGTGCGCTATCGAGCATGACAGGAATATCTCCAGACACAGAGAACAGCAGGAGAAGAGGCTGAGGACGGTAAGCATACAGGCACTTAAAGGGATGTCTAATCAACCAAGATCCCAGGCCCCTAAAGACTGTAAACGAGCAAGAATATGTTATGTTTGTAGAAAGTAGGGGCAGTTTGGCAGGGATTGTAGGAGTCATGGGACACATAGTAAATATAGACCCCCTAGACAAAGAACACGAGCCACGTTATCAAACACATAGACGGGACCAAGGGACATATAGTAAGAATTTAAAGCCATATAGAAAACACTAATTCGGTAAATGGGAAGAACGAGAAAAATGCAACATTACCCTTTGACAAAACCTGCAAAAGTTATGATTGGGCCTCTATGATGCTAAACCTTTTCTTTTTTTTCCTAGCAGCAGTGGCCCCTGACTAACTTAATCAACAGAGACCTTGTAAAAAAAAAAAATGATATACACTGCTCAAAAAAATAAAGGGAACACTTAAACAACACAATGTATCTCCAAGTCAATCACACTTCTGTGAAATCAAACTGTCCATTTAGGAAGCAAGACTGATTGACAATCAATTTCACATGCTGTTGTGCAAATGTAATAGACAACAGGTGGAAATTATAGGCAATTAGCAAGAAACCCCAATACAGGAGTTGTTCTGCAGGTGGTGACCACAGACCACTTCTTAGCTTCTATGCTTTCTGGCTGATGTTTTGGTCACTTTTGAAAGCTGGCAGTGCTTTCACTCTAGTGGTAGCATGAGACAGTGTCTACAACCCACACAAGTGGCTCAGGTAGTGCAGCTCATCCAGGATGGCACATCAATGCGAGCTGTGGCAAGAAGTTTTGCTGTGTCTGTCAGCGTAGTGTCCAGAGCATGAAGGCACTACCAGGGGACAGGCCAGTACATCAGGAGACATGGAGGAGGCCGTAGGAGGGCAACAACCCAGCAGCAGGACCGCTACCTCCGCCTTTGTGCAAGGAGGAACAGGAGGAGCACTGCCAGAGCCCTGCAAAATTACCCCCAGCAAGCCACAAATGTGCATGTGTCTACTCAAACGATCAGAAACAGACTCCATGAGGGTGGTATGAGGGCCCGACGTCCACAGGTGGGGGTTGTGCTTACAGCCCAACACCGTGCAGGACGTTTGGCATTTGCCAGAGAACACCAAGATTGGCAAATTTGCCACTGGCGCCCTGTGCTCTTCACAGATGAAAGCAGGTTCTCACTGAGCACATGTGACAGACGTAACAGAGTCTGGAGACGCCAAGGAGAACGTTCTGCTGCCTGCAACATCCTCCAGCATGACCGGTTTGGCAGTGGGTCAGTAATGGTGTGGGGTGGCATTTCTTTGGGGGGCCGCACAGCCCTCCATGTGATCGCCAGAGGTAGCCTGACTGCCATTAGATACCGAGATGAGATCCTCATACCCCTTGTGAGACCATATGCTGGTGCGGTTGGCCCTGGGTTCCTCCTAATGCAAGACAATGCTAGACCTCATGTGGCTGGAGTATGTCAGCAGTTCCTGCAAGACAAAGGCATTGATGCTATGGACTGGCCCGCCCGTTCCCCAGACCTGAATCCAATTGAGCACATCTGGGACATCATGTCTTGCTCCATCCACCAACGCCACGTTGCACCACAGACTGTCCAGGAGTTGGCGGATGCTTTAGTCCAGGTCTGGGAGGAGATCCCTCAGGAGACCATCCGCCACCTCATCAGGAGCATGCCCAGGCATTGTAGGGAGGTCATACAGGCACATGGAGGCCACACACACTACTGAGCCTCATTTTGACTTGTTTTAAGGACATTACATCAAAGTAGGATCGGCCTGTAGTGTGTTTTTCCACTTTAATTTTGAGTGTGACTCCAAATCCAGACCTCCATGGGTTAATAAATTTGATTTCCATTGATAATTTTTGTGTGATTTTGTTGTCAGCACATTCAACTATGTAAAGAACAAAGTATTTAATAAGAATATTTCATTCATTCAGATCTAGGATGTGTTATTTTAGTGTTCCCTTTATTTTTTTGAGCAGTGTACATATAGTGTGCTCCCGCTCAGGAAGTACAAAGTATGTTAGACACCCACAAAGACTAATGTTGCATTCCACTGTTCTAAATTCATGTCCATCACAGGTAGAGGAAATTATCTCACAAAATACCGGGTTCCCTATGTACTTAGGATGGACAGGACGCTGGATTGATGGATGGGATAGTCCCAGTAGTGATACAACAAACACAAACTTTAAAGGGGAGTAGATCAAGTAGGGAATCAATTCCCTGTAGTGCCCAATCCAGCTGTCATTTTAATAAAATCCTCTTCACATCTACAAAACTTATTTGTTACCAACCTCTATTCTGTTTTTCTTCACAGTTTCCTCTTCACCTTTTACGTTCACCTACAGGAGGGTACAATACATGGACCCGATTACAGTTCATACACCACATGCCTTATCGGTCTTTCAGAGTGCTGCCCGAACCCGGTATATCTCACCAGCACGATGGCACCAGTATTACTGCAGTGTGCCTTGTCATGCACAAAGGGTGGAGAATGAGAATACTGGTGAAGGGGAATTGTGTACAGACACTGATATGCATGATGGTGTGACAGCCCGTTGGTGAACGCAAACCTGACATTTTCTTTTTTTCTCTTTTTTCCTCTCTCCTCTAGAGATGTTTTTACCCTACACAACAAATACACAACAATTAATCTAAATGCAAAAATTGTGTTCCCTACAGGAGAAGGCAGTCTGGAAGGCGAAGGGATATGGTCAGGAGTCCTCAGTACTTTGGAGAGATGGACACGGTAAGCCAGTGGCCCCCAGGGCACATCTCCCAAGCCTAGCTGAGGCGGGACACGGTCTGACTCATCTGGGCAAGGAAGATATGTGCAAATTGGTAAAAGCCTACTGGAGTGCACCAGGGTTGTCTTCTCATGCAGGTAAGAAAGTAATGACATGTCTTACTTGCTTGAGGAAGAATATTGGTAAGACAATACCAACGGAGCCATCCCATATCCCTCCTACAGACGGACATTTCCAGGTAATACAAATCGACTTCATACAGTTACCACCCTTTAGAAATGTAAAGTATGTTTTAGTATGTACCGATGTCTTTTCGAACTGGGTAGAAGCATTCCCCGCTGCCACAAATACTGCCGTGTTCACTGCAAAGAAAATCGTGCAGGAATTTGTCTGTAGATATGGTATCCCTAAAATGATTGAAAGTGATAGGGGTACCCATTTTATAGGTGAAGTCTTTCAGGTCTTGTGCAAACTGATGGGTATTAATAGTAAGCTGCATACTCCATACCGGCCACAGGCCAGTGCGAAGGTGGAGAGAATGAACAGCACTATTAAGAACAAGCTGAGCAAAGTGATGGCTGAAACTGGACTGTTGTGGCTAGTGTCGGACTGGGGCATGTAGGGCCCACCGGGGAATGCGGTGGTAGGGGCCCATGTTTACGGGTGTGGTAAGTCCGCGGAGGGGGTGTGGCCTGCCACCTCATTGGTTTGACTAACCATTAGAGAGTGCAACATCTTGGACCCTTCATAAATATATACAGTAAATTTAGCTGCTGAATGCATGATAATGAACCAGATTAATAACAGCAATGCACTGTAGAAAATACACCATAGCCCAGTATAAGGTAACTTATGTATAATGTATAATTCAAGTGCACAGTCTGGAACCTAATCCTTAGAGCAGGAGGTGGGCCCCCAGGCAGTGGGGCCCACCGGTGGTTTCCCCTGTACCCCTGTGGGCCAGTCCAAGCCTGGTTGTGGCCAGAAGCACTGCCACTAGTGTTGTACAGCATCAGAACCACTCCCAGGTCACCGCTTAACTTATCACCCTTCGAAGTTCTTTTTGGACGACAACCCCATGTAATGATAGACCCCTAGGATGATTTGAAGTGCAAAAATTAAATGACTGTGCAATATTTGGTTAGGATGAGCCAGCAACTGAGAAACCAGCAAAGGAATCTAAAACTGGCGATTCCTGACCTACCAAACAGTAATTGTCATGACATTGAACCTGGGGATTATGTGATGATTCAGAATTTTCTACGCTCAGGTTGCCTCATTGGCAGGTGGGAAGGACCGTATGAAATTTTGTTGACCAGCACCGCAGCACTAAAGGTTGCTGAGAGAGAGACTTTGGTCCACTCGTCCCACTGCAAGAAGGTCGCTGACCCGGAGAAAACTCGTGACAAAGAGAAAGGTGAAGAAAACCTCGTATCACTAGAGAACCTATTCCGGGAAAGATGAGTGGCAGGACTGTCGGACGGCACCTGAGCGTGGAGAGCAGCAAAATCAAAGACGGTTGTCGTAACATTTTTCTTTTTTTCACCTCCCACTGCATTTTTCTGTTTTTTTCCCCTATTCTATTTTTGCTCCTTTTTTTGATCCACACCAAGAGACTGTGTTCCAGCTTTTTCTTGTGACTCTGTTTTTGATCAGGACAATTTGTTTTTGTGAGGGCCCCCGAGACGTCGAGCAAGGATCTGGAATGGGTTCTGATGGAGAGTACGGATTCGTAGGACCCCAGGATCAGCGCATCACTTTGGTCAAAGCTGGTATCAGTAAGAGATCTGGTAGTCACGGAGCTCGGAGGCAATGTGAAGGGTTATTGTCTGATGAATACTGCATATGTAGGTATTGCGAAAACATAGTCGAAGATGGGTGCATCCAGAGATGTCAATGAAACTATAATATCGACATGAGCGGACATCCTTTGAGTGATTACCACTCATTAGTGGGTACGGTCTTAAACCACACAGAATGCTGGGTGTGCTCACAAGTACCTCAAGGACAGAGTAAGTCGGGATAAGTGCCATACCCTTTAACAGTAAATGTGGTACTCGAATTACGGGGGGGGGAGACTGGTGGACAAGAAATTCAACATATCTAGGCCCCCTAGCTTGAAGCTCCACCAGTACCACGTAGATAGGTCACTGTTGTGCTTTAACGTGTCCAATTTCCAGAAACCAAGAAATTGGGAAGTGACATGGAATAACCAGACAATTACTTTCTCACATAGAGCTGATAAAGTACCCATCAACTCCGAACTTGTACGTAAGATAGCCACAAGTGGGAGGTACTTTCGATATAGGTAAACACGTGGGATCAAAACCATGTGGGCTGGAAAAGTGTCGTAGGGGTATTGTGCCCACATCGTCCAGCCCGATACTTGTACTGAGCAAATATAACCAGAGGTTATGACCATTATGACCATTGCACACGACAAAATGAAAGATATTCACCGCAACGCTCAGACTCCTTATACTCATACACATTATGAACACATTGTCAAGAGACACCTCATAGATAGGACAGAGTCTGTAGCCTCTGATTTGATCCATGAACCTACCGGGATTCAAATTCTTCTCGCATTAGACATACCCCATACTGCCAGAGGAATTCATCCATGCGCTGGCGAACTTAATAGATAATATAACTGAGATGTATGATGACACCTTCAGGTATACGGGTAGGGAGTTACAGGCCTACAAGAAGGAGCTGGTCCAGCATAGAATGGTCTTGAATTATGTCACGGCTGTGACAGGTGGGTGCTGTGTTACTCTGGCAACTCAATATGGTGTGAGGTGCTGTACGTATATTACGAACAGCACCGAAGACCCAACGGAGATCATCGATCAAAAGATGGACGAGATCTTGCAGTTGAAGTGGGAGTTCAGAAGGAAACATAACCTTAGTTTGATGGCTGTGGGTAATGAATTGACCAGCTGGGCCTCATGGTTGAACCCACTCAAATGGTTCTCTGGGTTAGGAGAGTGGGCCCAAAATTTAATTGCGAGTGTGGGAAAGTTTCTCCTCTGTATCCTGGGTGTCATCATAATTATTGGGCTGATATTCAGATGTGTTCGAATTTTGACGCGGCACAAACATAGGACAAATTTGATGAGTCTAAGGAGTGAGGGCGTTGTAACAGCGGCAGATTTGATTTATGACCCATCCGTAGAAACAGTGTTGTGATAAGGATTGTAAATGAATTTCATGGCCTGTTTCTTTCACCATTTTTTTCTGTTTCCCCTCTACCTAGAGACATCCAACCGGAAAAGACTTCGGTATACCCAAATTTATGTAAATGTATTTTTATGTGTCTTACCCTCAGCTCTGCAATCTTCAGTTAATGACACACATAGTCGATAAATGTTATCCACACAATAGCATACACATACGTCTCCCTCACGTGTATCATAAGATAAATGTGCTCCCCATTTGTTGGTATAAGAAGCCGGAAAGGTGAGGGCTAATGGCTCTTGCCTGAAAAGAGCTCGGTAGTGTTTGTTTGCCCATGTACAGACCCTTAATACGGGATGAGAAGGATTTAATGTATACTTCGCAGTACCTCGAAGCTTACTTAGAACACATACGGCATGATGATACATGCCCCTCAGACTTTACTCGTACATACACGCTTTTTCCTATCCCACTAGGCTATATCTTTCCCACCTACAACTCTTCCCCTGTAACCCGAAATTTTGTACATATTGTAAATGTAATATTTTCAGTATTATTAGTTATGTGTGACAGTTATTGTTTACTGCCAAAGGGTGGACTGTCGAAGTCGAAAATATTATACCCACACGCATCACGTGCAAACACCACACAGAGTGGCCTCCATGCTTGTGCTTGTTCTGCCGTGCATGCGCATGCCCGCAGGTTGCGTATATTGGCTCACGAAATCCTGCGTATTAATGCGTGGTATGAGTAAATACGGTAGCATACGCATTCGCATGGAAAAGCCACAGAGACATATCTGATATTTAATCCACATAGTGCATAATTTACACACAGCCTACACGCACCACACCAGCAAGTTACATTTACTTTGGAAGTATAACAACAGAGGAATCAACTTTACAGGATATGAGGGGACAGAATTAGGTTAGGATGTGGTGTTTGGTATCCAGCTGTACAGTATTTCAAGAGCAATATTCCGATGGCAGTTTGCAGAAAGTAGCACGCTCCTGCGCATATCTATGCGCAGGAATTTATTATTAATATCACACTGTATTTACTGTACTCTTGATATTCGGCGGGAACCCAGTGGAGGACACCTGCAAGTGTACCTGGACCAGGCATCGCCCACCTATTCAAACCGACCTATGACTCCTCATGTCCTGTAAATGACCAGCCCTTTGACCTATGAAAAAAGAGATTACAGTTTCCTTTGTTTCATGCTTTGGACTGTTGTATAAAAACCAAGTATCCTGGCCGGCCTCAGTCTATTCTCTGAAGGTCATCTTTCCAGATTGATTGAGGACCGGATCCGGCTGGCGCAGGCGTACAAACGTATGTATCCATTGGTTGTAGCCTTTTCTCTTGTATTGTTGTATTTCTCTGTGAACCCCCTGTTAAGTAAATATTTGTTGCTACGTTGGACCACAACATAACATATACAATTGGTGTTGCATTCCTTTCCTGTTAGGGGTTAAAGTGTATTCGGCCGCACGTGTAGCTACTTTGTGCTTACAGCATGACAGCGTGCTTACGCAACGTGTACGCATTTCATGGAGGTTTAACACACACACGCTTAGAGGTTGCAGCAGCCTGAACATTTCTGTATTAAGGTAGTGCTTTTTCTTTCTGTAAGTTAAACAAACTTAACACCAGTTATTTGGCCGTATAATTCCAGTGATTTTGACGTATAATTCCAGTGATTTTGCCATTTTATTCCAGTGATTTGGATGTATTATTCCAGTGATTTTGCCATTTAATTCCAGTGATTTGGACGTATAATTCCAGTGATTTGGATGTATAATTCCAGTAATCCTGCCGTATAATTACAGTGGTACTGGTGTATAATTACAGTGATCCTGCCGTATAAATCCAGTGTTACGCCCGTATATATATATATATATATATATATATATATAAAATATACCCTGTTGCAAAGCCGATTACTGAGGCCAAAACAACTATGCTGGTGTTAGATGTGAGTCCGGTATCCTCCATTAGTGCAGTGGGACTGCAGTGCCAGCCCTAGATGGGCCAGGTGATTGTGTCGCTTAGCTTAGTCATACAGCTACCTCATTGCTCTCTTTTACTTCTTGGCATGATGTGCTGTTTGGGGACTATTTTTTTAAAGTGCCATCCTGTCTGACACTTCCGTATATGTCCAGTGGTACTGCCATTAAATTCCAGTGATTTTGCCGTATAATTCCAGTGAGTTTGCCATTTAATTCCAGTGAGTTTGCCATTTAATTCCAGTGATTTGGACGTATTATTCCAGTGATTTGGACGTATAATTCCAGTGATATGGACGTATAATTACACGTCCAATTCCAGTGATATGGACATGTAATTATTAATGTTGCTTGCCTTAGTCATACAGCCACCTTATTACACCTCTTCGACATCTTCACATGTGGTGCTGTTTGAGACCTAGTTTTTTAAAAGTGCCATCCTGTCTGACACTGCCGTATGAGTCCAGGGGTACTGCTGTATTAGTCCTGGGGTACTGCCGTATAAGTCCACCTATTGGAGAATTTAAAAAAAATGACAGGGGCATGCTGGAGATGCTGTCAGTTGACCGAACAATTGCGGCCCACTCTCGACATTCAGCCACTGCGTGACACTACTAGATCGGCCAGGAGGTTGTGTCGTTTAGCTTAGTCATACAGCAACCTCAGTGCACCTTTTTTTCTTCTTTGCATCATGTGCCGTTTGGGGCCTTTTTTTGATATCTGCCCTCCTGTCTGCCACTGCAGTGCCACTCCTAGATGGGCCAATTGTTTGTGTCGCTTGGCTTAGTCATACAGCTACCTCATTGCACCTCTTCTACATCTTTGCATGAGGTGCTGTTTGGGGCCTAGTTTTTGAAAAGTGCCATCCTGTCTGACACTGCAGTGCCACCCCTAGATGGACCAGGTGTTTGTGCCACACACTTGTGTCGCTTGGCTTAGTCATACAGCAGCCTCGGTGCACCTCTTTTTCTTCTTTGCATCATGTGCTGTTTGGGGACTAGTTTTTGAATAGTTCCATCTTGGCTGCAACAGCAGTGCCACTCCTAGATGGGCCAGGTGTTTGTACCGCACACTTGTGTCACTTAGCTTGGTCATACAGCCACCTGAGGTGTTCAGAATAGACTGAAAATTAGTGGAAATGAATGTTATTGAGGTTAGTAATACCGTAGGAGCAAAATTACCCCCAAATTCTGTGATTTTAGCTGTTTTTATGTTTTTTCCCCAAAAATCATCCAGATCAAAAACCAAAACCAAAACACGAAAGGGTGGTTTTGGCAAAACCAAGCCAAAACCAAAACACGAAAGTGGAATTAGAACCAAAACCAAGACACAAAACACGAAAAGTGCCAGCCGCACATCTCTACAGATTGTAAGGTACAAGAATATACAGCTACAGTATGAGTCTATATAATCAAAAAAATCCCATACTACTGTACTTTAACCTAAATAAATATAGTGTGTATGCAGGGCAGTAGAGAGATTGCAGGTCCTCCTCCCCGCTCCCACATAATATTATGCTCCAGTAATAATATGCTCTAGCCCCCTCGCCCCCATAATAATATGCTTCACTCACACACTGAGAGAATGAGACCCCCAATGCTGCCGACTGGCCAGACAGGGTGATGCTAAAATTAAAAATATTAGTATAAAAAAATAGAGAACAAGGTACCTAAATAGACCACTACTGCAAAGAGGACAGGCAGGAGACAGGCCTGTGCTCTGCATACTAGCCAGGCACACCAACACTGCCCTGCTGCTGAAGATGGCGCCTAGACGGATGTAAGAAATCTCTGACATCATGCATGTGCACAAAGGAGGACATGGGCTGCGGAAAACACTACTCAGCCTAGCATCAGCGGTGAGTGAGTCATCGATGGCGCTGCCGATGCTCTGTGTGAATGGCAATTACAATCGCCAGTGAGACCAGGCGCTGGAGCAGTAAATGGACGGGGCTTCGGGGCTGTGTTTACGGAGGGTGATCACCCTTGTTGCCCTCCCCTGGATCCGCCATTGGCTATGGGAAGTGATCGCGGAAGGCGGAGTGGAGGAGCAGCTGGCCAAGGGAGCCAGGTAGAGTGCTCGATGCCCCCTGAAATCCCCTTAGCCTCCCCTAGTTGCGGCCCTGGTACACCTATTAACCATGCTGTCTTATAAAATGTGAGGCAAATTGGAGTATAGTAAAACAAATACTAGGGCCAGTATTTACTAAAAATCCGAGTTTGGTCGATTTTTGTGTTTTTTTTTTCTAAGTCCCAATCCGGGAATTCACTAAGCACCAATCTCGGCAGTGTCTGGTCTATTCGTAATGGTTTGAATGGCAACGTCCTGAAATACGAATGAATAGACCATCGGTCAAACGCGGTTGTTATTTCATAGAATACGGGAATTCACTATTCATTCGTATTTGGGTGTTAGTCTCTGAGGGCTCAAATGCGGTCGTATTTTTTTGCGATTCGTTAAAAAAAGCGGCAAAAAAATAGACCTGCTTTTTTCAGTCGTGTTTACATGTGTTGCAAATAAAAAATCACTCACACCTGAATTAGGATGCCTATAAAAGGATGTTAGGCCCATTTCAATACACCTACACTCAGAAATGGCAGCAGGACTGTGGGCCAGTGATCTTTTGTGTGCTGTGGGATTCCTCAGACTCAGACATCAGCCTGTAAGTACCCAGGGCCAAGAAACTGAACATGGTCAGCAGGTTGTACAGGTTCCGCGGAGGCTGCGCAGGCCTCGTTTTTTTAGGGGGAGTTTAAACTTGAACGCATTGTCCGATGATAAGGTCATACAGATGTTCAGTCTAAATCGTAACAACATTTTCCGTCTGTATGACCTTGTCAAACTGGGCCTAGACCCTGAGACAGCACGCTCTCGCCCTGTCTCAGGCCTGCACAAACTCCTGGCTGTGTTGCACTTTATGGCTACTGGCAGCTTTCAGGCTGTGTCTGGGGATGTCATAGGAATCTCACAGCCCTCATTTTCCAGAATCTTAACACAGGTGATGTATACCTAACAACCTCTTCTGTTTTGTGTTTGTTTTAATTTCTCGGTGGCCAGTTTTGTCCTAAAATCTCAAGTTTATTGTTCTTTAAAATGTTCACACAGGTTTTGGCTGTTTTGCAGCCCCACATCGAGGCCTCAATCTGCTTCCCTACCCAGAAGTCTCAGTGGCATGCCGTCAGGGTAGATTTCTATGAGCTGGCTGGCATGCCCAATGTGCTTGGAGCCATAGATTGCACACACATTCAGCTGAGACCACCTAGGGGCAGACAGCACATATATACAAACCGCCATTTTGAACACTCCACAAATGTGCAGGTGGTTTGTGATGTAAATCTCAAAATAATGAGTGTTGTTGCTGGTTACCCTGGGGGCTGACATGACTCCTTCATCCTCAGTCAGTCATCCCTCTTTGATAAGTTTGAGGACGGACAAATGCCAGATGGATGGCTGCTGGGTATGTCATTTGATATGTGTAGGCCTGCGTATACTTTGTCCAAAAACAGGTGCAGATGTATTAACCTGTAGAAGGCATAAGGAAGTGGGAAACCAGTGATCTGTGCAAGGTGATAAAGGCACCAGCCAATCTGCTCCAATATGTAAATTAACATTTAGGATCAGATTGTCTGCTGCCTTTATTACCTTGCACATATCACTGGTTTTTCACTTCCTTATGCCTTCTACAGGTTAATACATCTGCCCCACAGTGTGTTACTTATGTGTTGCTGTATCTTAACATGAATCACGTTACTATATCTGTCTTTTAGGTGATGGAGGATATGGCTGTTTCTCTTGGCTTCTAACTCCATTGTCCCGACCTGATACCCCTGCTGAACACAATTACAATAATGCACATAAGTCCACGCGGAATGTGATAGAAAGATGTTTTGGTGTGCTGAAATCTAGGTTTCGGTGTCTGTATAAGTCTGGTGGCCTTTTGTTGTATAGTCCCTCCAAGGTGACTCAAATTGTGTTCTGCTGCTGCTTTCTTCATAACATGTGTTTGCAACAACATCTGCCACATGTTGAGGAGGAGGAGGAAGAAAGCAGCCAGCAAGCAGAGGAGTTAGAGACATCTGGTGATACTTGGAGTACTGATGTAGGGAGGCAGGTTAGGCAACAGATCATCAATCGCTATTTCTAAGGTAAGCTTGGTTTGCTTATTTCATTTGTTGTGTCTTCATAAATAGATGTTTTGTTTTTTTGGTCAAAATCCATTACTCAGAATGTGTCTGTCTCCTTGACACATACAAACATACCCTCGCTATATGATAAACAAATGTTGCATGTGTATTGTGTGTCTTTTTAATATCAAAACAACAGATTATGAGTGTCATGCATTAAGTATAAGTGTTCGAAATCTTGCAGTGCTAATTTCTTACAAGCCCACATCATCCATTTAGTATTTCACTTTATCATTGTGTGTAATGTCCTAATGCACAGGTTCACAAACTCGGCCCTCAGGACCACACACAGTGCATGTTTTTCTCGTAACCCAGTAGAAGCACAGGTGTATGAATTACTCACAGACATATGTTAAAAGGTTCACAGGTGGAGCTAATTATGTCACTTGTGATTCTGTGAGTAGACCTGCAAAACATGCACTGTGTGGGTTCCTGATGGCCGAGTTTGAGAACCTGTGTTCCCAAAAAACACTCCTCAACATATATGTTTGCCTTGAGGAATACATGTGTCCCTATGTGTGATGCACCATCATATTTAAGACTCACAAACTTACTGTAATCAGGAATAATTTATTTCCTAATGTTTGATGCTGTAAACTTGATGATGTGTAAGTAAATACACAGTTTGCCACACATATACATTATTATAAACAGGTTTTTTTTTTTTAAAGTACATATTTGTTTGTTTCAGCATCATGTGTAAAAACATGCTTAATAATTTTTAGCACACACAAACCTGTCCCAACAATACTGACATTCATTTGGACAATGTTTTTCAAACAAAACAAAGGCAACATATTACAAGCTTTTTACGCCACTCAATTGTGTTCATCTTGTAATGTTGTATAGATAAGATAGCTAATATATGTATTACTAACATTGTAATTTGGATTGTCTGCAGGCAAAGAGAATGATTGGAATCTAGAAAGAGTAATGATTAGAAAAAAATCAAGTGGTCAGTTTACTTCCTGCTAAAGACATTCTGCCTGGCTGGCAATTATTGTATCTGCAGGCAAAGTGAATGATTGGAATCTAGAAAGAGTAATGATTAGAAAAAAATCAAGTGGTCAGTTTACTTCCTGCTAACATGTATGTGTGGCTCCATCAACATTTTCCTCCTCCAATACCCCAAAAAAATGAAAAGGAATAAATGTGCGTACTATTTTTTACAATTAATGTTGTCCACTTATAATTAATGATGTTAAAAAAAGGGGCAAGGAGCTAAGTGTGATATTTTGTAAAGCATCAAAAACACTTGCTAACTATTTTGAGTTACTTATCACAAATGTCTAACTTTTTTTTTAACGTTTTTTTTTGGTGGCTGCTTGTCCTGCCCTTTGCCTTTAGCACTGTCATGTTGGCGTGCTCTGGTGGACCGTCTTGGTGGTGATGAGACTGGCGTGATATTTGGAGTAGTCATACCAGAACTGCTGGTTGTTTGCTGTTGGTGCATGCATCTGAGTGTTTCATTCATTTTAGTGAGGGTGGCATTGAGTTCACGTGTAGCAGCATTTTGATTGTCTACTATTCTGAATAAACTTTCATTAATCTTTTGACTGTTTTGAAAAATGCTCATATAACTTTGCTGTTGTCTGTGCTGTTCTTCCATTAGTCTGTGCTGTTCTTCCATTAGTCTGTGCTGTTCTTCCATTATGCGCTGTAAGTTGCCCATGACCTGTGTAATGTCTGTATGCATGAGTTCCATTGTATTGCCTATTCTGGTTGTTTGCTCATTTTGTCGACTCAGATTTCTTGAGATTCTTCTGAGGTGAGATGGTAGGCTTGCAAACATTTGTGTCTGCTTACGCAGGCAATCTTCATTAGTGGCCTGCAGTCTAGCCCAAATAGTCCAAAACACCTGATCAGGGCCTTGTGTTCCTGGTGTTGTTGGGCTGTGTTGTGGTGGTGTACTCACAGGTGCTGGGGGGCTCATTCCTTGCATTAATGGCCGCATTTCTAAGATGTTTGTCTCCTCCATGTCACTGTGTTGGTGTTATTGCGGAGGGATGCTGTTCCCAGGACTCGAAGCTGAAATGTTAAACAAATCTCCGTTAGCTATCCATATGGTTGTGAAATGATAAAAAATCACTACACATGGAACACGTCATTCACTGTTGCTTTCAACTATTCTGCCTAGCAACATCATCACTCATAGCTTAAATACATACATATGCCTGTTTGTGGCAAATGTGTCTGGTTACTTAATTGTGAAAGCAAACACTTTAGTTTTACTGTAGCTCACACATACTCCACCATAAAAAAAACATTGTAATACATAATGTGTTACCTTATAGCTTTGTTCAAACAAACATAGTAATGTTTTTTTATGTATTTGGCAATGTTACCTTAAGCACACATGAGATTTTTTGAAAAACAAACTTACTTTTTACAAACAAACCAACATGCTTTTTGTTGCAGCATCTTATACCCAATGTCATACTGTATGACTCAAGTGGACATACATATCTTTACTGGATGTGGACAAGGCCATTTAGTTTGGATTCCATTTCAGCTTTTACTAACTGCGGTAAGTATTTTTGTTTTGGATTTGTTTTGACTTAATGCGGTTATGACTGATTATGATTATGTTCTGACATTTTACACTTTTTTTTCAGTTTGATACTAACAATCAAGATGAGGGGAGTGTGGATGACGTCTTGGAGGTGTGTCCAAAATTTGGAGTGGGGGGACAGAACATACGGACGATAATCTTCGTGGCAGGGTAGCCTGCTGTGTTTGTGGTGGGACAGACGACCTTGCTTTCTTTTCGGCCACAGATTTCTTGTGGTGATGTCTAACAGAAGAGCCACTTCTGCTGCTCCATACTTCTTTTGATGGACCTTTTAATGAAAGTGCAATTTTGTTATGGCCATTCCTTTACAAGCATACCCTATACTACAATGGACACTTTACCTGCTTCCGCAGCGTCATCATCATCAGATGTGTTAGGATTTACTGGCCGACGAGTAGTACTGCTTTTTTCAGACACTGTATAAAATGAGATATATTCATAAATCATGCTATTGTGTATACATCCACCCATTATGCTTATAAACATTTTTACCTTTAGAAATGCTTGGATTTTAATTAAAAAAAACATAAGGACCAGAAATACCAAAAAAACAAAAACAAAAACAAAACACATATGCACTATGGCAACATCAAGACAGGCAAACATGTACAGGACACTGACATAGGCCACAAGTTAAAGGAAAGGTTTTTTATTTTTTTAAAAACACACAACTTCATTTTGTATTGTTTTTAAAAATAATACAGATGCAATATCTAATTTGCTCTGTGATGTGGCTGTCAGGAATCGACTTACCACAGCTGCATCTGTCCGTCGGTGCGGACTCCGTCCGGGGTTCCTACGTTTCGCTGTCGCTGGTCTCCCTGTCGCCGGATGCCATCCTGGGCCTAGGAACGCTCCTGTTGTCAGCGGGCGTGCATGCACGCCACGTTCCCGCCGGGCCGCGGCATGGGCGCCGCCATGACAGCTTTCCTCAGACTGCCGCATCAGCCAATCCGGAGCTTGGCCGCACCTCCTCGTTTCCCTTCCAGCCAATGCCTGCAGACCGGGGGGTATATCAGGAGCAGCAGGGTGAGTCAGCCCTTGTTCTGGACTTCGTGTCACTCCTATGACCTGTGTCTCTGGCTCCGTTCTCCAGTTCCTCCGTTTACCTGCTTTGCCTTCCAGTTTGTTCCTGTACTACCGTGGAACCACAAGCACCAGCAACCCTTGCACTTGAGTTCTAGCTTCACACATTTACCAGCTACAGTGTGCTCCAGCCCTCTGCAGTAGAGACTCTCCTCCAGGTGCATCTCGTCATCTACACCTGTTCATCAGCCTGCAAGCTGCCAGTGTTATTCAAACTGCACTGAGAACTTTAACACTTGTCTCCTGCAATTGCTACCAGGTTTGCTATTCCCACTAACATCTCTGCTGGCTCCACGGTCCAACAACTATCGGTTCCCATACCGACACATCGATCCCCTGATCGATTGAACTTACCTTACAGACTTTGCCATATGCTGCATTCAGACTGCAAATGCCGGATCATACCCGGTAAGACAAACGTGTACTTACCGGGTGGGATCCGGCATTTGCACTCCGCTGCTGGCTTTCCGACCCGGCAATATACCGGGTCGGTTGCCATAACAACGGAGCGCGCAGCAGCAGCAGGGGCGGGGGTGGAGGCGGCGTCGGGAGATGAGCTCATCTCCAGCGCCGCCTCTCCCTATCTTGTGAATGGGAACCGTGTCGCATCGACACGGCTCCCATTCACACCGCACCTGACCCGGTAATCAACCCGGGTAAAACCCTTCTTTTTTACCGGGTTGATTTACCGGGTCAGGCGACCCGCTAAATCGGCCAGTGTGCTTTCACATCGCACACTGACCCGGTTCGACACGGCAATATGCCGTGTCGGTACCGGGTTATTTGTGCGATGTGAAAGGGGTAATAGACTCTCAGCTTCCACGCTGCATATTCACAATTGCATTTTGTTTCTGTTGTTATCAAGTATTCCTGCTGCCTGTCACAATCCTGACTGTAGGTTTCATATTTGGTGACTTACCCCTGCCATCTGTCCCGGATCCTGTGTCTTTTTACTCACTGAGTTAAACAGCTTGTCAGCACTATGTGTTTTCCTGAGTTCTCTGCCTGAAAGGTAATAGTTAATTAGCTCCACCTGTGGTGATCTCCTGTGTGAGGCTGAATTCAGCAATATGAAGTTTAGGCCTAAAAGCCAGCATCTTATGTTTTGCAGAAGTTCAGGCTTCAGTGTTCTCTCGGCCTGCTAGGCCTCATTCTACATCACAGCCTAGGCTAGAGTAGTCACATGACAGTGACTGTTCACCTGACCCAGAGTTGTCCAATCCTCTGCCAGCCTGAGACTCTCTGCATCACCTAATCCTGCTCACCAATCACCAAGGACCAGGAAGTATAAGTCAGGAGGCTGAGTTAGAAACTGGGCCAGTTCCTTGTGTCACACTCACAGCTATGTGTGAGTCTTCAAGCTGAGCTCCCTAAAGGTAACCTTTATACTCTAGTTCCTGTGAAAACTGCTCCTTGTTACCCTGTTTGGTTTACTTTTGTGTTGCCACTGATGATCACTATTTCCACGAGTCTCAAAGTAAAGGCACAGCTGCAGTGGTTCATCTTAAAGGCACAGTATTATATTCCATAGTCTCAACTGAAAACCACAGCTGTCGTGGTTCATCTTTACTGCTGTTGTAGTTGTGATCTCCAGAGCTCCCGTATCTCCGTGCCTCAGCATCTCCGTGCCTCAGCATCTCCGTGCCTCAGCACCTCAGCACCTCAGCACCTCCGTGCCTCAGCACCTCCGTGCCTCAGTATCTCTGTGCCTCAGCACCTCCATGCCTCAGTACCTCCGTGCCTCAGCACCTCCGTGCCTCAGTACATCAGTGCCTCAGTACCTCAGCACCTCAGTGTCTCAGCACCTCCGTGCCTCAGCACCTCCGTGCCTCAGTACCTCCGTGCCTCCCAGCACCTCAGCACCTCCGTGCCTCAGTATCTCCGTGCCTCGGCACCTCGTGCCTCCAGCGTCTCCGTGCTTCAGCATCTCCGTGCTTCCGGCATCTCAGTGCCTCCAAGCACCCCAGTGCCTCTACGCACCCCAGTGTCTCTACGCACCCCAGTGTCTCTACGCACCCCAGTGTCTTCAAGCACTTCCGTGCCTCCTAGCACCTCAGTGTCTCCAAGCAACCAGTGCACTTTAGCGCAGTTGTACCTGGTATTCTTCACTGATTCATCAGCGCCTTTCCAGTTCTGTCTTTCAGGAGACCTTCAGCGTTCACACGTGCCCCCTGTCTGCCGACCTAATCCTGCATGGGGAGAACCTAGATTCGTCCATCTCTGCTGCGGTTCCTCTTCCCAGTCACCGGAAGAAGCCCCGAGTCCACAACACTCCCAAACCAGGTCAGTGGTAGTATTCATATAATTCTCCAGTCGCCCGCACAGACTTCACTAACACCGGGTTCACAAAACCTCAGTCATGACACTGCCATATTGTTTAAAGCCTATTGTTTAATAAACAACATTGCGCACATGCGCAGGAATCCAATCCGGCCTCCTCACTTCTTCCATCCTACCTCCACTGACCCACTAGCGCCCCCTCCGGGGACACAAACTAAACAGAACCTGACAGTAAGTCCAGAACCGATGGACTCGGATGGTGGTCAGAATGTGGGGTCAGGGGCCTTACAAAATCTAGTCTCCCGCTTGGATGGTCAAGAGGCTGCGCAGCAGCAGATGTTCCAGTTCCTGCAAGGAATGTCCTCCCGTCTCGATACACTACAACAATCTCTGCCCAGTGCTCTTGTTTCTTCAGTTCCAGTCACCCCTGCGCCTGCAAGTGCAGAGGGTTCTCCTTCACCGGCTGCATCAACTCCAGTGTCACGCTTGCACCTGCCCGTGCCCAGCAAATATGATGGCAGCCCTAAGCTATGTCGCGGGTTTCTTAATCAATGTGAAATCCAGTTTGAGTTGTTATCATACAATTTCCCCATGCCAAGATCCAAGGTTGCCTACATCATATCACTGCTCTCTGGATCAGCTTTGAGTTGGGTGTCTCTTCTGTGGGAACGTGCCGACCCTCTTATGAATAACTATACCGAATTTGTGTCAACCTTCAGACGCATCTTTGATGAACCAGGTCGCGCAACATCAGCTCCTGCAGATCTTATCCAACTTCGTCAAGGTACCCGTAGCATGGGTCAATACGTCATCCAGTTCCAGACGTTAGCCGCAGAGATTCAATGGAATAACCAAGCACTTGTAGCAGCCTTCTGACATGGACTCTCTGATCGGATTAAAGATAAACTAGCCACCCGTGACATTCCTGAGCAATTATCAGAGTTAATTTCTTTGTGTATCAAGTTGGACTCTCGCATTCGCGAACGCAACAGTGAGCGTGCTCGTAGTGAGTCTCGCAAGCCAAGAATGGTACCTCCGACACAATTTCAGCCTCCACCTTCTGACGAGCCTATGCAAATTAATAAGTCCCGCTTAACCCCTGAGGAGCGGTCAAGAAGACTTCGAGAGAGACTGTGTCTTTATTGTGCGGCTACAGGTCACCAAATTAATTCTTGTACAGCGCGTTCGGGAAACGCCATATCCTGACTTGTAAAGGAGGAGTCAAGTTGGGATCTTCTAGACAAGCTCCTTCAAACCAAGACCTTATCCTTCCTGTGACTTTAGAGACTAGGGCTGGACTCCAGTCTGTAACTGCATTAGTGGACTGTGGAGCTTCTGGAAACTTCATTACTCAAGCTGCAGTTGATAAGTTCCGTCTGCCTGTCTGCGAACTCACATATCCAGCCTACATCACTGCAGTGGATGGTAGCCGAATTTCCAAGGGTAACATCTCTCATCAAACCAAGCCAGTGGTGCTGGGAGTCGGGTTTCTGCATTCTGAATTAATTGAGTTCCTAGTCATCCCTCAGGCAACCCAGGAGGTCGTTTTGGGTATGCCCTGGCTCCAGCTACATAATCTGCAGATTGACTGGTCCACGTTACAACTGACTTCTTGGGGTTCACACTGCCATCAGTCCTGCCTAGCCCAAGTTCGTCCTGTGAGGTCTTCAGAAGTTAAAGTTCAGTCAAGTCTTCCTGTGGCCTACCAAGATTTCTCTGACGTCTTCAGCAAAAAGGCTGCCGATGTTCTGCCGCCCCATAGAGAGTGGGATTGCCCCATCGATCTCATTCCTGGCAAGAAGCCACCTAGAGGCCGTACTTATCCGTTATCCAGACCTGAAACCGAGGCAATGAGTGAGTACATCAGGGAGAATTTACAGAAAGGATTCATCCGCCCTTCGTCTTCACCCGCTGGAGCGGGTTTTTTCTTCGTTAAAAAGAAAGATGGAGGATTACGTCCATGCATCGATTACCGGGGGCTCAACGATATTACCGTCAAAAACAGCTATCCATTACCTCTCATCACTGAATTATTTGACAGAGTCAAGGGAGCCCGCATCTTCACCAAGTTAGATCTCCGCGGTGCCTACAATCTCATCAGGATCCGAAGTGGTGATGAATGGAAAACTGCCTTTAATACTCGGGATGGTCATTACGAGTACCTAGTAATGCCATTCGGGTTGAGCAATGCCCCAGCAGTGTTCCAGCACTTTGTTAACGAAATCTTCCGTGATGTTCTGTACAAATATCTCGTAGTCTACCTGGATGATATCCTTATCTTCTCTCAAGATCTCTCCTCACATCGCCTACAAGTTCGTGAGGTCCTCCGACGTCTTCGTGAGAACCGTCTCTACGGCAAGTTGTCTAAATGTACCTTCGAAGTTTCTTCCATACCCTTCTTAGGGTATATAATTTCTGTATCGGATCTCCAGATGGACCCGACAAAATTAGAAGCTATTGCCAATTGGTCTATTCCGAGTACTCTCAAGTCCATTCAGCGATTCCTGGGATTCGCTAATTATTATAGGAAGTTCATCAGAGGATTCTCAACTCTCATTGCTCCTATTACCAGCCTAACTCGAAAGGGGGCAGATCATTCCAACTGGTCAGAAGATGCTTTGGCTGCGTTTCAAAAAATCAAGCAGGCTTTCATGACCGCCCCAGTTCTGTCACAACCAGACGTTAACAAGCCATTCGAGTTGGAGGTAGATGCTTCTACAGTGGGAGTCGGAGCTGTTCTCTCCCAAGTGGGGGTTGATGGAAAGGTTCACCCTTGTGGGTTCTTCTCTCGCAAATTCCTTCCTGCGGAAGTTAATTACTCCATTGGTGACCAAGAACTACTGGCGATCAAGCTGGCTCTTGAGGAGTGGAGGTATCTCCTGGACGGAGCAAAGTTCCAATTTAACATCTACACGGATCACAAGAACTTGCTCTACTTAAAGGCAGCCCAGTGTCTTAATCCTCGCCAGTCCCGGTGGGCTATGTTCTTTTCTCGTTTCAACTTTAAGCTTCATTTCCGTCCAGGTTCTCAGAATACCAAAGCTGATGCTCTGTCTCGTTCTATGGAATCCGAAGAGGAGATTTCCGATCCAGTTGCGCATTCCATTCTGAATCCAGTTGTGTTTGCTTCGTCTCAAGTTACTTCTGTTCCGCCTCCTGGCAAGATTTTTGTTTCTCCTGAGCTTCATTCCAAGTTACTGTCTTGGGCTCATCAGTCTAAGTTCACTGGGCATCCTGGTGTCCTAAAGACTTTCAAGTTCCTGTCTGAAACTTACTGGTGGCCGAAAATGAAGGTCGACATCAAGGACATCCTGGCGTCCTGCCCCAAGTGTGTTCAACACAAGACTCCCCGTCAGTCTCCGGCAGGTCAGTTACAGCCGTTATCAGTACCCAGCCGTCCCTGGTCACACCTGTCCATGGACTTTATCTCTGATCTTCCCTCCTCTCAAGGATTCAATACCATCTGGGTAGTTGTCGACAGGTTTACTAAAATGGCCCATTTTGTTCCACTCCAAGGTCTTCCTTCTGCTCCGAAACTTGCTCAAGTCTTCCTACGGGAGATCTTTCGTTTACATGGACTGCCTACTGAAATTATATCTGACCGTGGAGTTCAGTTCGTGGCAAGATTTTGGAGAGCCCTTTGTTCTGCCTTGCAAGTCAACCTTAAGTTTTCGTCAGCCTACCACCCTCAGACGAATGGACAGACGGAAAGGGTGAATCAAGATTTGGAGACCTTCTTGAGACTTTATGTTTCATCTTCCCAAGATGACTGGGTAGACCTGCTTCCGTGGGCTGAATTCGCTCACAACTTTCGCTATCATACTGCCACGGAAACCACTCCGTTCTTTGCTGTATATGGACAACATCCTCGTGTCCCAGATTTCCAAGACCTTCCTTACATCGATGTTCCTGCAGCCACTTCTGTTCTAAGTCAGTTTTCATCAACTTGGAAGAAAATTCATGTTTCCCTTAAAAAGGCTTCAAGTCGATACAAGTTCTTTGCCGACCGCAAAAGACGTGCAGTTCCCAGCCTAAAACCCAAAGATAAGGTTTGGCTTTCCACTCGGAATCTTCGTCTCAGAGTGCCGTCGATGAAGTTTGCACCACGCTTCATTGGTCCTTTTCCCATTGACAAAGTCATCAGTCCTGTGGCCTACAAGCTCAAATTGCCTCCTTCTTTACGAATACCTAATGCCTTTCATGTCTCTCTCCTCAGACCTTTGATCCTGAATCGTTTCCAAAGAGCTCTTCCAGTTGGTCCCAAAATACGAACCCAGCGGGGCATTGAGTTCGAAATAGAGAAGGTTCTGGATTCCCGTTGCCGGTACGGTCGTCTGCAATATCTCATCGACTGGTCCGGTTATGGTCCTGAGGAGAGGAGTTGGGTAAATGCTACAGATGTCCATGCTCAAAGGTTGGTCCATGTTTTCCACAGAACTCATCCTTCCAAGCCACGTGGGTGTTCGGTGCCCACCCGTAAAGGAGGGGGTACTGTCAGGAATCGACTTACCACAGCTGTATCTGTCCGTCGGTGCGGACTCCGTCCGGGGTTCCTACGTCTCGCTGTCGCTGGTCTCCCTGTCGCCGGATGCCATCCTGGGCTTAGGAACGCTCCTGTTGTCAGCAGGCGTGCATGCACGCCACGTTCCCGCCGGGCCGCGGCATGGGCGCCGCCATGACAGCTTTCCTCAGACTGCCGCATCAGCCAATCCGGAGCTTGGCCGCACCTCCTTGTTTCCCTTCCAGCCAATGCCTGCAGACCGGGGGGTATATCAGGAGCAGCAGGGTGAGTCAGTCCTTGTTCTGGACTTCGTGTCACTCCTATGACCTGTGTCTCTGGCTCCGTTCTCCAGTTCCTCCGTTTACCTGCTTTGCCTTCCAGTTTGTTCCTGTACTACCGTGGAACCACAAGCACCAGCAACCCTTGCACTTGAGTTCTAGCTTCACACCTTTACCAGCTACAGTGTGCTCCAGCCCTCTGCAGTAGAGACTCTCCTCCAGGTGCATCTCGTCATCTACACCTGTTCATCAGCCTGCAAGCTGCCAGTGTTATTCAAACTGCACTGAGAACTTTAACACTTGTCTCCTGCAATTGCTACCAGGTTTGCTACTCCCACTAACATCTCTGCTGGCTCCACGGTCCAACAACTATCGGTTCCCATACCGACACATCGATCCCCTGATCGATTGAACTTACCTTACAGACTTTGCCATAGACTCTCAGCTTCCACGCTGCATATTCACAATTGCATTTTGTTTCTGTTGTTATCAAGTATTCCTGCTGCCATATTGTTTAAAGCCTATTGTTTAATAAACAACATTGCGCACATGCGCAGGAATCCAATCCGGCCTCCTCACTTCTTCCACCCTACCTCCACTGACCCACTAGCGCCCCCTTCGGGGACACAAACTAAACAGAACCTGACAGTGGCACTCCAAAGACACATTACCACTATATGACCCAAAAAAAAACACAGCAAATTTTATGATTTAAAAAAATGCAGTATGGTGTCACGGTACAAATACAAGCAAAAATAAATTTAATTAAAACAAAAAAAAAACTTAACATTCTCTAAAGATGACATTACACATGTAAGTGGTTTACAAACCACTTTCTAGTACTCCAGCCTCTAGCATGACAACGACTTTTTTTAATAAAAAAAAAAACATGGATCACTTATATATAAAACATAGTCATAATTTTTAACGTAAAAAACTCCCAAAAGGAAAACATTATTGCAGGACAAATCAGAGACACAACAAGTCCAAATTACACATGCTAAATATCTGTCTGAAAAACACATGACATACAATAAAGTAAGATGTTACATTGGCTTTTAGCTAACACATGACCCAAAACAATGTATTTGCAGACACACACTTGAAGATGGGAGTAATATGCAACGACACATGACACAGATTACAAAATAAAACTTAAAAAAAAAAAAAAAAACATGCTCACCATTCTTCCTTGGTCTATCTGAATCCCGGACATGGGTTGCAGAGACAACTTCAGGAGGTATTACACTCCGCATGGGCTCCTCATACTCCAGATATCTTGCAATATAGGGCTGCCCACCACCGGTTTGCCGAGCCGACTTGGCCTCCTTGGCCATTTTGGACTTGACACGTCGCTTTATGTCATAGTACCGTTTGCGGCATGTGTCCTCCGTCCGCTTGACCACCCCCTCACTATTGACAGCAGCAACAACTTTCGACCACAACACCGTCTTCCTCCGTGTTGGCACCTTGGCGGACTCAGGGCCAAATAGCTGCCTCTGATACTTCATCAGCTCACGCACCAATGCCACATTTTCAGCAAAACTAAACTTAACATTCCGCCCAGTCTTAGTAGTGGTGCGTGGCTGCAGAGCACTCTGACTGTCACTGTCACTTGAGGCTGCTGCAGCAACCTCACCCACCTCCTCCACCTCACTAACCTCACTAACACTCACCTCCTCCACCTGACCGACCTCCTCCCCCTCACTCACACCCTCCACCTCTGAGTCACACATAATTGTGTGTCTAAACCGTTAACACAGGAAAAAAAAAAGACAAACAACACACTCCTCCACTACCACTACACAACTCTCTCACACACACACACACACACACACACACACACACACACACACACACACACTGACAAGGGACTATAAAGAAAAATAACTTGGACTAAAAATGAGACAAAACCACAAAATACAAGATAACAAGAATGACAAGACGACTTTCAAACACAATACCACACTCAGAAATCGCTACCAACACTCCTCTTCAAACCACAAATTCACCTACCTCCACAGCACAACCTCCCTCCTCCTCACCACTAACTAAACCCACGAGGTGCGGACGGTTTGGGGTGTATTTATATGGTTGTGCACAGACACTCCTACCATCTGAAACACAACCAATCACAAATGGGGATGAAAATCGAAACTGAAAGTGAAAATGCGGCCACGGGGAAAAAAAACCCTGCCGCATTTAACTTAGGGAAAAAACCAGCAAATCCAACAAAAACACGTACGCAAACGACAATGACGGCCGTAAATGTACCAAAAAAAAACGACTGGCATTGACATCGGAAAACACGAAAACCATAAAGTCGACTGCTTCGTAACTTTGCGTATATGGATTCAAAAAGTTGCATGAAAATGCACCCGATACAAAACGAGTTTAAACACTACACAAACCGACTCAAACACGAATATTAGTAAATATTGCCCCAAGTGTGATTTTATACAGGAACCTCTAATCTCGTATATATATCATTAAATTTGAAAGAATGTAAAAGAGAGAAAAGGACAAACCAAATTTCTGCAGTGGGGTACACTGTGTTCCACAGGGAATACATCAGGGTGTAGGGATGGATTTTGATCCAGGCACCTACAGGTTAAAGCTTTAGCTGTCCCAGGATGTATTGGGGCCTCCTCTATAACCCCACCTCCAGGCATTGTGAGCTCAGTTTCGAGACTAGTTGGTGCCTGCAGAGCAGGCTAGTAAACAGGAGGGCTGCGCTGGGCAGCCCTGAATAAAGCTTTCTAAGAAGACTTCAAGGGCCGCAGCACTGTTACATGTCAGAGTGAAATTCAGCGCTGCGGCTCCATCACCTCTCAAGCGGCGTCGCATACTCCCGTGGCCTGTTCCCGGGTACTTGCGGCGGAGACGCTCCAGCTGCTACAGGGAGGAGGTAAGAGGGTCCCTCAGGCGGGACCCGCCACTAAATCGCGTTCCATTCGCAGTTTAGGGAGATGGACTGTGACGCTGGCGTGAACACTGTTGTGCACAGGGACCCAACTATATTTGCCAAGGCATAGGAGTACAGGTCAGGTGTACTAACACCCAGTTTAATAAGACTCCGTAGGACCAGGCGTTGAGGACCAGCATAGGGGAGCCGGTGCTTGACCTGTAGCCCCTACCCCGGCCCAGGGCGCCATCTCTGAGCCACCCTGGAGTTGCCTTTCACTCTCCCTCACTCCCTGACTGAGACGCTGGGTGCCATATTAGGTATAGCTGCGGCTGGTCTCCGGGACTGCAGGGCAAGAACTCCCTTGTAAAGCCGCCTGTATACAGCGCTGTGACTTTACAAACACATATATATATATATATATATATATACTGATATACTATTGTATACTAGTCCAGTGCAGTTTTATTGTCATAACTAATAATTATCTGTATTGTCACTGTGACTGTGTGCCTATATCTGCTGTGTGGATTTCACTTTCGGTGTTTACAAAGATATATCTAGCACAATATTCTGTACCCTAAGGGACTAGGGGGGGTCATTCCGACCCGTTCGCTCGCTGCGGGTCCCTGCTGCGCAGTGGCGTAACTAGCGAGCGGTGGGCCCAGGTGCGGCAAAATGCTTTGGGCCCCCCCCCCTCATCCCATCTAAGTCCACCCCCTCACCCCTGGAGAGGATCTGGTGAGGGGGACCTGCTCAGGGCCAGAGAAATGGATACCTAGCAACAGTGCCGTAACTAGACATTTTAGCACTGTGTGCAAGAAACGGCATCGGAGCCGCACCCCTGCATGCAAAACAGGGGCAGTGCGCGCCGTAGGCGCGCGCAAAAATACATAGTGGCGTGGCTTCGTGGGGAAGGGGTGTGGCCACAAAATAATACCAATTCATAAAACGGTGCACAGTAGTCTCCATTATTCAAATTACGCCGCACAGTAGCACCACTACACCAGGTAGAGACCCTTTTACACCTTACAGCAGACAGATTCCTCTTTTTACACATTACGGCAGACAGCGTCCCCTTTTTACACATTACGGCAGACAGCGTCCCCCTTTTTACACATAACGGCAGACAGCGTGCACTTTTTACACATAATGGCAGACAGCGTCCCCTTTTTACACATAACGGCAGACAGCGTGCCCTTGTTACACATAGCGGCAGACAGCGTACACTTTTTAGACATAACGGCAGACAGCGTACACTTTTTAGACATAACGGCAGACAGCGTACACTTTTTACACACAACGGCAGACAGCGCCCCCCTTTTTACACATTACGGCAGACAGCGTCCCCTTTTTACACATTACGGCAGACAGCGTCCCCTTTTTACACATTACGGCAGACAGCGTCCCCTTTTTACACATTACGGCAGACAGCGTCCCCTTTTTACACATTACGGCAGACAGCGTGCCCTTGTTACACATTACGGCAGACAGCGTCCCCCTTTTTACACATTACGGCAGGCAGATTCACCCTTTTTACACATTGCGGCAGGCAGATTCCCCCTTTTTACACATTGCGGCAGGCAGATTCCCCATTTTTACACATTGCGGCAGGCAGATTCCCCATTTTTACACATAGCGGCAGGCAGATTCCCCATTTTTACACATTGCGGCAGGCAGATTCCCCCTTTTTACACATTGCGGCAAGCAGATTCCTCCTTTTTACACATAGCGGCAGGCAGATTCCCCATTTTTACACATTGCGGCAGGCAGATTCCCCATTTTTACACATTGCGGCAGGCAGTCCCAACAAAGACAGAAAGAAAGAAAGACAGAAAGAAAGAAAGAAAGAGACGGAAAGAAAGAAGAATTATACTTACCCTCTCCGCTGGATCAGGCTCCTCGGTGCAGCTTGACGATTCCCGGGCAGTAGAGAAGGAGGAGGAGGGAGGTGGAGGAGGGAGCCGCAGCAGCGCTGTGTTATTGGTGGAGGCGCTGCTGCCGCTGCCCCTCTGCTTCACTATAGGCTGTTCTCGGAAGACAGCCTATAGTGAAGCAGAGGGGCAGCAGCAGCAGCGCCTCCACCAGTACCAAAGCGCTGCTGCGGCTCCCTCCTCCACCTCCCTCCTCCTCCTTCCCCCGTACTGCTGCTCCTCTCCTCTCCGCAGCGGCATGTAATGAGTCAGTTTGACTCATTACATGCTTTGGGCCCCTGGACAGAGGTACTGGTTGCACTGGCGGTAGTTCCGCCTCTGCTGCTGCGCATGCTGGACGGCCGACGGCCATGGCAGGACATGGCAGGACAGCGATCGCCTCTGCCTGATTGACAGACAGAGGCGATCGATGGGTGGGAGGGGGCGAAACAGCGGCATTTGGCCACCATTTTGTAGGCACGGTCCGGCCAACGCAGGGCCGCAGCGGCTGCGTGATGACATACGCAGCTGCTGCGGGCCAGGGAGCGAGGAGTAGCTCCCGGCCAGCTCGCTAAAACTGGCCGGGAGTTACTCCTGAAGTGCAAAGGCATCGCCGCTGTGCGATGCCTTTGCACTTCTGCGAGGTGGGGCCGGACTGACATGCGGGGCGGACTAGCCCCATGCTGGGTGTTCCCCCGCATGTCAGGAAAGTTGATCGTAGCTGTGCAAAATTTTGCACAGCTACGATCAACTCTGAATGACCCCCTAGGTGCATCAGGGTCGTTTATATAGTGCGTCACTGTATTTACCAATTATACATATTATACTGTGTACTCAGTCACTTACTTACCGGATTTATTCGCAGGTGTTGTATACTGGGTACTCCGTTGCATACTAAAGAATTTATTCGCAGGTAGTGTCTAGCTTTATCGTTCTCATACGCTCTATTGTTGCATTTACAGATATGTCTAACACAAAGGGCAGTAAATCTGGGGATGCTGCCGCATCATGCAGGGCATGCACCAAGGATTTACTTGAGGGGGAAGTTTTACATGATGGTTTGTGTAATGTGTGCCATACCTCTCCCAGTCAGTCCGCAGCTCCAGCAACCAATCAGGAGCCACCCTAGGATATGTTCTCAACTCTGTTGGGTACTCTGGTGGACCACCTTACGCCTACTATGGGATCACCTGTGCCACTACAGTCACAAATTGTCCCTATGGTTAATCCGCCTTGGGTGGATAATTTCTCTAACCAGTTGCAGCAATTAAATCAATCTTTGGTTAGCCATAAATCTACTATAGGTCACACTCGTGCCCCTAGGTCATCTAAGTGGGCTGCTACTTCCTCACAGTACACGCATCTCTCAGAAGTTTCTTCTGATGAGGATGGGGAACTAACTGTGCTGTCAGACACTGAATCAGATGCTTCTGACGAGGAATCTTCTTTACAGGTTGATGTCCCTGACTTGGTGGTTGCTGTTAGACAGATCCTCCAAATATCTGATGATGATGAGGAAACCACTGCAGTGGCTAAGAAACCTGACAAGTTTAAACGTTAGAAGGTGACTAAAACTCTATTACCACATTCTGACCATTTAGTGGACATATGCCGAGAACCCTGGTCTGAGCCAGGGAAGAAATTCCCCCTATCTAAACGGGCCATAGCTCGATATCCTCTCTCTGCAGAGTTATGTAACAAGTGGGAAAATCCGCCACTGGTGGATCCCCATGTCACCTGTCTGGTGGTATCTTCTACTCTGCCTGTCACTACTGTCACCTCATTGAAGGAACCGACAGACAAACGTGTGGAGGGTTGCCTGACATCTGTTTACTCCCTAACAGGTGCTGTACATAGACCCACTATTGCTGCCTCCTAGGCGGCAAAAGGTATTGAAGCATGGGTTCAGGCACTGGAGAAAGAGCTACCCGATGAATTATCTGACAAGGCCAGACAATATCTGTCTCACATTACCACCGCTGCCTATTATATCCAGGAAGCGTCCTCTAAGGCAGGTGTATTGGCGGCTAAGGCGTCGACTTTGTCTGTCCTGGCCCTCCGTATCCTGTATTTGAGGTCATGGAAGGTGGACCTGGACTCCAAAAAGACCTTGGAGGTACTCCCTTTTAAGGGAGACATCTTGTTTGGAGAAGACCTAAATAAAATTGTGTCTGATTTAGTGGCTGCTAAGACTGCATTTCTCCCAAATCCTACTCCCTCTGTACAGGGAGCAAAAGGTACCACTTGTTGTTCCTTTCGGCCTCATGGGAAACCAAAAGGTCAGGCATACCTGAGACCGTTTCGTGCTACCAAAACCACAAAGCCCAAAACAAAAAAGTCCTGGGCGGCGCGTCAGCCTGCTTCTAAACAAGACGAGCCTGCTGCATGATAGGCGGGCCTCCCCCTGGGGGATCCCAGGGTGGGAGGCCGACTTCTACAGTTTACCCAGGTCTGGTTAAAGACCACTTCATATGCATGGATGCAGGAAGTCGTCTGTCATGGGTACGCAGTCCCCTTCAAGAGACGTCCCCCTCGCCAGTTCTGCACCATGGTTATCCCTTTGGATCCATTAAAAGCGCATGCTGTACAATTGGTGGTGGGTTCCCTCCTGGATACAGGAGTGGTGGTGCCGGTACCTCTGTCCCCAGAGAGGCACCTCCACCCTGTTTCTAGCTCCGAAACCCAATGGGTCATTCTGGCCTATACTCAACCTCAAATCATTGAACAAGTTTGTGAGAGTATCCAAATTCCGTATGGAAACTCTGCGCTCAAATGTACTGGCCATGGAACCCGGAGACTATATGATATCCCTGGATATACAGGATGCATACCTGCATATACCTATTGCCATGTCGCATCAGCAATATCTGCGGTTTGCTATTGGCAACATCCACCATCAGTTTCAGGCTCTGCCATTTGGACTGGTTACGGCCCCTCGGATCTTCACCATAACCTTCACCAAGGTTATGGCCGTAATGACGGCTCATCTCCGTCGCCAGGGAATCAGGATTCTGCCATATCTGTTGATCCTCGCAAACTCCCACAATGTCCTTCTAAGCCATCTACAACTGACAGTAAGCTTCATACAAGCCCATGGGTGGCTCATCAATTGGAAGAAATCCTCGCTGGTCCCAGCTCAGAGCATGGTGCACCTTGGGGCATCTGCTGGACACGCACAGTCAACGGCTGTTTCTGTCTCCAGAGAAGATCCTGAAGCTTCAGGACAGGATAAGATGCTTCCTTTGTCAGCCCAGAGTATCGATACACTCAGCAATGCAAGTACTAGGTCTGATGGTGTCGGCATTCAACGTGGTAGAGTATGCTCCGTTTCATTCCCGCCCTCTGCAGAGGTTTATCCTTTCCAAATGGGATGGCCTACCTCATCGGATCAGGTCTCATATGATCACTTTGACTCCGGAGCTTCGTCTGTCGCTGACCTGGTCGCTTCAGGACCAGCAATTAAGCAGGAGCCGTCCCTTCTGGATCCCCGATTGGGTCCTGCTGACAACGGACGCCAGACTGAGAAGCTGGGGCGCGGTGTTGGAGCAACACTCTTTTCAAGGTCGGTGGACCAAGGAGGAATCACTCCTCTCAATAAACATTCTGGAGTTGTGGGCAGTGTTCAATGCATTGTCTATTTCGCTGCCGATAGTACAGAACAGGCCTGTTCAAGTACGGTCAGACAACGCCACCACGGTGGCATACATCAACCATCAAGGCGGCACTCGAAGCCGCATGGCAATGTTAGAAGTGTCAAAAATCCTTCAATGGGCGGAACGCCATCTGCCAGCAATATTGGCAGGGTTCATTCCGGGTGTCCTCAACTGGGAAGTGGACTTCCTCAGTCACCAGGACGTGCACACCGTAGAGTCGAGACTTCCGGAAGTCTTTCAACTCCTAGTGGACAAGTAGGGCCTACCAGATGTAGACCTGATGGCGTCTCGACACAATCACAAAGTTCCGGTCTTCGGATAAAGGACCGGGGATCCTCAAGCAGCGTTTTATGATGCACTAGCCATTCCATGGAACTTTCGGCTGCCTTACGTGTTCCCTCCAGTGTCACCCACTTCCCTCCAGTGTTACCCAATGTCCTATGGAAGTTCAAGCAAGAAGGAGGAATACTACTTCTAGTCGCTAAAGTGTGGCCCAGATGGCATTGGTTCTCAGAGCTGCAGGGTCGATCTATAGAGCATCCTCTTCTACTTCCTCAGTGACCAGATCTCCTCGTACAGGGCCCTTGTCTCTACCCAGACCTGGCCAGGCTAGCTTCACTCCTAGGGGCAAAAGGATTTTCTGAGGTGGTCATCCAAACTATGTTGAAGGCCCGCAAATCGGCATCTCCCCGGATCTATTACAGAGTCTTATTTCACCTGGTGTGCTGATTCAACAAGGCCTGGACTTGGGCCTTCATCTGGCCTCCCTCAAGGTTCACATATCTGCCTTGTCGGTGTGGTTTCAGAGAAAGATTGCATCTATATCTGACGTTCATACCTTCACTCAGGGTGTATTGCGGATTCAACCTCCCTATGGTGGTCATTCCGTGTTGTTCGCTTGGTAATTTTCTTCGCATCGCAGCGACTTTCCGCTAATTGCGCAATGTTCGCACTGCGACTGCGCCAAGTAAATTTGCTATGCAGTTAGGTATTTTACTCACGGCATTACGAGGTTTTTTCTTCGTTCTGGTGATCGTAATGTGATTGACAGGAAGTGGGTATTTCTGAGCGGAAACTGGCCGTTTTATGGGAGTGTTTGAAAAAACGCTACCATTTCTGGGAAAAACGCGGGAGTGGCTGGAGAAATGGAGGAGTGTCTGGGCGAACGCTCGGTGTGTTTGTGACGTCAAACCAGGAACGACAAGCACTGAACTGATCGCACTGGAAGAGTAAGTCTCGAGCTACTCAGAAACTGCACAGAGAAGTCTTTTCGCAATATTGCGAATCTTTCGTTCGCAATTTTCATAAGCTAAGATTCACTCCCAGTAGGTGGCGGCTTAGCGCGTGCAATGCTGCTAAAAGCAGCTTGCGAGCAAACAACTCGGAATGAGGGCCTATGTCCCTCCTGTGGCTCCATGGGATTTGTCTGCTGTCCTGATTGCCCTGCAAGAGTCTCCATTTGAGCCTCTTGAGTCAGTGGACCTTAAATGGCTTACGGCTAAGGTCCTGTTCTTACTGGCTATGGCCTTTGCCAGGAAGGTGTTGGATCTAGGCGCTTTGTCCTGTCGTCCACTCTTTCTGATATTTCATTGTGACCGAGCAGTTCTTAGAACTTGCCCTGGTTATTTACCTAAGGTGGTGTCATCTTTTCACCTTAATCAAGAAATTGTGGTTCCAGCCTTCATCTCCTCTGACTTGGGTTTCCACAAACGAAGCTGCCTGCGAACAAGCAAACCTTGATCAGATGGATTAGAATGGTGATTGCACAAGCTCATGCACAGGCTGGACTTCCAGCTGCTGCTGCTATTAAAGCCCATTCTACTCAGTCTGTTGAAGCCTCTTGGGCGGCCCGCCGTGGCGCATACACAGAACAATTGTGCAAGGCGGCTACGTGGTCCTCAGTGAACACGTTCATTAGGTTCTATGCCTTTGATACTTCCGCCTCCCAGGATGCTTCCTTTGGACGCTGGGATTTCATACCCGCTAAGGCGCATCCCCTCCCTTGAGGAACTGCTTGAGGACATCCCCGATGTATTCCCTGTGGAACACAGCATACAGAAAAGGAGATTTATGGTAGACTTACCATTGTTAAATCTCTTTCTGCGAGGTACACTGGGTTCCACAGGGCACCCGCCCTGACACACCTAGCTTCTTTGGGTTGTATGGCATTAGCTACTGGTCCCTTCTCCTGTCGTGAGAATGTGGCTCTATGTGACTAACATCTACCTTCTCTTTTACCTGCTCCTGCAAGACTGGTTAACGAAACTGAGCTCACAGTGCCTGGAGGCAGGGTTATAGAGGAGGCACCAATGCATCCTGGGACAGCTAAAGCTTTGACCTGTTGGTGCCTGGATCAAGATCCATCTCTACACCCCAATGTATTCCCTGTGGAACCCAGTGTACCTCGCAGAAAGAGATTTAACAATGGTAAGTCTACCATACATCTCCTTTTAAGGGTTGATTTATCAAGCAGTGAAAACAGTGGAATCAAGTGCATTCTGTCACGATCCGGGTACTGAGACACCGCTTTCTACCTGTTAGGTGCCTCCTGAGGTTGGCTCAGCGAGCCAGGGCCGGGCCTTAGTTATATTTATTGCCTGCAGCGCTGGCTTCAGCGGCCGCCTCACTATATGTACTCACGGAGGTGTGGCGCTTCCAGCCCCGTCGCGGACATCCCTGACGCGACTGTGGTTCTCTGCTGGATGCGCGTCCTTGTGTGCCTCGGCCGCCACTTCCATCCCTGTGGCCGCGGTGCGCGTTTGGGCGCATGGAGTCTCTGTTGCTGCGGCCTCCGCCGCCATTGTTGTTTGCACATGTTGCCCAGTGCTTAGTTCCCCTTCAGTTTCTGTCAATAGGCGCAGCCATCTTGGACTCTAATTACATGTTATCATTTCACCTATCCGTAGTGCTGCTGAAGCCAGGGAGTACTTGTCAGCCAATCCCTGCTGTCCAGCAGGTATAAATATCCTGTCCCAGCACCCAGAAGGTTGTCAGTGCTTCAATTGTCCCTCCAGCGTTTCCAGTGTGCAGTTCTCTGTGGATTCTCCTGTGGATCTCTCCTGCATTACAGCCTGACTCCCTGGTGATTCTCCTCTGTGGTGCAGTTCCAACTCTCCTGTGTCCAAGCCCTGTGGTGCAACCTGTTTCCTTTGCTCTCGCACCCAGTGTGTGATACTCTGTTTTCCAGCAGCTACTCTCCAGCTTCATCTACAGTGTTCCTGCAAACCCCAGCTTCATCTACAGTGTTCCTGCGAACCCCAGCTTCATCTACAGTGTTCCTGCGAACCCCAGCTTCATCTACAATGTTCCTGCGAACCCCAGCTTCATCTACTGTTTTCCTGCGAACCCCAGCTTCATTTACAGTTTTTCACGAACTCTATTATTATTTAGTTTCACTTGCCGTCCCCAGCATCACGTTTTACCTCACCTGGGTTCCCAAGCATTATACTGAACTTTTAGTTACTTTCTGGATTACTGGTCATTACCAGTTGTGCTCTCAATATTCACTTGTGACATTTATTTTCTCATTGCACCTTATATGACTTTTCATTTAATAAAAACCCTCAAAGACATTCTCAGTTGTCGTGGTCACGCCTTCGGGCATTTACTGCTACTGTCCTAACGCATGTCTAGGAGTCTACTTTCTCCTCCTAAGTTCCGGTATCCGTCAGCTTCTACAACTGAGGCTTCCAGCTACCGGCACCAGCCCTCAGTTGTGACACATTCTATAACATGATAAGTAGAATCTGATTGGTTGCCATGGGCAACTTTTCTACTTGTCCACTTCTCCAAGGGCCGTAACTAGGTGTGTGCAGAGGGGGCACCAAACATAGTGCTGCAGGGTAGGGGGTGCTGTTGGCAGCACTTGACAATTATCTGTTCAATTACTTTCACTTGCAGCTTTCACCCCCTTCAAAGCCCAGCATCTCCTGACCACCACTGTCTCCTACCCTGACCCCTTCTGTCGCTAATAATACCTATAAAACATTCATGAACTCAACTTGAGATTTATTTGGTATTTAGTCAGATTGTCCTTTATTATATTTCAAGATGCTGACATACCCGGGATTTGAACCCATTGCCTGTGGCATTGCAGTCAGAAAATGTATTCATTGAGCTATCTGCATAGAAAGGTAGATAATTCTAAGCTAGAGAATTCTAAATATTTGAAGTTTACCTTTTACCTTGTGAAAAAATGATCAGCATTGCAGCTGAGCAGATATATGTAGTGTTTGGCTGTGCACTACATAGATCTGCTCAATTGCAATGATGATTAAGGGGGTCATTTCGAGCTGATCGCTCGCTAGCTATGTTTTGCAGCGCTGCAATCAGATAGTCACCGCCTATGGGGGAGTGTATTTTCGCTTTGCAAGTGTGCAACTGCTTGTGCAGCCGAGCGGTACAAAAACAGTTTGTGCAGTTTCTGAGTAGGTCTGAACTTACTCAGCCGCTGCGATCACTTCAGTCTGTCCGGTCCCGGAATTGACGTCAGACACCCGCCCTGCAAATGCACGCCTGCGTTTTTCCAACCAGTCCCTGAAAACGGACAGTTGACACCCATAAACGTGCTCTTCCTGTCAATCTTCTTGCGATCGGCTGTGCGAATGGATTCTTCGTTAAATCCATCGCCCAGCACCGAACCGCTCTGTACCCGTACGACGCATCTGCGCATTGCGGTGCATACGCATGCGCAGTTTTGCTGAGTTTTGACCTGATTGCAGCGCTGCAAAAATAGCTAGTGTGCGATCAGGTCGAATGACCCCCTAAGTACCAGTAGCTTCATATAGTGTTCATAGTTTTTATGCAGGATCAAATAGCTCAATGAGTAGTGTGTTTGATTAGAATTCAACAGATTATAAGTTTGAATCCTGGGTATGGCAGCATATTGAAATGTGTTATTTAATCAAGGGTTCCGTAACTGAATAGCAACGAGCTCTCAAGTTAAGTGCATGAATGTGGTAAAAAGAGGATTTGTGTCCAAATCCATTCTCTTGAAATAGTCTATAAATGTGTGTGTATTATCTTTATATATATATATATATTTATACGAAAGGGGATGCAGTCAATTTACCTCCAATCAAAATCCCGACAGTCGAAATCCCGACAGCAATTGACCGACGGTCAAATTCCAGACAAGGTCAAAATCCCGACATGGACAAAATACCGACATTTAAAATACCGACAAGGTAAAAATATCAACATGCAAAATGCCGACAGGTCAAAATGCCGACATGAGTTTTTCATGATTTTTTAATTGAAACCGACTTGTTCATACTTTACCATCCCAGTGGACCTGGAGGGGGAATATAATAGTGTGCCGAGCACAGCGAGGCACCATGCCCGAAGCATGGCGAGCCCATGTCCATGTCGACACACACACAAAAACAGCGAAAAATGCATGTCTGTATTTTAACCTGTCGGCATTTTACATGTCGGTATTTTGACCTTGTCGGTATTTTAAATGTTGGTATTTTGTCCATGTCGGGATTTTGACCGTCGGTCAATTGCTGTGAGGATTTCGACCGTCGGGATTTTGATTGGAGGTATTTCATACCAATCCCTGTGAAAGACCTCACTCACTCATCACTAATTCTTTTACTTTCTGATATGTTAGGAAGCCAGTGGTGCAAGTAGAAAAAATGTCTTATAGGCGCACGTGACCAAAAATGGGTGTGGACAAATGCCACATGGGGCGTGGCCAATGAAAATGGGGGAGTAATACACATATTGGGGAGGGGCAGATACACATATGACCTCAATAGTGCCTGATACACGTTGCCCCACAGTTCCAGATATACATTGCCGCACAGTGCCAGAAATACATTGTCCCACAGTGCCAGATACACATAGCCCCACAGTGCCAGATACACAAATGCCCCCAGAGTGCCAGATATACATTGCCTCACAGTGCCAGATACACAAATGTCCCCACTGTGTCATATATACATTGCCCCCACTGCCAGATATAGAAATGCCCCCAGAGCCAGATACACATGTCCCCCCAGTGCCAGATATGCCCCCAGTGCCAGATACAGAAATGCCCCCACAGTGCCAGATATGCTCCCAGTGCCAAATATGCCCCCAGTGCCAGATATGCCCCCAGTGCCAGATACACATGTCCCCGAGTGCCAGATATGCCCCCAGTGCCAGATACACATGTCCCCCAGTGCCAGATATGCCCCCAGTGCCAGATACACATGTCCCTGCAGTGCCAGATATGCCCCCAGTGCCAGGTACACATGTTCCCCCTGCCCCCCTTCCCCTGCTGCTTACCGCTGCTACTGTCCTGTGTATGAGGGGAGGAGGCTGCCGGTCCGCGACCTCTGATTGGCTCACGGGCCGGCGTTGAATTGAAGGGAGACACTGAGGGGCAGGAGAGGCGCACCCTGCGCTTTCCTCCCCTCAAGCAGCAGTGGCGGTGAGCAGCATCAGAGGGAGGGAGGAAGCGGCGGCCCGTCTGCGGTGGGTACGGCGTACCCACGGCTAAATTCTTAAGGGTACGCCATACCCGGCCACTTGCACCGCTGTAGGAAGCTGACATTTAACATAGGTATTCTTCAAGTGGGAAATAGGAAAACTACATAATTAGAATTTTTATAAACCTCCCCTAAGGGGGTTAACAGAGTGTTGACATAATGACATCATTACCGATGCGTAGCTTGCGTTGTAAAATTTAATAAACTACAAAAATGGTACACATATGCCCCACAGTGCCAGGTAAACATATGCCCCACAGTGCCAGGTACGCATATGCCCCCAGTGCCAAGAACACATATGTCCCCACAGTGCCAGATACATATATGCCCCACAGTGTCAGGTACACATATGCCCACAGTGCCAGGTACATACATGCCCCTAGTGCCAGGTACACCCCCCCCCCCCTCATCGCCCCCCCCCCCCCCCCCCGTGCTGCTCTCCGCGCTGCTGCTCTGTTAAGTCTGCTGTGTGTTAGGGGAGGAGATCGAAACATGCACCTCTCCTGGCCCTCAGTCTCCAGTGGCGGTGTGTATCTCCAATCAGGCACCGGTCCATGAGCCAATCAAAGCTTGCGGTCCGGCAGCCAATCAGGAGCCTTAGCTGCCACTAATTCTCTTACTTCTCAATATATTAGGAAGCTGAAATGTAACATAGGTATTCTGCAGGTGGGAAATTGGAAAACTACGTAATTATAATTTTAATAAACCTCCACTAAGAGGATGAACAGGGGGTTGACATAATGACGTAATTACTGATGCGTGGCTTGCGCTGCGTGAACGATAACGCCCAAATGGACAATCAAATCAAAATTTGGATTGCACCTCCAGTGGGTAAAATGTAATAAACTATAAAAATGGCCCTGTCACTTTTTACTGTATCTGCTATGGGTGCTCCTCGGCTAACACCACACTCTCTCCCCTGCCCTGCTCACCCCCTTCTGTCATCTCTTTGCCCCCCTATACAGACTGGGAACCAGGAGATGCCAGGGGGCTCCCTCTCTCTTTTTGCTGATGACCCTTGTTAGCATAAGATTAGTATAATCGGCAGAGATGTGGGTGGGGGCAATGGTGGGGTAGGGGGTTGGGTGTAATCACCTCAGGAGAGAGGATGATAGGAGCCATTCTGTGCTGGTCACATGGTCATCAGAGCTTCTCTCCCCCTATGCTGCAGACACTTTGTCATATGAAACTTCAGAGAATAGTTACCTACTTTTAATATCTCCTCTTGGGGAGAAGTCCAGAGAGGAGACGCTGGAGGTAACTTCGGGGGGGCAGGGGCAAGTTGTGACATCATCAAGCCCTGCCCCCACACCGGGAAAATGCAGCGATTCGCGGGTCCGCGGGAAGCTGGCGGGGATAAAATTACGCGATTCACATCATTTTTGCCCCTTTCCCACCACATGGACCCTGCGAATACCAGTGAGTATCTCTTCATCCTGCCAGCATCACTAGGGTGTGGGCAGGATGTTGGAGATCTGCCTGCCCCAAAAATCGGGAGCCTTCCGCAACTTCCGGGAGAGTAGGCAAGTATGCTTTGTATGTGCCTTTTACTTCACACTTTATATCTCTCAGCCTGTGTGCCATGTTCTCCCTCTAAGTACTGTTTTATCGAAGTATTAGATCCTTGTGCAAGCATTAAGGTATACTGTATTTTGCTGTAATATGACATGTGTACAGGTAATAAAATGTGTTCCTCTTGCTGAAATGTGACATCAAATGATTGCACCTAAACTGTTACCTGGAAGCGCTGTTTGTACCTCAACATATTGGGGAGCGTTTGCAATTTCTATTTCTTTTGTGTGTAAGCAGCTAGTGTTGTTACTGTTATTATTGGTAGAAATAAAATATTAATTGGTAGAATGTTGTAAAAAATTGTATAAATATTTTATTTGATCTGTACTATACTTGATATTACCAAAAATGCACAGTGAATTTACTGTTTCATTAGGACTAAATTCATCTGAGTGATTTCTCCTTGTATACGTTTTAGCTATCTATCTGTATATCTATCTATCTATCTGTCTATCATGGGCTCTGCTGTCTGGCGTAATGTGTATAAGAGGCTGTACTGTTGCGCAATGTGTATAAGGGGCTCTGCTGTCTGGTGTAATGTGTAAAAGAGGATTACTTTATGGTGTAATGTAAATAACAGACACTACTGTGGTCAGGTGTAATGTGTATAAGGGGCTCTGCTGTCTGGTGTAATGTGTAAAAGAGGATTACTTTATGGTGTAATGTAAATAACAGACACTACTGTGGTCAGGTGTAATGTGTATAAGGGGCTCTGCTGTCTGGTGTAATGTGTAAAAGAGGATTACTTTATGGTGTAATGTAAATAACAGACACTACTGTGGTCAGGTGTAATGTGTGTAAGGGGCTCTACTGTGCGGTGTAATGTGGATAATGAACACTACTGTGCAGTGTATTGTAAATTGGTACTGTTCTTTGTCCATGCCCGTTCCCCACGAAGTCATGCCCCTTTCTTTGTGGCATGCCTTATCCCTATTTCGAATATGGGGAGGGGGGCACCAATTCTCTTTCTGGCACAGGGCACTAAAATGTCTAGTTTCGGCACTGACTTTTCCACTCTTTTCACTGCTTGAAAGACATCGGGCCTAACTCAGCTGTAATATCGTGAAAAATTGCAAAACTACAACTCCTTTCTCTAGCATGCGGGGAACCGCCCAGCACAGGGCAAGGCAACCCGCATGCTAAACAGCGAAGCGCTAGCAAATTAAGGATAGCCCTCTGCCTTCGCAGCCTAGCTGTCTGTCTGTTTGTTCCAGGTTGGCACAAAAAGTACTGAGACAATTTTTTTGTAGTGAAAGCTCCTAAAAATAACCTGCACTTTGGTTCATCAAGATCTGTCAAGTTGAAGCTGAGCAATAACAAAAACAAAATGTATTGTTTGTTGCTCAATTATGGCCCAACCTTTAACTCAATTGACTTCACATTTGGCATAAAAATAGTTTAAATGGCAGGTTAGAATACAGGCTATGTGTTTTCCCATAACTCCCACTCACATTCCCATTTTTTAGGTACTGGTGTACCAACTCCAACACACATGCATGGCTAGGAACCCGCCATGCACAGCACATAATAGGGAGATCTGTAGTGCAGTTAGTTTGTATCAAAGAGATAATAAGGGCAAGTTAAAGTATCCGAGAGATACTTATCGAAAGTAAAAAAATATATACAAAACAAAATACTGCTGTGCCGCACATTGCCTGAAACCTGTTTAAGTGTGAAATTGCTTACCACAGAACTTTGGAACGGAGTAGCTGCACGTAGTAAAATCCACAATGTTTGTAGCTTATGATATAGTATGTCAGCATCTTCAGTCACCATATGTAGAACATGTAATGTATATTGATTGCTGTTAATTATATATAGTCTGCAGCCATAAATTAAGGTCTACATACTGTCCGAGACCGCTATTCATAAAAGCTGCCAGACCTCAGAATGCAGATAACTTGAAAGCAGCTCCACATTACAAGGAAATCCTTTGGAAATGTTGGGATCTAATTTACAAGAACTGTTGACACAGTCCTGTTACTTTGAGCTCCTTAGCACTTTTGGAGGTACTGACGCACCAACCCCAATGAGCATGCTCAAGTCGGACCCATCCAAACAGAGCGTGTAATGAGATGTTTGGCGCTGACAATGGCATTGCCATTCACACACGAGCGTGCAGTGATGATGCACGCCAATTTAGGCATAGCCAGTGGCATAACAGTGGATGCGAGACGCTCCCGGTTGTCACCCTTCCAGGGGGTGACACCAAAATACCGACTTCTCTGCAATGACAGGAGCCGGGTGCTGCAGTGTGACATTACCTCTCCAGTCACTGAGAAGGAGCAGGCAGTGCTGGAAGAGTCTCTGGGAGCAGCCCGCACACCCCCAGGAGTAAGGAAATTGAAGGGCTTCCCTACAAAGCCACACCCTTAAATAATGTGAGGGCGGCTTCCACAAGGTCACGACCCCGGTGTCGCCACTGGGCATAGTAATTTTAAGTACATTCAGATCTTCACAGTAAAAGGAGAACTTCTCTACTATTGTTTTTGTTCTTCAGAATATTACTTGAAATGTCACTCAGATGTCCAGATATAAAATCCTTTTTCAATATAATTCTAATGACGGCAATGGTTGGTACTACAGCTAGTCATAAAATAACCAATGAGAAACATCATCTGGTCAAATTCGGACACTGGACCAGCCTTTGGACCGCAATCATGTGGTATGTGGTGTTGTGAATCTGATGACCTCCACCTCTCTTGTCTGATGAACAGTTTTCCATTGGTGAGGTTAACTAAACTTGAGTTTCTTGGATAGTCATCTTCTGAATCCTTAGCAAAGACCACCCACCTGTACAAAGAATGTGAACCAGCAAGAAAGATGCAGGAAAACATGGATCTTGATCCTATCGAAGTCAATTACATTAGTAGCTTATATCCTCTATATGTATCTTCTAGATAATTTCCTATTTCTGTGTAAAGTAATGCAAACTGCACATGACATATTTTGGTCTTTCCATTGCTTGTTGGGGATCTTGTACTAACATTTTATTTAAAACTTAGTGAGGATGTCTACAGACACTTTGAAGGTCATTCAGGAGCAGTTGGAGGTGCTATCACCGCTGCTTCCTTGGAAGCAGCAGTGATCACGCTGTATGGTGATGGAGCTCCCATGTACCTCCAAGCTTTGTGAGAAACTTGCCTACACTCGCCTCACACACATTCTGAACTCACACAACTTATTGGACCCACTTCAGTCAAGCTTTCATACCCAACATGCCACAGAGACAGCAGTAAGGTAGTGAATGATCTGATCCCTACTAAATCTAAAGGCCACTACTTACTTCTTATTCTCCTTGATCTCTCTGCTGCTTTTGACACTGTTGACCACTTTCTTCTCATATAAACACTACAATCCCTAGGTCTCCAGAGGACAGCCTATTCTTGGTTCTCATCCTACCTATCTAATCGCTCTTTCAGTGTTCACTTCTCTGATTCCACCTCCTCTTTGATACCTCTATCAGTTTGAGTACCGCAAAGCTCAGTCTTAGGTCCTCTGCTTTTCTCAATGTATGTATACCACATCTCTTGGCAAACTAATCAGCTCTTTCAGATTTCAATATCATCTGTAAGTGGAGTACACTCAAATCTACCTATCCTCCCCAGATTTGTCACCATCTGTATTGGTCCTTGGGGGTAATTCAGACCTGATCGCTAGGCTGCTTTTTCTCACAGGATGCGATCAGGTCCGAACTGCACATGCGTATGCACCACAATGCGCAGGCGCGACGGACGACTGCACCAGGCAACGGTGCATAGCGACGGATGGTGCGAAAAAAGCGATCGCACGGGCGTTCACAAGGAGATTGACAGGAAGAGGGTGTTTGTTGGTGTCAACTGAGCGTTTTCTGGGAGTGTTTGGAAAAACGCAGGAGTAACAGGTCACGCTGCGCAGGGGGAGCCAGAAGGAGGGAGCCGGGCAGCGTTGAGCATCCTGAGGACACTCAACGCTGCCCAGGATTAAAAGGCCGCCTGATCCCTCAATCCCCGGGATTGGAGTTTCCAATCCCGAGATTGAAGTTTCCAATCCCGAGATTGAATCCTGGCCGATTTTTGGGCTAAATCCCAGGATCCCACCGATCCTGATCCCGGGATTGGCCACCCTAGATAACACATATCCTTGTGTATCAATGCCTATTTAACTATAGAGTGTAAGCTTGCGAGCAGGGCCCTCCTACCTCTCTGTCTATTACCCAGTTTTGTTCTAGTATTGTTATTCCAATTGTAAAGCGTAACGGAATATGCTGCGTTATATAAGAAACTGATATTGTAGCAGGAGACGTCTATTACATGCAGACGCCTCCTGCTACAGTAGTAATACGAGGATCAGGTACCCACCATCATGCGGCTTATGGCATCCATTGTGCAGCGCAAGCAGATTCCTGACCTATTTCCTCCCCCAAACACCGTGACACGCCTCAGTTATCACAAACAGAGTCCGTCGCTGCCCCTTCCCCACCTCCGAAATGGCATCAGTCTGTCAATCAATGACAGTCTGATGCTGGGTTGCTTGTGACATCACAGGACCATTTGCGCCAGCACAGGACGAGTCCAGCGCATGCGTAACGTTCCCAACATCGGTACTTTGTGGCAGGAGCCGCCTAGTGACCGCACCTGAATAAGGGCCATACTACTGTACCCAATTCTTACTGACGACTGAGTAGTATTGAGGCCACTAGTAATTAACAAAATGAATGGAACACAGATATAAAGTGACTTGGTGGCTGGTATGAGTTAACACTTTTGAAAACATTGTTAAATTACCATTTTTCCGTGTACCGCTAGGTCACAGCATGCCCAGGCCAGGGACGTGCAGTCAGGGGAGGCAGGGGAGGCAGTGCCTCCCCTGTCATAATCATTAAAATAATACAAAGAAGATACTTATGACACATATTCTGTGTCATAAGTATATTCTTTAGGCTTTATATTATTTTAATAATTTTTACTGTGTAAAATAATAGTTTTAAATGTGTTTGGGAGGCACCGCTGTCGGTGCCTCCAGCTGTCAATGTGAAAAGGCTTTATCCCGGGGAGATGGGGCCACGAACTGGGCAGTAAAAGCCCATTAAAAAAAGGAGCTGAAGCGGCACTGTTATGAGTGCCTCTTTGACAGGGGCGTGCTTTCATCCCATATAATTGCACGCCCCTGTCGCTATGACCAATGTGATTGGGCAGTGGGCACCTACTTTCCTGTTAGGATCAGCAGCGGTGGAGCGGGAAGCTGCTGGCTGCCCGTGTCAGCCCGGAATCAGCGGGAGGGGAGCTGTGAATCCCGGAGCCCTCCTCTCTACTGCCGCTGGTGCCCTTTGGAGCCGTTCTCTCTACTGCCGCATGGTGCCCTTTGGAGCCGTTCTCTCTACTGCCGCTGGCGCCTCTTTACGGCCGCTGGTTCTACCGCCGCTGGTGCCTTCCTCTCTACCGCCGCTGGTGCCCTCCTCTCTACCGCCGCTGGTGCCTTCCTCCCTACCGCCGCTGGTGCCCTCCTCTCTTCCGCCGCTGGTGCCCTCCTCTCTACCGCCGCTTCTGCACTCGGCGAAGGACCAGGGGCTCGCCAGCGCAGGACACAGATCACAGGTGCAAGGGCTGCTGCTAACTTGTGTGGATAGCAGCAGGAGGGGGGAGAGGAATAGGGGAATGCAAGCACTCTCAGCTGTTAACCCAGTGCAACCATTGCCCTGTCCTCCACACTGCCCACTTAAGTCCAACTATAGTACATACACATACAAAAGTATACACATCTGATCCTATGCTACACAATGTAATGTTGTATAGGATCAGAAACCAACTGTGAGAAACACACAACTAAACACTACACTACTAGACACTGACAGTCGCTATTTTGTTGTCAAGGATTTCCATTAACTTAACAGCGCTGAACCCGTGGCGCTATTAAGTTAATGAAAGCCCTCGACAACAAAATTGTATTCATGTCCTCCTCACACCCCTTCCACAGTCCCAAACACTAATATTTAGTTTATATAAAAATGTACAATATATTAGCCACCCGCAGTGCTCATCACAAGTTTGATCAGCAGGCGGGCTGTAAGTATTGGCGGCGGCATCGAACTGAGATGCGAATTAGCAGCGGGGGACGGGGCGGTTGATGGCAGCAATTTTGTAGGCCATTAGCGGTGGTGGTAGCGGGTAGGAGGGGCGTTAGCGGACATCAGGGACCGTGGCGGTAAGGTTTATAGCCGGACTTTGTGGATTATGGCTGCAGTGCCTCACCAGCCGATGATCTCACCGCACGCCACTGGCCCAGGCTGCCTTTATGTGGTTAGGCATGCTGGTGCTTGTACCACTACAATCTCTAGCATACCCATGGCTGCCAGGGTACTGTGGCACTTGAAGAACCCCAATAAGGGACTTCTAACACAATATAAATACATGCAGCATATTACACACGGGACTTCTATGGTCTGAACACGTTAGAGACTGGATGAGGGATATGCAGACAGTGGCAGGCATGCACAGCCAGCTCTCACACACTTACTACATACATACATACAGCAGCTGTGACTCCGCCTGGCACCCTGTGTGCACAGTACTCTCTCCCCCTGACAATATGTGTGTGTGTGTGTGTGTGTGTGTGTGTGTGTGTGTGTGTGTGTGTGTGTGTGTGTACGTGTGAATTGCAGGGCAGAGTGTGTTATACACATGATGTAAGCTAGCAGAGCTCCTTGCTGGGTAATATAACAACATTCCCCGGGCTCCCAGCTGAAGGGCTGCACCTCTCCTCCTCCTCCTCCCCCCGCATAGTAGGGGCAGGGCCCCGGACCGTGCTGCTGCTGCTAGTATAGAGCCTGTGTGTCGTCTCCCCGGCCGGTGCAGCAGCAGCAGCAGCAGCAGGTCACACACAGCGCAGCAGCAGCAGCAGGTTCTGTCTCTCCCTAGCATGCAGTGACCCCAGCAGCCAGTCCCCCTCTCTGCTACTAAACTTCCCAAACTTTCCCACCAGTTGGCAGAGGAACTCTACAGTCCGCATGTCCCTACTTTCCCCACTCCCAGGACATGGGCACCCGCAGGAGACCCGGCTGGCAGGATGAGCTGTCCAGGAGCTTCTCAAGGCTCTTCTCCCGGACCTCTTCCCAGGAGAAGGAGGAGGACTCAGGAGAGGAGCAGGAGAGAGGGGACAGGAGCTCGTCCCGACTTTTCTTCAGGAGCACATCACAGGAGAGGAAGGGAGGCAGTGACAGGACTGAGCTTTCAGAGGAGCCGGAGAGAGGTCAGAGCCCGTCCAGGCTCTTCAGGAGGACTTCTCAGGAGACCAATGTGTCAGGTAGGGGATCCAGAGAGGAGCCCAGCGGGTTGTCCAGGCTCTTCTCCAGGACATCATCTCAGGAGAAGGAGGAGGACAGTGGCAGTCCCAGGAGTGCAGGAGAGGACCGTAGCAGGTACTTTTATTATTCTTATCCTTATTTTTCGTTTTCTTATTAGTAGTGTTATATTATTTTCTTATTGTTTTTTATTATTATTATTATTATTATTATTATTATTATTGTTACAGTTTTACTGTTTATTATTGTTTTGCAGTGATGATATTTTATGTAAATTGTGTATACAGCAAATCACTGGAATATTAGGACTTGTTTGTTGTTTGCTAAGGATGGAAACTTATTGTTGGGCATAAACTTCAAGGCTTCACAGTCGGCCACACACACACACGCACAATACTACACACCTATTTTATGGTTTCTGAATGACGATTTTATGGTTTCTGAATGAGCACATATATTTTTGCGTGAGCCAGAGGTGGACGCAGCAACGATGTTGGCGCAGTTGATCGATTCTTTTCGTACTGTGCATGCATCACAGTTGCACCGAGCAAGTGCAGCGATTGATTAGCGATGGCAGTTGCGCTGATGTTTTTTTTCGCAAAGCGAATAGCAAGAAGTGACCATATGTGGGCTGTGAAGGGGGCTTCAAAAATGCAGGTGTGTCAAGTCCATTTCAGGGGCATTTCTGAGCTTGTAAAGTCGTACACAGTTGTAAAGGCTCCGGCGGGTTACTTGTTGTGACGGACATTTATAGCAACCTTGGGGATGGTCATATGATTGATGGTACGTCTTTGTACACAAGCGGCGGATCAGAGACGCTTTCAGGCGGCGTCTCTGTACAAATCCCCTTGGCAGCGTCATTAACATATTTCCGCAGATCCTCTGCGTGCAAAAACTCAGTTGCTAATTCAATTGCAAGCACCTCTGAATTAGTACCATTCATATTCTATTTATATGGCACAGCAGGGTTCCGTAACCCCATACATGCTGAATGGAACATAATAATATAGTATATAATTGGTTCACACACATTAAAGACAATAGTTTTATTTGGTCCTGGCACAAAATGAGTTATCTGAGATACGCAGTGTTACAGTGTTGATGTTGCACTTGAGCAATGCAGTTTGGAGACACTCCACTTCAATGTCCTTTCCTCTGAAAAAGTGTTACAGTGTAGAGCAGTGTTTTTCAACCACTGTGCCGTGGCACACTAATGTGCCCTGAGCAGTCTCCAGGTGTGCCGCCATAGAAGCACAGCCAGTCACGTCAGTGTTTTGCCGCTACTGAGGCCCTGGAAGGATCAATACTGGTGGGTTTAGTGGTTGCAGAGCCAATTCTAATTTTGGGCCCGGGCAGTGTTGGTCTCTTCTGGCTTTCTCAGATGTGGCTCAGGCGTTACCTATGGAGAAGCTGCGACATGACATCTTAGGACACGCACTGCACCATGCCATCACCATTATATTTGAATGTGCCTTGGCAATATTTAAATCTTGTTCAGTGTGGTGCCATTTGTTTTAAACGGTTGAAAATCTCTGGGGTGGACAGTGAGTTTGGCCTGCTGCATCTGATCATACCTGTCACATAGTATTGAGGACCCTTCCAAAGGAGCCCCATAATGTCCATTGGATGTATATCTGGCATGTTGTACTGAGAAAGTGACACATTTGGCATTGAGCACCTGCTTATTACAGCTGTAAGATGTTTGCCTTGGTGCTGTGTTTGCATGATTTTGGCTCCTCGCTGTGATAGACGTTGCAGTGGGGGAACTATTATTTTGAAAAAGGTATAGGTAAAAGGGGATACAGTTGTTATGTCGACACAGCTTAGATCGACAGTCATTAGGTCGGCATAGTCATTAGGTCAACATGTTCTAGGTCGACCCGAGTTTTAAAAAAAAAAAAATTTTTTTTTTTTATTTTCCCATAATTGACGATCCACGTTGACTTCGATTGGAACGGTAACCTGTGCCGAGCAAAGCAATAGCGGAGCAAGGCACCATTCGCTCGCCCATGTGAGGGGACATGGTGCACTAATTGGGGTTCCCCGTCACTTTACAAAGAAAATGACACAAAAAAAAAGGTTAAAAAAATCTCATGTCGACCTTTTCACCTGTCGACCTAGTACACGTCGACATAATGTCCATGTCGACCTTCAGTGGTCAACCTGACTGTCGACCTAAGTTGAGTCGACCCAACAACCCATACCCGGTAAAAGACTATGGGGGTCATTCCGAGTTGATCGCTCGCTAGCAGTTATTAGCAGCCGTGCAAACGCATTGTCGCCGCCCACGGGGGAGTGTATTTTCACTTTGCAAGAATGTGAACGCCTGTGCAGCAGAGCGCCTGCAAACACAGTTTGTGCAAAACAAGACCAACCCTGTAGTTACTTATCCTGTGCGATGATTGCTGCGACGAGTGACAAGTAATGATGTCAGATACCCGCACAGCAAACGCCCGGCCACGCCTGCGTTTCTCCAAACACTCCCAGAAAACGGTCAGTTGCCACCCATAAACGCCCTTTTTCTGTCAATCTCCTTGCGTCCGGCTGTGCGATTGGAATCGTCGCTAGAACCAGTGCAAAACCACAAAGGGCTTCGTACCTGTACAACGCGCGTGCGCATTGCGGTGCATACTCATGCGCAGATTAGTAATTTTTTTCACTGATCGCTACACAGCGAACAACGGCAGCTAGCGATCAACTCGGAATGACCCCCCATATCCATGGAAGTCAATTGTAATTCTACTAATTTCCAAAAGGATTTCCAGGCCAGGTGCTGTGGGGGGAGGGGTGTATCCACTGGAGGAGGTGCAGCTAAGCCCCATCGTTGTGTACAGTCCTGTGGTGCTTAGTGGTGGTGCACGCACAGAGGACATGGATGTGGCATTGCAGGAGTGTGTGATTGCACCTTCCCTGTACTCCCAGGAACCCACAGACAAATTATCATTGGTTAGTAAGTAAAACTCAACAGGCCAGCTGAGTGATACTCCGCTTCCCAAACTGCTGTATTTACCGCATCTATCTTCATAAATGGTGGAGGAACTTTTGTCGGAAGTGAAACCTGGGTAGTTTCTTTTGTGGGGTATACAGCGATCCATAACTACCCTTTCAACACTATTAAAGCCACTGGTAAAAATGGGGAGCACTGATCCCTAAGGTCATTATACTGGATGAAATTTTGGACTCTGACCATAAACACTTCTTACACTATTTCTCTATCGTCCTAGTGGATGCTGGGGTTCCTGAAAGGACCATGGGGAATAGCGGCTCCGCAGGAGACAGGGCACAAAAAGTAAAGCTTTTCCAGATCAGGTGGTGTGCACTGGCTCCTCCCCCTATGACCCTCCTCCAGACTCCAGTTAGATTTTTGTGCCCGGCCGAGAAGGGTGCAATTCTAGGTGGCTCTCATAAAGAGCTGCTTAGAGAAAGTTTAGCTTAGGTTTTTTATTTTACAGTGATTCCTGCTGGCAACAGGATCACTGCAACGAGGGACAGAGGGGAGAAGAAGTGAACTCACCTGCGTGCAGGATGGATTGGCTTCTTGGCTACTGGACATCAGCTCCAGAGGGACGATCACAGGTACAGCCTGGATGGTCACCGGAGCCGCGCCGCCGGCCCCCTTGCAGATGCTGAAGTAAGAAGAGGTCCAGAATCGGCGGCTGAAGACTCCTGCAGTCTTCTAAAGGTAGCGCACAGCACTGCAGCTGTGCGCCATTTTCCTCTCAGCACACTTCACACGCAGTCACTGAGGGTGCAGGGCGCTGGGGGGGGGGCGCCCTGGGAGGCAAATGTAAACCTATATAAAGGCTAAAAATACCTCACATATAGCCCCCAGAGGCTATATGGAGATATTTAACCCCTGCCTGTATTCACAAAATAGCGGGAGACGAGCCCGCCGAAAAAGGGGCGGGGCCTATCTCCTCAGCACACGGCGCCATTTCCTCTCACAGCTCCGCTGGTCAGGACGGCTCCCAGGTCTCTCCCCTGCACTGCACTACAGAAACAGGGTAAAACAGAGAGGGGGGGCAAATTTAATGGCAATATCTTGATATATATAAAGCAGCTATAAGGGAGCACTTATTATAAGGCTATCCCTGTCATATATAGCGCTTTTTGGTGTGTGCTGGCAGACTCTCCCTCTGTCTCCCCAAAGGGCTAGTGGGTCCTGTCTTCGTTTAGAGCATTCCCTGTGTGTCTGCTGTGTGTCGGTACGTGTGTGTCGACATGTATGAGGACGATATTGGTGTGGAGGCGGAGCAATTGCCAAATATGGGGATGTCACCTCCTAGGGGGTCGACACCAGAATGGATGCCTTTATTTATGGAATTACGGGATAGTGTCAACACGCTAAAGCAGTCGTTTGACGACATGAGGCGGCCGGACAATCAATTAGTGCCTGTCCAGGCGCCTCAAACACCGTCAGGGGCTGTAAAACGCCCTTTGCCTCAGTCGGTCGACACAGACCCAGACACAGGCACTGATTCCAGTGGTGACGAATCAACCGTATTTTCCAGTAGGGCCACACGTTATATGATTTTGGCAATGAAGGAGGCGTTACATTTAGCTGATACTACAGGTACCACTAAACAGGGTATTATGTGGGGTGTGAAAAAACTACCTATAGTTTTTCCTGAATCAGAAGAATTAAATGACGTGTGTGATGAAGCGTGGGTTGCCCCTGATAAAAAGCTGATAATTTCAAAGAAATTATTGGCATTATACCCTTTCCCGCCAGAGGTTAGGGAGCGCTGGGAAACACCTCCTAGGGTGGACAAGGCGCTAACACGCTTATCAAAACAAGTGGCGTTACCTTCTCCTGAGACGGCCGCACTTAAAGATCCATCAGATAGGAGGATGGAAAATATCCAAAAAAGTATATACACACATGCAGGTGTTATACTACGACCAGCTATAGCGACTGCCTGGATGTGCAGTGCTGGGGTAGTTTGGTCAGAGTCCCTGATTGAAAATATTGATACCCTGGACAGGGACAATATTTTACTGTCGTTAGAACAAATAAAGGATGCATTTCTTTATATGCGTGATGCACAGAGGGATATCTGCACACTGGCATCACGGGTAAGTGCTATGTCCATTTCGGCCAGAAGAGCTTTATGGACGCGACAGTGGACAGGCGATGCGGATTCAAAACGGCATATGGAAGTTTTGCCGTATAAAGGGGAGGAGTTATTTGGAGTCGGTCTATCAGATTTGGTGGCCACGGCTACAGCCGGGAAATCCACCTTTCTACCTCAAGTCACTCCCCAACAGAAAAAGGCACCGACTTTTCAACCGCAGCCCTTTCGTTCCTTTAAAAATAAGAGAGCAAAGGGCTATTCATATCTGCCACGAGGCAGAGGTCGAGGGAAGAAACAGCAACAGGCAGCTCCTTCCCAGGAACAGAAGCCCTCCCCGGCTTCTACAAAAGCCTCAGCATGACGCTGGGGCTTCTCAAGCGGACTCGGGGACGGTGGGAGGTCGTCTCAAAAATTACAGCGCGCAGTGGGCTCACTCGCAGGTAGATCCCTGGATCCTGCAGATAATATCTCAGGGGTACAGGTTGGAATTAGAGACAGATCCACCTCGCCGTTTCCTGAAGTCTGCTTTACCAACGTCCCCTTCCGAAAGGGAGACGGTTTTGGAAGCCATTCACAAGCTGTACTCTCAGCAGGTGATAGTCAAGGTACCTCTTCTACAACAAGGGAAGGGGTATTATTCCACTCTATTTGTGGTACCGAAGCCGGATGGCTCGGTAAGGCCTATTCTAAATCTGAAGTCCTTGAACCTGTACATAAAGAAGTTCAAGTTCAAGATGGAGTCACTCAGAGCAGTGATAGCGAACCTGGAAGAAGGGGACTTTATGGTATCCTTGGACATCAAGGATGCGTATCTCCACGTTCCAATTTACCCCTCACACCAGGGGTACCTCAGGTTCGTTGTACAAAACTGTCACTATCAGTTTCAGACGCTGCCGTTTGGTTTGTCCACGGCACCTCGGGTCTTTACAAAGGTAATGGCCGAGATGATGATTCTTCTTCGAAGAAAAGGCGTATTAATTATCCCATACTTGGACGATCTCCTAATAAGGGCAAGGTCCAGAGAACAGCTAGAGATGGGATTAGCAATATCTCAAGAGGTGCTAAAGCAGCACGGATGGATTCTGAATATTCCAAAATCCCAATTAATGCCGACAACTCGTCTGCTGTTCCTAGGGATGATTCTGGACACGGTTCAGAAAAAGGTTTTTCTTCCCGAGGAAAAAGCCAAGGAGTTATCCGACCTGGTCAGGAATCTCCTAAAACCAGGAAAGGTGTCTGTACATCAATGCACGCATCTTCAGATGCACCTGCGGATAACCCTGTCTCCAAGGACAAGGGTATCTCTTCTGTGGTGGTTGCAGAGGGCTCATCTATTGGAGGGCCGCAGATTCGGCATACAGGATTGGATCCTGGTGACCACGGACGCCAGCCTGAGAGGCTGGGGAGCAGTCACACAAGGAAGAAACTTCCAGGGAGTGTGGTCGAGCCTGGAAAAGTCTCTTCACATAAACATTCTGGAACTAAGAGCAATCTACAATGCTCTAAGCCAGGCGGAACCTCTGCTTCAAGGAAGACCGGTGTTGATCCAGTCGGACAACATCACGGCAGTCGCCCATGTAAACAGACAGGGCGGCACAAGAAGCAGGAGTGCAATGGCAGAAGCTGCCAGGATCCTTCGCTGGGCGGAGAATCACGTGATAGCACTGTCAGCAGTGTTCATCCCGGGAGTGGACAACTGGGAAGCAGACTTCCTCAGCAGACACGATCTTCACCCGGGAGAGTGGGGACTTCATCCAGAAGTTTTCCACATGCTAATAAACCGTTGGGAAAGACCAATGGTGGACATGATGGCGTCTCGCCTCAACAAAAAACTGGACAGGTATTGCGCCAGGTCAAGAGATCCGCAGGCAATAGCTGTGGACGCGCTGGTAACACCTTGGGTGTACCAGTCGGTGTATGTGTTTCCTCCTCTGCCTCTCATACCAAAGGTATTGAGAATCATACGGCAAAGCGGAGTAAGAACGATACTAGTGGCTCCGGATTGGCCAAGAAGGTCTTGGTACCCGGAACTTCAAGAGATGGTCACGGACGATCCGTGGCCTCTACCTCTAAGACAGGACCTGCTTCAGCAGGGACCGTGTCTATTCCAAGACTTACCGCGGCTGCGTTTGACGGCATGGCGGTTGAACGCCAGATCCTAAAAGGAAAAGGCATTCCAGAAGAAGTCATTCCTACCTTGATTAAGGCAAGAAAGGAAGTCACCGCGAAGCATTATCACCGCATTTGGCGGAAATATGTTGCGTGGTGCGAGGATCGGAGTGCTCCGACGGAGGAATTTCAACTGGGTCGTTTCCTACATTTCCTGCAATCAGGATTGTCTATGGGTCTCAAATTGGGATCTATTAAGGTTCAAATTTCGGCCCTGTCAATATTCTTCCAAAAAGAATTGGCCTCAGTTCCTGAGGTCCAGACTTTTGTCAAAGGAGTACTGCATATACAGCCTCCTGTGGTGCCTCCGGTGGCACCGTGGGATCTAAATGTAGTTTTAGATTTCCTCAAATCCCATTGGTTTGAACCACTAAAAAATGTGGATTTGAAATATCTCACATGGAAAGTGACTATGTTACTGGCCCTGGCGTCCGCCAGGAGAGTATCTGAACTGGCGGCTTTATCTTATAAAAGCCCTTATTTAATTTTCCATTCGGATAGGGCAGAGCTGCGGACGCGTCCGCATTTTCTCCCTAAGGTGGTATCAGCGTTTCACCTGAACCAGCCTATTGTAGTGCCTGCAGCTACAAGCGACTTGGAGGACTCCAAGTTGTTGGACGTTGTCAGAGCTTTAAAAATATACATTTCAAGGACGGCTGGAGTCAGAAAATCTGACTCGCTGTTTATACTGTATGCACCCAACAAGTTGGGTGCGCCTGCTTCTAAGCAGTCGATTGCTCGTTGGATTTGTAACACAATTCAACTTGCACATTCTGTGGCAGGCCTGCCACAGCCTAAATCTGTTAAGGCCCATTCCACAAGGAAGGTGGGCTCATCTTGGGCGGCTGCCCGAGGGGTCTCGGCATTACAACTCTGCCGAGCAGCTACGTGGTCAGGGGAGAACACGTTTGTAAAATTCTACAAATTTGATACCCTGGCAAAGGAGGACCTGGAGTTCTCTCATTCGGTGCTGCAGAGTCATCCGCACTCTCCCGCCCGTTTGGGAGCTTTGGTATAATCCCCATGGTCCTTTCAGGAACCCCAGCATCCACTAGGACGATAGAGAAAATAAGAATTTACTTACCGATAATTCTATTTCTCGGAGTCCGTAGTGGATGCTGGGCGCCCATCCCAAGTGCGGATTATCTGCAATACTTGTACATAGTTATTGTTAACTAATTCGGGTTATTGTTTAGGGAGCCATCTTTCAGAGGCTCTTCTGTTATCATACTGTTAACTGGGTTTAGATCACAAGTTGTACGGTGTGATTGGTGTGGCTGGTATGAGTCTTACCCGGGATTCAAAATCCTCCCTTATTGTGTACGCTCGTCCGGGCACAGTACCTAACTGGAGTCTGGAGGAGGGTCATAGGGGGAGGAGCCAGTGCACACCACCTGATCTAGAAAAGCTTTACTTTTTGTGCCCTGTCTCCTGCGGAGCCGCTATTCCCCATGGTCCTTTCAGGAACCCCAGCATCCACTACGGACTCCGAGAAATAGAATTATCGGTAAGTAAATTCTTATTTTTTGTTCTTTCAGTCTCTGATAAGTCTCCAGCAAGCACAGATACAGTCTATCAACAGCCTAATACATGTCATTGGAGCATGTCTCAAATACTCTCCCACTCCCCAGCTAGTAGAGCCGAGAGGGACTCTTGCCTGGGACCTAAGGGGTTGACAGATTGTTTACTCCTGTGGCAGATGCTTGAATGAGAAATGATCACAGATTGTTATAAAACTTCTGCACTATCGGCCAGAGCGAAGTTACCATTACACCCACGTGCTGGACTGTATTTGCTGCCATCAGTCTTATAGTAAGATGTCATACATTCCTCACACTTAAGTTATTGTGCTGTGTTCTACAAATCGCTGCTCAGATAAGCCAAACGCCCAATTTACCTTCCCTTTAAAAGACTCGTAACGATACACAGATCTGGGCAAGTTAAATACAGAGATCAATCTGTAAACTGAGATTTTAATTGCCACTGAGTAACACATAGCTGGAAGCAGGCTGAGCACTTGCAGAATGTTAGTACTGTGCCTTATCATTCCTAATCTAGGTCTTGTGTAACTTGTAACCGGACAACAAAAAGGAGAAGTTGCATTGTCATGAGGATGTTCTGAGTACACATAAAGAGACAGTAATTCATGAAACAAGTCTGAACACAGCATATAACGGCAGTGGGCATATCGGTGGTATCTAGGATTATGGAGAGAATTAATGGGCACCTGTAATTTAACACACAAATAAGGCAGTCATTATATGTGGGTAGTCATTGTGAACGACAAGGGCCTTCTTCAGGTTCATGCGGATCTGAGATGCAATCGCATTCCTCTTTTCTAGAGCCCAATGCGCACGTGCAGGGCCGCACTACGGATGGTGAGATGCAATGCGAAACCATCTACCTGATCAACATGCAGTGGCGGTTGGGGGCAGCAGCGGTGCCGGGGCTGTTTTTGGGGCAGCCGTGTGACGTCACACTGCGTCAGGAAACATGCCGGTGGCCCGACTGCCCTCACAACCAGGCTGCGGAGGCAGGGGGGCTTCCCTTATTCAGTGGTGCGATTGCAATTGAATTGCGATTGCATCACTGTCCGCCATTAGCATGCTGGGCGGCCTTTCCCCGTGCTGGGCGGCCTTGTCCTGTGCTGGGCGGCCTTGCCCTGTGCTGGGCGGCCTTGCCCCGTGCTGGGCGGCCTTTCCCTGTGCTGGGCGGCCTTGCCCTGTGCTGGGCGGCCTTTCCCCGTGCTGGGCGGCCTTTCCCTGTGCTGTGTTGGGCGGCCTTTCCCCGTGCTGGGCGGCCTTTCCCCGTGCTGGGCGGCCTTTCCCCATGCTGGGTGTCCGTTCCCTGTCCTGGGCGGCTTTTCCCCGTGCTGGGCGGCCCCCAGCATGCGACTGATAGCAGAACTGTGATTGCTGCTGAATATGGTCCTAAATCAGTATTCATGTGGCTGGATTAGTGACATAGCTATTGTGGTTATGGATCAATAGATCTACAATAAGAAGGTCTACAATCATTAGGTCGACATTATATGGTCAACATGGACCAAAGCTTGCCATGGTTATTAGGTCAGCATATGAAAAGTCGACACAGGAAAGGGTAGTCAGGTACAAATGGTTGACATGAAAAGTTGTTGACACAGGAAAAGGTCGACACTGCATTTTCTGTGTAGTTTTCACCGTCTGAGCACGTGGACTCCCAAATTAGTGTGCCGCGACCTTTTGTACCAGTCGACCTAATACATGAGAACCATGTGGTGTTGACCTTTTGACTGTCTATCGAGACAGTGTAGACCTTCTGTACCGCACCCATACTTGCTTTAGAAGTGAATAACATTGTGTTCTCTTTTCACTCTGTTCCGGGCATTATTCAAATTCAGTCGCAAGTGTAAATTAGAACCTATTTCTATCTGACCTTGTGGTTTTGTGCACTGTACGTGCATGCTTTTATGCTTTATGCGTCTGTTTTTTGTCTCAAGTCTGACAGGTAGTTTGTAGAGTATCCCAGGGAGGTAAAGAGTATTGTCTGTGGCTGGAATGTATGTGGAATTGCGGGAAGTCGGTGTGATTGCAACTACAGTGGGTGTGCAGTCACAACAAAAGTACAGTGAGGGCATGTAGTCTGCAGTTAAGACAAACATGGCCGCCGATAAGTCTGAAACACAGCCTCCTGAAGGGGTCTGACTTGTGCCACCTCTGGTGTTGGTGTAACGTTACTACTGATGATTGCAGAGCTGCTAATGATGATGACTGCATCCGATTGGTCGCAAATGTGAAAACACAACCAATTAGACTGACTGTGAATAGGTCACACAGATACAGCTTCTAAAAACTTTCAAATTGCGATTATATTTCAGTCAGAAAGTGAATTAAACATGCCGTTAGTTTCTAGTTCAAATTAAACTATTTACTATTAGATTATTTGTATCATAGTAAGTTTCTCTAATGTCCTAGGGGATACTGCGATGGTATTAGTACCATGAGGTATAGATCAGATCCATTGAAGCCTGGCACTTTAAGAAATCTTCAGTGTGTGCTGGCTCCTCCCCTCTATGCCCCTCCCACAGACTCAGTTTAGGAAAGTGTGCCCAAGGAGCTGGGTGCATTCTCTGGAGCTCTAGAGTGTTTTCTTCAGAAATTTGTTTTAGTTTGTTATTTTCAGACAGCACTGGCTGGCACCAGTCTGCCTGCGTCGTGGGACATAGGGGTAGGGGGACCAAACCAACCTCTTATAGGGTTAATGGTCCGGATTGCCGCTGACAGGACAAAGCTCCTGAGGTGCTGTTTCGCATACCCCCAGGGTGTGCACGCACCCCAACAGCATGCCGCCACCCCTAACAGATGCTGAAGACGCTGGTGCGGTGAGTACAGACACCGGGGCCCCGGTTAGCGGGTCCTCGGTGACAGTGGCGGCATAAGGGCACGGTGGGCATGCGGCTGCAGGTTGCGGTGCCCGCCTTTACTGACGCTGGTACAGAAAGGGGTTTTAACCCTGTTTCCTGTGTTTTGGGACACAAATGCCAGTATAATTCCACACAAGGGATCACGTGCCATTACGGGGGCGGGGCTTCCCGGAGAGCGGGACCAGCGGCTCAGAGGCGCCATTTCCTGCTGCCTTGGACTGCAGGCTGCACACAGGAAAGCGCTGCTCCTCCAGGGATCCTCCAAAAGTCACCTTGTACGGTACCAGGGGGATTTATTTCACTTTACTGTTTGTGTGGGTTTTGCTGTATCAGCATGTCTGGTAAAAAAAGCTGTGTGTCCCTCATGCAACACAAAGTTTTCCCCTTCTCTACTATGTAATCAGTGCTCTCTTCCTTCTCAGGGTAGCAGTACACAGGAACCTGAGTGTTTAGAATCATTTAAAGGAATGATTTCTAATATTAATTCTGAATTGGCTGCTGCCAGACAGGAAAGGCAAATGCTAAAGAAACCTGTGGATGATTTTTTAGTCAATGCTGCTGACTGCAGACCAGCTCCTCAGCCCCTCCTGCTGGTCTCACGTAAATGCACACTCCCACATGTACTCCAATCTGACTCTGAAAATGACATGCCAGATTTGGAAGATGGTGAAGTGGACATAGAAGGGGACAATACTCTGTCTCAGGGTGTGGAAGCCCTAATATATTCTGTTTGGGAAGTCGTCAATATACCAGATAAAGAGACAGAACCTGATGAAGAGTTGTTTTTCAATGTGAAACCAAAATCTACTGCCATATTCCCTGTCTCCAAGGAATTAAACACACTTTTTAAAGAGGCATGGGTTAATCCTGACAAGAAATTTCAAACCCCAAAGTGATTGCTGAATTCCTTCCCTTTCCCCCTCCTGAGGATAGGAAGGTCTGGGAGAACTATCCAATTGTGGATACCTCAGTGTTCAGGCTGTCACGTAAGATTGTGCTGCCTGTACCTGGTGCTATCTTTCTAAAAGACCCTGCTGACCATAAGATTGAGACTACACTCAAATCCATTTACACTGCAGTAGGAGTCGCACAGAGGCCCACCATTGCTTGTGGTTGGATCACAAGGGCCATGGTTAAATGGTCCGATAATGTCATTGAGGGGTTTGACACCTTACCTCAGGATGAGATCCTGACTCTACTGCACCATATCCAGGATGCTGCTAACTTCATGAGTGAGGCGATCAAGGATACAGGCCTGATTAATGCCTGTTCCACGGCTATGGCGGTCTCAGCTCGCAGAGATCTTTGGCTGCGACAATGGACAGCGGATGCTGATTTTAAAAAAGGCGTGGAAAATCTTCCCTTCATGGGGAATGTCCTGTTTGGGGAGGAATTAAACAAGTGGCTTTCTCAAGCAACGGCAGGTAAGTCCACCTATCTGCCATCTGCGGCGCCTTCGTCTAGACGTCCTTACCCCGGTCCCTGTCTACAGTGTGGCCAGGTTTAGAGGCAGGGCCAGTTGTGCCTCAAATGCTGCCAGAGGAAATAAAGGTAAATCTCGCAGACCAGCGGCTGCTGGATCACTGGACCAGGCTTCAGGTTCTACCTCCACAAAGCCCTCCGCGTGACGGTTGGCCCCAGCTGCAGGGAAACTTTCAGGTGGGTGCTCAATTGCAATATTTTGTCTATGTGTGGGCAGAGTCCTCCCGGGACCCTTGGGTGAGGGATCTCATATCCCACAGGTACTGGTTAGAATTGAAAGCAGGTTCTTCAGGTCAGGCTTACCAGCTGCACATGTAGCAAAAGTTACCTTGCAGGACGCAATTCAAAAACTGTGTCTCAGAAAGTTTTCCTCCCTATGGAAAAAGCTTTGACGATTCAAGCTGTGGTCCGCTCTGTGCTCAGACCCCGCAAGATCTCAGTGCACCTTTGCATCTGACTACTGCTCAAAAAAGTGGCCTCCTACGAGGCAATCCAATACGGCAGGTTCCATGCCCATCCGTTCCATACCTACAAGTTTCTCACCTTGTGGAGGGTCGGAGTTTCGGAACCCAGTCTTGGACTCTACTGACGATAGATGCAAGCCTCCGCGGTTGGGGGGCTCAGTTCCAAGGGAGGTGGCCGAGTCAGGAATCTTCCCTCCCGATAAATGTTCTGGAACTCAGGGCGATTTACAATGCCCTTCTACAGGCATACTTTCTCCTCCAACATCAAGCCATACAGGTATAGTCTAACAACGCCACGGCGGTGGCGTACATAAACCGACAGGGAGAAATAAAAAGCAGGGCCGCAATGTGAGAAGTGTCAAGGATACCCCTCTGGATGGAGGCCAACGCAAGGGCCATATCGGCCATATTCATTCCAAGAGTTGACAACTGGGAAGCAGACTTCTTCAGCAGGCACCACCTCCATCCGGGGTAATGGGGCCTTCACCATCAGGTGTTTCAACAGCTGGTTCAAAGGTGGGGCTGCGCACTGATAGACATGATGGCTTCTCGTCTCAGCAAGAAGCTCCGTCGCTACTGTTCCAGAACAAGGGATCCGCAGGCTGCAGCAGTGGACGCTCTGACGGCACCGTGGACCTACCAGTTTGTCTGTTTCCTCCGATTCCTCTCATTCCCAGAGCTCTAAAAAGACTCAAACAGGAAAACGTTCAAGCAATTCTAATTGCCCCAGATTGGCCTTGCCGGACCTGGTATACAGACCTCCTGACCATGTCTCTCGAAGAGCCCTGGCCTCTACCACTTCTTAAGGATCTTCTTCAACAAGGGCCATTCGTCTATTCAGACTTACAGATGGAGCCTCCGTTATTTTGGCTCCCTGGGCACACCTAGTCACTGTGAGCGTCTCCGTCTGGCAGGGCACGCGCGCCCGGACGGAGACGCTCTCGATTCACTTTAATGGAGAGCGTCTCCATCCGCGCGCCTGGACAGAGATGCTCTGAATGGGAAGCGGCTCGTGCACTCCCGGCGTGACTAGGCAGACGTATCGCCTAGTCACGCTGGGTGTGCACGCCTGCGCCTCAGCCAGCAAACATAATGCTGGCTGCATCTGTACTGCAGTTACATTTGACAGCTTGGAAGTTGAGAGGAGATCCTAGCCAGAAAGGGTCTTCCGTCCAAGGTTATCTTGACTTTGGTGAAAGCTCGTAAGGCGGTCACGTGGAAGCATTACCACCGTATCTGGAAGAAGTATGTTTCTTGGTGTAAGGGTAGAAAATATTCTACTCTGGAATTTCAACTTGGCTGTTTTCTGCTCTTCCTGCAAGCAGGCGTCGATATGGGCCTACGGTTAGGCTCCATCAAGGTTCAGATTTTGGCCCTATTTGTTTTCTTCCAGAGACAGCTGGCTATAATTCCAGAGGTACAGACATTCCTGAAGGGTGTCCTTCGCATTCAACCACCCTTTGTCCCTCCCACGGCTCCATGGGATCTCACGGTGGCCCTGAATTTTCTACAATCAGATTGGTTTGATCCTTTGCACAAGGTGGACTTAAAATATCTTACTTGGAAGACCGTTGTGTTGCTGGCTTTGGCCTCCGCAAGGCGTGACGGAATTGGGGGCCGTATCCTGTAAGAGCGCTTATTTGATATTACATGAGGATAGGGCAGAGCTCAGGACTCGCCCACAGTTTTTGCCGAAAGTGGTTTTTCCTTTCACATTAATCAACCGGTCATCGTTCTGGTGATGTCTGACACTTCGGTTGCTCCAAAGTCCTTGGACGTGGTTCGGGCTTTCAGGATTTACGTCAAAAGGACAGCTCGTCACAAAAAGTCAGACTCAATTTTTGTCCTTTACGATGCTACCAAGATTGGATGTCCTGCTTCCAAGCAGTCCATTGCCCGTTGGCTCCAGCTGACAATCCAACAGGCTTATTCTTCGGCGGCGTTGCCACTGCCGAGTTCTATTCAGGCCCACTCCACTAGGTCGGTGGGTTCCTCTTGGACGGCTGCCCATGGCGTCTCGGGCTTACAGTTGTGCCAAGCTGCTACTTGATCTGGTTCGAACACATTTGTAAAGTTCCATAAGTTCGATACCTTGGCTGGTGAAGACCTTCACTTTGGTCAGGTAGTTTTACAGGGGTGTCAGCACTCTCTCACCTGTTCTGGGAGCTTTGGGACTTCCTCATGGTGCTAATACCATCCCAGTATCCCCTAGGATGTTAGAGAAAATAGGAATTTAATACATACCAGTAATTCCTTTTCTCGGAGACCGTAGGGGATACTGGGCGCCCGCCTCGGTGCTTCATGTTTTCTGCTTACCTGGTTGTAAGTTTTTTTGGTTGGGTCTACTGTTGCTGTCCCTATTCCTGTTCTGGTTAGTGTTGCTATCCTTTACTGTTGTGTGTTGGTTCGTTACCTCACCGCTATTGTTGTCAATTTTTCATTCTCTCAAAATATGTTCGTCTCCTCGGGCACAGTTTTCCTAGACTGGTCTGCAGGAGGGGCATAGAAGGGAGGAGCCAGCACACACTGAAGATTTCTTAAAGTGCCAGGCTCCAATGGACTCGAGCTATACCCCATGGTACTAATACCATCCCAGTATCCCCTACAGACTACGAGAAAAGGAATTACCGGTAGGTATTAAATTCCTATTTTTTGTACCAACAATCTGCTTGTGACCTGGACATTTTAGTTAAGTTTGAAAAAATGCTGAAACCTCCAGCTCACAAATAGATTCATTAAAAACTTTCAATTATGCATATTTTTTCACAAGAGTCACGTTAACTTACTAATGTACGTCTCTCGCACCCACCACCTTTCCTTTCTTGTTACACCACAACTTGGTAGATAGCCAACTGATGTTGTTAGACTCTTGAAGTCAGCCTTGATTCTGGTAACACAATCTGAGGTATCGTAGCTAATGGGCAGTTGGCCCAGTATTGCAGCTGATGTGGCCCAAAAAAAGACAATAATGAATAATAACAATAATAATAATAATAATAATAATAACAACAACACAATTGAGAATGATTTTGGTAAGTGAACAATGGCCTATACTGACCTTAGTGAGGTCATATTACAGATGTAATAACAGGTCCCAGTGTTACTCGGTTCTTGGGGCTGAACGCCCGGATCTTGTCCAAGTTATCATCCCACTGTTTCACCAAATTTAACTATATCCCATGTGGGGACAGTTTTAGTGCTGCTGGAATGTTTTTCAACAATTTCACAGAAAAACTAAAAACAGAATTTGTACAATTGCGGGATATGAAAACCGTGAACTTGAATGAACTACTGCTCCCATAGTACACTGCCAAATGTTGCACATTGATTTGTAGATAGAAGGCATCTCACAGGCAAATGTATATGTAGATACCAAATTACTTGCCATTATTTTAAAACTTGATTATACAAAGCGATATTTATGTATTTATTTGCAAACAAAGAACATATTAAATGAGAAAATATTGTAATAACTTACATCTCAGTTATATTTATTAGCTTCTCATTAGTTTTATCACCTGGAGCCTGTTTTGCTTTTTGTATCCAGAATTTCTGAAGATAGTTTAACTATCCCCCCTCCGAAACGCAGTTCATTTGCTTCTCATGGTCTCTAAACACCCAAATGATAATGAGTAGAGGAGATTGATGCCAAAGCTTCTCATCGGCATTTGGCAACTGAACACGAGTCTGGCAAAATACCTTGCTCAAAAGAAATAGAGCTCTGGGCATTTAAACTGACTGTCAGTGAGAATGACTCTGCATGACATGGCACAACCCTCGCGCGTCGCAGTATACATGGGAAATAAATGACCTGTGAGATGATATTATCACAATAACTGCACTGTATTTATGAACATTTATTTAAATAGCGCCGGCATACTCAGCAGGGATTTACGGCTGGGAAGGAATACATCAAATAGCAAATGTGGGTGTTAAATAAATGGTGTCAAAGGATAATATTAAACCATGTAAGGAAAAGGGCTTTGCTCTCACAGTCATGAGGTTAAAAGCCTCAGATTGCATATTGGTGGTCATTCCGAGTTGAACGCTCGTTGCCGTTTTTCGCAGCGCAGCGATCAGGTGAAAAATCGGCATTTATGCGCATGCGCATGGTACGCAGCGCGCATGCGCTAAGTACTTTCACACAAAAGTTTGTAGTTTTATCCAAGCTCGAGCGACGTTTTTCAGTCGCTCGAGTGTTCGTAGTATGATTGACAGGAAGTGGGTGTTTCTGGGCGGCAACACAGCGTTTTCAGGGAGTGTGCTAAAAAACGCAGGCGTGCCAGGTAAAAACGCAGGAGTGGCTGGCCGAACGCAGGGCGTGTTTGTGACGTCATACCAGGAACTAAACTGACTGCAGTGATCGCAAGATAGGAGTAGGTCTGGAGCTACTCAGAAACGGCATGAAAATTTTTAGTAGCAATTCTGCTAACCTTTCATTCGCACTTCTGCTAAGCTAAGATACACTCCCAGAGGGCGGCGGCTTAGCGTTTGCACGGCTGCTACAAGCAGCTAGCGAGCGAACAACTCGGAATGAGGGCCATTGCTCCAGCCAGATTGCAGTGGGAGAAGGGGTGCTTATAGTGGGACTATGCCCCAGTCAAAGGTCAATTTAGTTGAGTACAGAGAGAGAGAGTAAATGTAAAGCTGGGTAGACACTAGACGATATGCTCCATGGGGGTCATTCCGACCCGATCGCAGCGTACTTTCACTTGCACAGCTGCGACCGGGTCACTACTGCGCATGCGCGGGGGCCGTAATGCGCACGCACGTCGAGGGAACGAAGAAAGCGATTGCAGCGACGACCGCTTGAAGATAGACAGGCGGTGGGCGTTCCAGGGCAGCAACACAGCATTCTGACCCGTTTTCTGGGAATGGTAAGAAAAACGCAAGCGTGTTTGAAGAAACGCAGGCGTGTCCAGGGCGGGTATTTGACGTCAGAGCCAGGACCGAACATGCTGAAAACGTCGCAGCTGGTAAGTATGTCTAGACCTACTTAGAAACTGCACATTTTTTTTTACCATACAGGGCTGCACAAGCGAACGCAGCCTTGCTATGGGAAAAACCCCAGTATAGTTGATCGCACGGGCTATAAAAAGCAGCTACGTGCGATCAACTCGGAATAACCCCCCCATGAGCGATATCGTCAGTGTTTGCCCTTGAACTTCCGGGCAAATGACCTAGTACATGCAGACTGAACAATATCGTTCAGTGACGTCATCAGGCACAAACCCCGAACATGCAGTTTCTGACAATAGCGTCAGATTGACCTGCATGTGCGGGCAACAGAACACCTCATTAATGACTCTTGGGAGCGCGAATTGTTAACGAGATACGATATTACAAACGGTGTCGCTCAGACGGGTCAAAATGAGTGATATCGTTGAAAATATCGCCTAGTCTGTATGGGGCTTAAGATTTGTGTGCTGGCAGGGGAGAACATTCTAGGGAGGTAACCTGGAATGGGTGAAAATAATGATTAAGGGTGAGAGGTGCAACCCAGGTGCACCCAAAATGTTATTTTGTTTTCCCAACAACATGCCTTATTCATAATACGCTGCCAGAGAACAAACATATTTCAAGTCTTGTTTTATGATTACAGTAAAGAGGGCTGTCCTGTTCTTTTTAATTCGAGCACAGAGAGGACAAATGAACAACTACTACCCACATAACAAACCTGGGAATACTCAAAAATAGAAAGAACTGATGTATACAGTACACAACAAAACAATAACAGGGTACTTTGCAATTGCACATGGTATATTATATTTCAGCTGTGACTCTACTTAAGAACAAACAATTAGTACTCGCCAGAGGAGTCTATGCAAAGTTACATGCTCTCAAACCACTTGGTGAAGTAGTTGGACCAGTCTAAAGCATTTATGCCTTCTACATGCTGAATAAAAGTCTCCACTGCAGCTTCCGGTGACTCACAACGAGTCCCAAGCATCTTGCGCTTGATTTTTCGGAACACAAAGAAATTGCAGGGACTCAGGTCTGGACTGTACAGTGGATGACCAAGCTCCTGGATGCACCTGCACACTTTCTTGGACTTGTGGACAGGTGCGTTGTCGTGATGGAGAAGGGCAGCTCGAGCGTGAGTTCTTGCATGACACCTGGCAATTGCTTCCAGCACTTGCAGCAGTCATTGATTGATGTACCAGTCCCCAGCGACGGTGCACTGCTGCACGAGTGGTACAGTAGCTATATGACCAGTCTCAGCCATGAAACAGCCACCGGCTGCTTGGCAACGTTGCACTCACATCAGAACCTCTGTAGCGGCTCACCTCCAACTGGGACGATGTTTGGTCTCAGAATTTGAGTGACTGCCATCAACCCTGGCCAGCATGTTGCGACACAAAAAGTCACCCAAGTCTCCTTCTGCTCTTGAGTCACCTGACAGGGCACCCAGTGTGCAGAAACCTTGCTGAGGCCAAGCTTTGTGGAGTATCAAGTGGATGGATCCTAATGAGTTTTCACTGCCTATCTCCTTCTCTAACTGTCATCCACCTCAGCTATGGCCGCATGGCAGCAACGTTGTCCTCGGTGATGGTGGACACAGGTTGGCAACAACGCTAATTCTGCAATCCACTCAAACACAGTGGTTCAGGACGGTGTTTCGTCCTCAAAAGCAGCCAGTAAAAACTCTCCTTTCACAGACCACTCTTGTAGTCACAGAAGGGATACGGTCGTTAGGTCGACAGCCATTAGGTCGACCACTGAAGGTCGACATGCATTAGGTCGACTTGGTCATCAGGTCTACATGTACTAGGTCAACAGGTCAAAAGGTCTACATGAGTTTTTCACTTTTTGCATACATTTTTTGGATTTTTCCATATTTGACGATCCACGTGGACTACGATCGGAACGGTAACCTTGCCCGAAGCAGGGGACACGGTGTACTAATTGGGGTTCCCCGTCACTTTACGAAGAAAACGACACAAAAAAAGTAAAAAAGCTCATGTCGACCTTTTCACCTGTCGACCTTTTCACCTGTCGACCTAATGCCCATTTCGACCTAGTGCGTGTCGACCTAATGCCCATGTCAACCTTCAGTGGTCGACCTAATGACTGTCGACCTAAGTTGAGTCGACCCAATGACCCATACCCGTCACAGAAGATCATGGCTCTTCAGTGGCCTCTGTTGAGCTCCATACTGACTTTGTAAAGGAAGTGAACATGCTGATTTCTTCAATGTGCAGTGCTACTTATATATGGTTCTGTGCCTTGACCTTTTACAAGAACTTTAGTCCGAGATTACAGTGTCTTCTCTGCCTATGTACTGCACATCTGGAAATGTATTGCACATCCCTCGTACATAGTATGGCTGTAATATTGCATCTTTTCTCACTGCACACGCTCCGAAGCCGAACACGTGTATGTACGAGTGATGCAGATTTGTGCGCATCTCCACTTGTGACTGAAGAGACGTACCTGGTATGTAACGGGGGCTTTCTCACGTAGACAAAGTTCAGAGGGACGTGCTGATGAAATTGCTGGCTGTACAGAGGGGGTCATTCCGAGTTGATCGCTCGCTAGCTGTTTTTAGCAGTCGTGCAAACGCAAAGCCGCCGCCCTCTGGAAGTGTATTTTAGCTTTGCAGAAGTGCGAACGATAGGATCGCAGAGCGGCTACAAAAAAATAGTGTGCAGTTTCAGTGTAGCTCCACTTCAGACTGTTCAGTTCCTGTTTTGACGTCACAAACACGCCCTGCGTTCGCCCAGCCACGCCTGCGTTTTTTCGAACACTCCCTGAAAACGGTCAGTTGACGCCCAGAAACGCCGTCTTCCTGTCAATCACTCTGCGGCCAGCAGTGCGACAGAAAAACTTTGCTAGACCTTGTGTGAAACTGCATCAGCCTTTGTGAAAGTACGTTGCACGTGCGCATTGCGCCGCATGCGCAGAAGTGCCATTTTTTTGCATCATCGCTGCGCAGCGAACATTTTCAGCTAGCGATCAACTCAGAATGACCCCCAGAGATGGGCTGTGCAGGGTCTGCCCACAAAGAAGCGTGTAATTATGTATACAGATGAAAATACGCATTTAATTCTGTGTGCAACACCGGGACGGATACAGAATTAACCGCACATTGGCGACAATAGCTCCTGCATATCGTGCCTGGAGATAAATTTGTATGTCCAGCCATATGCAGAGTTTTATGCTCCTACTATTTACACACTTAGCCGGCATCATTATTAGGGTACACTTGCACCAGCCCTATCCTTGCTGCTAGGGCCGCACCTGAAGAAGTAGTATCTAGGCTTCCATCCAACTCTGTACAGCCGTCATTAAACTTAATGGACGCAAGTGAAGATACGGTTGAGCTACTATGTCCCTGGTGACTTCTTTTCTGCGCATGCACAAATCACTGGCATAACGGCAGCTGTACCATATTCCCGGTGATTTCTGTGATGACCCATTATAGATACGCCAATGTGTACTTAATAAATAATTCACAGTGTTATTTTCCATCTAAGGTTAATGCATCGCACAAAATGCTGATCAGTGACATTTTGTAAACATTATGTTTGAGATGTGTTATAGAAATGTAACACAACCACAAGCGCACAGTAATTTTATTCTGTGCATGTTATATGTGTGGAACAGTTGTGGCCTTAAGTGGCTGCTAAATTCTAGGCTGCACAGTTTCTGGAGCATAAGAAGCTAAATGTGGGTTTGGCTTTTGCTAATATTAGCAGATTATGGCTTTGAAGCTTCGGCTCTACAGATTCCGTTTAAAAAAATATTACTACATCTATAATTAACCCAACATACGGAAATAACTTAAGAAAATACCATCAACTACAAAATAAAATCTGATTTCCCATATAAATTTTTCAGTTTTATAAGGTGTTAATTGTAGCTTGAAACCTGTTCTACGAATATTTTGGATTGTTGTATTTATCACTTTCAGTTCCAAGTTGAAGCTGACTGTACAGGCTGAGAAATAGGTAGAGGAAACCATTTGTGGTTTTAACTGATTCACTCACTAGTGATATAACTAAGGCACAAGGCACCATGGGGCAGATGTATTAACCTGGAGAATGGATAAAGAAGTGACAATCATTACGGATTTGAAAAATGACAGGAGCTGACTGGCTGATGCGTTATCACCTTGCGCTTATCACTTCTTTATCACTTCTTTATCCCTTCTCCAGGTTAATACATCTGCCCCTACGTACCTCAGTGTTTTCATTACTTCTGAACAACCTCATAGGTACACTGGGTTCAGTATGATTTCCCGGTGGCCGGGATGCCGGCCGTCAGTATACTGACAGCGGCATCCCGGCCACCAGTATACCCGCAGCAGGGCGAGTGCAAAGAGTCCCCTTGCGGGCTCGGACACCCACAAGTGGGAATATTTCTGTTGCGCCAGTATTCCAGTTTCCGGCTGCCGGAATTCCGACGGATTCCGGTGTCGGTATCCTGACCGCCGGGATCCCGACAGCCGGCAAATAAAACATATACAGGTCCACTAAATGGCAGCCACCTGGGTGTGGGTGAACGTATTGACTACTTTTAGCACGTTTTCTGAAATGACACTGAGATAGGGCGTATCACTTATTAGGGGATACGTCACTGTTTAGCGCATCACAAATGCGGTCACTCTGATAATAGTAGCCTTTGTTCCATTCAGCAACACATCGTATAACTGATACTTATTTTCAGCAGAAGGCAAGTGGTCTGAACCTGATCAAACAAGATGCGGTCTCATAACGTCATTTGCCTTGGGCTTTTTACGTTAAATTAGCTGCTACAGCCTTGTATCGTGTTCCGATAGTTCATTAGCTATAGTGGGGCAAAAATCAAAGGTTAAGCCAACTTCCAAACATCACAGTGTAAATTATTGTTGTATCGCAGGCAGTTCTTTTACATACTATATAAATCTACTATATGTTTTCAGGTACAGTATTGTGAAGTCATTGATTTGTTTGCAGCACCAAATAATGTATGGGCGTCACTTGTCATTTATACTTGTATAACAAAAGATTAACTCAGTATTCTGTGATACAATGGGCTACAGATAAAAGGTACTGTAATACATAACAACCAGACAGAAGTTTGCTTTCATTTCTCTAACTGTACTTGAAAAATGCTAGTTAAAATCTCATTGGTTGTTTTTTGGCTAAAGCACATTTTTTCCACTTTAAACAACCAGGCCCACAGTTGATTCTAAAATAACATGCAGCACAAGCATTTTATTTAGTATGGAATAACATGACTAGAGAGATACATTTGGAATAGATCCAGTCTTTAAAATCATTGCCCTTTTCTTTTCTTGTCTGCGTGAGTCTGTCCCATTGTATATACCATTGTCAGTGTGGTATATAGTCATAAGATTGTAAGCTTGCGAGCAGGGCCTTCCTACCTCTGTCTGTCTGTCTTTGCCCAGTTTTGTTCTATAACTGTTGTTCTAATTGTAAAGCGCAACGGAATATGCTGCGCTATATAAGAAACTGCTAATAAATAATGTCAATTACAGAGTCCAGTCACATTGTTATGACCACCAGCTAATAGAGTAATAGCCGCCGTGTGCAGCACAGACAGCAGCTAGAAGGGCTGAACTGTCGTTTTAGACACACGTCTGGTAGCCCCCAGGTTCATTTTGACGGTGAGCTGCTCCACTGTAGTGCGTCAGTTGGCCCTCACGCACCTCCATAGCCGACGTTCACCTCTCACATCAATGGCACGTGAAGTACTTCATGGGCTACGCACTACCGACGTCAAATGTAGGGGGTGGTCATAATGTTACTCAACTGTGGATTTTTGGTTTTAAAGTAGGGACTTCATTGGCCTATTGAGTGACAATGACTTGTAGCTGAAGTGATATATTATTTATATTTTCACTGCAGCGGCCGGATGGTTTATAGAATGCCATAAATAATGATTGATGCTATTGGTATAGTCTGTATATTTGCTGTCGCTGAGGCATGAGGCACCAAGTGGCCGAAGTAGGCTGCATATTGTGCTGAGGTAATGAGTACACTTGTATAACAAAAAAAGGTTTGTAGAAATTATTTTCCGTCCCTAATAAATTGCTATTTGAAGGAGAAGCAGTTAGTTTCTCGGCTGTCGGGATCACGGCCAAGGGAACACTGGCGGTCAGAATCCCGACCAGGGCCCGGAATCCCCACTCGGGGGGTGGTCCACCCCAAAACTACAGTATCAGTGGTTTATGAAAGGAATAAACCTCCTAATGATACTCTATGGACCCCTTCATTCAAAGTAAAGCATTCATTACCTCTAATACCAAGAAATAATGACACGGAGACTTGAATTTGGCAGAAAATTGCTAGCTATTTATTGTACCCTAACCATTAGCAAACCTGTAAATTGAAAATTTTGTTAACATGCCGATTCAGCCGGCATATGGTGGCAGAAAAAAGAACGGCTCTATTGACCTGACGCTAACCTTAAAAACGTTAAAATTCAAAACTATCCTAATTTAAATACAAACTATAAAATCGGTAATAGGTGCCCAACTCAACCCCCACGGTGACTACCCACCCTGATGGGTGCCTGCCGCTGCCCCCGGACGGGTGGTCGAGCGGCCTTAAAAGTCGATGGAGGTGAGTGCACCTAAACCACACCAAACTGTAAATCACTACAGCTAACAAGACAAACTACAACCTGCCGTTCTTTTCCGCCAACAAAATAGCCAACGATAAAAACAGCCAACAATTCAACGCCAAGGCACTCCGTGCCAGAACCTCTATCAACAGGGCGGGAGGGCGGGAAGGCAATTCAGCAGCAAGAGAGACCAAGCTGGCCTAGCATTCCCTATATATATTAACCCTCCCCCTTTTCCAAAGGCTGTACCTCACAGCTAGGTCTACCCCTCACAGGATGTTTAACTCTTTCCATTCCTATGCAGTCATTTCTCTCTCCTTCTAACAACATTTTCTCTTTCAGCTTATTAAATTCCAGCCAGTCCCTCCTTGATTACACTATGGTGACTAATAGTGATACCAGGATACCAGCAGTCATTCTCTCTCCCCGTACATAAATATTCCTCAGGTTATATGGTGTTGTCACTATGGTGCATAATGTCACTGGGTAATATGATCTCATGCTGCTAATCCTATTCTACACACTAATATAATCTCCCAGCACTGCTTCTACATAATGTATTATTGGTCATGTCACCTTTTTAAAAGTATTTTTGCTATTTTGGTTAAGTGTTATGTTATATACAGATTTATGTGAATATATAGGTACTGATATAATAAGCTATATACAGATAAAGGCTGTCAAAGCGTCTGATTATCTGGATTTAAACTGGCAATAAATGCAAAAGAAGCCTGATACAGCATTTATTACTATTACTGTATTGGAACGATGGTCATAGCCATATGTGTACTGTACCTTTAGTCTAGGATCTATAATCCAGTGCTTTTTATGTAGCATATAAGGAGGCTGATGTAGGTTTGTGTGTGAGTGTATATGTGGGATGTGGGATTGTAAAGCAGGCCCTCGTTCAGTAAAGGACAGTATACACTAGAGCAGGGGTTCTCAAACTCGGTCCTCAGGACCCCACACAGTGCATGTTTTGCAGGTAACCCAGCAAGTGCACAGGTGTAATAATTACTCACTGACACATTTTAAAAGGACCACAGGTGGAGCTAAGTATTTCACTTGTGATTCTGTGAGGACACCTGCAAAACATGCACTTTGTGGGGTCCTGAGGACCGAGTTTGAGAACCTGTGAGAGATGTGTGGTGAGTGATCTGTCACAGACCGCTCAGCACACATCTCTTCCCCCGCTCAGCACATCGCAATGTGTGCTGAACGGGGGGGGGCGGGCCTCACTTCATTCAGCGGGCCGCGCATCACTATCGCTGGGGGGCATACACACGAGAGATCCATGCTTAAAATCTAAGCAATCTAGTCAGATTTCTTAGATTTTAAGAGCGGATCTCTCTGTGTGTACCCCCCTTTTGGGCGTGTTGTGAACAAATGCACAGATGCTTAGTTATATGCCTTTGAAAGCCCTATTATTATTTGCAGGTGGTCAGGGACAGATGCCCACAGCAGATGACCATAATGACAGTCCCCATCAGGGTTGGGAACGAAATGCAGACAGTAATAATATCGCCGTTGATCATGTCAACATTCAGGGATGAAATGCCAACATGTTAGAATGTTGATATTCTGTCTTGGTGGCCCAGTGGGGACTTACCATCTGGTGGCTTCAGCGGTGCCTGTCAGGTCCCGGCAGTCATGTGGCTGTCATTCCTGGGACAGACCTGCGGTACATCCCCAATCCCTACCCCTGAAAATGTCGGCATGTTGCCTGTCAACATTATAACTGTCAACATTGCGGATTTGACAGTATGAAAGTCTACATTGTTGACCTTTTGACTACATCCCTCCTCAGCACTAGCAAACCTCTTGTTGAATTCACCACTGCCGCTGATTGGTAACTTATTTATCGCTCCGGCCTATGTGAGGCATTTCTGTATGTGTTTAAGCAAAAAAAAAAATCCCGTACTGGCAATAGGGCCTTGTTTCTCCTTGTTTAAAAAAAAATATGGGTGCAAGTGGGACGTGAATGTATGCCTGGTCTGGGTGCGTCTTAAGATAGTTGTCATTTTACATACAGTCACACATTTGCAGTTTACTCTGTATAAGCTCCAATATGTTTTTTGGATCATGATGAAGCCTACACTGCCCCTGGCGTTCCATTCCTCATTGTGTAGCAGCGCTCCTCCTAGGAAAACCTAGAATGAAATGTAATAGCTTGCGTGATTCAGGCATCGACGAGTTCCTGATGAATATGGATGACGTGTTAAAAAGGGAGTCTTTTAAAAGTCAAAAACCACCTGGTTTTGCCTTTTAAAAGATTCCTCCTTTAAGACATGGGGCTGACGTGCCGGGACACTTGACAATGACTGCATTGTGCAGGCTAATATATTTATACCCCCTGGTGTCTGCATAGATGAAATCCACAAATTTAGGAATCTTTTTATCCTCTCCTCATTTTGGAGTTTTCTGAACATGTTTAGAGGATAAAACAAAACATTCTGTATTTGTGACCGTGTTAGGTTTTGTGGGAAGCCACAGTTGCTCAGCACTGCTGTGATTCAGCATGAAGGTGAATACTTCAGGCTGATGTAAGGGAAACTGTGATGAGAAAACATTTCTTGTCGCTCTAACAGACTGCAAATATCCAACCAGAAGTAACAAGAGGGAAGACGCTTATCCAAAAATATCTCTTTATTCTAGTTGTGATTGAGTCATCCACCCAATTCAGTTGGGGAGCTTGTACGTGTCCGGGTTGGGCTCGTTATGCCTGCGATTTGGGATGCTGGCAGTCAGAATACCGACCGCGGCATCCTGACATGGAGAATCCAGACAGGGGGAAGGTAAGGATACTTACATACCCCTGATGTCCCCCTAACCCAAACCCACCCCTCGTGAAGCTTAAACCTAACCCTCCCCCCCTCCCTGCAGCCTAACCCTAACTCTCCCCTTGGGTGCCTAACCCTAGCCGCCGCTTCCCGCAGCCAGACCTAACCCTAGCTCCCCCCGCAGCCTAACTCTAACCCTCCCCTGGGGTGCCTAACCCTAGCCGCCGCTTCCCGCAGCCTAAACCTAACCCTAGCTCCCCCCGCAGCCTAACCCTAACTCTCCCCTGGGGTGCCTAACCCTAGTCGCTGCTTCCCGCAGCCTAAACCTAACCATAGGTCCCCCAGCAACCTAACCCTAACCCTCCCAGGGGATGCATAACCACAATCCCCCTCCCCACAGCGTAAACCTAACCCCCCTCCTTCCCTCAGGTTAACCCTAACTCTCCCACAGCAGCCTAAACCTAACCCCAACAACCCCCCCATCCCCATCCCCGCATCCTGTCCTGCATGCCGGGAGTGTAATTATGGGGATTCCGGGTGTTGGGATTCCAGCGCTGGGATTCTGTTCTCATTCCAGTCTTCTTAGCTGTGTTGGGATCCCGGCGTCAGGATCCTGAATGGATCGCATATATTCGGTTGATCAACAACAGCTCCCAGCCTTCTATTATGTACATGGAATACCATGATAGGGATATCCTCTCCAGGACTGCCTGTATAAACTGATGACTTAAGGGCCCTACACACTGGCAGATAACACTGCATGAGATGAACGTTGCTGTTCATTAATGAACGAGAACTCGTTCATATTGTGCAGTGTGTAGGCACCAACGATGAACGATGCGCAGCCCCGCGCACGTTCATCGTTGGTGCCCCGTCACTTATGCATGCAGGCCAATATGGATGAGATTGTCCATATTAGCATGCATTGCTATGGTGCCGGGTGAAGGGGGGAGTGAAGAAACTTCACCCCCCCGGTCACTTCGCCTCCTCCGCCGGGTCGCTCGTCTGCCGTATCGGCGGTTGGGCAGCTCGGCGGCGGGTCGCCCCGTCTGTAGGGCCCTTTAGGCACTTAACACCAACATTCATAAAGTTTTCTCAGATGATTTGTCTAATGGTCCTGTTAAAAAATATATTTATATACCGCCTTATACAGAAGCCATCTGTACATACTTTGACAATGCCTGCTACACTGAATTACATTTATTATAATTCTAATGGTTGTATGGTGCACCTGCTCTCTTGTTCCTATATTATGCCCAATGACAAAGGGAAAAAAGAGAAAAGAAGTGATGATACAGTGTTGTGAATTGTAGTATTTTCGGTGTAGCAGGGACTGTCACAGTATGTACAGATGGCACATCATCTCTGAGGTTCTTCGCATACATTGGACAATATATGAGCCTGCCCATCAGTCGTCACGGTGACCTCATCAGACAGGTTGCTGACTTTATAGGGGTTCGCCTCTGGGGCGCAGGACACCCCCAAGCCACCCCAGCCAAACCACCCCAGGGCATTGCACATATAAAGGATAGCAGTGAAAAATCAGATTGTTAGGCAAATGAAAAAGGCTGCTGAGTGTTAGAAAGAGGACAGCAGTAAGGTGTCAGAGTGTTAGAAAGTGAGGGAAGCTGCTGAGTGTTAGAAAGAGGACAGCAGTAAGGTGTCAGAGTGTTAGAAAGTGAGGGAAGCTGCTGAGTGTTAGAAAGAGGACAGCAGTAAGGTGTCAGAGTGTTAGAAAGTGAGGGAAGCTGCTTACTGTTAGAAAGAGGACAGCAGTAAGGTGTCAGTGTTAGAAAGTGAGATTAGCTGATCAATGTTACAGATGTAAAAGATGTGTGACAAATGCTACATAAATAAAAACAAACACAGGGTGATATAGGTGTAAAAAATAAATGGTGATGTCCCAAAGTGGCCCAGCCATTGGGTATAATAAAAGAAGTTTATTCAACCCAAGATTTTGCTAGATGTATGTTTCCACAAACTATAAATCACAATTACAGATGCTCGAACAAGTTTATCGAATCTTCTTTAAAGATTCAAAATGTGCTGGAAATTCTCAGATTTGAGGTAGAGTAAAATACATGCAGCACTTGCCTAGTCAACGGGAATGTCCAAAATGTTTTGAATTATGGAGAGCTTTCCCGTGCCCCCCACCCTCCCTGATCCCGTCCTCTACTCCAAAGGACAGGACTGTGATCATGAGATATGCAGCATTGCACCATGGGATGTGTGTGGCCACATTGAGGTGCTTGGCGGTGCCACCCACCAGAACCTTCTCTTCAGTACAACCTGGACAACAACGTTTAAACATAGGTACTGTATGTATACTCATCATTACCAGTGCCACTGCCATGTGGTGTTCCGCAGGATTATCTCCTGTCTCCCATGCTTTTTGCAGCAGGAACGGATTTAGGGGTGAGGGCGCCCCTTGGCACAACAGTAGCGGCTGCCCCCTGCCTGCCTAATTTTATTATTAATATTGATTGGTTATAAGCACTCATTTTATGATAGCCAATTAAATAGAATAATAAAAAATGCCACTATGACATTTGTTTTTTAAATTACGTATACTGTACATATTTACTAAGTAGGACAGCTTACAGGGGCAGTATGTGCATGTCCTACCCATTTACACTCCATTCAAGATGGCATATGGTACAGTACAGTGGAAATATTTTACAGTTACTGGTACTTTTTGGGCTGACAGTACCAACATAAGCATCCGTAATTCATTTTGGAATGGAGGTTTTAGCTTTGCAGCCCCGACTCTCTGGAACTCGCTTCCTCACATAGTTTGAGAGGCCCTCACTCTGGAAAAAGGGATTCAGGACTTACCTGTGTACTCACGCATTTCACTAATGATACTGCAGTTCCTAAAAATACCACCCAAATGCTTAGCTCTCGTTTCTGTTACGTTTATTATGTACTGTATGTTGTGTTCTTAAATGCAAATATAAAGAAAGCTCTGTGAGTCCTATTGGGAGAAAGTACTACATAAATAACATTATCATAATAATAATAATAATAATAATAATAATTATTATTATTATTATTATTATAAAAGATTTGAGCTTAATACAGGAAAGGCAAACATGCTTAACAGCTAGTGTATTGTATTTTTTCTTTATAACGTGGAGTTTGGACACGGTAATGTCCCTTTTACAATCCAACAGCAATAGTGTATATTTATTTCTTTTTAAATAGCAAATGCATGACTCAAACCTTGAATCCTAAAGGTGGGTACACACTAGGCGATGTTGGGTACACACTAGGCGATGTGCTCTTGGAGCGACGTCACCTAGTGTGGTCGGTGGCAGGGCATACACATTGAGCGATATGACGACCATATTGCCCAGTGACGTAACGCCGCAGCCAAGCCATGCAGGCAGCTCTTGGACGACAGTCCAAATTGAGCTGCATGCACGGCCTACAGCGAGGGTGATTAATGACTCACGGGGCCGCGCATCGCTCATCGGCGGCGGCATACACACTTGCCGAGAAAGTAAACAACGTCGCTCAGGGTGAAAATGAGTTAAGTCGTTTACTTTCTCGGCAAGTGTGTATGCACCTAAGAATAGAACCGGGTCAAACTTGCAATCGAACAATTTCAAATACGATCGATTTTCGAATGAGTTTAATTATTCAAACATCTCAGCTAACAAGTGGTGCGGCTCCTTGACTCAATGCAAATTGGCCGAGCCCACTGTCTGTAAGTAACAGGTCCACTTTAAGAATACTTTAGCTCTGTTTTGGGTCAGGACCAGGGAAGGTCCTTGTCACTCCCTTCAGCTCCTCCGTTGCTCCCTTGTTCTTTATTCATTGTCTCCGCTTGCCTGGCACTCATTCATATTGTGATCCTCATGAATATTTGTGGACAGAGGGGGAAAAATAGAAATCCAGCTTCAAAACCTATTTTTGTATGATATTGTTTGCAGGCCCTTATCCTGAGATGCGCATAACGACAGGCTGTTTGGGAAGGAACGTCTTCACCGGAAATTTATGCCTGGGAGAACAGATTTATAAAACTTGGATTTTGTGAATATAGTGGGTGTATAGTTGTAGTGGCTTCTGGGAATGATTTAAAACAAAGAGAACTGTATATATTTTCCTCTCTCACTTTCTCTTTGCTGTTGTGTCTTTTATTATTCATCTTCCAACACATCTGCAAAAACAATCTCCAAGTACTGATGTTTGCTGGGGTGAAAAGCGTTTCGTTTAAGTCTTGGAGAGAGATAAGGTGGAGAGAGATGAAGAGATTCTTACTGGCATTTTTGCAAACACAGCCTGTAAAATGGCAGTTAATATCTGATTGGTTGGTACTTTATCTTTCTCCACTTTATCACTCTCCTAGATTCGATACATCTCCCCCTCAGTTAAATAGGATACAATTGTCAGATTGGCTGCGATGTGCCCCCCAACACCCCCTCCCAGATGAGTCTACTTAAATCAACAGCGGTAGCGTTTTTGAGTACCTCCAATTTTCTGCTTATATAAATTGAAACAAAAGGAAATATCCAACAACGGATTAAAAAACAAATTGTAGAATGTGTGCGTCATATAATCCATAGAAAAAATGGCAATAATCCCTGATTCTTATTAGTGCGCCATTCCGGATCTGGTAGGATCCTCTCTCAAGCTGAACATGCTTGTTGTAGATCACTTGAGTGGCAACTCTTTCATGGATTATATATACACCGAAACAGGACAAAGAACCCAAGATTGGGGATTCTTGGGGTGGAGTGGATAGGGCACATTATGGAGAGCCTTGTCCTGATTTTTCTAATCGGGCATGCTGGCACGTATATTATATATATATATATATTTATTTGATGCATACTTGTTGTAAACTTATAAATCATGGGAAAAGGGACCCATACATCTAGCCAGGATTGGGGCAGCCCCCCGTTCTGATTGGGTCTAGGGATCGGAGAAGTCCAACATATTACATTTCCTTGACTCACGGATTTCAGCAAAAAAATAAATGGTTGGAATCAGCGAGGCAGGGATTTTTGACATGTTGAATTTCCCCAATTCCCTGAATGGTTGCCGGTCATCAATGTCCGCAAATCAGCAGAATGCGTAGGACCGCATAAGCTCAAATGTGTCCTGGTATTTACTGCTGGAAAACCTTTTGGAATAGTTTGATTTTCCCCGCGATCATGGGTTATGTTGTAAGCCACCGACCTGTACCCCTTTAAAATGTCTTCCGTCTATATTTTTCTCTGCTTTGTTGTAAAAACCCAATAATATATATATATATATATATATATATATATAAAAAAATGTCTTCCGTCAATTTCAACAATGAACTTTTCAAATGGCAACATAGGCATATAAGTACAAACGTAGTCTTTTTCATCCAGAAAAATATCATGACACAACTGTACTCTTTTTCTTTTTTAAAGGTAATAATTGCAAGTAATGTGGTTTTAAAGAAAATACTGCATGCTGTTAATTGGGGTTTCGGTCTTCACATGATCGTTATTTTATTACATACACGTTGGCGGCTGCTAGCAACTTTGATAAAATACATTGCTTAATCTTTCTTCCTTCCTTCCTTCCTTGCCTTTCAGCCTTGTAATTATTGTATTATTGGACTACAAAACTATTTGGTACATAAGATACATAGGAGCTTTTAGGACTATAAAAAAGAAGAGAAAGATAATCCAGAAAGTCAGGGCTCCATTAGTAAGATGAAGTGTTCTGTAACAATGGGGAAAGAAGACGGAAAAATAATTCAGTGTAATTTGCAAAAGTTGCTGATTGGTGGTAATTTGAATTCAGCCTCAATTACCCCTTTAAAGTAATGGTGATAATAAAGACATACGTTTAGCACCAAGCATAGGGCTCTCATATATCAGAAATCCTAGACACTCATGTAGCAGGATATGTACTAATAAAAAGATTGTTTAAAATACTAATTTGATGAGATGGAGTATCATTAACCACTGCACTGAAAGCACTCTTGGGAGCAGATTTAAAGTTGGGCGCATTGTGCGTCAGATATGCAGGTGATAATGCAGGTGCTAGCATTTGCGCTACTTATACGCCAGACGACAGCAATAGTATAGGTGCTAGTTTGACACTAGGATAAAGCATACTGTATGTACCGGGTTAATGCCAGCAGTTGTGGCTTCACAGTGGTGTAAATGCTGCAGTTACAGAACTTAATTTATAAGAAAATATAAGTGTCTATGTACTAATCCTTGGAGAGAGATAAATTGGATGGAGATAAAGTACCAGACAGTCAGCTCCTAACAGGGTTACCAGCTGTGTTTGAAAAATGGCAGTTAGGAGCTGATTGGCTGGTACTTTATCTCTCTCTGCTTTATCACTCGAGAAGGCTTAGTACATAAACCCCATAGTAATATAAAGTATCGTATACAGCAGACTGTGGGCCTAATTCAGAACTGATCGCTGTGCTGCAAATTTGCAGAAGGCTGCGATCAGATAGATGCCGCCCAGGGAGAGTGAAAACCCGTCCCATACAAGTGTGCGAATTCATGTGTACGCCGTGCAAAAACTGTGCCAGGCAGCGGACATCTGCAAATCCGTTCACAACTCACCATCAAATGATTTTTCCAGTGTGTGCAGTCTGTGCGCAGCCCAGGACTTACTCCTACAGTGCGATACAGACAGGCTGATCGGGGCCGGAGGTGACGTCACCCCCCCACACTGAACACGCTTGGGAAAGCCTGTATTTTTCCTGACACTCCCAGAAAACGGCCAGTTACCACCCCCAAACGTCCGCTTCCTGTCAATCACCTTGCATACGCCGTGCAGTCTAAATTTTTGCACCATTCTGTCGCTGTTTAGCCATGCGCCTGTGCATTGCGGTGCATACACATGCGCAGTCATTCGATAATCGTCCGCTGTGCGAATTCTCACAACAGCCATCAGGTCTGAATCGGGCCCTGTGTTTGGATGATTTTTTTTTATGTGCAAATGTGCAATATGAAAATGCTTATTTTACACATCAGACCCATAAGTCCTGATTCAGAGCTGCATGCAATGCCAATCTTCACGTAGTTGAGCGAGGTCTTGCAACAGCGCATGCACAAATAATCTGCACAGAATATGCGAACAAAGTTGCTGTTGTGATCAAGATGGACGGAATCAGTACTCTTGTGGGAAAGTGATTGGTGTCCCTGGGCAGTGACTGAGAGATGTCTAGTAATGTACTGTACGCAAAATGTCCCATTCAGTAGGTGTGTTATGGAAGTGATGTGGGCGTATCACAGATGTTTCACAGCTCCCATAGCAGGCCATAAAAAAAACTGCACCAGCCATCTAGTGCAAATTCACTGTTGCAACCAATGGTGGCGTTGAATGATGCACCAATCGGTATTACAGCCTGAACGGACATATACACAGGGGAAGGAGTTTGTAGCTGCATTTGCATAAAGTCACAGATGGGCGACTGCCAATAGTCGCTGCAGCGTGTGATTCTGCATCCTCCTCTGGATCATATCCTTAATGTGCAATGTTTTTACAAAAGCTGATGAAGGAAATTAGTGCAAATCTTACGTTCTCCGTCCGCATTACTCATTCAAAAAAGGAAGTTTCAACATAGGGTTCAATTATTCCCCCAAATCTTACTTTATGTAAAGTTCAATAAAATATTAATCTTTAGGCCCTATTCCGCTAGCATCGCATAAGCGATGTGATCGCATTTAGCCGAATCTTTGGCCAGTGCGCACATGTAGGTCCCGTTCTGCGTGTGCGCGGACCAACCATTGTGATCGCATTGATGCGAACGCCTCTGCCTGATTGATAGGCAGTGACATTCTTGGGGCGTTTGGGGTTGGTGACGCATTGTTGCGGGGGCGTGGCAATGAAATTAGGGTGGGTTCGGTGCGACCTCTACGATGCGGAAAATGGCGGTGGACAGACTGCCTTCAAAGCCAGGCTGTGAAGGCACGGGGGCTTCCCTTATTCAGCAATTAATTGAATTGCAATCGCATCACTGGCCACCATTAGCATGCTGGGCGGTCTTGCCCTGTGCTGAGCGGGCCCACAGCATGCGATCGCAAGCATTTGCAGTTTTGCAAATTTAGCAAAACTGCAACTGTTGCTGAATGATGGCCTTTATCTCACATCCTAATATCATATTGGTATTAATAAATTTTATAAACTTCAGTTAGTATGTAAGCCCTCACAGGCAGGGCCCTTCATAACCCTATATGTGTCACTAGTACTCCGATGTCTTGCCGGCCCTTACATTGGGTACAGAATGATTTATTGCTGCTTCTCCACCCCCACCACCACCCCCAGTATGGCACTATTAATACCTTGTGGCTCCATATAAATGGAAACTAAAATAAAGAGGTGGTGGCCCTTCAATCAACACTATAATGCTCTCAGCACTTAGCAGGTGGCTAGCGTTCAAAATGGTAGCTCTGGAACGTAGCTTTATTATATACTTAATAAATGGCAATTGATATTATTGCACTGTGCATGCTTATTGCATGGTTATGTAATTAGAGAAGAGTTCTTTAGAAGACTTTATTAGATGACTTTGTATAAGGGCAGAGACGGTGATTTATTACACTGATTTGCTCGTCAAACACATGGCAACAAGTTAGAGTGTATCTGGACGTAATGATGAGTTTTACGAGACGGTTTCATTGTCCCGTCCATGTTGGAATTGTTCCCAGCTTCTGTGTGGGACAGGTTATTGGTGAGTTGTTGTGATTTAGAATTCTGTATTTTTGCACTTAGCGGATGAAGTAGGTGAAAGGTGAGTGGTGGAAAGACAGTGCACATCTAGCTCTCTTCTGCTTACTATTCCTTGCTGATAATATACAAATGCCATTGCAGTATGCGCCATAAACATATGATGAAACTGCAGAGATGTCAGCTGTTACATTGATTTAATGTTGTTTTTTTTCTTCGTTTCATATAATTTCCATTTAGGCTTCTTCAGCACAAGATATGATAGGCCTTAGATTGTTGTGAGTGTTAGAGTGTATCTGGACGTAATGATGAGTTTTACGAGACGGTTTCATTGTCCCGTCCATGTTGGAATTGTTCCCAGCTTCTGTGTGGGACAGGTTATTGGTGAGTTGTTGTGATTTAGAATTCTGTATTTTTGCACTTAGCGGATGAAGTAGGTGAAAGGTGAGTGGTGGAAAGACAGTGCACATCTAGCTCTCTTCTGCTTACTATTCCTTGCTGATAATATACAAATGCCATTGCAGTATGCGCCATAAACATATGATGAAACTGCAGAGATGTCAGCTGTTACATTGATTTAATGTTGTTTTTTTTCTTCGTTTCATATAATTTCCATTTAGGCTTCTTCAGCACAAGATATGATAGGCCTTAGATTGTTGTGAGTCCAGCAACCATCCTGCACTCGCTCCTAGTCTTCATTTGCATTTACATTTGCAGCAAAGTACTCGGGAGCAGCGGATCTGCGAATATATGCTAATGACGCAGCTGCGGGTATTTGTACAGAGATGGGGAAATGGCTCTAAATTGCACACCCTCCAGTAATGTAATACACAGACAAAGGGGGTGCAGATGCACTATGCGATCATTACATTTCAATATAATAAAATATAATCTATCCTAAGAGGTTGTTAGTATATCGTTGGCCAATGATATCGGCCTGCCCACCAATCGTCCAGGTCACCTCTTAGCGAGCAGGTCCCTACCACTATGTGTCATGTTTCGACCATTTGTCCATGTCGACCATGTCAATGTCGACCAATATGTAATTGACCTAATGATTGTTGACCTTAACATTGTCGACCATTCATACCGGAACCCTCTTCTCCTTATCCTACACTGCATCCCTCACCTCACACCTCCACTCTTCTCCTTATCGTACACTTCATATCTCACCTCACACCTCCACTCTTCTCCTTATCCTACACTGCATCCCTCACCTCACACCTCCATTCTTCTCCTTATCCTTCACTTCATCCCTCACCTCACACCTCCACTCTTCTCCTTATCCTACACTTCATCCCTTACCTCACACCTCCACTCTTCTCCTTATCCTACACTGCATCCCTCACCTCACACCTCCATTCTTCTCCTTATCCTACACTTCATCCCTCATCTCCACTCTTCTCCTTATCCTACACTTCATCCCTCACCTCACATCTCCACTCTTCTCCTTATCCTACACTTTATCCCTCACCTCACACCTCCAGTCTCCTCCTTATCCTACACTTCATACCTCACGTCACACCTCCACTCTTCTCCTTATCCTACACTTCATCCCTCACCTCACATCTCCACTCTTCTCCTTATCCTACACTGCATCCCTCACCTCACACCTCCACTCTTCTCCTTATCCTACACTTCATCCCTCACCTCACACCTCCATTCTTCTCCTTATCCTACACTTCATCCCTCGCCTCACACCTCCACTCTTCTCCTTATCCTACACTTCATCCCTCACCTCACACCTCCACTCTTCTCCTTATCCTACACTTCATCCCTCACCTCACACCTCTACTCTTCTCCTTATCCTACACTGCATCCCTCACCTCACACCTCCACTCTTCTCCTTATCCTACACTTCATCCCTCACCTCACACCTCCACTCTTCTACTTATCCTACACTTCATCCCTCACCTCACACCTCCATTCTTCTCCTTATCCTACACTTCATCCCTCACCTCACACCTCCACTTTTCTCCTTATCCTACACTTCATCCCTCACCTCCACTCTTCTCCTTATCCTACACTTCATCCCTCACCTCACATCTCCACTCTTCTCCTTATCCTACACTTCATCCCTCACCTCACACCTCCAGTCTTCTCCTTATCCTACACTTCATACCTCACATCACACCTCCACTCTTCTCCTTATCCTACACTTCATCCCTCACCTCACATCTCCACTCTTCTCCTTATCCTACACTGCATCCCTCACCTCACACCTCCACTCTTCTCCTTATCCTACACTTCATCCCTCACCTCACACCTCCACTCTTCTCCTTATCCTACACTTCATCCCTCACCTCACACCTCCACTCTTCTCCTTATCCTGCACTTCATCCTTCACCTCACACCTCCACTCTTCTCCTTATCCTACACTTCATCCCTCACCTCACACCTCCACTCTTCTCCTTATCCTACACTGCATCCCTCACCTCACACCTCCACTCTTCTCCTTATCCTACACTTCATCCCTCACCTCACACCTCCACTCTTCTCCTTATCCTACACTGCATCCCTCACCTCACACCTCCACTCCTTATCCTACACTTCATCCCTCACCTCACACCTACACTCTGTTCTGTATACTACACATCATTCCTCACCTGTTACCTGTGCTGCATTGGAATTTCCCCACAGGTAAAAATACTACTAGGGAAGAAAAATAAGTACGAGTTGTGACCAGTAGTTCTGCAAAACCAAACAGTGGGGGTCATTCCGAGTTGTTCGCTCGCAAGCTGCTTTTAGCAGCTTTGCACACGCTAAGCCGCCGCCTACTGGGAGTGAATCCTAGCTTATAAAAATTGCGAACGAAAGATTCGCAATATTGCGAAAAGACTTCTCTGTGCAGTTTCTGAGTAGCTCGAGACTTACTCTGCCAGTGCGATCAGTTCAGTGCTTGTCGTTCCTGGTTTGACGTCACAAACACACCCAGCGTTTGCCCAGACACTCCTCCGTTTCTCCAGCCACTCTCGCGTTTTTCCCAGAAACGGTAGCGTTTTTTCACACACTCCCATAAAACGGCCAGTTTCCGCCCAGAAACACCCACTTCCTGTCAATCACATTACGATCACCAGAACGAAGAAAAAACCTCGTAATGCCGTGAGTAAAATACCTAACTGCATAGCAAATTTACTTGGCGCAGTCGCACTGCGGACATTGCGCATGCGCATTAGCGACTAATCGCTCCGTTGCGAGAAAAAAATAACGAGCGAACAACTCGGAATGACCCCCAGTGTTTCTGAATGTGTGCTGGAACACACAATAACCGAGATTCTTGCTATTTTGTAATGTCCTCCCAGTCATGTCATAAATGTTTAAAAATTCAATTTATTTGCATTTCTTTTTCTATCTATATCAATCAATCAATCAATCAATCAATCAATCAATCAATCAATCAATCAATCATTCTTGTATGAATGTCTTTACTATAGCATGGAAGGTGCTGTTTTATAAACTGTGAATGCAGAGTTTCCTACTCCCTTATCTAATACCACTTTTCTGCTCATTCTGGCTGTGCTCTTTCACTAACTCCACCAGATATATTTATTCTTCATAACATAGAATGAGATTAATCTTAGCCTTATAGAATGCACTGTAGGTGTATATCTGCTTTAAAGCTTTATAGGACTTGACTTTCCCACAGGTAAGGAGAGCCGAAACTGCACAAACATAAAACTATCAATGGCTCCTATTTAAACGAGGACTATGGGATCACAATGCATGCACTTATCTCATCAAGATAAACACAGGACATTTCTTACATAACAGTATTTATACACAGGGGCACACTGTGAGTAACGTTCTGCACTTCTGCATGATAGATGTGTCCACATACATCCAGCCGCAGTACGCCATGCAGCGCGAGGTGCCTGGCATGAATGAGTAGCTAGGTTTCGTGCAAATCTGCTAACGCCGGGCATCTTCTATTGCATTGCGACCAGGACGCACCAGAAGACTGTGCTGATTAATTGATATATGACACTTGTATATTGTGTGTGACTGAGTGTGTATTTGGAGCAGAACAGAACTTTTGTGGCTGCTACATTGTAGCACTTCGTGTACAGATTCAGAGACTCAGTCGTACATAGATATACAAGTGTCATACTGTATATCAAATGAATCAGAACAGTCTCTTTGTGCATCCTATCCGCATTACATTGTGACCTAAAAAGACACATGATGCTAGAAGATTGTCACGCAACCTGGCATGCCAAGGGGGGCTGTTTGGCGTGACTGCAGCAAAAATAAACGAGGACATATGTACATAGGGGGTCATTCCGAGTTGATCGTAGCTGTGCAAAATTTTGCACAGCTACGATCAACTTTCCAGACATGCGGGGGGACAACCAGCACGGGGCTAGTCCGCCCCGCATGTCAGTCTGGCCCCCCCTCGCAGAAGTACAAAGGCATCGCACAGTGGCGATGCCTTTGCACTTCAGGAGTAACTCCCGGCCAGCGCAGGTTTAGCAAGCTGGCCGGGAGCTACTCCTCACTCCCTGGCCCGCAGCGGCTGCGTATGACGTCACGCAGCCGCTGCGGCCCGCCCTCCGTTCAGTCCGGCCACGCCTGCGTTGGCCGGACCGCGCCTACAAAACGGCGGCCAAATGCCGCCGTTTCGCCCCCTCCCTCCCACCCATCGATCGCCTCTGCCTGTCAATCACACAGAGGCGCCGACGTATGCGCAGCAGGGACCGTTCGCTCAGCTGCGTGAAAACGCAGCGAGCGAACGGGTCGGAATGACCCCCATAGTCTTTTTCCTTATTCTGCATTATTACTGTACATCTCCTGCACCTTCCAGTTGTCCCATAAAGCTGCGCATATTTCCCCTTTCCTATAAGTCTCATAGCTTATGCTGCTTTCCTCCTATTGCATTAGGTCGACATGGTCATTAGGTCGACACGAACAAGGTCTACATGGAAAAAGGTCGACATTAGTTTTTCAAAAATGTTTCCATTTTTGAAACTTTTTCATACTTTATGATCCACATGGACTACGATTGGGAATAGTAACCTTGCCCGAAGCTGTGGGGGGACATGGTGCACTAATTGGGGTTCCCCGTCACTTTATGAATAAAACAACACCAGAAAAAAGTAAAAAAAACTCATGTCCACCTTTTTCCATGTCGACTTTGTTCAGGTCGACCTAATGACCATGTTGACCTAGTGACCATGTCGACCTAATGCACGACGACCAATAGTGGTTGACCTAATGACCCATACCCCTTCCTTCCCTACACCTTTGTCCTACCCTTCATATATCTGCACTCCTTCCTCCCTTCCCCATAGCTCTCTGATTCCCACCTACTACTTCAGTTCTCTCCAAGATATTCCCTACTTTGTGCTCTTACATTAGGATGTAGTTATAATGTACAGTACACGCCTCTTCAGCAGCAATCAGGGGAGTTAGTGAGATGATAAAATAATGATGATATAAAGCATAGTGTAATCACTGCTCATGTAGCTGTAGGACATGGCTGTGCAGCACACATTGCCCCTTTTATTAGGGCTCCCTTGTGTGCTGGACCCCAGAAATGTAGAACGTTGAACTTTATTTATTGAATATGATTTTTCTAGAATTCGGCTAATGTTGCAATCTATCCGTCTCTCTGTAGTCAAGCTCTGTGAAGCTCGGTGGAAGGGGAATGGACGTATTGTGGGGGTTATTCAAGATCTGCGTCCATCTACTCACATGCTAGGGGCCGCCCAGCACAGGTCAAGGCCACCCAGCATGTATGTGGCGCAGCCCCGTGATGCGTTCGCAATTTAATTACTAATGCATCGATTAGTGGACAACCCCTGCCTGCGCAGTCCGGCGCCATTTGTTTTCTCAGGAAGGCTGCCTGTGACGTCACGCAGCTGCCCTGAAAATGGTCCGGACTCGCTTGTTTTGTCCAGACCATGCCCCCTAAACGCTGCAGTGCCGCCCCTAAACCACCGATGTCCGCGGCTGTCAATCACTGTGCAACCCTTCCGGGATGCAATCACATGGTGTCGGTGCGTGTGCATGGACCCGATGGACGTGGCCGCGGCATGCAAACACAGAGGCTGCGTCCATCTCTGAATAGCCCCCTGTATTTGGGAAGAGGGGGTGACTATAATATAGTAAGGGTGGACAATCCCTAGTAACATGAATAAATTCTTACTGTATCTATCTCTATAAGGAAACTTGGGGGGTGAACAAATGTCCGACCACATGAGATTCCCAATTTTATAGCTTAAAAATGACGGCACCCCTACACCTGCATGCTCCCTGACAGCCTGTTAGTCTTCCCACAAAAGGGTCATGACAAACTTAGGGTGGGGAAGTGGTTCCTTACATAAACATACAAACATTCCTTACATACTGTATAACCATATAAACATATAAACATCATTCATTATCTAAACCTCTATAGGTGTCATTAGCTTCTTCCAGTCCTGTGCAGTGTGCAGGTATAAAATATATACTACATAGCTGACCTTTGTATAGCCAGTGATGGGGCTGCTGGATGTTCTTTGAAATTGCTGGATGTGAACTTGCTGTCGCTGTATTTGCCATCATGACAACTTGAAATTAAGTACAGAATATTGGTTCTTCAAACCTGTGTGCACATTACCTGGTGCATGCACACTGGAGGCGTTGACCCAAGCTCATGATCTTATCCTTTCCAGTCAATGAGGTATTGAAGATGACCATAGGGGGAAATCAATTATTTTTTGGGAGAAAAAAACATGGTTTTATTCACTTTGGGCTATTCAATTAAACCCCATTTTTCTCCCAAAAAATTATCTAAAGTATTTTCGGGTGGAAACACATAGAATCCGTCACAGATATATGTGTTTTTGCAACCGCGGTCGCAATAACAGGGCTATTTATCTGGAATTTCTCTTTGCCTGCTTAAGGCAGGTGAAAACAAATCCCTGATGAGTGCTGGTTTCGGGGCTAATTGAATAGCCCTGGTAAGGGGGTCAATTAACTCTCCATATCTGAATTGAATCTCAAATCAAGGATATCCTTGACCTCATGTTCTTCTCCATGCTGGATCTGAATTTATGGAGAGCGCTGTCTGGGAGAGTAAAAGTGGTTGAACACCACATGTCTCAGGGATACCACAGATGGTCAGCGGTGACACAGTTAGCAGTAAGGTGACACATCTGGACCCAGTAACAAGGACCTGTGTAACAAGGTGCGTAAGTGAGACACATGACAGAGATGGTCCTGGTAGAGATCGTACAGTCACAGATGTGTCTTAATATATCTAGCCTCAATACGCCACGCAACGGGTCCCATGCAACTCTGCTAGCGTCGGGTCTCTTCTTTTGCCCAAAAAATGCTTCTAAGTCACAACGCACAAGGAGACAGATTAATTTCATATGCGACACCTGTATGTCTGTGAGCGAATGAGTCTGTATATGAAGCACAACGGAACTTGGTATGACAAAAGTCACGGCCCATGCATTGTAGCATTTTGTATGCAGATTCAGAGACTCACAGGTATATAAGTGTTGAATATCAAAGTAATCAACACCTTCTCTTGGTGCATCCTAGTGGCATTGTGTTGCGTCTAGCAGAGTCTCATGGGACCTGGTGTTCCAAAAATTAGATGTTTGGCGCAACTACAAAGAGGTATGAGGACACATCTGTAGATCTAATTAGCTGTCTGTGTAGAGGACCAAACACAGCCACCAACCCTGACCAGAATCTGACCAGAATCTTGGACAAGGTGAATGAGATGTGTGAAGACGTTGGCTGGACAATAATCTCTGATAGTATTTGACAATGCGGGCCTTTGACTCCGGTATTTTTGCCACCCTACAGTTTGTCGCAAGCACCTAGCAGTTGTCTGTTTATGGGCACATTAAGCTCTAACCCGTGTGAGAATATTCAATACAAGGGCCATCCACCATACAGACCTTATTTATTGTTAATGTTACTTTTGCAGCTGAAATTATATGTAACCTTACATCCAAGTAAATATTAATACTTCAATTAGAACGTTGAGCATAAACGTTGTTTTCAAGATGCCGCCCAGTTTGGGAATGGAGTCAGATGTAATTTGTTCTAGTTTGCAGAAAGGGAATGTGTACTGCAGGCACTAGGAAAGTTTCCAAGAATTTGTTGGTTTTGTTGTGTGTGACTAACAGGGAACTATCGTCGTGCCTTAATGTTGCCAGACCTGTGAGCGGAACGCTATGCCTGGAAGGGTAGGTGTGCCACTTTCTACCACGTTTGTTTTCTTGTCTCTAAATTGTTCTTCCCTCATCGGTCTTATGTATTCATTTAATCTGACTGTGTGCCTTTACCAGCATTGTTCATTGCCTATATTGAATATATCAGTACGATGGTTCATGTTGTACATCAGTGTGTCTTCTCTCTGTTGTGCAGATTGGGAGAATTGTTTAGTAGTAGGATGTACCAACATTTCTTGGGTGAGATTCTTACTGACAAAGCTCAAAAAAAGACAATCTATACTGTAATTGTACGCTACATAGATCGGACAAGTGAATTGGTGTTTATAGGCCTAGAGGTACTTTGTGCCCTCATACACCTATTTGGCACCATATGGCACAGGACACTGGAGTGATTCCCTTGCTGTGCGTTTTTTCCTCAATTTTGCAACTTTTTCCTCAAATTTGCATCTCATATAGGGGGTAATTCCAAGTTGATCGCAGCAGGAATTTTGTAAGCAGGTGGGCAAAACCATGTGCACTGCAGGGGAGGCAGATATAACATGTGCAGAGAGAGTTAGATTTGGGTGGGTTATTTTGTTTCTGTGCAGGGTAAATACTGGCTGCTTTATTTTTATACTGCAATTTAGATTGCAGATTGAACACACCACACCCAAATCTAACTCTCTCTGCACATGTTAAATCTGCCTCCCCTGCAGTGCACATGGGCCCTCATTCTGAGTTGTTCGCTCGCAAGCTGCTTTTAGCAGCTTTACACACGCTAAGCCGCCGCCTACTGGGAGTGAATCTTAGCTTCTTAAAATTGCGAACGAAAGATTCTCAAAATTGCGACCACACACCTCTTAGCAGTTTCTGAGTAGCTTCAGACTTACTCGGCATCTGCGATCAGTTCAGTGCTTGTCGTTCCTGGTTTGACGTCACAAACACACCCAGCTTTCGCCCAGACACTCCTCCGTTTCTCCAGCCACTCCCGCGTTTTTCCCAGAAACGGTAGCGTTTTTTTGCACACACCCATAAAACGGCCTGTTTCCGCCCAGAAACACCCACTTCCTGTCAATCACATTACGATCACCAGAACGATGAAAAAACCGTGAGTAAAAATCCTACCTGCATAGCAAATTTACTTGGCGCAGTCGCAGTGCGGACATTGCGCATGCGCACTAAGCGTAAAATCGCTGCAATGCGAAAAAATTTACCATGACCCCCCATGGTTTTGCCCAACTGCTAACAAAGTTCCTGCTGCGATCAACTTGGAATTACCCCCATAGTGTACTAGTTACTTCGGATTAGTTCTTTTGTCACAGACAGAGCATAACGATGCATGGTGCAGGTCGTTTGTTTCGGACCTGCCTTTTTACCATAGTGTACTTTTTTCTCTTTTAACCCCTTTGCTGTGGATGACAAGTGGGACTCATCATCTGCATATACACAAAAACTGCAAATGACGAGTCACATTGTTCTGAATGACCAGTGGGGATGACTGCTATCTGGGGAGCTGGGTTCCGGCCACTGACGTCAGTCCCAGGTTATGTAGGACATATGCAATCGCACATAATCACACGGTACTCACTCAAAGGGTGAGATTCAAATGATATATCACGCCCAATTTCCTTTCTAAAATGATCTCCGTTACTGCGCATGTTGCACCAATAGGGATCAGGTTTAGCTGTATAAAGGGTTGGGTGCCTCCCTACTCCGGGGGTAGCGAGCTGAAATAATGATACCACGCCACTGAGGGCAGAAACAGAACGGGTGTGGAAAGGGGTGAAAAGAATTGAATCCCACCCCAAGACTGTTAGTGGAAGTTCTGTGCATTTAGAAGGAATGATCATATCCTCTCATAAGTGTTATGTATTAATTTAATCTAATCACTCCACATGCCTACAATAAATGGGCTCCACATGTATGTAGTGCATATACTTCTACCATAATTACTGTACATTGCAAGATTATTATGTAATTTACAGCGGCATGTTTGGTTAATAATTGTGTCCTATTAGATTTCAACAAAATACATGGTCCGCGGCTATACACACAAACACACACTACATATATATACTGTATATATATATATATATATATATATATATATACAGTACTGTGCAAAAATGTTCACAAACCGAGGTAATTGTTTATTTTTATCAATTAACAAAATGCAAAGTGATGAACAGAAGAGAATTCTAAATCAAATCAATATTTGATGTGACCACCCTTTGCCTTCAAAACAGTATCAGTTCTTCTAGGTACACCTGCACACAGCATTTAAAGGGACTCAGCAGGGAGGTTGTTCCAAACATACATTTTGCATCAACGCGCCCTTATTGTACTTTGACCAGGTCTGCGCTGTCCCTTATGTTTCTGTCCCTCTTGGCACAGAGAGCTGTAAGTGCAAAATACGTCCGAGTTTCCAGATCAAAAGACGCATATCACGGAAAAACGCACATGCGCACTTTGTTTTTTGTTTTTTTTTAAATAAGAAAACTGCCCAGGCTGCAACTTGCTTTTATGTCCAACTCTGAAAAGGGTCCAGAATATTTACATTTCTGTTTGTCCTTCAGCGCTAATCTAAAAAGTGGCGGGTTACTTTTGCAAGGGCAACAGTTCCTGAATATGGGGGAGCTTATACCATAGATTGTAAGTTGCGACCAGGGCCTTCCTTCTTCTATGACTGTCTGTAATTACCCAGTTTTGTTTTCTCACTGTTGTTTCCAATTGTAAAACGCGATGGAATTTGCTGCGTTAAATAAGAAACTGTTGGAAAAAAAAAGAGTGTGCACACGTTTATAAGTATCCTGTTAGTCGCTGTTAGATTGTATCAGTTAAAAAAGCATTTTCCTCAATTCTGCTACTTTTTCCTCAATTTCACAACTGTGCAAAAGTTTTAGGCAGGTGTGAAAAAAATTCTGCAAAGTAAGAATGCTTTAAAAAAATAGAAGTGTTAATAGTTTATTTTTAGCAATTAAAATAAGAATTTACTCACCGGTAATTCTATTTCTCGTAGTCCGTAGTGGATGCTGGGACTCCGTAAGGACCATGGGGAATAGCGGCTCCGCAGGAGACTGGGCACAACTAAAAGAAAGCTTTAGGACTACCTGGTGTGCACTGGCTCCTCCCACTATGACCCTCCTCCAGACTTCAGTTAGGATACTGTGCCCGGAAGAGCTGACACAATAAGGAAGGATTTTGAATCCCGGGTAAGACTCATACCAGCCACACCAATCACACCGTATAACTCGTGATAGAATACCCAGTTAACAGTATGATAACAACTGAGCCTCTCAACAGATGGCTCAACAATAACCCTTTAGTTAAACAATAACTATATACAAGTATTGCAGACAATCCGCACTTGGGATGGGCGCCCAGCATCCACTACGGACTACGAGAAATAGAAGTACCGGTGAGTAAATTCTTATTTTCTCTGACGTCCTAAGTGGATGCTGGAACTCCGTAAGGACCATGGGGATTATACCAAAGCTCCCAAACGGGCGGGAGAGTGCGGATGACTCTGCAGCACCGAATGGGCAAACTCTAGGTCCTCCTCAGCCAGGGTGTCAAACTTGTAGAATTTAGCAAATGTGTTTGACCCCGACCAAGTAGCTGCTCGGCAAAGTTGTAAAGCCGAGACCCCTCGGGCAGCCGCCCAAGAAGAGCCCACCTTCCTCGTGGAATGGGCTTTCACTGATTTAGGATGCGGCAGTCCAGCCGCAGAATGTGCAAGCTGAATCGTACTACAGATCCAGCGAGCAATTGTCTGCTTTGAAGCAGGTGCACCCAACTTGTTGGGCGCATGTAGGATAAATAGCGAGTCAGTCTTTCTGACGCCAGCTGTCCTGGAAACATACATTTTCAGGGCCCTGACTACGTCCAATAACTTGGAAGCCTCCAAGTCTTTAGTAGCCGCAGGCACCACAATAGGTTGGTTCAAATGAAAAGCAGATACCACCTTAGGGAGAAACTGGGGACGAGTCCTCAATTCTGCCCTATCCATATGAAAAATCAGATAAGGGCTTTTACACGACAAAGCCGCCAATTCTGATACACGCCTGGCCGAAGCCAAGGCCAACAACATGACCACTTTCCACGTGAGATATTTCAATTCCACGGTTTTAAGTGGCTCAAACCAATGTGACTTTAGGAAATCCAACACCACGTTGAGATCCCAAGGTGCCACTGGAGGCACAAAAGGGGGCTGAATATGCAGCACTCCCTTAACAAAAGTCTGAACTTCAGGCAGTGAAGCCAGTTCTCTCTGGAAGAAAATCGATAGAGCCGAAATCTGGACCTTAATGGAACCCAATTTTAGGCCCATAGTCACCCCTGACTGTAGGAAGTGCAGGAAACGGCCCAGCTGAAATTCCTCCGTTGGGGCCTTCCTGGCCTCACACCACGCAACATATTTTCGCCAAATGCGGTGATAATGGTTCGCGGTCACTTCTTTCCTAGCTTTAATCAGCGTAGGAATGACTTCCTCCGGAATGCCCTTTTCCTTCAGGATCCGGCGTTCAACCGCCATGCCGTCAAACGCAGCCGCGGTAAGTCTTGGAACAGACAGGGCCCCTGCTGCAGCAGGTCCTGTCTCAGTGGCAGAGGCCATGGGTCCTCTGAGATCATTTCTTGAAGTTCCGGGTACCAAGCTCTTCTTGGCCAATCCGGAACAATGAGTATAGTTCTTACTCCTCTTCTCCTTATTATCCTCAGTACCTTTGGTATGAGAGGAAGAGGAGGGAACACATAAACCGACCGGTACACCACGGTGTCACTAGAGCGTCCACAGCTATCGCCTGAGGGTCTCTTGACCTGGTGCAATATCTTTCTAGCTTTTTGTTTAGGCGGGACGCCATCATGTCCACCTGTGGCGTTTCCCAACGGTTTACAATCAGTTGGAAGACTTCTGGATGAAGTCCCCACTCTCCCGAGTGGAGGTCGTGCCTGCTGAGGAAGTCTGCTTCCCAGTTGTCCACTCCCGGAATGAACACTGCTGACAGTGCTAAGACGTGATTTTCCGCCCATCGGAGAATCCTTGTGGCTTCTGCCATCGCCGTCCTGCTTCTTGTGCCGCCCTGTCGGTTTACATGGGCGACTGCCGTGATGTTGTCTGACTGGATCAGTACCGGCTGGTTTTGAAGCAGGGGTTTTGCCTGACTTAGGGCATTGAAAATGGCCCTCAGTTCTAGAATATTTATGTGTAGGGAAGTCTCCTGACTCGACCATAGTCCTTGGAAGTTTCTTCCCTGTGTGACTGCCCCCCAGCCTCGAAGGCTGGCATCCGTGGTCACCAGGACCCAGTCCTGTATGCCGAATCTGCGGCCCTCTTGAAGATGAGCACTTTGCAGCCACCACAGCAGAGACACCCTGGTCCTTGGAGACAGGGTTATCAGCCGATGCATCTGAAGATGCGATCCGGACCATTTGTCCAACAGGTCCCACTGAAAGGTTCTTGCATGGAACCTGCCGAATGGAATTGCTTCGTAGGAAGCTACCATCTTTCCCAGGATCCGCGTGCAGTGATGCACCGACACCTGTTTTGGTTTTAGGAGGCCTCTGACTAGAGATGACAGCTCCTTGGCCTTCTCCTCCGGGAGAAACACTTTTTTCTGTTCTGTGTCCAGAACCATTCCCAGGAACAGTAGACGTGTCGTAGGGACCAGCTGTGACTTCGGTATATTTAAAATCCAGCCGTGCTGTTGTAGCACCTCCCGAGATAGTGCTACCCCGACCAACAACTGCTCCCTGGACCTCGCCTTTATCAGGAGATCGTCCAAGTACAGGATAATTAAAACTCACTTTTTTCGAAGGAGTATCATCATTTCGGCCATTACCTTGGTAAATACCCTCGGAGCCGTAGATAGACCAAACGGCAACGTCTGGAATTGGTAATGACAATTCTGTACCACAAATCTGAGGTACTCCTGGTGAGGATGGTAAATGGGGACATGCAGGTAAGCATCCTTGATGTCCAGTGATACCATGTAATCCCCCTCGTCCAGGCTTGCAATAACCGCCCTGAGCGATTCCATCTTGAACTTGAATTTTTTTATATATGTGTTCAAGGATTTCAAATTTAAAATGGGTCTCACCGAACCGTCCGGTTTCGGTACCACAAACATTGTGGAATAGTAGCCCCGTCCTTGTTGAAGTAGGGGCACCTTGACTATCACCTGCTGGGAATACAGCTTGTGAATTGCCTCTAGCACTGCCTCCCTGCCTGAGGGAGTTGTTGGCAAGGCAGATTTTAGGAAACGGCGGGGAGGGGACGTCTCGAATTCCAGCTTGGACCCCTGAGATACTACTTGAAGGATCCAGGGATCCACCCGTGAGCGAGCCCACTGATTGCTGAAGTTTTTGAGACGGGCCCCCACCGTACCCGTACCTGGCTCCGCTTGTGGAGCCCCAGCGTCATGCGGTGGACTTGGAGGAAGCGGGGGAGGACTTTTGCTCCTGGGAACTGGCCGTATGCTGCAGCTTTTTCCCTCTACCTCTGCCTCTGGGCAGAAAGGACGCGCCTTTAACCCGCTTGCCCTTATGGGGCCGAAAGGACTGTACCTGATAATACGGTGCTTTCTTTGGCTGTGAGGGAACATGGGGTAAAAATGCTGACTTCCCAGCTGTTGCTGTGGAAGCGAGGTCCGAGAGACCATCCCCGAACAACTCCTCACCCTTATAAGGCAAAACTTCCATGTGCCTTTTAGAATCTGCATCACCTGTCCACTGCCGAGTCCATAACCCTCTCCTGGCAGTAATGGACATTGCACTTATTTTAGATGCCAGCCGGCAAATATCCCTCTGTGCATCTCTCATGTATAAGACTGCGTCTTTAATATGCTCTACGGTTAGCAATATAGTGTCCCTATCTAGGGTATCAATATTTTCCGACAGGGAATCTGACCACGCAGCTGCAGCACTGCACATCCATGCTGAAGCAATAGCTGGTCTCAGTATAATACCTGTGTGTGTATATACAGACTTCAGGATAGCTTCCTGCTTTCTATCAGCAGGCTCCTTTAGGGCGGCCGTATCCGGAGACGGTAGTGCCACCTTCTTTGACAAGCGTGTGAGCGCTTTATCCACCCTAGGGGATGTTTCCCAACGTGACCTATACTCTGGCGGGAAAGGGTACGTCATTAGTAACCTTTTAGAAATTACCAGTTTCTTATCGGGGGAAGCCCACGCTTCTTCACACACTTCATTTAATTCCTCAGATGGAGGAAAAACTACTGGTAGTTTTTTCTCTCCAAACATAATACCCTTTTTTTTTTTGTGGTACCTGGGGTAACATCAGAAATGTGCAACACATTTTTCATAGTCTCAATCATGTAACGTGTGGCCCTATTGGAAGTTACATTAGTCTCATCGTCGTCGACACTGGAGTCAGTATCCGTGTCGACATCTGTGTCTGCCATCTGAGGTAGCGGGCGTTTTAGAGCCCCTGATGGCTTTTGAGACGCCTGGGCAGGCACAGGCTGAGAAGCCGGCTGTCCCATATTTGGTATGTCGTCAAACCTTTTATGTAAGTAGTCGACACTGTCACGTAATTCCTTCCACATAACCATCCAGTCAGGTGTCGGCCCCGCAGGGGGTGACATCACATTTATAGGCATCTGCTCCGCCTCCACATAAGCCTCCTCATCAAACATGTCGACACAGCCGTACCGACACACCGCACACACACAGGGAATGCTCTGACAGAGGACAGGACCCCACAAAGCCCTTTGGGGGGACAGAGAGAGAGTATGCCAGCACACACCAGAGCGCTATAATAATACTGGGATTAACTGAATTATTTCCCCTTATAGCTGCTATGTAAGTTATACTGCGCCTAAATTTAGTGCCCCCCCCCCTCTCTTTTTTACCCTTTGTAGCTTGATACTGCAGGGGAGAGCCAGGGAGCGATCCTTCCAGCGGAGCCGTGAGGGAAAAATGGCGCCAGTGTGCTGAGGGAGTTATCCCCGCCCCTTTTCCGGCGGACTTCTCCCGCTTTTTTCAGGAATTCTGGCAGGAGTAATTTATCACATATATAGCCTCTGGGACTATATATTGTGATGATTTGCCTGCCAAGGTGTTTATATTGCTGCTCAGGGCGCCCCCCCCCAGCGCCCTGCACCCATCAGTGACCGGAGTGTGAGGTGTGCATGAGGAGCAATGGCGCACAGCTGCAGTGCTGTGCGCTACCTTGTTGAAGACCGAGGTCTTCTGCCGCCGATTTTCCGGACCACTTCTTGCTTCTGGCTCTGTAAGGGGGACGGCGGCGCGGCTCCGGGACCGAACGATCGAGGTCGGGTCCTGGTTTCGATCCCTCTGGAGCTAATGGTGTCCAGTAGCCTAAGAAGCCCAAACTATCTCCAGTCAGGTAGGTTCGCTTCTTCTCCCCTTAGTCCCTCGCTGCAGTGAGTCTGTTGCCAGCAGATCTCACCATAAAATAAAAAACCTAAAATATACTTTCTTTCTAGGAGCTCAGGAGAGCCCCTAGTGTGCATCCAGCTCAGCCGGGCACAATATTCTAACTGAAGTCTGGAGGAGGGTCATAGTGGGAGGAGCCAGTGCACACCAGTTAGTCTAAAGCTTTCTTTTAGTTGTGCCCAGTCTCCTGCGGAGCCGCTATTCCCCATGGTCCTTACGGAGTCCCAGCATCCACTTAGGACGTCAGAGAAAATGCAAAGTGAATGAACAGAAGAGAAATCAAATCAATATCTGGTGTGACCACCCTTTGCCTTCAAAACAGCATCATTTCTTCTAGGTACACTTGCACACAGTATTTGAAGTATTTCAAAGGGTTTCTTTTACATTTTCATTAATATTGCACAGAGGAGGTCTAGACATGGAACCATTACAAAACAAAATATAACATATACTATGTAATAATAATTCAAACCAATATAGTCATAAAACATGAAGTAAAATATGACAGCTGAATGGTCTGTGTTTACCATTAAATAAGAACGTATTAAAATAAGATTTTACTTACCGGTAAATCTATTTCTCGTAGTCCGTAGTGGATGCTGGGGACTCTGTAAGGACCATGGGGATAGACGGGCTCCGCAGGAGACATGGGCACTTTAAGAAAGAATTTAGGTTCTGGTGTGCACTGGCTCCTCCCTCTATGCCCCTCCTCCAGACCTCAGTTAGAGAAACTGTGCCCAGAAGAGCTGACAGTACAAGGAAAGGATTTTGGTAATCCAGGGCAAGATTCATACCAGCCACACCAATCATACCGTATAACATGTGAAAACAACCAGTTAACAGTATGACAAACGACAGAGCATCAGGTCAAACCCTGATGCAACCATAACATAACCCTTATTGAAGCAATCTTTTTTAACAGGCGCTAATATCAAATGCTATAAAAAACCCTTTTGGATAAAATAACAATCAGCTGCAAAAAGTTAATGACCTGGGGTTAGCAGGTCAATCAAATTGCACTGGGCCACCCAAGTGCAATTAACCACAAAACTCCAATTGTTAGAAACTTTTGCGCTATATTATAAATTTATATGATATGGCTGACAAAAATAACAGACTCCTATTAAATTAAAAATATTTAATAATATATGAATAATCACAAATCATAAAACAAGACCGGTCTTAGTAGTTTAAACATCTAAGATGACAAGTATATATACTTTCCAATAAAAGGAGGTGGACTTAAGCATATTCTGTGCACAGAGGTGTAAAAACTAGCTTTATAGCTAAATGACTTGATTTACAAAGTCAAAAAAAATATAGATCAAGTGTAGCTGCTGGTAGAACCCGTATAATAGATGTTTCCAATAAACAGTCACTTTGTATCAAAGTTCCTTTGAATGTAATAATCCAACATAGATCAGTAAAATGAAATGAGAGCCGTTTTCAACCGGAATCTTACGTGAGGTGTGAGCAAGTAGTATCAGCAGGAGTACATCCCGACGTCCACCACACTGGCTTCTAGCTGCGGGGAAAACGGCACCTGCACTGGCGCCTGCTACAACCTGTCCTGCTCGGTCTGAATGCTCCACAGGTCTCCACCTCTACGTGCCGTTTGCGGGCACCGGTGAGCGGCTCCTCTCCACTCAAAAAATATACAACCAGCAGATGAATGCTGCGGCCGGTATGTACTACGGGTCTAACTCCAGCTGGGGTCCAACAGTTCAGCTTCTGACGCGTTTCGCTCCTCCCACAGGGGCTTCCTTGAAGCAATAACTATATACAAGCATTGCAGAAGAAGTCCGCACTTGGGACGGGCGCCCAGCATCCACTACGGACTACGAGAAATAGATTTACCGGTAAGTAAAATCTTATTTTCTCTAACGTCCTAGTGGATGCTGGGGACTTCATAAGGACCATGGGGATTATACCAAAGCTCCCAAACGGGCGGGAGAGTGCGGATGACTCTGCAGCACCGATTGAGCAAACAAGAGGTCCTCCTCAGCCAGGGTATCAAACTTGTAGATCTTTGCAAAAGTGTTTGAACCTGACCAAGTAGCCACTCGGCAAAGTTGTAATGCCGAGACCCCTCGGGCAGCCGTCCAAGAAGAGCCCACCTTCCTAGTGGAATGGGCCTTAACTGATTTTGGCAGCAGCAATCCAGCCGCAGAATGAGCCTGCTGAATCGTGTTACAGATCCAGCGAGCAATAGTTTGCTTTGAAGCAGGAGCACCAAGCTTGTTGGATACATACAGGATAAACAACGACTCTGTTTTCCTGACCCTAGCCGTTCTGGCTACATAAGCCTTCAAAGCCCTGACCACATCAAGCAACTCGGAATCCTCCAAGTCAGTAGTAGCCACAGGCACCACAATAGGTTGGTTTATATGAAAAGATGAAACCACATTGTGGGCGGGTCCGCAATTCTGCTCTATCCACATGAAAAAACAGATAGGGGCTTTTATGTGACAAAGCTGCCAACTCTGACACACGCCTAGCCGAAGCCAAGGCTAATAGCATGACCACCTTCCACGTGAGATATTTCAACTCCACCGTTTTAAGTGGTTCAAACCAGTTAACACCACGTTAAGATCCCAAGGTGCCACTGGAGGCACAAAAGGAGGCTGAATATGCAGCACTCCCTTTACAAACGTCTGAACTTCAGGTAGAGAAGCCAACTCCTTTTGAAAGAAAATGGATAGGGCCGAAATCTGGACCTTAATGGAACCCAATGTTAGGCCCAAATTCACTCCGGACTGTAGGAAGTGAAGGAAACGGCCCAGCTGGAATTCCTCCGTAGGAGCATTCCTGGCCTCACACCAAGCAACATATTTTCGCCATATACGGTGATAATGTTGAGCTGTCACGTCCTTCCTAGCCTTTATCAGCGTAGGAATGACCTCATCTGGAATGCCTTTCTCTGCTAGGATCCGGCGTTCAACCGCCATGCCGTCAAACGCAGCCGCGGTAAGTCTTGGAACAGACAGGGCCCCTGTTGCAACAAGTCCTGTCTTAGAGGAAGAGGCCACGGGTCCTCTGTGAGCATTTCTTGCAGATCTGGATACCAAGTCCTTCGTGGCCAATCTGGAACAATGAGATTGTTCTCACTCCTCTTTTTCTTATGATCCTCAGCACCTTGGGTATGAGAGGAAGAGGAAGAAATACATAGACCGACTGGAACACCCACGATGTCACCAGGGCGTCCACAGCTATCGCCTGAGGGTCTCTTGACCTGGCGCAATACCTCTGTAGCTTTTTGTTGAGGCGGGATGCCATCATGTCAACCTGTGGCAGTTCCCACCAACTTGTAATCTTTGCGAAGACTTCCTGATGAAGTCCCCACTCTCCCGGGTGGAGGTCGTGTCTGCTGAGGAAGTCTGGTTCCCAGTTGTCCACTCCCGGGATGAACACTGCTGACAGTGCGCTTACGTGATTCTCCGCCCAGCGAAGAATTCTGGTGGCTTCTGCCATCGCCACCATGCTCCTTGTGCCGCCTTGTCGGTTTACATGAGCCACTGCGGTGATGTTGTCTGACTGAATCAGAACCGGTTGGTCGCGAAGCAGGGTCTCCGCTTGACGTAGGGCGTTGTATATGGCCCTTAGTTCCAGGATGTTGATGTGAAGGCAAGTCTCTTGACTTGACCACAGACCTTGGAAATTTCTTCCCTGTGTGACTGCTCCCCAACCTCGGAGGCTTGCGTCCGTGGTCACCAGGACCCAGTCCTGAATGCCGAATCTGCGGCCCTCGAGAAGGTGAGCGCTCTGCAGCCACCACAGGAGTGACACCCTGGCCCTGGGGGATAGGGTGATTAACTGATGCATCTGAAGATGTGATCCGGACCACTTGTCCAGTAAGTCCCATTGAAAGGTCCTCGCATGGAACCTGCCGAAGGGAATGGCCTCGTATGATGCCACCATCTTTCCCAGGACTCGGGTGCAGAGATGTACTGACACCTGTTTTTATTTTAATAGATTCCTGACCAGTGTCATGAGTTCCTGAGCTTTCTCTATCGGGAGATAAACCCTTTTCTGGTCTGTGTCTAGAATCATGCCCAGGAAAGGCAGACGAGTCGTAGGAACCAACTGCGACTTTGGAATATACAGAATCCAGCCGTGTTGCCGTAACACTTCCAGAGAAAGTGCGACGCTGTTCAGCAACTGCTCTCTTGATCTCGCTTATATGAGGAGATCGTCCAAGTACGGGATAATGGTGACCCCTTGCTTCCGCAGGAGTACCATCATTTCCGCCATTACCTTGGTAAATATTCTCGGTGCCGTGGAGAGACCAAACGGCAACTTCTGAAATTGGTAATGACAATCCTGTACCACAAATCTGAGGTACGCCTGATGAGGTGGATAAATGGGGACATGAAGGTATGCATCCTTTATGTCCAGAGACACCATAAAATCCCCCCCTTCCAGGCTTGCGATTACCGCTCTCAGCGATTGAACTTGAACCTTTTCAGGTATATGTTCAGGGATTTTAAATTCAATATGGGTCTGACCGAACCGTCCGGTTTCGGGACTACAAACATGGTCGAATAATAACCCCTTCCCTGTTGAAGGAGGGGAACGTTGACCACCACCTGTTGAAGATACAATTTGTGAATTGCAGTTAACACTATTTCCCTCTCGTGGGGGGAAGCTGGTAGGGCTGATTTGAGGTATCGGTGAGGGGGCATCTCTTCGAATTCCAGCTTGTATCCCTGAGACACAATTTCTATCGCCCAGGGATTCCACCTGGGAGTGAACCCACTTGTGGCTGAAATTTGAAAGACATGCCCCCACCGGGCCTAGCGCCGCCTGTGGAGCCCCAGCGTCATGTGGTGGATTTTGTAGAGGCCGGGGAGCACTTCTGTTCCAGGGAACTAGCTGTGTTGTGCAGCTACTTACCTCTGCCCCTGCCTCTGGCAAGAAAGGACGCACCTCGGACTTTCTTGTTTCTTTGTGATCGAAAGGACTGCATTTGATAATACAGTGCTCTCTTAGGCTGTGAGGGAATAAAAGGCAAAAAATTTGACTTTCCAGCTGTAGCTGTGGAGACCAGGTCCGAGAGACCCTCCCCAAACAATTCCTCACCCTTGTAAGGTAAAACCTCCAGATGCCTTTTTGAGTCGGCATCACCTGTCCATTGCCGAGTCCACAGGACCCTTCTGGCAGAAATCGACATAGCATTTATTCTAGAACCCAGTAGACTAATGTTTCTTTGAGCATCTCTCATATATAGGACAGCGTCTTTAATATGCCCCAGCGTCAACAATACAGTATCCTTGTCTAAGGTATCAATTTCCTCAGATAAGGTATCCGTCCATGCTGCTACAGCACTACACACCCAGGCCGACGCGATAAGGTACCTGAATGTGTATAAATGGACTTCAGGGTAACCTCCTGTTTGCGATCCGCAGCATCTTTGAGGGTAGCCGTATCCTGTGACGGCAGGGCTACCTTCTTGGATAAGCGTGTTAAAGCTTTGTCCACCCTAGGGGAGGATTCCCAGCGTAACCTGTCCGTTGGCAGGAAAGGATATGCCATAAGAATCCTTTTGGAAATCTGCAGTTTTTTATCTGGAGATTCCCAAGCCTTTTCACATAACTCATTTAGCTCGTGTGAGGGGGGAAAGGTTACCTGTGGCTTCTTTTCCCCATACATATGCACCCTCTTGTCAAGGACTGGGGTTTCCTCTGTGATGTGCAACACATCCTTAATTGCTATAATCATATAACGGATGGATTTAGCCAATTTTGGCTGTAACTTTGCATCATCGTAATCGACACTGGAGTCAGAATCCATGTCGGTATCTGTGTCAACAGTTTGGGATAGTGGGCGCTTCTGAGACCCTGACGGCCTCTGCGACATAGGATCAGGCACAGGTTGGGACCCTGACTGTCCCGAGGCTTCAGCTTTTTCTAACTTTTTATGCAAGGAATTAACATTATCATTTAAAACCTTCCACATATCCATCCAATCAGGTGTCGGCGCCGTCGGCGGAGACACCACATTCATTTGCTCCCGCTCTGCTTCCACATAGCCTTCCTCATCAGACATGTCGACACAAGCGTACCGACACACCACACAGGGAATGCCCTCTCTGAAGACAGTTCCCCCACAAGGCCCTTTGGAGAGACAGAGAGAGAGTATGCCAGCACACACCCCAGCGCTATAAACCCAGGAATAACACAGTAACTTAATGTTAACCCAGTAGCTGCTGTTTATATTGCTTTTTGCGCCTAATTATGTGCCCCCCCCCCTCTCTTTTTACCCTCTTCTACCGTGTATCTGCAGGGGAGAGCCTGGGGAGCTTCCTCTCAGCGGAGCTGTGGAGAAAAAATGGCGCTGGTGAGTGCTGAGGAAGAAGCCCCGCCCCCTCGGCGGCGGGCTTCTGTCCCGCTTAAATCTGCAATTTTTTGGCGGGGTGTCATACATATATACAGTGTCCAGCTGTATATATGCTTAACTTTGCCAAAAGAGGTCCCAAATGCTGCCCAGGGTGCCCCCCCCCCCCCCCCGCGTCCTGCACACTTACAGTGACCGGAGTATGTGTAGGTGTGTGGAGCAATGGCGCACAGCTGCAGTGCTGTGCGTTACCTCATTGAAGAACACGGAGTCTTCTGCCGCCTGTGAAGTCTTCTTTGCTTCTCATACTCACCCGGCTTCTGTCTTCCGGCTCTGCGAGGGGGACGGCGGCGCGGCTCCGGGACCGGACGGCGAGGGTGAGATCCTGCGTACCGATCCCTCTGGAGCTAATGGTGTCCAGTAGCCTAAGAAGCAGGACCTAGCTTCAGAGAGTAGGGCTGCTTCTCTCCCCTCAGTCCCACGATGCAGGGAGTCTGTTGCCAGCAGAGCTCCCTGAAAATAAAAAACCTAACAAAATACTTTCAGCAAACTCAGGAGAGCTCACTGAAAAGCACCCAGCTCGTCTGGGCACAGTATCAAACTGAGGTCTGGAGGAGGTACATAGAGGGTGGAGCCAGTGCACACCGAAACCTAAATTCTTTCTTAAAGTGCCCATGTCTCCTGCGGAGCCCGTCTATCCCCATGGTCCTTACGGAGTCCCCAGCATCCACTAGGACGTTAGAGAAATAGTAATGATACAGGCCCTCTCAGATCTGTTTCCCGGAACCAGTGTAACCCACAGGGAGTGGCTGAGCCTCAGCACAAAGGGACGGCTGTCTGCATTATTTGGTCACATGCCGCACCATTTGTCATCTTGTACATTTACAAGCACTTAGTGCAGTTCTTTGAAGGGTGAGCTGGGCGGATTACTGCTATTGCAACATATGAAATATAAATGGCCCACAGATCCTACCTATAAGGAAGAGGGAGCAGGCCAGTGATCTGCTGGTGGTATTGCTCTCCAGTGGAAACTAAAAGCAGCATAGAGTGTGCATGTATAATTCATGGGTCACCTCTCGGCAGAGGCGTCGGAACTGGGGGGGGCAGCTCGCCCCCCCAAACATAGAGAGGCGCCTATTAGGGTAGAGGAGGAGCGGAGGAGCGATGTGCGGTCAGGTGAAAGACCGCACATAGGCCCTCATTCCGAGTTGTTCGCTCGGTAAAAATCTTCGCATCGCAGCGATTTTCCGTTTAATGCGCATGCGCAATGTCCGCACTGCGACTGCGCCAAGTAAATTTGCTATGCACTTAGTAATTTTACTCACGGCTTTTTCATCGGTCTGGCGATCGTAATGTGATTGACAGGAAATGGGTGTTACTGGGCGGAAACTGGACGTTTTATGGGCGTGTGGGAAAAAACGCTACCGTTTCCGGAAAAAACGCAGGAGTGGCCGGAGAAACGGAGGAGTGTCTGGGCGAACGCTGGGTGTGTTTGTGACGTCAAACCAGGAACGACAAGCACTGAACTGATCGCAGATGCCGAGTAAGTCTGAAGCTACTCAGAAACTGCTACGAGGTGTGTAATCGCAATATTGCGATTACTTCGTTCGCAATTTTAAGATGCTAAGATTCACTCCCAGTAGGCGGCGGCTTAGCGTGAGCAACTCTGCTAAAATCGCCTTGCGAGCGAACAACTCGGAATGACCTCCATTACATCCTCCGCTCCGTGTAGTGAACGTCCCGCGCCCAGTGCGGACCCCTCCCCCGTCATTTTCAGGCATTTTTTGTTTGTTATAGCTGGCGCTGCGCTGCTAGTCACACAGCAGCAGCAGCATCCCTGCAGCCAGAGGAGCTCCGCCTCCTTGAGCTCTGCTCTGCGAGGTGCGAGCATCCCGGCCGTCAGCTTGAGGGAGGAGGGAATCTCTCTGCGCGCAATGGATGCAGCCGATGGCGAACCTACTGAGCCTGGAGCCGGACAGGTGAGCGGGAACAGAGAGGGTGAGGAGGCTGGCTGTGGACTGTGCGGCTGGAGGCATCCCCGGGGACAGCGTGGGGGAGAGAGGGAAAAGACGGCTGGAGGCATCATCCCCTGTGACAGCGGGGAAGGGGGAGGAAGCTGCCTTAGACGCCGCTGGAAGCATCCCCTGTGACTAGGGGTAGAGGAGGCTGGCCGTGCCACTGGAGGCATCCTCTGTGCTCTGTGAAAGGGGTGGGGGAGGAGGCTGTCAGTGCTGCTGGGAGGCATCCCCTGCCCCTGTCACCGTGCAGTGAGGGGGGGGGGGGGGGGGGTTAGGAGGCTGGCTGTGCCCTATCATTCACTATCCCCCTGTCACCCTCACCATGTCACCCACTATCCACCTCTCACCCTCACCATGTCACCCACTATCCACCTGTCACCCTCACCATGTCACCCACTATCCCCCCGTCACCCTCACCATGTCACCCGCTATCCCCCCGTCACCCTCACCATGTCACCCACTATCCCCCGTCACACTCATGTCACCCACTATCCCCGTCACCCTCACCATGTCACCCACTATCCCCCCATCACCCTCACCATGTCACCCACTATCCCACTGTCACCCTCACCATGTCACCCACTATCCCCCCGTCACCCTCACCATGTCACCCACTATCCCCCGTCACCCTCATGTCACCCACTATCCCCGTCACCCTCACCATCTCACCCACTATCCCCCCATCACCCTCACCATGTCACCGACTATCCCCCTGTCACCCTCACCATGTCACCTACTATCCACCTCTCACCCTCACCATGTCACCCACTATTCCCCTGTCACCCTCAGCATGTCACCCACTATCCACCTCTCACCCTCATAATGTCACCCACTATCCCCCTGTCACCCACTATACCCCTGTCACCCTCACCATGTCACCCACTATCCACCTCTCACCCACTATCCACCTGTCACCCTCACCATGTCACCCACTATCCCCCCGTCACCCTTACCATGTCACCCACTATCCCCCCGTCACCCTCATGTCACCCACTATCCCCCGTCACCCTCTCCATGTCACCCACTATCCCCCTGTCACCCTCACCATGTCACCCACTATCCCCCTGTCACCCTCACCATGTCACCCACTATCCACCTCTCACCCTCACCATGTCACCCACTATTCCCCTGTCACCCTCAGCATGTCACCCACTATACACCTCTCACCCTCACCATGTCACCCACTATCCCCCTGTCACCCACTATCCCTCTGTCACCTTCACTGTCACCCACTATCCACCTCTCACCCTCACCATGTCACCCACTATCCCTCTGTCACCCTCACCATGTCACCCACTATCCCCTTGTCACCCTTACCATGTCACCCACTATCCCCCTGTCACCCTCACCATGTCACCCACTATCCTCCTCTCACCATGTCACCCACTATCCCCCTGTCACCCTTACCATGTCACCCACTATCCCCCTGCCACCCTCACCATGTCACCTACTATCCACCTCTCACCCTCACCATGTCACCCACTATTCCCCTGTCACCCTCACCATGTCACCTACTATCCACCTCTCACCCTCACCATGTCACCCACTATTCCCCAGTCACCCTCAGCATGTCACCCACTATCCACCTCTCACCCTCATAATGTCACCCACTATCCTCCTGTCACCCACTATACCCCTGTCACCCTCACCATGTCACCCACTATCCACCTCTCACCCACTATCCACCTGTCACCCTCACCATGTTACCCACTATCCCCCCCGTCACCCTCACCATGTCACCCACTATCCCCCCGTCACCCTCATGTCACCCACTATCCCCCGTCACCCTCACCATGTCACCCACTATCCCCCTGTCACTCTCACCATGTCACCCACTATCCCCCTGTCACCCTCACCATGTCACCCACTATCCACCTCTCACCCTCACCATGTCACCCACTATTCCCCTGTCACCCTCAGCATGTCACCCACTATCCACCTGTCACCCTCACCATGTCACCCACTATCGCCCCTGTCACCCACTATCCCCCTGTCACCCTCACCATGTCACCTATTATCTCCCTGTAGCTCTCTCTCCCTGTCACCCTCTCTACCTGTCACCCAGTGTCTACATCACCTAGTATCTCCCTGTCTCCCTCACCATGTCACCCACTATTTTTCTGTCACCCAATGTCTTTTTGTAAGCCACTATTTCCCTGACACTTTCTATCTCCCTGTCACACCTCCTTGCTGAGAAATGCTGCTGTTGCTGCCGGCTGCCAGCGCTTGTCACTCTGACAGGCAGCAGCTGCGTCGGCAGCATGAAAAGCGGCTCCTCCCTCTCTGCCTCCTTACTGAGGGAGCCGCACAGTCCTGCCTGTTGCTGCCGCTGCTGCCAGAGCCTGTCTCACTTACCACAGGCAGAGCAGCAGTGGCGAAGGCGGCATGAAGAGATGTGCCGCTCGCCCGCCCAGGAAGACCGCACTATCTCAGGCAGCTCTAGGTACTCTCTGAGAGTGGGCTGCTCTAAATCAATGGGATAGCCGTAGCACACAGACAGAATTCCACGTGTGACAGGCTGGTGCTTTTTCCTAAAGAAGAGAGGAGGCGCTACTTACACTCCAAATATATGGTAATCAGCAGTCGGGGGGGCTCTCTGTATGTTATAATCTGTATGTGAATGTTTAATCCACACTTGGATTTAGAGTATTTTATTTGTTCTAATAAAGCTATTTTTATATGCCCCTTCCCTCACTCCCTGTAAGTCCACCCTCGGTGCCCCTGCCCTCGCCCTCCCTGTAACTCCCCCCTCAGTGCCCTCGCCCTCCCTGTAACTCCTCCCTCAGTGCCCCTGCCTTCACCCTCCCTTTAACACCCCATCAGCACCCATGCCCTCACCCTCCCTGTAACTCCCCGTCAGCATCCCTGCCCTCACCCTCCATGTAGCTCCCCCCTCAGTGTGCACTCACCCTCTGTTAGGTTCCTGGTGCTCAGAACAAGGGAGATGTTATGAAGCGAGTCCAGAGCACCAGGACGTAATGCTGGGAAAGGGGAATGGAAAGGGAATAGCCCCTGGCGCCCTAACTCCGTTGTCTCGCCCGTGTGGTCAGAAATCCCCTGCGAGACTATGGTTGCTTGAGCCCATGGCAGCCGCGTTTGAAGGGCGGATTATGTCTGCCCAACTCCGATGCCCCCTCAGGTCTTAATGGGAGACAAAGGGAAATCCGAGACAGGGTGATAACAAGGGGCCCTCTGACTAAACAACCAGGCCAGGGGCTACAAGCTAACTGACTAAACCTGAGGTATGTGCGGTAACCCGCCAGGGAAAAGGACAACCAAAATCCACTAGTCCGTACTCCTACCCAGCACCGCTGGATACCAGAGTGGATCTGTGAGAGCGGAATCCTCCGCAAAAGCTCCGGAACACAAATAATAAAAGATAAATAATTAAGCGGCCCAAGCCGCAACACACGGCTACGCCGTGACTCACGAACACCACTGGATGTTCAAAGGTGCTCAGTCAGGACTCCAGGAACAGATGACGACTTCCGAGTACAGGACAACTGAGAACAGGAACGACCGGATACAGCAGGACTGGAAACACTTTCAGCAAACAGATTCAGCATTCAGGAAGCTCAGGAACTAGCAGGAACCAAGCTCAGAACTCAAGCAGACTGAAAACCCAGAAATATCACCAGCATCTGCGAACTGCAATCAGCCAGCATATAACAGAGAGGCCTAATTAATAATCCAGTGCAGCTGGCCTATTGCAGGACTCCAAGCTGACAAGATGCAATTAGCAGCCAGATGAGGCTGAACACATGGGAACAAGCTGCAATTGCACAGACTCACCAGCGGCAGCAGACAAGAGTAATCTAAAACAGAGCAATGGGAAATCCTGGCATGCAAGACAACTAAATAAACATAAAATAGAAATGAACCACTACCTGTGGTTCATAACAGTATCCCCTCCTTAAGGGTGAGCTCCGAGCACCCCACGACACCCACGGGGAACATAAACAGAAGTATAACATAAAATACATAACAAAAATGCAAAACAGGAATGAGCCACAGCCGTGGCTCATAACATTACCCCCCCCTTGAGGAGGGGTCAAAAGACCCCAAAATTCAGACTATCCAGAACAAGGGATACAAAAAAAAAAAAACCTGACACACTGGTCTAACAGACAAGAAAACAAAAACAAGCTGTAGCAACAACTTGTAACAGTGCCTTCCCCCTAAACGGTGGCCACAGGACACAAGACAAGGAGAAAAAAAAAATCTCTTTTTTTTTTTTTTTAAATCAAGGCAAGTCAAAAAATTATTTCTTTTTCTTCTTCTTCTTTTTACAAAGCTCTTTAGGTCTGACCAAGGTAATTCCCCAAACATTGTCTGAACTGATGGTACCACCCAGCAAGGCTGCGTTCAAATCAGAGACAGGTTTCTTACCCTTGGGAGCTGAACTTTCTGGTAAAGTACTATTATTAGAAGAAGAAGAAGTCAAAAAAGCACATCCTGCAGTCAAAACATCGGGCTGGGACTCTTGTGCAGAGTTTACAGTATTTGGTGGACTCTCAGCAGACAAGACGGGTGACTTAGAGGAACCTGAACCAATTTCTTTGGAACCGTATCTTTTAACAATTGCATCACAGAATGCTAGGGGATCCTGAAGAATGGGATCTTCAGCTTTCATTAGGCTGGTTGCCCACTCAGAAGGCTCTCCTCTAAAAGAATAAATCAGATAGAGCCCAAGGTTTTCTGAAGTGATGCCCAGAAATGGTCTAGACAACATAATAGTGTAATAGTGTTTGAAAAGCGCCAAAAATTGGGCGAAGTCCCCATCAAAGGTTATGGATGTTGAGATATCAGAGTCAGGATCTGTTTCCTTCTCATCTGACTGACTGGAGTGCTTTGCTAGGACCTGGTCACTATTGACCTTACTCGAGGCTGAGACTCTCTGAACCCCACCCGGGGCTGAGACTTTCTGAACCCCACCCGGGGCAGAGACTTTCTGAACCCCACCCGGGGCAGTGACTTTCTGAACCCCACCCGGGGCAGTGACTTTCTGAACCCCACCCGGGGCAGTGACTTTCTGAACTCCACCCGGGGCAGTGGCCTCCGGGGACCCCGCTGGGGCAGTGGCCTCCGGGGACCCCGCTGGGGCAGTGGCCTCCGGGAACCCCGCTGGGGCAGTGGCCTCCGGGAACCCCGCTGGGGCAGTGGCCTCCGGGAACCCCGCTGGGGCAGTGGCCTCCGGGAACCCCGCTGGGACAGTGGCCTCCGGGAACCCCGCTGGGACAGTGGCCTCCGGGAACCCCGCTGGGACAGTGGCCTCCGAGAACCCCGCTGGGGCAGTGGCCTCCGAGAACCCCGCTGGGGCAGTGGCCTCCGAGAACCCCGCTGGGGCCGGCACCTCGGATTCTTTTACTGGGACCGGGCCATCGGCCTCCCTCTCTGAGTCGATAATTATCGAAAGTTCTCCCGGGACTATGACTTCCGGGACTTTTGCTGAAGCAATAACGTTCAGATCCTCCACTAATGCTATGCTTCTTAAGTTCTTTCCTGGGGAAGCGACTTCTAGACCCTTCTTTGGGGCTGCGTCTCTCGAGACCCCACTTGGGGATATTACTTCAAAGATCCCTTCTGGGGTTTTGCTTCTCGAGTTCCCCTCAAGAACTATGGTTTTAGAGACCCTTTCTAGGGTTGCGCTTTTCAAGTCCCTACCTGGGGTAACAGCTTCTGAGACCCCTTCCGATATGGACACCTGAACTATAATATTTGATGTCCCTCTATAAGCTAGGGCATCAGGTACCGCTCCAGCACTCTGGGCATCGGGTACCGCTCCAGCACTCTGGGCATCGGGTACCGCTCCAGCACTCTGGGCATCGGGTACCGCTCCAGCACTCTGGGCATCGGGTACCGCTCCAGCACTCTGGGCATCGGGTACCGCTCCAGCACTCTGGGCATCGGGTACCGCTCCAGCACTCTGGGCATCGGGTACCGCTCCAGCACTCTGGGCATCGGGTACCGCTCCAGGACCCTGGGCTACGGGTACCGCTCCAGGACCCTGGGCTACGGGCACCGCTCCAGGACCCTGGGCTACGGGCACCACTCCAGGACCCTGGGCTACGGGCACCACTCCAGGACCCTGGGCTACGGGCACCACTCCAGGACCCTGGGCATCGGGCACCACTCCAGGACCCTGGGCATCGGGCACCACTCCAGGACCCTGGGCATCGGGCACCACTCCAGGACCCTGGGCATCGGGCACCACTCCAGGACCCTGGGCATCGGGCACCACTCCAGGAACCTGGGCATCGGGCACCACTCCAGGAACCTGGGCATCGGGCACCACTCCAGGAACCTGGGCATCGGGCACCACTCCAGGAACCTGGGCATCAGGCATCACTCCAGGGACTTGCAACTCCGCTTCCACAGGAACCTCAAGAGAGGAGAGAAACATTCTCTTTTGATTCCTGAATCTATAATGGGGCTCCCTTGCCCAAGGACCCCAATTATAGGACAGAGAGCTTTTTTGTGTGGGTTGTGTGACAAGTGCCTCTGCCACAGTAGAGACAGGAGTAGGTCTTGTATCATGACTCAACTTGGCCAGAGGGCAAGACTCGTCACCACACTTTGGCTTGCGCAACTCACAGGTCTGCAGATAATGGCCTAAACCCCCACAATATAGGCATAAGTTTAAGTTTCTGCGACGCAGACGCTCCTCTTCTGAGAGCCTGGGCCGCAGAAAACTTTTAAACCTTTTCTCTTCAATTAGACCAGAGGATTCTCTTGTCACCATACTGTGAGCAAGAGTCTCTTTAGAGATAGATGTACTCTCAACGACTTCTGGCAAAATGAGCAAGATTTTAGTCAGAAGGTTTTGCAGTTGCTTTAGGGATTGCTGCAAAACTTCTAGTCGCTCTGGTCTCAAAGCACTGAATACAGAGTTCAGAGCTGCGAGAGATGCCTGCAGGGCTTGCATAGTAGACATAGGAGGATTTAAAACTAGACGAGACAAGACAAGGCAAGGCAAGACAAGGCAAGGCAAGACAAGGCAAGGCAAGACAAGGCAAGGCAAGACAAGGCAAGACAAGGCAAGGCAAGGCAAGACAAGGCAAGGCAAGACAAGGCAAGACAAGGCAAGACAAGGCAAGGCAAGGCAAGACAAGGCAAGGCAAGGCAAGGCAAGGCAAGACTAAATTTTGCTAAACAAAACAAGACTTTTTTTTTTTTTTTTTTTTTTAAACACCGGACTGGATTCTATTCTAACCACCGGACTGGATTCTATTCTAACCACCGGACTGGATTCTAACCACCGGACTGGATTCTAACCACCGGACTGGATTCAAAACACCGGACTGGATTCAAAACACCGGACTGGATTCAAAACACCGGACTGGATTCTAGACTAGACACTGGACTGGGCCAAAAAAGAAAAAAAAGTTTTATTTCTTTTTTGTGGTATGGCTGGTGATAATGTTAGGTTCCTGGTGCTCAGAACAAGGGAGATGTTATGAAGCGAGTCCAGAGCACCAGGACGTAATGCTGGGAAAGGGGAATGGAAAGGGAATAGCCCCTGGCGCCCTAACTCCGTTGTCTCGCCCGTGTGGTCAGAAATCCCCTGCGAGACTATGGTTGCTTGAGCCCATGGCAGCCGCGTTTGAAGGGCGGATTATGTCTGCCCAACTCCGATGCCCCCTCAGGTCTTAATGGGAGACAAAGGGAAATCCGAGACAGGGTGATAACAAGGGGCCCTCTGACTAAACAACCAGGCCAGGGGCTACAAGCTAACTGACTAAACCTGAGGTATGTGCGGTAACCCGCCAGGGAAAAGGACAACCAAAATCCACTAGTCCGTACTCCTACCCAGCACCGCTGGATACCAGAGTGGATCTGTGAGAGCGGAATCCTCCGCTAAAGCTCCGGAACACAAATAATAAAAGATAAATAATTAAGCGGCCCAAGCCGCAACACACGGCTACGCCGTGACTCACGAACACCACTGGATGTTCAAAGGTGCTCAGTCAGGACTCCAGGAACAGATGACGACTTCCGAGTACAGGACAACTGAGAACAGGAACGACCGGATACAGCAGGACTGGAAACACTTTCAGCAAACAGATTCAGCATTCAGGAAGCTCAGGAACTAGCAGGAACCAAGCTCAGAACTCAAGCAGACTGAAAACCCAGAAATATCACCAGCATCTGCGAACTGCAATCAGCCAGCATATAACAGAGAGGCCTAATTAACAATCCAGTGCAGCTGGCCTATTGCAGGACTCCAAGCTGACAAGATGCAATTAGCAGCCAGATGAGGCTGAACACATGGGAACAAGCTGCAATTGCGCAGACTCACCAGCGGCAGCAGACAAGAGTAATCTAAAACAGAGCAATGGGAAATCCTGGCATGCAAGACAACTAAATAAACATAAAATAGAAATGAACCACTACCTGTGGTTCATAACACCCTCCTTCTAACTCCCCCCTCAGCATCCCTACTCTCACCCTCCCTGTAACTCTCCCCTCAGCGTCCCAGTCCTCATCCTTCCTGTAACTCGACCCTCAGTGCTCCTCACGCTCCTTCGAACTCCCTGTCAGCGCCCATGCCCTCACCCTCCCTGTAACTCCCCGTCTGTGTCCCTGCCCTCACCCGCCATGTAACTCCCCATCAGTAGTGTTCACTCTAGGCTGTTTTAGCAGGGCGCCGCGCCCTGCCCGTTTTTAAGCAGGCAAAACCCGCCCTGCCCCTTTTGCAGCGCCCTGCTAGAACAGCCGCCCGCTCCCTGCCCTCCCGGCGTGTATAGATGCCGTGCGCATGCGCGCGGCATCCATTCACGCATTGGGAGAGGGCTGGGGGAAGCCCAGCACCGACGGAGGTGCTGGGCACGCCCCCAACAGTGACGTCGCCTGCCACAGACGCTCTCTATAGTAGCGTCTGTGGGCCGCACCGCACCCTAAAATGACGTAGGCGTGGCCACACCCCCTAATTTGCGTGGCCGCGCCCCCATTTCGGGCGCGCGCGCGAGCATGTACCCCCGGAGTCCGGCGCACTGCCCCTTTTCACTCCTAGAGTGAACACTACTTTAGTGTCCCTGCCTCACCCGCCATGTAACGCCCCGTCAGCGTCTCTGCCCTTACCCTCCCTGTAACTCCCCCCTCAGTGCTCCTCACGCTCCTTCTAACTCCCTGTCAGCGCCCATGCCCTCACCCTCCCTGTAACTCCCCGTCTATGTCCCTGCCCTCACCCGCCATGTAACTCCCCATCAGTGTCCCTGTCTCACCCGCCATGTAACGCCCCGTCAGCGTCCTCAGCTCCTCACACTCCTTCTAACTCCCTGTCAGCGCCCATGCCCTCACCCTCCCTGTAACTCCCCGTCTATGTCCCTGCCCTCACCCGCCATGTAACTCCCCATCAGTGTCCCTGTCTCACCCGCCATGTAACGCCCCGTCAGCGTCCTCAGCTCCTCGCACTCCTTCTAACTCCCTGTCAGCATCCCTGCCCTCACCCTCTCTGTAACTCCACCACGTCAGCATCCCTGCCCTCACCCTCCCTGTAACTCCCACGGCCACTACTATCAGTCACCATGACGCCAGCACTGCACTGGTCACTGCTAGTGCTTGACCTACTCTCCCTGCTACATGGGGCACATGGTGGGAAACTAGAGTGGCATGGGAGAGCTGAGCTGCTTATTTTGCTGTTCTGTGTTCAAATAGTCGCCACCTCCAGGGGTAGTGTATATTTGCCGTGCAAGTGTTCGACTGCATGTGTACGCCGAGCTGCTAAAATCCACTTTGCGCAGTCTGTGCGCAGCCTAGGACTTACTCCTACAGTGCGATCACATCAGGCTGACACCAGACACCCTCCCTGAAAACGCTTGAGCACGCCTGCGGTTTTCCGGACACTCCCAGTAAATGGTCAGTTTCCACCCACAAACGGCCACTTCCTGTCAATCACCTTGCGAACGCCCGTGCCAACGGATTTTTCGCATCATCCCCTCGCTGACCAGCGACACCCTTTGTTGCTGTCCAACGCCACTACGCCGTTAATACCTGATTGCCCACTGTGTGAAAACATACAGCAGCGATCAGATCTGAATGACTCCCTTAGTGTGGATCTGGCCTTCTCAGTGGATTTCAGGTGGATCTGGCCTTTAGCGATTCAGCAATTTAGGGGCGCCAAAATGAGACTATATCTTGCCCCCCCCCCAACCTAAAAACGTTCTGACGCCCCTGCCTCTCGGGTCACTATTTAAATCATGTGCAGCACATCAGTGATAATTCCTGTCTTAAAATATATTTCTCCCTGTACTATATATACCTTGCAAATGTACAGTATGTGTATAGAAATATAGACCCAGTTTAGTACATCTTACTATTTATTACTGATTGTATCACTTTGTTAGGATTTTATAAACTGACTTTAATAGAAATTAGGGTTAATTCAGCAGATAATTAAAAAAGTACTTGTAATAGTATTTAGGCTGTGAGATCGTGGGGATTCATTGACAACTGCCTTTCCTCATGGCTGCGGCAGCCTATTTCCTAGCCTATGGTAAAATGAAAATCCGCCAATGTATGCCGAACATCGATTCATCTGCATCTGTAAAGCTGCCCCGCCCACTGTTTTAGCCACTCCCATGCCACTCCCACTAGACGGAATAGTTCTGTGTTTTTGCACGGCCGCGACCCAGTTACCATCCAGACACACCCTTTTCAAGGAAAGAGTGGTCGGATCAATCCACCAGCACTTGTGATCTCCGCCCGTGTGCATATGGTTGATTCTTTCTACAGCCCATGCACATTGAGCCTGATTCTTATTTGTAAGTAAAGCAAAAAAAGCAAACAACTTTGTGTCTGGAACAAACCATGTTGCCATGCAAGGGGAGCAAATACATGTATATTGTTTCTGTACAGGGTAAATACTAGTGATGAGCGGATTCGGTTTTACTCGGTTTTACTCGGTTTTACTCGGTTCTCAAAACGGCATCTTATTGGCTCACGGATGTCACGTGTTTTGGATAGCCAATAAGATGCCGTTTTGAGAACCGAGTAAAACCGAGTAAAACCGAGTAAAACCGAACCTCGCTCATCACTAGTAAATACTGGCTGCTGTTGCATGTAGCCTGCAAATGTTAGATAGCTTTATTTTTACACTGCAATTTAGATTTCAGTTCATACATGCCGACATTCTGGCTGCCCCCTCTGGGAGGAAGCAGCCAGATCGGCAAAGTTGGGGGCGTGGCGCGATATGAGAGGGTATAGCGGGGGCGTGGCATGGGGGCCACGACATCGAATGGGGGCTGGGCCGGGGCGTGACAACAGGACCACGCCATTGTGGTTCCGACCCCACCACACATTGCCGCGATTAACAGCATTGCGAATGAAGGGGTGGAGTCACAATGACGCGATTCAGCGTAAATCGAGTCATCGGACCCACGGCCAGACAGCGACAACTGCAGGGGACTTCTGGGCGTCCGGCCGGGAGACTTGCCTACTATTCCATGAGGCATCACCTGATTTTCGGGAGCTTCCCAGCCATTCTGGGACAGTAGGCAAGTATGTTTCAGTTTGAACACACCCTAACCAAATTGAATCTCTCTGCACGTTACATCTTGCCCACCTGTAGTGCAACATGGTTTTGCCCGGTTGCTTGCTTTTTTGCTTTACTTACAAAAATGAATCAGGCCCAGTATGCAGAGATTCATGAGATCTGCCCGCCAACCCACTGGAATCAGGCCCTGTGTGTGTTTTGCTGGTCTTTGTTAGACCAATGACAATTAACTATTTATTACGCTTCAGATTCCAGTCAAAATTATTATCTCCCCTTACATAACAGAATCACGGAAGTTAGTTGCAGCCAGTGCCGATTTAGGCGCAAGATTTAAAGCAGCAATTTTTTTCAAAGGCAAAACTAACAGTGGTTATTAGATACTGTAGCGCTGTGCAGTGACAGTAGGTAGCCTGCTTTCCTTATGTGCCTCAGTTGGTGCAATTAGCAGGGCAGAGCCACCGGTCTCCTCGGCAGAAGCCAGAATGCAGATTTCCCCAGAATTCTGCAGTAATAAAAGAGAAGTACTGGCCACAATCATTATCCGGCACATACAGGTCTGCTGGCTCATCACTGGTTACTAGCGCTACATTCCTTCACTTTAGTCATAAAGTAGTGTGAATATAGGACTATACTGCTGTTCTGTGACCACTTACGTGTAATTGTCCATCTCTCCTATGCCCTTTAGACATAGAATGATGTTCCTTGATGAACCAGTTTCATTTGTAAATACCTCCTGTCTTACTCTTATTCCGGTCACTTATACCCCTTTTCCACTAGAAGTCTCGAGTCTGACCCGGGATATGGAACACGGTTCCAAGCCAGGTCAGACCCAAGACAGACCCCTTTTCCACAACGGCGCCGACCCGGGAATATCCCAGGTCGGCACTGTTACTGTTTGCAGTGTCTTCTGCCCGGCGCTTGGAGATGACGTCATCTCCAAGCGCCGGGAAAACCGGCAGATCAGGACCCCCGGGGCATGGCCACGGTCCTGATAGGCCACGCCCCCAATGCGATGCTGCCCTCCGTCATGCGGGGGGCAAGCCCAGCACTCTGGAAGCTGCTGGGCTGCTCCCAGCCTCCGGCACATGCTTTCCCAGCATGTGCTGTGTCCTCCCGACCGCCCGAGGGACACTGTGGTCAGGGAGGAATGTGCTCTGACATGCTGTAAACAGGTCCCGGGTCGGATGACCCGGGTAACCCGTTTACACTACACCCTTTCCCGAGTCATTCCCGGGTCCAACCCAGGTAGCTACCCGGGTAGGATTCCCGGGTCATTATTCCCGGGAGTTTTCAGAGGGAGCCGTTTCCACTAGCAAAAAACCCAGGTAGATGTGCGCCCCCATGCAAAGACCCAGGTTTTTTGAGCTAGTGGAAAAGGGGTATTAGCCACACACACAGTCCTGATTTCTGTTACTGAAAAGGACTATTATTATTATTATTATTATTATTATTACATTTTATTTATAAGACTAGGGGTGGAAGTGCTTCATTTAGCCACTTAGCCTTAGTGGGACCTAAAACGTCCTGATTTTTTAATTGAGAATGTTGAGCGTTATGTGTTCAGGGGCTTTTATTGGGACTATAAACCCTGGATACTGTATGTGACAACACGGTATGCAGTCATCCTGTCTACATTCACCATGTCAATAGACATTGATGATGTCGACCTGTTTAAAATATCGACATCGGAAATGTTGACATTAGCAGAATGTTGACATTGAAAATGGCGACATTGCCATAATGTCAGCATTTACATCAGTCTTAGGGTTGGCTTTAGTGTTAGGGAACAAAATACACAAAAAAATAGTGTGTTGACATTCTAACAATGTTGTCATAACATTAATGCTGACGATGTCATCATTCTCATTTCGACATCATGTCTAACTTATTATCCTTTTCTTGTTGCACGGATGATTTGTTATATTGCTAAACTAATGCACTATACCAAAAACAGTACAAAAAAATATACAGACATAGAATGAAGTGAAGATAAGATTGTCTGTAGCACAGAGATGTCAGCCGGGCACATACAGATGTGTGTAGGAACCTGGAGCAGGGTTTGATCACAGATAAGTAGGATGCGCACATGGATGGACTTGTGTTGGACGGCACAGGGTGACGGCTCATACTGATGCAGCTCTTCTGCTACTGAACAGTTGCCCTCTCCTGAAACAACTTTTCTTCTTCTCAAATCCCAAACCAAGTTCAGTCCTTACAGGATTTTCAAGAATACACTGAAAGCTACTGTACCCCAGTCTTAGCCAGAGGGCAGACATTTTTGGTGGGTTCCTGTCAGTACTGTAATGTAGATCCAGCAAATCAATTTAGTTCTCCAATTTAAAATGGCGGGGGAAACTTGAGAACCAGTCAGTAGCTGGCTGTGAGGTGGGCGGAGGAGTCCTGGCAATATGGCTGCATGTAGCAGCCCCCGTGGCTCCAGTTGTGAAGTTGGGTCCTGTACTGCCACCTTTTAGGGGGGTATTCAAATGTTTGAAAAGTCAGTTGGGTGTCTTTTTCCCCCTATCTAATAGACAGGAAAAAACAGACACCCAACGACTTTTCAAACATTTGAATTCCCCCCTTACTGTCTTGTTGTCAGAGAAACCTGTGGCAGGGAGACTGCATGGAGCAGCCCCCAGGGTTACAGATAGGGGGAGGTGCCACCTAGAAAAAGCTGATAAGTGGCTGAACAACATTGTTAGTAGAAAATATTTTTATCTGAGGCAGCAATTTGACTAGTTACACAACAACACTTTCTTACAAAAAAATTTCACACAGTATGCTGCTAGTCTTCAGCATTCATTATGTGGGTGGGCCAGGAAACTGAGCACCTTTCAGTGCACGTTCTATTCACTCTGAGAAATATTACCCGAGATGAAAAGCAGATGGATTTATTTTTTTATTTAGCTGACAAATGATGGCTAAAGTTTAAGGCCTCGTATTCCTTCCAACATACAGGAAACACCAGAGCCTGAACAGGCTTTATGTCATGTAGTCAGAATTGCTTACAGGTGTTGTCCTTGGATACAAGACAGTTGAATTCTGATCTGTAGAATGGATGCAACTGAATCAACAGTTTTCTGACTACTTTTGAACAATGTTTTGAAGTAGATTGTGAATGTAGCTTCTATGAGGTACTTGTGTGCTGTACAGTGACGGCCATTTTCTTGTAGCCCACCTCCTCCAGGCAAATACCTTTTTTTTTTTTTTAATTCAACAATTTTTATTAGATTTTTTTATAGAAATACAAGAAAAGGGAAGACCTTCATGATACAGACATACCAAAAACCGGAGAGAAACCGGTGTAGTTACAATAATCCATCGTAAGGTGCTTTTGAGCCACATCAGTGAAACCACAGATACATAGTCGGTACTTGTAGGCTTGAGTAAGAGGTAAAGGATAAACAATCTTAACCTACATGAGGTCTAGGAAATGATGAAAACATTACCGACGTGCGTCTTAGCATAAGAAATCACCATATACCTAAGGCTAAGCATACAATTCTACCTGAGGATTCACAGGACATCAGTATACCCGAGAGGTCAGTAAAGAAGACAGACAGGAGGGGAAGGGGGGGCGGGGGAGAGAAACAAATGGGGAAAACAATACAAGTATAATCATATCATGAATGAGTAGCGGCCAAAGAAGTCCTAAGTAAAAATATTAAAGAAGTAATTCAGGCATGGTTAACCATTCTAACCAAAGAGAAGGTTCAGTACCCATATGGCATCAGACTAAACATACAGCATGGGGTATTAAAATTAATATAATTGCATTTCCTAAGAAAACAGCAGGGGGTCCCAAAGGAACAGTACATGGGCCTAGGTTGTCAAGAGGCCCTATCGATTTGTCTATATAGATACCACGTTGTGGTCTCAAAAAGTTTATAAATGAAAGACTGTACATCCGGGTCTAGAGTATCAATATACCTCTCCCACTTCTTGGCAAACCGCCTGACCCCCATTTCAATATCAGGAAGAGTAGCACGCCTCTCAAAATAAATAATCCGGAGGGTCATGTGTTTCACAGCCATCAAAGAAGGGGTAGACGGTTTGATCCGATTATTAAGAATTTGTTTCTTGGCAATTGTCAGGATAACAGAGAGTACCGGAACAATGTCTCTATCTTCAGGCCCAAGAGACCACTCCCTAAAATCAAGTAGCAAACAAGCCCTTGGGCGTTTTATTAACCGTAAGTTAAATACTGTATTGAGATAAGCGACCACCTTGTACCAAAACTTAGATATTTTCCGGCAAGACCACATATTGTGGTACAAGGTGGCACTCTGCGCAGTACATTTGATGCAACAGCCAGTGTCGTCTGGGACCATGTGTGCCCTCTGATTAGGCGCTATATATGCCCTTTGGAGCGTCTTCAAGTGAACCTCTTGCAAAGAGGCAGAGTATAAGAACCTAAAAGTGGGTAAAATGTTATCTAACAATTCAGCGCACTAACCCATATTGGGGATATCTCTGGCCCATGAAGACAACGCGGAATCCCCAGAGCCGGTCTCTATATGAGACTCTAAAGGTGTTTCTGAAGTAACTAAGATGGTAAGGACAATCTTTAGTAAGCACCATTAAGGTGCGCAGCGGGTCTGTGGTAGCCTCAGAAATCATTGGGTGAGACTGGGATTGAGCAAAGTGTCTAGCCTGCAGGTACATAAAAAATTCCCGGTGGGAAATACCAAATTTTATCTGGATATCAGAGAAAGAAAGCACTGCGTTGCCTCCTGGGTCGTATATGTCTCTAATATCTGCGATCCCCTTTTCTCTCCAACTCAAAAAATGTGCGTTATCAAGGCCAGGAAGGAAACATGGGTTACCCCAAAACGTAGTGTGAAGAGAGGTGTCAGGTTTTCTCTGGGCTTTAGTGTGAGTGGCCTGCCATGCTCGATATGTATGCCAAAATGAAATATTATGTTTTATCTCAGATGGGAGACGGGAGTTTGGGGTGTGTAAGAGTGCAGCCGGGGAGAAAGGATGGAATACGGCCAGTTCAAGTGGCAAGTTCGTAAATACTGATCTGCCCCAAAGCCAGTCTGTGATATAGTGGTACATCGCTGCTCTACTAAATAGAACAGGATCCGGGATTCCCATACCTCCCTCTTCACGTAATAGCTGTAGCCTAGCGTAGGGGACTCTTGGTCGTTTACCTGCCCATAGAAATCTAGTGAAACACTGTTTAAGAAAAAGGACATCTTTCTCAACAAGGGCAATAGGGAGCATAAGAAGAAAATAAGCAATCTTGGGAAAAACAACAGATTTAATAACTTCTGCGCGACCCATAAGAGACAAGGGCAGAGACGCCCAGTCTGTAAGGATTTTAGACACCTTGGACAAAATAGGACCAAAATTAACCGCATATAGATCCGGGAGGGAAGTAGGGATCTGAACTCCTAAATATCTAAGACTATCTCGAGCCACTGGGAATCGGGACAGGACCGGGTGTAATGGAAAGAGGGAAGAGTCTCCTGAAAGGAGGAGAAGCTCGGATTTAGATATATTAATTTTGTATCCCGCAAAGGAACCAAATTGTTCAATCAGGGAAACAATCGCAGGGATGGACGTATCAGGACGAGAAATAAATAGAAGCATGTCGTCAGCATACAGTGATAATTTTACCATGGTGTCCATTATTTTTATGCCTGTAAAACTGGGAGAATTTCTCAGGGAAACAGCTAGGGGTTCTAAAGCTAAGGCAAATAATAAAGGTGACAAGGGGCAGCCCTGACGTGTGCCACTCTGGATAAGAAAAGGGGATGAGAGGATACCATTCCCCAAAACTTGAGTGGAGGGAGATTCATATAATCGGGAAATAAGAGAGACAAAGTCCTCAGGTGCGCCAAAGCGGTGAAGCGTTTCATACAGATGGTCCCAGGTGACCAGGTCGAACGCCTTTTCGGCATCAAGTGACAATAATACATTAGTGTCAGTGGGTTTGGAAAGCTGAAAGGCCTGCATAACAGTCAAGACCTTTCGGATATTGCTCACTGATTGCCGACCCCAGACAAATCCAGTCTGGTCTGTATGAACTATATCAGGGACTATGAATTTGAGTCTATTCGAGAGGATTTTAGTGAACAATTTATAATCCGTGTTTAGAAGGGAGATCGGACGATAAGAACTGGGAGACTCAGGATCCCGGCCAGGCTTCGGAATAACCTTTATGACCGCGGAATTAAAATATTGGGGCAAGGAAGCACCCTGCATAAAAGAATTAAATAAGACAGAAAGAGGTTCGCACAGTCTAGTAGATAGAATTTTATAGGAGTCATTGGCAAAACCGTCAGGGCCCGGAGTCTTCCCAGTCTTTAGTCCAGCTATTGCTAAAGAAACTTCCTCAGTGGTGATAGGTGCAAGAAGAGAGGTACAGTGCGACTCTGACATTTGAGGCAGATCAGTAGAAGACCAAAAGCTAGACTTGTGGGTCTGGTTAATAACAGGACGTGCATAAAGAGTGGTATAAAAAGACTGTAGCACCTCAGCAATCTCGGCCGAGGTCCGTACTCTATCCCCACCTTGGGTGAGCAGAGAGTGAATGACCACTTTAGGGTGTCTGCCTTTTAACAAATGGGATAACAGTTTGCCAGACTTATTGCCATATCTGTAAATGCCACAGTCTCTTGAAAATGAATATTTAGCTTCCATTTGAGAAAGGAGGGTATCAAACAGTGTTTTTTGTGTAAGGTACCGTTCCCTAGTAGAAGGGGAGGGGGAGGATTTAAATTCCTGAAAAGAGTGAGTAAGACCCGCCTGGGCTTCCAAGTATTGTGAGTTTAAATCTAAATCCCTTTTTTTACTATAGGACATAATGTGACCCCGAATAACTGATTTTGACGCCTGCCAGAAAAGGGCAGGATCATCGCTCAGGGTTTCTCCATTGTGCGTATGATAATCCAGCCACGCTGCATCTAATGAGGAGCGGAATTTCAGAGAGCCACTTAAATGAGAGGGGAAGTGCCAGGAGCGAAAAGGGGATTTTTCTGAGAGGAGCATCAATTTCATCCAGCATAAAGCATGGTCCGAAATACAGATATCCTCAATTTTAGAGTCAGACACTTTTGAGAAAAAGGAGTCAGATAACAGCAGATAATCAATCCTCGAGAACGTGTGGTGCGCAGCTGAGAGGCATGTAAATTCCCTTTCTAATGGGTAGCATGCGCGCCACACATCCACTAAGGACAACTGCGAGCAAATATAGGGGATACCAATACGTGGTAACGAGGGGGGAGCGCGAGGGGGGGGGATTTATCCAAGGTTGGAGAAGAATATAAATTAAAATCTCCACCCAAGATTATAGGAATTTCAGAGTAGCTTAGTAGCTTAGTGACCATGTTCGTATAAAATTGCTTAGAGTACTGATTGGGAGCATAGATATTACAAAGTAGGAACCTGGATGCATACAATGTGACATCTGCCAGTACATACCGACCCTGAGTGTCATCTAAAATCGCATGGACAGAGATAGGGACCGTGTGCCGTGCTAAAATAATCACTCCCCTAGCCTTAGAAGAGAAGGAGGAAGAGGCTACCACAGACCAACCCATAGTGTTCAGTTTTACCACCTCATTTGGCATAAGGTGAGATTCCTGAATGAAAACAACATCCATCCCCACCTTCCGAAGAGAGAGCAAAATCTTTCTGCGTTTAGCTGGGGAGTTGATCCCTCCCACATTCCACGTGCCGACACTCAAACTAGCCATGCATCGAATGAACTGGGAAAACCTGAAAACCTGCGTAGTAATCATGATATCTACAGCCGCTGAAAAACAGATACAAATCATACCGGGGTGGACACATTAGGAGGAGAAGGGGAGGGGGAGAAGAAAAGAGGGACAGAAACATAGAAGACGCACAAAATATAACATTAACATTGTGAAAGAAAGTCCTGCTAAGGACAATCATAACTTCAGAAAACGAGAACAACCGGTTCAAGCAAGCACAGAGGCCGTCATAGACCACCAATGAGCCAGCCAGAATTATGAAAACCTGAGGAAAAAATAGGGGAGGGGGCGCCCTTACCCACCCTCGGCAACATAATATATGAAAATATACATAGGAAAAATAACAAGAAAATATCAGAGCACACAGAGCATGTTACAGAAAAAGAAAAACGCAGCCTGTCACATAAGAAGTAGGGGGAGATATCTCCGCTAAGCATATATAACCATTATAGAAAGATTACATAGCCACAAAAAGACAACAGATGAATAAGAAAAATCTAAAACATAAAACAAGGCAAAAAGGTTCAGCCCGCTGTATAAGACCAAAGTCTCTTTTGGGGGAAAAAACACCTGCAGCAGATTCTACAGCAATAATTAAATTGGCAGACATAACCGGAAACAGAGAAGTCCAGGAGCAATACTCAGCCATCTCGATCCAGGGTGTCATCCGCCTGAGAGGAGTCGTCATCTGCCTTGGATGCCTCAGAAACATAAGCCTCTGCATCTGCAAGATTTGTAAAGTCCCGGAAAAAATTTCCATCACACAGGCGTAGTCTTGCAGGGAAGAGCAGAGCAAATTTTTTATTCGCCTTTACCAAACGGGAGCAAAGGGTGGTAAATTCCCGACGTGCCCGGGATACCTCCGCGGAGTAGTCCTGGAAAATGGCCAAACGAGCTCCCTCCCATTGTAAATTCCTATGCCTCCTGGATGCCGTCCATATTGCCTCCCTATGGAGAAAGTTCAGACATTTAAATATAACCACACGTGGTCTGCTATTAGGTGAAGAACGTGGGGAACCCAGTCTGTGGGCTCTCTCGATAACTAAGCCAGTGCATTCATCTTGGATATGCAACAAATCAAGGAGGGACGTTTGTAAAAAAAAGAGTCAAATCAGGACCTTTCAGTGACTCAGGGAGCCCCAGCACCCGAAGATTCGATCTCCTCGATCTATTTTCAAGATCGTCAACCTTGTTCAGCAGCTGGAAGTGAGATTTCTGGAGCTCATCATATCTGTGCTTAAGATCCCCAACATCCTGAAAAGTCTCCCCCAGCCTTTGTTCATTTGTAAGAACAGTCTCAGATAACTGCTTGATTTGGGATTTTAGGTCTTTTACTGCCTGCTGCATTTTAGCAGCATGTGCATCCATGATAGGCTCCATGGCATCCCTAACAGCTCTCACTACATCAGCATAAGTCACTGGAGAGGCAGGGGAACAGTCAGGCTCACCTGAGGGAGAAATGTGTTTTGCAGAAGCCTGTTTAATGCTGCCAGCAGCCTGCAGACTCGTTTGTGAGCTAGGTGCGGTGGCCATCTTGGATTCCCCCGGCCGTTTTTCAGACCTCGATCTCTGGGCTTTAGGGGGCATGGGGGAGGACAGAAACCTTTCCATCCAGTCCCCAGCACTTTCCCACAGGTAGTGTGCGCCAGGTGCGGAGAAAAGCCGCGAACGGGAGGCGCTGTGTGCTCCGGTTACCGAGGGTGCAGGAGAGCTGCAGCAATCAGCTTCTCCTCACATGGGCGCCGGAACCGGAAAAACCCGGCAAATACCTTTTATTTACCAGGAGAAGGTATTTCCCAAAATGGCTGCCACTCGCCATTATACAGATGTAGTCATTGCTATTTTATTCTCTGAAGTGTTTACGGTGGCTCTCCCCCTCCCTCTCAAGGCTCTGGGAAGTAATTTACTATTTCAGGAGGCTACTGGATGCTTCGGGAGAGTCGGAAAGCATAGTTAGAAGTATAAAAGAAGAAAAGAAAAAATACTTTTTGTTTGGCGCACTCTTGGAAAAAAAGAAAGTAGATAATGAGTCTTAATGAGTCTGTATTGTTGTAGAAATATAAAAATTACCTTTTATTAGAATAGCATAGATATGGCTATCATCCAGGATTTTTGGAAATCATAGAATCAGAAGGTACAAGAAAAAGTTGTGTGATGGAATGTACACCGTTAAAGTTATATCAATATTTAAATTCCAAGAAAAGGGGCAGATATATTAAGCCTGGAGAAGTGATAAAGCAGTGTTAAGTGCAAGGTGATAACGCACCAGCCAATCAGCTCCAGTATGTAAATTGACAGTTAGTAGCTGATTGGCTGGTGAGTTATCACCTTCCACTTATCACTGCTTTATGACTTCTCCAGGCTCAATACATCTGCCCCAGTGTGCATTATATATTTTTACTCGACCCCGGGACAGTGCTGCACTGAACTAGGCCCCCACTTCAGTTGATGTGCAGTGGGTTGTCCCAAGCATTGCATGGCAATATTTGTGACCAAATTTTGGACAGAGATTGCTGATCTGCTTAATAAACAAGCAAACTAATGAACTACAGCTGAAGCACGCTGTACAGTACATGCTGTTTGATTGCACTCAGGTCAGATCTTGATTTGGCAATCCAACAGTTGATGCTTGTTTTGGCGAAAATACACTCAGGGATATCTAGCCAACTTGGTCAAAGCCAATGATCACAGCAGGTGGCTGTATTAGGAACACTAGGGGGGATATTTATTAAAGCTTGCAGAGAGATAAAAGCGGAGAGAGATAAAATACCAACCAATCCACTCCTGTCATTTTTCAAATGCAGAATGTAAACAAGACAGAAGCTGATTGGTTGGGATTTTATGTCCCTCCACTTTATCTCTCTCCAAGGTTTGATACATCTCCCCCTATGTCTTTTTATAAAACTTGTGTTACTTATACATTATAGCATATCGTATTGAATTAATTAATGTAATATATTTCTATTATATCCATATTGATAACTGGGATTCCGTTCCCAATGTTATTCTAAGAATTAATAAAAGAAATATAGCACCATAAAAACATAGGAGTGGCATAGCGATAAGAGATGTTTGTAAATTGGGAGAAACCAGCTTCTGTTTTTAATGGGGTCATTTTAGGTTATCTCAGAGCTTTAAGTACTCAGGTTCAGTTGTACTTTACAGGATTCCAGAGGTATATTGCTTGTTTACAGGGCCTGAGTTATAAGATGCTAATTGTTTTTTATATATTTTTTTCAACTTGGAAGATACTTTTATGGAATATTCTGGCAGAATGCATTTATCAGCATTGTACAATGAAAGACTATCTGTGGCTTACTTACTGTGTTACTTGTTCTCGATGACCTTTGGTAAGCTGACTATTGGGTCACCTCACAAATTGCAGCAGGTGACAGATGCACTGGCAAATGATTGGGATTTTATTTGCTTCTTTCAGCCCCGGATATAAGTCTGTGAGCACAAATGACATTTACAGCCACATTGATGGATGTAATGAGCACATTAGCCAGGCTATAAAGACAAAACAACAGTGTAGGTTTCTATTGCAGATAATGCCAATATGCCAAATACATATCCGATTAATAAACAATGTGTTTGCTTTTCAGACATGAAGATAACGGCAACCTAACACTGGAAAGCCAAGAACAACTATCTATACCTGAATCAGAACAGGTAAGCAAAACAAATTATATTTACTGTTACAGTTATGTGAATATTTGTCCGCAAAATAACTATTTCTTCCAATAGTACAGTGGGTGTGGCTTCTACGGGGCCCGAAGGTGAGGTGGGCCCAGAAACGCTATGCTGCTATTTAGATCTGCGTAGTCCGTGCTGGCCTGGACTGGTTCCCACTCTCTGATTTTTACAAACTTTGCTGTAGGGCCAGGTCTGTCTGGCTTCCACTGTATGCAAGTCATGAGTACACTTTAATACTAACCACCAATATAATATATATATAATATGGCAGGTAGGGGTATTAGACGTAAACATATAAAACATATAACAAAAGTTAATTTATATAAAAGTGCTACTTACAACATCCACAAATGTTTATGTAAAAGTTTTGGAGGTCTTATGCTGGGTACACACTATGCCAGCAGATCCGGCGACAGAGAGGCTGATTTGGTAAGTATGCACACTTACCAATCAGCTGTTTGATATGTCGGGCCAGACATCACAACTAGGATGGCATTTGAATTTGTCCACCCACCTGTGTCATCATTGTTGGCGGTTCCTGCCACCGCCATGTGGGATGATCGGCTGTACACACAGCCAGACATACCAATATACTGTATCTGCAAGATATATCGGCATCAGCTGTGCTGCAGGGCTGACCTGATATGTCTGTGAATTATGCTGTTCACAGACATATTGGGTGTACACACCCACCGATGCACTGCAGATATATTGTTCATCGCTCGAACAAGTGATACATCCTTGTAGTGTGTATCCAGCTTTATACATACTGTACTTGCCGGGAGTAGTATGAGTGGCCGGCGGCCGGGATCTCGGGGGCCAGCATACCGGCGCCGGGATCCCGACCGCCTGGCATACCGAAAGCTGGCCGAGCGTTAATGAGCCCCTTGCGGGCTTGCTGCGCTCGCCACGCTGCGGGCATGGTGGCGCGCTACCACACTATTTATTCTCCCTCCAGGGGGGGGTCGTGGACCCCCAAGAGGGAGAATATGTGTCGGCATGCTAGCGGTCGGGATCCCGGCGCCGGTATGCTGTTCGCCGGGATTCCGGCCGGCGGCATACTGAAGACCACCCGTACTTGCCAACTCTCCCTGATTGTTAGGGAGACTCCCTGAATTTGTAGCAATCTCCCTGACTCCCTGAAGAGTCTAGCAATCTCCCTGATTGCACCTTACTCACATTACTGTATGTAGCTGGCATATTCTAGGGGAAATCAGAGATATGTTCAAATGGAATCAACCCTGCATTGGTTATAAGACACAGTGATCCCTATGGCTACATGCAGTTTCAAATGAGGTTTTGCATGGCCACTTATATGGAACCTCTTGTAAGACACAATGGCCCTCATTCCGAGTTGATCGGTCGCAAGGCGAATTTAGCAGAGTTACACACGCTAAGCCGCCGCCTACTGGGAGTGAATCTTAGCTTCTTAAAATTGCGACCGATGTATTCGCAATAATGCGATTACTAACTACTTAGCAGTTTCTGAGTAGCTCCAGACTTACTCTGCCTGTGCGATCATTTCAGTGCTTGTCGTTCCTGGTTGACGTCACAAACACACCCAGCGTTCGCCCAGGCACTCCCACCGTTTCTCCGGCCACTCCTGCGTTTTTCCCGGAAACGGTAGCGTTTTCAGCCACACGCCCCTGAAACGCCGTGTTTCCGCCCAGTAACACCCATTTCCTGTCAATCACATTACGATCGCCGGAGCGAAGAAAAAGCCGTGAGTAAAAATACTTTCTCCATAGTAAAGTTACTTGGCGCAGTCGCAGTGCGAACATTGCGCATGCGTACTAGGCGGATTTTCACTGCGATGCGATGAAAAATACAGAGCGAACAACTCGGAATGAGGGCCAATATGTGAGCAAGTCCTTAAAAGTATCAGTGTCTTTTCATCAACAAGTCCATCTTACTAACTGCTTTGGGCTCGTTTACCTGTGGATGGAAGTCATTTTTATTACCCGCCTCTCGGATGTAGAACTGCACGTCCACTTTACCACTGTGCTTATACGTATTGCTTTCACAATCTCCCTGAAATACTTTTTCAAAAGTAGGCAAGTATGACTTTATACTGAATATCTCCACTTCTTCCATGGTACGGGATGTACTAGACAATCACATCCATCATGCAGTACATACCGCCACTTATTGTGTACATATTTATCGCGTATGTACACCTAAATGGGGTTAGTATCGCAAAGGACAGCTCTCCCGATAAGATCTGTCCATTGCGATTGCTGGACTTCAGGGTTTAGGACCCAGGAGATATTCTGTGCATGAGCAAAGTGACGCACGCACTGTGGGGGGTGCTGGGAGGGATCCATTTGGATTCCTCAAAGGGGGAATTGCGAAGAGAAACCCGTAGGCTTCTATTAGGTAACGCCAGCTACAAATGGCGTTACACACATTCCGGAGCTTGGTACGTCCGGGAATGTGGTAAAATATCCAAAAATGGGATTTTAAGAGTTTTTACTGCATACTTGGCTCCAGTACAGCTCGCCTATATTATGGGAACCTTTACACACATGATTTAAGAATGTGATCAGTAGTTCTTTCACATAAGCCAGCGTGATATATCGCGAGTTGTCCTTTTCTTTTATAACGTGGACATTCCTGTTCTGCAGAAGGATCCTGGTAGTTGTAACGCCAATAATCTGCATTCTTGTAGCTTACTGATCTCTCTAGAGATTGCCAGGTCATTACCCGGTGGCAGATATTTTGTTGTGTTTTGAACAGCATATAATACTTAAATACCATAAAAGAATTGCAGTACGGGATGTATTTATGCACCTTAATCCCAGGATGTCTCTATGGAATCCTCCTACCCATAAATAACATATTACAGACACATGCTCTGTCCCCGTATCTATTGAGCAGAGATGATGGAATAATGCATGGTCACACAAGCAGCCCGTAAGAACATTCATACATACATTATGCATCTTCTTGATTTCAAATTGGGAATGATTTATCCTTGTTGTCTGTCCGAACCCCTGAAGATCAACCCTGTAAGAATGCATTTAATCTCCGTTGAAAACTGTGTATTGCAAAAATTGCACGCATAGTGTCTAGATTAGTAAATATGTAAATATAAAAAAACAAAAAAATGTGTTTTAGTTTTTTTTAATATAATGTAACTACATTAAATTGAGGAACGAAGCAGTACAGGCGTACTTGTAACGTTTCCAAACAATGTTTCATTGTCTGAGGCAGTCTGTGGGGAAACCGGGACATTGCACAGTGAAGTGGAAATCATGACATCCAGACACACGATGTTACAGTCAGCCGATGCCAAATCCCACAGAGTACACACAGGACAGCTACACACACAGGACAGATGGTCTGCAGTGCAAGTCGGAGATTTGTGTTTGTATTTTAATGGCAGTTGCCCAGAAATATTCTTGGCAGCCTTACATCTATGTCAGTGCTACAGCAGCAGGCCGGGAGTTCTCACAGGGAACAACAGTCACTTATTTCCAGGGCCGGGCCAGGCCAGGGTTGTACATTGTCCCTGTTTCTCTAACGTCCTAGTGGATGCTGGGGACTCCGTAAGGACCATGGGGAATAGACGGGCTCCGCAGGAGACTGGAGACTGGGCACTCTAAGAAAGATTTAGTACTACTGGTGTGCACTGGCTCCTCCCTCTATGCCCCTCCTCCAGACCTCAGTTAGAATCTGTGCCCGAACAGAGCTGGGTGCATTTTAGTGAGCTCTCCTGAGCTTGCTATTAAGAAAGTATTTTAGTTAGGTTTTTTATTTTCAGAGAGCTTAGGCTACTGGATACCATTAGCTCCAGAGGGATCGAACACAGGAACTTAACCTTGGTCGTCCGTTACCGGAGCCGCGCCGCCGTCCCCCTCGCAGAGCCAGAAGACAGAAGCCGGCGGGTTGAAGCAAGAAGACGTCAAAATCGGCGGCAGAAGACTCCTCTCTTCATATGAGGTAGCGCACAGCACTGCAGCTGTGCGCCATTGCTCCCACCCTAACCCACACACTCCGGTCACTGTAGGGTGCAGGGCGCAGGGGGGGGCGCCCTGGGCAGCAATTGAGTACCTCCTGGCAAAAAGCAGCATATATACAGCTGGGCACTGTAACATGCATGAGCCCCCGCCATTATTTTTACACAAAATCGCGGGACAGAAGCCCGCTGCGGAGGGGGCGGGGCTTCTTCCTCAGCACTCACCAGCGCCATTTTCTCTCCACAGCTCCGCTGAGAGGAAGCTCCCCAGGCTCTCCCCTGCAGACTCACGGTAGAAAGAGGGTAAAAAGAGAGGGGGGGCACATAAATTTAGCGCATTAATCATATATACAGCAGCTACTGGGTAAACACTAAGTTACTGTGTAATTCCTGGGTTATATAGCGCTGGGGTGTGTGCTGGCATACTCTCTCTCTGTCTCTCCAAAAGGCCTTGTGGGGGTCCTGTCCTCATATAGAGCATCCCCTGTGTGTGTGGTGTGTCGGTACGCTTGTGTCGACATGTTTGACGAGGAGGGCTATGTGGAGGCAGAGAAGGTGCAGATGAATGACGTGTCTCCGCCGACGGCGCCGACACCTGATTGGATGGATATGTGGAAGGTGTTAAATGATAATGTAAACTCCTTGCATAAAAGGTTGGATAAAGCTGAAACCTTGGGACAGTCGGGGTCTCAGCCCATAAAAAAAAAAAGTTAATTTCTCTATCGTCCTAGTGGATGCTGGGGTTCCTGAAAGGACCATGGGGAATAGCGGCTCCGCAGGAGACAGGGCACAAAAAGTAAAGCTTTAGGATCAGGTGGTGTGCACTGGCTCCTCCCCCTATGACCCTCCTCCAAGCCTCAGTTAGATTTTTGTGCCCGGCCGAGAAGGGTGCAATCTAGGTGGCTCTCCTAAAGAGCTGCTTAGAAAAGTTTAGCTTAGGTTTTTTATTTTACAGTGAGTCCTGCTGGCAACAGGATCACTGCAACGAGGGACTTAGGGGAGAAGAAGTGAACTCACCTGCGTGCAGGATGGATTGGCTTCTTGGCTACTGGACATTAGCTCCAGAGGGACGATCACAGGTACAGCCTGGATGGTCACCGGAGCCTCGCCGCCGGCCCCCTTGCAGATGCTGAAACGAGAAGAGGTCCAGAATCGGCGGCAGAAGACTCCTCAGTCTTCTTAAGGTAGCGCACAGCACTGCAGCTGTGCGCCATTTTCCTCTCAGCACACTTCACACGGCAGTCACTGAGGGTGCAGGGCGCTGGGAGGGGGGCGCCCTGGGAGGCAAATGAAAACCTTTTTTGGCTAAAAATACCTCACATATAGCCTCCGGGGGCTATATGGAGATATTTAACCCCTGCCAGAATCCGTTAAGAGCGGGAGACGAGGCCGCCGAAAAAGGGGCGGGGCCTATCTCCTCAGCACACAGCGCCATTTTCCCTCACAGAAAGGCTGGAGGGAAGGCTCCCAGGCTCTCCCCTGCACTGCACTACAGAAACAGGGTTAAAACAGAGAGGGGGGGGCACTAATTTGGCGTTAGAAATATATAAAAAAGATGCTATAAGGGAAAACACTTATATAAGGTTGTCCCTATATAATTATAGCGTTTTTGGTGTGTGCTGGCAAACTCTCCCTCTGTCTCTCCAAAGGGCTAGTAGGTCCTGTCCTCTATCAGAGCATTCCCTGTGTGTGTGCTGTGTGTCGGTACGTGTGTGTCGACATGTATGAGGACGATGTTGGTGAGGAGGCGGAGCAATTGCCTGTAATGGTGATGTCACTCTCTAGGGAGTCGACACCGGAATGGATGGCTTATTTAGGGAATTACGTGATAATGTCAACACGCGGCAAGGTCGGTTGACGACATGAGACGGCCGACAAACAATTAGTACCGGTCCAGACGTCTCAAAAACACCGTCAGGGGTTTTAAAACGCCCGTTTACTTTAGTCGGTCGACACAGACACAGACAGGGACACTGAATCCAGTGTCGACGGTGAATAAACAAACGTATTCCTTATTAGGGCCACACGTTAAGGGCAATGAAGGAGGTGTTACATATTTCTGATACTACAAGTACCACAAAAGAGGGTATTATGTGGGATGTGAAAAAACTACCGTAGTTTTTCCTGAATCAGATAAATTAAATGAAGTGTGTGATGATGCGTGGGTTCCCCCCGATAGAAAATATGGGCGGTATACCCTTTCCCGCCAGAAGTTAGGGCACGTTGGGAAACACCCCTTAGGGTGGATAAGGCGCTCACACGCTTATCAGAACAAGTGGCGGTACCGTCTATAGATAGGGCCGTCCTCAAGGAGCCAGCTGACAGGAGGCTGGAAAAATATCATAAAAAGTATATACACACATACTGGTGTTATACTGCGACCAGCGATCGCCTCAGCCTGGATGTGCAGAGCTGGGGTGGCTTGGTCGGATTCCCTGACTAAAAATATTGATACCCTTGACAGGGACAGTATTTTATTGACTATAGAGCATTTAAAGGATGTATTTCTATATATGCGAGATGCACAGAGGGATATTTGCACTCTGGCATCAAGAGTAAGTGCGATGTCCATATCTGCCAGAAGATGTTTATGGACACGACAGTGGTCAGGTGATGCAGATTCCAAACGGCACAAAGGTGTATTGCCGTATAAAGGAAGAGGAGTTATTTGGGGTCGGTCCATCGGACCTGGTGGCCACGGCAACTGCTGGAAAATCCACCGTTTTTACCCTAAGTCACATCTCTGCAGAAAAAGACACCGTCTTTTCAGCTTCAGTCCTTTCGTCCCTATAAGAGTCATATCTGCCCAGGGATAGAGGAAAGGGAAGAAGACTGCAGCAGGCAGCCCATTCCCAGGAACAGAAGCGTTCCACCACTTCTGACAAGCTCTCAGCATGACGCTGAGACCGTACAGGACCCCTGGATCCTACAAGTAGTATCCCAGGGGTACAGTTTGGAATGTCGAGACGTTTCCCCTGCGCAGGCTCCTGAAGTCTGCTTTACCAAGGTCTCCCTCCGACAAGGAGGCAGTATGGGAAAAAATTCACGAGCTGTATTCCCAGCAGGTGATAATTAAATTACCCCTCCTACAACAAGAAAAGGGGGTATTATTCCACACTATATTGTGGTACTGAAGCCAGAAGGCTAGGTGAGACCTATTCTAAATCTAAAAAAATTTGAACACTTACAAAGGTTCAAATCAAGATGGAGTCACTCAGAGCAGTGATAACGAACCGGGAAGAAGGGGACTATCTGGTGTCCCGAGACATCAGGGATGCTTACCTCCATGTCCCAAATTTGCCCTTATCACTAAGGGTACCTCAGGTTCGTGGTACAGAACTGTCACTATCAGTTTCAGACGCTGCCGTTTGGATTGTCTACGGCACCCCGGGTCTTTACCAAGGTAATGGCCGAAATGATGGTTCTTCTTCGAAGAAAAGGCGTCTTAATTATCCCTTACTTGGACGATCTCCTGATAAGGGCAAAGTCCAGGGAACAGTTGGAGGTCGGAGTAGCACTATCTCGGATACTGTTACAACAGCAGGGGTGGATTCTAAATATTCCAAAATCGCAGCTGATCCCGACAACAAGTCTCCTGTGCTTAGGGATGATTCTGGACACAGTCCAGAAAAAGGTGTTTCTCCCGGAAGAGAAAGCCAGGGAGTTATCCGAGCTAGTCAGGAACCTCCTAAAATCAGTGCATCATTGCACAAGGGCCATGGTAAAAAAATGGTGACTTCCTTCGAAGCAATTCCAGTCGGCAGATTTCATGCAAGAACTTTTCAGTGGGATCTGCTGGACAAATGGTCCGGATCGCATCTTCAGATGCATCAGCGGATAACCCTATATCCAAGGACAAGGGTGTCTCTCCTGTGGTGGTTACAGAGTGCTCATCTTCTAGAGGGCCGCAGATTCGGCATTCAGTTTTGGATGTTGGTGACCACGGAGGCCAGCCCGAGAGGCTGGGGAGCAGTCACACAAGGAAAAAATTTCCAGGGAGTGTGATCAAGTCTGGAGATTTTTCTCCACATAAATATAGCTAAGGGTAAATTTATAATGCTCTAAGCTTAGCAAGACCTCTGCTTCAAGGTCAGCCGGTATTGATCCAGTGGGATAAAACATCACGGCAGTCGCCCACGTAAATAGACAGGGCGGCACAAGAAGCAGGAGGGCAGTGGCAAAAACTGCAAGGACTTTTCGCTGGGCGGAAAATCATGTGATAGCACTGTCAGCAGTGTTTCATTCCGGGAATGGAAACTGGGAAGCAGACTTCCTCAGTAGGCACGACCTCCACCCGGCAGAGTGGGAACTTCATGGGGAAGTTTTCCACATAATTGTAAACCGTTGGGAATTACCAAAGGTGGACATGATGGCGTCCCGTCTGAACAAAAAACGGGACAGGTATTGCGCCAGGTTAAGAGACCCTCAGGCAATAGCTGTGGACGTTCTGGTAACACCGTGGGTGTACCAGTCGGTGTATGTGTTCCATCCTCTGCTTTTCATACCTAAGGTACTGAGAATTATAAGACGTAGAGGAGTAAGAACTATACTCATGGCTCCGGATTGGCCAAGAAGGACTTGGTACCCGGAACTTCAAGAGATGCTCACAGAGGACTTATGGCCTCTGCCGCTAAGAAGGGACTTGTTTCAGCAAGTACCATGTCTGTTCCAAGACTTACCGCAGCTGCGTTTGACGGCATGGCGGTGGAACGCCGGATCCTAAGGGAAAAGGCATTCAGGAAGAGGTCATTCCTACCCTGGTCAAAGCCAGAAAGGAGGTGACCGCACAACATTATCACCACATGTGGCGAAAATATGTTGCGTGGTGTGAGGCCAGGAAGGCCCCACGAAGAAATTTCAACTCGGTCGATTCCTGCATTTCTTGCAAACAGGAGTGTCTATAGGCCTCAAATTGGGGTCCATTAAGGTTCAAATTTCGGCCCTGTCGATTTTTCTTCCAGAAAGAATTGGCTTCAGTTCCTGAAGTCCAGAAGTTTGTCAAGGGAGTATTGCATATACAACCCCCTTTTGTGCCTCCAGTGGCACTGTGGGATCTCAACGTAGTTCTGGGATTCCTCAAAACACATTGGTTTAAAACCAGTCAAATCTGTGGATTTGAAGCATCTCACATGAAAAGTGAACATGCTCTTGGACCTGGCCTGGACCAGGCGAGTGTCAAATTGGTGTTTTTTTTCTCAAAAAAGCCCATATCTGTTTGTCCATTCGGACAGGGCAGAGCTGCGGACTCGTCCCCAGTTCTCTCCCTAAGGTGGTGTCAGTGTTTCACCTGAACCAGCTTATTGTGGTGTCTTGCGCCTACTAGGGACTTGGAGGACTCCAAGTTGCTAGATGTGGTCAGGGCCTTGAAAATATAGGTTCCAGGACGGCTGGAGTCAGGAAAACTGACTTGCTGTTATCCTGTATGCACCCAACAAACTGGGTGCTCTTGCTTTTAAGCAGACTTTTGCTAGTTGGATGTGTAATACAATTCAGCTTGCACATTCTGTGGCAGGCCTGCCACAGCCAAAATATGTAAATGCCCATTCCACAAGGAAGGTGGGCTCATCTTGGGCGGCTGCCCGAGGGGTCTCGGCTTTACAACTTTGCCGAGCGGCTATTTAGTCAGGGGCAAACACGTTTGTAAAATCCTACAAATTTGATACCCTGGCTAAGGAGGACCTGGAGTTCTCTCATTCGGTGCTGCAGAGTCATCCGCACTCTCCCGCCCGTTTGGGAGCTTTGGTATAATCCCCATGGTCCTTTCAGGAACCCCAGCATCCACTAGGACGATAGAGAAAATAAGAATTTACTTACCGATAATTCTATTTCTCGGAGTCCGTAGTGGATGCTGGGCGCCCATCCCAAGTGCGGATTATCTGCATTACTTGTACATAGTTACAAAAATCGGGTTATTATTTTTGTGAGCCATCTTTTCAGAGGCTCCGCTGTTATCATACTGTTAACTGGGTTCAGATCACAGGTTGTACAGTGTGATTGGTGTGGCTGGTATGAGTCTTACCCGGGATTCATAAATCCTTCCTTATTGTGTACGCTCGTCCGGGCACAGTACCTAACTGAGGCTTGGAGGAGGGTCATAGGGGGAGGAGCCAGTGCACACCACCTGATCCTAAAGCTTTACTTTTTGTGCCCTGTCTCCTGCGGAGCCGCTATTCCCCATGGTCCTTTCAGGAACCCCAGCATCCACTACGGACTCCGAGAAATAGAATTATCGGTAAGTAAAAAATGAATGGTAAAAACAACAGGCGCTGTAACTGGGCTGGTTTTCTAAGCCGCTGTTGGAAAAGGGGTGATAGTCGTTCACCCCAATAGCATAAATATGAACAAAACAAGAAATACCAACTGCGCTAACATATAAATTGAATTTTTATATTAATTAAAATCAATATCACAAATACACATACACATAAACAAACTAGAATAATATAATACGACACTGATAATGACAAGAAATAATATTAAAACTGAGCCTTAGTAAGCCACTCTCTGACAGTGATTATTCACTTGGGGCAGTCTTTATGCAAAATAGCCGGTATGTACAACTGATTGTTGGAGGATGGTAAAAGTCCTGCAACGCATGCGTTGATGTAAATAAAGGCGTCCAGGTGATGGAGAATATTTACCAGGTCCCTGGTGGTGATTCAGCCGGGTATCCCACCTAGCGGGGTTCTGGAGCAATCTCTCTATCCCACGCAATGAAGATGATGGTTCTCCCTTTATTAATGTCCACACCGAAGGGACTGGAATCTCCTGGTGGAAACAAAGTCCTGTGTATCGCCTGCAGGAATCCTCAGAAATGCCCTGGTCAGAGGTGTGGCCCACCTAACGCGTTTCACTGTCACTTGGCAGCTTTATCAAAGCCCATGCCTGATCCTACAGCGCAGAGGCCGTCAGGGTCTCAGAAGCGCCCACTATCCCAAATTATTGACACAGATATCGACACGGATTCTGACTCCAGTGTCGATGGCGATGATGCAAAATTGCAGCCTAAAATGGCTAAAGCCATCCGCTACATGATTATAGCAATGAAGGATGTATTGCACATATCAGAGGTAAACCCTGTCCCTGACAAGAGGGTTTATATGTTTGGGGAGAAAAAGCAAGAGGTGACTTTTCCCCCTTCACATGAGTTAAATGAGTTATGTGAAAAAGCGTGGGATTCCCCTGATAGGAAAGTGCTGATTTCCAAAAGGTTACTTATGGCGTACCCTTTCCCGCCAACGGACAGGATGCGCTGGGAATCCTCCCCTAGGGTAGACAAAGCTCTGACACGCTTATCTAAGAAGGTGGCCCTGCCGTCACAGGATACGGCCTCCCTAAAGGATCCTGCGGATAGGAAGCAGGAAAGTATCCTGAAGTCTGTTTATACACATTCAGGTACTCTACTGAGGCCAGCAATTGCGTCGGCCTGGATGTGTAGTGCTGTAGCAGCACGGACAGATAATCTGTCTGAGGAACTGGATACCTTGGACAAGGATACTATTTTACTGACCCTGGGGCATATAAAAGACGCTGTCCTATATATGAGGGATGCCCAGAGGGACATTTGCCTACTGGGCTCTAGAATAAATGCAATGTCAATTTCTGCCAGAAGGGTCCTGTGGACTCGGCAATGGACAGGTGATGCCGACTCCAAAAAGCACATGGAGGTTTTACCTTACAAGGGTGAGGAATTGTTTGGGGACGGTCTCTCGGACCTAGTTTCCACAGCTACGGCTGGGAAGTCAAATTTTTTGCCATATATTCCCTCACAGCCTAAGAAAGCACCGTATTACCAAATGCAGTCCTTTCGATCACAAAAAAGCAGGAAAGTCAGAGGTGCATCCTTTCTTGCCAGAATCAGGGGTAGAGGAAAGAAGCTGCACCATACAGCTAGTTCCCAGGAACAGAAGTCCTCCCCGGCTTCCGCTAAATCCACCGAATGACGCTGGGGCTCCACAGGTGGAGCCAGGAGCGGTGGGGGCGCGTCTCCGAAATTTCAGCCACCAGTGGGTTCGCTCAAAGGTGGATCCCTGGGCTATACAGATTGTGTCTCAGGGATACAAGCTGGAATTCGAAGTGATGCCCCCTCACCGTTACCTCAAATCGGCCCTGCCAGCTTCCCCCATGGAAAGGGAGGTAGTGTTAGCGGCAATTCACAAGTTATATCTCCAGCAGGTGGGGGTAAAGGTTCCCCTCCTTCAACAGGGAAGGGGATACTATTCCACAATGTTTGTGGTACAGAAACCGGACGGTTCGGTCAGACCCATATTGAATTTAAAGTCCCTGAACATTTATCTGAAAAGATTCAAGTTCAAAATGGAATCGCTCAGAGCGGTCATTGCAAGCCTGGAAGAGGGGGATTTTATGGTGTCTCTGGACATCAAGGATGCTTACTATCATGTCCCCATTTATCCACCTCATCAGGAGTACCTCAGATTTGTGGTACAGGACCGTCATTACCAATTCCAGACGTTGCCGTTTGGGCTCTTCACGGCACCGAGAATATTTACCAAGGTAATGGCGGAAATGATGGTGCTCCTTCGAAAGCAAGGAGTCACAATTATCCCATACTTGGACGATCTCCTCATAAAGGCGAGGTCCAGAGAGCAGTTGCTGATCAGCGTAGCACACTCTCAGGAAGTGTTGCAACAGCACGGCTGGATTCTGAATATTCCAAAGTCGCAGCTGATTCCTACGACGCGTCTGCCCTTTCTGGGCATGATTCTGGACACAGACCAGAAGAAGGTGTTTCTCCCGGCGGAGAAGGCTCAGGAGCTCGTGACTCTAGTCAGAGACCTCTTAAAACCGAAACAGGTGTCGGTGCATCACTGCACGCGAGTCCTGGGAAAGATGGTGGCATCATACGAAGCCATTCCCTTCGGCAGGTTCCATGCGAGGATCTTTCAGTAGGATCTGTTGGACTAGTGGTCCGGATCGCATCTTCAGATGCATCGGCTGATCACCCTATCCCCCAGGGCCAGGGTGTCTCTTCTGTGGTGGCTGCAGAGTGCTCACCTTCTCGAGGGCCGCAGGTTCGGCATACAGGACTGGGTCCTGGTGACCACGGATGCGAGCCTACGAGGATGGGGGGCAGTCACTCAGGGAAGAAACTTCCAAGGGTTGTGGTCAAGTCAGGAGGCTTGTCTGCACATAAATATCCTGGAACTAAGGGCCATATACAACGCCCTGAGTCAAGCGGAGCCTCTGCTTCGCAACCAACCGGTGCTGATTCAGTCAGACAATATCACCGCAGTGGCTCATGTAAACCGCCAGGGCGGCACAAGAAGCAGGGTGGCGATGGCGGAAGCCACCAGGATTCTTCGTTGGGCGGAGAATCACGTGCAAGCACTGTCAGCAGTGTTCATTCCGGGAGTGGACAACTGGGAAGCAGACTTCCTCAGCAGGCACGACCTCCACCCGGGAGAGTGGGGACTTCATCAAGAAGTCTTCACGCAGATTACAAATCGATGGGAACTGCCACAGGTGGACATGATGGCATCCCGCCTCAACAAAAAGCTAAAAAGGTATTGCGCCAGGTCAAGGGACCCTCAGGCGATAGCTGTGGACGCACTAGTGACACCGTGGGTGTTCCAGTCGGTCTATGTATTACCACCTCTTCCTCTCATACCCAAGGTGCTGAGAATCGTAAGAAAAAGAGGAGTGAGAACAATACTCATTGTTCTGGATTGGCCAAGAAGGACTTGGTACCCGGAACTGCAAGAAATGCTCACAGAGGACCCATGGCCTCTGCCTCTCAGACAGGACCTGTTGCTACAGGGGCCCTGTCTGTTCCAAGACTTACCGCGGCTGCGTTTGACGGCATGGCGGTTGAACGCCGGATCCTAGCAGAAAAAGGCATTCCGGATGAAGTTATTCCTACGCTAATAAAGGCTAGGAAGGACGTGACAGCAAAACACTATCACCGTATATGGCGAAAATATGTTGCTTGGTGTGAGGCCAGGAAGGCCCCTACAGAGGAATTCCAGCTGGGCCGGTTCCTGCACTTCCTACAGTCTGGAGTGACTATGGGCTTGAAGTTGGGGTCCATAAAGGTCCAGATTTCAGCCCTATCCATTTTCTTTCAAAAAGAACTGGCTTCTCTTCCTGAGGTTCAGACGTTTGTTAAGGGAGTGCTGCATATTCAGCCCCCTTTTGTGCCACCAGTGGCACCTTGGGATCTCAACGTGGTGTTGGGTTTCCTGAAATCCCACTGGTTTGAGCCACTTAAGACCGTGGAGCTAAAGTATCTCACGTGGAAGGTGGTCATGCTATTGGCCTTAGCTTCGGCTAGGCGTGTGTCAGAATTGGCGGCTTTGTCATGTAAAAGCCCCTATCTGGTTTTCCATGTGGACAGGGCAGAATAACGGACTCGTCCACAATTTCTGCCGAAGGTGGTGTCATCTTTTCATTTGAACCAACCTATTGTGGTGCCTACGGCTACTCGTGACTTGGAGGATTCCAAGTTGCTTGATGTAGTCAGGGCTTTGAAGATTTATGTGGCCAGAACGGCTGGAGTCAGGAAAACTGACTCGCTGTTTATCCTGTATGCATCCAACAAGCTGGGTGCTCCTGCTTCAAAGCAAACTATTGCTCGCTGGATCTGTAACACGATTCAGCAGGCTCATTCTGCGGCGGGATTGCCGCATCCAAAATCGATAAAAGCCCATTCCACAAGGAAAGTGGGCTCTTCTTGGGCGGCTGCCCGTGGGGTCTCGGCATTACAGCTTTGCCGAGCAGCTACTTGGTCGGGTTCAAACACCTTAGCAAAATTCTACAAGTTTGATACCCTGGCTGAGGAGGACCTTGTGTTTGCCCATTCGGTGCTGCAGAGTCATCCGCACTCTCCCGCCCGTTTGGAAGCTTTGGTATAATCCCCATGGTCCTTACGGAGTCCCCAGCATCCACTAGGACATTAGAGAAAATAAGATTTTACTCACCGGTAAATCTATTTCTCGTAGTCCGTAGTGGATGCTGGGCGCCCGTCCCAAGTGCGGACTTTCTGCAATACGTGTATATAGTTATTGCTTAATAAAGGGTTATGTTAAGTTGGCATCCATGGTTGATGCTTTGTTGTTGTTCATACTGTGAACTGGGTATGTTATCACAAGTTATACGGTGTGATTGGTGTGGCTGGTATGAGTCTTACCCTGGATTCCAAAATCTTTTCCTTGTAATGTCAGCTCTTCCGGGCACAGTTTCCTTAACTGAGGTCTGGAGGAGGGGCATAGAGGGAGGAGCCAGTGCACACCAGTAGTGCTAAATCTTTCTTAGAGTGCCCAGTCTCCAGTCTCCTGCGGAGCCCGTCTATTCCCCATGGTCCTTACGGAGTCCCCAGCATCCACTACGGACTACGAGAAATAGATTTACCGGTGAGTAAAATCTTATTTTTTGGGGTAGTTTTAGTGTCAACCAACTGGATATTGGAGACTAACCGGATAGTGCAGTTCCTATTTTTTTTCTGCAAGATAGATGCAATTTTTAAACATTTATTGAAATGGAGTATATTAATATGGAAAACGTACACTATTATCATATCTGGGGGGAGGTTTATCAAAGCTTGGAGAGAGATAAATTGGAGAGAGATAAAATACCAACCCGTCAGCTCCTGGTATTTTACAGGCTGTTTTTTTTTAACTGACAGGAGCTGATTCGTTGGTACTTTATGTCTCTCCAGTTTATCTCTCTCCAAGCTTTGATAACTCTACCCCCAGTAAGGATATGCTGGGAACTTTGGTGCGCCAAGGTCCACTGATATGGCACCGCTATGTATAAACTAGCTCAGCAGGAAATATTTAAAAACTTTGGCAAATATGGGTTTCTCTGAGAGGATCGATTGACCAGTTCGTTGTGGAGATATAAAATATCCTACATCCAGGGACGGCACTAAATGAGCTTAGGTTTAGGCTCCAAGATTTAGGGGGGATCTAACACAAAATCTCATGGACTCTTGGTTTCTGTTTCCAGCTGCTGACATGGAGGGAAAAACAGCCGTCATATCTTTATCTGTGTCACTGTCCGTTACAGCGTTTCAATGACAGCGATAGGCTATGTGTGGTGTCGGTGCTGACATCACAGCCCAGCGCCACTTTCCTAGTCTAAGAGATAAAGGAAAGGGTCTGTGCCCAAAGAGGACAGGGCGGGTAGTGCCCTACCTGCATTTACCATGTATCTTAATATCACAGCTTATTTTACTATTATGATTGTTCTTGGAATTTTGTTTTGCCATATTCCCATATTTATCATTCTCTACATTAAGTTAACTGACCGATAAGCCTAGGATATCAGATGTCCTATGTAAAAGTAAAAGAAAAAGAGAAAAGATAATGTAATGTGACAAGTTACATACACTAAAAGACTGGAGACTTCAGATGTTTTATAAGAAGGGGGTAGATTTACTAAAGTGCATTTTTACAAAAGTGGATGTGTTGCCCACAGCAACCATTCAAATTCTAACTAATATTTTCTAGAAGGTCAGAGGTCATAGATAGCAAGCATCTGATTGGTTGTTGCACGCCCCTGCTTTAATAAGTAAACCCCCATATATTACTTATTGAAATGCAAAATTGAAGGCTAGCAGTGCAAATGTCATTGTGTGTTCTCATGCCCCTGTACTCGCTAGAATACCCCCAGCTTTTATGAGGAAGTAACATGAAGTTGTGGACAGTAGTGCAGGCTGCAGAGTATATCTTCTGATCAGGGGTCTCAGAATAAATTATGAGGTAGGAAAATGAATGTATCTATAATCTCTAAAAAGTATATACAAGCCTTTGGGGGGGAATTCAATTAGCCGTGATAATGTGCTAATTTACCGTGCTCTGGGGGTTATTCAGAGATGAATGCAGATCGCTGCATATGTAGTCGGATCTGCGTTCATCTCTGCACACGCTTCTCTGCACATGCTGAGGTCTGACCAGCACAGGGCAAGGCCGTCCAGCATGTGTGAGGCCGCCTCCCAATGCGTCCGCAATCTAATTGCGAACGCATCGGATCTAGGATTGACCCCTGGCAGCCCAGCCGTGAGATGGTCAGCGGCCGTGTTTTTTATTGGAGCGGCTGCACGTGATGTCATGCAGCAGCCCTGAAAACGGTCCTGGCCTGCCCCCGTTTGTCCCTCCTCCCCCCGCCATGTCGCCACCCCGAAAACGCCTTCTGCTGTCAATCACATTGTGGTCCATCGGGAATGTGACTGCAATGTGTATGCCTGCGCCGTCGCTGTACAAGCGCAGTTTCCCGCCATCTGCAAATTGCGCTGCGCGCCGCAATAGTGGCAGGGTCTGAATGACCCCCTCTGATTTTTCATAGCCATTGCCAAAAAATTACAGCAAAAAGCGGCTTAAAGCAGGTTTTGCGCACTCCCGGGATACTTGCGATAATTCTTTCCGTCAAAACCAGAGAAAAGTTTAGGAGAAAATGGGGAAATATGCCTGTACCACAAAAAAAAACTAAGATAGGAAAACAGTATAGACACCTATTAGTGGTCATAATATAAATATATGGGTACTTACATTGGGTCAAATGGATGTTACAGTATATGCATTTTTCTCTAACGTCCTAAGTGGATGCTGGGGACTCCGTCAGGACCATGGGGAATAGCGGCTCCGCAGGAGACAGGGCACAAAAATAAAGCTTTAGGATTAGGTGGTGTGTACTGGCTCCTCCCCCTATGACCCTCCTCCAAGCCTCAGTTAGGTTTTTGTGCCCGTCCGAGCAGGGTGCAATCTAGGTGGCTCTCCTAAAGAGCTGCTTAGAAAAAGTTTTTAGGTTTTTTATTTTCAGTGAGTCCTGCTGGCAACAGGCTCACTGCATCGAGGGACTTAGGGGAGAGAATTTCAACTCACTTGCGTGCAGGATGGATTGGATTCTTAGGCTACTGGACACCATTAGCTCCAGAGGGAGTCGGAACACAGGTCTCACCCTGGGGTTCGTCCCGGAGCCGCGCCGCCGACCCCCCTTACAGATGCTGAAGATTGAAGGTCCGGAAACAGGCGGCAGAAGGCTCTTCAGTCTTCATGAAGGTAGCGCACAGCACTGCAGCTGTGCGCCATTGTTGTCACACACTTCACACCAAGCGGTCACGGAGGGTGCAGGGCGCTGCTGGGGGCGCCCTGGGCAGCAATATTTAATACCTTTATGGCAAAAGAATACATCACATATAGCCATTGAGGCTATATGTATGTATTTAACCCATGCCAGATATCTAAAACTCCGGGAGAAAAGCCCGCCGAAATAGGGGGCGGGGCTTATTCTCCTCAGCACACAGCGCCATTTTCCTGCTCAGCTCCGCTGTGAGGAAGGCTCCCAGGACTCTCCCCTGCACTGCACTACAGAAACAGGGTAAAACAGAGAGGGGGGGCATTTTTTGGCGATATTTTGATATATTTAAGCTGCTATAAGGAACAACACTTATATAAGGTTGTTCCCATATATATTATAGCGCTTGGGTGTGTGCTGGCAAACTCTCCCTCTGTCTCCCCAAAGGGCTAGTGGGGTCCTGTCTTCGATAAGAGCATTCCCTGTGTGTCTGCTGTGTGTCGGTACGTGTGTGTCGACATGTATGAGGACGATGTTGGTGTGGAGGCAGAGCAATTGCCGATAATGGTGATGTCACCCCCCAGGGAGTCGACACCGGAATGGATGGCTTTGTTTATGGAATTACGTGATAATGTCAGCACATAACAAAAATCAGTTGACGACATGAGACGGCCGGCAAACCAGTTAGTACCTGCCCAGGCATCTCAGACACCGTCAGGGGCTGTAAAGCGCCCTTTACCTCAGTCGGTCGACACAGACCCAGACACAGACACTGAATCTAGTGTCGACGGTGATGAAACAAACGTATTTTCAAGTAGGGCCACACGTTATATGATCACGGCAATGAAGGAGGCTTTGCATATCTCTGATACTGCAAGTACCACAAAAAGGGGTATTATGTGGGGGGTGAAAAAACTACCTGTAGTTTTTCCTGAATCAGAGGAATTAAATGATGTATGTGATGAAGCGTGGGTTAACCCAGATAGAAAAGTGCTAATTTCAAAAAAGTTATTAGCATTATACCCTTTCCCGCCAGAGGTTAGGGCGCGCTGGGAAACACCCCCTAGGGTGGATAAGGCGCTCACACGCTTATCAAAACAAGTGGCGTTACCGTCTCCTGATACGGCCGCCCTCAGGGATCCAGCTGATAGGAGACTGGAAACTACCCTAAAAAGTATATACACACATACTGGTGTTATACTGCGACCAGCCATCGCCTCAGCCTGGATGTGCAGTGCTGGGGTCGTCTGGTTGGATTCCCTGACTGAAAATATTGATACCCTGGATAGGGACAGTATTTTATTGACTATAGAGCAATTAAAGGATGCTTTCCTTTATATGCGAGATGCTCAGAGAGATATGTGCACTCTGGCATCGAGAGTAAATGCGATGTCCATATCTGCCAGAAGGAGTTTATGGACGCGACAGTGGTCAGGTGATGCGGATTCCAAACGACATATGGAAGTATTGCCGTATAAAGGGGAGGAATTATTTGGCGTCGGTCTATCGGATCTGGTGGCCACGGCAACTGCCGGAAAATCCACCTTTTTACCTCAGACCCCCTCCCAACAGAAAAAGACACCGTCTTTTCAGCCGCAGTCCTTTCGGTCCTATAAGAACAAGCGGACAAAAGGACAGTCATATCTGCCTCGGGGCAGAGGAAGGGGTAAGAGAGGGCAGCAAGCAGCCCCTGCCCAGGAACAGAAGCCCTCTCAGGGTTCTGCAAAGCCCTCAGCATGACGCTGGGGCCTTACAAGCGGACTCAGGAGCGGTGGGGGGTCGACTCAAGAATTTCAGCGCACAGTGGGCTTGCTCACAGGTGGACCCCTGGATCCTGCAGGTAGTATCTCAGGGTTACAGGTTGGAATTCGAGAAGTCTCCCCCTCGCAGGTTCCTAAAGTCTGCTTTGCCAACGTCTCCCTCAGACAGGGCGACGGTATTGGAAGCCATTCACAAGCTGTTTTCTCAGCAGGTGATAGTCAAGGTACCCCTCCTACAACAGGGAAAGGGGTATTACTCCACGCTATTTGTGGTACCGAAGCCGGACGGCTCGGTAAGACCTATTCTAAATCTGAAATCTTTGAACCTGTACATAAAAAAATTCAAGTTCAAGATGGAGTCACTCAGAGCAGTGATAGCGAATCTGGAAGAAGGGGACTTTATGGTGTCCCTGGACATAAAGGATGCTTACCTGCATGTCCCAATTTGCCCTTCACATCAAGGGTACCTCAGGTTCGTGGTGCAAAACTGTCATTATCAGTTTCAGACGCTGCCGTTTGGATTGTCCACGGCACCTCGGGTCTTTACCAAGGTAATGGCCGAAATGATGATTCTTCTGCGAAGAAGAGGCGTATTAATTATCCCTTACTTGGACGATCTCCTGATAAGGGCAAGGTCCAGAGAACAGCTGGAGGACGGAGTAGCACTAACCCGACTAGTGCTGCAACAACACGGGTGGATTCTGAATTTTCCAAAATCTCAGTTGACCCCGACGACACGTCTGCTGTTCCTGGGAATGATTCTGGACACGGTTCAGAAAAAGGTGTTTCTTCCGGAGGAGAAAGCCAGGGAGTTATCCGAACTTGTCAGGAACCTCCTAAAACCAGGGAAAGTGTCTGTGCATCAATGCACAAGAGTCCTGGGAAAGATGGTGGCTTCTTACGAAGCGATTCCATTCGGCAGATTCCACGCACAAACTTTTCAGTGGGATCTGCTGGACAAATGGTCCGGATCACATCTGCAGATGCATCAGCGGATAACCTTATCGCCACGGACAAGGGTGTCTCTTCTGTGGTGGTTGCAGAGTGCTCATCTGTTAGAGGGCCGCAGATTCGGCATACAGGACTGGGTCCTGGTGACCACGGATGCCAGTCTGAGAGGCTGGGGAGCGGTCACACAGGGAAGAAACTTCCAGGGAGTATGGTCAAGCCTGGAGATGTCTCTTCACATAAATATACTGGAGCTAAGAGCGATTTACAATGCTCTAAGTCTGGCAAAACCCCTGCTTCAGGGTCAGCCGGTGTTGATCCAGTCGGACAACATCACGGCAGTCGCCCACGTAAACAGACAGGGCGGCACAAGAAGCAGGACAGCAATGGCAGAAGCTGCAAGGATTCTTCGCTGGGCGGAAGATCATGTGATAGCACTGTCAGCAGTATTCATTCCGGGAGTGGACAACTGGGAAGCAGACTTCCTCAGCAGACACGATCTACACCCGGGAGAGTGGGGACTTCATCCAGAAGTCTTCCACATGATTGTGAACCGTTGGGAAAAACCAATGGTGGATATGATGGCGTCCCGCCTCAACAAAAAACTGGACAGGTATTGCGCCAGGTCAAGAGACCCTCAGGCAATAGCTGTGGACGCTCTGGTAACACCGTGGGTGTTCCAGTCAGTGTATGTGTTCCCTCCTCTGCCTCTCATACCAAAAGTACTGAGAATTATACGGCAAAAGGGAGTAAGAACGATACTAGTGGCTCCGGATTGGCCAAGAAGAACTTGGTACCCGGAACTTCAAGAGATGCTCACGGAGGATCCGTGGCCTCTACCTCTAAGACGGGACCTGCTTCAGCAGGGACCGTGTCTATTCCAAGACTTACCGCGGCTGCGTTTGACGGCATGGCGGTTGAACGCCGAATTCTAAGGGAAAAAGGCATTCCGGAAGAGGTCATTCCTACACTGGTAAAAGCCAGGAAGGAGGTGACTGCACAACATTATCACCGCATTTGGAGAAAATATGTTGCGTGGTGTGAGGCCAGGAAGGCCCCCACGGAGGAATTTCAACTGGGTCGATTCCTACATTTCCTGCAAACAGGATTGTCTATGGGCCTCAAATTGGGGTCCATTAAGGTTCAAATTTCGGCCCTGTCGATTTTCTTCCAGAAAGAATTGGCTTCAGTTCCTGAAGTCCAGACTTTTGTAAAAGGAGTACTACATATACAGCCCCCGGTTGTGCCCCCAGTGGCACCGTGGGATCTTAATGTAGTCTTGGATTTTCTCAAATCCCATTTGTTTGAGCCGCTCAAATCGGTGGAGTTGAAGTATCTTACATGGAAAGTGTCACGATCCGGGTATCTGGACGCCATTTCTTACCCATCAGATGCCTCCTAAGGCTGGCTCAGCGCTCCAGGACCGGATTCCATCTGTTATCCTGATGTGTACATTCCTGTATCCTCTCCTGTCACTCTGGGACGCTGTCACAGTGGACGCCATATTACACCTGGCATGGCGTCTCCCGCGGCCTCCGCCGCCGTCCCTGAACTTCTGCATGCAGAGTGTCTGAGTGGCGATTACGTCAGCCGCGGCCTCCGCTGTGTCCGCGTGGTTGGATGTGCATCTGTCAGCCTGGCGCCTCCTGTCTCCGGTGGCCGGCGCCGCCATTACTGTTTTCATTACCACATGGATTACAAACCAAACTTCCCTCCAAGTGTCTGCATGGGCGCAGCCATCTTGGATTCTGTCAGCTGATCATTTCCACCAATCTGTTCTCAGTATTGATAATCTGCATAATTGCCTAGCCAATCCCTTCCTTGCTGCAGGTATAAATACACTGTGCCTGAGCAAGGAAGGCGTCAGTGCTTTGGTTGTCAAACCTAGTTCCTGTTTGTCTCTCTCCTGTGATTGTCTTCCAGGTTCCAGCTCCTGTCTCAAGACTTCCACCATAGAGACCCGCACCAGCATTCCACCTGCGGTGTAGCCTGACTCTCCAATCCATTGTGGATTCATCTGTTTCCAGCTACAACATTACCTGCTTCCAGCTCAGCTTCCAGCAGAGTACAGCTTCCCTTAAAGGGCCGGTGTCCTTTCTACACTTTACCACTCTCCACCGGTATTATTATTTCTCCGCTCTCAAGTTCTACATTTCAGTTCATATTTCATCGCTCCCAAGTTCATTTATTATTTAACTGGTTCCAGCCAGTATCCACTCCGTGCTAACAACAGTCTGGTTCCAGCCAGTATCCACAGCAGCTGTTTTATCTTCAGCAACCCAGCTTTTCCTGGAACACCAGCTGGCACAATCCTGGGTTATCTCCATTGCTACAGTCGGGCCTGGTAAGGACTTTCCATCTAGAAGATCATAAGAACTATCTCACACTACCAGTGCCCTGTGGCTCCTGCCATCCTGTAGTACCCAGGAACTGTATTTATTCTTTGCTGACTTTTACGTTTTCTTTTACTGCTGCTGTGTTGCGGAGTTGTCATAATAAACATCATTGACTTTTATCCAAGTTGTCGTGGTCACGCCTTCGGGCAGTTATTATTCATGTTACTTACATGTCCAGGGGTCTGATACAACCTCCCAGGTTCCGGTACATCTCAGCCCCTACAACTGAGGCTGCCTCCCGTCAGCTCAGGCCCTCAGTTGTGACAGTAAGCACTGACCTAATGAATCCAGCCGGAGACCAGGATCAAGCGGCCAGGCCGATGCAAGAACTGGCAGCCCGACTAGAACATCAGGAGGCTGCACAGGGCCACATAATCCGCTGTCTCCAGGATCTCTCTACTCGGCTGGATGGGATTCAGACAACTCTCCGTGGATCAGGCGTGTCTGGTGCGTCAACCACAGTGACTCCAGCTATAACCCCACCCACCTTACCCATTTCTGCTCCACGTCTTCATCTTCCAACGCCAGCAAAATTTGACGGATCTCCAAGATTCTGCAGGGGATTTCTCAACCAGTGTGAGATTCAGTTTGAGCTACAACCTGGCAATTTTCCCAGTGACCGTACAAAAATTGCCTACATTATTTCTCTTCTCAGTGGCTCAGCCCTTGATTGGGCATCACCGTTATGGGAGAGGTCCGACACCCTGCTATCTTCCTACACTGCCTTCGTGTCAACATTCAGGCGCATCTTCGACGAGCCAGGCCGGGTAACCTCAGCTTCATCCGAGATTCTCCGTTTACGCCAGGGGTCACGTACTGTAGGACAATATCTGATACAGTTCCAGATCCTGGCATCCGAACTGACATGGAACGACGAGGCCCTGTATGCTGCATTCTGGCATGGCTTATCTGAGCGTATTAAAGATGAGTTAGCTACCAGAGACTTACCTTCTAAGTTAGATGAGCTAATCTCACTCTGCACGAAAGTTGATTTACGTTTCAGAGAGAGAGCAACTGAGCGTGGAAGATCATCTGCTCCAAAATCTTCTGCTCCTCCTCCTCGTCAACTGTCACCATCTAAAGATGAGCCCATGCAACTTGGCCGTTCCCGTTTAACTCCTGCTGAGCGCCGAAGACGTCTCTCCGAGTTTCTCTGTCTCTATTGTGCAGCTCCGTCTCACACCATTAATGCCTGTCCCAAACGTCCGGGAAACTCCAAATCCTAGCTCGCCAAGGAGAGGGCCGGCTAGGAGTAATGATCTCCTCTCCATCTCCTCAAGATTGTAATCTCCCAGTCTCGCTTCAAGTTGCTCAACGTTATCGGAACGTCATTGCCCTCCTTGATTCCGGAGCAGCTGGGAACTTTATTACCGAAGCCTATGTTAAACGGTGGTCCCTACCCACCGAGAGACTTCCTTCGTCCATTTCTTTAACTGCCGTGGATGGCAGCAAAATTTTTGATGCAGTTATTTCTTTAAGGACTCTACCAGTTCGTCTGAGAGTGGGAGTTCTTCATTCCGAACTTATTTCTTTTTTAGTGATTCCAAGAGCCACACATCCTGTGGTCCTGGGCCTTCCATGGCTCCGTCTTCACAATCCTACAATTGATTGGACGACTACGCAAATCCTGGCATGGGGTTCCTCCTGTGCTGAGACATGTTTGTTTAAAGTATTGCCTGTCTGTTCTTCCTCCCCCAGGTCGTCTGATGTTCCACCTCCTCCATATCAAGATTTCACAGATGTGTTCAGTAAAGCTTCTGCTGATATCCTTCCTCCTCATAGAGAATGGGACTGTCCGATTGATCTCGTTCCAGGGAAGGTTCCACCTCGAGGCCGAACTTGTCCGTTGTCTCTGCCTGAGACGCATTCTATGGAGGAATATATTAAAGAGAACCTAGCAAAGGGGTTCATTCGACCTTCTTCTTCTCCAGCCGGCGCAGGCTTCTTTTTTGTAAAAAAGAAAGATGGTGGTCTGCGGCCGTGCATCGACTACAGAGGTTTGAACGACATTACCATCAAGAACCGTTATCCTTTACCCCTGATTACTGAGCTCTTTGACAGAGTTAGCGGAGCTACCATCTTTACAAAGCTGGACTTGCGAGGTGCATACAATCTCATCCGGATCCGTGAGGGTGACGAGTGGAAGACCGCCTTTAACACCCGTGACGGACATTATGAGTACCTCGTCATGCCCTTCGGATTGAGCAATGCTCCAGCTGTCTTCCAGCATTTTGTCAATGAGATCTTCAGAGACATTCTATACCGTCATGTCGTGGTCTATCTAGACGATATCCTCATTTTTGCCAACGATTTAGAGGAACATCGTTTTTGGGTTAAAGAGGTTCTGTCCCGTCTCCGTGTCAATCATCTCTATTGCAAATTAGAAAAATGCGTCTTTGAAGTCAAGTCCATTCCGTTTCTAGGGTACATTGTGTCCGGTTCCGGACTAGAGATGGATCCTGAGAAACTACAAGCAATCCAAAATTGGCCGGTACCCTTAACCCTCAAAGGGGTCCAGAGGTTCTTAGGGTTCGCCAACTATTACCGAAAGTTTATACGAGACTTTTCCACCATTGTGGCGCCTATTACTGCTTTCACTAAGAAGGGTGCTAACCCGTCCAAGTGGTCTGAAGAAGCCATGCAAGCATTTCATCTTTTAAAACAAAGGTTCATCTCTGCGCCTGTTCTGAAACAGCCTGACATCGACTCTCCTTTCATCTTAGAGGTGGATGCCTCCTCCGTTGGAGTAGGAGCGGTGTTATCTCAGAGGGCTAAAGATGGCCATTTACACCCTTGCAGTTTCTTCTCCCGGAAGTTCTCCCCAGCTGAGCGCAACTATGCCATTGGCGACCAGGAGTTGCTAGCCATCAAGCTCGCTCTAGAAGAGTGGAGGTATCTGTTGGAGGGAGCTTCTCATTCAATCACCATACTTACAGACCACAAGAACCTTTTATACCTGAAGGGCGCACAATGTCTCAACCCTCGTCAGGCCAGATGGGCACTTTTCTTTTCCAGGTTCGACTTTAAACTCCAGTTCTGTCCGGGCTCTCAGAATCGCAAGGCCGATGCCCTTTCCCGCTCATGGGAGCAAGAAAATGAGTCAGAGTCTTCAGACAAGCATCCTATTATAAATCCGTTGGCATTCTCCACGGTAGGGATGGACTCTACGCCCCCATCAGGGAAAAGTTTTGTGAAGCCGATGCTAAGGAAGAAGCTCATGCATTGGGCCCATGCTTCCCGTTTTGCCGGACATACAGGTATCCAAAAAACCCTGGAGTTTATCTCTAGGTCCTATTGGTGGCCAACTCTGAAAAAGGACGTCTTGGAGTTTATTGCATCTTGCCCAAAGTGTGCCCAACATAAAGTATCCCGCCAGTCGCCTGCGGGGCAACTGGTTCCACTATCCGTTCCCCGTCGACCATGGACCCACTTGTCGATGGATTTCATTACAGACTTACCCATGTGCAACAAGTTCAATACCATCTGGGTGGTAGTTGACCGGTTCACCAAGATGGCACACTTCATTCCTCTCACCGGTCTTCCGTCAGCTTCCAAGTTGGCTCAAGTATTCATACAAGAGATCTTCCGACTCCACGGTCTTCCTGAAGAAATTATCTCAGATCGAGGAGTTCAATTCACAGCCAAATTCTGGCGAAGTTTATGTCAAGTCCTCCAAGTCAAGCTAAAGTTTTCCACGGCTTACCATCCTCAGACCAATGGTCAAACCGAGAGGGTGAATCAGGACTTGGAGGCCTTCCTCCGCATCTATGTGTCCTCCTCTCAAGATGACTGGGTTCAATTACTTCCCTGGGCCGAGTTCTGTCATAACAACCAGTATCATTCTTCATCTGCTTCAACACCATTCTTCACTAACTTTGGATTCCACCCTAAAGTCCCTGAGTTCCAACCGCTTCCAGCAACTTCTGTTCCTGCAGTGGATATCACCTTGCATCAGTTTGCCAATATCTGGAAGAGCGTACGATCAGCTCTGCTCAAGGCATCGTTCAGGTACAAGAAGTTTGCGGATAAGAAGCGTCGAGCAGTTCCTGCTCTCAAGGTGGGTGATCGGGTATGGTTATCCACGAAGAATTTGAGGTTAAAAGTTCCCAGTATGAAGTTTGCACCTCGCTATATCGGTCCTTTCAAGATTGAACAAGTCATCAATCCTGTTGCTTACAGACTCCAGTTGCCTCCCTTCTTAAAAATACCCAGGACATTCCATGTTTCCCTGTTGAAACCGCTGATCTTGAATCGGTTTCATTCCTCACTTCCTCCAACTCCGAAAGTCCAAACTCAACGAGGCGTTGAGTATGAAGTGGCCAAGATCCTGGACTCACGTCACCGTTACGGTCAACTACAATATCTTATTGACTGGAAAGGTTATGGTCCTGAGGAACGTTCATGGACCAATGCTTCTGATGTCCATGCTCCTGCCTTGGTCCGGAGATTCCATTCCAAGTTTCCTCAAAAGCCAAAGAAGTGTCCTGGGGCCACTCCTAAAGGGGGGGGTGCTGTCACGATCCGGGTATCTGGACGCCATTTCTTACCCATCAGATGCCTCCTAAGGCTGGCTCAGCGCTCCAGGACCGGATTCCATCTGTTATCCTGATGTGTACATTCCTGTATCCTCTCCTGTCACTCTGGGACACTGTCACAGTGGACGCCATATTACACCTGGCATGGCGTCTCCCGCGGCCTCCGTCGCCGTCCCTGAACTTCTGCATGCAGAGTGTCTGAGTGGCGATTACGTCAGCCGCGGCCTCCGCTGTGTCCGCGTGGTTGGATGTGCATCTGTCAGCCTGGCGCCTCCTGTCTCCGGTGGCCGGCGCCGCCATTACTGTTTTCATTACCACATGGATTACAAACCAAACTTCCCTCCAAGTGTCTGCATGGGCGCAGCCATCTTGGATTCTGTCAGCTGATCATTTCCACCAATCTGTTCTCAGTATTGATAATCTGCATAATTGCCTAGCCAATCCCTTCCTTGCTGCAGGTATAAATACACTGTGCCTGAGCAAGGAAGGCGTCAGTGCTTTGGTTGTCAAACCTAGTTCCTGTTTGTCTCTCTCCTGTGATTGTCTTCCAGGTTCCAGCTCCTGTCTCAAGACTTCCACCATAGAGACCCGCACCAGCATTCCACCTGCGGTGTAGCCTGACTCTCCAATCCATTGTGGATTCATCTGTTTCCAGCTACAACATTACCTGCTTCCAGCTCAGCTTCCAGCAGAGTACAGCTTCCCTTAAAGGGCCGGTGTCCTTTCTACACTTTACCACTCTCCACCGGTATAATTATTTCTCCGCTCTCAAGTTCTACATTTCAGTTCATATTTCATCGCTCCCAAGTTCATTTATTATTTAACTGGTTCCAGCCAGTATCCACTCCGTGCTAACAACAGTCTGGTTCCAGCCAGTATCCACAGCAGCTGTTTTATCTTCAGCAACCCAGCTTTTCCTGGAACACCAGCTGGCACAATCCTGGGTTATCTCCATTGCTACAGTCGGGCCTGGTAAGGACTTTCCATCTAGAAGATCATAAGAACTATCTCACACTACCAGTGCCCTGTGGCTCCTGCCATCCTGTAGTACCCAGGAACTGTATTTATTCTTTGCTGACTTTTACGTTTTCTTTTACTGCTGCTGTGTTGCGGAGTTGTCATAATAAACATCATTGACTTTTATCCAAGTTGTCGTGGTCACGCCTTCGGGCAGTTATTATTCATGTTACTTACATGTCCAGGGGTCTGATACAACCTCCCAGGTTCCGGTACATCTCAGCCCCTACAACTGAGGCTGCCTCCCGTCAGCTCAGGCCCTCAGTTGTGACAGAAAGTAACCATGCTACTGGCCATGGCTTCAGCCAGGAGAGTATCAGAATTGGCGGCTTTATCATATAAGAGCCCATATCTGATTTTCCATACGGACAGGGCAGAACTGCGGACGCGTCCTCATTTTCTGCCTAAGGTGGTGTCAGCGTTTCACCTGAACCAGCCTATTGTGGTGCCTGCGGCTACTAACGATTTGGAGAATTCCAAGTTGTTGGACGTGGTCCGGGCATTGAAAATATATATTTCAAGAACGGCGGGAGTCAGAAAGTCTGACTCACTGTTTATATTGTATGCACCCAACAAGATGGGTGCTCCTGCTTCTAAGCAGACGATTGCTCGTTGGATTTGTAGCACAATTCAACTTGCACATTCTGTGGCAGGCTTGCCACAACCTAAATCTGTCAAGGCCCATTCCACAAGGAAAGTGGGCTCATCCTGGGCGGCTGCCCGGGGGGTCTCGGCATTACAACTCTGCCGAGCTGCTACTTGGTCAGGGGCAAACACGTTTGCAAAATTCTACAAATTTGATACCCTGGCTGAGGAGGACCTTGAGTTCTCTCATTCGGTGCTGCAGAGTCATCCGCACTCTCCCGCCCGTTTGGGAGCTTTGGTATAATCCCCATGGTCCTGACGGAGTCCCCAGCATCCACTTAGGACGTTAGAGAAAATAAGAATTTACTTACCGATAATTCTATTTCTCGTAGTCCGTAGTGGATGCTGGGCGCCCATCCCAAGTGCGGATTGTCTGCAATACTTGTACATAGTTATTGTTACAAACAAATTCGGGTTGTTATTGTTGTGAGCCGTCTGTTCAGAGGCTCCTACGTTTGTCATACTGTTAACTGGGTTCAGATCACAAGTTATACTGTGTGATTGGTGTGGCTGGTATGAGTCTTACCCGGGATTCAATATCCTTCCTTATTGTGTACGCTCGTCCGGGCACAGTATCCTAACTGAGGCTTGGAGGAGGGTCATAGGGGGAGGAGCCAGTACACACCACCTAATCCTAAAGCTTTATTTTTGTGCCCTGTCTCCTGCGGAGCCGCTATTCCCCATGGTCCTGACGGAGTCCCCAGCATCCACTACGGACTACGAGAAATAGAATTATCGGTAAGTAAATTCTTATTTTTTTTTAAGTGGGAAAATTATAGCATGTAAGTGTTTATCAGCAAAATAAGTGTTCAAATTAAATTAGGGGTACATAGAAATGGTATATAAATGGGACATTTTAAGCTACTTTTAAAAAACAGCTTCCAAAAAAACTCCCAAATAACTCCTATCTGCAGCCTTAAACGTGCTTGTCCCATTCATAAGGCAACCTAGTATAACAGTCCTATACCTTGTACCCCAATTTCCATCACTTTGCATTTTTGACCCCCAAAATTCCGTCATTATTAGCCAAGCAAAAAAAATTTTTACACTTCGTCCCAGGGGTTTGGAACTAAATCCCAACATTTTTATCTTAAAATAGGGATTTTCCCCAAGTTTATCATCGCTTAGAGGTGATAAAGTCAAAGTCGCAGTAAACCTAATGAAGAATTATCTCAGGTTATTTATCATGGACAATTGAATAGGGGCTTATTGCGGGTCACGATAAAATCTCAGTTTTTATAGCAAAAATAGGTCATCGTGGCTAATTGAATTCCCCATTCTGTGTTATGTCCCCTATACATCAATGGCCCTAATTCCCTGAACCGTCGGCACTGCCGATCCGCTGTCGTCTAGCGATATTCGGCGATGCGTCTGGTAATCAAGGAAATTAAACATGTTAAAAATGCCCAACTTGCCAATTGCGACCATTTTCAGACCTAATAGGGGAATCAGAATTTTTAAACTTGTTTAATATTCCCAATTCTCCACCCTGGCCGTCAGGATATTGGGACAGTGCCCAATACATATGTGATGTATAGGGGCCATAACACAGTGAGATTGTTTATTGAAATTGACACGTTTGATCATGTTTCACTTTCCAGGAACCTTAGGAATGCCCACAGGAAAGCACAGGTCCGGGGCCATTTTGACCAGTGTAATGAAAATATTGAAAACGAACATATGGAATTAATATTACACATATTAGATTACTCCAAGCAGTATTTTATCCCTAAAGTGGTAGTATGCCGGACTTTGAAGTGATTTTCTTTTTACATTTCCAGCCGGATTTAGTTTTCAGCGGTTAGTTGTAGAAAGTGTAATGATTGCAGGCTGTGGGCATGTTCCTTGTTACGGGCGAGGCAGACAATTAGACACATTGGCTTAAATAGAAAATATACTGAACCCCTGCTTAATTTAAAGTTCTCAAACAAACTTTATTTTATTTACTAAGTTAAGTCGGAATGGGTATGATATACCAGCTGCTAGGATGCCGGCTGTCAGTATACTGACAGTGGTATCCAGTCTTCTGGTGTACGGGCAGCGAGGCAGGAAGTCCCCTTGCAGCGACAGGTTCTAGTCCCACTCGGTTGGTGGTATTTACGGGCGGGTGTCAGCATTCCGACCGCCGGTAATACAGTATGTCGGCTGTCGGGATTCCAGCAGCAGGTTCCTGAACGCCGGGATCCCGACAGCTGGCATTATAACTGCATCCCCTTAAATCAGTGTTTAGTGTCCTTCACGGAATGGTTGATAAGAAGTCTGACACTTTATTCTCGGGTGTCTCCTGAGACTTCTAAATCTGTTTCTGAATGTTATTAGCAGTTTTGTATTTGTCAACTTCTATTTTAGGTTTAGTGGACCCTTAACGTTTGTTGGGAATAGTATTTTTAAAGTATTATGATCCTGCTTGCTGTGGAAAAACTGTCAAATATAACTGACAGACACCTGCCGAGAAATTGTGGAATTTTTCCATATTTGTCTCCTCTCTGCCGTCTTGCACAGTTGTCACCAGTGGGAGCTACAGAGCACACGTATGTTAATGGAATTTATCATTGCCATTGCACCTTCCTTTGTAGGGATGGACATCAAATGGTTCACCATTGGTAGTGCCGTTGGAACTTTACATCGATGGCAGGAAACCATCGTCAGAAAACCATCCATGGTTTCAACCATCAACGGGAATCACTAGCATTACTAGATGATGGTAAACCATCCATAGTTCCTTACCATCGATGATCAAAGACCATCCATAATTGATCGGCGTCTGCCACATCAGAGGTGATGGAATTCAGTTACGCTGCATGTATATTTGGAGCACTGCGTGCATAACGCCACAGTACATAGCTGCATATACACAGTGACTTGTATCAGCCTGGGAATATTCTGTGCACAGCAGCAATAATACTATCGGGTCATATTGCATGGGAACAAACAGTAAGTAGCAAATCACTGAGCTGCATTACGCTGTCTGTGTTGCTGGTGACCTGATCACACACAGCAGTCAGCTATAGCTGCTGGCTAATTCTCACTTCTTGGAAATCATATCCCCAGAAGTGCTGGACATGTTGGCAGATGCTTGGACATGGGGAATGTGTCTCTGCAGAAGACACATGTTCTTACATGCTCTGCTTCTATGTCTGTTATGTGCACCAGACTTGCTAGTTCATTCCCGGGTACCTGGAGCTTTGATTTGCAATTAGTGAAACACATGGATTGAACGTTTTAAGCTTTATTTCATCTTAAACAGCTGTCATATAATTCACTTCGTCATTTCTGATGTGACTATAGTTGGCTGTGGTTCATCAAGAACACGAGGCGGCCCTTCAAAAAAAAGAGTAAATGTATTAAGTTGTTTAGTTATTAATTGCGAGTTTTATGATCCATTTTTATAATCATTATTCCAAATATTTAGAGGATAAAGGAGGGGGCATATTTATTAATGTAAATATTTCAGTCAGTCCACCAAAAGCTGGATTATCGGACTATCGGAACTATTGAAAAAAAAAAAAGTTTGAAAAGACGGGTAGTTGTTAGGGTCTCCTGCCCTGTGCTGCCACGTCGTCATGGCAACCGGGAGACAAGTGCTAGTGGAGTAACCTGAGCGCAGCTGATACTCCGGTTCGGGTCTTTTGCTGTGCAGTGGTTATAGGCTCTGTGCACGGCAGGGGATCCTGTGCTGGTTTTTGTGCTCACAGTCTGTGAGGTCTGAGTGGGGCGTGGACAGCACCTGCTTTATAAGGCCTCTTTTCAGGGTAAGCAGATGCTGCTGAATCTTTGTTGGTTAGTCAGTTCATGAAAGTTAGCCAGTACTGTGTAGCTTTGTATTTGTTTGTTGCTTACTGCAAATAGGCCTGGGGATTTGGTATTACACTCTGCCAATCCAGACCTAGCAGTAAGACTGGAGTCAGTCGTTTAGCTTGCTGGGGTTCTGTTACTACTCTGTGAACTTAGCAAGTTTGCGGCTGTATTCTAAGACTTGCCTGTCTAATCCTGTCTCACTGTGCTAGGTGTCAGGGGTCAGTTTAGTGGCAGTAAGCTAAAACCTGTGCACTGCAAGTGAGAATTAGGATTGTGGAGATTCTCCTTGTGTCTATCATTCCATCTCTGACCAAGGAGTTTACTGCCACACCCGTTGGTAACCCTTTAGGGTTTTGCTGTTGCCCTTAGCAACAGCATTTCGGGTTCTCTACGTATTAAAACACAACATCTTGCTTTTCCATCTGAGCAGTTCTAATACAAGGGAGATACCCAGTTCCTTAGCCTCTGGGCTTCTCTGTTCACTTTGTGTGTATTTTGTTACCCTATCACCTTCTGTGTACATTATGTCATATCCCCCAGTTTGTCTGTGAGTCCATCTGTTTTGCATAACAGTTCAAACACCAGTACATTCCTGCAGACACTGGAGTGCATAACAGTTCTGACACCAGTACTTTCCTGCAGGCACTGGTGTGCATAACATATTCAGCAGCCTAATACTCCTGTTGAAATTTTGTGGGAATATGGAGCATACCCCTCAAAATACGTTGCAACAGGTGGTCGATCAGGTGCAGGTCCTGACTCGACAATTTAATGATTTGTCCATTAAAATGCACACCTCCCAGGCTGCTGGCGGAGCTCCCGCAGCAGCAGCACCTGCAGGGGTTAAGGAGCCGAAAGTAAATCTCCCGGATCGTTTTTCTGGAGATCGCTCGCAGTTCTTTTGTTTCAAGGAGAGCTGCAAGCTATACTTCCGGCTTAGGCCTCAGTCTTCTGGGTCGGAGATTCAGCGGGTGGGCATAGTGATTTCCTTGCTACAAGGAGACCCACAGGTCTGGGCATATGGGTTGCAGCCTGACTGTCCGTCGCTTAAAAGTGTTGATGCTTTTTTTACGGCACTGGGCATGTTGTATGATGACCCTGACAAGACGGCCTCAGCCGAGGCTCAGATTTCGATCCTTAAGCAAGGGCGAAGGCCAGTTGAGGTTTACTGTACGGAGTTTCGGAGGTTGGCCCATGATACCCAGTGGAATGACCCAGCCCTGAGACACCAGTACCGAAGAGGTCTTTCTAACCAGATAAAGGACCAACTGGTACAATATCCCTTGCCTGATAGCTTGGATCAGCTCATGCAGTTATCCATCCGGGTGGATAGACGGCTGAGAGAGCGTAGGCTTGAAAGGGAGACTGAGATTTCCTTCCTTCCCAAGGGAACCTCAGACTCTGAGGAATTTTCTGAGGAGCCTATGCAGATTGGGGCTACCCGCCTCTCCTCGCGTGAGAAGACGCGGAGGAGACAGCAGGGGTTGTGTTTGTACTGTGGGAATAAAGGTCATGTGGTAGTATCATGCCCTGAAAAGCCGGAAAACTTCAGGGCCTGAGGGTGATGGGAAATATCCTGTCAGGCCAGAATTCAGAATTTCCCAAGAAGACTTTTATCATTCCGGTGACCTTGAAGATCCTCGGTCAAACTGTCAAGACTGAGGCCTTTGTGGACAGTGGGGCCGACGGGGTTTTTATGGACCGCCAATTCGCCCTGAAACACTCTGTTCCCTTAGTACCCTTGGCATCGGAAATTGAGATTTGTGGGTTAAACGGGGAACCATTATCCCAAGGTAAAATTACCTCTTGCACTAGCCAGATTTCTTTGTTTATTGGAGCCACACACTCTGAAAAATTGTCCTTTTATGTGACTGTCTGTACTTTTGCCCCATTGGTGTTGGGGTTACCCTGGTTAAGGGCCCACAATCCTCAATTTGACTGGGTCTCTGGGGAGATTCTTAGTTGGGGTACTGATTGTTTCAGGAGTTGCTTGAGCCTTCCAGTCAGGCTCTCGCAGCTAAGTTTGCCAGGATTGCCAGGGTGTTATGCAGATTTTGCGGACGTGTTCTCCAAAAAAGTTGCAGAGGTACTACCTCCCCATCGCCCCTATGACTGTGCCATTGATTTGTTGCCAAATGCTAAGCTTCCCAAGAGCAGATTGTACTCCTTGTCACGTCCTGAGACTCAGGCTATGGCAGAGTACATTCAGGAGAACTTGGCTAAGGGATTTATCAGACCTTCACAGTCTCCAGTTGGGTCGGGGTTCTTCTTCGTGGGTAAAAAGGACGGTTCGTTGCGACCCTGCATCGACTTCAGGGAATTGAACCGTATCACGATTAAAAACTCATACCCACTGCCTCTCATTTCGGTCTTGTTTGACCAGCTTCGTACTGCCACCATTTTTTCTAAGATTGACCTACGCGGTGCGTACAATCTAATCCGAATAAGAGAGGGGGATGAATGGAAGACTGCCTTTAATACCCACTCAGGGCATTATGAATATTTGGTGATGCCTTTTGGGCTCTGTAATGCCCCGGCAGTCTTCCAGGATTTCATGAATGATGTGCTCAGGGAATATTTGGATAGATTCTTAGTTGTATACTTAGATGACATCCTAATCTTCTCCCATTCACTGGAGGAACATCAGAAGCATGTACGCTTAGTCCTCCAGAAACTCAGAGACCACCGGCTTGGGGCGAAGCTGGAGAAGTGCGAATTTGAAGTTCAGCAAATCGCATTTCTAGGATATATTATCTCCCCAGAAGGTTTCCAAATGGAGGGTTCCAAGGTACAGGCAGTCCTGGATTGGGTGCAGCCCACTAGTTTGAAGGCGCTTCAGCGTTTCCTGGGCTTTGCGAATTTTTATAGACGATTTATCGCTGGATTTTCGTCTATAGTGGCGCCCTTGGTGGCACTCACTAAGAAAGGGGCGGATGTTGCTCACTGGTCTTGTGAGGCTAAAGCGGCTTTTGCCCGTCTCAAAAGGGCATTTGTTTCGGCCAAGGTGCTGCGACACCCAGATCCAGAGCGTCCTTTTGTGGTGGAGGTGGATGCCTCTGAGATGGGTATTGGGGCAGTGCTTTCTCAGATGGGAGTGTCTGATAATCGCCTTCATCCCTGTGCTTACTTTTCCCGTAAATTTTCGCCTGCCGAAATGAATTATGACGTGGGTAACCGGGAATTGTTGGCTATTAAGGATGCACTCGAGGAGTGGAGACACTGGCTTGAGGGGGCTAAGTTTGTGGTCTCAATTCTCACTGACCATAAGAATCTGGCATATTTAGAGTCAGTGAAGCGTCTCAATGTCAGGCAGGCACGATGGGCTTTGTTTTTTGCTCGCTTTAATTTTTTGATAACATATCGCCCTGGGTCAAAAAACATCAAGGCTGATGCGCTCTCGCGGAGTTTTGCTCCAATCCAGGAGACCACCGAGGAGCCGTTGCCCATTGTTTCCCCATCATGTATTAAAGTGGGCATTACCCAGGACCTCTTATCATTAGTCCTTAGAGCACAGGAGCAGGCTCCTCCAGACCTTCCGGTAGGTCTTTTGTTTGTGCCTCCTAGGTTAAGACAGCGAGTGTTCCTGGAATTCCATGCCAAAAAGTCGGCAGGTCACCCGGGTATTGCCAGAACTCGGGAGTTGCTATCTAGGGCGGTGTGGTGGCCCTCGGTGGCTAAGGATGTGGATCAGTGGGTTCGGGCATGTGACATCTGTGCCCGAAATAAGACTCCTAGAGGGGTTCCTGTTGGCCCATTACATCCACTCTCTATCCCATCTAAGCCATGGACCCACATTTCAATGGATTTTGTGGTGGACTTGCCCAAATCCTCGGGGATGACAGCCATCTGGGTTGTCGTTGACAGGTTTTCGAAGATGGCGCACTTCGTTCCACTGGTTGGGCTGCCATCAGCCAGACGCCTGTCTGAATTATTTATGCTGCATGTTGTGCGTCTCCACGGGTTGCCACTTGATGTGGTCTCTGACCGCGGATCCCAGTTTGTGGCCAAATTCTGGAGGGCATTTTGTTCCGATCTCCAGATTTCTGTCAGCTTGTCGTCAGGCTACCATCCGCAGTCTAATGGGCAGACTGAAAGGGTGAACCAGTCCTTGGAGCAGTTCCTCAGGTGTTATGTCTCCAAGTGTCAGACTGACTGGGTTGCTCATCTGTCCATGGCGGAGTTTGCCTATAACAACGCGGCTCACTCTGCTACAGGGATCTCTCCCTTCCTTTGTGTGTATGGGCATCATCCTAAGGCCAATTCTTTTGACCCCCTGGACTCCACGCCTGGTGGTTCCTCTGTGGTTTCGGTCCTTAGAGGTATTTGGCGGAAAGTGAAGAAAGCCCTTGTGTCTGTGTCATTAGTGACCAAAAGGATTTTTGATAAGCGGAAAAGACCCTGCAGCTTCAAATTAGGAGACTTCGTCTGGTTGTCTACCAAGAATTTGAAGTTGAGACAGCCATCTCATAAGTTAGGGCCCCGGTTCATCGGCCCTTATAAGATCACCAGGGTTATCAATCCGGTGGCATTTCAGTTAGATCTGCCCCGTTCTTTGGGTATCAATAAAACATTTCATTGTTCCCTTTTAAAACGGGCGATTAGTAATCCTTCTTCCAGTGGAAGACCTTCCCCTCTTCTGATACGTGGCCAGAGGGAGTTTGTTGTTGAAAGGATTCTTGACTCCAAGGTGGTTCGGGGTCGGCTGTCATTTTTGGTGCACTGGAAGGGGTATGGCCCGGAGGAGCGGTCGTGGGTGCGCAGTTGTGATCTTCATGCCCCCAGACTGATACGCTCTTTCTTCTCGCAGTTCCCCGATAAACCCGGTGGTAGGGGTTCTTTGACCCCTCGTCAGAGGGGGGGTACTGTTAGGGTCTCCTGCCCTGTGCTGCCACGTCGTCATGGCAACCGGGAGACAAGTGCTAGTGGAGTAACCTGAGCGCAGCTGATACTCCGGTTCGGGTCTTTTGCTGTGCAGTGGTTATAGGCTCTGTGCACGTCAGGGGATCCGGTGCTGGTTTTTGTGCTCACAGTCTGTGAGGTCTGAGTGGGGCGTGGACAGCACCTGCTTTATAAGGCCTCTTTTCAGGGTAAGCAGATGCTGCTGAATCTTTGTTGGTTAGTCAGTTCATGAAAGTTAGCCAGTACTGTGTAGCTTTGTATTTGTTTGTTGCTTACTGCAAATAGGCCTGGGGATTTGGTATTACACTCTGCCAATCCAGACCTAGCAGTAAGACTGGAGTCAGTCGTTTAGCTTGCTGGGGTTCTGTTACTACTCTGTGAACTTAGCAAGTTTGCGGCTGTATTCTAAGACTTGCCTGTCTAATCCTGTCTCACTGTGCTAGGTGTCAGGGGTCAGTTTAGTGGCAGTAAGCTAAAACCTGTGCACTGCAAGTGAGAATTAGGATTGTGGAGATTCTCCTTGTGTCTATCATTCCATCTCTGACCAAGGAGTTTACTGCCACACCCGTTGGTAACCCTTTAGGGTTTTGCTGTTGCCCTTAGCAACAGCATTTCGGGTTCTCTACGTATTAAAACACAACATCTTGCTTTTCCATCTGAGCAGTTCTAATACAAGGGAGATACCCAGTTCCTTAGCCTCTGGGCTTCTCTGTTCACTTTGTGTGTATTTTGTTACCCTATCACCTTCTGTGTACGTTATGTCATATCCCCCAGTTTGTCTGTGAGTCCATCTGTTTTGCATAACAGTTCAAACACCAGTACATTCCTGCAGACACTGGAGTGCATAACAGTTCTGACACCAGTACTTTCCTGCAGGCACTGGTGTGCATAACAGTAGTTAGTACCACCCATGCCACTGGAGACATGACCCTAGACCCCAGTTACCACTATAACATAAGCAAATACAGGAGCGGTTTCCAGTTGCCAGGAAACTCCCCCTCTTTATAGCCCAACCAATAGCCACATAATGCAGTATAAAGGACAGAACGGAGCTGTCAGTGTCAGCAGATACTCCTACCAAGTCTGCCATGTGTGTGAATCTGAGCGCTCAATGGGTCTGATTCAGATATGGATAGAGTTGCGGCACATAGCGCAAGCTAGTGATGTTCGGTACTTTGTGGATGTGCAGGACCCGTACTGAGCATGTACAGGACCCGTACTGAGCATGTGCAGAACCCGTACTGAGCATGTGCAGAACCCGTACTGAGCATGTGCAGAACCCGTACTGAGCATGTGCAGAACCCGTACTGAGCTTGTGCAGGACCCGTACTGAGCTTGTGCAGAACCCGTACTGAGCTTGTGCAGGACCCGTACTGAGCATGTGCAGGACCCGTAGTGTGCATGTGCAGGACCCGTACTGAGCATGTGCAGGACCCGTACTGAGCATGTGCAGGACCCGTACTGAGCATGTGCAGGACCCGTACTGAGCATGTGCAGGACCGGTACTGAGCATGTGCAGGACCGGTACTGAGCATGTGCAGAACCCGTATTGAGCATGTGCAGAACCCGTACTGAGCATGTGCAGGACCCATAGTGTGCATGTGCAGAACCCATACTGAGCATAGCATGTGCAGGACCGGTACTGAGCATGTGCAGGACCGGTACTGAGCATGTGCAGAACCCGTACTGAGCATGTGCAGAACCCGTACTGAGCATGTGCAGTATGGGTCTACAATGTCAGTAGCAGATCAGCTTCTGTCAGTGGTTGACAGTCTACTGCAGTTTAGGCGCGGCGATGGGCTCCCTTCCCCAAAATGGAGGTGTGTTGTCTCCAATTTGGGGGAGTGATGAAACTAGGATCTCCGTCTCAGTATGGAGATTTCCTGTCCTCTTTGTTAGATCTGGGCTGGCCGGCTTGTGTGACCCCGTGGGTCATGCAGCTGGGCGATGGTGTTGCTATGATCCGATGCTGCGTCCCAGGACGCAGCACATATCACTAATGCAAGCAGGAGACGTCTACTTATATCAGACGCCCCCTGCTGCATTACCATATTAGCACTTCCTTTTGAGCAGCAGCAATGCACGATCTGTCCACATCTGAATAAGGCCCATTAAGCTCACCGTACCATAGAGCCCAAAGAGCAGTTGGTAAGTGGCTTACCATGATCCATGGCCCTGTATCACACAATTGGAAGCTCCCCTCTAAAAATGCTGCATTTGCCCCTGTATACCACAGCAGGACAATAGAGCCCTAGACAACTCATAGCACTATTCAGATGCTGTCGAATACATAATAAAGTCCAGATTGCACCTGAAGGGACTGATGCCTCTGTCATCCAGTGGAAATGTAGATGGCTGCAGAATAATGTGTGTCTGAAACGCTAACCTTTAGGCCAGGCTTTTTCAACCAGTGTGCCGTGGCATACTAGTCTGCCGCGACCAGTTGCAAGGTGTGCCGCGGAGCCAGAGTAGCTTCCTGCACCTTCAGAGTGAACTGTTGGCCCGGGCTCTTCTTAGAGGATCATTCATGCTCCGGCTGTGACCTGTGCCTTGATGATGTGGCGGTGTGATATCATAGGTCACGGCCGCTGCATCTCACCACCCAGTCAACCCACCCGCCTGCATACACATCTTCCAGTTCCCGCCTGCATCCACAGCTTTCCTTGCCCACCCACATCCACACCTGCCCGACCGCCCGCTGCTCAGTATTCGCAGCAATCCACTATGAACAACCCCCGCCACTGAGGGACAGGGAGGAGGACAGCTGACCGGTAGGGGCTAATATGTTATCTCTCCTGTGGGGAGAAATAGTATTTATGGATTTATAGGGGAAACAATGTGAATAATTCATGTGGGGATAAATGTGGTTGATTTATGTGTGAGCAACATGATTTATGTGGGGAGCAAAGTGATTGATTTATGTGGGAAGCAATAGGATTTATGTAAGGAGCAACATGATTTATATGGGGAACACTGTGATTGTTTTTTCTGTGTAGGCCGATGTATGTGTGGATTTTTTATTACTGTATTGGCCAATGTGTGTGTTTTTTTTTTCTGTGGGGAACGGATGGTGTGCCTTGGCAATTTTAAAACAGTGTTCGGTGTGCCGTTTGTAAAAAAAAGGTTGAAAATCACTGCTTTAGGCAGTTGTATTACTGGCTTACAGCTTCTATAGAGTCATATGTAATTTGTAATCCTGTAATTTGGAGATGTTCTGAGAACCTTTGCGGCAAGACCGAGTGCCTTAGATGAGGCTATAGAGCTTGGTGTGGTTATGCCCCTCAGCTAGCTTGATAGTATTTAAAAAAGAGCTCATTTTCTTAAGGTTAAGTGCATCCTTTCCTTGGATCCCATCCAATTCAGTGTTATCTCAGGTCAGAGTTATTGTTTTGCTATGCGATGTTATTAAACGGATGTATCCCACACCAAAGTGTTTCTGTAAATTAATTAGCTTATTTTCCTATTGTGGGCCGCGTTGGCACAGTGCAGGGCAATGCATCATATTGTCTGAATTGCCAGGTCACTGGTTAGCGGGTGAGTCATGGGTACGTACTGTAAGGGATATTCACCAGATGCTGATAGCCTTTCTCTAGTACGTGTTCTGTACGTGGCTGGAGCAAATAAATGAAACCTTATCAAGGAGTTGTCAGAAAGGTTAGTGAGAATTGTTTCTGTGCACCATACTTCCTTACGGTATCTGGTCTCTTGGTCGACAAGTTTCAGGTTGACAGTGTCTAGGTCGACCACTATTGGTAGACAGTAAGTAGGTCGACATGGTTTCTAGCTCGACGGGGACTCTAGGTCGACAGGACACGAGTTTTTCATTTTTTTCTTCTTATTTTTAACTTTTTCATACTCTACGATCCATGTGGACTACAATTGGGAACGGTAACCTGTGTTGAGCACAGCAGTAGCGGAGCGAGGTGAGGGGACACGGTGCACTAATTGGGGGACTCGGTCAATTTACAAAGAAAACGACACCAAAAAAGTGAAAAAACTCATGTCGACCTTATGTCATGTCAACCTAGTACATGTCGACCTAGAGTCCCTGTCGACCTAGAACCCATGTCGAACTACTTACTGTCGACCAATAGTGGTCGACCTAGACATTGTCGACCTAACTCTTGTCGACCCTCCATACCACACCCCTTTCTGACGTGCAAGCTGAGAAGTACACTTTTAAAGTGGTGTCTTTTTTCCTTTTGTGTATTGTTTCTGTCACTTTCAGGCCTCTGTATATCATTATGCAACTGCTCATTTTTGTTGCCCTGAGAAACAACCTAAAGATGCTCTTTACTCAATGCAGACAGCAGTGCAGAGCAAGTTGTGTACTGGGGCAAAATGCTTCGTCTAGAGATAACAAACCATTGCTGTATACCACAGAAAGCAAGAAAATACAATGTATTTAGTAGTATAAATTACTGGTGGTCATTCCGAGTTGATTGCTCACTAGCAGTTTTTAGCAGCCGTGCAAACGTTATGCCGCCTCCCACTGGGAGTGTATTTTAGCTTATCAGAAGTGTGAACGAAGGGATCGCAGAGCGGCTACAAAATAATTTTGTGCAGTTTCAGAGTAGCTTCAAACCTACTCAGGGCTTGCGATCACTTCAGACCATTCAGTTCCTGATTTGACTTCACAAACACGCCCTGTGTTCGCCCAGCCACGCCTGCGTTTTTCCTGGCACACCTGCGTTTTTCCGAACACTCCCTGAAAACGGTCAGTTGACACCCAGAAACGCCCTCTTCCTGTCAGTCACTCTGCGGCTGCCTGTGCGACTGAAAAGCATCACTAGACCCTGTGTAAAACTACATCGTTCGTTGTAATATTTATTATTTATTTATTATTATTTATTAACAGTTTCTTATATAGCGCAGCATATTCCGTTGCGCTTTACAATTAGAACAACAGTAATAGAACAAAACTGGGTAAAAACATACAGACAGAGGTAGGAAGGCCCTGCTCGCAAGCTTACAATCTCCGCCGCGCGTGCGCATTGCGCAGAAGTGCCTTTTTTTGCCTCATCGCTGCACAGCGAACGAATGCAGCTAACAATCAACTTGGAATGACCACCACTGAGTATAAGTATAAGGAGGGTGTGTGCAGGTCCTTTGTGAAAAGGGCATAATTTGTGGACACAATGTCAAATGCAGTGGAGCGATTTTTGGTCCATAACCATGCATCAGAGCCACATCGGCGGTTGATTAGAGATGGGAGACGCAGAGAAGGTTTATTAGAAAAATGAGTGACAGGCAGTGATCGTTTGTAGGAGGTAACGGGGGGAAGGGGGGGTTTGGCTACAAAAACACAGACTTATTGCCACCATTTCTGGGCGTGTCCTAGTCAGCCACTGCAAATTTCTTGCACTGACCCCAGCATCTTAGTTGAGCCGCACATTCTGAGACACCATAGATCAGCTCAGACGTTCAGTGGTGCCACCAATGTTCCATCTTTGTACGCAAGTGGCGCATTTGAGACGCGGGTACTCAAGACAGTGGCTAAATCATTAGCATAATTTACAAGCATATTGCATCGGAAATTGCCGTTGCAAATGCAGCTGCGTGCATCTCTGAATAACGCCCAACGTCTTCTGAAGTCAAAATACCTGGATGCCAATAGGAGCCTTTTATGAAATCTTACACCACACGGAACTAATTATCTGCTTCCTTATTCTGTTGGCATAGGAATATTTCCATCTGTTATGTAATATATTTGTAATGGCTTTGTAATTGCTGTGGGTTGCTTTTTCACATTTGACAAAATGGCCTTCACTTTTTAGGTTTGCAAAATGCATAATTATTTAAATCACATAATAATAATGTTGGAAGTATTAAGCCCATTTAACTTCACAAACTTTCTGCATGCGTTTGTCAGGAGGCTCCCATCACTACTCTTGTTTAGATCCCTATTCCTTAAATTGACAGATTTTTGTAGTTCCCAATACTGTAAACATTTCCCTCCCTCACACCATGACACTAGGGAGATGTATTAGTAAGGTACATATCATGTCAATAAAGCCCAGTACACACTAGACGACCCCCACCGACGCCGACATTGGTGGCGGCGGGGGCCCGGTGGGGTACCTGCATCGGCAAGTGCATACACACGAACACATATACAGCATGGCTGACGCTAACGAGGATCTCTTACGTCTGTACATGTTGAGATGAGGGAGGAGGTTGCTAACGATGTGCGTAGGGAGGCCAATCCCGGGGCATTTTTTCAATCCCGGGATTCGGGATTGAAAAATGCTCAATCCCGGGATTCCCGGGATCCCGGGATTGCAGTAGGGATCAGTGTAGGGAGCAGGGAGAGTATATGTGGAGGGCAGCGAGGGGTGGAGGGTGGGTGGAGGGAGCATGTAAGGAGCAGGAAGGGAGGGTGGGTGTAGGGAGCAGCGGCAGAGTGAGTGTAGGGAGCATGTAAGGAGCAGGAAAGGAGGGTGGTTGTAGGGAGCAGTGGGACAGTGGGTGTGTAGGGAGCATGTAAGGAGAAGGAAGGGAGGGTGGATGTAGTGAGCAGGAAGGGAGAGTGGTTGTAGGGAGCAGCGGGAGGGTGGCTGTATAGGGAGCAGGAAGGGAAGGTGGGTGTAGCGAGCAAGGAGGATTTCAGGCTCAGAGAGGGAGGGAGGATGTCTGGAGCAGAGAGGGAGTGTGGGTGTAGGGTGCAGTGGGACAGTGGGTGTGTAGGGAACATGTAAGGAGAAGGAAGGGAGGGTGGATGTAGTGAGCAGGAAGGGAAAGTGGTTGTAGGGAGCAGCGGGAGGGTGGCTGTGTAGGGAGCAGGAAGGGAAGGTGGGTGTAGCGAGCAAGGAGGATATCAGGCTCAGAGAGGGAGGGAGGATGTCTGGAGCAGAGAGGGAGTGTGGGTGTAGGTAGAGAACACTTACTAATTAATGCGCCGCGGGCACCAGCCATGGACACACACACACTGACCACGCTGGCGGCATTTCAAATGTAGCGCCGGCCGCCAGCCAGTCAGAACTGGCATTCTGGCAGCCAATCAGGAGCCGCGGCTGCTGCCGCTTCCCTGATCGGCTGCCGGTCTGCCAGCTCTGATTGGCTGGCGGCCGGCGCTACATTTGAAATACCGCCAGCGAGGTCAGTGTTATATCGCTGACAGCCGGGCAGCACTGTGCTGTAGTGCTCAGCGCTGTCCGGCAAAAATGCGCATGCGCACTCGAATCCCGGGATTGGAGGCTCCAATCCCGGGATTCAAATCCCGGCATTTTTGGGGCCAAATCCCGGGATCCCGCCGATCCCGATCCCGGGATTGGCCTCCCTAGATGTGCGGGAGCACGCATTGTCAACGACATTGAGTGTACACACTGGATGTTAGGCGCCGGGGTCCGCTTGTCTGCGCGGCCCGGCGCCTAGCAACTAGAGACGCCGTGCGCGTACAGCCGCCGGCTCCCTAGCAACGCTAGACGCCGGGCGCGCTGAGCCGCACGGACCCTAGCAACGGGGACGCCACTAGCGGACCGCGTTCCCCGTTGCTAGGCTTTAGGAAATTAAGATATTCACCTGCTCTCTGGCCGTGCAGCAAGGCAGCTGCACGGCATTTATTACTGTTAGGCGCCGGGGTCCGCTTGTCTGCGCGGCCCGGCGCCTAGCAACTAGAGACGCCGTGCGCGTACAGCCGCCGGCTCCCTAGCAACGCTAGACGCCGGGCGCGCTGAGCCGCACGGACCCTAGCAACGGGGACGCCACTGGCGGACCGCGTTCCCCGTTGCTAGGCTTTAGGAAATTAAGATATTCACCTGCTCTCTTGCCGTGCAGCAAGGCAGCTGCACGGCATTTATTCTAATCAGCCTTTAGCAGCTGATTGGAGGACTCCTTGTTAAATACACTCCCAGGGCTTCTCACAGACGCCGGTAATAGCTTCCTGCATGCTGCCTTTGTTTGCTGAGAGTCTGTTTCCAGTCCTGCTGTATCCGGTCATTCCAGTCCTCAGAAGTCCGGTATTCGGGAGTTGTCATCTCATCCCAAGAGGTCGTTTGGTTCCCTGGAGTCCTGACTGATCACCGTTTTATATCCAGTGGTGTTCGTGAGTTGCGGCTCTGCCGTGTGTTGCGGCTCAGCCGCTTTACCTTTTATATTTTGTGTTTGGAGCATTTGCGGAGGGTTCCGCTTCCACAAGTCCTCTCTGGTACTCGGCGGTGCCGGGTAGGAGAATTGGACAAGTGGATATTTTGGTTGTCCTTTTCCCTGGCGGTTTCTCCGCACATATTATAGTTTTGAGTTTGCTTAGCCCCTGGCCTGGTTGTTTAGTTAGAGGGCCTCTTGTTATCACCCTGTCTCGGGTTTCCCTTTGTCTCTCATTAAGACCGGGGGGCATCGAAGTTGGGCAGACATAATCCGCCCTTCAAACGCGGCTGCCAGGGGCTCAAGAAACCATAGTCTCGCAGGGGATTTCTGACAACATGGGTGAGACAACAGAGTTAGGGCGCCAGGGGCTATTTTCCTGTCCTGCTCCCTTCCCCAGCATTCCGTTCCAGTGCTCCGGTCCTTGCCATAAGATCTCCTCTGACCAGAGTGCTGGAATCATAACATTATTACCGGCCATACCAAAACTTAAAATTAAACGGGGTTTAATTTTTTCTCATTCAGTTTTGTGAGAGTTTATCAGCCTCATGAATCCAACAGGTTTAGGGCCAAATCTTGGTCAGCTCTTAGTCAGCCAGATTCAAGAACTTACTCAGATGGTTCAGGATCTTTCTCTTCGGGTGAAGTCGCAGGAAGATCTTTTGCGAGCTTCCCCAAGGGTAGTCCCTGAACCAAAGATGCATTTGCCTGACCGTTTTTCTGGTGATAGAAAAGAGTTTTTTAATTTTAAAGAATCCTGTAAACTTTATTTTCGTTTAAGACCGACTTCCTCGGGTACTGAATCTCAGCGGGTCGGGATTATTATTTCTTTGCTCCAGGGGGATCCTCAGGCCTGGGCATTTGGTTTAAGAGCAGAGGATCCGGCATTGTTGTCAGTTGACGCTTTTTTTGAGTCTTTAGGGCTCTTGTATGATGACCCTGATAGAGAGGCGTCCGCTGAAAGTCAGTTGCGCGCTCTCAGACAGGGTAGAAATCCTGCGGAGGTTTATTGTACGGAGTTTCGCCGTTGGTCGAACGACTGTGGCTGGAATGACCCAGCCCTGCGCAGTCAGTTTCGCCTCGGCTTATCAGAGTCTATAAAAGACAGTCTCCTTCAGTACCCCGCTCCTGAGACTCTCGATAAACTCATGGAGCTTTCTATTAAGATTGATCGTCGTCTCAGAGAGCGGAGGGCTGAAAAAGGAGCACCTGTAAGGTCAAGTCCGTGTGTATATTCCATTCCTGAAGACGTAGAGGAGCCCATGCAGATGGGTCTCTCCCGGCTGTCTCCTGAAGAAAGAGCCAGAAGGCAAAATTCTGGTCTTTGTCTGTACTGTGGGGGTAAGGGACATTTTGCTCGTAATTGTCCGAACAAGTCGGGAAACGCTTTGACCAGGTGAATTGTGAGGGGGTTCACCTAGGTCTGCAGCTTATCTCCTCGAATAACTCCCTTTTAGTCCCAGTTAAAGTTTCCTTTGGCAGCCTCAGTTCTTCGGTGTCGGCTTTTGTTGACAGTGGAGCTGCAGGAAACTTTATGGATTTAACTTGGGCTAAGGCCTTAGGCATTCCTCAGTTACCTTTGGGTAGGTGTGTCACTATGCATGGCTTAGATGGGAGTCCGCTGACTAATGGGATTATTTCTCTCCATACACCCCCTGTACTACTTACAGTAGGAGCTCTGCATTCCGAGAAAATCGAGTTCTTTCTTACACATTGCCCAGCAGTTCCAGTTGTTCTGGGTCACCCTTGGCTGGCCTTTCATAATCCCACCATTGATTGGCGGTCGGGGGAGATTTCACAATGGGGTACTTTTTGTGATAAGGAATGTATCACGTTTCCAGTCAGAGTAGCAGCTATCATTCCAGAACTCATTCCGGTGGAATACCAGGAGTTTGCTGATGTTTTCTCCAAAGGCAATGCGGACATTCTGCCTCCCCATCGGCCTTATGATTGTGCTATTGAGTTAATTCCTGGTGCCGCATTGCCAAAGGGAAGATTATATGCATTATCCGGGCCAGAAACTGCGGCTATGAATGATTATGTAAAGGAGAGCCTTGAGAAAGGATTTATTAGACCATCAAAATCTCCTTTAAGTGCAGGCTTCTTCTTTGTGGAGAAAAAGGATGGCTCGCTTAGACCTTGTATTGATTTTAGAGCCCTGAATAAGATCTCAGTTAAAAACACCTATCCTTTGCCGTTGATTTCTGTACTCTTTGATCAGTTACGTTCTGCTATGATTTTTTCTAAAATTGACCTTAGAGGAGCGTACAACCTCATCCGAATTAAATCTGGAGATGAGTGAAAAACGGCCTTCAGTACTCAGTCGGGTCACTACGAATACCTGGTGATGCCGTTCGGCCTGTCCAATGCTCCGGCAGTTTTTCAAGACCTCATTAACGATGTGCTCCGTGACTTCCTAGGGAAATTCGTGGTCGTTTACTTAGACGACATCCTGATTTTTTCTGAATCAATGGAACAACATGTTACCCAGGTGCGTCTGGTTCTTCAAAAGTTACGTGAGAATCATTTATATGCCAAGTTGGAGAAGTGTGAGTTTCATGTCACGGAAGTATCTTTTTTAGGGTACATAATTTCCCCTCAGGGATTTTCCATGGAACCAAAGAAACTCCAGGCCATCCTTAGTTGGGCGCAACCCACCAATTTAAAAGCAATTCAGCACTTTTTAGGGTTTGCGAATTATTATAGGAGGTTCATTCATTCTTTTTCTGACCTGGTTGCTCCCATTGTAGCTCTGACAAAGAAAGGAGCGGATCCTACCAACTGGTCGCGTGAAGCTGAGTTGTCCTTCCGGGCCTTGAAACAAGCCTTTGTCTCGGCTCCAGTCCTCAGACATCCTAATCCGGAATTGCCCTTTGTGGTGGAGGTTGATGCCTCGGAGGTTGGAGTGGGGGCTATCCTTTCTCAAAAGGATCCGGAATCTCTGGAGTTACATCCTTGTGCCTTTATGTCCAGGAAATTCTCCTCCGCTGAATCCAACTATGACGTTGGTAATCGGGAGTTACTGGCGGTAAAGTGGGCTTTCGAGGAGTGGAGGCATTGGCTGGAGGGAGCAAAACATACTATTTCGGTATTGACTGACCATAAGAACCTGCAATACATTGAATCGGCTAAGCGGCTTAATGCCCGGCAGGCACGTTGGGCATTATTTTTTACGCGTTTCAAATTTATAATCACTTTCAGGCCTGGTTCCAAGAATACTAAGGCTGATGCCCTGTCACGTAGCTTTCTTCCGGTTCACAATAACAATCCTGTTACCCCCATACTTCCATCTTCGGTCATCTGGGCGGGCCTCACACAAGATTTATTTACCCAGTTAAAACAGCTTCAACACCAAGCTCCTAGAATTACTCCTGCTGGTCGTCTTTACGTCCCTGAGTTTTTGAGAGCTACTGTTTTAACGGAATTCCATGATAACAAAGTTTCAGGGCATCCAGGAGTCTCTAAGACATTGGAGTTAGTCTCTCGCTCAGTATGGTGGCCTGGTCTTTCTAAAGACGTCAAGGAATTTGTTTATTCATGTCAGGTTTGTGCACAGCATAAGGTTCCCCGTTCCTTGCCCATCGGGCAACTTATGCCCTTAAATGTTCCTCTCAGGCCGTGGTCTCATATTTCCATGGATTTTGTGGTTGACCTTCCCCTTTCAGCCGGATTCCGAGTCATATGGGTGGTAGTGGACCGTTTTAGTAAAATGGCTCATTTTATTGCTCTTCCCCGATTGCCTTCTGCCCAAGGGTTGGCAGTTTTGTTTCTCCGCCATGTATTCAGGCTTCATGGGTTGCCTACTGATATTGTTTCTGATCGGGGTCCACAATTCATCGCACAATTCTGGAAATGTTTTTGTGCCTCATTGAAGATGAAATTGTCGTTAACATCCGGTTACCACCCACAATCCAACAGGCAAACCGAACGAGTTAACCAATCATTGAAACAATATTTGCGCTTGTATTCAGCCAAACTCCAGAATGATTGGTCCGAGTTTCTTCCGTTGGCTGAATTTGCTTACAATAATTCTTGTCATTCCTCCACTAAAGAGTCTCCATTCTTTTCAGTTTTTGGTTTTCACCCCAGAGCTAATTCTTTTTTTCATCATTTCTCAGTCTCCTCGCTAACCTTAACCTCCCATCTCAGAGCCATTTGGAAAAAGGTGCACCTTGCTCTCAGAAAAGCGGCCTTTCGAGAGAAGAAATTTTCTGACAGGCTCCGACGTCCTTGCACTTTTAAGGTGGGAGATAGGGTGTGGTTGTCGACTCGCAACATCAGGCTTCGACAATCCTCGGCTAGACTGGGACCCAAATTTATTGGGCCATTTCTTATTATTAAAAGAGTCAACCCAGTTGCCTTTCGGTTACGTTTACCAAGATCTCTCAGGATTGGAAATACGTTTCATTGTTCCCTGTTGAAACAATACGTTTCTTCCAGTAGATTTCCTCGGAAGATCTCTCAGGGTAGATCTCCAGTGGATGTACAGGGACAAAAGGAGTTCTTGGTAGAGAAGGTTCTCGATTCCAACTTGTCCCGGGGTCGGCTGTATTTTCTAGTTCACTGGAAAGGCTATGGTCCGGAGGAAAGGTCTTGGGTCCTGGATAAGGATCTTCATGCCCCGAGGCTCAAGAGGGCATTTTTTGGGGAATTTCCTCAGAAACCTGGCTTTAGGGGTTCCTTGACCCCTCCTCAAGGGGGGGGTACTGTTAGGCGCCGGGGTCCGCTTGTCTGCGCGACCCGGCGCCTAGCAACTAGAGACGCCGTGCGCGTACAGCCGCCGGCTCCCTAGCAACGCTAGTCGCCGGGCGCGCTGAGCCGCACGGACCCTAGCAACGGGGACGCCACTGGCGGACCGCGTTCCCCGTTGCTAGGCTTTAGGAAATTAAGATATTCACCTGCTCTCTGGCCGTGCAGCAAGGCAGCTGCACGGCATTTATTCTAATCAGCCTTTAGCAGCTGATTGGAGGACTCCTTGTTAAATACACTCCCAGGGCTTCTCACAGACGCCGGTAATAGCTTCCTGCATGCTGCCTTTAGTTTGCTGAGAGTCTGTTTCCAGTCCTGCTGTATCCGGTCATTCCAGTCCTCAGAAGTCCGGTATTCGGGAGTTGTCATCTCATCCCAAGAGGTCATTTGGTTCCCTGGAGTCCTGACTGATCACCGTTTTATATCCAGTGGTGTTCGTGAGTTGCGGCTCTGCCGTGTGTTGCGGCTTAGCCGCTTTACCTTTTATATTTTGTGTTTGGAGCATTTGCGGAGGGTTCCGCTTCCACAAGTCCTCTCTGGTACTCGGCGGTGCCGGGTAGGAGAATTGGACAAGTGGATATTTTGGTTGTCCTTTTCCCTGGCGGTTTCTCCGCACATATTATAGTTTTGAGTTTGCTTAGCCCCTGGCCTGGTTGTTTAGTTAGAGGGCCTCTTGTTATCACCCTGTCTCGGGTTTCCCTTTGTCTCTCATTAAGACCGGGGGGCATCGAAGTTGGGCAGACATAATCCGCCCTTCAAACGCGGCTGCCAAGGGCTCAAGAAACCATAGTCTCGCAGGGGATTTCTGACAACACGGGTGAGACAACAGAGTTAGGGCGCCAGGGGCTATTTTCCTGTCCTGCTCCCTTCCCCAGCATTCCGTTCCAGTGCTCCGGTCCTTGCCATAAGATCTCCTCTGACCAGAGTGCTGGAATCATAACACTGGACAAGATTGTAAAAGATCTCGCTCAGATTGGTCCTTCCAAGTGAGATAGTTTACTTTCTCGTCTAGTGTTTATGGAGCTTAAATAGCACCAATATGTACTAATATGTTAGCCACTGGATCGGGGGGGAGAGAAAACTCCCCCCCTCCCCCGGCAATCTCAACAAGCGACTAGCACATCAGCCTAATACACTATGACTATGTCATGGCTCCTGCCTGACCACAATGTGCATGTGTAAGATCTCATAAAGCTACAAGCTTTCATTGCGGCTGAACTGCACATGCGTGAGGAAGCCAAGAGCCGTCGCTGGAGCTGGTGACACATAGCGCCATCTTCAGGGGATACAGTATGTGACGGGAAGCAAATCTATTCATTGCTTAGTAAAAAATGTGTGTGGATCGTTGGGTCCACAGTAACTAGGTCAATAGTCTTTAGGTCGACCACTTTGGGTCGACAGTGACTTGGTCGACACATGAAATAGGTCGACGCGGTCATTATGCCGGCATGGAAAAAGGTCGACATGCGTTTTTACATTTTGTTTGGGTTGTGTAATTTTACAATTAGTGCACTGTGTCCCCTCGCATGGCTCGCTTCGGTCACCATGCTTCGGAGAAGGTTACTATTCCCAATCGGAGTCCATGTGGATCGTAAAGTATGAAAAAGTAAAAAAAAATTAAAAAAGGTGAAAAACTCATGTCGACCTCTTCATGTGTCGACCGTTAACATGCCGATCTAATGACCAAGTCGACCTAGTGCATGTCGACCAATAGTGGTCGACCTAATGAGTGTCGACCTAAAGACCGGATACCGTAAAAAATGCCCCGTGATACTTTACTGCCAGAATTCTTTACACAAGCTGAAGGCTCCTCTAGGGGAATCTCTCATTTCTCCACAGTCAGTCTTTTCATACATTGTAGTTGTCGAAAACACTGAAAAATAGGTGTTATCAGTACTTGGAACCTGTAGCGCACTGTCCCTGTCACATGCAGCCCTGTCCTCACTAACTCAGTCACATGCTAGGACAGGTCACTGCCTCCCACAAAATCAGCATAATAATAACCTGAGATATTCTGTGCTGCTGTACACAGTCCAATTATCAGATTGGGTTCGGTATGACACCCTTGTGGTCGGGATGCCTACCCCTCCCTAATCCTCCGGGGGTGGCGGCTAAGGCTAACCCTCAGAGGGGGGATGGCTAGGGCTAATCACCCTCATTAGTACCTAACTCCCCCCCCCCCCCCTAATGCCTAACCCAATATCCCCCCCCCCCCCTCCCCAGGCCCTGACCCCAATACTTACCTTTGCAATGTCGGCTGTCTGTGTTCCTGCCCCGGTCTCTTGATTGGTGTTGGGATTCCAGCGCAGAGATGCTAAACGCAACCCATATGCTTGGCTAAATGCCATTTTATAGCTGATTTTATGTGCATAGCTAAATCATCAATGCCAGGAGTACATAAGGTTATTAAATGATAAGATGTTGATCCGTCCTATATGTCAGCTTCTCGGCACATGCATGTTCCTTTAAGAGTCACATAAGTCAGTATTTCTCAGCGTTTTTACTTATTTTCTGAATAGTTCTACAGTTCGATAAGTTCTACACTTGGAGCTCCCTCTGCGATTTTAACGTTTTTACAGTTTACTTAACTAGCTTTGCAGATTCCAATTACCATTAATTAAGCATTCACTCAAATGGTTCAGGCATCATTAAAAAGCGCTATTTGTGATTGCAGAATAATCTAATTACATTAAATCAGTTTGTTAAATCTCTTTATTACTTTGATGCTGCATTTTATAACTATTCTACTTTGAATGAGAACATTTGGAAAAGTACATAAAGTAACACATGGAAAACATGTCAGCAGCACAATATGGTCGCTACTACGGAGAATGGTATAAAACATGCTGTAAGCTCCTGTGGTTTTTTTACTATCATTTACAGAGCAGGCAATGACTGAAGTGCTGCAGTGACAGCTAGACCCCAGTAATCTCAGATGCACATCCTCATGCCACTTTCTCTGCCACTCAAATACACTATTCTCCAAACATCTGGGGGTATATTAAAGTCGATTTGGGTTGACGTTGAACAATTTTTAGTCGATGTTGGGTCGATTTTTAATTGATTTTGTGTTTCAGGGTCTAAATCACAAATTTAATAACAGATCATTTTTTAAATCTTTTTTTTTTTTAAATATGTAAAAAAAAATCATATGTTAGTAAATGTGGTATTTAGGGGTATATTTACTAAAAATCCATCTGGGTCGATTTTTGGTAGATGTTTGGTCAATTTTGTTTTTCAGGGTCTAATGGTAGCATTACTGCCTCACTGAGGTCATGGGTTGAATTCCCACCATGTCCCTAACTGTGTGGAGTTTGTATATTCTCCCCGTCAAAAAGGGGTGTGTTCTTGCTGGGAAGGGGCATAGCCACACAATGAATACCTTAATAAATATACCCCTAAGGGGTAAATGTTCTAAAGCTTCTTAAAATGAAAAGTGGTGATGTTGCCCCTAGCAACCAATTCGATTCTGTCTATTATTTCTCTATTGCATCCTAGAAATGATAGACAGAATCTGATTGGATGGGCAACATCGCCACTTTTCAATTTTAGAAGCTTTAATAAATATTCCCCAAAGTATCAGCATGCCATGTCAAATTAAGGCGAGGAGGACATGTTATTCCTGCCAGTGCTGGAGAACTGCATGATGTACAAGGGGTGTGTAATAAGTTTCTGGAGGCACAAAAAGTGGTACTATATATTTACAAACAAAGTGAACATTAGATGTTTTCAAAGTATTCACCAGAGGAGTCTGAGCAAAGCTGCATGCACTGTAACCACTTGGTGAAGCAGCTGGACCAGGTATGTCTTCTACATGCTGGATGAAGGGTGATTCTGTAGTTTCCAGTGATTCAAAATGAATCCCATGCATCTTACGCTTGATTTATTGAACACGGAGAAGTCGCAAGGGGCTAGGTCTGGATGCATTCTTGGGCCAGAAAATCCACCACTTTCCTGGACTTGTGGGTAGGGGCATTGTACCGATAGAGAATGCATGAGCATGAGTTCTTGCATGGTGCCTGGAATGGCTTCCAGCACTTGTGGCAGGCATTGGTTGGCATACCAGTCCCCAGTGACGTGCGCTGCTGCACGACTGGTACGGTAGCTAAATAACCAGTCTTGGGCACAAAAACAGCCACCATGTGCTTGGCCGCCCTCGACGGAACTACTGTGGCATTGCATCTCCAACTGAGGTCCACCTTGCCGACTGTTGTTTGGTCTCATGGTCGAAACTGTAGATCTAGGATTCATCGCCACTGATGATCTCCCACAGTTTGAGCAACCGCCAGCAAACCTGATCTGCATGTTGCAGCACCAAGTCACTCGAGCCTCCTTGTGCTCTCGAGTCAGCTGACAGGGCACCCAGAGTGCAGAAACATTCGCTAACAGGGCCATGGGCACCTTGGCATTCACCTCAACTATGGCCCACACAGCTGCAGCATTGTTCTTAGGGATGGTGGACACAGGTCGGCCGCAGCTCTCCTCGTCTTCCGACTGTCTCCCGTGCTGAAATTCTGAAAACCACAGTGGTACAGGATGGTGCTTCCTCTCCAAAAGCCGCTCGCGGTCAGTTAATACTCTCCTTGAACAAGGAAAAGACAATTTTTTTCAGTATAAGCGCCACAGTATAAAAATAAAATAAATATGACATATACGTCCCTTGGAGATGTTCGGTATGTTGGTCCTCAATTGCTCAACGAATGTTCTCAATTGATGTAGTTAATATCCAGTGGTTTTTATATGAAAACAAAAAGAGCAAACATACAATGTGTAGTATTGTTTTATGCAATGTTTTCTTTTTATATATAGAGCTCCCATCAGAGTAAAAGGAAACGATAGCATGAATAGGGGATCTATATGAGGTGCGTACCCCAACTCACACTAGGAAGAACGAATGTGTGCACAAAAAGGTTTCTTTAGAATTCTTCACCCTCTCTATGTGTCCTTCACCATATAGTATGCCCTTCACCATATAGTATGCATGGAAAAGCATACCTAAACTCACTTTAAAGTGGGAATGAGTCAAGTATATAAAGGTATCTTTCTCCTATATTGCTGTATCAATAAAGGTGCGTACCACACTCACAAGACAAAAAGTGAAGATGTTCCTATCAAGGTATCTTTTGAATCCACAGCCATTTCAGACTTCAGGAAACCAATGCGCAGTTTAACAGTTCCAAATCCAAAAATAAAAAATGGTGCCAATCAATCCATTTCAAAAAATAAAAATGTTTTAATTAATACAAAATCCCATAGTTGGGAAAAAACACGTACATAGATAAACGACAATCACTCCTTAGAAGGAGAGTCAAGTTAGAATAAAATTCGCACCAACAAAAAAATATATTAAAAAATCCAAATTTCATAAAGTGCACTAGATGATAAAAAATACATCAAAGGCTGGCTTTTTGGAGTTGAGAGAAGTTGCACAGTGCCCAGTATTGTCGACGCGTTTCGGCTCACCAGGAGCCTTCCTCAAGACATGTGGGCACTGTGCAACCCCATGCTATTTATCTGGGCACTGGCCAATGAGGTATACAGGAAATGACCTCACACTTATGTAATCAATTAGTAAAGGTATTGAGAGAATTGTAAATTCTTATATTCTGAATTGAAAGATCGTTTCCAAAAAGCCAGCGTGTTGTACAATAACTAAAATTTTATCAATATTAGACTGAGCACTACGTCATCTGACAGCAAGCAGGCCCATAAGGTGTGAGCTGATATAAATATTCCCCCATAAACTTGTACCTATAGAGGAGGTTCCGCTGTGTTGACACACTCCCACAAGCTTGGAGGTGTCAGCACGCTGCGCCCGCCTCTGCTCCATCGTGGCGCATGTTTGCGTTCCACGGCGCGTACATGCGTTCCACGGCTTGTTTCCGGGAACGGACGCTTGGTGGTGACGCGATTTGCGTTCCACCACTGGATCTATGCGCTCCACATGTGACTTCCGTGTTGGGGAAAAGGCAGACCGCTGTATCCAGCGGTGCCCATCCCCAACAACATAAAAGGGGGGCAATTGAAAAACCTTCTAATGGACCCCACCGTGGTTACCATAACATTGCATAAACATAATTCCAAAAATACACAAAAACATCCAATAAACAACATAAACATATGAAGAAATATATATAAAGAACATATATAGAAATGATCATGTCGGTGTGTTGCCCGTGAACGCACACCACTCTTGTCGTTGCAGAAGATGATGGCTCTCCAGTGGCCTCTGTTGAGCTCCATAACGAGTTTGTGATGGAAGTGTACATACTGACTTCTTCATTGTGCAATGCTGCTTATTGGGGTTATTCAGGTTGCATCGCTACCGCAAGCGTCAGTGCACACCCAGGTCCTGTTCTGAGTGTGGGCACCCAGGCCAATGCGATTGGATCGCATTGGATGCAAACGCCTCTGCCTTTGCGGGACAGGAGGTGGCCATGGAAAATGGGGGCGGGTTGGTGGCGTTTTCGGGGTGGCTGTGTGACGTCACACGCAGCTGCTCCGATGGGAAAAATGGCGGCGGACCGCCTGCATATGCAGCTTAGCTGCGGCTGCAGGGGGTTGTCCACAGTTGCTGTGACCGCAGCCACTGGGCAGGCCATTCAGCATGCTGGGCGGCCTTGCCCTGTGAAGAGCGCCCCCCAGCATGTGATAGAACGGATCGCAGATTCTGCTTTTTAGCAAAATCTGCAATCCTTACTGAATAACCCCAATATACGGTTCTGTGCCTTGACATTTCACAAGATCTTTAGTCAGAGATGACAGTTCACAACCAGACAGTCAGATTGTGTCTACTCTACCTGTCCACTGCATATCTGGAAACTAATGGCATACCCCTCGTAGATTAGGTTTACAGTTTAATGCCAAAAAATGCTAAATCATCCCCTTGAGTCTCAAAAACCCAAAGAGGTTAAATATAGTATTAACTGCACTATAATGGAAACTACCGAGGAGAGGCGTATAGTAGTCTTTCAGGTGACTTGAAGGAAGGTAAGCAACGTAAGAAAGCAACAAGGAAGGCTAGTCAGATGCTTAGTTGCATAGGAAGAGTAATCAATAGCAGAAAGAAAAACGTTATAGTGCCACTGTAGGTGGTTATAAGGTTATAAAAGGGGCAGAGTAGATGGGCCAAGTGGTTCTTCCCTGCAGTCAAATTCTATTTTTCTGTGTCTATTTTTGGTACAGATGATCCATCGGGTGTGGTGAGTTAGGTCGACAGAAGTTAGGTCGACATACATTGGGTTGACCACGTTTGGTCGACTTGCTCATTAGGTCGACATGTGCTAGGTCGACATGGGAAAAGGTCGACATAAGTTTTTTTAAACTTTTTTCGGTGTCGTTTTCTTCGAAAAGTGACGGGGAACCCCCATTAGTGCACCGTGACTCCTCGCATGGCACGCTTCACTCGCCATGCTTCGGGCACGGTGCCTCGCTCTGCTACCACCCACTGCACTCGGCACAGATTACCATTCCCAATTGTAGTCCACGTGGATCATCAAGTATGAAAAAGGTCAAAAAAATGTAAAAAAATTATGAAAAACTCATGTCGACCTTTTCCCATGTCGACCTAGAGATCATGTCGACCTAATGTATGCCGGCCAAATGTGGTCGACCCAATGTATGTCGACCTAACTCATGTCGACCTAATGACCGCCATCCAATCCATCACTCATATTCCTTTTTGAATTGTTATACCATCATTCCCACCATTCTGTGGCTGATTACAGACGATATTACTGAAGCATTTTTATTTATTTTTGTACTATATGTGATTATTTCTGAGTGTGAAACGCTCCTCTGTATTTTGGAATCATTTTAATGAATTAAGTGTTTTGTGCAGTTGGCCAATATTATAAAATAGACAAGTCCTAGGTTTAAACATTTCCAGATTTCTTTGTTTTTTTTAGACATTTATAAATGATCTGCAGTTCTTTATTGGGTGTCTCATGCGTCCTATTACTGTCTTGTAACACGTTTCTCAAGTTTCTGTCTAAATTACACATTAGTTGTCCACAGATATTTCTGCTACTCCTAATGATGTATAAATACCCGAGTGTGTGGGAGAACGGGAAAGGCAATGATGGAGTAGGCGGGTGGGCTTTTGCCAAAACTGTGAACACTGCCTGGGGTGGGGGCACAGTGACACTGTCCCAGGCTGCGTGTGAGTCACCATATTTAGCCAGGGGTGTGGCTATCTCCTAGATGGGAAGTGGCCCAAGGTTGAAGTCGGTGCCCCTATATACGTATATAGGTGGTCATTCCGAGTTGATCGCAGCAGCAATTTTGTTAGCAGTTGGGCAAAACCATGTGCAGAGAGAGTTAGATTTGGGTGGGGTGTGTTCAATCTGCAATCTAAATTGCAGTGTAAATATAAAGCAGCCAGTATTTTCCCTGCACAGAAACACAATAACCCACCCAAATCTAACTCTCTCTGCACATGTTATATCTGCCCCCCCTGCACTGCACATGGTTTTGCCCAACTGCTAACAAAATTCCTGCTGCGATCAACTCAGAATTACCCCCCCATGCGCATTATAATGCTTTATTTATGCGACAGAGTATATCAGTCCTTGACCCAGTACAGCTTTACAGTCTAAAGGTGGGTACACACTAGTAGATATATCTGCAGATCAATTGATCTGCAGATATATCTATGGACGGATCGGGCAGTGTGTTGAGCATACATACTGGCCGATCCGTCGGGGACTGACGTCATGAACTGGGCGGGCGTGTACACACGCCCGCCCAGTTCAGCTGTCAATCACCGCCGGCCGCCGCAGCATGTGTACGGGTGGTCGGCCGACCGCCCCGTACACACACAGCGACGCGCCAATATATCGGTAGATATATTGGCCGTCGGCTGTGCTGCAGGGCCGACGCGATACGTCTGTGAACGACGGAGTTCACAGACGTATCGGCCGTACACACTGGCCGTTCAGGAGAACGGCCGATATATCGACCAGTGTGTACGGGCCTTAAGACAGGCCTGGCCAACCTGTGGCTCTCCAGCTGTTGTGAAAATACAAGTCCCAGCATGCCCTTCTACACTTTTGGAAATAGGAAATGCTAAAACTGTGGCAGAGCATGCCGGGATGTGTAGTTACACAGCAGCTGTACAGTAATGTCCTTGGCCCTCATGCAGCTTGGATCGCTATATTGCAAACACGCAAATCGCGATTATCGTAAGACTGCTCATGCGCTGCAAACGCACTATGTGCACGTACAAAAGGCGCATTGCGATCACCCTGTGATCACTGCCTCCGATTGACAGTCAGTGACCGTTTGTGGGTGTTCACATGGCGTTTGTGGGGAGTAGTTGGACAAACGCAGGCATGACATGGCTGTTTTCAGGGCATTATTCTGAGGTATGGGTCAACCACAATTGTCGATGGTACACGGTTTCTGCGTATGGATCGCAAATCTGCAACTGCATATGCAGAGTTGCGATCGCATCAGTGAGCGTCTTGTAAGATTTTTGGGCGTCTCTTCACACGATTTTTCGCAGAAACAGTTTTGAGACAATTGCAGTTTCAGTCTTATGGGTATAGTTGATTGAAGTCGAAACTGGCGTCTTGTCGGAAAGACGGCAGCTTCCAACTGATTTAGGTTGGAAGGGGTTCTGACCTATTCAATAGGGGCCGTTTTTTTCCAACAAGTCGGGAATTCCCGACTAGTGAGAAAACACGTGGATTGGCAGAATAGCCGCGGATCCACGTGCTTTTGTCGGAAACGTGGCCAAATGCGACAGGTTTTGGCCCCGTTTCCGACAATCTCAATCCGACTTTCAAAAATGTTGGATTGAGGAGATGAGACGGGGGAGCGGGGACATGTTTTGAGGGGTGTGGGGATGGGGGAGGATTAGGAGGAAGAGACGGCGGGCTATAGGGGCAGCAGGGGTACCTCAGACGGGCGTTCCCCCAGCCAGGCTCCTCTCTCCCGGCAGCTATGTGCAGCGCTTCCCGGCCGGCACTGGGCTGTGTGGCTGAGTGTGGGAATCTGAGGCTCTCTCCAGCCCCTCCCTGTGATCTCACACACGGGGACGGATGAGGATGAGCTGGGAGGAGGAGCGGGTCAGTGACAGCAGCAGCACGGACGGGACACCGGCACGGCGATTTGGCTCACATCCGACAGTCAGATTTGGCCGCTCATTGAATAGTGCTTTGTCGGATCCTTTCCGACACTGCTTATCGGAAAGGATCCAACTTGAATTGAATATACCCTTTAATAGCAATCAAAGCTGAATGAGGGACCATATACGCTGTGAGTAACCGAAAATATGCAAATGTCGCAGCTGCCGGGATTTGTATTCAGACCCCCACCAGCAGCTTTGCAGATGCCAGCAGCTGCATAGAAAGTTGCAGATTAGTCGATTTGACAAATTCTGAGTGACACCATGTTTGCGCAGGAAGTAAGATGGCGAGCCATTGCAGCTGCATATGGGATCCCAGTCGCGGGCTCTGTAAGCGCAGAGCACCTGCATTTTGGCTGCTGCTCCCCTGTTACCTCCTGCAGATGCTCCCTGACTGTCACTTTGGGAATAAATCCTCTCTGTGTCCGCATGTGCAGACTGACGATAAGCGCTCAGCAGCAAAAAAATTGAGTTTGCATACAGTACAACTAGGAAGCAGGCCCGCAATTATCTACTGCTGACTTAAAATCTCCTGTAGTCCTCAAACTTTTATGGGAAGATGTACTAAACTTTACAGATTTCTTATCCATGCAAATCGCAGCGATAAGACATTATTTTTCTCCGAGTGTATTACGCTAGCACAGGTGGCACAGCTCCTATGATAGCGGACTGTCTCAGCGATCATCCAGAGTCCTGTTATCTCATCCCAGCTGTGATATATTTCTATTCTATATCTGTTCTGGTTTTACTGTTCTGTATGCATGTGCCAATCCATATCCGGGCTTGCACATATGATATCACTCGCTGTGTACGCTAGGTCCTTTAATATGTATTGAAAGCATACTGAAATCTCTTAACAAGCTTAATGCACTACTGTTAAGCAAGCTTCATGGGCTTACAATGGTCCATGTAGGCGTGCCGAGCCCAGAGGCATCAGAATCAGACTTCTTGGACCCGGCAGAGAGGTTCCAGTAACACAGCCTGTGTACTGTAAGCTTTGGATGCAGAACTCGGGTCGCTGATGCATGCAGGATGTGTCTATTTTCTACAGACGCCTCCTGCTGCATTTGTACGGTATTGCACAGCCGCTTCCTGACAGTTGTGGAGTGTGGGATCCGGTCTGAAGATCGACAGTGTCTAGGTCGACAATGTTTAGGTCGACCACTATAGGCCGACAGTCACTAGGTCGACATGGATGGAAGGTCGACAGGGTTTCTAGGTCGACATGTGCTAGGTCGACAGGTCTAAAGGTCGACATGAGTTTTTAAAAAAAAAATTGGGGGGGGGGATTTTTTCATACTTAACGATCCACGTGGACTACGATTGGAACGGTAAAGTGTGCCGAGCGAAGCGGTAGCGGAGCGAAGGCACCATGCCTGAAGCATGGCGAGCGAAGCGAGCCATGCGAGGGGACGCGGTGCACTAATTTGGGATCCCGGTCACTTTACGAAGAAAACGACACCAAAAAAAAAAAAAAAATCCTCATGTCGACCTTTAGACCTGTCGACCTAGCACATGTCGACCTAGAAACCCTGTCGACCTTCCATCCATGTCGACCTAGTGACTGTCGACCTATAGTGGTCGACCTAAACATTGTCGACCTAGATACTGTCGATAAAACGAACCACACCCGTGGAGTATCGTACAAATCGGATTCAGGACCTTTAATTTTGACCAACTCTGGGTCGCTCGGGGTGGAATTTGGGTCCCCTTTAGAATGTAAGCTCTCACGAGCAGGGTCCTCTTCCCTCATGTGCTTTTACGTCTCTTACTTATCCTATCTTCTCTTCAATACTCCCTCTGATGGCACCAAATTCCCTGTTTTCTGCCACCCTGATACTTATTCCAGTGCTGTTTACTGACGCAGCTATGTTTATATACCCTGTACTTGTCCTATATTGTATTGAACTGTAAGTCACTGTCTTCATGTTTTGCTTATTTGTTTACTCTGTAATTGGGCACTACGGATCCCATGTGGCGCCATATAAATATAAGATAATATTAATAATAATAGAGGGTACTTCTTATTTTGCCATGGTTAAGCGTGTATATGTTAGGAAGTATACTTAAAATACAGATATTTTTGTATCCTTGAGACAAACACTGTGGGTGGGTATGACTAGAGAATAGGGTGCCAGGAATAGTGTTCTGTAATGATCTATGTTACGCTCTGTGTGTTCTTTCCCACAGTGATAGGTTTGATTGCAGAATGTATTAGTAGTAACTATTTCAAGTCATACAAAAGTTTCAGCTAGTAGTATTAAAAATGACTTTCTTTGTTCATGTGTCAAAAAATAAAACATTAACTCAGTTTAAAAGTACAAGATATAACTGATGCTTTGATGTCTTTCCTGAGTGAGGAGCAGCACCAACTTCTCATCTAGGCATAGGGGGTCATTCCGAATTGCTCGCTAGCTATTTTTTGCAGCGCTGCGAACAGATAGTCGCCGCCCATAGGGGAGTGTATGTTTGCTTTGCAAGTGTGCGAACGCATGTGTAGCCGAGCGGTACAAAAAAGTTTTGTGCAATTTCTGAGTAGCTCAGAACTTACTCAGCCGCTGCGATCATTTCAGCCTGTCCGGTCCCGGAAAACGGTCAGTTGACACCCACAAACGCCCTCTTCCTGTCAATCTCCTTGCGATCAGCTGTGCGAATGGATTCTTCGTTAAATCCATCGCTCAGCAACAATCCGCTTTGCACTCGTACGACGCGCCTACGCATTGTGGTGCATACGCATGTGCAGTTCTGACCTGATCGCACCGCAGCGAAAAAACCTAGTGTGCGATCAGGTCGAATTCAGAGTTGATCGCAGCAGCAAATTTGTTAGCAGTTGGGCAAAACCATGGGGGTCATTCCGAGTTGTTAGCTCGTTATTTTTTCCCCGCAACGGAGCGATTAGTCGCGAATGCGCATGCGCAATGTCCGCAGTGCGACTGCGCCAAGTAAATTTGCTATGCAGTTAGGTATTTTACTCACGGCATTACGAGGTTTTTTCTTCGTTCTGGTGATCGTAATGTGATTGACAGGAAGTGGGTGTTTCTGGGCGGGAAACAGGCCGTTTTATGGGTGTGTGCGAAAAAACGCTGCCGTTTCTGGGAAAAACGCGGGAGTGGCTGGAGAAACGGGGGAGTGTCTGGGCGAACGCTGGGTGTGTTTGTGACGTCAAACCAGGAACGACAAGCACTGAACTGATCGCAGATGCCGAGTAAGGAGGTCATTCCGAGTTGTTCGCTCGCAAGGCGATTTTAGCAGAGTTGCTCACGCTAAGCCGCCGCCTACTGGGAGTGAATCTTAGCATCTTAAAATTGCGATCGATGTATTCGCAATATTGCGATTACACACCTCGTAGCAGTTTCAGAGTAGCTTCAGACTTACTCGGCATCTGCGATCAGTTCAGTGCTTGTCGTTCCTGGTTTGACGTCACAAACACACCCAGCGTTCGTCCAGACACTCCCCCGTTTCTCCAGCCACTCCTGCGTTTTTTCCGGAAACGGTAGCGTTTTTTCCCACACGCCCATAAAACGGCCTGTTTCCGCCCAGAAACACCCATTTCCTGTCAATCACACTACGATCGCCTGAGCGAAGAAAAAGCCGTGAGTAAAAATCCTAACTTCATAGCAAATTTACTTGGCGCAGTCGCAGTGCGGACATTGCGCATGCGCACTAAGCGGAAAATCGCTGCGATGCGATGAAATTTACCGAGCGAACAACTCGGAATGAGGGCCTAAGTTTGAAGCTACTCAGAAACTGCTAAGAGGTGTGTAATCGCAATTTTGAGAATCTTTCGTTCGCAATTTTACTATGCTAAGATTCACTCCCAGTAGGCAGCGGCTTAGCGTGTGCAAAGCTGCTAAAAGCAGCTTGCGAGCGAACAACTCGGAATGAGGGCCCATGTGCACTACGGGGGGGGGGGGGGGGGCAGATATAACGTGCAGTGAAAGTTAGATTTGGGTGGAGTATGTTCAAACTGAAATCTAAATTGCAGTGTAAAAATAAAGCTGCCAGTATTTACCCTGCACAGAAACTAAATAACCCACCCAAATCTAACTCTCTGCAAATGTTATATCTGCCACACCTGCAGTGCACATGGGGCCTAATTTAGACATGATCGCTAGGGTGCGTTTTTTGCATCCCTGCGATCAGGTAGTCACCTACAGGGGGAGGGGGTAGTCGCTGTGCAGCGGTGTGATCTCATGTGCAGAGTGCTGCACAAACAAAAGTTTGTGCAGTCTCTGCACAGCTCAGGACTTACTCTTCCAGTGCGATCATCCGGCCCGGAGCTGACGTCAGGAACCCTCCCTTCCAATGGCTGGACACGCCTGCGCTTTTCAGGACACTCCCTGGAAACGGTCAGGTGACACTCACAAACGGCCTCTTCCTGTCAATCTTCTTACGATCGCTTTCTTCGGTCATTCCGTTGCTGTCCGGCGATCCCCGTTGCCAGGGGGCGACGCACCTGCGCATTGTGGAGCATACGCATGCGCAGTTCTGACCTGATCGCAGTGCTGCAAAAAAACGTAGCGTGCGATCAGGTCTGAATGACCCCCATGGTTTTGCCCGACTGCTAACAAATTTGCTGCTACGATCAACTCTGAATTACCCCCATATAGTAGGTCCCTACAAGCAGGGATTATAGATCAATAAAACTTTTAAAAGGGACATACCTGGCACTTTTATGTACTGGGTGACACATTAACAACATTTTTCTGATAGATTCCCAAGAACGCAAAGAATGTGGGAAGATTATTCCCGGAAATCATCTTTATTGGAAAATGTTACAATTGGAATAGCTCTAGCTATTTATTTGTTTATTTATTTGCAAAGAGAACAAACATTTTCAATCATTTTGGGGGGAAAAAAGTATAATTTAAATATAATAGTTGTTATTTATTAGTTATAATTATTTAGAAAGATGCAGTGGTGTAATGTGAACTATATGGGGCTAATTCAGGTTAGATCGCAAATAGCGTTCCAATCAGAATTTTTACGACCGCCCTGCATGCGCAGGGCCCGCATTTACTGTGGGTGCCCCGTAGAAAATGCATACGTCTCTGCCTGTCAATCAGGCAGAGGCGTTCGCGGGGGATGTCAACGCTCCATTTCCTAGGTGGAGACGAAGCGTTGCGGGGCTTAAAAATGGGGGCGCTGCAATCACAAAAATGGCGGCGCCGCCAGGAGGCTACCCTATCTTTAGCAATCATGCTGAAATTACGGTGCCACAGCATGTTCATGTGGATGTCTTTAAAAATGATTTACAAGTATTCTTGGGATAAATCTCTGATACGTTACTATGGTAACCATTTTGATCTGATAATATTGTATAACTTTATGCCGCGTTCTTTAATCTTATCAGGAAGGGGGTAGCCTCTGTTACAGTACCAGTAACCCACATAAAAGAAACATAATGACTGTGCATTCTGTATTCCCCGCTAGGTAAAACAGGACCAGGTTACCAGTCCTGCGCTGCAAAGCACGTCTGAATCTGAGGAGGAAAAGGATGGAGAATCCACTCATACTTCCAAGGAACCTGACAGTGAGAAACAACCAAGGGAGAAGTTTCTTAATTTTTTGGGGAGCCTCTTCCATTTCTCGCCAAAATCTTCTCAGGGAAATTCAAAACAGACTCCTGGTGTCCAAAACCTCAGTAAGGAACATGAGGACGGACAAGTTAAAAATAACTTGGATAAAGAGGACTTAAACCAGGAGCAGGCGCTGGATGTTTGCAGTGGAATAGAGCAGCCTGCAGATCAGAACACAGCACATGAAGAAGACCCGGTGGTCAGTAGTAGTGAAACAGTCAAAGACGAGGTAAAGCAGGAACAGCAAGAAGAGACATCACCAAAGTAAGTACCAGGAGCAGATTAACTGTAGTCTAAAGTTACCTACTGTTAAACAGAACTTTCTTTGTAACGGTTTCTGGCAATTCCAGATTTCGGAAATGTCCACAATAACTAAAACGAATCCTCACATCATTACACATATCAAGGGAATGTTTAGGCGTTGACTGTAAACACACACAGTATTGTAGTCTCATAGAATAACATAGTATCGGAAATATTTCAGAGTTATATGAATGTAAATTTATTGTGCAGCATTATGGGGGTCATTCCGAGTTGTTCGCTCGCAAGCTGCTTTTAGCAGCTTTGCACACGCTAAGCCGCCGCCTACTGGGAGTGAATCTTAGCTTATCAAAATTGCGAACGAAAGATTAGCAGAATTGCGAATAGACACTTCTTAGCAGTTTCTGAGTAGCTCCAGACTTACTCGGCATCTGCGATCAGTTCAGTCAGTGTTGTTCCTGGTTTGACGTCACAAACACACCCAGCGTTCGCCCAGACACTCCTCCGTTTCTCCAGCCACTTCCGCGTTTTTCCCAGAAACGGTAGCGTTTTTTCACACACACCCATAAAACGGCCAGTTTCCGCCCAGAAACACCCACTTCCTGTCAATCACATTACGATCACCAGAACGAATAAAAAACCTCGTAATGCCGTGAGTAAAATACCTAACTGCATAGCAAATTTACTTGGCGCAGTCGCACTGCGGACATTGCGCATGCGCATTAGCAACTAATCGCTCCGTTGCGAGAAAAAAATAACGAGCGAACAACTCGGAATGACCCCCTATATTAGTAGCCTATTATGTGTGTGGTGTCAGAGAGAAATTTGTTTATTTGTAAGGTTTATAATATTATAGCCTTTGTTCTGCAACACTGTACAGTGCACAGTACTTACAAGTTAGTAAGCGGCAATATAATAAATTCAAGTAATAGCAACGAGTAACCTGGACATGCCAGGAAATATTGTCACATCTTCACTGTTATGTAAATACAGTATAGAGTATGTGTCTTCAACCTGCGGCCCTCCAGCTGCTGTGGAACTACACATTCCAGCATGTCCTGCCACAGATTTGCTACTAAGGCATGCTAAAACTGAGGCAGGGGATGCTGGGATGTGTAGTTCCACAGCATCTGGAGGGCCGCAGGTTGAAGACCCATGGAACAGAGCCTTAAGGCCCATACACACTGGGCGATTTTGAGCTGAAAGCAGCTCACTTTTGGTGCGTTGAGCTGCTTTCAGTGTGTATGCACAAGCAGTGAGCGCTAATGCGCGCTCCCGCTTCATCGCTGGCGGCCGCCGTTCATCTGCTGGTATTACCAGTAGATGAACGGCGGGGTGAGCGGCTTTCCATAGCATTCTGCTATGGAAAGCCGTTCACCTCCGCTCACATCGCTGGGCAGGGGGGAAAAGCGCTCAGTTTAGTTTAAATCCACTAAACCTCAAAATTTCCATTTTCAGGTAAGTTACCTCCTCACTCCACTATAGACAGCACCTACACCTTCCTGTTGTATCTAATTCCAGTCTAACATCTGAGAATACAGTCATTTCAGTTACTCGCTTATCTAGGCTGACCATATTATCCCTTTAACCTGGAACACTCATGAATTACACAGGTTCTGTGACTGGCTGACTACAAGCCTGCATTTCACCTGGTTTTAAGCAGCCACAGAACCTGTGTAATTCATGAGTGTCCCATGTTAAAGGGATAATATGGTCAGTCTACCTTATCAGGGGCTATGCAGCTATGTTTGGATCAATAATGCCGCTTTCAGATCGCAAATGCCGGATCCCACCCGGTAAGAGAAACGTGTCCTTACCTGGTGGGTTCCGGCATTTGCTCTTCTCTGCTGGCTTTCCGACCCGGCAATATACCGGGTCGGTTGCCATAGCAGCGGGGGGCGCAGCAGCGGCGCTGGGAGATAAGCTCATCTCCTGCGCCGCCTCTCCCTATGCTGTGAATGGGAGCCGTGTCGCATCGAAACGGCTCCCATTCACACTGCACCTGACCCGGTATTCAACCCGGTAATAACCTTTCTTTTTAACCGGGTTGAATTACCGGATCAGGCGACCCGCTAATTCGGCCAAAGTGCTTTCACATCGCACACTGACCCGTTTTGACACGGCAATATGCCGTGTCGATACCGGGTTATTTGTGCGATGTGAAAGGGGCATTAGTCCGCACAGTGGATTTTGGCAGAGCGAGTCTTCCAATCAGTCAGTCACTCTCTGTCTGCTGTGTTAAGAAAGCGTCTCCCTCGTAACATGGCATTCCATTATAAAGAGTTAAATGGAATTTATTGGCATAGATAGTTACGTATTAGAATTGAAATCATTTAATGTATGCTATTCATACCCGCCAACACTTTTAAACCACTTTCAGATGTATCCAAACTCTACTTACTCTACTGTTCCAGCAAGTAATTGATGGCCGGTATGATCACGCGGCTTGCTTGTTAAACACGGTCAATAATTACCGTTGCAGAGTTTTGCATTTATTGTAACTAAGGCTGCAATGTTTTATTTAATGAAAATTAACATGTAAAGTGCTAGAAGGCAAGACTAGATGCTTAGATTAGCACCTGCAGTATAAGGTTATAGAGGGTTACTAATCCCTGGTGCTCCAGCTGGCAATCTGTACATCATGGGCCTAATTCAAGGTTAATCGCAAAAGCAAAATCTTCCTCTGATGGACAAAACATTGGGCATAATTCAGACCTGATCGTAGATGTGCTAAATTTAGTACATCTACGATCAGCTGCCCAGACATGCGGGGCGATGCCCGGCACAGGGCTAGTCTTCCCCGCATGTCAGGCCCTACCCCCGCACAAGTACAAAAGCATCATACGGCAGCAATGCTTTTGTGCTTGAAGAGTAGCTCCCTACCAGCGCAGCTCCTGTGCGCTGGCAGGGAGCTACTCGTCGCTGTCCGGGTCGCAGTGGCTGCGAGTGAGGTCACGCAGCCGCTGCAGCCTGCCCCCCGCACGGTACGGGCACGTCTACATTGCCCGGACTGCGCCCCTAAAACGACGGACAAACGCTGCCGGCCCGTCCCCTCCCGCCCAGCGACCGCCTCTGCCTGTCAATCAGGCAGAGGTGATCGCAGGGCTGAGATGGGCGTCGGCTGTCTGGCATGCACCGGCACACTGCGGCGCTGGCACCTGTGCAATTCAGACCTGATCAGCTGCTGTGCGAAAACGCACAGCAGCGATCATGTCTGAATCAGGCCCAGTGTGCACTGCAGGTGGGGCAGATATAACATGTGCAGAGAGAGTTAGATTTGGGTGGGGTGTGTCCAAACTGAAATCTAAATTGCAGTGTAAAAATAAAGCAGCCAGTATTTACCCTGCACAGAAACAATGGCCCTCATTCCGAGTCGTTCGCTCGGTAATTTTCTTCGCATCGCAGCGTTTTTCTGCTTAGTACGCATGCGCAATGTTCGCACTGCGACTGCGCCAAGTAATTTTGCTATGAAGATAGTTTTTTTACTCACGGCTTTTTCTTCGCTCCGGCGAACGTAATGTGATTGACAGGAAATGGGTGTTACTGGGCGGAAACACAGCGTTTTATGGGCGTGTGGATGAAAACGCTACCGTTTCCGGAAAAAACGCAGGAGTGGCTGGAGAAACGGAGGAGTGTCTGGGCGAACGCTGGGTGTGTTTATGACGTCAAACCAGGAACGACAAGCAGTGAACTGATCGCAGATGCCGAGTAAGTCTGAAGCTACTCTGAAACTGCTAAGTAGTTTGTAATCGCAATATTGCGAATACATCGTTCGCAATTTTAAGAAGCTAAGATTCACTCCCAGTAGGCGGCGGCTTAGCGTGTGTAACTCTGCTAAAATCGCCTTGCGAGCGAACAACTCGGAATGACCCCCAATATAACCCACCCAAATCTAAATCTCTCTGCACATATTATATCCCCCCCATGCAGTGCACCTGGTTTTGCCCATTAGAGGAAGATTTTGCTTTTGCAATCAACATTTCTTTTGGCATAACTGAGAGCATTCCAACACTTTTTTATGATATAAAGATGATATATATATAAGTAACATGTATGTAACAATCCTCATGTAAAATCGTCACAGAACTCACCAACTACTGTATACGGATATTCTTTACCGGTGCTTTCACATTCATTATCATGTCACTTGTGTATTATAGTTATATACTCTCTAGGCTAATATACATTTTGAATAAGGACCTGAAAAGAACAAGGTAAAACTTTATCAAGTGCTTAGTATCATTTAGCTAAGGCCTGCTGACCGATCTTATGATTGGTAAGGTTTATGATCAAATGATCTTGTGCATACACACTTAACAAACATCCGCCAGATATGACTGGCCAGCAGACCCGTTTGAATATGCCCGCACACTTGTGATGTCATATTCAATGGCTTCGGTGGCTGATATATCGTTTGGTCAGCCAGATGCCTTTACACACAGGCAGATGTACCAATCTATCTGCATGATGTATCAGAATCGGCTGTGCTGCAGGGCCATTCACAGACATATACAAGCTGTAAACATGAGCCAATGGTCCAGCCGATACATCGTTTGTCTGCTTCATAAACGATATATCGGCAAGTGTGTACCCAGCCTAAGAGAGGATAGAGGCCAGATCAGATTCGGTTAACATTTTATTTCATTTTTAGGAACACTCTTACTTGTTGAGTAGTGTGTGACCCCGTAGAGCACTTTCCTGGTGCTCTGTGCGTCTCTCATTATAGCATTTATATATCTGCTACAGAGGTGACATAAAGTTACACACTGAGCTGCTGACTCTTCCTCTGGGTGTGTGAAAGTGTATCCCCATTGTGTGTGATTCCATTGTTCTCATTTCCGTCCAGAGGGAAAGGACAGTCATCAAATATGATTTGTCTGATTTATTGCCAGATGCACGGTTTGCCCTTCTGCATTGAAAATCAGCGTCTTCTTTTTTTTTTTGTTAAATGAAACAATACTTGGAAGCTTATAGTATAGTGAAAAAGGATAGCTGTAATAGGTACATTATTGCAGAAAATGACCACAGGACCAGTGACACAGTAAAAAATAAATATATGTTCATGATCGTATACATTTACACAATAAAACAAGGCCTTTTACATTTCTTCAAAATAAATAAATAAAAAGTACATGTATATATATATATATATATATATATATATACACACACGCACACACACACACTCACGTTGAGTCTCTCATATACAAAATTCCAAAATATTCCAAAATATGGATTTTTTTTAGCACCACTTCGAAAGTGAAACCTTGTCTTTCTGTTGGTTTAGTGTACACAATCTTTAATGCACAAAATTATAAAATAACCGTCAGGCTGTGTGTGTAAGGTGTATATGAAACATAAATAAATTTTGTGTGTGTACACAAACTGTTTCATGCACCAAATTATTACAAATACAGGTTGAGTATCCCATATCCAAATATTCCGAAATACGGAATATTCCGAAATACGGACTTTTTTGAGTGAGAGTGAGATAGTGAAACCTTTGATTTTTGATGGCTCAATGTACACAAACTTTGTTTAATACACAAAGTTATTAAAAATATTGTATTAAATCACCTTCAGGCTGTGTGTATAAGGTGTATGTGAAACATAAATGAATTGTGTGAATGTACACACACTTTGTTTAATGAACAAAGTTATAAAAAATATTGGCTAAAATGACCCTCAGGCTGTGTGTATAAGGTGTATATGTAACATAAATGCATTCTGTGCTTAGATTTAGGTAACATCACCATGATATATCATTATGGTATGCAATTATTCCAAAATACGGAAAAATCCAATATCCAAAATACCTCTGGTCCCAAGCATTTTGGATAAGGGATACTCAACCTGTATTGTATAAAATTTCCTTCAGGCTGTGTGTATAATGTGTATATGACACATAAATGCATTCTGTGTTTACACATGGGTCCCATCCCCAAGTTATCACATTATGGTATGCAAATATTCCAGAAGCCTCGAAGAGTCTGCAACCAATCAACTTCTAGCTATCTTTTATCTAATACATTCTATAAAATGGTAGCTGGAAGCTGATTGGTTTCTATGGGCAACTTCTTCCTCTGCCCTCTTTTGAAGGTATATTACATTTCCCCCATATGTTCAGTGCATGTAGGTAAAGAATCCCATCTGAGCCCTTTATACAGAATAAACTGCACATACTGTACTACATGCAACTTGAGTGTATACTGAATATATAACCAGCGATGGCTCCTACCTTAGGTCTCCGCCGCTTTGTCCCTGCCGCGTGTGTCCCTGCACCTGTACTATTTACAGTGCACAGATGCAATGACCTGGCGCATGCGCAGTAGTGGCGATGGTACTGCGCATGCGCAAAACCACAGCTTCTATGGACTGCATTGGCTGCAGCCCATAGAAGCCGGTTAGGGCTGACGAGGCAGGGAGCTGGCTTCCTGCAGGAGGAAACACCTCTTAATAGGACTGCCTGTAGTGTCTGTGTCTGGAATGTAGGACTTCCAATAGGAAGTCACTGCCAGTCACAGTGAAGCCAGTGCAGTCTCATGTACTGTATCTGGCTTCACTGACAGTGAGCTGGGTGGCAGATTTTACTGGGGAAGCTGCAGTCCCATAGGTAAAAATCGCCACTGTATAGAACTACTTTATAAGTTACATAGACAGTAGAGGTAAGAATTCTAATTGTGTTGGCTAAGAGGAATACATAAACCAAGGGCGTATCTAGAGAGGAGGGGACCCGTGTGCAGTCTCCGGGTGTGGGCCCCCTCCTCTCCCGTCCCATAGCCGGCAGCAGCGCTGTTAGCTCTCTGCGTGAGCACTAGAGACTCTGGCACAGTGCCAGAATCTACAGGGCATGACAAGTCTCCGAAAAAATGGCGCGGCGGCCATTTTTTCAGAGACCTGCGCATGCGCTGAAGACTCTGGCACTGTGCCAGAGTCTCTAGCGCTCACACAGAGAGCTAACAGCGCTGCTGCCGGCTACGGGACTCAGGAGAGGAGGGGACCCACACCCGCACACTAGAAAGGTAAGTATATAGAAGAAATGGGTGCATTATGTGGGCCCCCTCTGGACCCAGAGGCCTGTGCGCACTGCACACACTGCACCCATTATAGATACGCCACTGCATTAACCCCTGTGTAGCCATTTAGCCTCTCAGAGGGGAAAATATTTATTTCTGACCCCAAAAATTACAATTGGATAAATTCCCTTCAGCAATCATACCGATAATATTATAAGGATTTCCTCCTACGGAGAGGTTGCAGCCATCCCTCTCTATGTAAATATTGATTATGTGAAACAGTGTTATATGCAGGTTTATTTGCCAGCAGTGATTTCGGTCTGGCACGTACTTTCCATCCAGATCCTATCTTATTAAATGGTAATCTGTGTCCAATGCAGTGTTCTGATGTTACTACACAAATATTCTGTGATTTGGAAAGCAGTTCCTAATGATTCTTCAGGACACTCTGGAAATGTGTTATGATTATGGGATTATGTAAATGAGATGAGTGGTAGAGGTTTAAAATACAAGGATGTTCCGTGCTTTCTAGAAAGCAGCAAAAAAGATGCACATTTTCCCCTTCCACTTGCATAGTTATACCAATTGTCTGTGATAGTGGAGAGGGGAGTGATGTAATAAGTGTAGTGAGGGCCTTGCTTAAGTGAAATTACTTTCTTCAAGGGAAGGGGATAAGAGTTGGGGTATTGCAGAGAGACAAGTGCTTAAGGATGTAGGAGGGAAACCAGATCAGGCACAGATCCAGTAGGATAGGGTGAATTAATTAACTTTAAGGGAACATATGAGGCAATAGATGTTGGGGGAAGAGTCTAACAGAATGAGAAAGAGAGTTTCATAGGTTAGGGGCAGCACGAGAGAAGTATTGGAGAATGGAGTTAGAGGTAATCAGTGTGGAGGAGAGGTGGTGATCACTGGTTGGCGGAAGAGTGCGGAAGAAGGGATGAAGTTAAATGAGAATTGTGGGTTGAGGGTGAGATGTTTAAGCTTGATTATGTAGGGGAAGGGAGCTAGTAGAGGGACTGTCAGAGAGGAGAGGCAGAGACAGAGTGGTATGAAGGAAATACTAGTAATACCCCTTTCAAATCGCACAAATAACCCAGTATCGACCCGGCATATTCCCGGATCGACACAGGTCAGTGTGCGGTGTGAAAGCGCCATGTCGAAATTCCCGGGTCGCCTGACCCGGTAATTCAACCCGGGTTATAAGAAGGGTTATTCCCGGGTTGAATACCGGGTCAGTGGCTGCGTAAACGGATTCCGGGGTCGATGCGACCCGGGACACGTTTCCTAGATAAGGAGAGGCGGCGCGGAGATGAGTTCATCTCCCAGCGCCACCCCTGCTGCCGGCTCTGTCCCCCACCGCTATGGCAACCGACCCAGCATATTGCCGGGTCTGGAAGCCAGCGAAAGGGGTAGCAGAGTCTCCAATGCCGGATCCCACCCGGGAAGGACCCTTTTCCAATTCCCGTGTGGGAACCGGCATTGGAGATCTGAAACGGGTATAAGTATACCTTTAGTGTTTTCCATATCAATAAAAAAGGTAATTTGAGCCAGATGCTAATAAAGTGCAGGACATTATTTCATCATCAGGAAGTACCACCAAGCAGAACCTTAAGTAGAAGGATCTAGTGCATTCAGGTTTGAGTTAACGCTATGTCAAGAAGAAAAGATTTATTCAACGATCTCAGAGAAACAATTGATCATCAGTCTGGAAAGTGCTGTATGTAGGAAGGGTCAATCCCGGGATCGGGATCAGTGGGATCCCGGGATTTAGGCCCCAAAACGTCCGGGATTCAATCCTGGGATTGGAAGCTCTAATCCTGGGGATTGAGGGATCAGCGCTGCGCGTTTTCAGGACGCTCAGGCGCTGACCGGCTCCCCCGCGCAGCGTGACGTCCAGAGACAGGTCACGCTGCGCTGTCCGTTGTCACCCGCCGCTGACCGCCGAGAGAGACGGATGTGTCCCATCCTCCCGCCCCGGTTGTATGGTCAGTTATTTATGTGTGCGGGACGGGCAGGGCGAGGGGGGCGGACTCATAGGGAAAAGCCAATCCTGGGTATCCCAGGAATCCCGAGATTGACCATTTTTCAATCCCGGTACCCAGGATTGAAAAAAATGGCCCGGGATTGGCCTCCCTAGCTGTATGGCCACTTCCAAACAATCATTCTTCAGTGAGAAAGAGCATTTGCAAATCTAGATCACTGAAACAAGTTTTCAGTCTTCCCAGGAGTGGACATCCAAGCAGTTTCCTCCAAAGTTCGAATCATAGCATGCTCCTAGAAAATACAAAGAGCTAAAAGAGAGATCTAGTCATTCATAGAAATATTACAGTGTGACCTAGGCAAGGATGCTACTGAACGAATCACAAGATTTCTGAAAAAGTGTTCTCTGGATAAAAAAGATCAAAGTGGAGTTGTTGTGTTTGGCAAAAAATGATCAGCACAATAAACTTATACCAACCAGTGGGGGCAATGATCTGGTGTTGTGAAGCCACAAGACCCGGATGCCTCATAGTCATTAGCTTAATTCAAGATGGTTTTTATTTCTGATATTTGTTCCTTGATTTATTTTTGTGTACACATTATTGTCTGCCTCATGAGGGCTATTGTGATCCTTTAAGTAATTTATGACCTGTGTGATCACTGGGATAACAATCTCTGAGTTCACCTAAAATATCCAAGTGGTTGTTTTTCTCATTGATGGTAAATATGGCCCTGATTTAGACACATTTATAGTAAAAATTTTGACTATAGAACACCTGGAGTAGGAAGATTATTTGACCATTCCACTGTCACAGTTATACTGTGCCTCCACGTTTTCTTCTCCTTGGTTCTCTTTTTGAAATATCCCCCTTAATTTGCTACAAGCGAGCTTCATTCTAAACCACTGTATTCCGTAGAGAGTACACAATGAATGTGAAAGGACCAATATGAGTACAGACATCAGGACTGTTGATCCCTATGGAATTACAGACCAAATTGCTGAATCAAAGATATAAGGCTAGATGCGTCATCGCTTGGAGAGTGATAAAATGGAGAGAGAAAACGTACCAGCCAATCAGCTCCTAACTGCCATGTCACAGGTCCTGTTTAAAAAAATGACAGTTAGGAGCTGGTTGGCTGGTAGTTTATCACTCTCCATTTTATCACTGTCCAAATGATGATGCATCTATCCCTTAATAATAAATAAATATGAACAAAGCCAAGAACATTCGTAGAAATTAATCTAAGGCTTGGTGCAGCTCAGACTGCATGGTTCTGCAATACTGTAGCTCATAATTCATGTTATTATTAGATAGTGCTAACATTTCCAATGCATTTCCTCCACAAAGTAAGGTATGCTCTGAATATGCTGATGAAAGCAATAATCTTTGAGGCAAATAACATTAAAAATGTTAATCGAATAGAAATTGATCTTCCTGAGGCAAAATAGAAGAAAGGAAAAAGAGTTATAAGCAGTAATAAAGTTATTCACTCATAATAGCTCTGATGCAAGTAATGTTATTTAAAATGATCTACTGCAGATTGTTCTCATTAATCTATCTCAGGTTCTCTTTCTTCTGTTGGAACGTAGCGCACTTATCTGCCAGTCTGTCTTCTTCCTCTTTTTCTTATCTGGAATCCAATGGTTTTAGGTGTTTATTTGTGAAAGTCAAGAAGCATGCATTGGTCTTTCCTGATCTGTTTGTAGGGGTGGTCTTCAGGTTGCTGGCGGCCGGCCTCCCGGCGATCACCATACCGGCGGCGGAATACCGACATCTTTTCTCCCTTTTGGGGGTCCACGACCCCCCTGGAGGCAGAAAAGATAGCACCGTGCCCGCAGCATGGCGAGCGCATCGAGCCCGCAAAGGGGCTCATTTGCGGTTGCGCAGCTGTAGGTATGCCAGCGGCCGGGATTCCGGCACCAGTATGCTGGTCGCCGTGACCCCGACCGCCGGCAAACCATACTACACCCGTTTGTAGTCTTATGTTTTCCATACATGTTTTTCCTACTTTGTAGTATCACCAGTTTAAAGTGTGTTCTATCATGTGGACTATGCCTGGCGAAATGCGTGCTTAGTTTTTTTTTAAAGGTCACATGTGGCATCTGATTTTCAAAAGTGCCAGGGCAGGATGGCAGCAACACATTGTAAGGTAATGGCTCCCATCCAATGGGGTGCTATTTTTACACATAATACTCCCTTTGACACCTCTCCAGGCACCAATTCCTGCTGAATCTCCAGCAAGCTTCATCTCATTAACTGGAAGCAATGACCGACTAGGGCCAAACAGGTGGGGATATATATATATAGCTCACAAACGTATTAATTTGTTGTAATTGCTGTAAAACGTTGTTTCCTGATAAGATGCAGGGGCAGGTGTCAGTTTTTGGGAAGGGAAGCCGCCTGCTTTACTGTGTTGTGTAGCTGCTGCAGCACCTGTTTCCTGGTACAGTGCATCCGTAAAGTATTCACAGCGCTTCACTTTTTCCATATTTTGTTATGTTACATTCCTATTCCAAACTTGAATAAATTATTTTTTCCCCCACAAAATTCTACACACAATACCCCATAATGACAACGTGAAGAATTTTTTTTTTTTTTGCAAATTTATTAAAAAGAAAAAAAAATCACAGCCTTTGCTCAATACTTTGTTGATGCACCTTTGGCACCAATTACAGCCTTGAGTCTTTTTGAATATGATGCCACAAGTTTGGCACACCTATCTTTGGGCAGTTTCACCCATTCCTCTTTGCAGCACCTCTCAAGCTCAAATCAGGTTGGATGGAATGCGTCGGTGCACAGCCATTTTCAGATCTCTCCTGAGATGTTCAATCGGATTCAAGTCTGGGCTCTGGCTGGGCCACTCAATGACATTCACAGAGTTGTCCTGAAGCCACTCCTTTGATATCTTGACTTTGTGCTTAGGGTCGTTGTCCTGCTGAAAGATGAACCGTCGTCCCAGTCTGAAGTCAAGAGCGCTCTGGAGCAGTTTTTCATCCCTGATGTCTCTGTACATTGCTGCATTCCTCTTTCCCTCTATCCTGACTAGTCTCCCAGTTCCTGCCACTGAAAAACATCCCCACCACCATGCTTCACTGTAGAGATGGTATTGGCCTGGTGATGAGCGGTGCCTGGTTTCCTCCAAACATGACGCCTGGCATTCACGCCAAAGAGTTCAGTCTTTGTCTCATCAGACCAGAGAATTTTGTTACTCATGGTCTGAGAGTCCTTCTGGTGCAAACTCCAGGCGGGCTGCCATGTGCTTTTTACTAAGGAGTGGCTTTCGTCTGGCCACTCTACCATACAGGCCTGATTGGTGGATTGCTGCAGAGATTTGTTGTCCTTCTGGAAGGTTCTCCTCTCTCCACAGAGGAATGCTGTAGCTCTGACAGAGTGACCATCTGGTTCTTGGTTACCTCCCTATCTAGGGCCCTTCTCCCCTGATTGCTCAGTTTAGACAGCCGGCCAGCTCTAGGAAGAGTCCTGGTGGTCCCGAACTTCTTCCATTTACGGATGATGGAGGACTCTGTTATCATTGGGACCTTCAAAGCAGCAGCTATTTTTTTCGGTACCCTTCCCCAGATTTGTGCCTCGAGACAATCCTGTCTCAGAGGTCTACAGACAATTCCTTTGACTTCATGCTTGGTTTGTGCTCAGACATGCACTGTCAAGTGTGGGACTTTATATAGACAGGTGTGTGCCTTTCCAAATCATGTCCCATCAACTGAATTTACCACAGGTGGACTTCCAATTAAGCTGTAGGAACATGGATGCACCTGAGCTCAATTTTGACCTTCATGGCAAAGGCTGTGAATACTTATGTGATTTCTTAGTTTTTTATTTTTAATAAATTTGCCAAATTCTAAAAAAAACAAAACTTTTTTTCATGTTGTCATTATGGGGTATCGTGTGTAGAATTTTGTGGGGGGGAAAAAATATATTCAATTTTGGAATAAGGCTGTAACATAACAAAATGTGTAAAAAGTGCAGCGCTGTGAATACTTTCCGGATGCACTGTAGGGGTGGTTTAGTGTGGTAGCTATTTTCTGTAGGTCAGGAGGATCTAGCCGAATGTGACAAGAGCCATTGACCATTCAACTGATTGTCTGTGCTCTCCAATATCCCTTTCACATCTCCAATGCCGGAACCCACCCGGGAATTGGAAACGGGTCCTTCTCGGGTGGGACACAGGATTGGAGACTCTCCTACCCCTTTCGCTGGCTTCCAGACCCGGCAATATGCCTGGTCGGTTTCCATAGTGGTGGGGTCGGCGCTGGGAGATGAGTTCATCTCCGCGCCACCTCTCCCTATCTAGTAAACGGGTCCCGGGTCGCATCGACCTGGGAATCCGTTTATGCAGACACTGACCTGGTATTCAACCCGGGAATTACACTGCTTATAATGCAAGTTGAATTACCGGGTCAGGCGACCCGGGAATTTGGACTTGGTGCCTTCACACCGCACACTGACCCGTGTCGACCCGGCAATATGCCGGGTCAATACCGGGTTATTTGTGCGAGCTGAAAGGGGTATTAGAGTCAACCTTCTATTCCATAGAGATAACATTTGTTTCTCTTACATGTAGGAACAGTTATTGCAACAATATAAAGATTAACCTGCTGTAACTTCAGTCTGAAATGCCACATTCATTCACCTGCACAGAAATCCCTTTTACTCCCAGTGGGGCTGATTCTTTGTTGGCTAGATCTCTTTGTGTGGAAGCAGATAGTCTTATCATATAGCACTTTTGGAGAAGCAAATTTACTCATTGTTTGGTATTTCTTACCAATTCTGAGATGGAATGGTCTTGTCCGGATCTGTCTTTGTGTGAAATGGGCGTTTCAGAGCGGGAACTATGTGGCGACAATGTGATCACAAGGAACAGTTCTTTTTGTGGGAGTGCCGTGGGCATGTAGCTGAACGTTTGTGCTATCCTCAGTCACAAGTACACTGAATGGGGCAAGTGCATGTGATGCTAGCTGCGACTGTGGACAGAAAAACAGTGGGCGTAGCAGCTTCCGGTTTGAAGTCTTAAACAGGGTACACACTGGGACGATGTGCATCCAGTTCATATGTTGGACCGGCGGGCTGACATATCAGATCCTGGGTGCACATTGAGCGATATAACGAATGCCGGAGTAACATATCGCTCCTTCCTTCATTACACATGTCACGTGACAACCGGGCAACGGCGCTAGCCACCACAGGCACTCGCAAATCGGGCACAGACAATGAGCGATATGTCCGATTTGTTGTTCCGATTCATCTGGAAACGACAAATCATCCAATCTATTGTATCAGTGTGTTCCCAGCTGTACGGATCCTTGCATTGGCCCTATGGAAACTCACATTAACATAAGGTAGTAATGAGGCCTCCGCAGCTTCAGGCAAACACAGACGCTTTTTACTAAAGCTTCTAAAACAAAAGTGGAGGGATTGCCCATATAACCAATCAGATTCTGTCTATACTTTTCAAGAATGCAATGTTTTCTACAATCTGATTGGTTGCTATGGTCTGCATCACCACTTTTCATTTTTAAAAGCTTTAGTAATTCTACCCCAATGTGTCAAACTCAGAATCAGCCTCGGTGTATATAAATCGGAAATACTTAAACAAAGGAACATATATGAGCCACTTCTAAATATATGTATTCAGCCGTATCTCTTAATGGTAGGAAAAGTGTTACAGTATATTGAATAGGGCTTAACAGGGTTTAATGATCACTATAGTCAGCACCCTTCTATTCCTTATAACAGTCATGCTCTCAGTGAGCTCATGATTCTACTTGTCTTTCAAATAATAAATAAGCAATGGGCCTGGGTGCCAGTGTGCCAGTATGGCTGGTGTACGCATGGTGTAATGGTTAGCGTTACTTCCTTACAGCATTGAGGTTGTGGGTTTGATTCCCGCCATGACCCTAACTTGTATATTCTCCCTATACTTGTGTGGTTTTCCTCTAAAAAATTAGATGGGCCAAGTGGTTGTTATCTGCCGTCAAATTCTCTGTTTCCATTAAATTGCAGGCATAGAATTTTTCCCTAAAAAGGCCCATGTTTTTAACTGTTTCTTTGTCTTGCAAAAAACACATATTGCCAACATGAAAGCTTACAGTAGAGACATCTCAGGACCAAAAAAAAGACAAAAGCAACATGCAAAAAACAACGTATGCAAGAGCATTAAAGAAAGCATATATCAAGGGTCTTAACAAAGTTCAGGAGGGAAACAGTCTTCAAAGGAAAATAAGTATTAGAACTCGAGGGCATACATTGAGACTGGAGGGGGGGAGGTTCAGGGGAAATTTAATGAAAAATTACTTCACAGAAAGGGTAGTGGATAAGTGGAATAGCCTCCCATCAGAGGTGGTAGAGGCTAAGACTGTAGGGCAATTTAAACATGCTTGGGACAGGCATATGAATATCCTTACAAAGAAATAAGGTTAAAAAAGGGTTGAGATTGCCTAAAGGATAAAATAAAAAAGGGGCAGACTAGATGGGCCAAGTGGTTCTTATCTGCCGTCAAATTCTATGTTTCTATGTTTCTATAAAGCAACTATTATCGTCAACAGTGCATTCACAGTCAGCCAATCAGAAGTCGTTTGCTAGTGCTAGCGACTATCATCGGAAACATGTACTTGCACCTGCCCCCAAGCACCCGTAAATTATATGGCTTTCACAGGTGTATGTCGCGGTCTGCATCTATTTACTGTGACTGTGCAGGAATTGGTTCTACCAACGTACAAAGTCACAGTTTGAGTACAAAGGAACTTGGGGCATAATTCAGACCTGATTGCAGCAGCAAAATCTTTCTCTAATGGGCAAAACCATGTGCACTGCAGGTGGGCCAGATATAACATGTGCAGAGAGAGTTAGATTTGGGTGGGTTATTTTGTTTCTGTGCAAGGTAAGTACTGGCTGCTTTACACTGCAATTTAGATTTCAGTTTGAACATGCACCACCCAAATCTAATGTCTCTCTGCACATGTTACATCTGCCCCACTGCACTTCTCATGGTTTCGCCCATTAACGGAAAAAAGTTGCTGCTGCGATTAGGTCTGAAAGCTGCGGCTATTCGCATTGGAGCCCTGTGGTCTGCATACATAGCAATACAACTTTGTTGCTTCCAGTACTTTTATTTGTAAATACTATAGGACAACTTGAGCAAAAAAGCCACTGACCTGGCGCTCTGGGAGGGGTTATTGGCGCGACTTGAGCAACAGTGAATACAGACTACTCTGTAAGGCTTATTCAGTTATGTGATTCTCATCTAGTTTCAGTGCACTTTAAGTGGCCGGAGAGGAGATGAAACGTGCTAGAATGCTCATAAAAAGCATGGAAACACTTTTTATGTGTTCAGCAACTCTGCCCATTTTCCATGTATTTCCCTTTAGTCGCACTGACAACTCAGCCAAATAGACATTTTTTCGGTACAATAGAAGCGCTTGCACTTTTGCAGACTCGTTCCTTGGTTGGGTCTGGCTGCCAAATAAATTGCATTAACTTGTGACCAAGAATAACAGTTTAGGATATTCCATGGCAGCTAACAAAATCGGCAGTCAGACTCCCTTTATACGTGTGTTGTGCACGTGTGGATCAGCACGTTCCACAAAGAAGAACCGGAGGCAGAGTCACTATGTGTGCATTCCATGTAGGATTTTTAGCGTTGTAAAGCCATTTTATATACCGGAGGGTTTGCACAGCATCCAGGTCTGCTGACACAGAAACTGATTTACAGCTGGACTCAGTTGGTGTCTAATTTTTTTTTTCTTGCTACCTATGGAAAATTGCCCCAAAAGTGTGAGATACCACCAATGCTACATAAGTAGCAAATAGGGCTCCATCCCCATGTAAGTGACCGGAAGCAGATGCGCCAGGGATATGGCAGGAGGTGTAGCTTCACCGCGAGCACAAAAGACTACGGGGGTCATTCCGAGTTGTTCGCTCGCTAGCAGTTTTTAGCAGCCGTGCAAACGCTATGTCGCCTCCCACTGGGAGTGTATTTTAGCTTAGCAGAAGTGCGTACGAAAGGATCGCAGAGCGGCTACAAAATAATTTTGTGCAGTTTCAGAGTAGCTTCAGACCTACTCAGCGCTTGCGATCACTTCAGACTGTTCAGTTCCTGTTTTGACGTCACGAACACGCCCTGCGTTCGCCCAGCCACGCCTGCATTTTTCCTGGCACGCCTGCGTTTTTTCGAACACTCCCTGAAAACGGTCAGTTGACACCCAGAAACGCCCACTTCATGTCAATCACTCTGCGGCCAGCAGTGCGACTGAAAAGCTTTGCTAGACCCGGTGTGAAACGACATCGTTCGTTGTATTAGTACGACGCGCGTGCGCATTGCGCCGCATGCTCAGAAGTTCAGTTTTTTTGCCTGATCACTGCGCAGCGAACGAAAGCAGCTAGCGAACAACTCAGAATGACCACCTGTGTCTGTTTCCCACCAATAGTAATTGTCTCTATTACAGTGTATCTATGGGCTCATTTCCACAATCTACTAGGCAATTGGTTGATGAGTCCACAGCAGCATTATGTGGCTCTGTGGATCTGACGTAACGCTGGATATAAGTGCATTTGGCTACATAATGGTGCATCATGGTGCACCAGGCATAGACTCTGCATGGCTTATCTTAAGTTACCTATTGCAGCTATACGCTAGTGTTATGTGTATCATTTTAAAGAAAGCTGTGGACAGATATACTCAGTGGCTGACTGTTTAAAACCGTGTTAAGCAAGTCCGAGTTCTTTCCAGGTGCCTGTTATTGGAATCGCCCTAGAGCATCAGCATTTTTTCACAGCATCCCTAGGCCAAATGTTTCTTATTGAGAAAATAAATAAATTGTTCCTACCTGTCCTCCTTAAGGTCAGATATGTGGCGGGGGACAGTGTTGCACTTCTGTTTGTGTACATCATTTATGATTGGCAGCCACCAGCTCTGGTTTTGCCTGTAATATTAAATAACCATAAATGATTTGATTTGTTCCTGGACCCCAGGGTGCCACGTCACACAGTTTGGGAACCACAGGTCTAGCAGATGAAAATTTTTCTTATTCATGTCATGTTTTATAAATCTATCAACCCGCATGCTTACATTTTGCTATGACTGCATTATCCCTTTATTTACATCTTTTCATTTCTTTTTACCGACCTCTTAAGCCTCTTGGCAACTAAAATGTTAATCTCTTGATTTCCTAAAGCAGCTTTGACTGTAGCGGAGTTCCTGGCAGCACTCCGTGGCATAGAATTTCCATAATACCGCATTAATAACAAATACTTCCTAAGGTGCACTGAGTATTGTAATTGTCCCGCTCTCCGTGCATCCTTTAATAACACCATACATTATGTGAGATTACAATTCGTGGATATGATTTAACTTCAATGTCAAGAACCTATATACTGTGGCCTCTAAGTACAAACCACAATTGAATAGTTTATTTCACACATTACGTTTGCAAGGGAAACTGACACCCAGTAACAGAGTGGGGACTGTAGGTGTTAAATTATAAGGTCTTTAGGTGGGAATTCTATAGTGTGTCCAAACCAAATTAGCTGCCCCCAGTTCAGATTTGTGGTTTGGGGCATGTATCTCCCATTAGCATTGACCGCAATTGAGATTTGGCATTTTCTTTTTATTTTAAGCATTTTAAATACTAATATACTATTTTAATTTAGAATTAAGTATTTCACATTGGCGATGTGAAGAAAGGAATCTTGTTATTGGATGACGGACTACTATAAACAATTTATTGGTACATATAGCTTAGTAATATCCCCGAACAATTGTGTTCATGTAAACAAATAGAAATCTAAAACCAATATTCAAGATTGTTCCACTCACAGCATTCATAAATCTAACTCTGATTTATTTATTATTACCTAAAAAAGTAGAGAGGGACAGCTGCTTATCGCCTTGTTCCCCTGATGAAGACCTAAAATAAATAGGATGAAACGCATAGGAAAATTTGGCCCTGTGCATCTGTGGTAGGGTTAGTCTGCAGGGCGGGTAGGGTTAAAGTTCTTACCGGGATCCGCCGGGATAATGAACGTGGGGATGCCGCTGGTAGACTTCTGACCGAAGGAGTAGTGACTGCCGGGATTTCGTACCCAACCCTGCACTGCTGAAATATCATTCCGCTCTGAATGATTACATGTCCTAAAGATATTCAAGGGGACTTTCAATTAAATATTGGGCAGAAATGTCAGACTACAAAATGTTTGTTATCTCGGCTCATGTTTGGATTAATGATGTACGACAGGCCAGAGCAGATGAGCATATCTGACCGTAATGTGTCCAGACTACTATGTACACCCTGCAGTAATTGGACCGAACAGCTGAAAATGCTTGGCCTTTTTATTGGCTGATTTCCGCCTGTGATTGTAGGCTGCCTCCATTCCCCGCATTCCTTATATCATTGCATTGCCGCAATCACATGCAGACCAGTACGCACCATGCCTGCCAACATTCACTGCCTGTTTCAAAGGACGCTAACTGATATTTGGGTTAGGGCTAGGGGTTAGATGCTGATTCACAGGACGCTAACTGATATTTGGGTTAGGGCTAGGGGTTAGATGCTGATTCACAGGACACTAACTGATATTTGGGTTAGGGCTAGGGGTTAGATGCTGATTCACAGGACACTAACTGATATTTGGGTTAGGGCTAGGGGTTAGATGCTGATTCACAGGATGCTAACTGAGAGTAATGCTGATGTTTGTGCAGCTGAACGATTCTTTGCTACTGCCCATGTGCAAATTATTCTGAGAACCCCTATGGTGCATGCATTACCATGAGTGCATGCGTACAGGGGTGCAGAAAGTGGACGTCTCAGTGCTTGCGCTTTCCAGCACTTGCTATTGCACTAGGGGAAGGCTGAAGCTGGCATCTGCATATTATCACACCCACAACTCTGCCAATAGGTGCTAGTGCAATAATGGCCACCTCTGAATCAGGCCCTCCGTGGCTATAATAAATGCCATCGGCAATGCATCTGATCTGCCCTGCCATAAGTATGTGTATATCGTAAAAGCAAAGAGAGGAAAGTCATTTGAAGCTGGAGAGCTCCTTCAGTAACTGTATTTAGGGGCTAATTCAGACCTGATTGCTGCTGTGTGTTTTCGCACAGCAGGCGATCAGATCTAAACTGCGCAGGCTCCACAGTGCGCATGTGCATGCCAGAGATGTAATCGGCATCTCAGCCCAGTGATCGCCTCTGCCTGATTGACAGGCAGAGGTGTTCCCTGGGCGGGAGGGAGATGGGCTGGCGGCGCTTGGCTGCCGTTTTGGAAGCGCTGTCCGGGCAATGCAGGAGTGCCTGGACCGTGCGGGGGGCGGCCGCTGCGACCCAGGATGCGTCAAAAAGTCGCCTACCAGCACAGCAATGCGGGGGGACGGTCAGACATGCGGTGCATATTAACCCTGTGCTGGGCGTCCCCCCTCCCCTCCCCCCCCCCCATGTCACGGTGGCTGATCGTAGCCGTGCAAAATTTTGCACGGCTACGATCAAGTCTGAATTAGCGGGTGGTCTTCAGTATGCCGGCTGTCGGGATCCCGGCGCACAGTATACCGGCGCCGGGATCCCGACACCCGGCATACCGACACTTATTCTCCCTTTTGGGGGTCCACGACCCCCCTGGAGGTAGAATAAAATAGCGCGCCACCGTGCCCGCAGCGTGGCGAGCGCAGCGAGCTCGCAAGGGGCTCATTTGCGCTCGTCACGCTGTCGGTAAGCCGGCGGTCGGGCTCCTGGCGCCGGTATGCTGGTCGCCGGGAGCCCGACCGCCGGCATAACATACTACACCCTAATTAGCCCCTTAATGCAATCCAGTGCACAAACTGCCGGACATGCAAACAACTGAGGGAACCGTCATTTCGGTGGATGACTTCATACACGTGGAATATTCCTGCAAAGACCTAGGTAATAAAATATGCAACATCTGCAGTGCTACATTAACCAAACCTACAGTATTGATTGTATTGGAATAGGACAGTTTTAGAGCATCTGCATTAAATATTGAAGAGTTTTCTTTATCTGGTTGTTTTAGAGCCTGTGAATAGACAATAAGTGATAGCCTCTTCACTTCAAGTGTGGGACTAATTAACTATATTTTCCAACATAAATTACCATTTCATTTAATAAGACATTTGTTAAAGCATCTTTCTCTGACGTCCTAAGTGGATGCTGGGGACTCCGTCAGGACCATGGGGATTAGCGGCTCCGCAGGAGACAGGGCACAAAAGTAAAAGCTTTAGGATCAGGTGGTGTGCACTGGCTCCTCCCCCTATGACCCTCCTCCAAGCCTCAGTTAGATTTTTGTGCCCGGCCGAGAAGGGTGCAATCTAGGTGGCTCTCCTAAAGAGCTGCTTAGAGTAAAAGTTTTGTTAGGTTTTTTTATTTTCAGTGAGTCCTGCTGGCAACAGACTCACTGCATCGAGGGACTTAGGGGAGAGAAGTGAACTCACCTGCGTGCAGGATGGATTGGCTTCTTAGGCTACTGGACACCATTAGCTCCAGAGGGAGTCGGAACACAGGTCTCACCCTGGGGTTCGTCCCGGAGCCGCGCCGCCGACCCCCTTGCAGATGCCGAAAAGTGAAGAGGTCCAGAAACCGGCGGCAGAAGACTTTTCAGTCTTCATAAGGTAGCGCACAGCACTGCAGCTGTGCGCCATTGTTGTCAGCACACTTCATAGCAGCGGTCACTGAGGGTGCAGGGCGCTGGGGGGGGCGCCCTGGGCAGCAATGATAGTACCTTATTCTGGCTAAAAATACATCACATATAGCCCCTGGGGGCTATATGGATGTATTTAACCCCTGCCAGGTCTCAGAAAAACGGGAGAAGAAGCCCGCCGAAAAGGGGGCGGGGCCTATTCTCCTCAGCACACAGCGCCATTTTCCCTCACAGAAATGCTGGTGGGAAGGCTCCCAGGCTCTCCCCTGCACTGCACTACAGAAACAGGGTTAAAACAGAGAGGGGGGGCACTTATTTGGCGATATGACTATATATATTAAAATGCTATAAGGGAAAAACACTTATATAAAGGTTGTCCCTGTATAATTATAGCGTTTTTGGTGTGTGCTGGCAAACTCTCCCTCTGTCTCCCCAAAGGGCTAGTGGGGTCCTGTCCTCTATCAGAGCATTCCCTGTGTGTGTGCTGTGTGTCGGTACGTGTGTGTCGACATGTATGAGGACGATGTTGGTGAGGAGGCGGAGCAATTGCCTGTAATGGTGATGTCACTCTCTAGGGAGTCGACACCGGAATGGATGGCTTATTTAAGGAATTACGTGATAATGTCAACACGCTGCAAGGTCGGTTGACGACATGAGACGGCCGGCAAACCAATTAGTACCTGTCCAGGCGTCTCAAACACCGTCAGGGGCGTTAAAACGTCCTTTTACCTCAGTCGGTCGACACAGACACGGACACTGACTCCAGTGTCGACGGTGAAGAAACAAACGTATTTTCCTTTAGGGCCACACGTTACTTGTTAAGGGCAATAAAGGAGATGTTACATATTTCTGATACTACAAGTACCACAAAAAAGGGTATTATGTGGAGTGTGAAAAAACTACATGTGGTTTTTCCTGAATCAGATAAATTAAATGAAGTGTGTGATGATGCGTGGGTTTCCCCCGATAGAAAATTATTGGCGGTATACCCTTTCCCGCCAGAAGTTATGGCGCGTTGGGAAACACCCCTTAGGGTGGATAAGGCGCTCACACGCTTATCAAAACAAGTGGCGTTACCGTCTCCAGATACGGCCGCCCTCATGGAGCCAACTGATAGGAGGCTGGAAAATATCCTAAAAAGTATATACACACATACTGGTGTTATACTGCGACCAGCGATCGCCTCAGCCTGGATGGGCAGCGCTGGGGTGGCTTGGTCGGATTCCCTGACTGGAAATATTGATACCCTTGACAGGGACAGTATTTTATTGACTATAGAGCATTTAAAGGATGCATTTCTATATATGCGAGATGCACAGAGGGATATTTGCACTCTGGCATCAAGAGTAAGTGCGATGTCCATATCTGCCAGAAGATGTTTATGGACACGACAGTGGTCAGGTGATGCAGATTCCAAACGGCACATGGAAGTATTGCCGTATAAAGGGGAGGAGTTATTTGGGGTCGGTCCATCGGACCTGGTGGCCACCGCAACAGCTGGAAAATCCACCTTTTTTACCCCAAGTCACATCTCAGCAGAAAAAGACATCGTCTTTTCAGCCTCAGTCCTTTCGTCCCCATAAGGGCAAGCGGGCAAAAGGCCAGTCATATCTGCCCAGGGATAGAGGTAAGGGAAGAAGACTGCAGCAGGCAGCCCATTCCCAGGAACAGAAGCCTTCCACCGCTTCTGCCAAGTCCTCAGCATGACGCTGGGGCCGTACAAACAGGTGCGGTGGGGGGTCGTCTCAAGAGTTTCAGCACGCAGTGGGCTCACTCGCAAGTGGACCCCTGGATCCTACAAGTAGTATCCCAGGGGTACAGATTGGAAATTCGAGACGTCTCCCCCTCGCAGGTTCCTGAAGTTTGCTTTACCAACGTCTCCCTCCGACAGGGAGGCAGTATTGGAAACAATTCACAAGCTGTATTCCCAGCAGGTGATAATCAAAGTACCCCTCCTACAACAAGGAAAGGGGTATTATTCCACACTATATTGTGGTACTGAAGCCAGACGGCTCGGTGAGACCTATTCTAAATCTGAAATATTTGAACACTTACATACAAAGGTTCAAATCAAGATGGAGTCACTCAGAGCAGTGATAGCGAACCAGGAAGAAGGGGACTATATGGTGTCCCTGGACATCAAGGATGCTTACCTCCATGTCCCAATTTGCCCTTCTCACCAAGGGTACCTCAGGTTCGTGGTACAAAACTGTCACTATCAGTTTCAGACGCTGCCGTTTGGATTGTCCACGGCACCCCGGGTCTTTACCAAGGTAATGGCCGAAATGATGATTCTTCTTCAAAGAAAAGGCGTCTTAATTATCCCTTACTTGGACGATCTCCTGATAAGGGCAAGGTCCAGAGAACAGTTGGAGGTCGGAGTAGCACTATCTCAAGTAGTTCTACGACAGCACGGGTGGATTCTAAATATTCCAAAATCGCAGCTGTCTCCGACGACACGTCTGCTGTTCCTAGGGATGATTCTGGACACAGTCCAGAAAAAGGTGTTTCTCCCGGAGGAGAAAGCCAGGGAGTTATCCGAGCTAGTCAGGAACCTCCTAAAACCAGGAAAAGTGTCAGTGCATCATTGCACAAGGGTCCTGGGAAAAATGGTGGCTTCTTACGAAGCGATTCCATTCGGCAGATTTCACGCAAGAACTTTTCAGTGGGATCTGCTGGGAAAATGGTCCGGATCGCATCTTCAGATGCATCAGCGGATAACCCTGTCTCCAAGGACAAGGGTGTCTCTTCTGTGGTGGCTGCAGAGTGCTCATCTACTAAAGGGCCACAGATTCGGCATTCAGGACTGGGTCCTGGTGACCACGGATGCCAGCCTGAAAGGCTGGGGAGCAGTCACACAAGGAAAAAATTTCCAGGGAGTGTGATCAAGTCTGGAGACTTCTCTCCACATAAATATACTGGAGCTAAGAGCAATTTACAATGCTCTAAGCTTAGCAAGACCTCTGCTTCAAGGTCAGCCGGTATTGATCCAGTGGGACAACATCACGGCAGTCGCCCACGTAAACAGACAGGGCGGCACAAGAAGCAGGAGGACAATGGCAGAAACTGCAAGGATTCTTCGCTGGGCGGAAAATCATGTGATAGCACTGTCAGCAGTGTTCATTCCGGGAGTGGACAACTGGGAAGCAGACTTCCTCAGCACGACCTCCACCCGGGAGAGTGGGGACTTCATCGGGAAGTCTTCCACATGATTGTGAACCGTTGGGAAAGACCAAAGGTGGACATGATGGCGTCCCGCCTGAACAAAAAACTGGACAGGTATTGCGCCAGGTCAAGAGACCCTCAGGCAATAGCTGTGGACGTTCTGGTAACACCGTGGGTGTACCAGTCGGTGTATGTGTTCCCTCCTCTGCTTCTCATACCTAAGGTACTGAGAATTATAAGACGTAGAGGAGTAAGAACTATACTCGTGGCTCCGGATTGGCCAAGAAGGACTTGGTACCCGGAACTTCAAGAGATGCTCACAGAGGACTCATGGCCTCTGCCGCTAAGAAGGGACTTGCTTCAGCAAGTACCATGTCTGTTCCAAGACTTACCGCGGCTGCGTTTGACGGCATGGCGGTTGAACGCCGGATCCTAAGGGAAAAAGGCATTCCGGAAGAGGTCATTCCTACCCTGGTCAAAGCCAGGAAGGAGGTAACCGCACAACATTATCACCACATGTGGCGAAAATAGGTTGCGTGGTGTGAGGCCAGGAAGGCCCCACGAAGAAATTTAAACTCGGTCAATTCCTGCATTTCCTGCAAACAGGAGTGTCTATGGGCCTCAAATTGGGGTCCATTAAGGTTCAAATTTCGGCCCTGTCGATTTTCTTCCAGAAAGAATTGGCTTCAGTTCCTGAAGTCCAGAAGTTTGTCAAGGGAGTACTGCATATACAACCCCCTTTTGTGCCTCCAGTGGCACTGTGGGATCTCAACGTAGTTCTGGGATTCCTCAAATCACATTGGTTTAAACCGCTCAAATCTGTGGATTTGAAATATCTCACATGGAAAGTGACCATGATGTTGGCCCTGGCCTCGGCCAGGCGAGTGTCAGAATTGGCGGCTTTGTCTCACAGAAGCCCATATCTGATTGTCCATTCGGACAGGGCAGAGCTGCGGACTCGTCCCCAGTTTCTCCCTAAGGTGGTGTCAGCGTTTCACCTGAACCAGCTTATTGTGGTACCTGCGGCTACTAGGGACTTGGAGGACTCCAAGTTGCTAGATGTTGTCAGGGCCCTGAAAATATAGGTTTCCAGGACGGCTGGAGTCAGGAAAACTGACTTGCTGTTATCCTGTATGCACCCAACAAACTGGGTGCTCTTGCTTCTAAGCAGACGATTGCTAGTTGGATGTGTAGTACAATTCAGCTTGCACATTCTGTGGCAGGCCTGCCACAGCCAAAATATGTAAATGCCCATTCCACAAGGAAGGTGGGCTCATCTTGGGCGGCTGCCCGAGGGGTCTCGGCTTTACAACTTTGCCGAGCTGCTACTTGGTCAGGGGCACACCCTGGCTGAGGAGGACCTGGAGTTCTCTCACTCGGTGCTGCAGAGTCATCCGCACTCTCCCGCCCGTTTGGGAGCTTTGGTATAATCCCCATGGTCCTGACGGAGTCCCTAGCATCCACTTAGGACGTCAGAGAAAATAAGAATTTACTTACCGATAATTCTATTTCTCGTAGTCCGTAGTGGATGCTGGGCGCCCATCCCAAGTGCGGATTGTCTGCAATACTTGTACATAGTTATTGTTACAAAAATCGGGTTATTATTGTTGTGAGCCATCTTTTCAGAGGCTCCGCTGTTATCATGCTGTTAACTGGGTTCAGATCACAGGTTGTACAGTGTGATTGGTGTGGCTGGTATGAGTCTTACCCGGGATTCAAAATCCTTCCTTATTGTGTACGCTCGTCCGGGCACAGTATCCTAACTGAGGCTTGGAGGAGGGTCATAGGGGGAGGAGCCAGTGCACACCACCTGATCCTAAAGCTTTTACTTTTGTGCCCTGTCTCCTGCTGAGCCGCTAATCCCCATGGTCCTGACGGAGTCCCCAGCATCCACTACGGACTACGAGAAATAGAATTATCGGTAAGTAAATTCTTATTTTTTTTCCATACTTATTAAAAGGGGATACGGTCGTTAGGTCGACACAGCTTAGGTCGACAGTTATCAGGTTGACCACTGAAGGTCGACATGCATTAGGTCGACATGGTCAATAGGTCGACATGTACTAGGTCGACAGGTCAAAAGGTTGACATGAGTTTTTCACATTTTTTTAAATTTGGGGGATTTTTGTTCATATTCAGCGATCCACGTGGACTACGATTGGAATTGGCACCTTGCCCGAAGCATGGCGAGCGAAGCGAGACATGCAATGGGACACGGTGCACTAATTGGGGTTCCCCCGTCACTTTACGAAGAAAGCGATGCCCAAAAAAGTTAAAAAAACCATGTCGACCTTTTGACCTGTTGACCTAACGACTTTCGACCCAAGTTGTGTCTACCCAACGACCCATATCCTATTAAAAGTATGTGTTAAGCTTCACCTTAGTGCCAAATAATGTCTATGCAAATAACTAAAGACAGGTGGCCTCTATTTTTTAGCCAAGTGTGTCAGTGGCAAAAGTGGATAGCATTACTGCCTCTGCACAGAGGTTATGAGTTCTATTGACGATCATGGCCCATCCGTGTGGAGCTTGTATGTTCTCCCAGTGTCTGCTTGGGTTACCTCCTGCTATTCCCCTTTCCTCCCTCACTCCAAAAACATGCTGATAGGTTCATTGGTTGCTGGAAAATGTAGCCCTTGTGTGTGTTTGCTTTTATGTTAGGGAACTTTGAGCCTAATTCACACCTGATCACTGTTGTGTGAAATCGCACAGCATCCGATTATTAAATGACTGTGCATGTGTATGCACATTTTAGGTACCTTGAGACGCGATGCGCGGGCACGCCGCTTGAGTGCCGCGTCTCAAGATATGTGCTGCACTTAATATCTCTCGCATCGCAGTGCGATCGCATGTAGTTCTCATATGCACATGAGATATATCGCAGTGCGATGGGCACCCGCCGGGAGCGGCCCACTCGGCGGTGAAGTGCCGATCACGTGATTACCATGCGATCTATCGCATGACCGCAAGGTAATCACTTTGGCAGTTCAGGTGCGATTTCATTGCACCTGAACTGCCGGTGCGATGCCCCACGATGTTGCGTCGCGGGGCATCGCACAAGTGTATGGGCACCATAACACCTTGAGATAGGCACTAACTTTTCATAAAATTTTGACTATATAGTCAAAATCTTACAGATTTATCTCACCGTGTGTACACACCTTTAGACTGTAAGCTCCATTGGGGCAGGAACTGATATGATTGACATTAATTCACATTGTGAGGCACTGTGTCATTTGGTGGTGCTATATAAATAAACCATAATAAAATAGATCGCTTTGCAGTTTTTACATGACATTATGGTCTTGATCACCTTGACCCAACTGCACCTCTTGATAACGTTTCCTAAACAGAGAACAGCTGCGGTCACACAGTTCTGTCATTGTGATGAAATCAATAACATTACTGGTATGACTCAACTTTTCCCAAGCAGATTTACGGTTCTGTAATAGTGTGTGATGGGAAGCTACGACTTATTCTTTGCTTTTTGTTGAATGTAATAACAAATAAGAAAGTTGTAGCCAAAATGTCTCTGTATACTATAATACAGTATAGTCATAGTTGCCTACCCTCCCTCATTCTTCAGGAGACTCCCTGAAATAGCAGCAATCTCCCTGACTCCCTGAATATACCAGCAATCTCCCTGATTTCACCTAATCACCATTATGTAGCTGTTACAGTCTTGGGGGAAAAAAATAAATCTGCTATACATACATGTACATTCACAAGGGATCATCAGTGCCATTTCCCTGTATTGGTTATAAGGCACAATTATTCCTATGGCTACATGCATTTTAAATAAGGTTTCTCGTGGCCACTTACAGTATATGGAACCTCTTATAAAACACAATACGCAAATTCTGAAAAATATCAGTGTTTTTACTTCAACAAGTAGATCTTATTAACTTTCGGGCTCATTTAAATTTGGATGTAAGTCATGGATATAACGCGCCTCTAAGATGTAGAAGTACATGTCTGCGCTGATAGGTGTTACTTTTACAATCTCCCTGAAATGCTTTTTCAAAAGTAGGCAAGTATGAGTATAGTATAACACTGTTGGTAAGTCTGGCAATTATCCTAACATTTTGTGCAGTGTAAAAAGTTACAGAAACAAACTATGGGTGTTTATTCAGCGTTGACATAGGAATAGATGCAATACATGGTTTAATGCGCTCCATTACCATCCGATTTGAGCTGCGATCCCAGCACTGCAACTGACATTGTCGCGATGTTTCACACAGTCAGCCAGCTGAGTAAGCCTCACCTTGCAAACTTGGCCAACAGAAACGGGGGCTGCGAGGCAACAAAGTTTCAGGAACGCCCCCCCGCCTCCTCTCCACCCCCTCACCGCTGCTGCCAGGCATAGCTGCAGATTGCCAATAATCAGGAATCTGCATGGGACACAATACCTGCGTCTATCTCTGAATCAGGCCTACTAGCCGCTGGGGCAGCAGTGACATTTGCACATCTGTGTGTGACTGAGGGCAGGATACAGGAAGATTGCCATTTTCAGAGGTTTGGCCGCTTTTCACGTATGCAACAAGCTCTGGCTTGGACCCGATTGGAGCTGCCATCTTTAGATGGTGTTACCCAGTAGAAGCCTATGGGCTTCTTATTGGACTCTGCTCTGAGAGGGATCCAATCTGAACCCTCCCAGCACCTCCTGTGGCAAAATAAGAGCAAAATGTAATGAAAAATACAGTACGCCATACAGACACCCAGTAAGTGGTAACACACCTGTATACAAGTATTTCTTATAATAACTTCCACTGTAATAACTTCAGTGTTCAAGGAATGACCTCTCACCTCATTGTTTATACAACTGTTATTTATAGATGTTTACATACAGTATAGTTTATTGATATACATGTGTATTATGCATTTTAGAATACAATAAAGTGCTATAAATTAGATGTAAAAGCACTTTGTTTTTTCACTCTCAGTGGTGAATTGGAAAACTCACGTTGATATGAGTTAATATAGCAGAAGATCACAAAACTGCCTTATATAATTTGTGTCACCTGACAATCAAGCAATACTATAGACTAAGAAACTTTCCTGCGTTAAGGAATGTAAATGAGCAATCATGTCAGACATATTTTTATTAACACACACACACAAAAGGGACAGGAGTGATTTATGACGTATAAAAAATAGTGCCACTCAGCATAAAAGTAATTTTTTCTCTTCTTGTAAGATCAGATTGCATCTGTTCTATGATCTATTCTGCAAATATATCTAAGTCGCTCTGCCCAGGATTCCAGATAGCGTGGAGTCGCAGTTGAGGAGCACAAAAGACGTAGATTCAGAAATGTTTTTTAAAATGCATTGGGCGTTCCCGGGCGGTGATACGAAAGTGGCTTAGTGGACGCATATGGTAATGTTGTGGGCATGTCGCTGAAAGCGGTTACTAATACCCCTTTTACACTCGCAAAAATATCCTGGGATATTGCACATGAACGCGCATCATCCCGGGATTTTGCTCGGTGTGAAAGGGTACAGGGACAATTTCCCGGGACGGGAAGCTGTGTAGTGTGAAAGGGCCCGTCCCGGGATTCACTACCCGGCTCTGTTAAAAGCCCTTGGATTGGAGCTTTCTTGGGCTTGTCACCCATTGTCAGCAGCCCGGCTGCCCGCGCCAAGCTCTCCCCTCGCAGGCTCCGGGGATACGATGCGGCAAGGCCCGGCGATTTAGCTCCTAGTCCCAGTTCCGGTGTAAACGGTGTGTGGCAGGCGGGGGTTCCCGGGGCGGGGTGCGATGTGCTGCATTACCCCGGGAGGGGGGACCTGCCCTGTGCACGCCGCAGCCTCCCCTTCATTGTCTCCGTGCGGCGCTGCTGGGCATGTCTTCGATGCCTCATATGCCGCATCGCTGGTGCCTCATCCCTGGCAGCCCAGTACGCCCCATCCCTGGGAGCTCTGGCCGCTGTGAAGGGTGGCTGCAGGCATGTGGGCTGTATGTGACACTGAGCAAATATACAGTGTTGCTGCATGTCGTATGGTTATAGTGCATGTTGCAGGGATATCCCGGGATCAGTGTAAATGGGGCTGTCCTGGGTCGATCCCAGGTCTTAGTGCAGTGTGAAAGGGGTTAGACCCGGGAATTCATCCCGGGACGCATCCTGGGAGTGACCCGCCTGTGTCAGTGTAAAAGGGGTAATACAGAGATGCCCATCTGCTCACATAACGGCCATACATGGAGTGAGCAACTGCATCTGACATGGGCTGGGGCAAGTTTCGATGGTGTGATCGATGCAGTATTTAAAGATGCACCAATCTATATTTCAGCATCTACAGATATTGTCAGTGGGCATCTCATTCCTTGCACATACAGATATACACAAGGGAAGGGCTGTGTAGCTGCATTTGCATAAAGTTGCACACGTGCGACTGGCAATAGATGCCGACACGGACTCGAACCAGCCCATAATTGTACAGGTAAACTATAAAATAATGAACTGCTGTTGATCCAAGTTTTCTTTTACAGTATATTATTACACAGCATAAGGCACAGAAAATATTACAACATAGCTGGTTGCCATTATAAAAAATAGGCGGCGGTGACAATATTGGGGGGGATAATGAAAGGGAAGGAAGGTTTATGACAGATATCTGTATTTTATCCATGTTTGTTTTGCCTGATGGCTGGGACTGGACAGATAGAAGTGTCGGTCAGGAGATATGTAATAATTGTGAAATATTTGCTGATAACACTTCGGACTTGTCTTTAATACTGTAGTAATGAAAAGTAAAGCGTAGTTAAGAGATGAAAATATGCATAAAAGTGGCTAATAAAAATTAATGACATTAAATAACTGTTTAGGAGTCTTGAAACACTCTCATTTCACACGGTGTTACAAATATTATGAAGTCAAAATATGACTTTCTTTGCTTTCTTTCTATAAAACCTGATTAACCCAATTTAGTAAGCTGTGTGAATTTTTATCATATTTATTATAACCGCCTTTTAACAATTAATGTTTCCACAGACTCAATGGCTACACCCTCAACGCGCCAGCAATAACGTATGGCACCTACAGAGGATCCAGGAGAATCAGGAAGCTCCTCAAGCGTCGCCCTGATGTAAATTCTCCAATTCCAGAAAAAGAAGAGACTAGCGAAAAAGAAACCAATTGTACAGAAGATGCTGACACAGAAAGTTGTTGTATGCTGCATCAGTTGGTGAAAATGGATCCATCATCAGATGCAGATTATGAAAGTCAGATCCTACCTACAGAAATCCAGATAAAAATGTTATCAAAATCTGTAGATCTGGACCAAATTGTTAACAGTAGAGAGGGCTTGTTCGAGGCTCTACAACCAAGTGCTATGGAAAGTTCCGTAACGTCTTTAGACCTGCAACCTAATGCAGAGATCTCAAATATTTCAAAGGATCTGCAACCCAGTGATGAGAGTTGCTCAAATATATTGGAGGATCCAGAACTTAATTGTAAAATTAGCTCGAACATTTCAGATGATCTACAGCTGGGTACTGAAGGTAGTGCAAATATTTCAGGGGCTCTAGAAACAAGTGCTGATAGGGGCGCACCATTTTCAGACATTCTACATACAGATGCTGAGGAAAGCTCAAGTGTTTCAGGTGATCTACATCTAAGTGCCATGGGGAGCTCAAGCATTATAGAGGATACCCAACCAAAGTTAAGCTCAATACACTCAGAGGATCTAGAATCCAATGCTCAAAAGAGCTCTAAGGCTTCAGAGGATCTACAACCAAATGCTATGGAAAGCTCAGTAATATTAGATGTGCAACCTGATGTCGAGAGGATCTCAAATATTTCAGAGGATCTGCAACACAGTGATGAGAGTTGCTCAAATATATTGGTGGATACAGAACCTTATGGTAAAAGTAGCTCGAACATTTCAGATGATCTACAGCTAGGTACTGAGGATAGTGCAAATATTTCAGGGGCTCTAGAAACAAGTGCTGATAGAGGCTCACTATTTTCAGACACTCTACATAAAGATTCTGAGGAAAGCTCAAGTGTTTCAGGTCAGCTACAACCAAGTGATGAGGGGAGCGCAAGCATTATAGAGGATACTCAACCAAAGGAAAGCTCAAAACACTTAGATGATCTAGAAGCCGTCGCTTATAAGAGCCCTAACATTTCAGATGACCTACAACCAAATGCTATGGAAAGCTCAGTAATATTAGACGTGCAGCCTGCTGTTGAGAAAATCTCAAATATTTCAGAGGATCTGCAACACAGTGATGAGAGTTGCTCAAATATATTGGAGAATCCAGAACTTCATGGTAAAAGTAGCTCAAACATTTCAGATGATCTACAGCTAGGTACTGAGGATAGTGCAAATATTTCAGGGGCTCTAGAAACAAGTGCTGATAGAGGCTCACTATTTTCAGACACTCTACATAAAGATTCTGAGGAGAGCTCAAGTGTTTCAGGTGATGTACAACGAAGTGACGAGGGGAGCGCAAGCATTATAGAGGATACTCAACCAAAGGAAAGCTCAAAACACTTAGATGATCTAGAAGCCGTCGCTTATAAGAGCTCTAACATTTCAGAGGACCTACAACCAAATGCAATGGAAAGCTCAGTAATATTAGACGTGCAGCCTGCTGTCGAGAAAATCTCAAATATTTCAGAGGATCTGCAACCCAGTGATGACAGTTGCTCAAATATTTTGGAGGATTCAGAACTTAACAGTAAAACTAGCTTGAATATTTCAGATGATCTACAGCCAGGTGCTGAGGAGAGCACAGATATTTCAGGGGCTCTAGAAACAAGTGCTGATAGGGGCTCATCATATTCAGATACTGTACATACAGATTCTGAGGCGAGGTCAAGTGTTTCAGGTGATCTACAACCAAGTGCTGCGGGGATCTCAATCATTATAGAGGATACCCAACCAATGAAAAGCTCAAAACACTCAGAGGATCTAGAAGCCATCGCTTATAAGAGCTCTAAGATTTCAGAGGACCTACAACCAAATTTTATGGAAAGCTCAATAACTGTAGACCTACAAACTAATGCAGAGAAGAACTCAAATATTTCAGAAAATATGCAACCCGGTGATGACAGTTGCTCAAATATTTTGGAGCATCCGGAACCTAATGGTAAAATTATCTCAAACATTTCAGATGATCTACAGACGAGTGCTGAGGAGAATACAAATATTTCAGGGGCTCTAGAAACAAGTGTTGATAGGGGCTCAACATGTTCAGCTACTCAACTTACAGATGCTGACGGGAGCTCAAGTGTTTCAGGTGATCTGCAAGCAAGTGCCGAGGGGAGCTCAAACATTTTAGAGGATATGCAACCCAAAGAAAGCTCAAAACACTCTGAGGATATAGCAGCCAATGCGCATAAGACTTCTAAGGTTTCAGAGGACCTACAACCAAATGCAGAGGACAGTGAACCAAATGCAGTGGACAGTGTAAATATTTCAGAAGATCTACAAACAAGTGCTGAGACCAGCTCAAAGATGCCGGAGGCTATACATACAAAGGCTGAGGAGAGCTCAAGTGTTTACGATGATCTGCAACCAAGTGCTGCTGGGAGCTCAAGCAATTTAGAGAGTATACAGCAAAAGGAATGCTCAAAGATTTCAGAAGATCTGCAACCAAATCCTGAGGAGAGTTCAATGATTTTACAGGCTCTACAACCAAATACTGAAGAAAGCTTAAGGACTTCAGGGTATATACAACCTAATGCAGAAGGGAGCTCAAAAACATTAGGGAAATTATCACCCAATAAAGAGGAAAGCTCAAGGACTTTAGAGAATCTACAATTAAATGTCAATAAAAGTACAAAGATTATAAATAACCTACAACCAAAAACTGAACAATTCTCTGCAGATCTGAAGCCAAAGACAATCACTGTCTCATGCTCTTTAGAGGGCACACATGTAGATTCAGAGGAGGGGTTAAAACTTTCAGAAGATCTGGAAGCAAATCCCAAAGAGAACGTAAATGTTCCAGAGGAACTGCAGTCATGTACTGAAGATAATGCAAAATATTCAGCTGATTTTTGGCCAAAGACAATAGATTGCTTTAACATCTCAGGTGATCCAGAAACCAATGTAGAACATCACAACATGGAGGTTATACAGGTAAATACTGACATTTTAAAGAGTGAAAAATATGTATTCATAAATGATCTGCAATCAGATACTGATAAAATACTAGACAGGGCAGATCTACAACCAATCACACAGGAAAGCACAACGATTTCAGCAGTTCTACAGCCAAATACCAAAGGGAGCTCAATTATTATGGAAGATTTTCAGCTAAATGGAGATGAGAACTCAAAACATCTAATTACAGATTTGAAAAAAAAGGAATCAAAAGAAGTTCAACCGAAGATAGAGACAATCCCAGAGGTAAATTTAGATGTACAAATAAATGGGAATTCAAAAATCACAGAAAATATGCAACAAAATACAAATGATATGATTAAGGAACATCAACTAAATGCAAAAGTGATTAATAGCGTTCCAGAAAATCCTCAGTTAAAGACCAGAAAAGTCCCAAGGTCTGAACTACAACTAAATACTAATGGGAACTTAACAGTTATGGAGGATCTAAAAAACAACGGAGAGGAGACTTCAAAGACTAGAGAAAATCTACAACTAAATACACAGGTTAATCTAAATGTTTCAGAGAAACCTCAGAGAACGGTAGGGAGAATCCCAAGGATTGAAACAAACCAGCTTAACATTAACGTGGGACCAAATATTTCTGAAGCTCAAAACGCACAAATAGAGAAACCCTCAAAGAGAAGTGTAGATCAACAACCAACTGCAAAGGAGAAAGATCTTAATTCTGCTGTATCAGTTGACAATTCAGAAAAGGCAAAGAACAACTCAAAAATTACTTTGTCTTCTGTAACACTTGACAAAACAAATACGTTCATCCATCTGGCTCCCAACCCAAGTTCTTGCATGTCTGAGCATAGTCTTCCAATGATCACAGATATTCCTGTTCACACCGTATCAGAAAGTGAGGAACTGGGTAGGCAAATGTTAACTGACACCTTTGATTACTGTTTAGTTGCCAAAAATAAAGTTAATTTGGATAAAATGGATGGGGTGGCCAGGGAATTGAATTTAAAACCTATCACTTCTGATAATGCTGATAACAAGTCTCAGACTATTTTAATTAATGACAGCTATCAGAATGTCTCAGTTGTTGATGTCAAACCTGTGCCAGAGAACTCTTTGACTAGTATTTCATCTCTGGATAAAAGTAATTTCTCAGGAACTGCCACAAACATTTCTTTAGACAATGTGCTTGAGTTCCGATCATCATCTCCAACCATAATATTGGACTATCCATCATCTCCTTATGATTGCAATAATGTAACATGTGACAGCCCTCAAGATGCAGTTGATTCTGGAATTGTGTCCTCGCAAGCTTATACGCCAGAAGAACACATTCCACTTAAGATATTTCCTCCTGAAATATTCAGCAAGCATATATCAGATACTTTTGCAGTTGACAAAGATGCCAATATTATTGGTGATATAAAGTTAAGTGGAGAAAACATAGAGAGCACTGTTTCTTTGGTACCTAAACCTGGTAGTATAGCCAAATTAAAAAGTTCACCACTATTGAAAGAAGACAAATCACTTGCAGACAGTTGCGCAGCTAACTCAGGTATTGATATATCGGGTGGATTTTCTGCACCAGATAATCTAAAATCCAACATGAACTCTGAGGTTTATATTGCTAAAGTGTCAGTAAAAACTGTAAATATTGAAGAAGTAAAAATTCCTCCCTATGGTTTCTTGTCAGATGTCATATCTGTTGGTAAAGTTGAAAGTCCTACTTTTGAGAAAGAGTTAATATGTCTTCCAAACTTGTCACCCCCACCCGCAGACTCAGCAGACAGTAATAAATTTCAGGTTCCTCAAAGTGCTCAAGAGGATAAAAGCGTCACCAATGGAGAAATGTCCTTCAGTAGAGAAGATGTCACAGCTAACAACAATTTTAATAATTGTGAAAAGGATCCTAAAAAGTGTATTGTAGGAATCAAAGAGTTGCCTTCATCGAATAAGGAGAACAATGTATCTGCGCATATGGTTAACATGTTAAAAAATGACAAAAAAATACCAACAAGCACAAATAAATCACCAGATGTGCTAATAGAAAATATAAAAAATAACAATTTATCTGTCCACACGTGTGGTAACATAATAAATGTTTCACTCCAGACATGTCCATTTGAAAATGAATTAAGGAATCAGTCGTTGCTCTCCAGTGATTCGCAGTGGAAAATAGGAAGCTGTGAATCACTTTCAGAATCAAATCCAGATTTAGAAGTGACTCACAGTGAGCCAGGAAAGTTGTATGATGTACTGAATCACGCACCATTACAAGCTGATGTAAACCTCTCAGATGACCTAATTTCTTCAGATTCTACGACTCCAAAAATTATCCTTCCAGACTATTCTGAGTCAGCCAATGAATTATATCAGCAAAAGGCCAACGAAATTATCTTCACTGTGCTGAACTCCGCCATGGATGAATTTAAAAACATAAATAAAAATTCTGCAAACATAGCTTGTCTCCATAGCCAGATCTCTATTACACCAGATGTAAAACTTGCAGAAGAAAAAACAAGTAATAATTTCCAACAATCCTTGGAATACTCCTCCGTAGATGTCCCATCAGGTGTCTTAGAGAAATCTTTGGACAGTATCCTACGTAAGAGCAAAGATCCTTTTATGTCTATAGCGGAAGGACTAGTAAATGAAGTTATATCTTCTTCAAAACAGCTGATGGTTTCCAATACGATACAGAAGATTATAAATGAAGACAGTGACACAAATGAAATGAGTCCTAAAAAACCACCTAACAATTTAAATCAGGCGTTTGTGGACAAAAATGACCCACCTGAGAACATCACAAGCTTAATAAAAAATGATTCTTTATTAGATATTAACAATGCAGTGTATATGCCTTTTAGCGAAAGAAATTGTAATGCCATGACAACAACAGGAATGCTGCAGAATGTTCCATCTAGCCAGACAACTGACCCATCCTCTTTAGATGAGTTTGGTTCTAGAGCCACTGTAGGCATGAGGGACAGAGCTCTGAATGTTCCTATAGAAAGTAGTGTTCTCGCAGAGGCAGAAGATAAAGAGGAACATTCAAATTGTTTCATAAATCCATGTGTTGCTGAAATAAACAATCCAAATGTGCAAAATGACAGCTCTCTAACCTTTGATATGAACGTGCAAGGAGATCTTGAGATTGAGAATCTTAAGTGCAATGAAGATCAAAATGAGTATTATGACAGTGAAATGGGATATTCATCCAGATCCCTTGAAACGGAAGGTTCACTGAATGAGTTCCTTAGTAATCATTTATCTGAGGAGATCTACAACATGTACATGTCAGAAGTAAGTTCAGAATTCTCTGATCCATTCCAGTTCTTCGTCCATAACAGTCAATATGTTGAAATAAGTGAGAGTGATGATGAGTTAGGGGACGAGGACAAGGATTATGGTGCTAGTGGACAGGACTCTGTCGAAGACTCATTTCTGTCTGTACAGTCAAGACGTGTAAGGATCTATCCCTTTGCTCTGTCTCCAATATACGAGGACGATAGCTCTTGTGAGGGCCCTTTGTCTAACAGCAGCTCACCGAGACACATCGAGGGAGCTGCAGCAAGTAACAATGAGAACAGCCATGCATCAATCTTATCTCTGCTACAGTCTGTGTCGGATCGCTTGAAAGAAGCTGACATGGATGAAATGGGCAGTGAAGAAAGATTGCCATTCCTCAATAATGAAGCTGTAGTTGTCAGTGACCAGCCTAATAAGGATACATCGGAGTCACTCTCTGTGTGTAAGACAAGCCTTGATGTCCCCACATTACCTGAAGAAGAAAAACCATCTGGAGGAAGCAGATCCAGTTTGTTCATTACCAAATCTTTTACAGAAAACAGGCCTTCCTCAGTCCCAGGCCGTCAGTCTTTTCTTCTTAATTTGTCATCACAGTCTAATATAGCAGGAGCAAAGTCTGCTGCGGAAAACACTTCTGTTCCGGCTTCTGGGGGTGAAGGGTCAACATCACTGACCAGTGAATCCAAATCAACTCATGACACAGATCTTTTCCCAAATACTGCTGCTGTGAGCGGGCCTTCACCATTACAGGCGGTAACAGAACCTACATTGTCCATTCTGAAATCTGATGTAGAGCACAAGCCACGTCTGTCTCCCCAAAGTGTTTACTACCAGTATTTCCAAGCAGCTACTACGGGGAATAAGGAGAACTCCGCTCAGGCAAAGCTGGAAGGGGAATTCAAGAAAGCAGAAGCGCAACAAATGGTAAGAAGTATATCTACTAACGACTGGAATGAATTATTATTCATTAATTAAGTTATTTATATGGCACATACATATTATGTATATGTATAAACACATACATAGGCCCAGATTTATCAAGCCTTGGAGAGTGATACATTTCACGGTGATAAAGTACCAACCAATCAGCTCCTCACTGCCATGCTACAGATTGTGTTTGCAAAATGACAGGAGCTGATTGGTTGGTACTTTATCACCATGCAATTTTTCACGCTCCAAGGCTTGATAAATCTGGGCCACAGTATATATTGGTGGAACAAGTTGCTTAGTTGATTACAACCGTTTTATCTTGTGTTGAGTATTGCACCTTTGATATGAGGGCATGCTTCTTAGATTAGTATATATATATATATATATATATATATAAAAGAAAGGTGATGTCTAAGGGAGCTATCTGAAGTTATATCTTCCAGGATTTGACCACAGTTCACTTAAAAAACTCCAATTTATTTGTATAAAAGTGTTCAACAATGAATCACAGTGAATGACAAATGGCTGACACAATTAAAATACAGACATCAGATATGGAAACAGTATATTGTGGGCAATCTGTTAATCCAATGATGTTTTCTTAATTAGTACATATCCGATGTTCTCATATCCAAACCAAAACCCAATGCGTTTCGTCCAACTGGACTTCATCAGGGGCTCATTATCAAAATGGTCGGAAGAACATAAAAGAATGGATGACAATCTATGATCGTATTTATCCCACAAAAAATCAGTAAAACATACTTGCAATAACAGATGCAATAAAAAATATGCTGAATTCACAGCTAGATTTATGTTGAATACGCCAACTCGATAAGGCAAACAGTGACACAATAATGCTGAATTCACTATAAGCCACAATGTCGTTTGTGTAGACAATGCTCAGCAGGAAGAGTGGCTTCTCCTAGTCAGCATATATATACAGTGTATTTAGCCAGATGTACTGCTCACTGTGTGGATTGTATGTGGCTGAAGCACAAGGTGCTGCTTACTGTAAGTCACAGCCACAGGAGTCAATGGCAGAAGAGAGGACAGCCTCAATAGTCCAAAAGCTGGCCATATGTGTTGCCACGTCGTCCTCTTCTCTTCCCCCATATCCATGTACTTCATTATTATCCCAAATCATCACTAAATGAACATGATGAAGAGCTGCAGTAAGCTAGAACAAGTTGTCCCCAAAACAACAATCTGTATGTGCCTTATATGAAGGTCATTTATCTAGGGCATAAAGGCCACACAGCAGGGCAAAGACAGATTTTTTTATTGTGTTCCACCTGTGCACCTCAATGTATTGAAAAATATGGAATGGAGATTTCTTGCTGGACAAAATGCTTGTAAGTATATAGGTCTCTACTGTATTTGTAAATACTTTTCACAGAGCTCTTCACTCTTCGTGGCAAATATAATTATTTTCTTTTGAAGACTGAGGTATACTCTTCCTCCAGCGATCTGAAGCTGAAATGCAGGTCCTAGGTAATGCCTGTTCTCCTTACTGCAGCGTTCTACACAGTATTGCAATGCCCAAGAGAACAGTTCACTGTACTGACAGTGAACTGTGGGCTGTATTGTACTCTGACCCGGACGGTGGGGAGAGAACGAACACTTATCACATCAGTGTTATAGAGCTTCTTCATAGGCTAGTCGGTTGCCCCTTTCAGTCTATGGAGCCCGTCCTCCTCCTACCTGGCTGCGCCTACATTATATGCTTCTGTGCTTATGGTGGCTGTTAGTGGGAAACTGGGAAAACTAGAGCATCTTCACAGCAGCGCCCCAGCATTATTTGACTATGGAGACTCGTCCTCCTCCTGCATAGCTGAGCTTACAGTATTGCACTATTATTGCCCATGTGCTGGGGCACCCAGGCAATACTGACCTGCAGCTGTGTCCATTCACTTTACTGTACACACAAATGGCATTTCTGATTGGTTGCTGTACACTGAAAGGGGCGGAGCAACACTCTGAGGACGGGGTGGAGGCAGGGAGACTGCAGTTTTCACTACTTTTCTCCTCCAACAAGTCTCATTACGCCATCCTGAGATGACAAAATTATTTTGAGACGAGAAATGGAAAGCTGATCTTCATGTTCTCCTCTGTAGCTTTCCCCATACTAGGGCATAGGGAAGTGAATTCTGCACTATAGTGGTCATTCCGAGTTGTTCGCTCGTTGCCGTTTTTCGCAACGCAGCGATTAGGTGGAAAATGCGCATGGTACGCAGCGCGCGTGCGCTGAGTATGTTAACATCAAACGAAGCAATTTTACACAGGTCTGAGCGACGCTTTTCAGCCGCTGGGCTGATCGGTGAGTGATTGACAGGAAAGGGGCGTTTCTGGGAGGTAACTGGCCGTTTTCAGGGATGCCAGGTAAAAACGCAGGAGTAGCTGGAGAAACGGGGGAGTGGCTGGCCGAACGCAGGGCGTGTTTGTGACGTCAAACCAGGAACTAAACGGACTGAGGTGATCGCAGTCTAGGAGTAGGTCTTGAGCTACTCAGAAACTGGAACAGATAATTTAGTAGCAGTTCTGCTAATCTTTCGTTCGCTATTCCGCTAAACTAAGATATACTCCCAGAGGGCGGCGGCCTAGCGTGTGCAATGCTGCTAAAAGCAGCTAGCGAGCGAACAACTCGGGATGAGGGCCAATATAAGGATATTGCTGGGAAAATCTCAACCCACTCTCTGAATTCATTGAAGCAGTGGAAAGGCCTGTTATCACAGAGGAGGTGTGATAAAGGGCTTCTCACTGCTTCATAAATAGAGCCCATACTGAGCAAGAGAGGGTGAATGTTCAAACATTTTCCATCTGCAGAATGTATTCTACTCCAGCTCATATCTGATGAAGACATGTTATTTTCCGATAATTTATTTTTTTATTCCTATAGTGAATAATAAAAACACAAAAATGGGTCAGTATGGCTCCAGCCCTAACATTATTAACCAGCTCACATACAAGGCAGGCTGGGCTGTTTTGCACTATGTAGGAATATGATAAGCCACCAGTGCCCGAGTGTTTGGGGGTGGTTTGTACCTCAGTCCCTCCCAGCAGATGTTGTCGTGCCACCGCTCCCCTCAAAGACTCCTGGCATCCAATTCTCACACTCCCCTAGATCTTAGCCACTACACATTTGGACAATGAAGTATTAAACTGGAGCGTTGTGTCACTGTTATAAACTGTCATTGTTTACATTAATGGAAGAGTGAGTAGTAATATCATGTATCACAAATTGACAAAATCATTCACATGCGAAGCAATCCCCGACAAATATTTAACATACAGCATGCAAGTTAGTAAGCATTTCCATTTCAACATTAACCAGTATTAGACATGAAAAACCTGTAGCGTTAGCAGTAGCATTTAGTTTGTACATATACAGTACACATTTGACATAACAGCATAAACGTTAAATAGAGCTATAATGTCTCTAATGTCCCAAGGTAGCCGATATTATATTAGAAGAAAGCCAGCAACAAGCAGTTAAGCAGTTCTCCCTATTTGTGGTAGCACAAATATAATTCCGCCTGTTCGCAGTAATAATAAATAATGGCAATCCTCCCTGCTTATATAGGTGCTAATTAATCCACTGCTTAACCCCTTCAGTGGTGTTTTTTTTTTTAATACACACCTCCCATGGTGTGTTTTTAAAATTAGGTAGTGCAGGGGGAGGAGTGCAGGAGGGCGATCGCCTGCGGCGGAATACCCGCGGGCATCGCCAGCATCATAAACAATTATTATATTACAACATTAGTTTATTTATAAAATACACACCACCAAGGGTGTGTTTTTTTTATTCAGCAAATGCTGAAATCAGGCAATGCAGGGGTTAAAAATTCTGGGGGGGGCAGTGCAGGAGGGCGATCGCCAGCGGGGGAACACCTGCTGGGATCACCCGCGTCAGTGCTGATTCCCAGCCGCATAGCGGCGCTCGGGAATCAGCATTAGCCATTACACTGTTAAGCGCGCCCCCCGGCCAATAGGAGTCCAGGGGGGTGGGTGTAACTTATAATAGCTTATGCTGATTCCTGGGCGCCGTCATGCTGCACGGCTGTCCCCGGGGAATCAGTTAGTAGCATCTTCCAGGGTTGCTGACAGCGCTGGCTACCCCAGAAGATTTCCGGGCATATCACTAACGAGGTTAAGGTAGCTGGTGGCTGTTCCTGCAGCACTAAGGGTGTGTACACACGGTGAGATCCTTGCTATGCCCGATTTTCACTTTGCGATTTCCCCTGAACTCCCTGGAGCCCAGCACCACCGATTTTGACTAACTTTTCTTGAGATCTGGACTATATGTACTTACGATTTTGGCTTATGTGAGATTTTGGCTTATTTGAGATTTAATTTACACGTGAGATGAACTAGATAGCACACCGATCTAGCAAGGATTGACGGGACTGCGTACCGGGATCGCAAGTGGCATAACACCTTGCAATTTGCACTAACTTTTCTTGCGATTTTGACTATATAGTCAAATCGAAAGAAAAAATCTCACCATGTGTACACACCATAAGTCACACCAAATAACTGGTTAAACAAGAACTCTCTCTATTTGCTCCAAGCTGACTGCTGAGGTGAAAGTTCTGTTCACTGTGCTGCTCAGGTAAACTAATGCTGTTGCTGAGGTAAAAGTACAACTCAGGATACTGCTTTACCTGCCGATTAGAGCCGCCACCACTATTCCGACTCCCGGCTCTATCAAACACTGCCCGCTGTCACCACTCCGACTCTGGCTCTGTTCAACGCTGTCGCTGGCTCTGTCACCTCAGGGCTCAGTCTCGCTATGACTGCTGTGCTGCATCCCTCCCTGGAATCACCGCAGCATTGTCACCTCTGGTAACCTGGCCACCCAGTGATCTCATTTTACCAAAACAGTAATAGAAGCAGAGTTTTCAAATAAACTTAAATTAATTAAACAACTCTCCAAACCTCATTTGCCACAAATAAAATGATATTCTCTATTCCTTGGCCCGTTGTAGTAATAAGGGGAAATAGAATAGTCTTTTCTCTTTAATTTTACTGGGAATCAGAACACTGTGATTTTCAGTGCAGAGAAGTGGGGGGTGGCGTCCTGTCACATGGGGAGGGCGGTACTTAACTGGACCCATTGACACCGTGGGTGGGGGGGGGGGGGGGGGGTAGTGGTGGTTCTGCCAGGGTATCTGTTACCACCAGGGAGTGAGGGAGTTGAGACAAGAGGGTTCTTATACCACTAGGGGAATATTTGTGATGTAGGTATGTTTCTTTAAATACATTTTTTAAATAGATCTTTAAAAATGCTTTTTAAACTATTACATAAACAAAAGACCTTTTCTGCGCGGTTTTGGGGGATAAAAATTGTTAAAAAGAGTTAGAGAAGGCGGATGAGGAAGAATCCATGTCATACTTATAGGTTTAATTGTGTGGTGTGGGACAAGATTTGCTTTTTTATGACTGGCTGCCACCAGCACTGGTTTTGCCTATTACATTGACCATAAATAATTTAAATTGGTCCTGGACCACCAATCCAAGGCACTCCGGTAAGTGACCTCAGGAACCCCAGGGTGCCACTGAACGGGTGTAGTAGTGTATGCCGGCGGCCGGGCTCCCGGCGACCAGCATACCGGCGACGGAATCCCGACCGCCGGCATACCGACAGCTGGGCGAGCGCAAATGAGCCCCTTGCGGGCTCGCTGCGCTCGCCACGCTATTTATTCTCCCTCCAGGAGGGTCGTGGACCCCCAAGAAAGAGAATAAATGTCGGTATGCCGGCGGTCGGGATTTCGGCGCCGGGATGCTGGACGTCGGGAGCCCGGCCGCCGGCATACAGAAGACCACCCCCACTGAACACAGTTTGAGAACCTGTGGTCTAGGGAATAACTGATTTATTTTCGGGAAATGAAAAAATAAGAAACCTTGCCAAGTCTTTTATCTACTATATTTTACATGATAGTGAAATAACTGCTTTGTGATTATCCCGCATGAAGCTCCCCCTTATTAGCATAGATATTTTAGGTTTGACTACAGTATATTCAGAAAATGTTAATTGAATGTAATGGAGTAGGATCAAGTGTTCCAGAACTGTGCAAGGCAATTACACAGCTATGCTCTGCGATTATACTCCCAGTAGTAACACACTAACATAACACTATAATAAAAGTTGCCAGTAGGGAGTCTGTATTATACAGGATTAGCAGAAAGACATCTGTTTTGGACATGATTTACAATTTAGTGATAAATCTCAGGAGAGCAATGTCATGGATGGTATATCCCCCAGTTTTGACATCGCTTTATATAAATTAATTCCTTGCTGCGTTTATTCGAGGTGGGGGTTGTGCGAGTTACGGATTTTTCCCGTTTGACGGACCGTGCTGGAGAAGACAAATTCAATAGGCATTCTAGTGGTCATGTTTCTAGTGCAGTGTGGGGTGATCCTGTTGAGAGGAACAAATATTTACTTTATATGATGGGCAGATTAGGATGTTCAATGTAGAATGCGGGGTAGCTGCTTTCATGCACCTGGTTCTGCAAACATAGAAAATTTAGATCATATACCATAGTGCAGGATATCCTAATAACTTTTAGTGGGTGGGGTCCATAGTTGCCCCCCCCCCCCCCATCTTCCCCACATCCTGGCCACTACATGCAGTATAGAGGGTGGAATGGAGCTGATGCACATGCCCAGTGGCAGCAGTTTTTTCTACCATATCTGTTGTGTGTGTCTATGGATCTGAGTGCTCAATCACCGCGTAAACTAATAGGGGTCGGCACAGCACTGGATTTGAAATCGCAAGGAGTTGTATATATACCCTTGCGAGTGGACCAACAGTGTGTAACAATAGAAGGATCCCTGATAGGGGTGCTTGATGTAAAAGTTGGTGGTGCTCCCAGAGTCAGCGGTATAAATGATAGTGTACAAAGAAAAAAGAAAGACTCTGTTGGGGCACACTTGATGGATATAAAATATGTTAAAACTTAACTTTTATTATGGTTAGTCATAAAAGAAGAATGAACACAGACTTACATACAAAAAACAGTCACCTTAGGTGGGGTTCAATGGTATTAGTATAAGGGGTTGACATGCCCCATGTTGCCACCAAGCAAATCGCTAAGTGTACATAACCAATTCCAATACGCCTCTGGTGAAAAATATTAAAATCAAAGATATGTATAATATCTTAGAATATCAGGAGTGTAATATTGTTATGGAGGAAAATGATTTTCAATAATAGTAGATATACTCCTTGATAATGGCTCCCTCTGTATTTGTTTTTGGTTGTGCTATTGAAGCTCAAGGGTCAATCATCGCACCAGAGAGAGAATCTGGTAAGTGGTTTACCGTGATTACTGGGCCTGCATATGTCTGATGTACTGTATTACATAAGCTGCACTTTGTTTGGGACAGACTATAACTTGCTACATGCTAATTATACATCCTTCATAGGCTGGTGACAATCGCTTTAAATTCAAACATTTAGAACTCCCCCCTCCGGAAATCCTGTGTTTGCCCCTAAGATCTTATTCGGAGGCCTCCTTGGTTTAATGGGAATTTTTTTTTAAACTTTATTTTTATTGATGTTTACATAATTTAAAGTCCTTATACAGAACCTCTTTTAGTCACCCAACATGGTCAGATGTTTGCACATCGGCCTCTATAGAGATCTGATTCCCAATAATATTGGTAAAGTAAAAGTAATATTAAATACTAAAGTAATATTAAATACTAAATAAGGAACCTAAATCCTTCATATCAACGGGTTGGGTACAGGATACCGGCAGTGAGGATGCATGGGGTCAGAATATCGACACTGGCATCCTGACTGCCAATATCCTGTCAGGTGTGAGCAACTGAACTAACCCTACTTTCCCTAAGCCTAACCCTACCTTCCCACATCCTAACCCTACCTTCCCACAGCCTAACCCTAACCTTTTCTTCCCACAGCCTAACCCTAACCCTACCTTCCCACAGCCTAACCCTAACCCTACCTTCCTACAGTCTAACCCTACTTTCCCACAGCCTACCCCTAACCCTTTCTTCCCACAGCCTAACCCTACCTTCCATCAGCCTAATCCTAACCCTACCTTCCCACAGCCTTACCCTAACCCTACCTTCCCACAGCCGAACGCTAACCCTATCTTCCCACAGCCTAACCCTACCTTCTCACAGCCTAATCCTAACCCTACCTTCCCACAGCCTAACCCTACCTTCCCACAGCCTAACCCTACCTTCCTACAGTCTAACCCTACCTTTCCACAGTCTACCCCTAACCCTTTCTTCCCACAGCCTAACCCTAACCCTACCTTCCCACAGCCTATGCCTAACCCTACCTTCCCACAGCATAACCCTACCGTCCCACAGCCTTACCCTAACCCTACCTTCCCACAGCCTAACTCTAACCCTACCTTCCCACAGCCTAACCCAACCTTCCCACAGCCTAACCCTACCTTCCCACAGCCTAACCCTAATCCTACCTTCCCACAGCCTAAGTCTAACGCTGCCTTCCCACAGCCTAACCCTACCTACCCACAGCCTAACCCTAACCTTACCTTCCCACAGCCTAACCCTACCTTCCCACCGCCTAAGTCTAACCCGGCCTTCCCACAGCCTAACCCTACCTTCCCACAGCCTAACCCTACCTTCCCATAGCCTAACCCTAACCTTACCTTCCCACAGCCTAACCCTACCTTCCCACTGCCTAACCCTACCTTCCCACAGCATAAGCCTAACCCTACCTTCCCACAGCCTAAGCCTAACCCTACCTTCCCACAGCCTAACCCAACCTTCCCACAGCCTTACCCCAACCCTACCTTCCCACAGCCTAACGCTAACCCTACCTTTCCATAGCCTAACCCTACCTTCTCACAGCCTAATCCTAACCCGACCTTCCCACAGCCTAACCCTACCTTCCCACAGCCTAAACCTAACCCTACCTTCCTACAGCATAACCCTACCTTCCCACAGCCTTACCCTAACCCTACCTTCCCACAGCCTAACTCTAACCCTACCTTCCCACAGCCTAACCCAACCTTCCCACAGCCTAACCCAACCTTCCCACAGCCTAACCCTACCTTCCCACAGCCTAACCCTAATCCTACCTTCCCACAGCCTAAGTCTAACCCTGCCTTCCCACAGCCTAACTCTACCTTCCCACAGCCTAACCCTAACCGTACCTTCCCACAGCCTAACCCTACATTCCCACCGCCTAACCCTGCCTTCCCACAGCCTAAGTCTAACCCAGCCTTCCCACAGCCTAACCCTACCTTCCCACAGCCTAACCCTACATTCCCATAGCCTAACCCTAACCTTACCTTCCCACAGCCTAACCCTACCTTCCCACCGCCTAACCATACCTTCCCACAGCATAAGCCTACCCCTACCTTCCCACAGCCTAACCCTACCTTCCCACAGCCTAGGCCTAACCCTACCTTCCCACAGCCTAACCCTACCTTCCCACAGCCTAAGCCTACCTTCTCACAGCCTAACCCTAACAGTACCTTCCCACAGCCTAACTCTAACCCTACCTTCCCACAGCCTAACCCTACTTTCCTACAGCCTAATCCTAACCCTACCTTCCCACAGCCTAACCCTACCTTCCCACAGCCTAAGCCTAATTCTATCTTCCTACAGCCTAGCCCTACCTTCCCACAGCCAAACCCTAATCCTACCTTCCCACAGCCGAACCCTACCTTCCCACCACCTAACCCTACCTTCCCACAGCCTAAGCCTAACACTACCTTCCCACAGCCTAACCCTACCTTCCCACAGCCTAAGCCTAACCCTACCTTCCCACCGCCTAACCCTAACCCTACCTTCCCACAAGCTAAGCCTTACCCTACCTTCCCACAGCCTAAGCCTAACACTACCTTCCCTAAGCCTAACCCTACCTTCCCACAGCCTAACCCTACCTTCCCACAGCCTAAACCTAACCCTACCTTCCCACAGCCTAACCCTGCCTTCCCACTGCCTAACCCTACCTTCCCTCTGCCTAACCCTACCTTCCCACAGCCTAAGCCTAACCCAACCTTCCCACAGCCTAACTGTACCTTTCCACAGCCTAACCCTAATCCTACCTTCCCACAACTTAACCCTAACCCTACCTTCCCACAGCCTAACCGTACCTTCCCGCCGCCTAACCCTACCTTCCCACCACCTAACCCTACCCCTACCTTTCCACAGCCTAAGCCTAACCCTGCCTTCCCACAGCCTAAGCCTACCTTCCCACAGCCTAACCCTACCTTCCCATAGCCTAACCCTAACCTTACCTTCCCACAGCCTAACCCTACCTTCCCACCGTCTAACCCTACCTTCCCACAGCATAAGCCTAACCCTACCTTCCCACAGCCTAAGCCTAACCCTACCTTCCCACAGCCTAACCCTACCTTCCCACAGCCTTACCTTAACCCTACCTTCCCACAGCCTAACGCTAACCCTACCTTCCCACAGCCTAATCCTACCTTCTCACAGCCTAATCCAAACCCTACCTTCCCACAGCCTAACCCTACCTTCCCACAGCCTAAACCTAACCCTATCTTCCTACAGTCTAACCCTACCTTCCCACAGCCTACCCCTAACCCTTTCTTCCCACACCCTAACCCTAACCCTACCTTCCCACAGCCTATGCCTAACCCTACCTTCCCACAGCATAACCCTACCTTCCCACAGCCTTACCCTAACCCTACCTTCCCACAGCCTAACTCTAACCCTACCTTCCCACAGCCTAACCCAGCCTTCCCACAGCCTAACCCTACCTTCCCACAGCCTAAGCCTAACCCTACCTTCCCGCAGCCATACTGTACCTTTCCACAGCCTAACCCTAATCCTACCTTCCCACAACTTAAGCCTTACCTTACCTTCCCACAGCCTAAGCCTAACACTACCTTCCCTAAGCCTAACACTACCTTCCCTAAGCCTAACCCTACCTTCCCACAGCCTAACCCTAACCCTACCTTCCCACAGCCTAACCCTGCCTTCCCACAGCCTAACCCTGCCTTCCCACTGCCTAACCCTACCTTCCCTCAGCCTAACCCTACCTTCCCACAGCCTAAGCCTAACCCAACCTTCCCACAGCCTAACTGTACCTTTCCACAGCCTAACCCTAATCCTACCTTCCCACAACTTAACCCTAACCCTACCTTCCCACAGCCTAACCCTACCTTCCCACCGCCTAACCCTACCTTCTCACAACCTAAGCCTAACCCTACCTTTCCACAGCCTAAGCCTAACCCTGCCTTCCCACAGCCTAAGTCTAACCCTACCTTCCCACAGCCTAACCCTACCTTTCCACAGCCTAACCCTACCTTCCCATAGCCTAACCCTAACCTTACCTTCCCACAGCCTAACCCTACCTTCCCACCGCCTAACCCTACCTTCCCACAGCATAAGCCTAACCCTACCTTCCCACAGCCTAAGCTTAACCCTACCTTCCCACAGCCTAACGCTAACCCTACCTTCCCACAGCCTAACCCTACCTTCCCACAGCCTAACCCTACCTTCCCACAGCCTAAGCCTACCTTCCCTCAGCCTAACCCTATCTTCCCACAGCCTAAGCCTAACTCTACCTTTCCACAGCCTAACCCTAACCCTACCTTCCCACAGCCTAACCCTGCCTTCCCACAGCCTAACCCTGCCTTCCCACTGCCTAACCCTACCTTCCCTCAGCCTAACCCTAATCCTACCTTCCCACAACTTAAGCCTTACCTTACCTTCCCACAGCCTAAGCCTAACACTACCTTCCCTAAGCCTAACACTACCTTCCCTAAGCCTAACCCTACCTTCCCACAGCCTAACCCTAACCCTACCTTCCCACAGCCTAACCCTGCCTTCCCACAGCCTAACCCTGCCTTCCCACTGCCTAACCCTACCTTCCCTCAGCCTAACCCTACCTTCCCACAGCCTAAGCCTAACCCAACCTTCCCACAGCCTAACTGTACCTTTCCACAGCCTAACCCTAATCCTACCTTCCCACAACTTAACCCTAACCCTACCTTCCCACAGCCTAACCCTACCTTCCCACCGCCTAACCCTACCTTCTCACAACCTAAGCCTAACCCTACCTTTCCACAGCCTAAGCCTAACCCTGCCTTCCCACAGCCTAAGTCTAACCCTACCTTCCCACAGCCTAACCCTACCTTCCCATAGCCTAACCCTAACCTTACCTTCCCACAGCCTAACCCTACCTTCCCACCGCCTAACCCTACCTTCCCACAGCATAAGCCTAACCCTACCTTCCCACAGCCTAAGCTTAACCCTACCTTCCCACAGCCTAACGCTAACCCTACCTTCCCACAGCCTAACCCTACCTTCCCACAGCCTAACCCTACCTTCCCACAGCCTAAGCCTACCTTCCCTCAGCCTAACCCTATCTTCCCACAGCCTAAGCCTAACTCTACCTTCCCACAGCCTAACCCTAACCCTACCTTCCCACAGCCTAACCCTGCCTTACCACAGCCTAACCCTGCCTTCCCACTGCCTAACCCTACCTTCCCTCAGCCTAACCCTACCTTCCCACAGCCTAAGCCTAACCCAACCTTCCCACAGCCTAACTGTACCTTTCCACAGCCTAACCCTAATCCTACCTTCCCACAACTTAACCCTAACCCTACCTTCCCACAGCCTAACCCTACCTTCCCACCGCCTAACCCTACCTTCTCACAACCTAAGCCTAACCCTACCTTTCCACAGCCTAAGCCTAACCCTGCCTTCCCACAGCCTAAGTCTAACCCTACCTTCCCACAGCCTAACCCTACCTTCCCATAGCCTAACCCTAACCTTACCTTCCCACAGCCTAACTCTACCTTCCCACCGCCTAACCCTACCTTCCCACAGCATAAGCCTAACCCTACCTTCCCACAGCCTAAGCTTAACCCTACCTTCCCACAGCCTAACGCTAACCCTACCTTCCCACAGCCTAACCCTACCTTCCCACAGCCTAACCCTACCTTCCCACAGCCTAAGCCTACCTTCCCTCAGCCTAACCCTATCTTCCCACAGCCTAAGCCTAACTCTATTTTCCCACAGCCTAGCCCTACCTTCCCACAGCCAAACCCTAATCCTACCTTCCCACAGCCTAACCCTACCTTCCCACCGCCTAACCCTACCTTCCCACAGCCTAAGCCTAACCTTCCCACAGCCTAACCCTACCTTCCCACAGCCTAAGCCTAACCCTACCTTCCCACCGCCTAACCCTAACCCTACCTTCCCACAACCTAAGCCTTACCCTACCTTCCCACAGCCTAAGCCTAACACTACCTTCCCTAAGCCTAACCCTACCTTCCCACAGCCTAACCCTACCTTCCCACAGCCTAACCCTAACCCTACCTTCCCACAGCCTAACCCAACCTTCCCACAGCCTAACTGTACCTTTCCACAGCCTAACCCTAATCCTACCTTCCAACAACCTAACCCTACCTTCCCACAGCCTAATCCTACCTTCCCACCGCCTAACCCTACCTTCCCACAACCTAAGCCTAACCCTACCTTTCCACAGCCTAAGCCTAACCCTGCCTTCCCACAGCCTAAGCCTAACCCTACCTTCCCACAGCCTAACCCTAACCCTACCTTCCCACAGCCTAACCCTACCTTCCCACAGCCTAAGCCTAACTCCACCTTCCCACAGCCTAACCCTAACCCTTTCTTACCACAGTCTATCCCTATCCCTACCTTTCTACAGCCTAACCTTAACCCTACTTTCACACAGCCTAACCCTAACTCTCACCTCCCACAGCCTAATCCTAACCCTCCCCGTCGTACTTACATTCAGGATTCTGGCATCTGCATTCTGAGAGGTGCCAGAATTCTGACGCCGGTGTTCTGACCGTGAGCATCCCGTCTGTCGGGGTGGCAACTACATCCCATATCAACATCTCTCTATGGATGTCTGTTGCTGGCTTTTAGAATATCTTAAATACTGTATACATATATTTGCTTGGATGATACTGTATGTTCTATAAATATTTTGCTTCTACCGTCAAGGATTATCCTAAGTATATTTAAATATTGTTTTATCCCCATGTTCTGAGAAGTTCTATTTTTAATTTATAATTTCAGGATGCAGCTGATTCAGAATCCCTAAAGTTTAACCCAAGGCCCGGAAAGGTAAATCCAGCATTTTTTCCCATTCCTTATTTATTTTACCAATACACTGCTGAATGCTATAGAACAAAGATGAACTGCTGAACATTTTGTCAATAGTGCACACACTGCACAATTTTTTAGATCGATCCAGGAATTGGGACAGAGGGTGTGGCCATGTCACAATGTGGGTGTGTCCTTACCCCAGGGTGTGTGTCTAGTGCACATTAAGTACCAAGCTTTCTCTTAACCCCCTCATCTCCACTTACCCTTTCATTAGCACATGCACCAGTATAATGTGCACTTGGCGGAGGGACAGACTTGTCAGCAGGTGGGATGGCAGACACAGTATAAAAGTGGGACAGGTTGTCTGCGGTAGAGTAAGAAACAAATGGCATTTTACTGTACAGGTATTTAGTCTGTCTTCCACAAAGAGCCCATTGTCAATGAAGCATTGTCTGCCTGGTTCAGCCCTGATGGACATCCCTCATTATGTTTGGTTCTTTTAAGTATGTACATTAAATGTTTTTCCAAAAATCCTGGACAGAGTTCTGCTACATTGGAAATGGCCTAACCATTATTTTGTTTGCTGCAGAAATTAAATGCCACCTCTAATGTAACTTTAACTTTTTGGACAATTCCTCCTCTTTTGCCCCTCTTCATTTTGTTATCTGAGGCCAGGAGCCATTTGCAGCAGCTGTATCTCGCAACATAGGAGGGTTTTAGGAGCGCTTATAGGTTAGAATCACTGCTTTACAGTGCTATGGGCTATGAGCCATAGGTTCAATTCAAATTGGGCACAATGGGTATGCAGTTTGTATGTTCTCCCCAAGTTCACATTGTTGTATGTTCTGTTTCTAAGATTCTGGATTTCGGTGCCACTGGTGCCCCAGTTTGTTACAGTGGGAGTTGTATATAAATATTTATAAATCTACAAGAGGACTGAAACCATACGTTTTACATTTTTATCTGGAATTTTTGCAAATCTTTGTTATCTATTTGCAACATATCACTGCTCCCCCTTACTTGACAGAGGAGAGAAAGCAGCAGGGAATCTTAGTCTAGTGACCGACTTACTGTGAATCACAGTGTCTTATAAGGAATTGTCTTACGAATGAAAAGAGCAATTAGACAGGTCCTGGGGGAAAGACACTTTACTCTTCAAAAATAAGGTCATAGCATGGTAATGCTGCTGCGGGACTAATTCTTTATGCTTCTGTGTGCTCCAGTGCCCTTAAATTAATATAACATTGGGAAGCTGTTATTCATTCTTCCTGATGACTATCAAGTGCAATATTCACATGAAAGTTATACTGCTGATGCTTTGTAGATAGAAAGAATGATTGTATTTAGTGCTGGACTTGCACTACTTAACCTCTCTTCCTCTCCTGCCTACCTTTGATCACAGCCCTATACATTGTAAGGTGTCCACTATACACTAAAGGGACAATGTTACGTCAGGTCAAGCACCAGTTTGCTTCTAAAAACAGCTATCCCAACATGGGGCCTGATCCATGTTTGTAAGCGAAGCAAAAAAGCAAGCAACTGGGCAAAACCATGTTTCCCAGCATGTGGGGCAGATGTAACATGTGCAGAGAGTTAGATATGGCTGGGGTGTGTTCAAATTGAAATCTAAATTGCAATGTAAAAATAACGCTGTCCAGTATTTGTGGGCTACATGCAAACGTAACCAGTATTTACCCTGCACAGAAAAAAATATAACCCACCCAAATTTTAATCTCTCTGCACATGTTACATCTGCCCCACCTGCAGTACAACATGGTTTTGCCTAGTTGTGTGCTCTTTTGCTTTGCTAACAAACATAGGCCCACAGTGCCTTAGTTATGTTACCCATGTGATCTGTGTATGCACATTGTTGAATAATATGGACTAGAAACAGAGAATTTGACGGCAGATAAGAACCACTTGGCCCATCTAGTCCGCCCTAAACACATGTACATGCACACACTTACACACTAGGTTTATTTTTGGGGTTTGAGCAAATTAACCTATTAGTATATTTTTGGATTGTGGGAGGAAATCGGAGTACCTGGTGGAAACCCATGCAAGCATGGGGAGAATATACAAACTCCACACAGTTAGGGCCATGGTGGGAATCGAACCCATGACCTCATTGCTATCAGTCTTTATTGCTAAACCATTCAGTAAAGCAGATATGCAATAATCAAAGCATCTCATACTGGCCCAGATTTATCAGATTATACAGACAATTTTCAGTATTCAATTGTGGTTGGGCACCCGTGAATGTCACGCCCAAACACACAGGGTTTAGCCGCATAAAATGGGTAAACCAATCTCCAGACTGGCTTTGGGCGTCCAAATCAGTGACGTGCGGTGGGGTGAGGCAGAGCCTTTCCTGTCATACTAACGTTTGTGCCAGAGTTTTGACTGCATAAAGTATATGAAAAATACAAAGAATATGTTTGAAATATCTTCTTTGCATTATTCTGATCATTTTTATATCCAAAACTCTGGAGTAAAAAGTCTATGGCAGGGGAGGCAGTGCCTCACCTGGCTAACTTATCCGCACATCTCTAATCAAAACTCACCACATTTCCAGGAGTTTATACTGCTGCACCTGTGTATAATGTCCAGATGTACGTTTTGGCTCATATATTGCATGTAAATCTGACTCTGATGCTAGCCAGTGCCTCCTGAGCCATTTAGATCACCGCACGTCCCTGGTCCAAATTGCTAAGTTTGCACACATTTTTTCTTGCTCTTCAGGAGGCTGCAAGAAAACGTGTGTCCCCCCCCATGGCTACTGGGCGCCCGAATTGTAGAACAATTGAATTGCTGCTATAGAAGGGAAGAGGAAGGTAGTAGGGAAATTATATAAAGCAAAATAGCATATTGTCTTTATGAAATACATTTAATCTAAAAGTGTAATAGCTGCACTTGCGATTAGCTTCTTTGAGGTCACACTCATCCATATGATGTCATACAGAAGTACGAGTTCGGTGGCTGTGAGGAATGCCGGCCAAACTCGGACGTTTTTTTAAAAAGGCATTAATGTAGAAGACATGGTTTAGCCTTGTACGTGTTTGCTCTTTTAAAACAAATGTCTGAGTTCGACCAGCATCCCGCATGGCTAGTGGAACTGGCGAGCACTATAGTCATTGCTACTCATTACCATAAGCACTGCAGACCACAACACCACTGTGCCCAAAGCATTTAGTTGACCTGATCTTACCTTATTGAGTTTTCCTTGAGAAATTTGCCTTTAATGTATATAAAAGCTGATTGTTTCATCACTGCCACATTGCATACTAATCTACCCTTTTCAGTGTCAGGAGAGCCAGAAGTTGATTACAAAACACCAACATAATTAACTTGTTCTGTTAAATACTCATCATCAACAAATTGCTTTGCAAAACAAGCGACTCGTCTGAAAGTTCAAGATGTCGCCTTTGTGATCTTTACACAACATGCCAAATTAACATTTTATTAGTAAACTACAAAGGAGGATGCTAATGTGCCACTGGCTGGTAATAAATAACGCTTAATTTATTCCAGACTGATTTATCTTTTCCTACAACAGAAGAGAGGAGTGAGGGTGGGGATTAGTCATGTTTCTGAGCGAATACTTCAATGCTGGCTTGGTCTCAGTATGTCCGGGATGAGAAGCATTTAATTCTCTTCCTTTACTGAGCATCATGGGAAATGTAGTTCAACAACAGTATGTCTGATTTAACGATTCTATAATTTTTTTATGCCATCAAATCAACCACATAATTATTTATTCTACCATATCAACTCAATTATTATAACAGGGTTTTATATAGTGCATACATATTACACAGCACTGTACAGTGCCTCTGTAACAGAGGTCATCCACATCAGTCCCAATGCACGCAATGAAGAAGGCGAGGTGCTTGGTTGCATAGGGAGAGGAATCAGTGTCAGTAAGCAAGAAGCAATAATTCCACTGTATAGGACATTGGTACGGCCCATCTAGAAAACTGTAAGTTCTGGAGGCCATAACTCTGGAAGGAGACTATACAAGGAAGGGTACCTTAAATGGTACATGGCCTACATCACAAAACTTACACGGAAAAACTAAGAGATCTTAATATATATAATTTGAAGCAGAGAAGGGAAAGGGGGGACATGATATAATATATCAAGGTTTTTAATAAGGTACAAGAGGGAGACATTCTTTAAATTAAGATAAGTATTAGAACACAAGGACATGCACGGAAACTGGAGGTAGGTAGGTTCAAAGGAAACTTGAGGAAAAATTACTTAACAATAGGGTTGTGGATAGTTGGAATAGCCTCCCATCAGAGGTGGTAGAGGCTAAGACAGTAGAGCAATTGAAACATGTTTGGGATAGGCATAAGGATATCGTTACAATGAACTAAGAATAAAATAGGGTTTGAGGTGGCCAAAATTGGCAGACAAGATGGGCCAAGTGGTTCTTATCTGCTTTCAAATTCTATGTTTCTATTTCCCTGCCCCAGTGGAGTTTTCACTCTATATTCCCTACTACGTGGACACACACATACACAAGTGTTCATGTTTTTGTGAGAGGCCAGTTAACCTACCTGTATGCTTTTGGATTGTGGGAGGAAACCAGAGCACTCAAAAGAAATCAACACATACAGACTCCGCACAGATAGGTCCTTGGTGGGAATCAAGCCCTTGACCTCAGTGCTATGGGGCATTAATGCTAGGCACTACGCCAGGGGTAGGGAACCTCAGGCCCGAGGGCCGTATAAGGCCCTCAGCCACTTGATCCGGCCCGGCCAGGCTCACCTAAACGAGAGGAGATGCCGAGCGCCCGCTGAGATTTTACCACCAGCGGGCGCCCCGGCTCCTCAGCAGGAGCTCACTCTTGTGCTCCAGCTTCTGGCTCAGGCAGTGTACATGTGTGGCTCTGCGGCGCTATGGGAGAGACGTCATGACATCTCTCCCATAGTTCCGAGGAGAGGGAGGGCAGCGGTTCGGAAGCAGGAGCAGGGCTGGTGAGCATTGTGTTTTTTTTTCTCCTTTTAATGTGTGTGTGTGTAAGCGGCGCTACTAGGGGGCATATTTAATGGGGCATAACTACAGGGGGCATATCTAATGGGGCATAACTACAGGGGGCATATTTAATGGGGCATAACAACTGCCGGGGCATATCTAATGGGCCAAAACAACTGACAATGGGCATATCTAATTGGTCATAACAACTGAATGGAGGCAAATCTAATCGGGCATAACAAGTGATTGGGGGCATAACCACTGACTGGGGGCAGGCTAATTTTTAAGTTGATGATTTTTGTATGGCCCCCGAAGGATTTTATAAATGTCCAAATGGCCCTTGGTCGAAAAAAGGTTCCCCACCCCTGCACTACGCCAACAGTACTGATTGTTAAAACCTATGCTACATACTGTATCCTGTTAGATAGGATCTTTATGGAGTTTAAATTATGGAAAAAAAAGCACTGCAATAAATTTCGGGGTGGGGAAAATGATATGTCCTGGCAAAGTAAAATACAGGAGGCTCATTATCCATGATATATGTGCAGGATAGCAATTCACTTGTCATTGTCAATTAATAGTTTGTTATTTAGAATACTTTTTTCGAAGAGTAAGGTATTCACTGTTCTGCATACACACACAGAACTGACATAACATTTTCAGTTTGGAAGACGACCTCAACCTTATTGCTACTGAATTTTGGTGGTTGTCATCCTGCAAACAGTAATAATGATAAAAAAAATAGTTAACAGAGAAAGTGGGAGGCGACTGACATTAAGTCACCCATGACTCAAAAACTATATTGATAATCCAGTATATATTTTTGTAGAGAATGAAGAGTTTTAATAACACCTTGATTCCCAAATGCTACGTGAGCTGTCTTGTCTATCAAGGAAGTTGGTTAATATTTTCTTTCTGTTGTATACAGCTGAGCATCCTCTTCTCTTTGACACCCTTCACTCCCATGGCCTCTTCTCCTGGCTCACCAGCGCTGAGGTCACGGGTTCAATTCCCACTATGGCCCCAACTGTGTGGAGTTTGTCCATGCGCTTGCGTAGGTTTCCTCTGGGTACTCCGGTTTCCTCCCACAATCCAAAAATATATTGGTAGGTTAAGTGGCTCCAAACAAAATTAACCCTAGAGTGAAAGTGTGTGCATGTACGTGTGGTAGGGAATATAGACTGTAAGCTCCCGTGGGTCAGGGACTGATATCAATGGGCAAATGTTCTCTGTAAAGCGCTGCAGAATATATGTGCGCTATATATATAACTGGTAATAGATTCTCACCTCCTACGTTTCTGCATGCTCCCTTAGTGCCTCAACTGATGACACATCCACCCCTCTACCTCTTCTGTCTGTCGGGTTCCTGAGCCCTCTCCTTTTTCTCTTTTTATATTCCTTCTCTTGGAGAGCAACTTTGGCTTCCTCTACTCCCCCTATTTTGATGACACACATCTACCTCTCTTACCATGACCACTATCCCATCTGTTCTGCTGACTCTCTGTCATCTTCACCTGTATTTCTGGGCTCTAGTTAAAACTCAACATGTCTATAATAGATCTTACCATCTAGCCCTCCTCTTAGTTGCACTGCCCGTCTTGTAGTCTTGCTCCACTAATGACAACATCACAATCTCTTATGCTCCGCAAGCCTACTGCTATGGTGCCCTCCTCAAGTCTGCCTTCTGCTTCAGCCACTCATCCAGTCTCTTGTGCTATCTTATTGTCTCCTCCAAAGAAACATTACCAGATTATGCCTCTTTCACATTCTGGACATTATCATAACTCTTATCCAAGCTACTCACCCTCACCTAAGTGCTCACCTACTCCCCTTCCTCCCCCCTTCATGTGTTTCTGGCCTATCTCCATCTTTCCTCTGCCTCTGACCTTCATCTCTCCTCCCCTCTGAATGACAACCATCTCTCTCTGTCCCACCTCCAAGACTCCTCCTCTGCTGCTCTGTACTTACAGAATGCCTCAAAATCCACCTCTTCACCATAGTCTATGACCATTTCACAGTGAGAGCAGTCTGGCTGCAAATCAGAATACATGACCTTTACTCTGATTCGGTGCCAACTGCCATGTTCTAGTGAAGAGCTAGGTCTTGTGAGAGACACTAAGAGGTCTATTTACTAAGCCTTAGATGGAGATAAAGTGGACGGAGATAAAGTACCAGCCAATCAGCTCCTAACTGTCATTTTTCAAACACAGCCTGTAACATGGCAGTTAGGAGCTGATTGGCTGGCACTTTACCTCCTTCCACCCAAGGTTTAGTAAATACACCCCTAATACGGGGGACGATGTGTTGTTACAGGTGACGACGATCTGCTACAATGAGTTTAGATATATGAGACAACTGTATACATTGTTCTATAGTAAATCATTTTAGTGAGTACTCTTTGGCAAAAATTGTGCACAGTCTAAATAAATCCTTATTTGACGTTTTAAAGACATGACTGTAGTTTCATGTGGAGAAGACAGTTTAATGTATTTTTTATGATGAAAGAACCAGCATGTGATGTCTACGTCAGTGCCAAATCATGTTTTCTTAACTAAATGCAGATGACCCTGTCAGACATATTAGATCTTGAGAACAAGATTGAACTAAAGAGTGACGTTCTTGATGCAGCATCCTGGGAGTTTCCAAATGGAGTAAATATCCGGGTCATCAGAGGATGGTAAGGAACATGCACAATATTTTCTGAGCTGCAATCTATGGGCCTAATTCAGACCTGATCGCTCGCTAGCGTTTTTTGCACCGCTGCGATCAGGTCAGAACTGCGCATGCGTATGCACCACAATGCGCAGTCGCGTTGCGTGGGTACATAGCCGCTCGTTGCTCTGCGATGGGTTTGTGCGAAGAATCCATTTGCACGGGCGATCGCAAGGAGATTGACAGGAAGAAGGCATTTGTGGGTGGCAACTGACCGTTTTCTAGGAGTGTTTGGAAAAACGCAGGCGTTCCCAAGCGTTTGCAAGGCTGGGTGTCTGATGTCAATTCCGTTCCCGGACAGGCTGAAGTGATCGCAGCGGCTGAGTAAGTCCTGGGCTACTCAGAGACCGCACAAGATCTTTTTGTACCGCTCGGCTGCACGTGCGATCGCACACTTGCACAGCTAAAATACGGCGACTATGCGAACGCAGAACTGCAAAGAGCAGCTAGCGAGCGATCAGGTCTGAATTAGGCCCTATATACGTGACAGCTGGTAGCCAGGACAGCTTCTTGCATGGATATAGTTTATTCTGAATGAGTATCCATTTCTATTATATAAGTGTTGCAATCTGTATTTACCTTTCATGTAGAACTCACATTACATTAAATAAGCGGAGTTATTTACTTCTCATACTTTTATGTAGTTGTAGCCTCTATGTATAAGCATCAATAATAGTTTGGGCCCACTACAGCTTATCCCTCTGGAAAACACAGCAGGTTTTCATGGATCCTGAAATATTTAGGATCATGGAAAAGAAAACGTTTGTAACATGGCAGGTAATTTATATCACAGCCATTATTAATGTCATTTATTTTGTAAAACACTTTTTTTAATGTCACCGTCATGATGTCATGGAAGTCATTGTAAAAAGACATTAGAAAATGTTGGTTCCAGAGCAGCCTGCAGCCAACCAGGCCATCAGTATGCCCATAGCAGCAGAAGATGAGTGTCCTGACTCTGTGGGAGGCAGAGGACTGGTCACACCTGTGATTACATTACTGAAGACAGGGCTGTGTGTAACACGGACAGCATCATAGGGGAGGAGGGGAGGCGTGGAGTTTGGTGGTGGAAGGAACAGAAGAAGGGCAGATGTATTAACCTGGAGAAGGCATAAGGAAGTGATAAAGCAGTGATAAGTGCAAGGTGATAACGCACCAGCCAATCAGCTCCAATATGCAAATTGACAGTTAGGAGCTGACTGGCTGGTGCATTATCACCTTGCACTTATCACTTCCTTATGCCTTCTCCAGGCTTAATACATCTGCCCCAGAGTCAAGTAACAACATAAACTAGTGCTATATAAGTGCTACAGCCCCACCTCTGGACTGAAGCTGCCACTATATATATGGGGGACATGTACCCCTTTTCCACTAGCTCAAAAAACACGGGTAAATGCACGGGGGGGCGCATTTACCCGTGTTTTTTGCAAGTGGAAAAGGGTAAACCCGGATCAAGTGATCCGGGAATCCTACCCTGGTAGCTAGCCGGGTTGAACACGTGTTCAACCCGGCTAGCTGTCTAGTGTGAGCGGGAGCCGTGTCGAGGTGACACGGCTCCCGTTCACAGTGCATAGGGAAGGCGGCGCTGGGAGATCATGTGATCTCCCTGCGCCGCCCCTGCCGTGTCACTAGAAGCGTCACCAACCCGGCATTTGCCAGGTTGTGACTGCTAATGGGAAAGGGACCGAGCACGGGTCGCAGCAGGGGGCGGCTCCCGTGTCAGGCTCCCGGCTGCGACCCGTGCTCGTTAGTGGAAAAGGGGTATAGTCTAAATTCTGCATGGCTCAATGGGGTCAATTCGGCTAGCAGGCGTGATACGTGGGTATATTAGGCATATATGGTTCCCCCGGTATTGTGGCAACATTGCAGATTTTTGTGCACACCTCTATGGCAGCGAACTGAAATCCAGACGTATGTGCAAAGTGGAATCACGTTCCAGAATGTGATCTGCATTTTTTTGAATTAATCCCAATGTTGGGAGGTAGGTATATGCGGGACTGTCGAATCCGTTTTTTATTGAATATGTTGATTTCCGGCACCCACTTGCCGGAATTCGACGGTCGAATTGTGTCGAATTAAAAAACGGGCGAAAAATTGCCGGGATTCGCCGCTAATTGCATATACCCCATGGTCTTACATGGCTCGTATCACACTGGTGCAGGCTAGCTGCGCAGTCAGACTCCCCTCTATAAAACCTAAGTGCATGCATCTGATGTGTTTTCTCATACTTTACTACATTCCTGCTCTACTAATCTGTGTGCCACAATAGAGAACCCGGCCCTCTGCCGACCCTCCTGACCATCCTTCTATCCAAAGCATTTAGACATCCGTGTTATATTAGATAAACGTTTGCAAAAAGCCATTCTCAGATTGTAACCATACCTATAAATTGTAAGCTTGTGAGCAGGGCCATCTTACCTCTTTGTCTGTCTGTTATTACCCAATCTTGTTTTATTACTGATTTTTCCTAATTGTAAAGTGCAATAAAATATGTGGGCGCTATATGTTTATGTTAATAATAAATAAGGAATTCTTACATCACCAATTGTGTACTTGGTTCCACCGTGGGCAGCACCTCAGACCGCCCATCTCGGACCACACATAGCAGGGGGAAGTGGCAGGTTGAGCTGCTGAGCCCCGGGGACAGCCAGCCAGCACACATTATATAACACACAGTAAAGGTACTTTAAATTTATATACGAGACTTAACCTGCCAACCACCCAATCCTCCCTGCTACATGTGGTCTGAGCTGCAGTCCAATGGCAGAAGCTGCCACTGGCTGAGACATAAATGCAGGGGTGTCTTGACCGTTTTCAGGGAGCGACTCAGGCTGCGACTGCAATCCCGTACACAGAAAACATGGAGTCGACATCTCAGTTCTCACGGGCATGCTCAGAACTTCTCAGATAACCGAATGATCTGCTCTGTATGCAGCCGCTAGGATTGGCAAAGCCGCCGGTGGGCATCTCAGTACAAATCAAGGTGTCTGCGGCATTTGCATATTTTCGCACAGCCAATGCGTACGGGATCGCAGCTGCAAGTGAATTATCGTACATTTCTTAATTAGATCCTAGGCCTTTATGGAGGGATTATAATCTAGATTTGATAACAATGAAATTAACGGTATTTAAACGGGTGTGGTTCATCAAATTGACAGTGTCTAGGTCGACAATGTTTAGGTCGACCACTATAGGTCTACAGTCACTAGGTCGACATGGATGGAAGGTCGACAGGGTTTCTAGGTCGACATGTGCTAGGTCGACAGGTCTAAAGGTCGACATGAGGATTTATTTATTTTTTGGTGTCGTTTTCTTTGTAGAGTGACCGGGATCCCAAATTAGTGCACCGCGTCCCCTCGCATGGCTCGCTTCGCTCGCCATGCTTCGGGCATGGTGCCTTCGCTCCGCTACCGCTTCGCTCGGCACACTTTATCGTTACAGTCGTAGTCCACGTGGATCGTTAAGTATGAAAAAATTCAAAAAAAGAAAAAAAATGTGAAAAACTCATGTCGACCTTTAGATCTGTCGACCTAGCACATGTCGACCTAGAAACCCTGTCGACCTTCCATCCATGTCGACCTAGTGACTGTCGACCTATAGATGTCGACCTAAACATTGTCGACCTAGACACTGTCGATCTTCAGACCGGATCCCATTTAAACAGCCATGATCGTCCATTGTTACTATGGTAACAAATTATGTCTGAAAAGTGAAATTCAAACACAAAATCCGCACAGTGGATGTCGGATAAATCTGCTTTTACCATTCACAGCACCTAGTACAATAAGCATCTGTCACCTGTGAAATATTTGACACTTCCCATAGAGATGCTCTTTGCTGCACTTAATAAGGGTGGTAAGCGTCAGTATTTATGGCTTGGCTTCAGAGTGACCACTTCATCTTTCTCTAATATTGTCTGGAATGTGTTTATTGCATGCAAGTATTTATGGCTTTGCTTTCAGAGGAAATTGCTTATTTTCCTTGTTGGCTGTGTTTACAAAAATAACAGTTTAGGAACAGAGGAGAGAAGCAGAGATACAGAAAGACAGACTGTCTGTCCCGGCATGTACAGAAAATAAAAATACAGCCAGTACTATCCACTAGTGTAAGCCATTTATTTGTTCTTCTAGTTATTACTAACAGATCAGATACATAATTCTACTTGTGTTTGTTGCCTGGACAGCAGTATTCAGCACCACCACAGGCAGGGAGGTGTACTGCACCCTAATTCTGCCATTTCAATAATGATTGATTTATTTGCAGGATATTCCCCAAAAGAAGCAGTTTTCAGGGGATACCCGCAAATATTAAGGATCCCCAGAATGTATGAAACAGAGATCACACCAGATATCTCCATGTCTGCCCTGGCGGTCTGTTCATTTCCGACAACAACCCCAGCCCCCTTAGGCCAGAAACACCACACTCTTGGCCCAATATGTAATTTCAGAACAAATTAGAACGACATATTGGCCAGATCGGGCAGTGTGTACCCGTGATTTGTACTCTCCAGTGGTCATTAGCGATGTCACCTGTTCAGCCTTGCTGCAGGGTCAACCAGAAGGTATTGCTAATGATGCCATGCTGCAAAATGCTGCGACGTTGTCAGATTTACCAAGCTATTCCAGAGTTTGACCCGGCAGCTAACGCCATCTGGAGATGGCATTAGCCTGTTGTAGCCTATGGGCTACATTTCACAAAACTTACCAGGTGAGGGTTCCTCCAGATCCCTCCCTGGCATTGGCCACAACAGATGCACAATACCCTTCAACTGTACCTTTTTGGCAGGTACAGTACCTTTTTTATGGTCTGTACTTGCTAAAAAGGGCTTTGTACCGATTTTTTGACTCTCCAAATTAACATTGAAAGTATAGGAAAGGGCCTTTTACCAGAGACCACACCCCCTTTCCTAATTTGTACCTGTTTTCATGTGTAAAATGGGCCTAATTCAGGACTGATCGCTAGCAAGCGATTTTTGCCACCTACAGGGGGAGGGTATTTTAGCTGTGCATGTGTGCCTACGTATGTGTAGCAGAGCTGTACAAGCTTTTTGCAAAAAGTGTGAAAAATAATTTTGGACTGTGCACACTTAAGCAAGGAGGGCAGTTTCATGTTAATGAGCAGCAAAGTCTTTAATTAGTAGGTTTGAACTCCGGTGACACAAACAAAATGACATGGGTCACTCAGACGAGGGTATTTTATTTAATAGAGTTTCCAGTTTTATTGATTTGGAATGTTTCCTTTCTTAATTCCCAAAACATCAAATTACCAACAGCAACTTTTATTTGGTTATGAGACCTCGTATCCAGCAAGCAGTCAGCCACATGTAAAAGCCAGATAGACAAGGACAGAACTAATTGCATGCTTTGATCTGGTTTGAGAAGTGAATCATTCCACCTCTGTATATATAAGATCTGATTCTGAGTCACATGAAAAGCACTAACGAGCGCAGATGGCTGCAGCAGTCAGATTGACCATCATATGCTAATAGATATTTGCGCTATTTTGCATCTCTCTCTCTCAGAAACACACACTCTCTCTCCCCCCCTCCCTTATATACAGTGCAAGCAATCTCGGATGGCGGTAGTGAAAGTGGAGTAAATACACTTCCGCAGCATGTCTCTCTGCCTGTGTTTTCTCATTACAGTATTTATTTCTCTATCACAGCTGGGTTCTGTATGAAAAACCACATTTTGAAGGTCAAGCACATGTCCTTGAAGAAGGGGAAGCTGTGTTATACCGCCTCTGGGATCTTTCAGGAACCAAAGCTAAGCCAGATAAAATCAGGATAGGCTCAGTGAAGAGAGTAGTGAAGGTATGTAATTATATGATGTTGTACAAGTTCGTTATGTCTAATGCTTGTGCAGTGTTCTCCGCAGCTGGATTGGATTGTTATGTTTATCATTTGGTAAGTTTACGATGTCCCTATAGGCGGTGCTTAGGAAATAACACAGTATCATTAGCGTTGTCAGCTGTCCACCTGCACAAATACCCTGCTACACGTTATCACACCAACTATTATTCTGCTCTTCCTTTTAATTAAGCTGTTATTGTATTGTAGAGTCCCATGTGCTTGTGGCCCTCATTTCTCCTTCCCCCATAAATGGTTTAATGTATATTGGGCCTAATAGCATGGATCGCTATTCAGAAATTGCAGTTGTCTGCGAGTAGAAAGGCGCCACCCTGACAGGAATTAAAAAACACCCCATGCAGAATTGCGAATGCATCACAGTTCGCTATCCATTAGCAAATGCATACACAATTCCTGGAACATCGAACAATCTTTGCCGTCTGAGCAAATGTGAGTAGGTCTGAGGCTGCCACTAATTTACGACTGAGACGACCTGGAAGTGGTCTGCGCTGACGTCAGAGACCCTCCCCAAAAACGCCTGGGCACACCTGCATTTTTTCTGACATACCCAGAAAACGTCAGGTTCTTGCCCATAAACGCCGGCTTCATACCCTCATACACATAAAAATCGGTACAAGTCCGAAAAGGGGGCGTGGTCACGTGTAAAGGGGGCGAGGCCACGCACCTTTCCCTATACGTTCAATGGAAGTTTGGAGAGCAAAAAAGGTACTGTACGTGCCAAAAAGTTACAGTTGGTGGTTATTCACTTCCTGTCAAACAGCGGCTACATTGCGATTATGATCTATACGCAATTTCCATGCTATTACCCCTCGTGCGTGCACAATGCGAATGCTATGCATGTGCAGTGGTTTGATAATCGCTCAGTTTGCGATTTCTCTGAATAGCGATCCATGCTGAATTAGGCCCAATGTCTGCACTCTAGGCACCTTGGTAATAGGATACTATGTTCTGTTAATGTATGATATCGGAGGCTGGGCGTGTGCGAAAGAAAGAGGGCGATTTGTAGTACATAAATATTAAGGTTGCTTCTTTGATTCATATAACAAACTTATACCAGCTCTTTCAGATGAAAAGAGTTTATACCAGTGGTTCCAAAACTTGAATCACGGCGCCCTAGAGTATCAGCATTTGTTCCAAGCACCCCTAGCCCAAAAGTTTCTTATTGAGAAATCAAAAAAATATATTAAATTAAGTAAATTGTGTTTATATGTCATCCTTAGGTTGACGATCTTAGACATTTTTTTAAAGGGACAATCTCCTACAAGGCAAAACCTTGCATTGTAAGTTATTGCCACTATAAAAAAACGTCCGAGATCGTCCGGCAACCCGCACCTCCGGCGATCTCGGACTGCATTGCATCCCTCCAAATATGTCTGATTGTCCACATATTTTGTGTTTGTTGGCCACCAGCACTGGCTTTGCTTATCACTATGACTATAATTTATTTGTTTTGGTCCTGGACCACCAACTCGAGACACCCCTGCAAGTGTCTCCAAGTGCCCCAGATTGCCTAGGCACAGTTTGAGAACCACTGGTTTATACACTCTCATAAGTCATTCTGCTGCTACAGCAAGGTAACCAAATGTAAAACTTGGGCCAAGCCCTGCAGCCCGTGCCGCCACGTGTTTTGTTATTAGCAGGCATTACCAAGAGATTGACATGTCGCTGAGTGGCAGCAAGTCTAAGTAGTCAGCTGCTCTCCTCTGACCAATTACAGGAGAGTAGGTGTGTATTAATCAGCCAGTTAGCTGGGGAGTTCCCTTAATCAGAATAAGCAGCACGTATAAATGTGTTTTATATAACTGCATAACACATATTAATGCTTACCAATAGACCTATCTTCCAGGGAGCCGGGGTGGTGGTGCCACAGGCTTGCCATCTGCTCCAGCAGGATTTTAGGGAGGACCCAGGCATGCTAGGTTGCCACCTTTGGTCCAGTGGCTGCAGACTGCTGGCGATTCTAGGCTGCAACCTTAGGATCTTACCAAAGGGCTAATTCATACCTGATCGCTGGGCAGCGATTTTTGCTGACCTGCGATCAGATAGTCGCCACCTACAGGGGGAGGGTATTTGAGCTGTGCGATCACTTCAGCCTGTCCGGGACCGTTTTGACGTCAGACACCCTCCCTGAACACACATGGATACGTCTGCGTTTTTCCAGACACTCCCTGGAAACAGTCAGTTGCCACCCACAAACGCCCTCTTCCTGTCAATCTCCTTGCGATTGCCCATGCAATCGCTTTTTACGCACCATCCCATCACTATGCACCGATGCCCAGTGCAGTCGTCCGACGCACCTGCGCATTGCGGTGCATACGCATGCGCAGTTCGGACCTGATCGCAGGCTGTGGGAAAATGGAGCCTAGCAATTAGGTTTGAATTACCCCCAAAGTTTCCTGGGTCCGGATTTGTCTTGAAGGTGGTGCTAGAACCTGGAGACATAGCCCTGGAAGTAGATTGGTGAGTCAGAGGTTGAGCTACGGAAGCGTAAGAGAGAAACACTATAGCAGTAAACATCTTAGAGAACTCTCAATAAATACACACTTAATGCAATGACCACTTTAGAAATAAGGCCTTTCAGATTTGTTGCATCCGCATCATTTCGGGAACTGAGGGCTTGTGCAGAACTAGCAACTGGCAAGCACCCAATCGCTACTATATGTTTCTCCAGCAAAGTTGAACTTGATTTAGACACCAACACTAAAAAACCCTACATCTAAATTTCTATTTGAACTCCCCTGCATTTACACATTGGGGGTAAGATCATTTACTTAGACATGCTAGTCTGCCCAGCATGTCTGGCTCTGCCCCTCTCCACGGGTGCAGAAGCATCTCACGGTGGCGATGATTTTGCACCCAGCAAGTAGCTCCCTGCCGGCGCAGCTCCTGCACGCTGGCAGGGGGCTACCCGCCGCGTACCGGAGAGCAGCAGCTGCGTGTGACGTCACGCAGCCACAGCCGCTCGCCCCTACAACGGTCCGGACATGTCTGCGTTGTCCGGACCGTGCCCCGCCAACGGCGTTCTAACGCCGTTGGCACGCCCCCTCCTGCCCCGCAACCGCATCTGCCAGTCAATCAGACAAAGGCTATCGCAGACCAGAGACGCTGTTAGCATCTCACTGAGCTCCCGGGGTGCACGAGCGCTCTCCACAAAGGGATTCAGACTGCGATCGCTGCCGCTACAGCGATCCAGTCTGAATTACCCCCATTGTTTTGTGCTGGCTACTGAATCACAGAAATGATAGATTCCTGATAGGGAGAGAGGGGGATCTGGGATCCTGCTAAATTAATTGTTTTTTTTAATTATTATTATTATCGCTTATTTATGAGGCGCCACAAAGGTTCTGCAGCACATAACAAAATACATAAACTAATGGGCAACTTACAGTGCAAGACTATGTAGGACAGGTACAGGGTATATAAACATTGTTGCATCAGGTGACAGGACACTAAAATAATAATTAGGTTGATAGAAACCGAGGGTTCGGTGCCGATAAAGGGAGTATGGAGTAGAGACGGAAAAGCACCTGAGGAAAGAGGGCCCTGCTTGTGAGCTTACATTGTGAAGGGGAGGGGCAGACAGACAGGAGTGACACAGATGGGGTAGAAGCAAGCATGTAACAGAGGGTTAGGATGAGAGATGGCTGGGTTTGATGAAGAAGTGGGTCTGCAGAGCCCGTTTAAAGTTTTGTAGAAGCACAGTAGATTTCTAAATGAATTTCTCTAACGTCCTAAGTGGATGCTGGGGACTCCGTAAGGACCATGGGGAATAGCGGCTCCGCAGGAGACTGGGCACATCTAAAGAAAGCTTTAGGACTAACTGGTGTGCACTGGCTCCTCCCCCTATGACCCTCCTCCAAGCCTCAGTTAGATTTCTGTGCCCGACGAGAAGGGTGCACACTAGGGGCTCTCCTGAGCTTCTTAGTGAAAGTTTTAGTTTAGGTTTGTTATTTTCAGTGAGACCTGCTGGCAACAGGCTCACTGCATCGAGGGACTAAGGGGAGAAGAAGCGAACTCACCTGCGTGCAGAGTGGATTGGGCTTCTTGGCTACTGGACATTAGCTCCAGAGGGACGATCACAGGTCCAGCCTGGATGGGTCCCGGAGCCGCGCCGCCGGCCCCCTTACAGAGCCAGAAGAGCGAAGAGGTCCGGGAAAATCGGCGGCAGAAGACGTTCCTGTCTTCAATAAGGTAGCGCACAGCACTGCAGCTGTGCGCCATTGCTCTCAGCACACTTCATACTCCGGTCACTGAGGGTGCAGGGCGCTGGGGGGGGGGCGCCCTGAGACGCAATAAAACATTACAGAAATACCTTACATGGCAAAAAATGCATCACATATAGCTCCTGGGCTATATGGATGCATTTAACCCCTGCCAAAATATACAAAAAACCGGGAGATAAGGCCGCCGAAAAGGGGGCGGAGCCTATCTCTTCAGCACACTGGCGCCATTTTCCCTCACAGCTCAGTTGGAGGGAAGCTCCCTGGCTCTTCCCTGCAGACAGAAAGGGTTAAAAAAAAGAGAGGGGGGCACTAATTAGGCGCAGTATTAAAACATACAGCAGCTATAAGGGGAAAAACACTTATATAAGGTTATCCCTGTATATATATAGCGCTCTGGTGTGTGCTGGCATACTCTCCCTCTGTCTCCCCAAAGGGCAAGTGGGGTCCTGTCCTCTATCAGAGCATTCCCTGTGTGTGTGCTGTGTGTCGGTACGTTTGTGTCGACATGTATGAGGAGAAAAATTATGTGGAGACGGAGCAGAGTGTCTGTAACAGTGATGTCACCCCCTAGGGGGTCGACACCTGAGTGGATGTACTGTTGAAAATTACGTGACAGTGTCAGCTCTATATAAAAAAACAGTGGTTGACATGAGACAGCCGGCTACTCAGCTTGTGCCTGTCCAGACGTCTCATAGGCCGTCAGGGGCTCTAAAGCGGCCGTTACCTCAGATGGCAGATACAGACGCCGACACGGATACTGACTCCTGTGTCGACGGTGAAGAGACAACCGTGATTTCCAGTAGGGCCACACGTTACATGATTGAGACAATGGAAAATGTTTTTATACATTTCTGATAATACGAGTACCACCAAAAAAGGGGTATTATGTTCGGTGAGGGAAAAACTACCTGTAGTTTTCCTAAATCTGAGAAATAAAATGAGGTGTGTGATGATGCGTGGGTTTCCCCCCGATAACAATTAATAATTTCTTAAAAAGTATTGGCTGCATACCCTTTCCCGCCAGAGGTTAGGATGCATTGGGAAACACCCCCTAGGGGGGATAAGGCGCTCACACGCTTGTAAGAACAAGGGCTCTACCCTCTCATGAGATGGCCGCCCTTAAGGATCCTGCTGATAGAAAGCAGGAGGGTATCCAAAAAAGGTATTTGCACACATACTGGTGTTATACTGCGACCAGCTATCGCCTCAGCCTGGAGGTGCAGTGCTGGGTTGGCATGGTCGGATTCCCTGACTGGAAATATTGATATCCTAGATAAGGATAGTATATTATTGCCTATAGAGCATTTAAAAGATGCATTTCTATATATGCATGATGCACAGCGGAATAATTGCCGACTGGCATCAAGTATAAGTGCGTTGTCCAATTCTACCAGTAAAATGGTCAGGTGATGCGGATTCCAAACGGCATTTGGAAGTATTGCCTTTGAAAGGGGACATTTGGGGTCGGTCTTTTAGACCTGGTGGCCACGGCAACAGCTGGGAAATCCACGTTTGTACCCCAGGTCGCCTCTCAAAATAAGACGCCGTATTATCAGGCGCAGTCCTTTGTTGGCAAGCGGACAAAAGGTTCCTCTTTTCTGCTCGTGACAGAGGGAGAGGAAAAAGGCTGCAGAGATCAGCCAGTTCCCAGGAACAGAAACCCTTTCCCGCCTCTGCCAAGCCCTCAGTATGACGCTAGGGCTTTACAAGCTCAGGCACGGTGGGGGCCCGTTCTCAATGAATTTCAGTGCGCAGTGGGCTCACTCGCAAGTAGACCCCTGGATCCTTCAGGTAATATCTCAGGGGTACATATTGGAATTCGAGACGTCTCCCCCTCGCCGTTTCCAAAAGTCGACTTTACCGACGTCTCCCTCTGACAGGGAGGCAGTTTTGGAAGCCATTCACAAGCTGTATTCCCAGCAGGTGATAATCAAGGTACCCCTCCTGCAACAGGGAACGGGGTATTATTCCACACTATTGTGGTACCGAAGCCAGACGGCTCGGTGAGACCGATTCTAAAATCTAAAATCTTTGAACACTTACATACAGAGGTTCAAATTCAAGATTGAGTCACTCAGAGCAGTGATTGCGAACCTGGAAGAAGGGGACTACATGATGTCTCGGGACATCAAGGATGCTTACCTTCATGTCAAAAATTACCCTTCTCACCAAGGGTACCTCAGGTTATGGTATCAGTTCAGACGCTGCCGTAGGGATGGTCCACGGCACCCCGGGTCTTTACCAAGGTAATGGACGAAATGATATCCCTTCGAAGGAAGGAAATTTTAGTTATCCCTTACTTGGACAATTCCCTGATAAGGGTAAGATCCAGGGAACAGTTGGAGGTCGGTATAGCACTATCTCAGGTAGTGTTGCGGCAGCACGATTGGGTTCTCAATATTCCAAAATCGCAGCTGGTTCCGACGACTTGTCTTCTGTTTCCTAGGGATGATCCTGGACACAGTCCAGAAAAAAGGTGTTTCTCCCGGAAGAGAAAGCCAGGGAGTTATCCGAGCTAATCAGGAACCTCCTAAAACCGAACCAAGTCTCAGTGCATCAATGCACAAGGGTTCTGGGAAAAAAATGGTGGCTTCCTACGAAGCAATCCCATTCGTTAGATTCCACGCAAGAACTTTCCAGTGGAACCTACTGGACAAATGGTCCGGGTCGCATTTTCAGATGCATCAGCGGATAACCCTGTCACCAAGGACAAGGGTATCCATCCTGTGGTGGTTGCAGAGTGCTCATCTTCTAGAGGGCCGCAGATTCGGCATTCAGGACTGGGTCCTGGTGACCACGGATGCCAGCCTGTGAGGCTGGGGAGCAGTCACACAGGGAAGGAATATCCAGGGCTTAGGGTCAAGCCTGGATACATCACTTCACATAAATATCCTGAAGCTAAGGGCCATTTACAATGCTCTAAGCTTAGCGAGACCTCTGCTTCAAGGTCAGCCGGTGTTGATCCAGTCGGACAACATCATGGCAGTCACCCACGTAAACAGACAGGGTGGCACAAGAAGCAGGAGGGCAATGGCAGAAGCTGCAAGGATTCTCCGCTGGGCGGAAAATCATGTAATAGCACTGTCAACAGTATTCATTCCGGGAGTGGACAACTGGGAAGCAGACTTCCTCAGCACGACCTCCACCCGGGAGAGTGGGGACTTCACCCAGAAGTCGTCCACATGATTAAAAAAAAAAAAAAAAAAACTCGACAGGTATTGCGCCAGGTCAAGAGACCCTCAGGCAATAGTTGTAGACGCTCTGGTAACACCGTGGGTGTACCAGTAAGTGTATGTGTTCTCTCATCTGCCTCTCATACCCAAGGTACTGAGATTGATAAGATGGAGAGGAGTAAGCACTATATTCGTGGCTCCGGATGGGCCAAAAAGGACTTGGTAACCGGAACTTCAAGAGAGGCTCACGGAGGATCCGTGGCCTCTACCTCTAAGAAGGGACCTGCTCCAGCAAGGACCCTGTCTGTTCCAAGACTTACCGCGGCTGCGTTTGACGGCATGGCGGTTGAACACCGGATCCTGAAGGAAAAAAGGCATTCCGGATGAAGTCATCCCTATCCTGATCAAAAGCCAGGAAGGATGTAACCGCAAAAACATTATCACCGCAATTGGCGAAAATATGTTGCGTAGTGCGAGGCCAGTAAGGCCCGACGGAGGAAATTCAACTGGGTCGATTCCTACATTTCCTGCAAACAGGAGTGTCTATGGGCCTGAAATTGGGGTCCATTAAGGTTCAGATTTCGGCTCTGTCAATTTTCTTCCAAAAAAGAACTAGCTTCAGTCCCTGAAGTTTAGACGTTTGTAAAAGGGGTACTGCATATACAGCCTCCTTTTGTGCCTCCAGTGGCAATTTGGGATCTCAATGTAGTTTGGGTTCCAAAAGTCACATTGGTTTGAACCACTTAAATCTGTGGAGTTAAAATATCTCACATGGAAAGTGGTCATGCTGTTGGCCCTGGCCTGGGCCAGGCGCGTGTCAGGATTGGCGGCTTTATCCTGTAAAAGCCCTTATCTGATTTTCCATTCGGACAGGGCGGAATTGAGGACTCGTCCTCAGTTTCTCCCTACGGTGGTTCCAGCGTTTTCACCTGAACCAACCTATTGTGGTGCCTGCGGCTACTAGGGACTTGGAGGAATCCAAGTTGCTGGATGTTGTCAGGGCCCTGAAAATATGTTCCAGGACGGCTGGAGTCAGGAAATCTGACTCGCTGTTTATCCTGTATGCACCCAACATGCTGGGTGCTCCTGCTTCTAAGCAGACTATTGCTCGTTGGATTTGTAGTACAATTCAGCTTGCACATTCTGTGGCAGGCCTGCCACAGCTAAAATCTGTAAAAGCCCGTTCCACAAGGAAAGTGGGCTCATCTTGGGCGGCTGCCCGAGGGGTCTCGGCTTTACAACTTTGCCGAGCAGCTACTTGGTCAGGGGCAAACACGTTTGCTAAATTCTACAAATTTGATACCCTGGCTGAGGAGGACCTGGAGTTCTCTCATTCGGTGCTGCAGAGTCATCCGCACTCTCCCGCCCGTTTGGGAGCTTTGGTATAATCCCCATGGTCCTTACGGAGTCCCCAGCATCCACTTAGGACGTTAGAGAAAATAAGAATTTACTTACCGATAATTCTATTTCTCGTAGTCCGTAGTGGATGCTGGGCGCCCATCCCAAGTGCGGATTGTCTGCAATACTTGTACATAGTTATTGTTACAAAAATCTGGTTATTATTGTTGGGAGCCATCTTTTCAGAGGCTCCTCTGTTATCATACTGTTAACTGGGTTCAGATCACAAGTTATACGGTGTGATTGGTGTGGCTGGTATGAGTCTTACCCGGGATTCAAAATCCTTCCTTATTGTGTACGCTCGTCCGGGCACAGTTTCCTAACTGAGGCTTGGAGGAGGGTCATAGGGGGAGGAGCCAGTGCACACCAGTTAGTCCTAAAGCTTTCTTTAGATGTGCCCAGTCTCCTGCGGAGCCGCTATTCCCCATGGTCCTTACGGAGTCCCCAGCATCCACTACGGACTACGAGAAATAGAATTATCGGTAAGTAAATTCTTATTTTTGTCACAGTTTTTGAAAATTGCAGCTGAGTTCCCCCGAATCACACAATTAGAATTTCCCTGTGTGACCTATACTTCCCCATTTATCTTCCCTCATAACCCAGCTGGGCTGTACCTATCACCTGTATTTCCATTCTCCTTTGGTGAAAACGATGCATATTTGCTCTGCATTTGTTACAGTTTGGCCTCTCATTACATATTATATTATATTGACAATGCAGTTACTTCTTACTGTGACATTCACTAGCAAACAGGTCAGTGCTCTGTCATAACTCAGGATCCTGTGATAACACACAAGCTATTTGTGCAATGCCCTCATGTAGACAACACAGTGCATAGTCCAGTACAGTATTTACAGTATTTCATTTAGAGATGTGCGGGTTCGGATTTACCAGGATTTACTCGAATCTCAAAACGGCATCTTAGTGGCTATCAGCTCTCACGTGTTTTGAATAGCCAATAAGATAAATCCGAACTTGCGATAAATTTGGCGAAAAGATCCAAGTAAATCCAAACCTGCACATCTCTAATTAGAGTAGATGTATGATCCTCCTATATGGGGGAGAAGTGGTATCATTGCACGTTATGTGTGCTGATATCACTTCTCTCCATTTGCTACAGCAACGGCGTGTGCCCAGTGACAGGGGCGCTGTGCACCTATAGTTGGCGATTTATGTTTTTACTGGTGGGTGCTCGGCAGGAGGCGGCAGCGGGAATGATCGGGCGGCCGCAGCAGTGACTAATGCCCATATACACATTATGCAACACACTGTAATGCCCATTACACATTATGCAACACACTGTAATGCCCATTACATATTATGCAACACACTGTAATGCCCATTACATATTATGCAACACACTGTAATGCCCATTACATATTATGCAACACACTGTAATGCCCATTACACATTATGCAACACACTGTAATGCCCATTACACATTATGCAACACACTGTAATGCCCATTACATATTATGCAACACACTGTAATGCCCATTACACATTATGCAACACACTGTAATGCCCATTACACATTACACCACACACCGTAGCCATTACGCAATATGCCACACACCGTACAGCCTATTACACATTATACCACACACCGTAATGTCTATTACACATTATGCTACACACCGTAACACCCATTATCGTTATGCCACACACTGTAACGACAATTACATATTATGCCACACACAGATATGGCACTGACACCATTTTATGCCCCTCACACAATAATGCCCCTTACAAATGATGCCACACAGTAAGGCTCCTAATAAGTTTTAAATTACCTGCTTGTTATCAGGGGTCTCATGCTCGTTGCTAAGGGTTTCATGCACGTTGTCAGGGATTTCATGCTCTGGGTTCCATGCTTGCAAGAATCTCCTGCGCGTTGTCAGGGGTCTCTTGTGCGTTGCCATGGGTTTAATGTGCATTGCCAGGATTTTCATGCATGTTGCCAGTGTCTCCTGGCCGCTGCCCCAGTAAAGTATGGGAGGGTGGGTGTGGGCATCAGTAACTATACTGCTAGCCCCCGCATCCCCCGCAGTGGATTGAGACACGCTAAGCCTTTAAAATGCCTACCGCCGAGGAGACAGGCGCTAGAGGTCAAATGTGACTTCTAGTGTCTGTCTCCTCCTTGGCAGCAGGCATTTTTGGTGGGGTTTTAACACTACAATGTATAGAAGTGCTTTACCAGCCCCCAGCGCACCTCAATCTACTGCAGGGGCTTGCGGTAACTTTACTGGGGCAGCGGCTAGGTCTGTGGGTGCTCCTCATTGTCCATGGGTGCTTGGGCCCTGGTGCACCCACGGAATCATCGCCAATGTGTGCACCCATGTCATTATCAGCGATGTTATCTGATGTGCAGAGCAGTGTACATTATAAGTAGTTTCACTGCAGCTATCGATTTCGACAGCTGCAGGTGTCATTGCCCATCCAGCTGCAATATACCCGGCTCACGATGTTGGATGCAAAAGACACCGCTTCAAAAGAGGAGTAATTACAAACTAATTAATTTAATTGGAAATTTCCAATTGCTTAATTAGTTCTCATGGGTCTTCAACGCGGTATGAAGTTACAATGCCGCCAGATGGGATCCCGGCGGCTGGAATCCCGACTGGCAGCATAATACGACATTAAAATCCCAACGGAGATATGGATCCTGGCGCCAGGAATCCCGAATGCTCTTTTAGCGGGACATGCTCACTTTCTGCCGCAGGGGGTAGGAGGTTAGATTTAGGCATTAGAAGGATGGTTAGAGTGCAGCACCGGGAAGGGGGTGGTTAGGTACTGGGAAGGGGAGTTAAGGTTAGGCACTTACAAGGGGAGGTCAGGTTTAGGCAGCGGAGAAGGGAGGGTAAGGGTTAGGCACCACCGTGGAGGTCTAGGGTAAGGCACCACCGGGGAGGGTTAGGGTAAGGCACCACCGGGGAGGGTTAGGGTAAGGCACCACCGGGGAGGGTTAGGGTAAGGGTTAGGGTAAGGCACCACCGGGGAGGGTTAGGGTAAGGCACCACCGGGGAGGGTTAGGGTAAGGCACCACCGGGGAGGGCTAGGGTTTGGCACCCACAAGGGAGAGTTAGTGTAGGGGTCAGGGGAGGGTTAAGGTACTTTTTGGGGGGCTGTCGGTATTCTGATGGTTGGGATGCCGCTGTCGGTATTCTGACCGCCGGCATCCCATCCATCAGTATATCATACCGAATCCCTTTGAGCAAGTCCTGGTAATGTTTCCTAAAATTAAGGATTTTAGGAAAAATAAGACTTGCTATGGAGGTGCGTAAGAAATCGCTGCATCTCATTTTTTGTCCTCTAATTGAATAGCAACGCCCTGCGGCTGTGGGAAAGACCCTGCACAGAGGGTTTTTTTTTAATGTCCCACCTACAGTTGGATTCCCCAACATGTCTATTATCATGTTCTGCTAGTCTTAACTTTATATATCCTTTAGTCTAAAGGTATATCCTACGTTTCTGATAAGCCCTTGTTTTAAATTTAATAAATGCAGAATTTGTTGCTTATTTAATTTCATTTTTCATTTTCATGTTCAAAAATGTTAATAAATATATTTTATGTTCAATCAGTATAAGCAGCCTGATGATTTGCATAGTGCTGATGAATATGCCTTGTGCTACCATTTTAATACAGTACATTTGGTATTACTAATTAGTATACATTAATATAAATTCACACAAAAAAAACCTTACATATTTTTTTTATTCTTGTATAAGTATAAAAATATCTTGGATTACCCCTGGGGACCTGGAGCCTTAGATTGCTAGCCAGTGGCGGCAGCTAGAATACTCTGAGGGCCCAGTAGGGCCATAGGCACAGCCTTACCAGGGGTTACTGTACTGTCACATGCATCTCATTGATCTGTCTCAAGACTAGCTTCCAATTATGTTACCTGCAAAGCTTGCTCTCTACTGTATATTAGATGGACTCATGTCTGTTTGTTTTTACATCATAACTAGTGTAGATACAAGTTCTTTTATTAAAACAAAAAGTTGCAAATAAAAGACTATAGCAAATTAAGAATATAAAGATCACGTGTGTTCAGCCAATGAACAATTCTGACAACGCTATGAGGCCGCCCTTACAGTTACCATTGCTCGTACTTGCCCTTAGGGACGTTTGCATTTAACATTTAGGATTTCTGCAAAACCGAAGCATAAGGACACGGCTGATCTGTTTGCACGGGAATTATGTAGCATTCCTGTATATGGGGGATTGTTGCAACACAGTAATTTAGATATAGAAATACCATATTTCTCTGACGTCCTAGTGGATGCTGGGAACTCCGTAAGGACCATGGGGAATAGACGGGCTCCGCAGGAGACTGGGCACTCTAAAAGACAGATTAGGTACTATCTGGTGTGCACTGGCTCCTCCCTCTATGCCCCTCCTCCAGACCTCAGTTAGATTTCTGTGCCCGGCCGAGCTGGATGCACACTAGGGGCTCTCCTGAGCTCCTAGAAAGAAAGTATATTTTAGGTTTTTTATTTTACAGTGAGACCTGCTGGCAACAGGCTCACTGCAACGAGGGACTAAGGGGAGAAGAAGCGAACCTACCTGCTTGCAGCTAGCTTGGGCTTCTTAGGCTACTGGACACCATTAGCTCCAGAGGGATCGACCGCAGGACCCGTCCTTGATGTTCGTTCCCGGAGCCGTGCCGCCGTCCCCCTTACAGAGCCAGAAGCTAGAAGAGGTCCGGAAAAATCGGCGGCAGAAGACTTCAGTCTTCACCAAGGTAGCGCACAGCACTGCAGCTGTGCTCCATTGCTCCTCTTGTACACCTCACACTCCGGTCACTGATGGGTGCAGGGCGCTGGGGGGAGGCGCCCTGAGCAGCAATAATTAGACCTTGGCTGGCAAAATAATCACAATATATAGCCCCAGAGGGTATATATGTGATAAATACCCCTGCCAGATTCCATAAAAAAGCGGGAGAAAAGTCAGCCGAAAAAGGGGCGGAGCTATCTCCCTCAGCACACTGGCGCCATTTCTCCCTCACAGCTTCGCTGGAAGGAAGCTCCCTGGCTCTCCCCTGTAGTTTTCAGGCTCAAAGGGTTAAAAAGAGAGGGGGGGCACTAAATTTAGGCGCAATATTGTATATACAAGCAGCTATTGGGGAAAATTCACTCAGTTATAGTGTTAATCCCCACATTATATAGCGCTCTGGTGTGTGCTGGCATACTCTCTCTCTGTCTCCCCAAAGGGCTTTGTGGGGTCCTGTCCTCAGTCAGAGCATTCCCTGTGTGTGTTCGGTGTGTCGGTACGGCTGTGTCGACATGTTTGATGAGGAGGCTTATGTGGTGACGGAGCAGATGCCGATAAAGGTGATGTCGCCCCCTGTGGGGCCGACACCAGAGTGGATAGATAGGTGGAAGGTATTAACCGACAGTGTCAACTCCTTACATAAAAGGCTGGATGACGTAACAGCTTGGGACAGCCGGCTTCTCAGCCCGCGCCTGCATCTCAAAGGCCATCAGGGGCTCAAAAACGCCCGCTCCCTCAGATGGCAGACACAGATGTCGACACGGAGTCTGACTCCAGTGTCGACGAGGTAGAGACATATACAAAATCCACTAGGAACATCCGTGACTTGATCCCGGCAATAAAAAATGTGTTACACATTTCTGACATTAACCCAAGTACCACTAAAAAAGGGTTTTATGTTTGGGGAGAAAAAGCAGGCAGTGTTTTGTTCCCCCATCAGATGAGTGAATGAAGTGTGTGAAAAAGCGTGGGTTCCCCCGATAAGAAACTGGTAATTTCTAAAAAGTTACTGATGGCGTACCCTTTCCCGCCAGAGGATAAGTTACGCTGGGAGATATCCCCTAGGGTGGATAAGGCGCTCACACGTTTGTCAAAAAAGGTGGCACTGCCGTCTTAGGATACGGCCACTTTGAAGGTACCTGTTGATAAAAAGCTGGAGGCTATCCTGAAGTCTGTATTTACACACTCAGGTACTAGACTGAGACCTGCAGATATTGCTGCTGCAGCGTGGTCTGTGACCCTGTAAAACAGGGATACTAGTTTGCTAACATAAGAGCATATTAAAGACGTTGTCTTATATATGAAGGATGCACAGAGGGATATTTTACCGTCTGGCATCCAGAATTAATGTAATGTTCATTCTGTCAGGAGGGTATTAGAGACCCGACACTGGACAGGTGATGCTGACTTTAAAAGGCACATAGAGATTCTGCCTTATAAGGGTGAGGAATTGTTTGGGGATGGTCTCTGGGACCTCGTATCCACAGCAACAGCTGGGAAGAAAATTTTTTACCTCAGGTTTCCTCACAGCCTAAGAAAGCACTGTATTGTCAGGTACAGTCCTTTCGGCTTCAGAAAAGCAAGCGGGTCAAAGGCGCTTCCTTTCTGCACAGAGACAAGGAAAGAGGGAAAAAGCTGCACCAGTCAGCCAGTTCCCAGAATCAAAATTCTTCCCCCGCTTCCTCTGAGCCCACCACATGACGCGGGGGCTCCACAGGCGTAGCCAAGTACGGTGGGGGGCCGCCTCAAAAATTTCAGCGATCAGTGGGCTCGCTCACAGGTGGATCCCTGGATCCTTCAAGTAGTATCTCAGGGGTACAAGCTGGAATTCGAGGCGCCTCCCCCCCGCCGTTTCCTCAAATCTGCCTTGCCAACAACTCCCTCGGGCAGGGAGGCTGTGCTAGAGGCAATTCACAAGCTGTAGTCCCAGCAGGTGATAGTCAAGGTGCCCCTACTTCAACAAGGACGGGGTTACTATTCCACACTGTTTGTGGTACCGAAACCGGACGGTTCGGTGAGACCCATTTTAAATTTGAAATCCTTGAACACATACATAAAAAAATTCAAGTTCAAGATGGAATCGCTCAGGGCGGTTATTGCAAGCCTGGACGAGGGGGATTACATGGTATCCCTGGACATCAAGGATGCTTACCTGCATGTCCCCATTTACCATCCTCACCAGGAGTACCTCAGATTTGTGGTACAGGATTGCCATTACCAATTCCAGACACTGCTGTTTGGACTGTCCATGGCACCGAGGGTGTTTACCAAGGTAATGGCAGAAATGATGATACTCCTTCGAAAAAAGGGAGTTTTAATTATCCCGTACTTGGACGATCTCCTAATAAAGGCGAGGTCCAAGGAGCAGTTGTTGGTCGGAGTAGCACTATCTCGGGAGGTGCTACAACAGCACGGATGGATTCTAAACATTCCAAAGTCACAGCTGGTTCCTTCCACACGCCTACTGTTCCTGGGGATGGTTCTGGACACAGAACAGAAAAAAGTGTTTCTCCCGCAGGAGAAAGCCAAGGAGCTGTCATCTCTAGTCAGAGACCTCCTGAAACCAAAACAGGTATCGGTGCATCACTGCACACGAGTCCTCGAAAAAATGGTAGCTTCATACGAAGCAATTCCATTCGGCAGGTTCCATGCAAGAACCTTTCAGTGGGACCTCTTGGACAAGTGGTCGGGATCGCATCTTCAGATGCATCGGCTGATAACCCTGTCTCCAAGGACCAGGGTGTCTCTGCTGTGGTGGCTGCAGAGTGCTCATCTTCTAGAGGGCCGCAGATTCGGCATACAGGACTGGGTCCTGGTGACCACGGATGCCAGCCTTCGAGGCTGGGGGGCAGTCACACAGGGAAGAAATTTCCAAGGACTTTGGTCAAGTCAGGAGTCGTCCCTACACATAAATATTCTGGAACTGAGGGCCATTTACAATGCCCTAAGTCAGGCAAGGCCCTTGCTTCAAAACCAGCCGGTACTGATCCAATCAGACAACATCACGGCTGTCGCCCATGTAAACCGACAGGGCGGCACAAGAAGCAGGATGGCGATGGCAGAAGCCACAAGGATTCTCCGATAAGCGGAAAATCACGTCTTAGCACTGTCAGCAGTGTTCATTCCGGGAGTGGACAACTGGGAAGCAGACTTCCTCAGCAGACACGACCTACACCCGGGAGAGTGGGGACTTCATCCAGAAGTCTTCCAACTGTTGGTAAACCGTTGGGAAAGGCCACAGGTGGACATGATGGCGTCCCGCCTCAACAAAAAGCTAAAGAGATATTGCGCCAGGTCAAGGGACCCTCAGGCGATAGCTGTGGACGCTCTAGTGACACCGTGGGTGTACCAGTCGGTTTATGTGTTCCCTCCTCTGCCTCTCATACCAAAGGTACTGAGAATAATAAGAAGGCGAGGAGTAAGAACGATACTCGTGGTTCCGGATTGGCCAAGAAGAGCTTGGTACCCAGAACTTCAAGAAATGATATCAGAGGACCCATGGCCTCTACCGCTCAGACAGGATCTGCTACAGCAGGGGCCCTGTCTGTTCCAAGACTTACCGCGGCTGCGTTTGACGGCATGGCGGTTGAATTCCGGATCCTAAAGGAAAAGGGCATTCCTGAGGAAGTCATTCCTACGCTGATAAAAGCTAGGAAAGAAGTAACCGCAAACCATTATCACCGTATTTGGCGAAAATATGTTGCGTGGTGTGAGGCCAGGAAGGCCCCTACTGAGGAATTTCAGCTGGGTCGTTTTCTGCACTTCCTACAGTCGGGAGTGACTATGGGCCTAAAATTGGGTTCCATTAAGGTCCAGATTTCGGCTCTGTCGATTTTCTTCCAGAAAGAACTGGCTTCACTGCCTGAAGTTCAGATATATGTAAAAGGTGTGCTACATATTCAGCCCCCTTTTGTGCTTCCTGTGGCACCTTGGGATCTCAACGTGGTGTTGAGTTTCCTGAAATCACATTGGTTTGAGCCACTTAAAACTGTGGATCTGAAATATCTCACGTGGAAAGTGGTCATGTTATTGGCCTTGGCTTCGGCCAGGCGTGTGTCAGAATTGGCGGCTTTGTCATGTAAAAGCCCTTATCTGATTTTCCATATGGATAGGGCAGAATTGAGGACTCGTCCCCAGTTTCTCCCTAAGGTGGTATCAGCTTTTCACTTGAACCAACCTATTGTAGTGCCTGCGGTTACTAGGGACTTGGAAGATTCCAAGTTACTGGACGTAGTCAGGGCCTTGAAAATTTATGTTTCCAGGACGGCTGGAGTCAGGAAAACGGACTCGCTTTTTATCCTGTATGCACCCAACAAACTAGGTGCTCCTGCTTCTAAGCAGACTATTGCTCGCTGGATTTGTAGCACAATTCAGCTGGCGCATTCTGCGGCTGGATTGCCGCATCCTAAATCAGTAAAAGCCCATTCCACAAGAAAAGTGGGCTCATCTTGGGCGGCTGCCCGAGGGGTCTCGGCTTTACAACTTTGCCGAACTGCAACTTGGTCAGGGGCAAACACGTTTGCTGAATTCTACAAATTTGATACCCTGGCTGAGGAGGACCTTGAGTTCTCTCATTCGGTGCTGCAGAGTCATCCGCACTCTCCCGCCCGTTTGGGAGCTTTGGTATAATCCCCATGGTCCTTACGGAGTTCCCAGCATCCACTAGGACGTCAGAGAAAATAAGATTTTACTCACCGGTAAATCTATTTCTCGTAGTCCGTAGTGGATGCTGGGCGCCCATCCCAAGTGCGGATTGTCTGCAATACTTGTATATAGTTATTGCCTAACTAAAGGGTTATTTTTGAGCCATCTGTTGAGAGGCTCAGTTATATTTCATACTGTTAACTGGGTATAGTATCACAAGTTATACGGTGTGATTGGTGTGGCTGGTATGAGTCTTACCCGGGATTCAAAATCCTTCCTTATTGTGTCAGCTCTTCCGGGCACAGTATCCTAACTGAGGTCTGGAGGAGGGGCATAGAGGGAGGAGCCAGTGCACACCAGATAGTACCTAATCTTTCTTTTAGAGTGCCCAGTCTCCTGCGGAGCCCGTCTATTCCCCATGTTCCTTACGGAGTTCCCAGCATCCACTACGGACTACGAGAAATAGATTTACCGGTGAGTAAAATCTTATTATCCTTTATTGACGTAGACAAGATGTATAATAAGATTAGCAGTACGGATGGTGTAATGGTTAGCATTACTGCCTCACAGCACTGAAGTCATGGGTTCAAATCCCACCATGGCCCTAATTGTGTGGAGTTTGTATATTCTCCCTGTACTTACGTTGGTTTCCTCCCATAATCCAAAAATGTACTGTTAGGTTAAATTAACCCGAGCGTGAATGTGCGTGTACATGTGGTAGGGAACAGGGCCAGTTCTAGACCTTGTGACGCCCAGGGTGAAAGTTTCCCAACTTTTGAAGTAGGGAAATCAGGTCTGGAAAGAGGGTGGCTTCGCCACACAACCCCCGTGATTTTCATTTTCCCAGTGCTCCCCAAGCCTCTGGGCAGCCCCCTACTCACCTATCTATGGCCCACGGGTGGGTCAGTGTCCGAATAGCGGGACTGTCCAGCTGGAATCGGGACAGTTGTAAGGCACAGGTATGTGTAATTGGTGTGGAGTTTGTATGTTATCCATATGTTTGCGTGTGTTTCCTCCCTGGGTGCTCTTTTTTTTTCCCACACTCCAGAAACATGCCACTAGGTTAATTGGATTCTGTCTGAAGTCACGATACTGCGTGAGTGTCTGTGCACGTTTGTACAGTACAGTATGTTACTGAATTTAGGGTGTAAGATCCACTGGGGCAGGAAATTAGATAGAATGTATTCTCTGTACAGTGCTGCAGAAATGACAGGTGCTAAATGAATAATAATAAACACGTTTTCAATGGCATTTTTCATACAACCATCTACTTGTTTCCTGCTCACTTTAAGGATTAAGCTTTCAGTACAAGAAACGTCCAGATTCTAATGATTATTAGCACGCAACCGAATTCATATCCCTTGTTAGTGATAAGAAAGTTACAGTATATGTAAAAACTTGATCTATATTTCTTGCTTCTGCAACATTTGAAAATGGAATTTAAGGTTTCAGAGGGGTTTCAATTTGGCAGTGTTCCGCTACACCTAGCCAAGACTTTTAGGCCCTACACACATGCCGATTTTTTGAAAGATATGAACGATCTCGTTCATAAATGAACGAGAACTCGTTCATATCTTTCAGTGTGGAGACTCCTGCGATGAACGATGCGCGTCCCCGCGCTCGTTCATCGCTGGTCTCCCGTCGGCTGTGCATGCAGGCCAATATGGACGATCTCGTCCATATTTGCCTGCACTTCAATGCAGCCGCGTGACGGGGGGAGTGAAGAAACTTCACTCCCCCCGTCACTGCCCCCCCGCCGCCGGGTCGCTCGTCGGCCGTATCCGCCGTCGGGCAGCTCGGCGGCGGGTCGGCCAGTGAGTAGGGCCCCTAAGAGCCCTCCATTACCTGGTGCTGATAATCGCCTGCTGCACTATATGTCATCCAGTCAAATATTAGATTAGACTATTGAAAGTTAAACCATTGAAAGTAAATGGGATCTGATGTGATTGCAGTGCTAATTCTATTGGATCGCAGTTCACAGAATCCCAGTGAGTTCAGCATTGGTGTGAATAAATCCAAATGAACTAATTTACACCTGTACAGCTAACGACATGAGTCACCTATTAGAGGCTGTCCGCATCAGTCACATGTAATGTCTCTCTGTGAATCTTTACAAATGATCATCACTTTCCGGTGGTAATAAATAGCCTTATAGTAGTGCCTAAGAAATAAAACTCTCAGTGTGACTGTAATAGAAAATACATTCAGTAATGGCTTTTCTTACCCAACTTGTTGCGATACCTCATAGGATTTACTAACTAGCATATTTCACTTTGTTATGGGAAAATAGCATTATTTTAATTGGCTATACAGTTTAGCAGTATATCTATATTTACTGTAATTCCCCAGTTATATTTATACAGATATTTGATGTTTATTGTCCTTAGGATTACCTTCCAGTGGTAGTAATATCCTCCCTGCAGGATACGGCTGACTCTCCTGTTTATATATGTACAGAGGTTCCCTCATTGGAAAATCTGGTTGATAAACGCCCACGTTCTTTAACAGTGAATTCCGGAGTGTAAGTATCATTTGTTATCATGTTCCTTTTGGCTGCTTTTTCGGAAATGTATATGAAACTCCAGAATATCTGTGAGTTCTCCCTGACTCCCTGGAGAGCAGTGATCCCTCCTGGGTTCCAACCCCACTTCCCTAGTAAAATGGGGGGCACTTAATGGTGTGATTCACTGTTGAAACATGTCATCAATTAGGTCCTGTGAAAAACACCAGCTTGTAGCGCGAAAATACATAGATCCTTGAGAAAAGCCACTTATTGTGGATTATGTTTTGCGTGCCTGACACGAAGCATAATTCCCGATAAGTGTCTGTATCGGGGGGAGGAGTTTGCCGCATCAGTGCTAGTTGGATAGCCACTGGCAAACCAATTAGCCACTGTAAATGACCGCGGCTAATTGGATGCCCCCAATGAGTTTGTGATAGTGTCACCCAGCCTCTTAATTTATGCAAGTTGTCTTTAGACCTGACATATCAGTAAAAAGACATGTTCTAAACTACTTCCCTTTACATTGAATTGTCTAGAATTGAGGGTATGAAACACTTTTATTTTTGTAGAAAACCATTGTGCAGGTTCTGCTAAACCTCAGGTGTTCAGTGCAGTCTCACAGAGGTGGAGTTCTCATTATATTTGTAACATTAAGCTTTTATCTCATCCGGCTATTGGGGGTCATTCCGACCCATTCGCACGCATTGGTTTATCGCTGTGGTGCGAACGGGTGCGGAATGCGCATGCGTGGCGGCCGCAGTGCGCGTGCACGACGTTGCCTGGCGACATGGGTCGCCGGGTTACGTTGCGTCTAAAGAAGGAAGCGGTCGCAGAGCGGACCGCAAAGAAGATTGACAGGAAGAAGGCGTACCTGGGCGGATCCGGAGCATTGGAGACTGTTTTCGGCTAGTGGTGAGGAAAACGCAGGCGTGTCCAGCAGAACGGAGGGCGGATGTCTGACGTCAGAGCAGGCTCCAGCATCGCAGGGATCGTCGCACAGGGTAAGTAGGTATAGGGCTGGTCTACTTCTGCTTGAATTTTTTTTAAGCTTAGCAGGGCTGCACAAGCGATCGCAACCCTGCTAAGCTAAAATACACTCCCCCATAGACGTGTACTAGTTGATCGCAGCAGCAGCAAGAAGTTGCTGGCTGTGATCAATTCGGAATGACCACCATTGTCCAGCTAAAACTCCTGTCTGTACACCAACACCATTGTGCTCATAGAACCCACCATTCCACCCAAGAAACAAAACAGCTAGTCTCTGAAAACAATGGGGGTAATTCCAAGTTGATCGCAGCAGGAATTTAGTTAGCAATTGGGCAAAACCATGTGCACTACAGGGGAGGCAGATTTAACATGTGCAGAGAGAGTTAGATTTGGGTGGGTTATTTTATTTCTGTGCAGGGTAAATACTGGCTGCTTTATTTTTACACTGCAAATTAGATTGCAGATTGAACACACCCCACCCAAATCTAACTCTCTCTTCACATGTTAAATCTGCCTCCCCTGCAGTGCACATGGTTTTGCCCAATTGCTAACTAAATTCCTGCTGCGATCAACTTGGAATTACCCCCAATATTCCCTATTGCATGTACACATACACATATATACACTAGGGTTCATTTTTTGTCTGAAGCCAACTAACCTACCAGTATGTTTTTGGAGTGTGGGAGGAATACAAAGCATCTGGAGGAAACTCACGCAAATATGTGGAGAACATACAAACTCCACAAGTGCCATAACCAGGAATTAAGTGGGTGTAAACCTGTAATACACAAGTTTTGTGGCTCATACATGACCCCCAATGCTTATATTAATATTTTGCTTTATACAGTGCTTCAGAAAGTCTTGTCCTTTACTCTGTATAAAGAACAGCTATATTACCAAACTACACCTGATCTCCCCACAGCTGGCTGGCATACACAGAACCTCAGTATAATGGCACAGTGACTGTATTAGAAGAAGGATGTGAATTGCCTCAAATTCAGGATTGTGGTATCAAATCTATGCGAGCCTTGAAAATGGTGAGAAAGTCTGCAATTCCTGGTGATTTAGATATAATGGGATATATTATTTTATAATAAATTCCAATGCTTACTGTATTTTCCTTCTATTGAGATGCAGGACATTTTCTTTAATTTTACCCCAGGGTTTTAGGTCATCCTCATTCACAAACCTAATCCTTGTGCCCAGAATTGTGAGGGGTGCCACCATGCCATTTAAGTGGGTGTCCCATGAGCCTCTCTTTGCAATCCTTATATTTTATTTATTAGGCTTAAACTGTGCCTATTGTCTAAATACAGAAGAGGCAGCCATTTGGTATGCTGTCCCATATGTCCCAAAATGCAGCATATCAATCAGCCAAGATAAGGTAACATCACTGAAGTGCCTCAGTAAGAGCATGGGCTTTCAGTGAATAGATAGCCTGTACTCTAATCAATATCAGTTTAACCTACTTTGGTCCTCACAGATGACCTCGAGCCTGGTCACTAGTAAACAGATAGGATGCAACAACATCATTGTTGGTCTAGCCCTCGGAATGACTGCCTGCAGTGGCCTGCTGAATGACTGCCTGCAGTGGCCCGCTGAATGACTGCCTGCAGTGGCCCGCTGAATGACTGCCTGCACTGACCCGCTGAATGACTGCCTGCACTGACCCGCTGAATGAGTTTCTGTGCTGGCCCGCTGAATGACTTCCTGTGCTGGCCCGCTGAATGTTTCCTGTGCTGGCCCGCTAAATGACTGCCTGCCCTTGACTGCTAAATACCTTCCTGCGCTGACTGGAAGAATGACTGCCTGCGCTGGCCCGCAGAATGACTGCCTGCGCTGGCCGCGGAATGATTAGCAGAGTTGGCATCCTATAATACCTTCATTAATAATGGGCCATGATCATCCACTGACAGAAGTTGGTTTAGGATGATTAGCATTTGGGACTGCTAGAAAACCACCACTTGTTTTCTCCTGGATGTCTGTGACTGGCAGTGATTGCACTTCAGAATATAAAGCTTTAATGTGTGGAAGAAACAAATGTCTGATTACGTTTTGTCCCATTTATTTCAGGGAGGCTTGAAAGTGCAGTTGCCCAGTGATCCAAAGGTTAGTGATTAAATTCCCATGGCAACAATTATGGCTGCTTAATTCACAGTGTGCCCCATTTATGCCAGAACTGTATTTAAATAAGCGTCTCTGTTACAGATAATTATATATGAGAAACCATGTTTCCAAGGGCGGTCAGGAGAGATCACAGAACATGTCTGTAACATTGGGACACTTCTCCGTGATGAGGATAAAGGCAATAATCTAAATATTGGATCAATGCAAGTTCTTGGTGGCATGTAAGTGACAATCAACCAATTAAATGTAGTTGTAGCTGTTGGACGTTTGAATTGGTATTTGTTATATCTATGAGTTATCTGTTATTTTTCATACATCCTACGTGTTCTAGACTGGTAAACATGTTCCTTCTCTCCTGCTTCCCTTGAGACTAAACACATTTTTATATTGCTTTGCTGTAATCTCTAGATGGGTTGGATACGAACAAGAGCGGTATAAAGGGCAGCAGTATCTCCTGGAAGAGGGTGACTATGAGGACTGGCACGCCTGGGGAGGATATGGCAGCACTTTGCAATCAGTCCGATATCTTCAGGCTGTAAGTACTCTTACCTGTGGCTTCATGTTAGAGTATAATATATGATTGATGGGCTAGATGGGCTGTAACCGGAGAGGGACGTGTGTTGCCAATAATATCTATGAAATTCACAGTGGTGCAGTGTACAGGTGAATGCAATGAGAGCACTGTCAGCCATTATATGGAAGGGCGGCACATACAGATGACAATGCTACATGTGATCACTTCACTGGCAAGCAGTAACATCACTGAGGCGGTGACATGAGTCACTGTTAGTATTTATGTGGCACTGATTTCTAGTTGTTACAGATCTCATGGAGTTTAATAATGGCCATCACTATATAACCTGGACTATTGTCGCTTCCTGAGATTGGTATCACAGATCAGGCTTGGGTGACAACAAAAACAATCTTCACTATAACAATTTTAAGAAGTGTATTGCAATAAGTTCAACATCCCACAGAAGCTTCTGCTCCTCTTCTACTCCGCGATTGTGGAGTCGGTACTGTGCTCCTCGATACTGGTATGGTACGGCTCCGCCAGCGCAAGGGACAGATGCAGGCTCCAAAAGGTGGTCAGAACCGCAGAGAATATCATAGGGGCCGACCTTCCCTCAGTCCAGGACTTGTAGCTAAAAAGCGGGCAACAAAGATAATAAGGGACCCCGGCCACAGCATGTTTAACTTGCTTCCTTCAGGCAGGCGTTACAGGTCCGTCCCCGCAGGGTCCACCAGAAGCCTCAAAAGTGTCTTTCCCCAAGCGGTCCACCTGCTGAACTCCTGAACATTGACTGACTAGCTGTACATGTAACTCACTTGTGTCCCTCTGGTATACTTATCTGTATGACGTTACTTCCCCCCACCTGCTTATCTGTTACCTACTTGGCTGTTGTATAGCAAACCAAATACAAATTCCTAGTATACGCAAGTATACCTAGGCAATAAAGCTGATTCTGATTCTGATAATGCTGGAAATATATACTGATATCTTGACTTGTGAAGAGACGCTCTCCATGACAGTTTTCCTGTGAACCGGCGGAAATGCTAGGGGAGCTAAACTAGCACACCATTTCCCTGATATACATGTAATGTCACATCTTTAGTCAAAAATGAGATTTAATTCATATATATAAGTCTGCACAGCTTGTCTTCCTGCCTCTGAAGTTCACTTTCGCCTCCCCCCTGCAGTTCTTTTCCTACCCCTGCAATCCACCATCCCTTCCTTCCCCTTGCAGTCCTCTTCCTCCACCCTGCAGTTCACTCTCCCCTTTCCTTCCCCCTTTTACAGTTCTCTTCCTCCATCCTGCAGATCACTCTTCCTCCCTTCCCCCTTGCAGTGTTCTTCCTCCCCTTGCAATTCACACTCCCTCCTCCTCATCCCTGCAGTTCTCTCTCCCCCGCAGTTTCCTCCCCCTGCTATTTTATCATCCCTCCTCCACTGAGTGTTTGCTCAGTGATTACTTTTGGAAGTCAGTGGACAATGGGGGTAATTCTGAGTTGATCGCAGCAGCAAGTTTGTTAGCAATTGGGCAAAACCATGTGCACTGCAGAGGGGCAGATATAACATTTGCAGAGTTAGTTAGATTTGGGTGGGTTACTTTGTTTCTGTGCAGGGTAAATACTGGCTGCTTTATTTTTACACTGCAATTTAGATTTCAGTTTGAATACACCCCACCTAAACCTAACTCTTTCTGCACATGTTATATCTGCCTCTCCTACAGTGCACATGGTTTTGCCCAACTCCTAACAATATTCCTGCTGCGATCAACTTGGAATTACCCCAAATATTCACTGAGCTGCATTCAACTTATGTTAAATGTCAAAAAATTTAGCAAGCAGCGTCTCAAAAACTCCATCACCTTACAAGGCAATCTTAGGGTGTGTACACACGGTGAGATCCTTGCTATGGCCGATTTTCACTTGCGATTTCCCCTGAACTCCCCGGAGCCCAGCACCACCGATTTTGACTAACTTTTCTTGAGATATGGACTATGTGTACTTACGATTTTGGCTTATGTGAGATTTTGGCTTATGTGAGATGTCATTGACATGTGAGATGAACCAGATAGTACACCGATCTAGCAAGGATTGACTTGCCTGCACAGTCTATCTTTTCTTGCGTTGCCGACCTGGCGGGACCGCACATCGGGATCGAACCGGGATCGCAAGGTGACTTTCACCTTGCGATCTGCACTAACTTTTCTTGCGATTTTGACTATATAGTCAAAATTGAAAGAAAATATCTCACCGTGTGTACACACCCTAAGTGTTCCCCAAGTGTGTAAATACCAAGGTATATTTCGGGTGCTTGTTATGAGTTGTTGAGTCAAGTAGCTGCCAAATAACAGGATAGTTAATCCTATACAGTGTACAAAGATAAAAATAAGCAAATGTGGCAGCGGTAATGATTAATTAAGAATTTTCTCATAATAATAATTATCTGGATGAGTAAAAGATGTACATTTAATAACAATTAAAATAAAGACTGAAAGTATATATTCAATATACACGTTAAATTGAACCAGGTACACACAAAAAAATTACCTGCACATCCCAATAAGCAGGTTTCTAGCTTAGGACCAGTCTCTGAAGTGATTAAGTGTTTGTTCCTATTAATACCCCTGTTATTGTGTGTCGAGAAGAAATACTAGCTTCTTAAAAGTGGCACTGTCCATGTTTATAGTTACCGGTTCACCGTTAGAGGGATACTGTAGTTCATGAGAACGTAAATTGAATGCGGAGGTTCTCAAGCTGTACGCTGTAAATAATAGGATCCAGTCCACGATTTTGAGGCAATTTAGAGCTGAGGTGTGGCCCACAGAAGGTAAAACAGCGGAGGGTTGGTACGGTCACACTCCTTGGTTGCAAGGTCCAAATGGGATAGGCAAGGTGGTTCAACTAACGCGTTTCACTGCATAGGGGGTTGCAGCTTTTTTAAAGTGTTCCCGACTACTAGTACTAATGCAAGTAGGTTGGCGACATGGGGGGTAATTCCAAGTTGATCGCAGCAGGAAATTTTTTAGCAGTTGGGCAAAACCATGTGCACTGCAGGGGAGGCAGATATAACATGTGCAGAAAGAGTTAGATTTGGGTGGGTTATTTTGTTTCTGTGCAGGGTAAATACTGGCTGCTTTATTTTTACACTGCAAATTAGATTGCAGATTGAACACACCACACCCAAATCTAACTCTCTCTGCACATGTTATATCTGCCTCTCCTGCAGTGCACATGGTTTTGCCCAACTGCAAAAAAAAATCCTGCTGCGATCAACTTGGAATTACCCCCCATTGTCACCAGCATTTACATGCGTTGTACAAGAATTACACAAAGGTTTGCACACTCATGTATACTGATAACAGTGGGTACAAGGCCTAATATGGAGCCAAATGTAACATAATGAAAGTATTTATATATTCACTGACTGATAAGCCTAAAGTCTAGATACATTAAATTATAAGATATTATTATTATTATTATTATTATTATTATTATGTTAAAATGCCCTAACATATTATGCAGCTCTCTGCATAACTTTTATATGTAATGGAATTAAAAACCTTTAAATTGTCCAGGAATACAATTCATGCATAAGGTAGCTGTATAACAACTATGGCTATTGGTGGGGAAAGTGTGTATGTACTGTATGACAGCAGCATTTTCTGCTACCAATAGTAAAGAAGCCATTGGTGTCTGTTTCCCCTGTGCAGCGCCAGCGGCCTGAGGCGTGGTATGGTGGGAATGAGGACACAGTGTGAGATGGAAGCAGGGAAGATGAACTACTCACTGTAGACAACTTAGGACAGTCAGCTGCTAGCAAAGGATCCCTTACATTTACCATTTACCTACACATCCTTCCAGTCTTGAATCTGGATAAGGCTTTTGCTCTGCATGGGCACACGAATCACAGGGGTTATCTGCTAGCCGGAAGAAGCTGTGTGCCCAGTATTTCCTTGTGCACCATCATGGGCAAAGAGCTAGGACACATGCCCCACGTTTACAAACACTGCGGCCATAGCTGCTGCCATCACACACCTCCCAACATGACCCTCTACAGGAAGGACAGAATGCTCTTCTCCTGGAATTTTCTCTTCATTTGTGATTGCCATCACCTGTGTTGAACAGGTTAATGGATAAGAAAGGCGTTTGCGCACAGGTGGTGGCAAGCATACACGAAGAGGGAAGTCCAGGAGCAGAGCATTCTGTTTCTCCTGGAGAGGGTCATGTTGGGAGGTATGCCATCAGAGGCGAAACAGATATGGCAGCAGCTGAGCTGATGTTACAGTCCTATCCTTCTTGTGATGACACTCCACGGTACCACCAACTGCCTTCACACATTTATATTTGACAGGGATGGACTGGGGCTGTATAGAGCCCTGGCATTTATTGTGCGCTCGTGTCACAAAAAAGTGGCGTGGCATGCCGCAAGTCACTGGGGCCTGGTCTTGTTGCACTCCCCCATCTTTCCATGCCGTGCAGCCGAGCAGAGCATCGGGAGGGTGGAACTGCTGGCCAGCCCCAGTCTGTGTGAGCCAGGCAGCTGAGCATGGTGCCTATGTGTGACCAGACTGGCCCATCAGCCCATCGGCCCTTCTGGCATTTGCCAAAGGTGCCAGATAGGCAACCCGGACCTGATATCTGATTTAAATTTATGAGAACATTATTATGTGGGAGGTAGGGAAAGAAAAAGTGGAGGTTAAGTGGGAGTACTAATGGGGAGATTTATCAAGTATTGGAGAGAGATCACGTACCAACCAATTAGATTTTAACTGACATTTTACAGGCTGTGCTAAAAAAAAAAACAGCAGAAGCTGATTGGTACTTTATCTCTCTCCACTTTATCATGGGTTCGATTCCCACCATGGCCCTAACTGTGTGGAATATGCTCCCTATGCTTGTGTGGGTTTCCTCCACGTACTCTGATTTCCTCCCACAATCCAAAAATATACTGGTGTAAACAAAATTAACCCTAGTGTGAATGTGTCTGCATGTACATGTGACAGGGAGCATTGGGGGAAACCAAAAAAGCAGGCAAGTGGGCAAAACCAAGTTGCACTGCAGGTGGGGCAGATGTAACAAATCTAACTCTCGCTGCACATGTTACATCTGCCCCGCCTCTGCCCCGCCTGCAGTGCAGCATGGTTTTGCTCAGTTGTGTGCTCTTTTGGTTTTGCTCAGTTGTGTGCTCTTTTGGTTTGCTTACAAACCTAAATAAGGCCCATAGACTGTAAGCTCCACTGGGGCAGGAACTGATGTGAGTGGCCAAATATTCTGTGTAAAGTGCTGCCGAATATGTGTGCTCTGTATAAATAACTAGTGGAGTGTAAATTAACCCTCCCAAGCCCCCCCTGTGTACCTGGAGGCTGTTCCGGCTTTCAAAATGAAAGCCGCAATGTTTCTGATGTTCTGATGGTCGTGATGTTCCCGATCGATGTTTCAATGTTTGGAAAAATATTTAGAAAAAAATCATTAAAAAAAATTTTAATTTTTTTTTTTAACTAAGGGGGTCATTCAGACCCGATCGCGCGCTAGTTTTTTTTGCAGCGGTGCGATTGGGTCTGAACTGCGCAATGCTCCGCAATGCGCAGGCACGTCGGCCGCCGGCGACGGGGATCACTGGCGATCGCAAGAAGATTAACAGGAAGAGGCCGTTTGTGGGTGTCAACTGACAAGGAGTGTCCGGGAGAACGCAGGCGTGTCCAGCCGTTTTAAGAGAGGGTTCCTGACGTCAGCTCCAGGCCGGATCGTCGCAGCGGCTGAGTAAGTCTTGATCTGTGCAGAGACTGCACAAACTTTTGTTTGTGCAGCTTTCTGCACATGCATTCGCACCCCTGCACAGCGATTACCCCCTCCCCTTGTAGGCGGCAGCTACCTGATCGCAGCACTGCAAAAAACGCCTGCGTGCGATCAGGTCTGAATCACCCCTAAAATCATTTTGGCGAGTTAAATTCATGTCCTTCACCTAATTCACTCATAAAAAAAACCCTGGCAATTTCGGAGCGTTTTTTTTGGGGAGGGAATCGTCAGTTAAGTGGTTAAGTTACAAATAATACACTATTCAAAATCAAGCATAGCCTTCTGTCCTTTTGCAGGATATAAGGGGTCATTCTGACCCGATCGCACGCTGGAGTTTTTCACAACGTAGAGATCGGGTCAGAACCGCGCATGCGCCGGTGCCGCAGTGCGCCGCCGCACGGCCGCCCGTCACTGCGCTACGATCACCTCTGCCTGATTGACAGGCAGAGGTGGTCGATGGGCGGGAGGGGGCGAAGCGGTGGCGTTTGGCTGCCATTTCGTGGGCTGCAGGCCCGAGAGCGATGAGTAGCTCCCGGCCAGCACGCTAAAGCGGCGCTGGTCGGGAGCTACTCTTGAAGTGCAAAGGCATCGCCGCTGTACGATGCCTTTGCACTTCTGCGGGGGGGGGGGGGGGGACTCAGGTGCTGGGCGGACTAGCCCTGTGCTGGGCGTCCCCCCGCATGTCTGGGTTCATGATCATAGCTGTGCTAAATTTAGCACAGCTACGATCAACTCAGAATGACCCCCTTAGTCCCAGCTCTGGCATAATGTTTAACAGCCCTTAGTCTTCATGAGTCATTAGTGAGGCCAAATTACACTTAATTCCTATACAGAAAGTTATGTTGAGCTTAATAGCTGGAAAAAAAAATGTCTTATTTGTTTTGGTACTAGCTATACCTGGCCGTTATCTCTTTCTCACCCTCTCAGACTGGAGGAGTGATATAAAAGGAATACCATAACATGTAAAGTGTGTATTGGGGTCACATTGTGGTGGAAAATGATCACGTCATCTAGAGATAAGTGTGCGAGATTACTTCCCTTTAATGAAGTGCAGAGAAGTGGTTAATTTAAAGTTAGATGCAGTTTTTGAGAAACTGTAATATGTCAGTAAGAAAGAAGTATGTAAGGAGTCACTGATCTGGAACTACTTTACAGAAGAGTGTAGTTACATTTCTTGATTTGCTTTTGGTCCAAAATATTGAATTTGGCAGCTGTTTTTTCCTCCTTGTTTTCACATGTACTCTTATTAAAAATATTCATCTGCACACTCATTAGTATAGTGTGATTCACCTGCACGCCCATTAGTATAGTGTAATTCACCTGCACGCTCATTCCTAATGAGTGTGTTAGTGTACCTCATTCCTAATGAGTGTGTTAGTGGTCTTCATTCCTAATGAGTGTGTCAGTGACCCTCATTTCTAATGAGTGTTTCAGTGACCCTCATTCGTATTGAGTGTGTCAGTGACCCTCATTCCTAATGAGTGTGTTAGTGATCCTCATTCCTAATGACTGTGTCAGTGACCCTCATTCCTAATGAGTGTGTTAGTGTACCACATTCCTAATGAGTGTGTTAGTGTACCTCATTCCTAATGAGTGTGTTAGTGATCTTAATTCCTAATGAGTGTGTCAGTGACCCTCATTCCTAATGAGTGTGTCAGTGAACCTCATTCCTAATGTGTGTCAGTGTACCTCATTTCTAATCAGTTTGTTAGTGATCTTCATTCCTAATGAGTGTGTCAGTGACCCTCATTCCTAATGAGTGTGTCAGTGACCCTCACTCCTAATGAGTGTTTCAGTGACCCTCATTCCTATGAGTGTCAGTGAACCTCATTCCTAATGACTGTGTCAGTGACCCTCATTCCTAATGAGTGTGTTAGTGTACCACATTCCTAATGAGTGTGTTAGTGATCTTCATTCCTAATGAGTGTGTCACTGATCCTCATTCTTAATGACTGTCAGTGATCCTCATTCCTAATGACTGTGTCAGTGACCCTCATTCCTAATGAGTGTGTTAGTGTACCACATTCCTAATGAGTGTGTCAGTGATCCTCATTCCTAATGACTGTGTCAGTGACCCTCATTCCAAATGAATGTGTTAGTGTACCACATTCCTAATGAATGTGTTAGTGTACCACATTCTTAATGAGTGTGTTAGTGATTTTCATTCCTAATGAGTGTGTTAGTGATCTTCATTCCTTATGAGTGTGTCAGTGACCCTCATTTCTAATGAGTGTTTCAGCGACCCTCATTCGTAATGAGTGTGTCAGTGACCCTCATTCCTAATGAGTGTGTCAGTGAACCTCATTCCTAATGTGTGTCAGTGTACCTCATTTCTAATCAGTGTGTTAGTGATCTTCATTCCTAATGAGTGTGTCAGTGACCCTCATTTCAAATGAGTGTGTAAGTGACCCTCACTCCTAATGAGTGTTTCAGTGACCCTCATTCCTAATGAGTGTGTCAGTGAACCTCATTCCTAATGACTGTGTCAGTGACCCGCATTCCTAATGAGTGTGTTAGTGTACCACATTCCTAATGAGTGTGTCAGTGATCCTCATTCCTAATGACTGTGTCAGTGACCCTCATTCCTAATGAGTGTGTTAGTGTACCACATTCCTAATGAGTGTGTCAGTGATCCTCATTCCTAATGACTGTGTCAGTGACCCTCATTCCTAATGAGTGTGTTAGTGTACCACATTCCTAATGAGTGTGTCAGTGATCCTCATTCCTAATGACTGTGTCAGTGACCCTCATTCCTAATGAGTGTGTTAGTGTACCACATTCCTAATGAGTGTTAGTGATCTTCATTCCTAATGAGTGTGTCAGTGATCCTCATTCTTAATGACTGTGTCAGTGATCCTCATTCCTAATGACTGTGTCAGTAACCCTCATTCCTAATGAGTGTGTTAGTGTACCACATTCCTAATGAGTGTGTCAGTGATCCTCATTCCTAATGACTGTGTCAGTGACCCTCATTCCTAATGAACGTGTGTTAGTGTACCACATTCTTAATGAGTGTGTTAGTGATCTTCATTCCTAATGAGTGTGCCAGTGATCCTCATTCTTAATGACTGTGTCAGTGATTCTCATTCCTAATGACTGTGTCAGTAAACCTTTTCATCAAAAGGGCACAGGGGTATTTCCTTCCTAGTGCATGTTAATGTGCCAGTAGTGCTCCAAGCTAATGAATATGTAGGAGAAACTCTTCCTCACAAATAAGACACATCCAAATCCAATCTTTATAAAGCTCAGTATTTCACAGTACATTAGTTTTGGTTCTCATATTTGTAAATAGAATGGATTTATTACTCTTCATAACTCCCCATCTAGATGTTTGCCCAGGTTTATATATTGGAAGCTGCTCATTTTGTTACAGTTTAACTTTGAATAGTCAGCCACGTAGGGTTCAGATAAGAGGCACCCACTGGCATAGCTGGTGTAATCACATTCCTCGTGGATTAATCAGTGCTCAGTAATGCCAGTTAGGAACCACACAAAACTGGTAAGGTTTTTCTTTCCAGCTCCCCCCTGGTTCACAGACCAAGCCAAATGCACTCGTCATGTACAAAGTAATGGAATCATATAAGAGCCTTAGTAGTGAGGGTGGCCTTGTTAGTTAATCAGATAGATATGATCTATATATACGTTATTATGTACAAGATCCTGGTACCAGTGATAATGTGGCTGCAGGCCAAATCATAATAACATTTGTTTGCTTTATGTAAAAATTGTGTGTGTGTGTGTGTGTGTGTGTGTGTGTGTGTGTGTGTGTGTGTGTGTGTGTGTGTGTGTGTGTGTGTGTGTGTGTGTATATATATATATATATATACACTGTATATATATATATCTATAAAAAAAATAGTCATCGATTGAAGCCAGTCTGATATTTCTGGTGCCAGACAGGCACTTCTGAATGCTGTTTTATTTGTTGACCCGGCATTTCCTGCTCAATATACTCAGATAGAAACACTAACATCGTCCATTTTATACTTAAAGTAAAGTGTTGCAGTTATGCTTCAGCGTACAGGCTGACCAGTGCCTAAAAGCATTGTGAATCGTGACTGATAATCGCAGTGGTGATCCGAGGCAGCGTCCCTAGACGTAGCAGTCAGATCTCGCAAATGCAAGCAGGAGGCATCTATCTCCTATAGACGCCTCCTATTGCATTTGAATTTTAATGTCATGGAATTGCACAGCCGATATAGGCCCTCAGTGGGGAATTCAATTCCAGACAAGGGTGAAAATTGCCATTGCCGCAGCATTTAAACGGTGGCAACGTCACCGCATCTCACACCCTTCTCCCACCCAGCTGAATGCTATTGCCGTGCTGATTCGACAAGGCAGATGTATGCACCTGCAATTAAATTACCCCCTCAGTGTACTGGTGTCAGCGCTCCCATTGAGTAATAAGTGCAGCTCCACATCAGAATGAAGGCTGTGTCTTAGTGGCTGCAAACCCAGAGTGTTCCAAACCGCTTGCCTGGCGCCACTTGTGGTAATATCTCTTAAAATATGCTATGAAACTGTCATGCAGTAACCACTGTTTCTACACCGGCAAGTATGGCGCTCATGGGGCATGATTTAGAGATGGACACAATTCCTATATCATCGCAAATGGACAGTGTTTTTCTACTGCACAAGCATCTGAGCCGCACTGCGCATATGCCACGATGGTCTTGTGACAGCGGTGGCAGTGTAGAGAGAGATAGACAGGTGGTGACCATTTGGGGCAGGTAATGATGAAGTGGTAAATAAAATGCAGGCATGTAACAGTTTTGGTGGTGTGTCGCAGCTTCGGACGCAGTATCACTGGCCCCCGTCGGCTTAGTTGTGACGGACATTCTGAGCAACCGTAATGTTGCTGAGAGTTCTAATGGTGTGACTGATGTTCGTCCGATGCTGCATCTTTGTACACAAGCAGCAATCTGAGAAGCCAACGCTTGGCGACTCTGTACAAAGGATGGCTTCCGCGACATTTGCAGACTTTCTCAGATCCGCTGCGTATGAAGGGATTAGCGTCCACCTCTGCATCATGGCCATTGTCTTTCCTGCTATACAGTAGCTCTATCTGCCTTATTATTAGCATACAATACACTCTGCATTATATGTGCAGGAGCAATGTGTCTGACTGGTAATCTAATGCAGGTCTCTTGTACATTAGAACTTTTTGGAGGCGTCTGTCACCTTGTACGATTCGGAAGCGGAAGAAGGGAAACAAGTGGATCTTTTCAACCAGGCGATTCCTGACCTGGAGCTGGCTGGATATAACCCCAAAACGCAGTGTATCCATGTGAAATCTGGGATGTGAGCATATTCTGTGGTTTTATTACATATTGCTTTTTATTCTCTAGGCACTGATGTGCCCATGGGGCAGATGGACTAAGCATTAAAGAGAGATAAAGTGGAGAGAGATAAACTACCAACCAGTAAGCTCCTGTTGCTGGGTACACATTGGCATTTCAACTAAAGGACCAATATATCGTGGGCATGTCGGCAGGTGTGTAAAAGTGATGCGTCTGTGAATGACGTCATTCACAGACGTACGCATCGGCTGTGCAGCACAGACTATGGCCAATATATCTGCAGATATATCAGCACATCGTGCTATATGTACGGACGGTACACTTGCTGCAGAGGTCGCTGGTGACTGACATCACAAGTGGGTGGGCACATGTAAATGCGTCCCAGTTGTGACGTCAGGCACAACACATCGAGCCGACGATTGGTAAGTGTGTATGAACTAACCAAACATCAGATAGGTCAGCAGATCAGCTGGACAGCCGTTCCATCATCCCAGTATGGCCATAGACAGCGTGGCTGGGCGCAGGTAATGGGGGGGCCATGTCCTAATGGAGAGGGGAAAGGGGGGAGCGTGACCACGCCTCCTTCCCCAAAAATATGATTTAAAATAGGATTTATGGCACCTTAAAGGGGGAGCCAAGAGCAGATCAGAAAGTGGACACGATCAGTGTGATCGCTATCCCCTCCCCCCTTCCTGCCGCCACACAGACAGAGGATGTCGCTGCTGCTGCGGCTCGGCAGCAGTAGCCTCCCTGCAATCACTGCAGCCCAAACTGCGGAAGTAAGATGGAGCTGACCGTTAAGGAAGGGGTGATCGGGCAAGTGGCGGAACGAGCCTTTCCCCCCAGCCCCTTCCCCCTCTCGGTGACACTGCATCCTAGTGTGTATCCAGCATAACTGTCATTTGTCAAACACGGCATGTTGCATGGCAGCTAGGAGCTGATTGGCTGGTTCTTTATCTCTGTCCAAAGCTTAGTACATCTGCCCCATAGTATACCTTTACAGTATACACTGGTGCAGTGATTAGAGAGATATTAGTGTAACATACAGTAACTATATACTGGTAATTCTTTCCAATTTGAGATTTAGTAAACATTTTAAACTGTTGTCTATAGCAACCAATCAGATTCTAGCTAACATTTTATATAAAGCACTAGATAAATGACTGCTAGAATCTGATTGGTTGCTATGGGCACCACCTGTTTATGTCATGTGTAAAAAAACCTTTAGATATCTGAGGAAATGGAACAGATCAGTAACTGGAGATGTATAGAGAAAGCACTCTCTGTAACTGAGTAATGCAGGAGCTGTTGTGTAATTAGCACACCTGCTCTCAAGGCCATAAGGGCAGCTATGCAAATATATAGCACTATACTTTATCATGTGTAGTGACAGTCCAGCATTATAGGAAAGTAGATGTACTAAGCATTGGAGAGAGATAAAGTGGATGGAGATAAAGTGCCAGCCAATCAGTTCCTAGCTGTCATGTTACAGGTTATGCTGAAAGGTTAGGAGCTGATTGGCTGGTACTTTATCTCTCTCCACTTTATCTCTCTCCAAGGCTTAGTACATCTGCCCCAGACTGTGTTTAGTGCTTCTTCGCTATTGTTTCACCCCTTATTAGCAGCCAATCAGTTTTCATCATTATGTTTGCCTTTTACTTTGTGAGATCTAAACTTTCATAGTTCTGTACAGTAGCTTCCGAGAGGAGGCTCTCATCTTATTTCATCGTCAGAGCCCTCGCTCCTTGTGCACGCTGCTCGGGGATTGTGCTGTTAATCTGCATGCTGACAAGACAGGTGTTCCATGATAGGGGGTCATTCTGACCTGATCGCACGCTGCCGTTCTTCGATGCGCAGCAATCAGGTCAGAAGTGCGCATGTGCCGGTGCCACAGTGCACTGGCGCATGGCTGACAGCCGACGGCTGTCGTTGCCTAGCGATCGCCTCTGCCTGATTGACTGATTATCAGGCAGAGGCGGGAGGGGGCGGCAAACGCAGGTGTGGCCGGACCGTGCAGGGGGCGGGCCGCAGCGGCTGCGTGTCGTCGCACGCAGCCGCTGCGACCTGGGCAGCGACGCGTAGCTCCTGGCCAGCAAGCAAAAGCTGCGCTGGCCGGGAGCTACTCCTGAAGTGCAAAAGCATCTGTGGGCCTGACATGCGTGGCAGACTAGCCCTGTGCTTGGCTTCCCCCCGCATGTCAGTATGCCTGATCGTAGCCCTGCAAAATTTTGCAGGGCTATGATCAGCTCTGAATTAGGCCCATATTTGGGTGTAGTACGGCTGACCGGCGGTCAGGAGACCGCCGGTCAGCTTACCGACGCCGGGATCCCGGCAGCATACCGACGCCGAGATCCCGGCGGGGAGGAAGGGGCGAGTGCAGCAAGCCCCTTGCGGGCACGGGTTCTATTCCCAATCTATGGGTGTCATGCCGACCATCGGGATAGCGAGCCGTCGGGATGGTGGAGGAGGTCATGTGACTGTCGGTCAGCTGACCGGCGGTCACATGAATACCACCCCCATAGTCATGTGACAATTAACAATTATTAATAGCTGCGTAAAGGACAAAACTGATTTATGTTGGACACGGGTATGGGACTCATGGTCGACGGTGTCTAGGTCGACACCTATTGGTCGACAGTAGCTACAGTAGGTCGACATGAATAAAGGTCGACATGATTAAAGGTCGACATGAGTTTTTCATGTTTTTTTGGTGTCGTCTTTGTAAAGTGACCAGGGACCCCAATTAATGCACCGTGTCCCCTCGCATAGCGAGCAAGATTCGGCACAGGTTCCCGTTCCCAATCGTAGTCCACGTGGATCATAAAATATGGAAAAGTTTAAAAAAAAAAGGAAAAAAAATGTGAAAAACTCATGTCAACCCTTTTGCATGTGGACATTGTTCACGTCGACCTATTTATAGTGTTGACCTATTTACTGTCGACCAATGGGTGTCGACCTAAGTGGGGTCGACCCAGATTCTGTTAGACACACGTCATAATTTGTTTTTTTTGGCATGTCTGTTTCATGTGTTTAATGTGGAACACACACTGCAGGTAATTCAGATGTGGTCAGAGCTGCTGTAACCGCCTTGCTTGGAAGCAGCAGTGATAGCGCTGTATGGTAATGCAGCAGGAGGCGTCTATTTCAAGCAGACTCCTCCTGCTGCAGTAATGATCCGACCTGAGTCCGAGGACGCAGCATCGGATCACTGTGACATCACTGGTTGGCTTGCAGCACCCATGGGGATGCACAAGCCACCCAACGCAGAACCTCATAAGAAGCCAGGAATTCTCTGTCCAGCGATGGAGATCCTGGTCTCTTCCCTCCCCCTAAACAGTGGCGACATGCCTCCGTTTTCACAAACGGAGGCCGTTGACGCCCCCAAACAGCATCAGACTGTCAATCACTGGCAGTCTGATGCCATACTGCGTCCTGTGTCGCAGAACCCATTCGCTGAATTAGCCCCACAGTGCTTTGGTAGTTACACATAAATGGACTTTGTATTGGAATCAAGTCACTTGTTCTTGTTGGAAAGAAAACACAACTTTACATGTTATAGTAGAATAATGAGATACAGATGTATCCATGTTCATCGTGTCTACGCCTAGATGCGAATGCGGCCCATGTATACGCTGCTTTGTGCGTGTACATCTTAGATGCTTCCCTTACAGAGTATATGGACGGCAAAAGATGCAGCTTGGCGTGGCTACATCTGTACTGTCCAGGGCTGTCTTAACAGCAGTGTAAGTCCCTGGGCACAGCAATCCACTGGGCCCCCTACCCATCCTCCAGCAGTAGGGGTGGGGGGTGCTGTCAGTGGCAGCTTTGATGTCCCGCGGGCGGTAGGGGGTGTTCTATCTTCCGCTCAGCATGTAGGACCTGGAGCAGTAATTTCTGCTAATTACTCCTTTACTGCACAGATGGTGCTAAACTGTAGTAGGAGGCATTGGGCTGAAAGAAGAAGCCCTGGTACATGACATCCAGGGTGGTAAGGGGTGTTTCATACGTAGGGGAGGGATGGATAGTGGAGTGGGCTTAATATTTATCATTTTCCGGTGGGAGGGCATCTTGCTTGACTGCATATATCTCATGTTCCTGAAAATATATTTCATAGCTTTGAATGGGATAAAAAACTAGAGAGTCCCACCTTTCAGGAGGTACTGGGGACTTGGGGATCAGAGCTCAGGAGCCAGAGCAATTCACCAACGAAAATCACTGCATATTAGGCGTGTGGAGCTGGAGCAGGGACCAGCTGCTTGAAGGCTGATATCTCTGGTTCTGGGCATAGTATAGACAAGCTGCCAGTGTCCACCAAAAGGGGAGAGTCCCAGCTTTTGGATTATAACCTCAGAGAAACTAAGTCAGACAGAACCCGAGATATCTGGCTGGGAAGAGCAATTAACAGGCTTGGATGGGGACCACTGCTTTCAAGTCGGATATCTCCAGTTCCCCAGGGCCGATTTTCAAAAATCTGGTACCCCTGGAAAGAGGGGACCCTCAGCTATCAGCCTAGGACCCTTACACTCCTGGGGCCCTTGGGCAAGAGCCCATTGAGCCCATACGAAAAGACGGCCCTGTGTACTGTACTCTGAAAGAAAGCAATAAGCCACCCCGAAATTCTGTTTCCATCCCAGCAGTGGATTCCTCTGTGACATAGAGAATACCTATAATACCAGTAATCTGGGCTCCTAAAGCCCAGGGGTGTTGTCGACACTGATTCCGTGATGGAAAGTCACCCTTATTCTTGTCATTGAGCTTTATAGCGTATCTCCTATGAATGATGCTTGGCAGATCAGTGCTCATAAAACAGAAGAGTCCTGATAAGAATAGCAGACGTACATAGAGAATTTTAACTCTAAAACATGAAAACAATTACACATAAGCGTTAGTAAACTGGATACACATCCCGGCACCGCCTTCCTTTGACATTGGATAAGCCGTACTCTGACTTACTATACGTGGAATCTTGTGTCCATGTTACAAAAACTAGATCACAGTCTGTGTAAAGTAATGGCCATTCTGTATTGCTGATATTATTGCACGCATGGAGAAGTAATATGTTTTATGATGTTTATGCTGTTGTTGTTATTATTATGTATAATTATTACATTTTCCTGCATTGATATTTGTCAGGTGGGTAGCGTATCAGCAGAAGCATTATTGTGGAGAACAATATATACTGGAAAAAGGCAGATACAAGACCTATATGGACTGGGGAGGCAGCAACAATACAATAATGTCTATTAGGCCAGTTCTTCTGGTGAGTTGTTTTGGATAATTTTTTTTTTCTTATTCTTTTTGTATTTTAAGCTTAATTACCTTTTAGGAGATGAAACCACTGCAGACTGTGGAAAGCCTCCTTTACTAGAGAGTAAAAAGAAGTGGAGAATAAAGCGGAGATACAATTGTACACATGGGGCCAAATGTAATAGAGTGAGAGTTTCAGAAAGTGAGAGATTTGGTAAGGTTTTGCAGGTTTTTTTTAAAGTGGCAATCATTTACACAGCAAGATCAACCTGGTTTTGCAGTGTAAATGATTGCCACTTAAAAAAAAAAAAAAAAAGAAAAACCTTACCAAATCTCTCACTTTCTGAAACTCTCACTCTATTACATTTGGCCCATTATCTTTCTCTTTAAATTTAAAAGGTCTTTGTGTCCCCCCACCCCCAATAAATACAAATGTAAATGTTTTATATAAACCTCCTAACTGCTGAGGATTGCCCTGTGTATGCATCAGTGACAATCAACCTCTATACCTTAATAAAACAAAGATGCAAAGACATGAATTTGACAGACATTGGTAGCTATTTATTAAATGAACAATGGCCCTCATTCCGAGTTGTTCGCTCACTAGCTGCTTTTAGCAGCATTGCACACGCTAAGCCGCCGCCCTCTGGGAGTGTATCTTAGCTTAGCAGAATTGCGAACGAAAGATTAGCAGATTTGCGAATAGACACTTCTTAGCAGTTTCTGAGTAGCTCCAGACTTACTCTGCCATTGCGATCAGTTCAGTCAGTTTCGTTCCTGGTTTGACGTCACAAACACACCCAGCGTTCGCCCAGACACTCCCCCGTTTCTTCAGACACTCCCGCGTTTTTCCCAGAAACGCCAGCGTTTTTTCGCACACTCCCATAAAACGGCCAGTTTCCGCCCAGAAACACCCACTTCCTGTCAATCACACTCTGATCACCAGAACGATGAAAAATCCTCGTTATGCCGTGAGTAAAATACCAAACTTTTGAGTAAAATAACTAAGCGCATGCAGCACATAGAACTCTCAGTACTTTGCGCATGCGCAGTAAGCAACTAATCGCAATATAGCGAAACTCGGCAACGAGCGAACAACTCGGAATGAGGGCCAATATACTTTAATAAATGTAAAAAATATAAACAACGAATGGTGGCAAAGAAAGAACGGCTAAAATCAGCCCAAATCCAAAACTCAATCAAAACAATCCAAAAAAACTAAAGCCACAAAGGTATCCACTCAACATTCTACCTTGACTACCGACCCGGAAGGGTGATGACGCTGCCCCCGGTAAGGTAGTCCAGTAGAAATAAACAGTCAGAGAAGGTGAGCGCACCTAAAAACTAAGAAACAATCAAACTCTAACTGAGATCCACTCCAAAAACAGGTAACCTGCCGTTCTTTCCAGCCTATAATAGTCAATGAAAAAAGCACCCAAAAATCAGCAAAACAAAAATAGGGAGGGAAGATTTGAAGACACGAACAAAAGCCCCCTAACAAGCCCTAATAGTGTTGCCCATCGACCATCGATGATTCAAAATCATTGATAGTCTATGGCGGATGTTGAATTCTTTAGCCTTTGATGGGGGAGAGCCAGATGGTTTCCTGCCATTGATGGTAAAGACCAACCAGATTTTTCCCCCCTCTTCTTTGTGTCGGGACATGTAGCTTAGCTTCGACACCTGCGAAAACCCCCCGACCCCCCCCCCCCCCCCCACACACACACACACTCTATAGTAAAGAAGGGACAACCATCGGTGGGTGAAACTATTGATGGTTTCCCAGCAGATGGTTTCATACCATCATTGTTATCCATCAATGGTACTAATGGTTTTGTTACCAATGGTAACAAACCGATGGCCATCCCTAAGCCCTAAGATGAAACTAAACCCACACCCTCCATTCTTATTGGACAAAACCTATCACCTGATACCCGACACAGGCCCGCCCTAGCCTACGAGGTTTGCTTCAACATTTCATCCCAGTTCTGTAATAAATCTTTGAATAAATAAATCTGTTATATCTAATGACAATAAAGTTTATTTCCGTAGAGGTGTGTTTCAATATTTAGAATTACACTTTTAAGATTATAAACTGTATATCACTATAGTTATATATACAACATCATTTGATTGCCATTTTGTGTCTTTGATTAATACTGTGTTTCATGGTAAAAGCTTTTTAGCTAAACGTAATGGTCTTAACAAAGTTAAGAGGCTGAAATAATAGGCTCTTTTCATTTTCAGGAACCACTGGGACGGAACGAAGTGAAACACTTGGTAAGTGGTATCTTCTGCTCGCACTAAAGAGCTTGCATTCGGAACACTGAACGTAAAATGAGTGAGGAGTTGTTTGTACTGGTGGCACATGAAATAGGAGATCCCTTTCAACAATGGCTTAAGGAAAACATTGGCTCACTCAGAACGGGATGTAATTATTTGCAGGTGATCCTGCCGCCTCTTTAGTGAATGCTGTTTATGAAAAATGCATGGCACACACGGCAAGAATTAATTTTTCATAAACATCCTGCATGAACTGGAGGGAATATTCCTTACATGGAACCTCGGCCCTCTAGTCTCTCTCAGAAATGTTTTGTTATATATATTTAAGCAATGCGTGCAATCTGTTATATTTCCAGGTTGTTTCCAGTGAGCAGCACATAGAACTCTCAGTACTTTTTGTTAAGAAATAAAATAGATTTTCAGGAATCCTCTAGACAGAACACTTTGTAGATGATCCTTTGTTACTTACGTAACGACAGAGATTGGGTGAAGTACTGTAGATCGAAACCTCTGAGGGGCATTTTAAGACTGGAGAGGTCCCGTCTGCAAGTATCCGTAGGGATGGCAATTAGAAATATTTCGCTTCAATGGATATGCTGTTTTCAATTCATTTCCATGCTGATGATGGTGGAAATCATTGCTCTCTTTGTTCCAGAGGCGGCTTCCCAATGTTTGGTGATGTCACGGTGTAGACTATGCTAGAATTATTTTTCTTTTATCCTTTCTAGAGGATTGTGTGGAATATTAGATTCCAGAGTGTGTTCCCTAGCTTGATAATATCCTACCCATTTAGGCCTGTAATATGGAGATGGGTAGGAACATTTCTCGTACACTGGGGAAGATGTGGATCTGAGGACGTATGTGTCCACTAATGGGTTCTAAACATTGACCGACTTCAGTGACCCCTGACCAGACAGTGGAGAGTCACTGGAGAACCTGCTTCATCCTAACTGGCTATAATTATGAATGCCATATACCCACATTTGCAGCCTCGGGGTGTCTAACAATCAGTGAGACATTTCTTTTTTAGCAGGATAGTAATACTGCCAGAGCCACAGGGGGGTTGACTGTCTCTTAGAAAAAGATATTCTGATTGATTTATATGATTATTTGTGATTGTTTTATATAGTAATGAATGGTATGGTTTTAACTGGCACTATCTTAGCCAAGGTCTACATCCTCGCTCAGCTCATGTTTTTTTTTTGTAGCTGGTGTTGACATTATAGATAAAGGAGGATTTACCAAGTTCCACGCACTGCTCCAAAGTAGGACCGTGCCCATAGAAATATGTTGGGCTTGTGCTTAAGATTGTGCATGTTGTGTTTCTTGTTTGAGTGGTTTTTGATGGCTTTCTAGAGCTTAGTTATGCCGACCATGTTATTTTATCAACTAGATGAACAGGAAATAAAGCAGATCGAACAGAGATAACAAGTTACATGGACTATAGCTGTTACAAAACAACATTTTGTTATTTGTGTATCACGTTACCACCCCTGGGGTATATAGCTTCATTAATCTTGTGGTTTATTTCTTTTTATGCCACTGTTGAGGTTTTATGGCTTTCGCGCTTTTGGCAGTTGCCACATTGATCCGTATTCTAAGCTGCACGTAGTGCGGGCACAATTCCAGTCACCTGCAGCGATCGGAATATGAACAGTAGAACAATATGCTGATGTTACTACTGTGTACATTGGTATTCTGAGTCATACGGATCTACACAATCACACCACCCACGTTCTGCATCTACACGCGCAGTTGTTATTGCTATCAGTGGCAATTACATCTGGCCCTTGCTAGGTGCAGAAGATTAGACTGAAAACATTGTGCACTGTGGATACACAAAACTGAGGATAAATAGTAACTCTCACTGCATGCTCACAGCACGCTCACGGAACATTTCTCTTCTGTACAATCGCCTGTTGCCACTCAGTAACGCTCATTTGATAGACACCAAGGAAAGAATGACATTCATGACAGCAGCCCCACAACACGTGCAGTTTGCTAACAAGTGCTTGAAACGGTTGCATTCAAACTTGTGTGCAAATCAGAATAAGCCTCTTTGTGAGCTGGACCAATATGCGTCCTCTTTAGGTGAGCTCATCAGCTCTTTTGGCGTCCAATATCATCTCTTTACTGATCATGCTCAGATCTACCTTTCCTCCCCTGACCTCTCCTACTCTCTCGTCACTCGTATCTACAGATGTCTCTCTGCTATCTCTTCCTGTATGTCCCGGCACTTTCTTATACTTAACATGTCTAAGACTGAGCTGATCATCTTCCCACCCTCCTGTATAACCTCATATGCCACAATTTAATTATCTATTGACAGCACTACCATTTCCTCTAGGCCCCAAATGCGCTGTTGAACTTTCATCAGCTTACACAGACCTGTCGTTTCCCTCTCAAGAATATTTCCATAATCAGACCATTTCTCTATCGTCCTAGTGGATGCTGGGGTTCCTGAAAGGACCATGGGGAATAGCGGCTCCGCAGGAGACAGGGCACAAAAGTAAAGCTTTCCGATCAGATTTTTGTGCCCGGCCGAGAAGGGTGCAATCTAGGTGGCTCTCCTAAAGAGCTGCTTAGAAAAGTTTAGCTTAGGTTTTTTATTTTACAGTGAGTCCTGCTGGCAACAGGATCACTGCAACGAGGGACTTAGGGGAGAAGAAGTGAACTCACCTGCGTGCAGGATGGATTGGCTTCTTGGCTACTGGACATCAGCTCCAGAGGGACGATCACAGGTACAGCCTGGATGGTCACCGGAGCCTTGCCGCCGGCCCCCTTGCAGATGCTGAAGTAAGAAGAGGTCCAGAATGGGCGGCAGAAGACTCCTCAGTCTTCTAAAGGTAGCGCACAGCACTGCAGCTGTGCGCCATTTTCCTCTCAGCACACTTCACACGGCAGTCACTGAGGGTGCAGGGCGCTGGGAGGGGGGCGCCCTGGGAGGCAAATGAATACCTATTTTGGCTAAAAATACCTCACATATAGCCTCCGGAGGCTATATGGAGATATTTAACCCCTGCCAGAATCCGTTAAGAGCGGGAGACGAGGCCGCCGAAAAAGGGGCGGGGCCTATCTCCTCAGCACACAGCGCCATTTTCCCTCACAGAAAGGCTGGAGGGAAGGCTCCCAGGCTCTCCCCTGCACTGCACTACAGAAACAGGGTTAAAACAGAGAGGGGGGGCACTAATTTGGCGTTAGAAATATATATAAAAAAGATGCTATAAGGGAAAACACTTATATAAGGTTGTCCCTATATAATTATAGCGTTTTTGGTGTGTGCTGGTAAACTCTCCCTCTGTCTCTCCAAAGGGCTAGTGGGTCCTGTCCTCTATCAGAGCATTCCATGTGTGTGTGCTGTGTGTCGGTACGTGTGTGTCGACATGTATGAGGACGATGTTGGTGAGGAGGCGGAGCAATTGCCTGTAATGGTGATGTCACTCTCTAGGGAGTCGACACCGGAATGGATGGCTTATTTAGGGAATTACGTGATAATGTCAACACGCTGCAAGGTCGGTTGACGACATGAGACGGCCGACAAACAATTAGTACCGGTCCGGACGTCTCAAAAACACCGTCAGGGGTTTTAAAACGCCCGTTTACTTTAGTCGGTCGACACAGACACAGACAGGGACACTGAATCCAGTGTCGACGGTGAATAAACAAACGTATTCCTTATTAGGGCCACACGTTAAAGGCAATGAAGGAGGTGTTACATATTTCTGATACTACAAGTACCACAAAAGAGGGTATTATGTGGGATGTGAAAAAACTACCGTAGTTTTTCCTGAATCAGATAAATTAAATAAAGTGTGTGATGATGCGTGGGTTCCCCCCGATAGAAAATTATGGGCGGTATACCCTTTCCCGCCAGAAGTTAGGGCGCGTTGGGAAACACCCCTTAGGGTGGATAAGGCGCTCACACGCTTATCAAAACAAGTGGCGGTACCGTCTATAGATAGGGCCGTCCTCAAGGACCAGCTGACAGGAGGCTGGAAAATATCATAAAAAGTATATACACACATACTGGTGTTATACTGCGACCAGCGATCGCCTCAGCCTGGATGTGCAGAGCTGGGGTGGCTTGGTCGGATTCCCTGACTAAAAATATTGATACCCTTGACAGGGACAGTATTTTATTGACTATAGAGCATTTAAAGGATGCATTTCTATATATGCGAGATGCACAGAGGGATATTTGCACTCTGGCATCAAGAGTAAATGCGATGTCCATATCTGCCAGAAGATGTTATGGACACGACAGTGGTCAGGTGATGCAGATTCCAAACGGCACAAAGGTGTATTGCCGTATAAAGGAAGAGGAGTTATTTGGGGTCGGTCCATCGGACCTGGTGGCCACGGCAACTGCTGGAAAATCCGCCGTTTTTACCCTAAGTCACATCTCTGCAGAAAAAGACACCATCTTTTCAGCCTCAGTCCTTTCGTCCCTATAAGATCATATCTGCCCAGGGATAGAGGAAAGGGAAGAAGACTGCAGCAGGCAGCCCATTCCCAGGAACAGAAGCGTTCCACCGCTTCTGACAAGTTCTCAGCATGGCGCTGAGACCGTACAGGACCCCTGGATCCTACAAGTAGTATCCCAGGGGTACAGATTGGAATGTCGAGACGGTTCCCCTTCGCAGGCTCCTGAAGTCTGCTTTACCAAGGTCTCCCTCCGACAAGGAGGCAGTATGGGAAAAAATTCACAAGCTGTATTCCCAGCAGGTGATAATTAAATTACCCCTCCTACTACAAGAAAAGGGGTATTATTCCACACTATATTGTGGTACTGAAGCCAGAAGGCTAGGTGAGACTTATTCTAAAAAAATTTTTGAACACTTACAAAGGTTCAAATCAAGATGGAGTCACTCAGAGCAGTGATAACGAACCAGGAAGAAGGGGACTATATAGTGTCCCGGGACATCAGGGATGCTTACCTCTATGTCCCAAATTTGCCCTTCTCACTAAGGGTACCTCAGGTTCGTGGTGCAGAACTGTCACTATCAGTTTCAGACGCTGCCGTTTGGATTGTCCACGGCACCCCGGGTCTTTACCAAGGTAATGGCCGAAATGATGATTCTTCTTCGAAGAAAAGGCGTCTTAATTATCCCTTACTTGGACGATCTCCTGATAAGGGCATAGTCCAGGGAACAGTTGGAGGTCGGAGTAGCACTATCTCGGATACTGCTACAACAGCACGGGTGGATTCTAAATATTCCAAAATCGCAGCTGATCCCGACGACACGTCTGCTGTGCCTAGGGATGATTCTGGACACAGTCCAGAAAAAGGTGTTTCTCCCGGAAGAGAAAGCCAGGGAGTTATCCGAGCTAGTCAGGAACCTCCTAAAAACAGTGCATCATTGCACAAGGGTCCTGGTAAAAATGGTGGCTTCCTACGAAGCAATTCCATTCGGCAGATTTCACGCAAGAACTTTTCAGTGGGATCTGCTGGACAAATGGTCCGGATCGCATCTTCAGATGCATCAGCGGATAACCCTATATCCAAGGACAAGGGTGTCTCTCCTGTGGTGGTTATAGAGTGCTCATCTTCTAGAGGGCCGCAGATTCGGCATTCAGGATTGGATGCTGGTGACCACGGAGCCCAGCCCGAGAGGCTGGGGAGCAGTCACACAAGGAAAAAATTTCCAGGGAGTGTGATCAAGTCTGGAGACTTTTCTCCACATAAATATACTGGAGCTAAGGGTAAATTTATAATGCTCTAAGCTTAGCAAGACCTCTGCTTCAAGGTCAGCCGGTATTGATCCAGTGGGAAAAACATCACGGCAGTCGCCCACGTAAACAGACAGGGCGACACAAGAAGCAGGAGGGCAATGGCAAAAACTGCAAGGACTTTTCGCTGGGCGGAAAATCATGTGATAGCACTGTCAGCAGTGTTTCATCCCGGGAATGGAAACTGGGAAGCAGACTTCCTCAGCAGGCACGACCTCCACCCGGGAGAGTGGAAACTTCATCGGGAAGTTTTTTCCACATGATTGTAAACCGTTGGGAAATACCAAAGGTGGACATGATGGCGTCCCGTCTGAACAAAAAAACGGGACAGGTATTGCGCCAGGTCAAGAGACCCTCAGGCAATAGCTGTGGACGTTCTGGTAACACCGTGGGTGTACCAGTCGGTGTATGTGTTCCCTCCTCTGCTTCTCATACCTAAGGTGCTGAGAATTATAAGACGTAGAGGAGTAAGAACTATACTCATGGCTCCGGATTGGCCAAGAAGGACTTGGTACCCGGAACTTCAAGAGATGCTTACAGAGGTCTTATGGCCTCTGCCGCTAAGAAGGGACTTGCTTCAGCAAGTACCATGTCTGTTCCAAGACTTACCGCAGCTGCGTTTGTCGGCATGGCGGTGGAAAGCCGGATCCTAAGGGAAAAAGGCATTCCGGAAGAGGTCATTCCTACCCTGGTCAAAGCCAGAAAGGAGGTGACCGCACAACATTATCACCACATGTGGCGAAAATATGTTGCGTGGTGTGAGGCCAGGAAGGCCCCACAAAGAAATTTCAACTCGGTCGTTTCCTGCATTTCCTGCAAACAGGAGTGTCTATGGGCCTCAAATTGGGGTCCATTAAGGTTCAAATTTCGGCCCTGTCGATTTTCTTCCAGAAAGAATTGGCTTCAGTTCCTGAAGTCCAGAAGTTTGTCAAGGGAGTATTGCATATACAACCCCCTTTTGTGCCTCCAGTGGCACTGTGGGATCTCAACGTAGTTCTGGGATTCCTCAAATCACATTGGTTTAAAACCAGTCAAATCTGTGGATTTGAAGCATCTCACATGAAAAGTGACCATGCTCTTGGCCCTGGCCTGGACCAGGCGAGTGTCAAATTGGTGGTTTTTTCTCAAAAAAGCCCATATCTGTTTGTCCATTCGGACAGGGCAGAGCTGCGGACTCGTCCCCAGTTCTCTCCCTAAGGTGGTGTCAGTGTTTCACCTGAACCAGCTTATTGTGGTGCCTTGCACCTACTAGGGACTTGGAGGACTCCAAGTTGCTAGATGTTGTCAGGGCCCTGAAAATATGTTCCAGGACGGCTGGAGTCAGGAAAACTGACTTGCTGTTATCCTGTATGCACCCAACAAACTGGGTGCTCTTGCTTCTAAGCAGACTATTGCTAGTTGGATGTGTAATACAATTCAGCTTGCACATTCTGTGGCAGGCCTGCCACAGCCAAAATATGTAAATGCCCATTCCACAAGGAAGGTGGGCTCATCTTGGGCGGCTGCCCGAGGGGTCTCGGCTTTACAACTTTGCCGAGCAGCTACTTGGTCAGGGGCAAACACGTTTGCTAAATTCTACAAATTTGATACCCTGGCTAAGGAGGACCTGGAGTTCTCTCATTCGGTGCTGCAGAGTCATCCGCACTCTCCCGCCCGTTTGGGAGCTTTGGTATAATCCCCATGGTCCTTTCAGGAACCCCAGCATCCACTAGGACGATAGAGAAAATAAGAATTTACTTACCGATAATTCTATTTCTCGGAGTCCGTAGTGGATGCTGGGCGCCCATCCCAAGTGCGGATTATCTGCAATACTTGTACATAGTTACAAAAATCGGGTTATTATTGTTGTGAGCCATCTTTTCAGAGGCTCCGCTGTTATCATACTGTTAACTGGGTTTAGATCACAAGTTGTACGGTGTGATTGGTGTGGCTGGTATGAGTCTTACCCGGGATTCAAAATTCCTCCCTTATTGTGTACGCTCGTCCGGGCACAGTACCTAACTGGCTTGGAGGAGGGTCATAGGGGGAGGAGCCAGTGCACACCACCTGATCGGAAAGCTTTACTTTTGTGCCCTGTCTCCTGCGGAGCCGCTATTCCCCATGGTCCTTTCAGGAACCCCAGCATCCACTACGGACTCCGAGAAATAGAATTATCGGTAAGTAAATTCTTATTTTCTCTCGCTGGATGCTACTAAAGACCATCATCCACTCACTAGTCATCTCCAGATTGGCCATCTCCTATCTGTCCTCCATGACTACCGCCTCTCTCCACTCCAATCTGTCCTCAATGCTGTGGCCCTGGTCATCTTCCTCTCCAAACGTACTAAGTCTACCTCCCCTCTCACTCAAGCCCTACATTGGCTCCCCTTCTGAATCCAAATCAAGATTCTCACACCCACTTACAAAGACCTCACCCACTGCTCTCCCATTTACATCTTTGACCTTATCTTCTATCACACTCCGGCCCTCTTCGCTCCACAAATGCATGCCTCCTCTCATTCCCACCTCCAAGATTATGCCCATGCTGCTCTCTGTCTCTGTAATACTCTCCCCATCCATATCAGAATCTCCACCTCTCTACAAAACTTCAAACGGGCTCTTCAGACCCACATTTTCATCAAGTCCAGCCATCTCTCATCCTAACCCTCTGTTCCACGCTGTCTACCCTATCTGTGCAACCCCTATCTGTCTGCCCCTCCCCTTTAGAATGTAATCTCTCATGAGCAGGGCCCTTTTTCTCATCTGCTTTTCCTTCTCTTACTTAGATTATTGTCTACTCCATACTCACTATGTAGGCACCTAACCTTCGGTTCTGCCACCCTGATGCTTATTTCAGTGTTTGGGTCGCTGATGCAGAAATGCTTATATAGCATGTACTTGTCCAACATTGTCTAGTACTGTAAGTCGCTGTTTTCTTGTTTTCTTCATTTACGTACTTTGTTGGGAGCTGCGGAGCCCTTGTGGCACCATATAAAGTATAATAATAATAATAATGAAATGGAGCCAATCAATTCCCATGAAACTGGTAGCATCGCTGAGGCATGAGAGTGCCATAATTATTCTCTCAGCAACAAAATGGCTGCCTCCCCAGAGTGTAGATAATAACTGCACTCCAACTGAACCAGTAGCCTTGTAGCTGTTTTGTTATGAAACTCTGCAAAAAATAAAAAGACCCCCTATGACATTTACAATTAGCTATCTTAAATTTATCATATTTTTCTTACTGCGCACGACAAGCTCTTCTCTCCTTCAGGAAACACTCCTGATCCTACTGTATCTATCAAAGCTGGATGACGTAACAACAAAACCAACTGAAAAACGTGCAATAATCTCCTATATAATAGCCCTGTGATTCTGTGCCTGGGTTTCTAACGCTGGGCGTGGCTAGGAGCTCTCATTGGGTTAGTGGCAGGTCTATCACACCCAGCCCACAGCTGATTGGCCGAGAAACGCCCTCCCACACAGGTTACATCCAATGGGAGGCTCTGCCCTTTGGCTGCTGTGTTTTCACAGAGCAGGATTAGCAGTGGGACTGATGGAGCTGCAGCTCCAGCCCCACACCCCAAAATAGTCCCACTGCATCTGCAGCAACATACCCTCCAACAATGTACACATAAACATTGATACACATTCGAAAAAGGGGCGTGGTCACGGGTACAGGCGCGTGGCCATGCCCCTTTTCCTATACTTTCAATGGAAGCTTGGAGAGTCAACAATCGGTACAGACCATAAAAAAAAGGGAATGTACCTGGCAAAAAGGTCCAGCTGGAGGGTATGCCACTGCATCTGCAGCAAGTCTCTGTGCTGTAGATAGGGGAAAAAAACATCCTTTTACTGCAGCGTCCTATGGGAGTCATTCCAAGTTGATCGCTAGCTGCATTCGCTCGCTGTGCAGCGATCAGGTAAAAATTTGGCACTTCTGCGCATGCGTATGCAGCGCAATGCGCACGTGCGGCGTACTATTACAACGAGCGATGTAGTTTTACACAGGGTCTAGCGATGATGCTTTTCAGTCGCATAGGCAGCCGCACAGTGATTGACAGAAAGAGGGCGTTTCTGGGTGTCAACTAACCATTTTCAGGGAGTGTTCGGAAAAACGCAGGCGTGGCTGGCCGAACGCAGGGTGTGTTTATGAACTGAATGGTCTGAAGTGATCGCAAGTGCCGAGTAGGTCTGAAGCTGCTCTGAAACTGCACAAAAATTTTTTGAACCCGCTCTCCTATCCCTTCGTTCCCACTTCTGCTAAGCTAAAATACACTCCCACTGGGCGGCGGCATGGCATTTGCACGGCTGCTAAAAACTGCTAGCGAGCGATCAACTCTGAATGACCACCAATGTCTTGCTGCCAGTCCACCTGCCCCCTCCGGCATCAACAATCCCCACTCCCTAGCCGCGCCGCAGGTGGAACAAAAGCTGCTGCGGCCACCGGCATAGATGTGTATGAAAGCAGCGCAGCGGAAGACTTTCATAGCCCTCCCTGCGCCGCATACTCTCTGAGCCCTGGAGCCTGTTCTGCGTGTGATGTCACAGAAGTGCCTCCCCGCCACAGCCACGCCAAGATCTCCAGAGGCCCTGACTCCGCAACACAGCACCTGCCCTGCCGGCCTGGAAGCCCCGAGATGGTTCATGTAGCGGATAGAGAGGGTGATATCGCGGAGGGTAATGTATGGACGCTGAATTAATGTAAAAGGTGACAGTGCTGTGCACTGCAGTGGGTGTGCAGTCTGGCCCGGTGCTAGAGTGTTCGGCGCTCCCCTGCAAACTATAAATTTGCACCCTCGCATACTTTACAAACGCACAGCGTACATAATGACCCCTGTAGTAGAGACACTTACACATGTAATGCCCCCTGTACCAGAGACACTTACACATGTAACGCCCCCTGTACCAGTGACGCTTACACATGTCACGCCCTCCTTTACCAGTGACGCTTACACATGTCACGCCCCCCGTGTACCAGTGACGCTTACACAAGTAACACCCCCTGTAGCAGTGACAATTACACACGTAAGCCCCCCTGTAGCAGTGACTCTTACACACGTAACGCCCCCTGTACCAGTAACGCTTACACACGTAACTCCCCCTGTACCAGTGACGCTTACACACGTAACGCCCCCTGTACCAGTGACGCTTACACACGTAATGCCCCCTCTCCCAGTACCGTTTACACACATAACGCCCTCTGTACCAGTGCCGCTTACACACATAACGCCCCCTGTACCAGTGACGCTTACACAAGTAACACCCCCTGTACCAGTGACGCTTACACACGTAATGCCCCCTCTCCCAGTACCGTTTACACACATAACGCCCTCTGTACCAGTGCCGCTTACACACGTAATGCCCCCTGTACCAGTGCCTCTTACACACATAATGCCCCTTGTAGCAGTGCTGCTTACACACGTAACGCCCCCTGTACCAGTGCCGCTTACACACGTAACGCCCCCTGTACCAGTGACGCTCACACACGTAACGCCCCCTGTACCAGTGACGCTTACACACATAACGCCCCTTGTAGCAGTGCTGCTTACACACGTAACGCCCCCTGTACCAGTGCCGCTTACACACGTAACGCCCCCTGTATCAGTAACACACACATTATGCAACAGTCACACACACACACGACACATATATACAAACACACACACATACATACTGTACATACATTACACACATACACAGTCACACATATATACAGTATACACAGACACTGTATATACACACACACTCACTCTCTTTCCAGACACTTATCTAATGAAGTCTGGCTGGCCGAAGCTGTAGCAGCTCATCCTCCTGCTGCAGCATTGTCCCGTGTAGCTCCGCCCCTTACTCCCATCTAGCCCCACCCACTTTGGCTCCCTCCCGGCCACTGAATGTCACACAGGGGAGGGGAGGGGGGAGAGGAGGTTTTGTGCTGCCGGCGCCGAGGGGGAGAAAAGGTTTTGTGCTTCCAGCGCCTCTGCATGTGTGACAGCAGCCGGCAGCAGCAGCAGGGATAGCAGCAGCAGCTCAGCACAGGGATGTAGAGCAGGGAGAACGCCTCTCCTTCCTGCCGCCTCCCTGCACTGCATCCCTTTGCTGAGCGGCTAGCGCCGGGCCTGTGTGTAGTGTCAGTGACACTGCACAGCACTCTCACCTTTTACATTGATTCAGCCAGTCACACAGTTCTGCCAGCCAGTCACTATTGTTAGCACCAGTCTCCCAACGTGCCGCATTATAGGGAAGTAGATGCACTACATAAACTACTGCTCCCAGCAGCCCTTAGCACCGAAGCATTCCGCCCCTTAGGGCTGCTGGGAGCTGTAGTTTATTGCGTACATCTTCTTCCCTGTAATGCAGCATATTGAGACACCGGCGCAAACAATAGTGACTGGCTGCTGTGCGAGTCTCTGGGAGAGCCACTGCCAAAGGGAGGACAGCAGCTTAGCTGCTGACAGGAGGAGAAGCAGGAGAAGCATTACCCGCCCCTCCCCCACTCAAAGTACCTCCGGGCCCCATCTGCGGCACCCCCACACACTCCCTCCAGCGCCGCGATAGCTCTGGATCCCCTCCCCCACCCGAAGCGACCCCGTACCTCCCGTCGCACCACCGCATCCACCCCTCCCCCACCTGGGGCAACCCCGCAACTGCTCCTCCTCCACCTGCAGCAGCTCTGGACCTCCACCCGCGGCACCCACGCACCCTCCCCCACCTGCGGCACCACCGCAACCGCCCCTCCCGTGGCACCCCAGGATCCCATCCGCCTCTTCCCCGCACCCCCTACTCCCTCAACCACGTTACAAGGGGCTTCCACCCCTTAACCATTGCACGCCCTTTGCCCGTGCAATATTTAACCACTCACACAATTAGGATTGGATGTAATACTCCATATAATAAAAATATTGCACGCCACAAGGGTGTGCAAGGGTTAAGGGGGCGTAGCCCCTTACGACGGTGTGAAGAGCGCCCGTAGGGCGCGATTAATTACCTAGTACAATAATAATAAGTAATGCAGATTCATTAGAATTAGACATCACTGTAGTTAGTGCGTCAGGCCATGGTAGGTCTGCTGTTTTTCTATGTAGCCAGTAGTTACATGGTTCTAATGTCCAGTAATGGTGCTAGTCATAAGTTTATACTTTCCCTCTCTTTTTGTTGTAGATTAAGGCATATAAAAGCTGCAATTTTCAGGGGGAGTCTGTGGATTTCTCGCAGGAAGTATGTGACTTTCCCTCATTCATGCCCAGGTCTTTCAAGGTCTTAAGAGGATGGTAAGATATATATTGACTAGTGAATGTTATGATATTTGTGTTGTGCTTTGTAAAATAAAATTTAGAGGGAACTGTTCTGAAATATAGGGTTTCTCAGTTGCTGGACCCCTATCAATGTGCTTATTAGAGGCATAGGCTATATTAAGTTTCATCTCCATCCATTTTTTGCATTTGTAGGTGTTTCTTTTTATTATTTAAAGCTGCACCACTATCTAAGGAAATGCTTTTCATCAGGTACTCCTTATATGGAAGCAGAGAGGGGTGATTAAGTGGAAGACCCAATAAGCTGCAGTCACTCGCAGTCCACCCAAAGTGTTTGTACAGAAGTGTAGAAGCTCCAAGAAGAGCAGATACTTGGATCCAGTTTGGGGGAGGGGGCGTGTTAGGAAGATATTTTCCTAGGTGGTAATGAACCTTTATAGAAATAAGACTTCTGCTGTATAAAGGGCTAATTATCACCATATCAGCAATGGCGTAGCTACCATAGGTGCAGGGAGTGCAGCTGCTATGGGGCCCAGAGCTGAGAGGGGCCTACTTTTCCTGTCAATGTTATATGTGTTATATACTTTTTTCACCATTGGATGGTACATAGGGGCCCTTACAAACTTTTTCCTTGGAGCCTGCATTATATCTACTTATGCCCCAGGACCTGCTCATTGTAGTGTGTTATAAAATTAGCTGGAAGGCATTATAATGTGGCATAATATGAACTGGGGACATTGTATATCATAATGTGAATTGAGGGCACTATGGGGGTAATTCCAAGTTGATCGCAGCAGGAATTCTGTTAGCAACCGGGCAAAACCATGTGCACTGCAGGGGAGGCAGATATAACATGTGCAGAGAGAGTTAGATTTGGGTGTGGTGTGTTCAATCTGCAATCTAATTTGCAGTGTAAAAATAAAGCAGACAGTATTTACCCTGCACAGAAATAAAATAACCCACCCAAAGCTAACTCTTTCTGCACATGTTATATCTGCCTCCCCTGCAGTGCACATGGTTTTGCCCAACTGCTAAAAAATTTCCTGCTGCGATCAACTTGGAATTACCCCCTATGTTCCATAATGTGTACTGGCAGCCCTTTAATGTGACATAATGTGAACTAGGCCACTACTATGGTTCAGAAAATGACCTAGGTCACTATTATGGGGCATAACATTAAGAAATTCTGAGAGGTGTCTCTGTAGATGCATTGGCACAGGGGCCCCTTCAAAATGTTGCTATGGGGCCCACAAAGTTCTGTCCCTCCATATCGGTGGTTGGACGTCTCATATTTCTGATACAGAGGCCCATTATCATGAGTGAGACTAGGAAAGAGAGTGCAGCGAGTTGCTAAGCCCAGACTTATGTCTCATATGATGAAGGTTACTTCCATCCTGTGTGGCTAGCAGCTGTACAAACAACATTAATATTCCCACCGTAAAGCAGCAGAAGCTATAACAGTGCATTTTACACATCACATAATAGTTTTAAGTAAATGCTGTATGATGGTGACATTCTTTACCATTGTGTAAACACACCTCCCAACTTTTTTAATCACTGATTTGGTATGCAGTGTACATGGCGGCAAGCACATATAAGATGGTATGGCCACTTCTGGAGCTTCCCTTACCTCCTTCCTTCCCCCAAGGTCTCCAGCACATTGCTTCATGTCCCAGTGGCTGGGGCTAGTAGCACCTGTTCCCCCCTGCTCTGCTTTTCCGTATAACGCCGATCTGGAAGTGATTCCAAATAAAAGTGCAGAACCCAGGAAATGCGTGTCCTTTTGTAGGAAGATAAACGATGAGTCGTCCTGCCAAGCCGGCACACCACAATAAATGTAGCTACTCCCCCACTTGTATACCGGTATCATGTTTGCATGAGGCTACAGAGAACACAATGATGGTAGGAGTATCTCTGATCCAGCCAAGTCCTCCAAACATCAGTTGCTAAATTGTGCGACCCCCATGCCGCCACCTTGACCTGCAGATCCCTGTGCATCCCCATAAAAGGGGTACATTTATTGGTTATAATGATCACACTGTTTTGTCATGTTAGGTTAACGTGTATCTTACATGTAGTTTCCTTTCCCTGTCCTCACCAAACCTGTTCAGTCAGACCTCTGTACAGTAATAATGACAATGTCTTTTGGCAATGGGTTGTGTTTTCCAGCTGGCTGCTGCAGTACCAGGCAGACTCATGTGATAATCTGTGTGTGCTAGAAGAGGGGCACTTCCCAGACTTGGCATCATGTGGGATCCCCGTCGCTGAGATCACATACATCCAGCCCATAGATTATGTAAGACATCTGTGTGCATCTGGTCTGTGCTTACTGTGCAAAGTGTAATAACAATAATATAATCATCCTCACCTGTGTTTGTAGCCGGTCAGTGCCTTACAGATTTTGTGCTGGTTATTTCTTTAAAATAGTTTGCAAAATTAAAAGTTTAGGCCCATACACATTAGACGATGTCGCTCTGTGAGCGACGTCGTCTAGTGTTTCCCCTCCCGGGCCGGGCGGTCGGCGGCCGCCTGTACACACTGAGCGATATGATCGCTCATATCGCTCAGTGACGTCACGCCTCCGCCGGCCGTGCATGCAGCTCCTGGACGACAGTCCAGATAGAGCATGCATGCACTGCCGACAGCGACAATCATTGCCGACCCGCGGGTCGTCGCTGGCGGCATACACACTTGCCGATAAAATGAGCAACGTCGCTCAAGGAGGGGGAAAATGAGCGACGTCGGCAAGTGTGTATGGGCCTTTACTGAAACAAACAGGTGTTTAGGAAATAAGAGATTTCTCTAACGTCCTAGTGGATGCTGGGAACTCCGAAAGGACCATGGGGAATAGCGGCTCCGCAGGAGACTGGGCACAACTAAAAGAAAGCTTTTAGACTACCTGGTGTGCACTGGCTCCTCCCACTATGACCCTCCTCCAAGCCTCAGTTAGATTTCTGTGCCCGGCCGAGCTGGATGCACACTAGGGGCTCTCCTGAGCTCCTAGAAAGAAAGTATATTTTAGTTTTTTTATTTTACAGTGAGACCTGCTGGCAACAGGCTCACTGCAACGAGGGACTAAGGGGAGAAGAAGCGAACCTACCTGCTTGCAGCTAGCTTGGGCTTCTTAGGCTACTGGACACCATTAGCTCCAGAGGGATCGACCGCATGGAACTGGCCTTGGTGTTCGTTCCCGGAGCCGCGCCTCCGTCCCCCTTACAGAGCCAGAAGCAAGAAGAAGTCCGGAAAATCGGCGGCATGAAGACTCCTGTCTTCACCAAGGTAGCGCACAGCACTGCAGCTGTGCGCCATTGCTCCTCATACACACTTCACACTCCGGTCACTGAGGGTGCAGGGCGCTGGGGGGGGGGCGCCCTGAGCAGCAATAAAAACACCTTGGCTGGCAAAACAATCACAATATATAGCCCCAGAGGCTATATATGTGATAATTACCCCTGCCAGAATCCTTAAAAAAGCGGGAGAAAAGTCTGCAAAAAAGGGGCGGAGCTATCTCCCTCAGCACACTGGCGCCATTTTTCCCTCACAGCTCCGCTGGAAGGAAGCTCCCTGGCTCTCCCCTGCAGTCTACACTACAGAAAGGGTAAAAAAGAGAGGGGGGGCACTAAATTTAGGCGCAGTAAATATTATAGCAGCTATAGGGGACATAATTCAGTTAGTCCCTGCATTATATAGCGCTCTGGTGTGTGCTGACATACTCTCTCTCTGTCTCCCCAAAGGGCTTCTGTGGGGTCCTGTCCTCTGTTAGAGCATTCCCGGTGTGTGTGCGGTGTGTCGGTACGGCTGTGTCGACATGTTTGATGAGGAAAATGATGTGGAGACGGAGCAGATACCTATAGAAGTGATGTCACCCCCTGCGGGGCAGACACCTGAGTGGATGGTTTTATGGAAGGAATTACGTGCAAGTGTCGACTCCTTACACAAAACATTTGACGACATGCCAAATGCGGGACAGCCGGCTTCTCAGCTCGTGCCTGCCCAGGTGTCTCAAAGGCCATCAGGGGCTCTAAAACGCCCGCTACCTCAGATGGCAGACGCAGATGTCGACACGGATACTGATACCAGTGTCAACGACGATGAGTCTAATCTAATGTCCACTAGGGCCATTCGTTGCATGATTGAGGCAATGAAAGAGGTGTTACACATTTCGGATATAAACCCAGGTACCACTAAAAAGGGTATTATGTACCCGTAGTTTTTCCCCCATCTGAAGAATTAAATGAAGTGTGTGAAGAAGCGTGGGCTTTCCCCGATAAAAGATTGGTAATCTCTAAAAAGTTACTAATGGCATTCCTTTTCCCGCCAGAGGATAGGGCACGTTGGGAAACACCTCCTAGGGTGGATAAAGCGCTCACACGTTTGTCTAAAAAGGTGGCACTTCCGTCTCCGGATACGGCCGCCCTGAAGGAGCCTGCGGATAGAAAGCAGGAGGCGATCCTGAAGTCTGTATATACACACTCAGGCATTATACTTAGACCAGCTATTGCATCAGCATGGATGTGCAGTGCTGCCGCTGCATGGTCAGATTCCCTGTCAGAAAATATTGACACCCTAGACAGGGACACTATTCTGCTAACCATAGAGCATATAAAAGACTCAGTCTTATACATGAGAGATGCACAGAGGGAGATCTGCCGGCTGGCATCTAAAATAAGTGCATTGTCCATTTCTGCTAGGAGAGGCTTATGGACTCGGCAGTGGACAGGGGATGCAGATTCCAAAAGGCACATGGAAGTTTTGCCTTATAAGGGTGAGGAGTTATTCGGGGATGGTCTCTCGGACCTAGTTTCCACAGCAACAGCTGGGAAGTCAGCATTTTTACCCCATGTTCCCTCACAGCCTAAGAAAGCGCCGTTTTATCAGGTACAGTCCTTTCGGACCCAGAAAAACAGGCGAGGAAAAGGCGGGTCTTTTCTGTCCAGAGGCAGAGGTAGGGGAAAAAGGCTGCAACAAACAGCAGGTTCCCAGGAGCAAAAGTCCTCCCCCGCTTCTTCCAAGTCCGCCGCATGACGGTGTGGCTCCACAGGCGGAGCCAGGTACGGTGGGGGGGCGCCTCAAAAATTTCAGCGATCAGTGGGCTCGCTCACAGGTGGATCCCTGGATCTTTCAAGTAGTATCTCAGGGGTACAAGTTGGAATTCGAGGCGTCACCCCCCCGCCGTTTCCTCAAATCTGCCTTGCCAACAACTCCCTCGGGCAGGGAGGCTGTGCTAGAGGCAATTCACAAGCTGTATTCCCAGCAGGTGATAGTCAAGGTGCCCCTACTTCAACAAGGACGGGGTTACTATTCCACACTGTTTGTGATACCGAAACCGGACGGTTCGGTGAGACCCATTTTAAATTTGAAATCCTTGAACACATACATAAAAAAATTCAAGTTCAAGATGGAATCGCTCAGGGCGGTTATTGCAAGCCTGGAGGAGGGGGATTACATGGTATCCCTGGACATCAAGGATGCTTACCTGCATGTCCCCATTTATCATCCTCACCAGGAGTACCTCAGATTTGCGGTACAGAATTGCCATTACCAATTCCAGACGCTGCCGTTTGGACTGTCCACGGCACCGAGGGTGTTTACCAAGGTAATGGCGGAAGTGATGATACTCCTTCGAAAAAAGGGAGTTTTAATTATCCCGTACTTGGACGATCTCCTAATAAAGGCGAGATCCAGGGAGCAGTTGTTGGTAGGAGTAGCACTATCTCAGGAGGTGCTACACCAGCACGGTTGGATTCTGAATATTCCAAAGTCACAGCTGGTTCCGACGACACGTGTACTGTTCCTGGGAATGATTCTGGACACAGTCCAGAAAAAAGTGTTTCTCCCGGAGGAGAAAGCCAAGGAGCTGTCATCTCTAGTCAGAGACCTCCTGAAACCAAAACAGGTGTCGGTGCATCACTGCACGCGAGTCCTGGGAAAGATGGTGGCTTCTTACGAAGCAATTCCTTTCGGCAGGTTCCATGCCAGAATCTTTCAGTGGGACCTGTTGGACCAATGGTCCGGATCGCATCTTCAGATGCATCGGCTAATAACCCTGTCTCCAAGAACCAGGGTGTCTCTGCTGTGGTGGCTGCAGAGTGCTCATCTTCTAGAGGGCCGCAGATTCGGCATACAGGACTGGGTCCTGGTGACCACGGATGCCAGCCTTCGAGGTTGGGGGGCAGTCACACAGGGAAGAAACTTCCAAGGACTATGGTCGAGTCAGGAGACTTCCCTACACATAAATATTCTAGAACTAAGGGCCATTTACAATGCCCTAAGTCAGGCAAAACCCCTGCTTCTACACCAGCCGGTACTGATCCTGTCAGACAACATCACGGCGGTTGCCCATGTAAACCGACAGGGCGGCACAAGAAGCAGGACGGCAATGGCAGAAGCCACAAGGATTCTCCGATGGGCGGAAAATCACGTACTAGCACTTTTAGCAGTGTTCATTCCGGGAGTGGACAACTGGGAAGCAGACTTCCTCAGCAGGCACGACCTCCACCCGGGAGAGTGGGGACTTCATCCAGAAGTCTTCACACTGATTGTAAATCGTTGGGAACGGCCACTGGTGGACATGATGGCGTCCTGCCTAAACAAAAAACTAGAGAGATATTGCGCCAGGTCAAGGGACCCTCAGGCGATAGCGGTGGACGCTCTAGTGACACCGTGGGTGTACCAGTCAGTTTATGTGTTCCCTCCTCTGCCTCTCATACCAAAGGTACTGAGAATAATAAGAAAACGAGGAGTAAGGACAATACTCGTGGTTCCGGATTGGCCAAGAAGAGCGTGGTACCCGGAACTTCAAGAGATGATCTCAGAGGACCCATGGCCTCTGCCGCTCAGACAGGACCTGCTGCAGCAGGGGCCCTGTCTGTTCCAAGACTTACCGCGGCTGCTTTTGACGGCATGGCGGTTGAACGCCGGATCCTAAAGGAAAAGGGCATTCCGGAGGATGTCATTCCTACTGATTAAAGCCAGGAAAGATGTAACTGTAAAACATTATCACCGCATATAGCGGAAATATGTAGCTTGGTGTGAGGCCAGAAAGGCCCCAACAGAGGAATTTCAGCTGGGTCGATTTCTGCACTTCCTACAGGCAGGAGTGACTATGGGCCTAAAATTAGGCTCCATTAAGGTACAGATATCGGCTCTGTCGATTTTCTACCAAAAAGAACTAGCTTCACTACCTGAAGTTCAGACATTTGTAAAAGGAGTGTTGCATATTCAGCCCCCTTTTGTGCCTCCAGTGGCACCTTGGGATCTCAACGTGGTGTTGAGTTTCCTAAAATCACATTGGTTTGAGCCACTAAAGACCGTGGATCTAAAATATCTCACGTGGAAAGTGGTCATGTTATTGGCCTTGGCTTCGGCCAGGCGTGTATCAGAATTGGCGGCTTTGTCATTTAAAAGCCCTTATCTGATTTTCGATATGGATAGGGCAGAATTGAGGACTCGTCCCCAGTTTCTCCCTAAGGTGGTATCTGCCTTTCACTTGAACCAACCTATTGTAGTGCCTGCGGCTACTAGCGACTTGGAGGATTCCAAGTTACTGGACGTAGTCAGGGCCTTGAAAATTTATGTTTCCAGGACGGCTGGAGTCAGGAAAATTGACTCGTTATTTATCCTGTATGCACCCAACAAACTGGGTGCTCCTGCTTCTAAGCAGACTATTGCTCGCTGCATTTGTAGCACAATTCAGCTGGCGCATTCTGCGGCTGGACTGCCGCATCCTAAATCTGTTAAAGCCCATTCTACAAGGAAGGTGGGCTCATCTTGGGCAGCTGCCCGAGGGGTCTTGGCTTTACAACTTTGCCGAGCTGCTACTTGGTCAGGGGCAAACACGTTTGCAAAATTCTACAAATTTGATACCCTGGCTGAGGAGGACCTTGAGTTCTCTCATTCGGTGCTGCAGAGTCATCCGCACTCTCCCGCCCGTTTGGGAGCTTTGGTATAATCCCCATGATCCTTTCGGAGTTTCCAGCATCCACTAGGACGTTAGAGAAAATAAGATTTTACTCACCGGTAAATCTATTTCTCGTAGTCCGTAGTGGATGCTGGGCGCCCATCCCAAGTGCGGATTGTCTGCAATACTTGTACATAGTTATTGTTAACTAAAGGGTTATTGTTATGAGCCATCTGTTGAGAGGCTCAGTTATGTTTCATACTGTTAACTGGATATGGTATCACGAGTTATACGGTGTGATTGGTGTGGCTGGTATGAGTCTTACCCGGGATTCAAAATCCTTCCTTATTGTGTCAGCTCTTCTGGGCACAGTATCCTAACTGAGGCTTGGAGGAGGGTCATAGTGGGAGGAGCCAGTGCACACCAGGTAGTCTAAAAGCTTTCTTTTAGTTGTGCCCAGTCTCCTGCGGAGCCGCTATTCCCCATGGTCCTTTCGGAGTTCCCAGCATCCACTACGGACTACGAGAAATAGATTTACCGGTGAGTAAAATCTTATTTTTGCAGATGGGTTCTCTGATGGACTGAGCTGCTCCAGTGACACTATATGAGCGCGGCGCATGTACTGTATGGTGCCTTCTTGTGTATGACTGATGAAAAGGCTTTTCATTTTCTCTGCGCAAGGGGCTGATTCTGAGTCGGATGGGCGCATTTGTATGTCTGTCCTATACCGAGTCGTTTAGAACTCGCAGTTTTTCCAAGAAATTGACCATTTTGGAGCAGCAACTGGGATGCAACAGAACGAGTGCACGGGGCAATTCCAGATACTAATGCAGCGACTGCTATACCATTAATGCGTCATGTTTTCTCTTGTTGTGTATACCCTATAGGATGCTGCAGTAAATTATAAATCAAGGATAATAATAATAATAATAATAACTTGTTAATACATATGTTTTAGACACCTGAACTTAAAGCTGCAATGAGCACTCCTGCACTGTAAGGGGAATCTAACATGAGCAATTAAAACACCACCGTTTAAGTGTGGCCGTTAATCTAGAACACTGCTGCAGAGAAATGAATAGAGTCTTAAAACTAGTGATTATACACTTTGCAATTGCTAGTCCTGAGTCTTCTATTCATTACTGCGTATTAGTGTTTTACCGATTAAGTACGGTGCTGAAACGCTTAAAGCTATTTAATTGCTTATGTGACATTACCCTTAAGGAGAACTCCAATGGTATTTCTTACAAAACAGCCCTGTTCAATCTCTTCTCCAGGTCACCGTGCATAGAGGATTCTGAGAATGAGTCTGCTCTGTGCAGGCTGCAAATTACAATGGTGCTGAATGGACAAGGTGTGAAGGGCAGGATGCATTCACCCCTAACATTCTGTGGAATTGATAGAGTAGGGATGCGCTGGATATCAGGGAAAGGACCCCCCATGTTCTAAGTAGCTGGAAGAGGGGGCTATTATGGAAATATTCAGAAGAAGACTGCAGGGTTTCTACAAATGTAAAATGCAACATTAGTGACCTCTATTGTACTGATTTACTGATATCCTTATCAATTAAGGACAAAGGGGCTGGATGTACTAAATGACATTGTCGCCATTCGTCATGATGCTAAGCACATACAGTATGTACTTACATATGCGCTTAGCATTGCGAAGGACAGCTCTTCCGATAAGAGCTGTCCTCTGCGATCCCTGGCGTCTCCTTGACTTCCGGTATTCGGCCCCCTGTGTCATTCTGCGAATGTGCAGAAAGAACGGGGCCGGCTGCGGAGCTGCTGAGAGAAGCCCATAGGCTTCTATGGGGTACCACCAGCAAAAGCTGGCGAACCCCTCCGCAGCGCTGTCCTGCCGGCCGGGTGTTAGTACATTAGGAAAATGGGGGGGTTACCGTATTTTCCGTTTAGTACATCCCTCCCAAATTGACATATAAATCACCCATTTCCAAACCTCCAGACATCTAACAATCGCTGAAATTACCGATTTCTCAATGTTAATTATAGAATGGGAAATCTACGAAAGATCAATTTAATAACTTGATTTTGAAATCACCAAATCGTTTTTCTGATTTAGATTAGATTAATCCATAACCATTTTATGTATGAATGGGACTATTTAGTTCAGTGTTGTATGAAAAGGTGTGCTAATAGTTCCATTGAAATGTATGGGTACATTGAAATGAACGTGAAAATATTTGTTTATGGAGATATTTGGAAACATATCTACATTTGTCTGATGAATGATCCTTCACTTTTTCCCCCCATATTTCCAGAGTTTCCCAGCTGCATTAATTATTAAACACTTTGAGCTCAATATTGTAAACCTGCTGTTATTTAAATAATATAGCAGTAGAAGCATTCAATGTTAAGAATAACAGTGTTATGAAATTAATTAACAACTTCATTAAATACCTCCACATCTCTATTGATGTGATAATAAATAACTGAGATGCATACACACCAAATACAGTGCAGGATAATTTGGAATAGACATGGCACTTGGGTGTAGAAATATCTGCCTACTGTATGGCTGCAACGTAATACCCTATAAATTGCAGGCAGCGGTGCATTGGTTTTGCCTTTTAAATGATTTCAGTTTTAAGTCTATGGGCGAAATCACTGAAATTGCATTATTGCCTAATTTATCGCAGACTATTACATTTGGACCTAAGACTAGAACGTTTGGTAAGGAAGGGAAATTTACATTGATAGATCTTATTCTAATTAAGTCAATGGAGCAAATCAATTTGTACATTACGAAGAATGACAGTTTTGTAGAGTTTCTTTTATTTCCAATAGTCGCTGCTTCAAAGATAGTTTGGAAAAATAATTCCTATTTTTTCAGCGGATCCTACAGATTTTTTTTTAACCATAAACCCACAGGTAATATATATATTTGTGTGTTAGCCTATTATTTGGGGGCTGTTTGTTTTGGTTTGCACAGTGATTATACGTTTCCAAGTACACCCAGAATCAGGGTTGGACTGGCCCACAATTGCACAGGGGGGGAACCCCCGGTGGCCCAGGGCTACCCCCCCTCTAGGGATCAGGTTGCAGACAGTGCACTTGAATTGTACTTTATACATATGTTGCCATATACTGCACAGGACTATGGTATATTTTGTACAGTGCATTGCTGGTATTACTCTGTTACATTGCATGCACTAGCAGTATTTCTCTGACGTCCTAAGTGGATGCTGGGACTCCGTAAGGACCATGGGGAATAGCGGCTCCGCAGGAGACTGGGCACAACTATAAAGAAAGCTTTAGGTCTAACTGGTGTGCACTGGCTCCTCTATGACCCTCCTCCAGACTTCAGTTAGAATCTTGTGCCCGGCTGAGCTGGATGCACACTAGGGGCTCTCCTGAGCTCCTAGAAAGAAAGTATATTTTAGGTTTTTTATTTTACAGTGAGATCTGCTGGCAACAGACTCACTGCAGCGAGGGACTAAGGGGAGAAGAAGCGAACCTACCTGACTGGAGATAGTTTGGGCTTCTTAGGCTACTGGACACCATTAGCTCCTTAGTGTTCGAGGGATCGAACACAGGACCCGACCTCGATCGTTCGGTCCCGGAGCCGCGCCGCCGTCCCCCTTACAGAGCCAGAAGCATGAAGTGGTCCGGAAAATCGGCGGCAGAAGACCTCGGTCTTCAACAAGGTAGCGCACAGCACTGCAGGCTATATATGTGATAAATTACCCCTGCCAGAATTCCTGAAAAAAGCGGGAGAAGTCCGCCGGAAAAGGGGCGGGGCTAACTCCCTCAGCACACTGGCGCCATTTTTCCCTCACAGCTCCGCTGGAAGGATCGCTCCCTGGCTCTTCCCTGCAGTATCAAGCTACAAAGGGTAAAAAAGAGAGGGGGGGCACTAAATTTAGGCGCAGTATAACTTATATAGCAGCTATAAGGGGAAATAATTCAGTTAATCCCTGTATTATTATAGCGCTCTGGTGTGTGCAGGCATACTCTCTCTCTGTCCCCCCAAAGGGCTTTGTGGGGTCCTGTCCTCTGTCAGAGCATTCCCTGTGTGTGTGCGGTGTGTCGGTACGGCTGTGTCGACATGTTTGATGAGGAGGCTTATGTGGAGGTGGAGCAGATGCCTATAAATGTGATGTCACCCCCTGCGGGGTCGACACCTGAGTGGATGGTTCTGTGGAAGGAATTACGCGACAGTGTCGACTCCTTGCATAAAAGGTTTGACGACATACCAAATATGGGACAGCCGGCTTCTCAGCCTGTGCCTGCCCAGGCGTCTCAAAAGTCATCAGGGGCTCTAAAACGCCCGCTACCTCAGATGGCAGACACAGATGTCGACACGGATACTGACTCCAGTGTCGACGACGATGAGACTAATGTAACTTCCAATAGGGCCACACGTTATATGATTGAGGCAATGAAAAATGTGTTGCATATTTCTGATGTTACCCCAGGTACCACAAAAAAGGGTATTATGTTTGGAGAGAAAAAACTACCAGTAGTTTTTCCTCCATCTGAGGAATTAAATGAAGTGTGTGAAGAAGCGTGGGCTTCCCCCGATAAGAAACTGGTCATTTCTAAGAGGTTACTAATGGCGTACCCTTTCCCGCCAGAGGATAGGTCACGTTGGGAAACATCCCCTAGGGTGGATAAAGCGCTCACACGCTTGTCAAAGAAGGTGGCACTACCGTCTCCGGGTACGGCCGCCCTGAAGGAACCTGCTGATAGAAAGCAGGAGGCTATCCTGAAGTCTGTATATACACACTCAGGTATTATACTGAGACCAGCTATTGCTTCAGCATGGATGTGCAGTGCTGCAGCTGCGTGGTCAGATTCCCTGTCGGAAAATATTGATACCCTAGACAGGTACACTATATTGCTAACCGTAGAGCATATTAAAGACGCAGTCTTATACATGAGAGATGCACAGAGGGATATTTGCCGGCTGGCATCTAAAATAAGTGTAATGTCCATTTCTGCCAGGAGAGGGATATGGACTCGGCAGTGGACAGGTGATGCAGATTCTAAAAGGCACATGGAAGTTTTGCCTTATAAGGGTGAGGAGTTGTTCGGGGATGGTCTCTCGGACCTCGTTTCCACAGCAACAGCTGGGAAGTCTACATTTTTACCCCATGTTCCCTCACAGCCAAAGAAAGCACTGTATTATCAGGTACAGTCCTTTCGGCCCAATAAAGGCAAGCGGGTTAAAGGCGCGTCCTTTCTGCCCAGAGGCAGAGGTAGAGGGAAAAAGCTGCAGCATACAGCCAGTTCCCAGGAGCAAAAGTCCTCCCCCGCTTCCTCCAAGTCCACCGCATGACGCTGGGGCTCCACAGGCGGAGCCAGGTACGGTGGGGGCCCGTCTCAAATACTTCAGCAATCAGTGGGCTCGCTCACGGGTGGATCCCTGGATCCTTCAAGTAGTATCTCAGGGGTACAAGCTGGAATTCGAGACGTCTCCCCCCCGCCGTTTCCTCAAATCTGCCTTACCAACAACTCCCTCAGGCAGGGAGGCAGTGTTAGAGGCAATTCACAAGCTGTATTCCCAGCAGGTGATAGTCAAAGTGCCCCTACTTCAACAAGGACGGGGTTACTATTCCACAATGTTTGTGGTACCGAAACCGGACGGTTCGGTGAGACCCATTTTAAATTTGAAATCCTTGAACACATATATAAAAAAATTCAAGTTCAAGATGGAATCGCTCAGGGCGGTTATTGCAAGCCTGGACGAGGGGGATTACATGGTATCACTGGACATCAAGGATGCTTACCTGCATGTCCCCATTTACCATCCTCACCAGGAGTACCTCAGATTTGTGGTACAGGATTGTCATTACCAATTCCAGACGTTGCCGTTTGGTCTATCCACGGCTCCGAGGGTATTTACCAAGGTAATGGCCGAAATGATGATACTCCTTCGAAAGAAGGGAGTTTTAATTATCCCGTCATTGGACGATCTCCTGATAAAGGCGAGGTCCAGGGAGCAGTTGTTGGTCGAGGTAGCACTATCTCGGGAGGTGCTACAACAGCACGGCTGGATTCTGAATATTCCAAAGTCACAGCTGGTCCCTACGACACGTCTACTGTTCCTGGGGATGGTTCTGGACACAGAACAGAAAAAAGTGTTTCTCCCGGAGGAGAAGGCCAAGGAGCTGTCATCTCTAGTCAGAGGCCTCCTAAAACCAAAACAGGTGTCGGTGCATCACTGCACGCGGATCCTGGGAAAGATGGTAGCTTCCTACGAAGCAATTCCATTCGGCAGGTTCCATGCAAGAACCTTTCAGTGGGACCTGTTGGACAAGTGGTCCGGATCGCATCTTCAGATGCATCGGCTGATAACCCTGTCTCCGAGGACCAGGGTGTCTCTGCTGTGGTGGCTGCAAAGTGCTCATCTTCAAGAGGGCCGCAGATTCGGGATACGGGACTGGATCCTGGTGACCATGGACGCCAGCCTTCGGGGCTGGGTGGCAGTCACACAGGGAAGAAACTTCCAAGGACTATGGTCAAGTCAGGAGACTTCCCTACACATAAATATTCTGGAACTGAGGGCCATTTACAATGCCCTAAGTCAGGCAAAACCCCTGCTTCAAAACCAGCCGGTACTGATCCAGTCAGACAACATCACGGCAGTCGCCCATGTAAACCGACAGGGCGGCACAAGAAGCAGGACGGCGATGGCAGAAGCCACAAGGATTCTCCGATGGGCGGAAAATCACGTGTTAGCACTGTCAGCAGTGTTCATTCCGGGAGTGGACAACTGGGAAGCAGACTTCCTCAGCAGACACGACCTCCACCCGGGAGAGTGGGGACTTCATCCGGAAGTTTTTCAACTGATTGTAAACCGTTGGGAAAAGCCACAGGTGGACATGATGGCGTCCCGCCTAAACAAAAAGCTAGAAAGATATTGCGCCAGGTCGAGAGACCCTCAGGCGATAGCTGTGGACGCTCTAGTGACACCGTGGGTGTACCGGTCGGTTTATGTGTTCCCTCCTCTTCCTCTCATACCAAAGGTACTGAGGATAATAAGGAGAAGAGGAGTAAGAACTATACTCATTGTTTCCGGATTGGCCAAGAAGAGCTTGGTACCCGGAACTTCAAGAAATGATCTCAGAGGACCCATGGCCTCTGCCGCTCAGACAGGACCTGCTGCAGCAGGGGCCCTGTCTGTTCCAAGACTTACCGCGGCTGCGTTTGACGGCATGGCGGTTGAACACCGAATCCTGAAGGAAAAGGGCATTCCGGAGGAAGTCATTCCTACGCTGATTAAAGCTAGGAAAGAAGTTACCGCAAACCATTATCACCGCATTTGGCGAAAATATGTTGCGTGGTGTGAGGCCAGGAAGGCCCCAACGGAGGAATTTCAGCTGGGCCGTTTTCTGCACTTCCTACAGTCAGGGGTGACTATGGGCCTAAAATTGGGTTCCATTAAGGTCCAGATTTCGGCTCTATCGATTTTCTTCCAGAGAGAACTGGCTTCACTACCTGAAGTTCAGACTTTTGTTAAGGGAGTGCTGCATATTCAGCCCCCTTTTGTGCCTCCAGTGGCACCTTGGGATCTCAACGTGGTGTTGGATTTCCTAAAGTCACATTGGTTTGAGCCACTAAAAACCGTGGAATTGAAATATCTCACGTGGAAAGTGGTCATGTTGTCGGCCTTGGCTTCGGCCAGGCGTGTATCAGAATTGGCGGCTTTGTCATGTAAAAGCCCTTATCTGATTTTCCATATGGATAGGGCAGAATTGAGGACTCGTCCCCAGTTTCTCCCTAAGGTGGTATCAGCTTTTCATCTGAACCAACCTATCGTGGTGCCTGCGGCTACTAAAGACTTGGAGGCTTCCAAGTTGTTAGACGTAGTCAGGGCCCTGAAAATCTATGTTTCCAGGACAGCTGGAGTCAGAAAGTCTGACTCGCTATTTATCCTGTATGCGCCCAACAAGTTGGGTGCACCTGCTTCAAAGCAGACTATTGCTCGCTGGATCTGTAGTACGATTCAGTTTGCACATTCTGCGGCTGGACTGCCGCATCCTAAATCAGTGAAAGCCCATTTCACAAGGAAGGTGGGCTCTTCTTGGGCGGCTGCCCGAGGGGTCTCGGCTCTACAACTTTGCCGAGCAGCTACTTGGTCGGGGGCAAACACATTTGCTAAATTCTACAAGTTTGACACCCTGGCTGAGGAGGACCTAGAGTTTGCCCATTCGGTGCTGCAGAGTCATCCGCACTCTCCCGCCCGTTTGGGAGCTTTGGTATAATCCCCATGGTCCTTACGGAGTCCCAGCATCCACTTAGGACGTCAGAGAAAATAAGAATTTACTCACCGGTAATTCTATTTCTCGTAGTCCGTAGTGGATGCTGGGCGCCCATCCCAAGTGCGGATTGTCTGCAATACTTGTATATAGTTATTGTTTAACTAAAGGGTTATTGTTGAGCCATCTGTTGAGAGGCTCAGTTGTTGTCATACTGTTAACTGGGTATTGTATCACGAGTTATACGGTGTGATTGGTGTGGCTGGTATGAGTCTTACCCGGGATTCAAAATCCTTCCTTATTGTGTCAGCTCTTCCGGGCACAGTATCCTAACTGAAGTCTGGAGGAGGGTCATAGTGGGAGGAGCCAGTGCACACCAGTTAGACCTAAAGCTTTCTTTATAGTTGTGCCCAGTCTCCTGCGGAGCCGCTATTCCCCATGGTCCTTACGGAGTCCCAGCATCCACTACGGACTACGAGAAATAGAATTACCGGTGAGTAAATTCTTATTTTAATATATATTTATTTATGAAGCGGCCCAGCCCATGCACTCTTTATTTTTCAGCCAAACCTCTGTGGCATGGGCCCCCACTACCTGTACTTTCCCGCTGGGTCTTCAATGCCCCAGTCCGACACTGCCCAGAATCATTGTGAGAGACAAGGTGTGTTTTTGCTATAGCACTTACCGCTCTACTGTTACTGCATTGGTTTTAGGTCTTTGCTGAACCTTCTGTCAGTTTGTTTGCTCTGGACTCATGTGAGGGGAGGGAACTGCACTTTGAGGAGGCTGTAACTTCGGTACTAAGCAAGGACCTTCACTTCTATACCCAGTCTGTGTGGATACGAAGAGGACTGTAAGTATCAGTAATTATAATGCTACACTAAACGTCTGTACCCATGTACTGTATTACACAGTAATGTGCATATATAAACATGCAAAATACACTTTGGTACTGTTTGAGAGGGAAAGAAAAGCTCTATGTATTTGGGAAGCGATGCATTGTTTCCTTTTTTACCCTTGGTGTTTATAGAACCTGAGACACTAAAGCAGCTGCCATTCCTGCCCGAAATGGGCAACAGGATGTTAGTGTCTGTTGGTGTTACCTCACATCCAATGAAGTGGTGCCCTCCTCAGCTGAGAATACCCAGTTCATGGTATCTCTGGGCCTGTGACCTTGTGTAATCCTTTTGGACTGTGGGAAGTCCAATCATATTAGGACATAAAGCCAACAGCTGTAGATCAAAAGCCAATGACAATGCATACCAATTATGGCCACATTTTCCATGCGATTGGGAAGATCAGTGGGTGGCAAGAATGAACATGAGTAGATATGGTAACGTTCAAATGGATTTAGTGGCCATTTTGTTTGTATCCTGTAATTAAACTTGGATACTAAGGGATCTATTCATGAAGCAGCTAAAAGTGTGGAGAAGTGAACCAGTGAAGAAGTTGACCATGACAACCAATCAGCTGCTCTGTATAATTTTATAGTATGCAAATTATAAATGTTACTTCAATGCTGATTGGTTGCCATGGGCAACCTCTCCACTAGCTCACTTCTCCATACTTTTCACTGCTTTATGAATAAACCCCTACGTCCACACGGATTGGCACTCAATATTAACAGTTCACAGCTGCCTGGGTGCCCTTGTAAGTATAAGTAAAAGCTTCAAGATGAATAACTGCAGTCATAGAAATCAGCACATGGCACTTCTTGTACAGTAGTTGTAATAAATTCAGCGTTACTGTGTAGCCCACTGCCGACACTTCATGGAACTATGAAGACGGGGCAATGCCAAAATTATGAGATTCTTATAGAAACACTACTATTGCCCCCCGCCCCCTCCCAATAGACCACAAGGGTCCAGGCTCCAGGTGACCAATGCAAAGATGGTCCATCAGGGGGGTTGTGTACAGTACAGAATGTATAGTAACTGATTTATCTAATGTACTTTGACTGTGGTGCATGACACAAGTATTAGATGTTGCGCTATTGGGTTGCCCTGTACAGGAAACAGGCAGTTTATTGATGCTGTTTCATTTGATAGATTTGGAGATAATATGAGAGTCTGTCTATCTTTATTGTATTGCCTGCCACATTCCTAGTTGCACTGTTTGCTAAATGTATTTCTCTAACGTCCTAGTGGATGCTGGGAACTCCGTAAGGACCATGGGGAATAGCGGGCTCCGAAGGAGGCTGGGCACTCTAGAAAGATCTTAGACTACCTGGTGTGCACTGGCTCCTCCCACCATGACCCTCCTCCAAGCCTCAGTTAGATTTCGTGCCCGGCCGAGGTTGGATGCACACTAGGGGCTCTCCTGAGCTCTTAGAAAGTTATAGTCTTAGAATTTGTTCTTTTCAGTGAGACCTGCTGGCAACAGGCTCACTGCAGCGAGGGACTAAGGGGAGAAGAAGCGAACTCGCCTGCTTGCAGCCGGATTGGGCTTCTTAGGCTACTGGACACCATTAGCTCCAGAGGGATCGACCGCAGGCCCAGCCTTGATGTTCGGTCCCGGAGCCGCGCCGCCGTCCCCCTTACAGAGCCAGAAGCAAGAAGATGGTCCGGAAAATCGGCGGCATGAAGACATCAGTCTTCACCAAGGTAGCGCACAGCACTGCAGCTGTGCGCCATTGCTCCTCTCACACACTTCATACTCCGGTCACTGAGGGTGCAGGGCGCTGGGGGGGGGCGCCCTGAGGCAGCAATAAAAACACCTTGGCTGGCAAAAATACCTCAATATATAGCCCCAGGGGCTATATATGAGGTAAATACCCCTGCCAGAAGTCCATAAAAAACGGGAGAATAGGCCGCGAAAAAGGGGCGGAGCCTATCTCCTCAGCACACTGGCGCCATTTTCCCTCACAGCTCCGTTGGAGGGAAGCTCCCTGGCTCTCCCCTGCAGTCTACAAGGGTTAAAAAAAGAGAGAGGGGGCACTAAATTTAGGCGCAGTATACATTATATATATAGATATAAAGCTATAGGGGACATAACTCAGTTAGTCCCTGCAGTATATAGCGCTCTGGTGTGTGCTGGCATACTCTCACTCTGTCCCCCCAAAAGGGCTTTTGTGGGTCCTGTCCTCGTTTAGAGCATTCCCTGTGTGTCTGCGGTGTGTCGGTACGGCTGTGTCGACATGTTGAATGAGGAGGCTTATATGGTGACGGAACAGAGGCCGATATATGTGATGTCGCCCCCTGTGGGGCCGACACCAGAGTGGATAGAGAGGTAAAAGGTATTAACCGACAGTGTCAACTCCTTACATAAATGGGTGGATGACGTAACAGCTGTGGGACAGCCGGCTTCGCAGCCCGCGCCTGCCCAGGCGTCTCAAAGGCCATCAGGGGCTCAAAAACGCCCGCTCTCTCAGATGGCAGACACAGATGTCGACACGGAGTCTGACTCCAGTGTCGACAAGGTGGAGACATATACACAATCCAATCCGTGACTTGATCCCGGCAATAAAAAATGTGTTATACATTTCTGACTTTAACCTCTATAAATGGGTTTTAGGTTTGGGGAGAAAAAACAGGCAGTGTTTTGTTCCCCCATCAGATGAATAAATGAAGTGTGTGAAAAGCGTGGGTTCCCCCGTTAAGAAACTGGTAATTTATAAAAAGTTACTGATGGCGTACCCTTTCCCGCCAGGAGGATAAGTTACGCTGGGAGATATCCCCTAGGGTGGATAAGGCGCTCACACGTTTGTCAAAAAAGGTGGCACTGCCGTCTTAGGATACGGCCACTTTAATAGGTACCTGTTGATAAAAAAAACAGGAGGCTATCCTGAAGTCTGTATTTACACACTCAGGTACTAGACTGAGACCTGCAGATAGTGCTGCTGCAGCGTGGTTGGTGACCCTGTCAAACAGGGATAATAGTTGGCAAACATAAAAACATATTAAAGACGTTGTCTTATATATGGGAGATGCACAGAGGGATATTTTGCCGGCTGGCATCCAAAATAAATGTAATGTCCATTCTGTCAGGAGGGTATTAGAGACCTGTCACTGGACAGGTGATGCGGACTTAAAAAGCGCATAGAGAGCCTTATAAGAGTGAGGAATTATTTGGGGATGGTCTCTGGGACCTCGTATCCACAGCAACTGCTGGGAAGAAATAATTTTACCTCAGGTTTCCTCACAGAAAAAGGTACAGTCCTTTCGGCTTCAGAAAAGCAAGCGGGTCAAATGGCGCTTCCTTTCTGTACAGAGACAAGGGTAGAGGGAAAAAGCTGCACCAGTCAGCCTGTTCCCAGAATCAAGATTCTTCCCCCGCCTCCTGTGAGTACACACCATGACGCGGGTGCTCCACAGGTGTAGCCAGGTACGGTGGGGGGCCGCCTCAAAAATTTCAGCAATTAGTGGGCTCGCTCACAGGTGGATCCCTGTTTCTTCCAAGTAGTAATTTCAGGGGTACAAGCTGGAATTAGAGAAGTCTCCCCCCAGCCGTTTCCTAAAATATGCCTTGCTGACAACTCCCTCAAGCAGGGAGGCTGTGCTAGAGGCAATTAATAAGCGGTATTCCCAGCAGGTAATACTCAAGGTGCCCCTACTTCAACAAGGACGGGGTTACTATTCCACACGGGTTGGGGTACCGAAACCGCATGGTTCGGTGTGACCCATTTTATATTTAAAATCCTTGAACATAAAAAAATTCAAGTTCAAGATGGAATCGCTCAGGGCGGTTATTGCAAGCCTGGACGAGGGGGATTACATGGTATCCCGGGACATCAAGGATGCTTTCCTGCATGTCCCCATTTACCATCCTCGCCAGGAGTACCTCAGATTTGTGGTACAGGATTACCATTACCAAGTCCAGACACTGCCGTTTGGAATGTACATGGCACCGAGGGTGTTTTATCAAGGTAATGGCCGAAATGATGATACTCCTTCAAAAAAAAAAAAAAAAAAAAAAAAGGGAGTTGTAATTATCCCGTAATTGGACAATCTCGTTATAAGGGCGAGGTCCAAGGAGCAGTTGGTAGTCGGGGTAGCACTATTTTGGAAAGTGCTACAACAGCATAGGTGGATTCTAAACAGTCCAAAGTCACAGCTGGTTCCTATGACACGTCTACTGTTCCTGGGGATGGTTCTGGACATAAACCAGAAATAGTGTTTCTCCCGGAGGAGAAAGCCAAGGAGTTGTCATCTCTAGTCAGAGACCTCCTGAAACCAAAATAGGTAGCGGTGCATCATTGCACGCGAGTCCTGGGAAAAATGGTAGCTTCTTACGAAGCAATCCCATTAGGCAGGTTCCATACAAGAACTTTTCAGAGGGACCTGTTGGACAAGTGGTCCGGATCGCATCTTCCGATGCATAGGCTGATAACCCTGTCTCCAAGGACCAGGGTATCTCTACTGTGGTGGCTGCAGAGTGCCCATCTTCAAGAGGGCCGCAGGTTCGGCATACAGGACTAGGTCCTAGTGACCATGGATTCCAGCCTTTGAGGCTGGGGGGCAGTCACATAGGGAAGAAACTTCCAGGGACTTTGGTCAAGTCAGGTTATTTCCCTACACATAAATATTCTGGATCTGAGGGCCATTTACAATGCCCTGAGGCCAGCAAGGCCTCTGCTTCAAAACCAGCCGGTACTGATCCAATCAGACAACATCACGGCAGTCGCCCATGTAATCAACGGGGCGGCACAAGAAGCAGGATGGCGATGGCAGAAGCCACAAGGATTCTCCGATAGGCGGAAAATCATGTGTTAGCACTGTCAGCAGTGTTCATTCCCGGAGTGGACAACTGGGAAGCAGATCTTCTCAACAGACACGACCTCCACCCGGGAAAATGGGGACTTCCTCCAGAAGTCTTCCAATAGGATTGTACACCATTGGGAAAGGCCACAGGTGGACATGATGGCGTCCCGCCTTAACAAAAAGCTATAAAAGATATTGCTCCAGGTCAAGGGACCCTCAGGCGATAGCTATGGACGCTCTGGTAACACCGTGGGTGTACCAGTCGGTTTAGGTGTTCTCCCCTCTGCCTCTCATACCAAAGGTACTGAGAATAATAAGAAGGCGAGGAGTAAGAACGATACTCGTGGATGGCCAAGAAGAGCTTGGTACCCAGAACTTCAAGAATTTATATCAGAGGACCCATGGCCTCTGCCACTCAGTCAGGACCTGCGGCAGCAGGGGCCCTGTCTGTTCCAAGACTTACCGCGGCTGCGTTTGACGGCATGGCGGTTGAACGCCGGATCCTGAAGGAAAAGGGTATTCCGGAGGAAGTAATTCCTACGCTTACTAAAGCCAGGAAAGAGGTTACAGCAACTCATTATCACCGCATATGGCGAAAATATGTTGCATGGTGTGAGGCCGAAAGGGCCCCAACAGAGGAATTTCAACTAGGTCGATTTCTGCATTTCCTGCAAGCAGGAGTGACTATGGGCCTTAAATTGGGTTCCATTAAGGTACAGATCTCGGCTCTGTCGATTTTCTTTCAAAAAAGAACTAGCTTCAGTACCTGAAGTTCAGACATTTATAAAAGGAGTGCTGCATAGTCAGCCCCCGTTTGTGCCTCCTGTGGCACCTTGGGATCTCAACGTGGTGTTGAGTTTTCTTAAAATCACTTTGGTTTGAACCACTAAAAACCGTGGATCTGAAATATCTCACATGGAAGGTGGTTATGTTATTGGCCTTGGCTTCTGCCAGGCGAGTATCAGAATTGGCGGCTTTGTCTTGTAAAAGCCCTTATTTGATTTTCCATATGGATAGGGCAGAATTGAGGACTCGTCCCCAGTTTCTCCCTAAGGTGGTGTCAGCGTTTCACCTGAACCAGTCTATTGTGGTGCCTGCGGCTACTAAGGATTTGGAGGACTCCAAGTTGCTAGACGTTGTCAGGGCCCTGAAAATATATGTTTCCAGGACGGCTGGAGTCAGAAAATCTGACTCGCTGTTTATCCTATATGCACCCAACAAGCTGGGTGCTCCTGCTTCTAAGCAGACTATTGCTCGTTGGATTTGTAGTACAATTCAGCTTGCACTTACTGTGGCAGGCCTGCCACAGCCAAAATCTGTCAATGCCCATTCCACAAGGAAGGTGGGCTCATCTTGGGCGGCTGCCCGAGGGGTCTCGGCTTTACAACTTTGCCGAGCAGCTATTTGGTCAGGGGCAAACACGTTTGCAAAATTCTACAAATTTGATACCCTGGCTGAGGAGGACCTGGAGTTCTCTCATTCGGTGCTGCAGAGTCATCCGCACTCTCCCGCCCGTTTGGGAGCTTTGGTATAATCCCCATGGTCCTTACGGAGTTCCCAGCATCCACTAGGACGTTAGAGAAAATAAGAATTTACTCACCGGTAATTCTATTTCTCGTAGTCCGTAGTGGATGCTGGGCGCCCATCCCAAGTGCGGTTTATCTGCATTACTTGTACATAGTTATTGTTAACTAAATCGGGTTATTGTTGAGCCATCTGTTGAGAGGCTCTATTGTTTCATACTGTTAACTGTGTTTCATATCACGAGTTGTACGGTGTGATTGGTGTGGCTGGTATGAGTCTTACCCGGGATTCAAAATCCTTCCTTATTGTGTACGCTCGTCCGGGCACAGTACCTAACTGAGGCTTGGAGGAGGGTCATGGTGGGAGGAGCCAGTGCACACCAGGTAGTCTAAGATCTTTCTAGAGTGCCCAGCCTCCTTCGGAGCCCGCTATTCCCCATGGTCCTTACGGAGTTCCCAGCATCCACTACGGACTACGAGAAATAGAATTACCGGTGAGTAAATTCTTATTTACTCTTTATCATACTTACCTACCCTCTCAGAAACTGCGGGAGACTCACAATTTTTCTGGTAGTCCTCCGCAGCCCTGGAAAAGTAAGCGACTTTCCAGCATGCCGCCCGCTTCCTAGTGTAGTGGGCATTATGGTGAGAGAAGCACCGGCAATCGTAGCGCCGCGGGGAGGGTGCGGGGCTACATTACTCGAACCATGGCATTTACGCCTGCCCCCTCCATCCGGACCTGCAAATTGCATGCGTTTACCTGTGTTGGTGGCGGGGCCTAATGACGTGACCCTCCAGCAGAGCCCTCCGAAGTGGCCTGCAGCGTCTCCTCTCTGGAGACAACAGAAGTAGGTGCTTTTTTTATCTTTCTAGCATCCATTCTCCTCACACATCTTAGACTGTAAGCTCACAGTGCCATCCTTACTTTTTGTTTCATGTCATTATATATGATTTGTTTATAATATATACTATGGCGTTAATTCAGATCTGATCGCTGGGATGCGTTTTTTGCTGCCCTGCGACCAGATAGTCGCCGACTACAGGGGGAGGAGAAAACGCTGTGCAAGTGTGCGATCGCTTCATTAGCAGAGCTGCACAAACATCAGCACTTACTCAGCCGCTGCGATTGTGTCCTCCTGATTGGGGCTGGAGCTGACACCCTCCCTCAAAACGCCTGATCCCGCCTTCGTTTTTCCGGACACTCCTGTAAAACGGATAGTTGCCACCCACAAACGGCCTCTTCCTGTCAATCTGCTTGCGAACGCCCCCGTGCATTCGGATTTTTCGCACCATCTTGTCGCTAGGCACCGATGCCCGGTGCTGTTGTGGGACGCACCGGCGCATTGCGGCTCACGCGCATGCGCAGTTCAGATCTGATCGCACGCTGGTGGTCATTCCGAGTTGTTCGCTCGTTGCCGTTTTTCGCAATGCAGCGATTAGGTGGAAAATGCGCATGCGCATGGTACGCAGCGCGCATGCGCTAAGTTATTTAACATAGAACTTAGTAGATTTACACAAGCTCGAGCAACGTTTTTTCATCGCTCGAGTAATCGTAGTGTGATTGACAGGAAGTGGGTGTTTCTGGGCGGAAACTGGCCGTTTTCAGGGAGTGTGCTAAAAAACGCAGGCGTGCCAAGTAAAAACGCAGGGCGTGTTTGTGATGTCAAACCAGGAACTAAACGGACTGAGGTGATCGCAGTCTAGGAGTAGGTCTGGAGCTACTCAGAAACTGCAAGGAATTATTTAGTAGCAATTCTGCTACTCTTTCGTTCGCTATTCTGCTAAGCTAAGATACACTCCCAGAGGGCGGCGGTCTAGCATTTGCAATGCTGCTTAAAGCAGCTAGCGAGCGAACAACTCGGAATGAGGGCCGCTGTGCGAAAACACACAGCAGCGATCAGATCTAAATTACTCCCTACATATTTATGTAAAGCAATGCAACGCTATCTGGGTTTTTTTTTGGTTTGTTTTTTTAATCATGCAAAGTTATTTTCCTAGTGCTTGAAATTGTATATTTATTTAGGCCATAAATTTACTCGTTCAGACTTTAAAGAAACAATAGGGCATGTGGTATTCCAATATAGCCACCTATTCCTCAGACGCAAACTTGGTGCCACCCGGATTACACCAAATGCGGATACCTGCTCAGTGTAATCACCTCCACACTGTATTACATAAATAAAAGTTCCAAGCAAGCCTCTATGGAAAATGAATCAAAAGGAATTATAAAAAATTATATGAAAAAATAATAGATACTCATCTTCAGACAGACTTGTGAATATGTGAATAATATATATAAAGTGTATGTAGAGTAAAAGAATATACTGTATGTAGGGCCGAAATCAGGTGTTTTGTCACCCAGGGCAAGCCAGTAACTTAGCGACAACACCGTCTCCCCCCCGCATTTAAGTGTGTGTGTGTGTGTGTGTGTGTGTGTGTGTGTGTGTGTGTGTGTATATAATAACTCCGTAAGGGTAAAGGGGATAGCTGGGCATTTTCACACTTTTTTTTTACTTTAATTTTTTATTTATTTGGGCTACGGATAAAGATAAAATGATACCGCTGATATACCAATTGAGATGGGTCGCACCCGGGAGCCTGACACGGGTGCTTCCCGGGCGCGACTCGCCTCAGGCCCCTTTCCCACTGCAGATTCCAAACTGGCATATTTCCGGATTGCTGACGTTTCCGGTGACACGGTGGGGGCAGTGCTTGAAGATCACATGATCTCCAAGCGCCGCCCGTACATACACTGTGAAGGGTTTACACAGCACAGTTTGCCGGGTTGAATCAACCCTGAAAGCTAGCCGAGTTGGAATACCGGGTCAATCGACCTGGATTATTCCAACTGGGCCCTTTTACACCGCACAGCAACATGATGCGCGTTCATGTGCAATAACCCGTGTTATATGCTGGCGGCGTAAAAGGGGTATACAATAATTACCCATACATTGATACATACATGAAATCACACACCTATACAAATACATACTGTCACACACCTAAAAACATACACGCACACATACATTCACTCACATACATACATATAATCACACACCTGTATAAATACATATACGGTGACACATATACATACAGTGACATACAAGCACACATACAGATATGTAGTCACACACCTATTTACATACAGTCACACACAAGCACACTTTTATACACACATATATAGCAGTCAAACACACATACAGTGCCCTTCCCTGAGTCATACTCGCTGTTTTGGCTGTGCTGTTGCTCTCTTCCCCTCCATTCTCCCATGCTGCGGGTAAGGCACTGTGAAGGTCATTCCGAGTTGGTCGCTCGCTAGCAACTTTTTGCTGTGCTGCGATTAGATAGTCGCCGCCTATGGGGGAGTATATTTTTGCTTTGCAAGTGTGCGAGCGCTTTTGCAGTCGACAGCACAAAAAAGTTTTGTGCAGTTTCTGAGTAGCCCAGGACTTACTCAGCCGCTGCGATCACTTCAGCCTGTCCGGGGACGGAATTGATGTCAGACACCCGCCCTGCAAACACTTGGACACGCCTGCGTTTTTTCAAACACTCCCATAAAACGGTCAGTTGACACCCACAAACGCCCTTCTCCTGTCAATCCTTGCGATTGGCTGTGCGAATGGATTCTTCGTTAAATCCATCGCCCAGCACGATCCTCTTTGTACCCGTATGACGCGCCTGCGCATTGCGGTGCATGCACAGTTTTGCCAAGCTTTAACCTGATCGCAGCGCTGCTAGTGAGCGATCAACTTGGAATGACCCCCTATGTACAGTACAGTGCCGTTAAGCCCCGCCCCCTTTTCAGACCTCAGGAAGCTTATTATTTTACAGTGCAGCAGTGCACTGCCATGATTAAAGGCAGTGAGGGAAGGGGGGGAGGAAAGGCTGAGGTAACTTGTCCCCTGCCTGGGCCCCCTCTTAGGGGGTAATTCTGAGTTGTTCGCAGCAGCAAGTTTGTTAGCAATTGGGCAAAACCATGTGCACTGCAGGGGGGGGGGGGGCAGATATTACATTTACAGAGAGCGTTAGATTTGGGTGGGTTATTTTGTTTCTGTGCAGGGTAAATACTGGCTGCTTTATTTTTACACTGCAATTTAGATTTCAGTTTGAACACGCCCCACCCAAATCTAACTCTCTCTGCACATGTTATATCTCCCCCTCAGAATTAGGCCCTTAATCCGGTTCTTCAGATCACTGCAAAGATGAAACTGAAAGTAAACTACTGCTCACGGCAGGAAGGGCTGCTGGGAGATGTAGTTTATTATCAGTTTCATCTCGACTGCTGCTGCATAGGGACGGGGGCGTTAGGGGGGATCGGCGCCCTCTCCTATCAGGCGCCCAGGTCACATGCCCCCCTAGCCCCCCGCCGTAGTTACGGCCATGCTGTATGCTGCTGCGTTGTGAAAAGTAGCAGATGGTAATATACAGCATACCCTCCAACATTTTACACATAAAAATCAGTACAAATTCGAAAAGGGGTGTGGCTGTGCCCCTTTTACTATAGTTTCAATGGAAGTTTGGAGAGCCAAAAATCGGTACAGATCATAAAAAAAAGGTACTGTACCTGCCAAAAAGGGACAGTTATAGGGGGTGTAGTATGGTAGGCCGGCGGTCGGGCTCCCGGCGACCAGTATACCGGCGCCGGGAGCCCGATCGCCGGCTTACCGACAGTGTGGCGAGCGCAAATGAGCCCCTTGCAGGCTCGCTGCGCTCGCCACGCTATTTTATTCTCCCTCCAGGGGGGTCGTGGACCCCCACGAGGGAGAATAAGTGTCGGTATGCCGGCTGTCAGGATTCCGGCGACGGGATCCCGACAGCCGGCATACTGAAGACCACCCGTTATAGGGTATGATACAGTAGTTAAAAGTGAATAGAAGAGTGAAAACAGTAGATAATAAGAATAGAGAGGACAACATCAAGCACTCTCTATGTCGCACTGCGCATATACCATCTTGCTACGATCACAGTGAAGATTTATTGACAGGGAAGCATTTGTGGGATGTAACGGGGGAGAGGTGACTCTAACACATTTGCATATTTTTACTCAGTTGCTGTGTTCTATATTGTAGCTGCAACGGTATTTGCTCTGAATCAGGCGCTTAGATCGCTATTGTAACCAATTATCTAGCTGCAGCACAAAAGGATTCTGTTGTATGATGTATTCAGAAATAAACATTCAACTTAAATAACACACAGCGCAAACCAGCTAAATGGGTCAGTGAGGACCAATGTTTCCTAGAGAAATGTTACATGAAAGTCTGTTGCTAATTGAGTTAAAGTATTCTAAAAAAAAAAGTATAATGAATTATCACCATAAAAATAGTGAGGAATGATACCAAGCACTTTATATAACGATAATGGTTTGTGCCAGTGCTATCTTTCTGGAAAAAATAGGTTCAGGAACTACAGGTCTGGGGATTTAAAAAGTTACAGATAAATAGATAGGGATGATAGATACTGCCTAACCCTTATGGTAATCTTACCTGAATTCCCCTTCTCAGGTGCAGCCTTTGCAAAGCTGTTCGTTGTGTTTGCTAAGACTGCACATTTTTACTTCTAAAAGGTCGTATGATTATGTTGTTTCTGTGACACATATTTTCACTGCAACTCACTTACAGTGGTGTTTGCCACCTTTAAATTAAACAAATTGTGAAAGGAAATGTCAAGTGTTCCTACTGCTGGTATTTGGGCACGCCTGTTTGCACATTCTTGTGTCTGTCACTCACTGTGATTAAAAATTGTTGTGTTTTCTTGTGAACTTGCTGCACTGTTTTATGACAGTGAGAAATTCTACCCATCATTCACAATTCCCTGTAAGAAAGCACACAAGACACACTTATAAGCTCCTCAAAGCAACACAGAAATTATACACATTTTGGAGTGTACTGTAAATACAAACTTGACATAAACACCAGGCATACGGTATAGTCATTTTGTTACTTTTAAAGACGTGCAAACACCGTAATATGTACACAGTTTGCTTTTTATGTTATTTAAGGCTTCTTTACACTACAAGACAATTACCTCGTACTTGGGAGATGTGTATTAGGAATACTTACTAAATCCCGGCGGTCGGGGTGCTGGCGTTCACATGACCAACCGCGGCATCCTGAAATTAAAGATCCTAACATCAGAGGGGGTATTTCTTTTTCATCCACTAGGGGTCACTGGAGTACTCTTGGGATATGGACGGCTTCCGCAGGAGACAGGGCACTGAATATTTAAATTTAGAACACTCCACCCCTCCATATCCCAGAGTACCTCAGTGTTTTTTCTGTGCTCGACGTAGCAACAGGTTCTGTGGCTTAGTCCACAATTCTTTTGAATATTTTTATTTTTTTTAGTTAATATTTTTTCTTTTTTCATACACATCCCTTTCCCCCTTCCAAAAGGCAGGGTCAGGGATAGTGCAAGCTGCTACAAGCAGCTGTGGCGTGTCGGTCCTCAATAAATGAGCACCCTCACAGCCATACAGACCTCCTACAGACAGGCTGGCCGGCGCTTGCAGAGAAGCCCCGTCGGAGCCTCACCACAGCAGCAGGAGTCAAGGTATGTTGGTCGGGGCGGTCAGCTCACACTGCCGCCCCGCTGTGTGGGGACAAAGTTTTCTTTAAAGCTGATGGCGCTGGGATCCCTCTACAGTCCGCCCGCCCGCCGCCGCTGCTCCGGCCGCTGCTCAGAGCGCTTCAGGACGCGCTCTCCGCTGTCTGTTCCAGCGCGTCCCGCTACCCGGCTCCCACTGGTGGCCCCACACGCTGCTCGCTGCCCGCCCCGCATACTGCATCCGCAACGGAGCATACGGGGGGTGGGGGTTAATTACAGACTGCAAGGGGTACAATCAGCGGCACGAGGGGGGATAAACTGCAGCAACAGCAGTATGCTAGGCTGCAGCCATGATTACACAGGATTTTCATACAGAGTTATATATCAGTTTATAAGCTTGTAACCTGTACTGTGACTATGATTTTAAGCATGGCAGCCATTTTAACCATGCTTCCTGTGTCTTCCTGCTGTGATTCCAGAATGTTCCAGTACTACATCTCTACTCCACCGGAGGCACAGGGGTGTTAGTGGGAATTTGGGATCACATTTCATAGTACTGGCCACGTGTACTGCACTTGGCCAGATATATATATAGAGACACCTTAGTACTATTTTACTGAGTCGTGCAAGTGTCTGTTTTTTGTGTATTGTATTGTAGGTCTCCATAATGAGTAAGGCACCAGCAAAAATTAAAAAGCATCACTGCAAAGTCTGTAGCAGTGTGTTACCGGATGGATCTACCACATGTACAGTATGTTTTGTGGATTCGGTTCCGAATACAATTTCTGCGCCGGTTTTAAAGCCAATTTCCTCCCCGGACCCTCCATGGGAAATGCTAGCCAATGTACTGGCTGGGTTGCAATCAGAATTGACCGCCGCTCGACAAGAGCGGGAAGCGGCAAGATCTGAGTCTAGGGTGAGACCGCCAGAACTACCGGAGGCGTCTCCGCCTTGCGAAAGGTCCAAATCCATTTTGGGTAGACGGGATAAATTTCATATGTCTTATGATTTACCAGTTTCTGCTATGTTGCATTCTGACGATTCCATGCCAGACCTCACGGCACAAGATGAGGGTGAGGAGGGCGAAGTGGAGTCAGATAGTGAGGATTTTAACAGCTCAGGCATTGATAATCTCATCAGAGCGGTGCGTCAGTCTCTGAAGTTTACAGAAACTGATGAGCCTCTGACAAATGATCAGGTCGTATTTACTAAACGACAGAGAACTCCAATGTGTTTTCATGTTTCGGAGTCTCTTAATAAGATGTTAGTAGAAACACGACAGACTCCTGATAAACGGTTTTCTATACCTCGCAGATTTAAGTCTAGTTACCCGTTTCCAGACTCTGTGACATGTACATGGGAGAATCCACCAATAGTTGATTCGTCAGTGTCGAAGCTTACAAAGAAATTAACCATACCAGTGCCAGCTGCTACTACGCTTAAAGACCCTTCAGATCGCAAAATAGTAACTATGCTAAAGTCCATGTATGTAGCAGCAGGAGTGCTGCTGAGACCTGGCTTGGTTGGTATCTGGGTCACTAAGGAGCTCATAGTATGGATAACAGAACTCAAGTCTGCCCTCCATGACGAACACCTTATACTTCTTGCTGATCAAATGTGTGAGGCTGCGGAGTATCTCTGTACAGCTTCTACTGACGTCTGTCAGCTCACTTCTAGCCTTTCATCGTCGCTAGTTACGGCACGACGAGCACTCTGGCTGCGTTCTTGGCAAGCGGAGGCAGAGGTCAAAAGAGGTATAGAGGCATTACTTTACGGTGGCAAGAAGTTGTTTGGTCCTGAATTGGACACATGGATTTCTGAGGCCACGGGAGGAAAGTCAGTTTTCTTACCATTGCCTCCACCGGTACCAAGACGGAGGTACTCTGGACCTGCGTTCAAATCCTTTAGACCTCAGTCCTTTCGCGGACGTGGCAGAGGAAAGCCACGCCTGGTAGACGGGGTCGTGGACGTGGTTTCCAACAAACCAACACAAGTCGTCAGGACGCTAAGGTCACCGACAAGCCAGTGGCATGACGGGCTACCAGCCCATCTCGGTTCTACGATTGTGGGGGCACGCCTTCAGACGTTCCATTTGGCGTGGTTCCAGACATCCGCGGATGGGTGGATCCGCAATTTAGTGTTAAGAGGTTACAAAATAGAGTTCGACTGTCTTCCGCCACTGCGGTTTTTCAAGACAGGACTGCCTCTGTCGGACGACAAGAGGGCGGTTCTGCAAATTGCCATTAAGTCCCTACTGGATTCAGCAGTTTTGATTCCGGTCCCTGTACACCAACAGGGTCAGGGTTATTATTCCAGTCTGTTTGTGGTACCGAAGCCGGATGGCTCAGTCAGGCCAATATTGAACTTAAAGGGTCTCAATCGGTACGTAACTTACTACAGATTCAAGATGGAATCTCTGCGTTCAGTGATTGCGGGTTTAGAGCCAAAGGAATTCATGATTGCGCTAGATCTCAAGGATGCGTACTTACACATTCCGATTTGGCAGCCTCATCAGAGATTCTTGCGGTTTGCAATACGCCAGAACCATTACCAGTTTCAGGGTCTACCGTTTGGCCTTTCGTCAGCGCCTCGGGTATTCACCAAAGTGATGTCTGTGATGATAGCTCATCTCAGATCCCTGGGAGTGACAATAGTTCCATATTTAGACGATCTGCTCATCAAAGCCCCGTCTCAACAGATGCTTCTCCAACATTCGCTGCTAACGTACAATGTACTGGTTCACCACGGTTGGATTGTCAACTTCAAGAAATCACATCTAATTCCGTCTCAACGCCTTCAATTCCTAGGTATGATTTTCGATGCGGTCAATCAAAGAATTTACCTACCACAACAGAAAGTACAGAGTATTCGCCATCTGGTACAATTAGTGCTCAAGCCACGCACAGTCTCGGTACATTTGTGCAGTCGCCTCTTAGGAACAATGGTGGCGGCTTTCGAAGCGCTTCGGTTCGGAAGATTTCACTCACGTCCATTTCAACTGGATGTGCTCGCACAGTGGTCGGGCTCGCATCTGCAGATTCACCACAGGGTGAGGTTGTCGCCAAGGGCAAGGGTGTCTCTACTCTGGTGGCTCAAGGAACACAATTTAACCGCAGAGAAACTGTTCGGCGGCTGGAATTGGATAATTCTAACGACGGACGCGAGTCTCAGAGGTTGGGGAGCTGTAGTTCAAAATTGTCAACTCCAGGGTCTCTGGGCGGATCACGAAAGATTGCTGTCTATAAATGTACTGGAACTCCGCGCAATTTACAATGCACTACGACAAGCAGTACACATGCTTCGCTCTCAGACTGTCCAAGTGCAGTCAGACAACGCAACGGCAGTCGCATACATCAACAAACAAGGAGGAACGAGAAGCCGCATGGCAATGCGGGAAGTAGCTCGAATCCTCAATTGGGCAGAATACCACCAGGTTATATTGTCGGCAGTGTTCATTCCGGGAGTGGACAACTGGGAGGCGGATTATCTCAGCCGTCGGGATTTTCATCCAGGAGAATGGGCATTAAATCCAGAGGTGTTTCACATGTTGGTTCAGCGGTGGGGTTACCCTCAGGTGGACCTGATGGCGTCTCGCCACAATCACAAAACGCTCCAGTATGTGTCCAGAACGAGAGATCCAAAGGCAGTGGCGGTGGATGCTCTCACAATCGCTTGGCCGTACAGCCTAGTGTATCTGTTTCCACCATTTCCGCTGCTCCCTCTGGTGCTAAAACGGATCAAAAGAGAGTCTGTGACAGTCATACTAGTGGCTCCTCATTGGCCTCGAAGAGCTTGGTTCTCGGATCTCCACGGACTACTGGCAGACGATCCTTGGCCGCTCCCTCTACGTCCGGACTTGTTACAACAGGGTCCGTTCCTTTACCCCGATTTAGCGCGGCTGCGTTTGACGGGGTGGCTGTTGAGACCGCCCTCTTAAGAAGAGAGGGCATTCCGGAATTGGTTATACCAACCATGTTACGTGCTAGGAAGCCAGTTACGGCAGCTCATTATTACAGAATAGGCACTATTTAGGTTGGTGTGAAGCTCGGAAGTTTCCGACATCAGCTTTCAAGTTATCCTGTCTTTTGTTATTTCTACAGACGGGGTTAGATGGAGGACTGCGTTTATCTACACTAAAGGTGCAGGTCTCTGCATTGTCAATTTATTTTCAAGGACGATTGGCTCTATTGCCGCCGGTACACACTTTTCTGCAAGGTGTCCTCAGAGTACAGCCTCCATTCATTCCACCTACAGCGCCATGGGACTTGAATCTGGTTTTAGATTTCTTACAGTCTTCATATTTTGAACCCTTACAGCAAGTGGATATAAAGTTTCTCACTTGGAAAACAATTTTTCTTCTAGCCTTAGCTTCGGCAAGGCGTGTTTCAGATTTGGGTGCCTTGTCATGCAAGCCACCGTATTTGGTGTTTCATGATGACAGATCGGAACTTCGGACGAATCCCGCTTTCTTACCAAAGGTAGTGTCAGCTTTTCACATCAATCAACCAATAGTAGTTCCTGTGTTAACAGCACATTCTGGAACTCTGGATGTGGTACGCGCATTACGCGTTTATGTATCCCGAACGTCTACAGTTCGTAAGATGGATACGTTGTTTGTTCTCTATGATGCTGCCAAGATGGGTTGGCCAGCATCTAAGCAGACCTTATCCAGATGGATAAAACTGACCATACGTCAGGCTTACCTTCATGCTAGGTTACAGCCGCCTACATCAGTAACAGCTCATTCCACACGTTCTGTGGGAACTTCATGGGCAGCTGGTCGTGGAGCTTCTACGACGCAGCTTTGCCGTGCGGCTACATGGTCTTCAGTGCACATGTTTGTGCGCTTTTACAAGTTTGATACGTTTGCGGCATCAGCATCTAGCTTTGGCCGCCTAGTGTTACAGGTGCCAAACAGCTCTCCCGCCCACGGGGGAAGCTTTGGTACGTCCCAAGAGTACTCCAGTGACCCCTAGTGGATGAAAAAGAAAATAGGATTTTGGTACTTACCAGGTAAATCCTTTTCTTTGAATCCATAGGGGGCACTGGACGCCCACCCAGAGCAGTTTTACCTGGTTTGTGGTAAGTTCAGGGGATCTTATGGTAACACACTCTCACCGACTGGTTCAAATTATCAAGTGCTGGTTATGGTGTCAACTGTTTAGTTGTCAGTAACGTTTGTGTCAACTTCATTGTTGACCGTTATGTTATATGTAATACTCCATTGTCAACCTCTCTATAGCTCCTGTTCGGCTCAGTAAAAAACACTGAGGTACTCTGGGATATGGAGGGGTGGAGTGTTCTAAATTTAAATATTCAGTGCCCTGTTTCCTGCGGAAGCCGTCCATATCCCAAGAGTACTCCAGTGCCCCCTATGGATTCAAAGAAAAGGATTTACCTGGTAAGTACCAAAATCCTATTTTCTACCCCTGTCCCCTACCATAACCCTAACCTTCGGGGGTAGCGGCTAGGGCTAAACCTCTGGTGTTGTTGGCTACGGCTAACCCTCGAGGGGTTGCGGCTATGCCTTACCCCCCTCCCCTAGTGCCTATCCCATACTTGCCTACCCTCCCGGAATGGCTGGGAGGCTTCCAAAAATTGGGTGTCCCTTCCGGCCCCCCGGAAAGGTGGGCAAGTCTACCACTTTCCCAGGCAGCCCCCCGCAGCAAAGAACAAGTGGGCGGTCTGAGGGGGACATGATGACGCAATTCTTGCTGACTCACATCATCTTAGCTCCGCCCCCCGCTATACAGTGCCGTTTTTTTCGGCACTGTCTAGTGGGGGGGGGGGGGCACGTTGACGCAATTGTGATGTCACGCCACCAGACTGCCCACTTTCCCCCTCCGGCAATGCCCCCAGACTAACCACATTGCCGGCGGCCACACCCCCATTAGCCTACCACGCTTCCATCTCCCGGAGGAGGGTGCAGCAAGGTAGGTGCGTATGACCCTAACCTCCTTAGTGCCTAACCCTAACCTCCCATGGGCCCTAGCCCAGAACCCTGATACCATCTGGATGTCGGCTATCAGTCATCTGGCGCCTGTGTCCTGGGTGGTTTCGGGATTCCTGCATCGGTCACATGACTGCCGGAATGCCGACAGCCGGGATGCTGGACGCCTCCCTTGTATTATCATGCAGTGTTTACAGAGACGTCCTACCCTAATGTCCATTACTGATTAAGCAATTTTTACTAATGCAGTTTAGAAAATGGAGGCATTTCACTTTGATTAACTCACTGTAGGTCCCATATGTATATAGACCATCTTTTCATGTTCCCACTGCGAGATCCCAGAGGAAGACGTCAAGGTGGGAGCTGCATATTGCATATTTGTGGCGAGTTGCAGAGCCAGAATGATGGGACTGAAAGTCATCTAGCCCCAGGACCGCTCACTTACATAGATCCAGGAGGATGTAATTCTCTCCCTGAAATCTGTGAGAGGACCATGAAATTCCTGAAAGTAGACAAGGATGGCCCAGATCGGGATTTGAGTAAGTGCCAGGTTGGAGGGGTGAGGTATGAAGGTTTGCATTGTCCAATCATGAGCTGGGAGATCAGGGGCATTTCTTGCTAAGTAATGTCAGTGTGATTACAAGTGGCAGATTTTACATAGTGGCTGCAGCGCCTCCCCCAATAAAATCTGCCACATCCAGTGACTACACTGGCAGTGGCTTCACAAAGCCAGCAGGTTCTGCTCATTGAACTAATGTGAGGCAGTCCCAGGGAAGGTGTTTTCTCCTCCTGGGACTGCCAGTCCTATTACCATCAGCACAGAGCACTCCCCTGCTATTATGGCAGCCCTAAATTGCTTCTAGAGCCTGCAGGCGATGTAGTGCTAGACGCGGGCTTATTGTATTGTGCGCATGCGTGCATTTGCAGACCCCAGCAAAAAGAAATGGTAGAAATCATCGCTGGTGATTACTGTTACACTTGCAGGCAAATTATACTGTCATGGATCAACATAAATTAGGCTAAATTAAACAGAAAAAAAAACAGACTCCTTTTGGAATGAATGAGGTGGTCGGTTGCTTTATTAGATTGGATCTGCTGCTCATTAAAAGTAGGCTTTAGGAATAAATCAGGCACTTTAGCCCTTGTACCAAACAAACACTGCTGGGCATCTCGGTGTCTGGCTTCTGGTGATTTGTTATATTGCATTCCCAGGGCCAGATGAAGCGTCACATGGTCCTGGGGCTGAAAGGGTTTACAGGCCTGTACTAAGAAGGAGATGAGCTGTGACCAGTACTTTGTGGTTGTGGTCAGTGCTGTGTGGGTGTGGTTAGTGCTGTGTGGGTGTGGTCAGTGCTCTGTGGGTGTGACCAGTGCTGTGTGGGTCTGGTCAGTGCTGTATTTCTCACAGAATACATGAAATTGATAAATTGCAGAATTCTGTCAGAAAACTAGTAATACAATTTTAATACTTAAGTTTTAAGGCCATTTGTGTAACCAATTAGGTGGCTTGATAACATCATACTGTCATCATGGTGGGCCTATGCTTTTGTGGAGGCCTGGAGCTGTAGCTCCGTCTGCCCCACTGTTAATCTGGCCTATCAGCAGAGGTGTTAGTAGGTGACAGGTGCACTTTAACGCATTGGATGCACATACATACAGATATTGGGGGTCATTCCGAGTTGTTCGCTCGTTATTTTTTTCTCGCAACGGAGCGATTAGTCGCTAATGCGCATGCGCAATGTCCGCAGTGCGACTGCGCCAAGTAAATTTGCTATGCAGTTAGGTATTTTACTCACGGCATTACGAGGTTTTTTCTTCGTTCTGGTGATCGGAGTGTGATTGACAGGAAGTGGGTGTTTCTGGGCGGAAACTGGCCGTTTTATGGGAGTGTGCGAAAAAACGCTACCGTTTCTGGGAAAAACGCGGGAGTGGCTGGAGAAACGGAGGAGTGTCTGGGCGAACGCTGGGTGTGTTTGTGACGTCAAACCAGGAACGACAAGCACTGAACTGATCGCAGATGCCGAGTAAGTCTGGAGCTACTCAGAAACTGCTAAGAGGTGTCTATTCGCAGTTTTGCTAATCTTTCGTTCGCAATTTTGATAAGCTAAAATTCACTCCCAGTAGTCGGCGGCTTAGCGTGTGCAAAGCTGCTAAAAGCAGCTTGCGAGCGAACAACTCGGAATGAGGGCCATTATCTCTTACAGTGCAAGCAACTTTCATGTAGACCTTTGTGTCATCACAAATGAAACCTACAATAGTGTAACCAGGAAGCTTCTTATGTTTAAAAATGGCATACACTGTTCTATGTGTTGTGTAACCACAAGCCTAATAATATATTGGTGCGCACTGCTGTTCCTGTTGTGGAATTTATGTGAAGTATCAGACCACAAGGCACCAGTCATAGAATGTAGCTGCACCAGTTCTCTGGAAACTAACACTGAAATGTTATTTATTTTGAGCAAAGTTTGTTTTTATTTAAAAAGCTGTTTCTCAGTCTGATAGCTGTGTGTATCCTCACAGATCTGTTTTTCATTTGAATCACTTCTGTTATATGTCTAGCTAGCCCAGGGGAAGATACCGGAGGCATCCTATCGGTACTAAAACTTCAGTTTCAGTGTTTAGTCTCGAAATGTAAAGTGTTCACAAGAAAGGGCCCTCCGGTGTGTGTTTTCACAGTAATCAGTCAGGGCGTACCAATGATGAGACTATTATAGGCAGAGACACGCTCACTACTGTATACCACTCTGTGGGGGGATATTCAATTGTTTGAAAAGTCAGTTGGGAGTCTGTTTTTTCCTATCTAATAGAGAGGAAAACACAGACACCCAACCGACTTTTCAAACATTTGAATTCCCCCGTGTGACTGCGCTCTCTCAGGTCTGAATGGGAGGCATTTGATATGCCGGCTGTCGGGATCTCAGCACTCACCATACCGACGCTGGAATCTAGACAGCCGGCATACTGACAACTATTCTCCCTCTTGGAGAGGGAGGTCCACGATAATCCTGGAGGTAGAATAAATAGCGTTGCAAGGAGCTCTTTTGCGCTCAACCCTGCATGCCGGCGGTCAGGATCCCGGCGCCGGTATGCTGGGCGCCGGGATCCCAAGCGCCGGCATAACATACTACACTCGGTCTGAAACATACTGTACAAATATTTGTTTGTTAAAAAAGTGTATAGGTTTACTTGAATTTAAATCTGTTTTATGATATAAAATGTAAGTTTCTTATATATATTTACCTACATTGGATGGTTTTTGAACCACCTTTGAGGTGGCAGAGATTATATACTATTAACAGGATGCATTTTACACTTCTACAGAATAGCGCAATTCTTTTTGCACTCTTCTACCGATGTAACAATAATTTTCATAAACACAAAAATAAGCTCACGTAACTAAGTCCCATTGTCGGTGCCAGAGGTGTAGTTCCCATAGGTGAAGGGAGTGCAGCTGTTATGGGGCCCAAAGGTGAGAGGAGCCCACCTTCCCTTTTAAAATTACATGTATAATAGGCATTTTTCAGCAATGCGTGGTACATAGGAGCCCTTAAAAACGGTTAGCTTGAGGCCTACAATATATCTAGGTATGCCCCTGGACCTGCGCATTGTAATGTGGTATAAAATTAACTGGAGGGCACTATAAAGTTGCATAATATGAATTGGGGCGCTGTAATGTGGCACAATATAAAGTGGAGGCACTATAATGTGACATAATATGAATTGGGGGCACTGTATGTCATAATGTGAATTGGGGGTACTGTGTAGCATAATAAGTACTGCAGCCCTACCGTGTGACGTAATGTGAAATAGTTATAAATTGTATACCTTGCGCTCACTTATAGGAATACAGGTTTGTGGCAGCAGATTGCAGGTGAAGCTACCCTCTTGAGCTTCACAGAAATTAATATAGTATTAGTTAGAGTTGCAATTGTGCCTGAGGTGAAAAATATAATAATTATTAATTGGAATGCGGATGATTCCTTTGAGAACAGGTTACTTTACTGGTCAAAGATGAACATCTGTTCTACAGGATAATTTACATAAGCAAAAAGATGTGTTTTACTTGTGACAGTGTCAGGTGGGGAGTTTGACTGGTGCGGTACACCTGTCAAACCATAACGCAGATGTCCTATGGCGAGCTCAGGAAGGACAGAAACCTCCCGTGGAGCAGAAGGGTCTGACTAAGGGTCTTGCAAATCTAACTAATACTATAATGTGAACTAGGGCACTACTATGGTTCAGAAAATGAGCTAGGGCACTTCTACAGGGCATAACATTAACTACCGCTGCAGAGAGATGTCTCTAGAAGCATTGGGACTGAGGCAGGTCTGATACTTTATTAGATTAAATATACAGCACATTAAAAGTAGATATTCAGCTCTTACAAATTAAACCTGGAACATTTTGTTTTTTTTACTGGTATCAAAAACATTCACAACCAGAAAACAAAGCAACATGTAAAAGTATAGTCAGTCCCAATTTGTTGAATTGATGACATGAATGAAGGTGGTGGATATACTGTAGAATGGTTGTTTGATGAACTGTGAATTAACATTTATATTCTTTCCGCAATGTCCATTTCCGGCCAGACTGGGGAACAGCTGCTCAGAGCATTTCTACAAGCGAAATCTGTAATGTAGGCCCGCTGTGGGCGTGCTCATTGTTACTTATGAGACAGATAATTAAGTGGATGTTCACAAATATAGATATAACGCCCACTTGCATATTCTGAGGGTAATAAATTGCATATATTGGCCGTATATAATATACATGTAATTAGTGTTGTAGATATAGTGGGGAAGAAGTAGTCTGCAGCTTCCACCTCCCTAATGTTATAATGCAGTATAACAATGCTGTTATATAAGGGATGTAGTCATGTGACCGGCGGTCACAATACCGGCACCTCACTATCCCGACGGTTGGCATGAGAGTGGGAATAGAACCTGCAAGGGGCTTTGTTCCGCTCGCCGTACCAAACCCCTCCGCCTCTGCCGGGCATGTAAATGACGGGATCCCGTCGTCGGTGTTGTGACCGGCGGTCTCACATACCCAACCCTCATATACAGCTCTATCAGTGCATTGTTCAACTATGGATTCTCTATGCCGAAAATATAATTTCTGAGGAATGTGCTGTAAATCTATACATTTATTTCTTTTTCCCTGACGCTGATAGTCTGACGTGTGACACAGCCTCCCTATGTGCGTTATCTCCAGTGTGTTGTGCAATCTTGTCCTTGGAAAGGTTTTCATTCAGTGATTAATGAATCGCTCCGGATTCGCATTTCTCAATTTGTCTCCTGTCTTCCTCCAGCTAAACACCCTTCATGAGCGTGTACCCGTAACAGTGGTCACTTGTGTTCATGATCGCTTCGTTATGGTACAATATAAGTCGTTTTCCTACAGTAATTGCATAACCACTTTACAGTAGCTGTCACAGGGATTCCCACCAGTGTTTCATGCAAGCAAATTACTAATTTGGTGTTATATTACAGGTTGAGTATCCCTTATCCAAAATGCTTGGCACAGAGGTATTTTGGATATGGGATTTTTCCGTATTTTGGAATAATTGCATACCATAATGAGATATCATGGTGATGGGACCTAAATCTAAGCACAGAATGCATTTATGTTACATATACACCTTATACACACAGCCTGAAGGTCATTTTAGCCAATATTTTTTATAACTTTGTGCATTAAACAAAGTGTGTCTACATTCACACAATTCATTTATGTTTCATATACACCTTATACACACAGCCTGTAGGTCATTTAATACAATATTTTTAATAACTTTGTGTATTAAACAAAGTTTGCGTACATTGAGTCATCAGAAAACAAAGGTTTCACTATCTCAGTCTCACTCAAAAAAGTCCGTATTTCGGAATATTCCGTATTTTGGAATATTTGGATATGGGATACTCAACCTGTATTGCTAAAATTCACTATACTGGATTCACTGAGCCCTGCTTCTTATGCTAATGTAGTTGCTTCATGTGCAGCCCATTCAGAATACAGGGACACGACGTGTGGCTGACACATTATTATTATTATTATCATTTATATGGCGCCACAAGGGTTCCGCAGCGCCTAACAAAGTACAAGAAAACAACGACTTAAAGTACAAGACAATGTAGGACAAGTACATGGTATAAACATTGCTGCATCAGAGACATGATACTGAAATAATCATCAGTGTGCAATAAACCGAGAGTTAGGTGCTGTTGTATGGAGTAGATGATAGTATAAGAGAGGGAAAAGCACATGAGGGGAGAGGGCCCTGCTCGTGAGAGCTGATGTTTTGAAGGGGCGGGGCAGACAGACAGAGGTGGCAAATTCTCCACATACAATTTAAACATGTATCCCAGAATTGGAAATTATGTATATTACACAGTCAGCAATAAAGGCATATAGCTAAAACACGTCTGTAAAGCAATATCCAGACTGAAACATGTCCCCAAACAAATATAATGGTTGTCAACTTGTCTTCCAATATACCAATGCTGGCAGAGCGAAGTCATGTCCCTCATGGTGTCGTATTATAAGGTGAAATGTATATAGCAGAGGTTCCCAAACACGGTCCTCAAGGCAGCCCAGCGGTCCAGCTTTTAAATGTATCAATGCTTGGCCACAGGTGACTTAATTAGCACCTCAGTCAATTTGATTTAACCATCTGTGCTGAGCCATGGATATACCTAAATCCTGGACTGTTGGGGTGCCTTGAGGACCGCGTTTGGGAACCTCTAGTATATAGCAATAATATTAGGCTACGTACCAGAGATATATAAATAAGAGCTTATCTGTGAACTTAGTACAGGCATTCCCAACCACAGTTCTCAAGGCACGCTTACAGTCCAGGATTTAGGGATAGCCATACTTGAGCACAGGTGACTTGCTGAAGCCTGGATATCACTAACACCTGTACTGTGAGTGTGCCTTGAGGACCCAGGTTGGGAATGCCTGGTTTAGTAGATTGGACTCTCCTCCAAGGATACTCCTATTTCAGACATGCACATAAAGTAAAATAAACGTGCATTAAATAAAGGTAAGTATACTTATCTGTAGTAGGCAACTTAGATGGTTCTGCAATGAATAGTCCAATTAGATTCAGTCCAAAAGAATCCAAGTTTCAGCAATTCAATGCACTTCATTATGTGCTCAATACCAGCATAGGTTTAAATGCAGTGTTCAAACACATTTCGTCCCTATCGAGGACTTCGTCAGGGGGTATCTATATTATTTAATCATGATCGTCTAAACTGTTTATATTTTAAAATATATAATGTATATTTTACCATGAAATATTGGTTTACTACTTTGTGATGGGAGTTTTTTTTAGAACCGGTGATGTTGCCCATAGCAACCAATCAGATTCTATCTATTATCTTCTAGAAGCAGCTATATAAATGTTAAGTAGAATCTGATTGGTTGCTATGAGCAACATCAAAAATTCTAAAAAAAAAAACTCCCACTTTAGTAAATTTACCCCATTGATTCAGCCATTTATTCCCAGCAAGTTCACTGGGACACGACCATATACAGTATTAGTCAGTTATGTATTAGTTTGAAATACAAAATAACTTACAGGTCATTGGTTTCATCTTCAACATCCTGTGTAAATTGTATAATTCTCATTTCACTTATTACAATATTTTGAGACCGAGGTGCTGTGGTATATGTGTCGCCATATTGGCGTCATATACAATGTCATAGACAAATAGAAAACAATGACGTTCAAAACAGACGCTTCCCGTATTACATACCACCATGAGGCATGCACAGTGGTGTAAGCATATCAAATAAGCAACTATAATGAATAAAATTTTAATGTAAGAATATAATTAAGAAATGGCTTGGGGAGATGTGCTTAGGCCCCGAGTCTTGTGTCGGGTTTTAGCAACATCGCAACTCCCGGCCAATCCATAGATCTTCTACTCAGCTGTTCCCACGCTTCAGCTGCATTTGACCATTTGTCCTCTGCAACTGTCAAAGGTCAATGGACCGTCAACCATGTTTGTTTGTATTGCACAAGGCAGAACATATAGGTCAGTACTGATACATACATACTGAGGCAGTATGCTCCATGCAGGGAGACTGAGAGAAGCTGTACACTGCTCTTATTCCCTGCCATTTCAGATGTTTACATAAAATAATTGATTGGGGTTTTTTTTTACTTTTGTTTTGTATGTACTGTATGTTTAAGTAAGATATTGGCCAGGATGTAATGAAGTCCGAGTTCGGCCGCTGTGCGGAATGGCGGCCAAACTCAGATGTTTTTTAAAGAGTCAATCATGTACAGGGCGAAACCATGCCTTGTACATGATTGCCCCTTTAAAAAAGTCAGAGTTTGGCTGGCATCCTACGCAGCTGCCTTCATTACATCCCACCCCTACTGTATAGCTTGCATACATAATAATAATAATAATAATTTTATTTATATAGCGCTCTTTCTCAAACAGGACTCAAGACGCTTTACAGATATCAAAAACAATGCACATGATACAGCGGATTTGAGTAATACAGCAATACTGACATAAAAGAAAACCTTAAGCACACAGAAAGCATAATGCATGATTGGTGTTGGCATTTTGGGTAATAACTTCCAAGGGTTGTGTATTCCACCCTCATAAGGTACCAGGTGCGGCAGCCATCTTGGGCGCACAGAGTAGGATTACCCAGGGTGGAATAGTCTACCCCTAGAAGAGATGACACAAAATGAGGGTGATTTCAGAGTCCTACAGTTCAGAGTAGGGTTCCATCAAAACCAGAGTAGGGTTCCATCATCCCATCCACAAGTGTACAATATGGGGCAGCCATGTTGGGCGCACTTTGAAGGTTACACTGTGGGAGGTGAGCCATACAAGGGCCAAGTTCATATATGGGAAAACTGACGCTTATGTAGTAGTATGATATACCCTGTATGTAGGGCGCAATGGCAGGGTGTGCAATCAGTGGAGGTTAACATTACAGGAAAAACACACAGTGGGCTTGGGAAAAAAAAGGGGGGGGGGGAATAAACAATAGCAGGTAACTAGTGGCAGAAGTAAAATTGGGATAACATTATTTTGATAAGATCATAGTGGGTGGGTGGGAGAATGTGGGGGGCAATATATAAATAGAGTCTTTATGTAAATCCACAATTATCTAGAATATTGTTAGCGTGGGGAAAGTAATGTGTGACTGTGTATCTGTCACAGCAGTGAGAAGACAAAGCGCTGATTATTATATATCTATTTCTGCCTGATTCTCTGGAGATTATGTCCCCCAAGAGTATAAATCAGGCAGAACCCAATGACAAACATTTGCTGTAAACTGTGAATAGTGCAGTAGAAATGTAATGTGACTTTCTGAGATTCTCAAAGGCACCTTCATCAGAATCCGGCATCATGCTTGTAATGTAATACAAACGTCAGGCCCAGTGCTGCACTGGTACAGTTCAGGAAGCTATTATAACTTGGTCTTAGAAGTTATTCCATTTGTGAACCAGATCAGGGTGTTATATTATATGCAACGACATAAGAACACACACTGTGGGTATTATGTTTTAGGCGTCCATTTATCAAAGATTGCATATTCAATGTGATCTGGGCGGGATCTTACAACCCAGGGGATATCCTAATGTATCATGCAGCACAGGCTTTTATAACAGGAATTCAATGGATGGATCTTCCTCTCTGAAAATGATTAAGGCCTGTACCAGAGAACAAACACGTGCCAATCACAAGAGATAGACCCTGTAGGGTAACAGTGGTGGCTCCCACCAGCCAGCTCAGTGTGGGTACTATACAGGGTGAATGGTAAACACCTCATTTTAGTACATCAGGTTCAGCTTTTAGTGACATCCCCTCAGCTATATTACTAGATGAGCCTGCTAATGCTACTCACAGATAAGCCACCAATTCAGAAATCAAGGATCAGAAAGACCAATATAAAATAACCGTTACAATGAAGATCAAAGTCTGTAATAATGACAGGGTTACATGTACATTTATAGCCATTCCGTGTTCCTGTTATCTAACTGGGCCCAGTGTCTGCTAATAATACATGAGAGAACTACAGCAACAGCCCACAATCACAGAGCAGGCATTCATGTACATTATACAGCACTACTGGAAATGGGAAATTAGTGGTCAGGGAGCGTTAACTGATGGGCCCAGGAATAATTACTGCTTTACTCTATAATGCTCACATTACTGTCTATCATTCATGTATTTTCATACCTGCATCCTGTAGTGAAGGTGATTAAAGGCAAATGCAATAAGAACTTTAAAAAAATAAAGATGATAGATAGATAGATAGATAGATAGATAGATAGATAGATAGATAGATAGATAGATAGATAGATAGATAGATAGATAGATAGATATGTACACGGTCGAGTCACATTATTATGATCATCTCCCCCATTTGACGTCGGCAGTGCATAGCCCATGAGGAACGTCACGTGTCGTGCGCTGGCTTGGTGGGTATATAAGATGTGTGATAGGCCGTCTGCACATATATCACTCGTTGCTGTCATGGGTAAAAGGGGTGATTTATCCGGGTTGCAAAAAGGGATTATTATCGGCTTTCGGGGCAAGGGTGGCAGTATGTCTGACACAGCGCAGTTTGTGAACTGTCCGCGTGCTGCTGTGGTGAAGGTGTATCGTGACTGGACAAACTGCGCCATTGCGAATAACTGACGTGGAAACCGCAGCGCACCACTGAAGTGAACGCCAGGCTATGAAGGACACGCTACAGTGGAGCAGCTCACAGTCAAAATGAACCTGGGGGCTACCAGACGTGTGGCTAAAACAGCGGTTCAGCCGTCTAGCTGCTGTCTGTGCTGCACACGGCGGTTACTCTGGCTATTAGCTGGGGGTCATAATAATGTGACTCAACCGTGTATATATACCTATTGATCAACTGCTATGGATCCCTTCATATGACCTTATTTTTCCCACAGTTACTCAGTTACTGGTTCCCTGTGGCAGACTACACAATTCATATCCGCTAGTTACCCTGCACCCTTGTGCCCTTGTGGGATGCATTTTGCATCTTCTAGTTGTTCTTTTAAGAACTATTATTATTAACCTTTATCCAGCACTTAGATATTAGGGAGTGCTGTAAGGAGGGGTGTAGTATGGTTTGCCGGTGGTTGGGGTCCTGACTGCCGGCATACCGACAGCTGGGCGAGTGCAAATGAGCCCCTTGCGGGCTCGCTGCGCTCGCCACGGTGCGGGCGCGGTGGCGCGCTTATCTATTCTCCCTCCAGGGGGGTCGTGGACCCCTAAGATGGAGAAAAGATGTCGGTATGCCGGCAGTCGGGATTCCGGTGCCGGTATGGTGGTCGCCGGGAGCCCGGCCACCGGCAACCTGAAGACCACCCATAGGGAGGATGGTTAGTCATTCCCTGCAGTCCCTGCCCTAGTGGAGGTCACAGTGTAAAGTCTCTACCACAGTGGAGCCAATGCAGACTTGCGTGAAACAAATGCACTTGCATTGTCTAGAGAACTACCTGTGGATATCTGTGCATCCACAGCGCCAAATCCCGCATGCTTTGTTTCATAGCCCCCATTATTATCAGCCCCATACCTAGTGCAGGTGATCCTTCTGGAAACACATATCTGCACACGCACACTGTCAGCTTAGCAGACTGCTGCTACCCAGTTCCACCATAGACTGAGATGCGTATGACCCTGAATCGCCTATAGATGTGTACGCAGGTTTAAAGAAGGATGTGGAACTAATGGGAAAGTTGGACTTTTTACTGTTTCTGCATAGGGTGCTTCCATAAACAGTGAAGACAGGGTTATTCAGGTCACATTCCGGGGCCAGTGCGCAGCCCGGGCCAGTGTGATCTGATCGCATTGGGTGTGAATGCCTCTACCAGATTGATAGCTAGAGCGGGCAGGGGTGATCACGGACCGTTGCGGGGGTAGCGCATTTTCAGGGTGGCTGCGTGACGTCACACGCAGCCGCTCGATGGGAAAAATGGCGGCTTTAGCAGAATCTGCAATCCTTACTGACCCACAGGTTGGTACTGATCTACTATGTTGCTGTTAGACACAGCTTCAGTTTGGGCTCCCACCTAGAGTCAAGAAGAGTAACAGATAGATGGGGAGAGGTATCAAACCTTGGAGAGAGGTAAAGTGGAGAGAGATAAAGTACCAACCAATCAGCTCCTGTCATTTTTCAAACGCAGCCTGTAACATGGGAGTTAGAAGCTGATTATCTCTCTCCAAGCTTTGACACATCTGCCCCAAAGTGTTATACGGACAGGACAGTGACACATTGGTTAGCACTGCTGCCTCACATCACTGGTGTACTGGGTTTGATTACGACCTGGGCCCTATCTGGGTGGAGTTTGGATGTTCTCTATGTGTAGTTGTGTGGGGTGGTCTTCAGTTTGCCTGGTGGCCGGGCTCCCGACGACCAGCATACCGGCGCTGGAATCCCGACCGCCGGCATACCGACAGCTTTTCTCCCTCTTGGGGGTCCACAACCCCCCTGGAAGGAGAATAGATAGCGTGGCGTGCCTGCAGCATGGCGAGTGCAGCGAGCCCGCAAGAGGCTCATTTGCGCTCGCCCAGCTGTCGGTATGCTGGCGTTTGGGATTCCGGCGCCGGTATGCTGGCTGCTGGGAGCCCGACCGCCAGCATAACATACTATATCCGTTGTGTGAGGTTCCCTAAAGTTATATACACAAGTAATAGTCTTATGCTGAATACATAACCTCTGCCCCGGAAGCTCTTTGGTGACTATACATCTTATCCTATGTGCTATAAAACAAGGTACATTGTAAGCAAACCACTTTTCCAGGCTGAAGTTCTCAGTTAACAAAACTATAAAATTGTGACCACATTACCATCTGTCTTGTACTGATCACATTTTACATTAATATTTATATGCTCTTTTCCAGTTGGATTGCATTTGAAGGGGCCAACTTCCTAGGAAGACAGATGTTACTGGAATCCCAAAAAATTGAAAAATGGTCACAATTCAGCGGCTGGAAAGCTGTTGGGTCACTGCGTCCCTTAAGACAGGTAAAACAAGCTGTAGAAATGAATCAATTCTGTTGACAGGCCATTAGTTATTAAGTAGTGCAAGTCCTAAAGATAAAAGACAGTCTGAAAAGTTTGGCTACTTTGCTTAACTCAAGGCCATGGCAATTAGCTCTTGTCCATCATATAATCTGATTTTCTAGAAACACAAGTGTTTTCTTTTTTTAAATGCCAGGAGGTGGTGTCGGCTGAGGGATGCAGTAAATCCAGTTATTAGGGCTGCAGCCAAGTTTATGTATGTAACAGGACATGTTTTCATGATTCCTGTGTCAAGTAGAAGACAACAGAGGGCATTATAGTGCCCATGTTATTCATAATACTATGGCTTGGTATATAAGAATAAATCTTACCATTGATGTTGGAAGACACGGAAGCAGTGTGCGGGGCACATGACACGCGCTTTCCAGACAGAAATGCCCATTTTGTTATTGTATTTTGGATGGTGAGATTAAATGGTGCAATCAGATGGGTGTAAAGCTGCACTACCAATTTGAAAACTATATATTTCTATATCAGCAGCTTGTGAATGAGTTAGCTCATATTGGGGCAGATGTATTAAGCCTTTAGAAGGGATAAAGAAGTGATAAAGCAGTGATAAGTGCAAGGTGATAGCGCACCAGCCAGTCAGCTTCTGTCATTTTTCAAATCCTTGCTGACTGGCTGGTGCGTTATCACCTTGCGCTTATCACTGGTTTATCACTGCTTTATCCCTTGTCCAGGTTAATACATCTGCCCCATTGCCCGGCAACCACTGGTGAACTACACTGATTTGCCAATTCCATGTTCAAGAACTGGAAGCATTGGGAAAGATGGCAGTACATAGCAGCCCCCGCAGCTGGTTAGTAAGATCATTTCGGGATACGGTCATTAGGTCGACCATACTTAGTGGTCGACATAATGACTGTCGACCTATCGGTCGACATGGTCACTAGGTCGACATGCGTTTTTAAAAAAAAAAATTGAACTTTTTCATAATTTACGATCCACGTGGACTACGATTGGGAATAGTAACCTGTGCTGAGCGCTGCGTGCGATGGGACACGGTGCACTAATTGGGGTTCACCGTCACTTTACAAAGAAAATTACACCAAAAAAAGTTAAAAAAACTCATGTCGACCTTTTTCCATGTAGACCTTGTTCATGTCGATCTAATGACCATGTCGACCAATAGTGGCCGACCTAATGACCCATACCCGATCATTTCCTAGGTGGTAGTGCCGCTTTATCTGCATCGTGAAAACATTCCGTTACAAAAATGTGCTTAGACTGTAAACTGATTTCTTAGATATTAGAGAAAGCTAACAGATCAGAGGAAACAAACATTCTACTGGGATCCATTAACCCACTCTAGTAATGTGAACGGACGGTCTGAGCCTACCACAAACTGCAGCATGTTCTATATACATTATACTAGCCCAATAGTTCCTCATTTGTTTGATTAGAGAACATACTGTACATACTGTACCAATACACCAACCAACCACCTGCTTTGTAAGACATCCATGTTAAAATAGTGTAATAGAAATACAAAAATGGAAATCATAAAAAGAAAAATAATGACAAAAATAAATGTATTTATATACAGGTTGAGTATCCCATATCCAAATATTCCGAAATATGTAATACTCTGAAATACGGACTTTTTTGAGTGAGACTGAGATAGTGAAACCTTTGTTTTCTGATGGCACAATGTACACACACTTTGTTTAATACAGAAAGTTATTATACATATTTTATTAAATGACCTTCAGGCTGTGTGTATAAGGTGTATATGAAACATAAATGCATTCTGTGCTTAGACTTAGGTCCCATCCTCATGATATCTCATTATGGTATGCAATTATTCCAAAATACGGAAAAATCTGATATCCAAAATACCTCTGGTCCCAAGCATTTTGGATAAGGGATACTCATGTGTATTCATATTATCATGTAATACATTTTTACATTCAAATATGGTGGCTTACTACAGTTACTGTATATTTTCAACTTCTTGAAGACATTTCCTCCATGACGTCAACATTTCTGTGAGATACTGACCTGCAAGTGTAACACGCGGAGGTATATACAGGGCGTTATGCTGTAGTAGGCTGGTTATTACAGCTGTAATTAGGCATTTAGGATCAGTTCTGATTGCTAGGATGTTGTAGGTCAACAACTACTTCTTCACATTGTAACTCATCCATTTTACTGAGAGGCGCCTGTGTGTCGTATCTACAGTATGTATTATTCCTATGAGAAACCTCTTCACAAGTTAACAGCTGTTTATAGTTCAACATCATTAAATCACATTAGGCTGTATTGCTGGAATCTGTCACTCACCCTTTGATTTTATGTAACAGACAGTGGGGGAGTTGTATCAAACCTTCTAAAGAGTAAAGGGGGGTACTCACAGAGCGATCGCTGATTAAAATCTAAGCAATCTGACTAGATTGCTTAGATTTTAGGCAGCGATCACTCCGTGTGTACCCCTCACAGCGCTAGCGATGCGCAGCCCCGCGCATCGCTATCGCTGGTGCTAGATTGCTTGCAGGCCAATCTAGCAGGTCGCTCACTTCACCCGCTGGGTCAAATGAGCGCCCCCCCCCCCCCACACACACACACATGCTCAGCACACATCTCTCCCCAAATAGGCCCGTGCATACGGCCTTTAAGGGAAGAGATGTTGCCCATAGGAACCAATTATCATCTAGCTATTATCTTATAGAATGTATTAGATAAGTGATAGCTAGAAGCGGATTGGATGCTAGTATTTTTCTTCTGTAGAATGTTTGATACAGTTGTGTGTTCCCCGTTTCACTTTGATTCAGTTTGGTCTAGTATCCACAATGTAATATAACACAAAAGTATAACTGCACTTATGCATATGCAGAAAGTAGTAAATAAAAATGACCCACTCTCCCTTGTGTGTCCCAGTCAGTATTAGATGACTACTGGCGTCCTACGGCCTACTTGGGGCTACAGTAGTGACTGGCAGTCAGGGGTTTCACACGTCAGGACAAAGGAATTTTTGCTTCGTCCCCCTGTATGTTACAACCTGCAGGTCCCAGTGAATATTCTGCGAAGGGAAGAATCTGTAGATAGCTGCCTTTCATAGGATGACTGATAGGGTTTCCTGACCAAAGTGTCTCTATAGTACATTGCTGTAATATATAGTAATAAGATGATAAGATGTGTATATATATATATATATATATTTCTCTAACGTCCTAAGTGGATGCTGGGGACTCCGTAAGGACCATGGGGAATAGCGGCTCCGCAGGAGACTGGGCACATCTAAAGAAAGCTTTAGGACTATCTGGTGTGCACTGGCTCCTCCCCCTATGACCCTCCTCCAAGCCTCAGTTAGATCTCTGTGCCCGAACGAGAAGGGTGCACACTAGGGGCTCTCCTGAGCTTCTTAGTGAAAGTTTTAGATTAGGTTTTTTATTTTCAGTGAGACCTGCTGGCAACAGGCTCACTGCATCGAGGGACTAAGGGGAGAAGAAGCGAACTCACCTGCGTGCAGAGTGGATTGGGCTTCTTAGGCTACTGGACATTAGCTCCAGAGGGACGATCACAGGCCCAGCTTGGATGGGTCCCAGAGCCGCGCCGCCGGCCCCCTTACAGAGCCAGAAGGCAGAAGAGGTCCGGAAAATCGGCGGCAGAAGACGTCCTGTCTTCAACAAGGTAGCGCACAGCACTGCAGCTGTGCGCCATTGCTCTCAGCACACTTCACACTTCGGTCACTGAGGGTGCAGGGCGCTGGGGGGGGGGCGCCCTGAGACGCAATAAAAACACCTTGGATGGCAAAAAATGCATCACATATAGCTCCTGGGCTATATGGATGCATTTAACCCCTGCCAGAATACATAGAAAAACGGGTGATAAGGCCGCCGATAAGGGGGCGGAGCCTATCTCCTCAGCACACTGGCGCCATTTTCCCTCACAGCTCCGTTGGAGGGAAGCTCCCTGGCTCTCCCCTGCAGTCACTACACTACAGAAAGGGTTAAAAAAGAGAGGGGGGCACTAATTAGGCGCAGTATTAACTATACAGCAGCTATAAGGGGAAAAACACTTATATAAGGTTATCCCTGTATATATATAGCGCTCTGGTGTGTGCTGGCAAACTCTCCCTCTGTCTCCCCAAAGGGCTAGTGGGGTCCTGTCCTCTATCAGAGCATTCCCTGTGTGTGTGCTGTATGTCGGTACTTTTGTGTCGACATGTATGAGGAGAAAAATGATGTGGAGACGGAGCAGATTGCCTGTAATAGTGATGTCACCCCCTAGGGGGTCGACACCTGAGTGGATGAACTGTTGGAAGGAATTACGTGACAGTGTCAGCTCTGTATAAAAGACAGTGGTTGACATGAGACAGCCGGCTACTCAGCTTGTGCCTGTCCAGACGTCTCATAGGCCGTCAGGGGCTCTAAAGCGCCCGTTACCTCAGATGGCAGTTATAGACGCCGACACGGATACTGACTCCAGTGTCGACGGTGAAGAGACGAATGTGACTTCCAGTAGGGCCACACGTTACATGATTGAGGCAATGAAAAATGTTTTACACATTTCTGATAATACGAGTACCACCAAAAAAGGGGTATTATGTTCGGTGAGGAAAAACTACCTGTAGTTTTCCTGAATCTGAGAAATTAAATGAGGTGTGTGATGATGCGTGGGTTTCCCCCGATAACAACTGATAATTTCTAAAATGTTATTGGCATTATATCCTTTCCCGCCAGAGGTTAGGGTGCGTTGGGAAACACCCCCTAGGGTGGATAAAGCGCTCACACGCTTGTAAGGGCTCTACCTTCGCCTGAGATGGCCGCCCTTAAGGATCCTGCTGATAGAAAGCAGGAGGGTATCCTAAAAGGTATTTACACACATACTGGTGTTATACTGCGACCAGCAATCGCCTCAGCCTGGATGTGCAGTGCTGGGTTGGCGTGGTCGGATTCCCTGACTGAAAATATTGATACCCTAGATAGGGACAGTATATTTTTGCCTATAGAGCATTTAAAAGATGCATTTCTATATATGCGTGATGCACAGCGGAATATTTGCCGACTGGCATCAAGTCTAAGCGCGTTGTCCATTTCTACCAGTAGAGGGTTATGGACACGTCAGTGGTCAGGTGATGCGTATTCCAAACGGCATTTGGAAGTATTGCTTTATTAAGGGGAGGAGTTATTTGGGGTCGGTCTTTCAGACCTGGTGGCCACGGCAACAGCTGGGAATTCCACGTTTGTACCCCAGGTCGCCTCTCAGCATGAGAAGACGCCGTATTATCAGGCGCAGTCTTTTCGTGGACAAGGTTCCTCATTTCTGCCCCGTGACAGAGGGAGAGGAAAAAGGCTGCAGAAATCAGCCAGTTCCCAGGAACAGAAACCCTCTCCCGCCTCTGCCAAGCCCTCAGTATACGCTGGGGCTTTACAAGCAGAATCAGGCACGGTGGGGGGCCCGTCTCAATGAATTTCAGCGCGCAGTGGGCTCACTCGCAAGTAGACCCCTGGATCCTTCAGGTGATATCTCAGGGGTACAAATTAGAATTTGAGACGTCTCCCCCTCGCCGTTTCCTAAAGTCGGCTTTACCGATGTCTCCTTCTGACAGGGAGACAGTTTTGGAAGCCATTCACAAGCTGTATTCCCAGCAGGTGATAATCAAGATACCCCTCCTGCAACAGGGAACGGGGTATTATTCCACACTGTTGTGGTACCGAAGCCGGACGGCTCGGTGAGACCGATTCTAAATCTAAAATCTTTGAACACTTACATACAGAGGTTCAAATTCAAGATTGAGTCACTCAGAGCAGTGATTGCGAACCTGGAAGAAGGGGACTACATGATGTCTCGGGACATCAAGGATGCTTACCTTCATGTCAAAATTTACCCTTCTCACCAAGGGTACCTCAGGTTTATGGTACAGAACTGTCACTATCAGTTCAGACGCTGCCGTATGGATGGTCCACGGCACCCCGGGTCTTTACCAAGGTAATGGCCGAAATGATGATATTCCTTCGAAGGAAGTGAATTTTAGTTATCCCTTACTTGGACAATTCCCTGATAAGGGTAAGATCCAGGGAACAGTTGGAGTTCGGTGTAGCACTATCTCAGGTAGTGTTGCGGCAGCACGATTGGATTCTCAATATTCCAAAATCGCACCTGGTTCCGACGACGTGTCTTCTGTTCCTAGGGATGATCCTGGACACAGTCCAGAAAAAGGTGTTTCTCCCGGAGGAGAAAGCCAGGGAGTTATCCGAGCTAGTCAGGAACCTTCTAAAACCGAGCCAAGTCTCAGTGCATCAATGCACAAGGGTTCTGGGTAAAATGGTGGCTTCCTACGAAGCAATCCCATTCGACAGATTCCACGCACCAGTGGGACCTGCTGGACAAATGGTCCGGGTCGCATCTTCAGATGCATCAGCGGATAACCCTGTCACCAAGGACAAGGGTGTCCCTCCTGTGGTGGTTGCAGAGTGCTCATCTTCTAGAGGGCCGCAGATTAGGCATTCAGGACTGGGTCCTGGTGACCACGGATGCCAGCCTGCGAGGCTGGGGAGCAGTCACACAGGGAAGGAATATCCAGGGCTTATGGTCAAGCCTGGAGACATCACTTCACATAAATATCCTGAAGCTAAGGGACATTTACAATGCTCTAAGCTTAGCAAGACCTCTGCTTCAAGGTCAGCCGGTGTTGATCCAGTCGGACAACATCACGGCAGTCACCCACGTAAACAGACAGGGTGGCACAAGAAGCAGGAGGGCAATGGCAGAAGCTGCAAGGATTCTTCGCTGGGCGGAAAATCATGTGATAGCACTGTCAGCAGTATTCATTCCGGGAGTGGACAACTGGGAAGCAGACTTCCTCAGCACGACCTCCACCCGGGAGAGTGGGGACTTCACCCAGAAGTCTTCCACATGATTAAAAACTCGACAGGTATTGCGCCAGGTCCAGGGACCCTCAGGCAATAAGCTGTAGAAGCTCTGGTAACACCGTGGGTGTACCAGTCAGGGTATGTGTTCCCTCCTCTGCCTCTCATACCCAAGGTACTGAGATTGATAAGATGGAGAGGAGTAAGCTCTATATTCGTGGTTCCGGATTGGCCAAAAAGGACTTGGTAACCGGAACTTCAAGAGATGCTCACGGAAGATCCGTGGCCTCTACCTCTAAGAAGGGACCTGCTCCAGCAAGGACCCTGTCTGTTCCAAGACTTACCGCGGCTGCGTTTGACGGCATGGCGGTTGAACGCCGGATCCTGAAGGAAAAAAGGCATTCCGGATGAAGTCATCCCTATCCTGATCAAAGCCAGGAAGGATGTAACCGCCAAAAAAAACATTATCACCGCAATTGGCGAAAATATGTTGCGTGGTGCGAGGCCAGTAAGGCCCGACGGAGGAAATTCAACTGGGTCGATTCCTACATTTCCTGCAAACAGGAGTGTCTATGGGCCTGAAATTGGGGTCCATTAAGGTTCAAATTTCGGCCCTGTCAATTTTCTTCCAAAAAAAAACTAGCTTCAGTCCCTGAAGTTCAGACGTTTGTAAAAGGGGTACTGCATATACAGCCTCCTTTTGTGCCTCCAGTGGCACTTTGGGATCTCAATGTAGTTTTGGGTTCCAAAAGTCACATTGGTTTGAACCACTTAAATCTGTGGAGTTAAAATATCTCACATGAAAAGTGGTCATGCTGTTGGCCCTGGCCTGGGCCAGGCGCGTGTCAGAATTGGCGGCTTTATCCTGAAAAAGCCCTTATCTGATTTTCCATTCGGACAGGGCGGAATTGAGGACTCGTCCTCAGTTTCTCCCCAAGCTGGTTTCAGCGTTTCACCTGAACCAACCTATTGGTGGTGCCTGCGGCTACTAGGGACTTGGAGGCCTCCAAGTTGCTAGACGTTGTCAGTGCCCTGAAAATATATGTTTCCAGGACGGCTGGAGTCAGGAAATCTGACTCGCTGTTTATCCTGTATGCACCCAACAAGCTGGGTGCTCCTGCTTCTAAGCAGACTATTGCTCGTTGGATTTGTAGTACAATTCAGCTTGCACATTCTGTGGCAGGCCTGCCACAGCCAAAAATCTGTAAATGCCCACTCCACAAGGAAGGTGGGCTCATCTTGGGCGGCTGCCCGAGGGGTCTCGGCTTTACAACTTTGCCGAGCAGCTACTTGGTCAGGAGCAAATACGTTTGTAAAATTCTACAAAATTGATATCCTGGCTGAGGAGGACCTGGAGTTCTCTCATTTGGTGCTGCAGAGTCATCCGCACTCTCCCGCCCGTTTGGGAGCTTTGGTATAATCCCCATGGTCCTTACGGAGTCCCCAGCATCCACTTAGGACGTTAGAGAAAATAATAATTTACTTACCGATAATTCTATTTCTCATAGTCCGTAGTGGATGCTGGGCGCCCATCCCAAGTGCGGATTGTCTGCAATACTTGTACATAGTTATTGTTACAAAAATCGGGTTATTATTGTTGTGAGCCATCTTTCAGAGGCTCCTCTGTTATCATGCTGTTAACTGGGTTCAGATCACAGGTTATACGGTGTGATAGGTGTGGCTGGTATGAGTCTTACCCGGGATTCAAAATCCTTCCTTATTGTGTACGCTCGTCCGGGCACAGTATCCTAACTGAGGCTTGGAGGAGGGTCATAGGGGGAGGAGCCAGTGCACACCAGGTAGTCCTAAAGCTTTCTTTAGATGTGCCCAGTCTCCTGCGGAGCCGCTATTCCCCATGGTCCTTACGGAGTCCCCAGCATCCACTACGGACTATGAGAAATAGAATTATCGGTAAGTAAATTCTTATTATATAATTTAGTTTGTCAGAACATCATTTTGTTATAAATCTTCCTCTCCAGCTTGTTCGGTATGTGTCGTCATGACATGAGTGTAGCCAACCAGCACAGTACATTTCAGGAGCGGTAGGGGGCAACGACCCACCCTCTCACATGGTGTTGTTAGTGGAGACAGGACTGCACATGACAGGGGCAGTGTCATGATGTGTGGAAGCAGAAGACATTAAGCAGGAAGCCAGAGGTGGAAAAAGCAGGGTCCTCCAGTAGGAGGTGATATAAGGCACCGGCCAAACTTATGCAGGAATTTTGTGATCAATACATTGTCAAAGGTGCTTTTTTATGATAAGTCATTAATCCATCCACATTATTTTTCTTCTAGCCAGCCGTATACTTCATGGTTAGAAACAGGCACAGAGACAAGTACTTGACAGTCACCGGGAAACTGTCAGATACAAGGGCGACATTTGTCAGCATTTCGGCAAGGAACGGGCAGAGTACCCAGATCTGGTACTTCTGCAGAGGGCTCCTGAAATCAAAGGTAAATATAACATTCATCGTTCTTAAGGTCATACATGAAATATGCAAAAAATATCTGTCAAATAGACATTACCAGATTGTCAATGGGGCAGGTTGTCAAGGCAATTGCCTATTCCCCACCATTACAGAAAGAGCCTCCGTCCTCCCATGTGGTGGCTTTGTCAAGGAATATACTTGCTGTTGGGACCTCCGTGCTTAGAAATAACTTCAGTACCGGCCTATCCCAGTAGGAGTGTGGTATGTTAGGTCGAAAGTGACCATTCAACATCCATCATGTGTCCATGGATGACATGTTGACATGGCAGAATGTCGACTTAATGTCCCTGGTGGCCTAGCATTCACTTACCTGATCCCAATGGCTGCACGTCTCCAGCGTGATTTCCAGGGCCCGGCGGTCATGCGACAGTCATTTCCGACACAGATGCCTGATAGAGTGGCGTTTCAGTGAGTGCCCAACTCTAACACTGCCCCTAGTGCCTAGCCCTAGCCTCCTTTGCCCCACAGCCTAATCCTATCCGGTGGCACCTAACCCTAACTGGCGGCATTCTGAGAATGTCGACATTTCACGTGGCCACATTTGACATACTGACGTGAACTTGTCGGCATTCTAGTGCCAACATTGTGATGTCAACATCATGAATGTTGGCATGGTAACTGTTGACTATGTGACTGGACACCCCCCTCCCCGCACACACACGCACCCAGTATTGCGACCTACTAAAAGAAACAGCAATGATAGGATATTAATTAGCCTGTCACAACGCTCTCAATGCGGCTCCTCCCACTAATCATGTGCCATTAGAGACATGAAGTGAATTACGCTCAATAGACTCCTTATTGGGCATATTTCACCCATGCCCGCTCCCAGGGTAAGGCCCACTGCTGGAATCGGAAAAATGGAGGTGTTACAGGTGTATACTTTATGGGATCAGTGGTTCTTACTATGAGTGTGCAGCAATAGTCCCTCTGCCGTGGCGCTGTTGATGGCTCGCTAGGTGGGAATGGCAGTATATACTGTAAGCAGGGGAGCAGCAGCTTATACTATGAGCTTGGGAAATTATATCACAGCTACTAACATTAGTTTTTTACTCTTATCATGAAATGTTTATGCAGAAAGGTGTTTTATGCTCCTTTTATGCCATTATTGAATTCAATTGACTGAATAAAAATGGATGAAAATTGTAACTTGCGACATTGCATATAGGGCAGCACAACATACAGTGTAGCGTCAGCACAGAGGGGATTTGTGCCATAAAAGTAATTTTTATTCTGTTTTACGGCACCTTCCATTTGGTTCTCATGCATTCAATTGTCTGGAAACCAGATAAAATAGCGTAAGTGTGAGTGCAGGCTTAGGCCAAGGACACTGGGTAATGTAGCTATGCCCCACATCCAGGAACATCCACAGATTGTCATTCTCTTCTGGACAAGTATTTTCATAGGGTCTCAGTGACATATCCTAACATATAATTACCTGAAATATTTCTGTTCCCCACTAGATGAAATCTACCATAGGGACATATCATCAGAAATATGAAGGTGTGAAGCTAAAAATGTATTGTTTTCTTAAGAATGAAGTAGAAAAAAATAATGACCTGTCAGAAGACCGGTGCAGAGAAAAAAGGTGCTGTAATGAAGAGCAAACAACCAGATTGATTTTATTCTTTTGTAGTCCTAGTTATTGTAAATGCCCAATAAAGATCCTATTACTTTCACTGTAAGGCATTAATGTCAGCCGTCCATCCATATATACTGTAGCATGAACTGAAGATACATTAGTAGTGTAGTACACAGACTATCACCATGCTGGATGTTTATTCTGTAATGACTACAACGGCCAGAATTGAAGCGATTTCACCGCTTGTCTACACATTTAACTAGAGCAGCACCAAGTATAGTAGAAGGTCATAAGTAAGGTGAGAGGCGTAGCCTAAAATACTGTAATAGCATTAATTGCAGAGGATGAACCTCACTAAACAGTTTAGTGCTTTGCACTAAGGGTCATGTAGTCTCTGTGTCTTAATGCATCATTAATTACATTGATTTTTGCATCTGTTTGTCAGGCAAATGATTCATGCTTAGATATCATTGGAGGAAGAAACCTACCTGGGTCAAAGGTGTCCTTGTGGTCTGAACATGGGAAAAATCGGCAGAAGTGGACAATCAATAAAGACGGGACAATCGCTTCGTACATAAGTGATGACCTTGTTCTAGATATTAAAGGTAAAATACATCTGCTTCATAATGTATTTTATTTTATATCAGTCCTGTATCTACCAGTGACGTGCGGGGAGGTGAATGGCTGGGGAGGCACACAAGGGAATGGGTCTGAATGCTGGGAGCCTGTCTCACCCCCTACTCACTGTAACTCTCCCCTCACTACACTAAGCTACAGTGTCCATTGAGTCTCCTACCTGCATTCCTGTGTCTTCTCTTGCTGCTGCTGACTGAGCTCTGGCTATAGTGCACTTCCTGGTCACATGACACATCAGTGCACAAGGCACACCCCCACACTCAGAGGCATGCCTCTATTAGCTCCCTTTATGTGCAGAGTTACTATCCATGGTGTGGCCCTGCCCCCAGCTCTGCATAGCAGCATGTCAGTGTAGAACCGAGGCAGAGCTGCTGTTGCCTCATCTCTCATCTCCCTGCAGCTCCAGGGATGGCCACAAGGCTGGTGAGTGTGAGCAATAAAAAGGATTACAATAAACAAAGAAGATGTTTATGTTATAAATATTATCTTTGTATTTCTCTGACGTCCTAGTGGATGCTGGGGACTCCGTAAGGACCATGGGGAATAGACGGCTTCGCAGGAGACTGGGCACACTAAAAGAAAGATTTGGTACTACCTGGTGTGCACTGGCTCCTCCCTCTATGCCCCTCCTCCAGACCTCAGTTAGATTTCTGTGCCCGGCCGAGCTGGATGCACACTAGGGGCTCTCCTGAGCTCCTAGAAAGAAAGTATATGTTAGGTTTTTTATTTTACAGTGAGACCTGCTGGCAACAGGCTCACTGCAACGAGGGACTAAGGGGAGAAGAAGCGAACCTACCTGCTTGCAGCTAGCTTGGGCTTCTTAGGCTACTGGACACCATTAGCTCCAGAGGGATCGACCGCAGGCCCAGTCCTTGGTGTTCGTTCCCGGAGCCGCGCCGCCGTCCCCCTTACAGAGCCAGAAGCAAGAAGATGGTCCGGAAAAGCGGCGGCAGAAGACTTCAGTCTTCACCAAGGTAGCGCACAGCACTGCAGCTGTGCGCCATTGCTCCTCATACACACTTCACACTCCGGTCACTGAGGGTGCAGGGCGCTAAGGGGGGGCGCCCTGAGCAGCAATAATATCACCTTGGCTGGCAAAATAACCACAATATATAGCCCCAGAGGCTATATATGTGGTAATTACCCCTGCCAGAATACAGAAAAAAGCGGGAGAAAAGTCCGCCGAAAAAGGGGCGGAGCCATCTCCCTCAGCACACCGGCGCCATTATTCCCTCACAGTTCCGCTGGAAGGAAGCTCCCTGACTCTCCCCTGCAGTCAACACAACAGAAAAGGGTAAAAAAAAGAGGGGGGGCACTGATTTGAGGCGCAGTAAATATTATAGCAGCTATAGGGGACATAATTCAGTTAGTCCCTGCATTATATAGTGCTCTGGTGTGTGCTGGCATACTCTATCTCTGTCTCCCCAAAGGGCTTTTGTGGGGTCCTGTCTCCTTTAAGAGCATTCTCTGTGTGTGCGGTGTGTCGGTACGGCTGTGTCGACATGTTTGATGAGGAGACTTATGTGGAGGCGGAGCAGATGCCTATAAATGTGATGTCACCCCCTGCGGGGCAGACACCTGAGTGGATGGACTTATGGAAGGAATTACGTGCAAGTGTCGACTCCTTACATAAAAAATTTGACGACAGGCCAAATACGGGACAGCCGGCTTCTCAGCCCGTGCCTGCCCAGGCAATTCAATGGCCATCAGGGGCTCTAAAACGCCCACTACCTCAGATGGCAGACACAGATGTCGACACGGATACTGATACCAGTGTCGACGACGATGAGTCAAATTTAATGTCCACTAGGGCCATTCGTGGCATGATTGAGGCAATGAAAGAGGTTTTACACCTTTCTGATATAAACCCAGGTACCTCAAAAAAGGGTATTATGTTTGGGGAGAAAAAACTACCAATAGTTTTTCCCCCATCTGAAGAGTTAAATGAAGTGTGTGAAGAAGCGTGGGCTTTCCCTGATAAGAAAATGGTGATTACAAAAAAATTACTAATGGCGTTCCCTTTCTCGCCAGAGGATAGGTCACGTTGGGAAACTCCCCCTAGAGTGGATAAAGCGCTCACACGTTTGTCTAAAAAGGTGGCACTACCGTCTCCGGATACGGCCGCCCTAAAGGAACCTGCTGATAGAAAGCAGGAGGCTATCCTAAAGTCTATATATACACACACTGGTGTTATACTGAGACCAGCTATTGCTTCAGCGTGGATGTGCAGTGCTGCTGCTGCTTGGTCAGATTCCCTGTCAAAAAATATTGACACCCTGGACAGGGACACTATATTGCTTACCATAGAGCATATAAAAGACTCAGTCTTGTACATGAGAGATGCACAGAGGGAGATCTGCCGGCTGGCATCTAGAATAAGTGCATTGTCCATTTCTGCTAGGAGAGGCTTATGGACTCGGCAGTGGACAGGGGATGCAGATTCTAAAAGGCACATGGAAGTTTTGCCTTATAAGGGTGAGGAGTTATTCGGGGACGGTCTCTCAGACCTTGTTTCCACAGCAACAGCTGGGAAGTCAGCATTTTTACCCCATGTCCCCACACAGCCTAAGAAAGCGCTGTACTATCAGGTGCAGTCCTTTCGAACCCAGAAAAACAGGCGGGGAAAAGGCGGGTCCTTTCTGTCTAGAGGCAGAGGAAGGGGAAAAAAGCTGCACCACGCAGCAGGTTCCCAGGAACAAAAGTCCTCCCCCGCTTCTTCCAAATCCGCCGCATGACGGTGGGGCTCCACAGGCGGAGCCAGGTTCGGTGGGGGGCCGCCTCAAAAATTTCAGCGATCAGTGGGTTCGCTCACGGGTGGATCCCTGGATCCTTCAAGTAGTATCTCAGTGGTACAAGCTGGAATTCGAGACGACCCCCCCCCCCCCCCGCCGTTTCCTCAAATCGGCCTTACCGACAATTGCCTCGAGCAGGGAGGCTGTACTAGAGGCAATTCACAAGCTGTATTCCCAGCAGGTGATAGTAAAAGTACCCCTACTTCAACAAGGACGGGGTTACTATTCCACACTGTTTGTGGTACCGAAACCGGACGGTTCGGTGAGACCCATTTTAAATTTGAAATCTTTGAACACATACATAAAAAAATCAAAGTTCAAGATGGAATCGCTCAGGGCGGTTATTGCAAGCCTGGAAGAGGGGGATTACATGGTATCCCTGGACATCAAGGATGCTTACCTGCATGTCCCAATTTACCGTCCTCACCAGGAGTACCTCAGATTTGTGGTACAGGATTGTCATTACCAATTCCAGACACTACCGTTTGGACTGTCCACGGCACCGAGGGTGTTTACCAAGGTAATGGCAGAAATGATGATACTCCTTCGAAAAAAGGGAGTTTTAATTATCCCGTACTTGGACGATCCCCTTATAAAGGCGAGGTCCAGGGAGCAGTTACTGGTCGGAGTAGCACTATCTCGGGAAGTGCTACAACAGCATGGCTGGATTCTAAACATCCCAAAGTCACAACTGGTTCCTTCCAAACGCTTACTGTTCCTGGGGATGATTCTGGACACAGAACAGAAAAAAGTGTTTCTCCCGCAGGAGAAAGCCAAGGAGCTGTCATCTCTAGTCAGAGACCTCCTAAAACCAAAACGGGTATCGGTGCATCACTGCACGCGAGTCCTGGGAAAAATGGTGGCTTCATACGAAGCAATTCCATTCAGCAGGTTCCATGCAAGGACCTTCCAGTGGGATCTCTTGGACAAGTGGTCGGGATCGCATCTTCAGATGCATCAACTGATAACCCTGTCTCCAAGGACCAGGGTGTCTCTACTGTGGTGGCTGCAGAGTGCTCATCTTCTAGAGGGCCGCAGATTCGGCATACAGGACTGGGTCCTGGTGACCACGGATGCCAGCCTTCGAGGCTGGGGAGCAGTCACACAGGGAAGAAACTTCCAAGGACTATGGTCAAGTCAGGAGACTTCCCTGCACATAAATATTCTGGAACTAAGGGCCATTTACAATGCCCTAAGTCAGGCAAAACCCCTGCTTCAAAACCAGCCGGTACTGATCCAGTCAGACAACATCACGGCAGTCGCCCATGTAAACCGACAGGGTGGCACAAGAAGCAGGATGGCGATGGCAGAAGCCACAAGGATTCTCCGATGGGCGGAAGATCACATAATAGCACTGTCGGCAGTGTTCATTCCGGGAGTGGACAACTGGGAAGCAGACTTCCTCAGCAGACACGACCTACACCCGGGAGAGTGGGGACTTCATCCAGAAGTCTTCCTACTGTTGGTAAACCGTTGGGAAAGGCCACAGGTGGACATGATGGCGTCCCGCCTCAACAAAAAGCTAAAGAAATATTGCGCCAGGTCAAGGGACCCTCATGCGATAGCTGTGGACGCGCTAGTGACACCGTGGGTGTACCAGTCGGTCTATGTGTTCCCTCCTCTGCCCCTCATACCAAAGGTACTGAGAATAATAAGAAGGCGAGGAGTAAGAATGATATTCGTGGTTCCGGATTGGCCAAGAAGAGCTTGGTACCCGGAACTTCAAGAAATGTTATCAGAGGACCCATGGCCTCTACCGCTCAGACAGGATCTGCTACAGCAGGGGCCCTGTCTGTTCCAAGACTTACCGCGGCTGCGTTTGACGGCATGGCGGTTGAATTCCTGATCCTAAAGGAAAAGGGCATTCCGGAGGAAGTCATTCCTACGCTGATAAAAGCCAGGAAAGATGTAACCGCAAACCATTATCACCGCATTTGGCGAAAATATGTTGCGTGGTGTGAGGCCAGGAAGGCCCCCACAGAGGAATTTCAGCTGGGTCGTTTTCTGCACTTCCTACAGTCAGGAGTGACTATGGGCCTAAAATTGGGTTCCATTAAGGTCCAGATTTCGGCTCTGTCGATTTTCTTCCAGAAAGAACTGGCTTCACTGCCTGAAGTTCAGACTTTTGTAAAGGGAGTGCTTCATATTCAGCCCCCTTTGTGCCTCCTGTGGCACCTTGGGATCTCAATGTGGTGTTGGGTTTCCTAAAATCACATTGGTTTGAACCACTTAAAACCGTGGATCTAAAATATCTCACGTGGAAAGTGGTCATGTTATTGGCCTTGGCTTCGGCCAGGCGTGTGTCAGAATTGGCGGCTTTGTCGTGTAAAAGCCCTTATCTGATTTTCCATATGGATAGGGCAGAATTGAGGACTCGTCCCCAGTTTCTCCCTAAGGTGGTATCAGCTTTTCACTTGAACCAACCTATTGTAGTGCCTGCGGCTACTAAGGACTTGGAGGATTCCAAGTTACTGGACGTAGTCAGGGCCTTGAAAATTTATGTTTCCAGGACGGCTGGAGTCAGGAAGACTGACTCGCTTTTTATCCTGTATGCACCCAACAAAATGGGTGCTCCTGCTTCTAAGCAGACTATTGCTCGCTGGATTTGTAGCACAATTCAGCTGGCGCATTCTGCGGCTGGTTTGCCGCATCCTAAATCAGTGAAAGCCCATTCCACGAGGAAGGTGGGCTCATCTTGGGCGGCTGCCCGAGGGGTCTCGGCTTTACAACTTTGCCGAGCTGCTACTTGGTCAGGGGCAAACACGTTTGCAAAATTCTACAAATTTGATACCCTGGCTGAGGAGGACCTTGAGTTCTCTCATTCGGTGCTGCAGAGTCATCCGCACTCTCCCGCCCGTTTGGGAGCTCTGGTATAATCCCCATGGTCCTTACGGAGTCCCCAGCATCCACTAGGACGTCAGAGCAAATAAGAATTTACTCACCGGTAATTCTATTTCTCGTAGTCCGTAGTGGATGCTGGGCGCCCATCCCAAGTGCGGATTGTCTGCAATACTTGTATATAGTTATTGCCTAACTAAAGGGTTATTGTTGAGCCATCTGTTGAGAGGCTCAGTTGTTATTCATACTGTTAACTGGGTAAAATATCACGAGTTATACGGTGTGATTGGTGTGGCTGGTATGAGTCTTACCCGGGATTCAAAATACTTTCCTTATTGTGTCAGCTCTTCCGGGCACAGTATCCTAACTGAGGTCTGGAGGAGGGGCATAGAGGGAGGAGCCAGTGCACACCAGGTAGTACCAAATCTTTCTTTTAGTGTGCCCAGTCTCCTGCGGAGCCGTCTATTCCCCATGGTCCTTACGGAGTCCCCAGCATCCACTACGGACTACGAGAAATAGAATTACCGGTGAGTAAATTCTTATTTTTTCTAATCGTTTTTATATAAAATCCCAGGAGTTTGATAGGGAGTATGACAGGGGAGACTCTGCCACCCTGCCTACCCTGACTGCACGTCCCTGGTGTCTACAGGAAAGGGGGTTTCTAGGTATGTGTGACAGTGGTCAGAGCACACTTGTATTTAGGGAGAGATGTATGAAGGGCTTGCTTATCTCTGCACTGTTAATTACATCAGTTATCACTGCTTATCACAGTGATACTGGATGCCATAGCACAATAATGTATTAATAATTCAGTCTCCGGAGGGGCCACGCACTAACTGACCGTGGCGCTCTGTGTCCCTTTCTATCACATCAGCTTAGCGTGATTTGAAGTTGTGCAAGCTTGTAAACAAACACTATATCCAACAGCCATGCCAGGAATACCACTAGGTACATTTTCGTTAATGTTAAAATCCCTTTTTTTGTGTGTGTGTTTTTTTTTATATTGAAATTGGATTTGCCCCTTAGGGGTATATTCAATTAGGGTCGGATCCATTCCGACATGCATTTGTCGGAATGGATTAGACAACCCCTATTCAATTTAATCTCAATTCGACTTTTGAGTCTCACATCTGAGTCCGACATTTTTTTATGTCAAACTGAGATGGTCGGAAACGGGGCCAAATCCTGTCGAATTTTGCTCCGTTTCACTCAAAAGTACGTGAATTGGCAGCTATACTGCCGATTCACGTACCATTCGACAAGTCGAATTCCACGACTTGTCGAATAAAAACTGATGGGACTGAATAAGTCGAATCACTGTTCGACCTTAAAAAGTCGAAAACTGACGTCTTTTCGTCAGACGGCAGTTTCCGACCCTAATTGAATATACCCCTTAGTCTTCATCTCCTGCTTTTCCGAATGTCCTGGAGTTGAAGTGGATGGTGACACAGAATAACCCGTCACCTGTGGATTATTTGTTTGTTGGCATAATACTTTCTCACTCACTTTTACTTCATCTGTGGCGCAGTGACCAATAACATGTAACTTACACCTGCAGGTGGAAACTACTACGATCAGAACTACTTGATAGTAAACAGAGTCCAGGACAGCGCCCTCACACAGAAATGGGACATTGAGATACTGTGAACGTCTCTGAGACATGAACTGTCAGAACGGCATGGTCTCTGCACTTACGCTGTGGAAGGTGAGAACTACACGAATCCCCCTACAGAAGTCACGGGATCGCTGCTCTACTAATGTGCTTGACATGGAGCCAGGAAAGTGGATTGAGGTTTCTTCAGAAGAGGCATTTACCTGCCTGTGCCAACCAAAAGGCCAGATTGCCTGGTTGGGATTGCACTTGCCAGGAACGTATTGAGCACAGTAACGTCACTGGATCAAAATGACATGTTTGGGAAATGTTTCCGTTACCTCCTTGAGTCTGGACTGCACTGCCTACTTATTTAATGTCTATACGCGGAAAGGACTGGAGAACAGACGGCTGTGCCAACCACGGGGCGCTGAGCCTTGTTTATATGATTGGCTGGGGCACACACATAACTGGAATACATAAAGGATGAGCAATGCTGGCACTCCATACTGGCATACCTGGGAGTATAACATTATGCAAAACGTTCTCCAGTTATATATTATATATATATTTAAACAGAGTTTATGTTGTTTTTATCTCTCACATTCTCCTGGCGTGACAAACCACAGCTTGGTAAATCAGGACAGTGGTTTTTAATGTGGTGCTTTATAAAATAGCCATTTCCTTTCGTTTTCACAGCAGTTTGGCCTTTAGTAAATCGCCTGTGATACTGTAACCTCAGTGCTGACATGACGTCATTTTTCTGATAGGTATATAATGTACATACTGTAGGTAATCAGAACGCATGTGTACTGCATATATGGGCAGTATATATCTATACTGTAAATGAAATATTTATATAAGGCTGTAAGTAATGTTGTGTATATGTGTAAATCAGATCAAATGAAGCTAGAAAACGGTTTCGTAAGATGTATATATTGTGCAGCCACAGAAAACACTGCACGGGAAAGCGGTGATATTAATCTCATAGAGAACGTGAGGGTCACAGGATAAGAAACCCTAACGAGTGCCTTATTTTTTTTTAAATACTGTATGTGTCTTGTCAATATGGATGTTGATTTCTTTACATTTTGATTAAAAGTTCAATGATTTAACTACAGTATGACGTTTCAGCAGTGACATCTTTTCTTTAGAAGCACAGGGACTATAGTACCAAGGGACTGTTCCCTATGTAACCTACCTAATATGCTGCATATGGGCATTCCCAGTTGGAATATTGTTAAACGCAACGGAATTTGCTGCGCTTTATGAGTAACTGGTAATAAATAAATATTGGGACCAGTAACAGCAAGCCCCCACGGCCTGTGACTCTGGATTACTTGTAGGTGCAGATAGTGGTGTATGCGCACAATACAGACTTGTGTGTAACTCTGAATGTGCTCCTAAGGGTACAGCACTGAGCACGCATAGAGACATCAGTGGGGAGTAGGAGGCGGGCCTGTCTGAATCCCATACTTGACTACTCTCCTGGGAATGTCCAGGAGACTGTGTCATTTTATGGAGTCCTCCCGGTCTCTCTGGCGAGGAATCCACCTTCCCACATCCCACTCACTGAAGATCTTGATGATGACATTTGCGGCATTTTGCAGTTTGGGATGAAACTCATTTAGAGTTGGGCTGAATCCAAATAGAAGATGCAACTCTGCAACTTGGAGAGAGAGCATTGTGCTGAAAGAAGGGGGACTTACAATGTGCAGAAAGATTAGGGTTGGGAGGGCTGGCTTCCCTCGATCCATATTAAATCATGGTATCAAAGTACAGCTGCCTGGTATTTGTATGCTGCAAAGCATGAAGTCAGAACTCAGAAACTGTATGTGTGCCCTGTGCATCGCAGGACGGTTAGTGCAGGTGTAACTTTGCAGCTTTTAGCTTGCATTGCTCCTAATGAGACCCAGTACCTGTTCTGACATAAGTTTCCAGCATTGTATGAAGTCACATAATCCCCTGTTCATGACTGAATGAATAAAATAAAAAGTTATCACAAGGTAAATATCAGCAACACAGGGGTCACTATTTCATCTTAACACAACAGGTTTCTTTGAAGTCTATTGCAGTGACTTACTGACAGTACTGACCTGAGAAAAAGGAAGACGTCAACAGCATACAGACTGCAGGGGTACAATGTATGGCCAGGTGTCTTACAAAGCACACAATAATGACATCCTACACAGCACTAAGAAATACACTACCACTACCACTCTACGGTACAACCGCATATGATGCAGACACCCACAATTTGCCACCACCTACACTACACATTGCTGTCCAAATGACCACTTCCCATACACTACCTCCCCACTGCATATACAGGTTGAGTATCCCATATCCAAATATTCTGAAATACGGAATATTCCGAAATACGGACTTTTTTGAGTGAGATTGAGATAGTGAAACCTTTGTTTTTTGAAGGCTCAATGTACACAAACTTTGTTTAATACACAAAGTTATTAAAAATATTGTATTAAATGTCCTTCAGGCTGCGTGTATAAGCTGTATATGAAACTTAAATGAATTGTGTGAATGTAGATACACTTTGTTTAATGCACAAAGTTACAAAAAATATTGGCTAAAATAACCTTCCGGCTGTGTGTATAAGGTGTATATGTAACATAAATGTATTCTGTGCTTAGATTTAGGTCCCATCACCATGATATCTCATTATGGTATGCAATTATTCCAAAATACGGAAAAATCCCATATCCAAAATACTTCTGGTCCCAAGCATTTTGGATAAGGGAGACTCAACCTGTAATACTCACATTTAGAAGTGAAAGTATGGAAATTTGGATCAGATGGCCAGAGGTCACTCCAGGACCCCAGAAGCTTTAGGGGCCATGACAGTGTGAAATACATTTCAGATGCTTTTTTCTTACTCCTGCCACTAGCAGAGACTGCAACATTAGGTCGCTGACAAAAGAAATAAATATGCATTCTATGCCATCAGCGTTCATTTTAGTTATTTTCTGCCACCCCTGAGGGTTTTTTTATGGGGTGTTGGTGATATTTACCTTGTGATAACTTTTCATGTTATTCATTCAGTCAGTCAAGGGCAGAGGATTATGCAACTTCATAAAAGGTATTATTTATTACCAGTTATTTATATAGCGCACACATATTCCGCAGCGCTTTACAAAGAATATTTGTCCATTCACATCAGTCCCTGCCCCAGTGGAGCTTACAATCTATGGGGCAGATATATTAACCTGGAGAAGGCATAAGGAAGTAATAAACCAGTGATAAATGCAACAGCCAATCAGCTCAAATAAGTAAATTAACTGCTAGGAGCTGATTGGCTGGTGCATTTTATCACCTTGCACTTATCACTGGTTTATCACTTCCTTATGCCTTCTCCAGGGTAATACATCTGCCCCTATATTCCTTGCCACATGTACACACGCACACACATTCACGCTAGGGTTCATTTTTTTGGGATCCAATTAACCTACCAGTATATTTTTGGAATGTAGGAGGAAACCAGAGCACCCGGAGGAAACCCACGCAACTACGGGGAGAATATACAAACTCCACACAGTTGGGGCCATGGTGGGTATTGAACCCATGACCTCAGTGCTGTGAGGCAGTAATGCTATCCATTACACCATCCGTACTGTCCTACATGTCTGCTAATGTAGAGATTCAAGAAAGTTTGTGAACCACTAGGTTACACTATACTTACTGAATGAAAATGTTACACTGCCCCCCTCATTCACATCACAACTCACTGTCTACCTACCAGCAATTCTGTCCCACCACATGACATGATCTCTGCTCAATAAACCCCTTTTCTAACATCAACAGCTGAAGAAGATTGGTGTATAAACAGTATCTTGACATGCAGATGACCTGTAATCAACCAGTGTGTGAATATGTGTGTGTGTGTGTGTGTGTGTGTGTGTGTGTGTGTGTGTGTGTGTGTGTGTGTGTATTTATTTATATATATGTGTGTATATTTATTTATATATATGTGTATATATTTATTTATATATATATATATATATATATATATGTATATATATGTATAAATAGATAAATGTATCAAATTGACCCTCTATTAAGCCAAGCTGGTCCATTACTACATTGAAACAATTGTTTATGTAGTTTCTCAAATTAAGCTTTTCTCTATAAATTTCATGTGGTTCCCTTGTAAACGCCCCATTGCCTGAGTCAGAGACCCAGCCTCTTATCTGCGGCTCTGGGTGCTGGCAGAGGAGAACACCATGGAGCACTATGCTTGATCTGTGGATGGTTTGTTATCCGCTGGCTGCCCTGCAGGGGAAGAATGAGCCTTTGGGGCCAGGTAACGGAGCTGGGGGAACCTGTCTGTGTAAGACGTAAGTAGGGGGAAAGTGAGTTTCAGTATGAGTTTTCCAAAACTACATAACCCCTTTTCTCTATCGTCCTAGTGGATGCTGGGGTTCCTGAAAGGACCATGGGGAATAGCGGCTCCGCAGGAGACAGGGCACAAAAAGTAAAGCTTTAGGATCAGGTGGTGTGCACTGGCTCCTCCCCCTATGACCCTCCTCCAAGCCTCAGTTAGATTTTTGTGCCCGGCCGAGAAGGGTGCAATCTAGGTGGCTCTCCTAAAGAGCTGCTTAGAAAAGTTTAGCTTAGGTTTTTTATTTTACAGTGAGTCCTGCTGGCAACAGGATCACTGCAACGAGGGACTTAGGGGAGAAGAAGTGAACTCACCTGCATGCAGGATGGATTGGCTTCTTGGCTACTGGACATTAGCTCCAGAGGGACGATCACAGGTACAGCCTGGATGGTCACCGGAGCCTCGCCGCCGGCCCCCTTGCAGATGCTGAAACGAGAAGAGGTCCAGAATCGGCGGCAGAAGACTCCTCAGTCTTCTTAAGGTAGCGCACAGCACTGCAGCTGTGCGCCATTTTCCTCTCAGCACACTTCACACGGCAGTCACTGAGGGTGCAGGGCGCTGGGAGGGGGGCGCCCTGGGAGGCAAATGAAAACCTTTTTTGGCTAAAAATACCTCACATATAGCCTCCGGGGGCTATATGGAGATATTTAACCCCTGCCAGAATCCGTTAAGAGCGGGAGACGAGGCCGCCGAAAAAGGGGCGGGGCCTATCTCCTCAGCACACAGCGCCATTTTCCCTCACAGAAAGGCTGGAGGGAAGGCTCCCAGGCTCTCCCCTGCACTGCACTACAGAAACAGGGTTAAAACAGAGAGGGGGGGCACTAATTTGGCGTTAGAAATATATAAAAAAGATGCTATAAGGGAAAACACTTATATAAGGTTGTCCCTATATAATTATAGCGTTTTTGGTGTGTGCTGGCAAACTCTCCCTCTGTCTCTCCAAAGGGCTAGTGGGTCCTGTCCTCTATCAGAGCATTCCCTGTGTGTGTGCTGTGTGTCGGTACGTGTGTGTCGACATGTATGAGGACGATGTTGGTGAGGAGGCGGAGCAATTGCCTGTAATGGTGATGTCACTCTCTAGGGACTCGACACCGGAATGGATGGCTTATTTAGGGAATTACGTGATAATGTCAACACGCGCCAAGGTCGGTTGACGACATGAGACGGCCGACAAACAATTAGTACAGGTCCAGACGTCTCAAAAACACCGTCAGGGGTTTTTAAAACGCCCGTTTACTTTAGTCGGTCGACACAGACAGGGACACTGAATCCAGTGTCGACGGTGAATAAACAAACGTATTCCTTATTAGGGCCACACGTTAAGGGCAATGAAGGAGGTGTTACATATTTCTGATACTACAAGTACCACAAAAGAGGGTATTATGTGGGATGTGAAAAAACTACCGTAGTTTTTCCTGAATCAGATAAATTAAATGAAGTGTGTGATGATGCGTGGGTTCCCCCCGATAGAAAATATGGGCGGTATACCCTTTCCCGCCAGAAGTTAGGGCGCGTTGGGAAACACCCCTTAGGGTGGATAAGGCGCTCACACGCTTATCAGAACAAGTGGCGGTACCGTCTATAGATAGGGCCGTCCTCAAGGAGCCAGCTGACAGGAGGCTGGAAAAATATCATAAAAAGTATATACACACATACTGGTGTTATACTGCGACCAGCGATCGCCTCAGCCTGGATGTGCAGAGCTGGGGTGGCTTGGTCGGATTCCCTGACTAAAATTATTGATACCCTTGACAGGGACAGTATTTTATTGACTATAGAGCATTTAAAGGATGTATTTCTATATATGCGATATGCACAGAGGGATATTTGCACTCTGGCATCAAGAGTAAGTGCGATGTCCATATCTGCCAGAAGATGTTTATGGACACGACAGTGGTCAGGTGATGCAGCCAAACGGCACAAAGGTGTATTGCCGTATAAAGGAAAAGGAGTTATTTGGGGTCGGTCCATCGGACCTGGTGGCCACGGCAACTGCTGGAAAATCCACCGTTTTTACCCTAAGTCACATCTCTGCAGAAAAAGACACCGTCTTTTCAGCTTCAGTCCTTTCGTCCCTATAAGAGTCATATCTGCCCAGGGATAGAGGAAAGGGAAGAAGACTGCAGCAGGCAGCCCATTCCCAGGAACAGAAGCGTTCCACCGCTTCTGACAAGCTCTCAGCATGACGCTGAGACCGTACAGGACCCCTGGATCCTACAAGTAGTATCCCAGGGGTACAGTTTGGAATGTCGAGACGTTTCCCCTGCGCAGGCTCCTGAAGTCTGCTTTACCAAGGTCTCCCTCCGACAAGGAGGCAGTATGGGAAAAAATTCACGAGCTGTATTCCCAGCAGGTGATAATTAAATTACCCCTTCTACAACAAGAAAAGGGGTATTATTCCACACTATATTGTGGTACTGAAGCCAGAAGGCTAGGTGAGACTTATTCTAAATCTAAAAAAATTTGAACACTTACAAAGGTTCAAATCAAGATGGAGTCACTCAAAGCAGTGATAACGAACCGGGATCCATGTCCCAAATTTGCCCTTATCACTAAGGGTACCTCAGGTTCGTGGTACAGAACTGTCACTATCAGTTTCAGACGCTGCCGTTTGGATTGTCTACGGCACCCCGGGTCTTTACCAAGGTAATGGCCGAAATGATGGTTCTTCTTCGAAGAAAAGGCGTCTTAATTATCCCTTACTTGGACGATCTCCTGATAAGGGCAAAGTCCAGGGAACAGTTGGAGGTCGGAGTAGCACTATCTCGGATACTGTTACAACAGCAGGGGTGGATTCTAAATATTCCAAAATCGCAGCTGATCCCGACAACAAGTCTCCTGTGCTTAGGGATGATTCTGGACACAGTCCAGAAAAAGGTGTTTCTCCCGGAAGAGAAAGCCAGGGAGTTATCCGAGCTAGTCAGGAACCTCCTAAAATCAGTGCATCATTGCACAAGGGCCATGGTAAAAAAAAATGGTGACTTCCTTCGAAGCAATTCCAGTCGGCAGATTTCATGCAAGAACTTTTCAGTGGGATCTGCTGGACAAATGGTCCGGATCGCATCTTCAGATGCATCAGCGGATAACCCTATATCCAAGGACAAGGGTGTCTCTCCTGTGGTGGTTACAGAGTGCTCATCTTCTAGAGGGCCGCAGATTCGGCATTCAGTTTTGGATGTTGGTGACCACGGAGGCCAGCCCGAGAGGCTGGGGAGCAGTCACACAAGGAAAAAATTTCCAGGGAGTGTGATCAAGTCTGGAGATTTTTCTCCACATAAATATAGCTAAGGGTAAATTTATAATGCTCTAAGCTTAGCAAGACCTCTGCTTCAAGCTCAGCCGGTATTGATCCAGTGGGATAAAACATCACGGCAGTCGCCCACGTAAATAGACAGGGCGGCACAAGAAGCAGGAGGGCAGTGGCAAAAACTGCAAGGACTTTTCGCTGGGCGGAAAATCATGTGATAGCACTGTCAGCAGTGTTTCATTCCGGGAATGGAAACTGGGAAGCAGACTTCCTCAGTAGGCACGACCTCCACCCGGCAGAGTGGGAACTTCATGGGGAAGTTTTCCACATAATTGTAAACCGTTGGGAATTACCAAAGGTGGACATGATGGCGTCCCGTCTGAACAAAAAACGGGACAGGTATTGCGCCAGGTTAAGAGACCCTCAGGCAATAGCTGTGGACGGTCTGGTAACACCGTGGGTGTACCAGTCGGTGTATGTGTTCCATCCTCTGCTTTTCATACCTAAGGTACTGAGAATTATAAGACGTAGAGGAGTAAGAACTATACTCATGGCTGCGGATTGGCCAAGAAGGACTTGGTACCCGGAACTTCAAGAGATGCTCACAGAGGACTTATGGCCTCTGCCGCTAAGAAGGGACTTGTTCCAGCAAGTACCATGTCTGTTCCAAGACTTACCGCAGCTGCGTTTGACGGCATGGCAGTGGAACGCCGGATCCTAAGGGAAAGGGCATTCAGGAAGAGGTCATTCCTACCCTGGTCAAAGCCAGAAAGGAGGTGACCGCACAACATTATCACCACATGTGGCGAAAATATGTTGCGTGGTGTGAGGCCAGGAAGGCCCCACGAAGAAATTTCAACTCGGTCGATTCCTGCATTTCCTGCAAACAGGAGTGTCTATGGGCCTCAAATTGGGGTCCATTAAGGTTCAAATTTCGGCCCTGTCGATTTTTCTTCCAGAAAGAATTGGCTTCAGTTACTGAAGTCCAGAAGTTTGTCAAGGGAGTATTGCATATACAACCCCCTTTTGTGCCTCCAGTGGCACTGTGGGATCTCAACGTAGTTCTGGGATTCCTCAAAACACATTGGTTTAAAACCAGTCAAATCTGTGGATTTGAAGCATCTCACATGAAAAGTGAACATGCTCTTGGACCTGGCCTGGACCAGGCGAGTGTCAAATTGGTGGGTTTTTTTCTCAAAAAAGCCCATATCTGTTTGTCCATTCGGACAGGGCAGAGCTGCGGACTCGTCCCCAGTTCTCTCCCTAAGGTGGTGTCAGTGTTTCACCTGAACCAGCTTATTGTGGTGTCTTGCGCCTACTAGGGGCTTGGAGGACTCCAAGTTGCTAGATGTGGTCAGGGCCCTGAAAATATAGGTTCCAGGACGGCTGGAGTCAGGAAAACTGACTTGCTGTTATCCTGTATGCACCCAACAAACTGGGTGCTCTTGCTTTTAAGCAGACTTTTGCTAGTTGGATGTGTAATACAATTCAGCTTGCACATTCTGTGGCAGGCCTGCCACAGCCAAAATATGTAAATGCCCATTCCACAAGGAAGGTGGGCTCATCTTGGGCGGCTGCCCGAGGGGTCTCGGCTTTAAAACTTTGCCGAGCGGCTATTTAGTCAGGGGCAAACACGTTTGTAAAATCCTACAAATTTGATACCCTGGCTAAGGAGGACCTGGAGTTCTCTCATTCGGTGCTGCAGAGTCATCCGCACTCTCCCGCCCGTTTGGGAGCTTTGGTATAATCCCCATGGTCCTTTCAGGAACCCCAGCATCCACTAGGACGATAGAGAAAATAAGAATTTACTTACCGATAATTCTATTTCTCGGAGTCCGTAGTGGATGCTGGGCGCCCATCCCAAGTGCGGATTATCTGCATTACTTGTACATAGTTACAAAAATCGGGTTATTATTGTTGTGAGCCATCTTTTCAGAGGCTCCGCTGTTATCATACTGTTAACTGGGTTCAGATCACAGGTTGTACAGTGTGATTGGTGTGGCTGGTATGAGTCTTACCCGGGATTCATAAATCCTTCCTTATTGTGTACGCTCGTCCGGGCACAGTACCTAACTGAGGCTTGGAGGAGGGTCATAGGGGGAGGAGCCAGTGCACACCACCTGATCCTAAAGCTTTACTTTTTGTGCCCTGTCTCCTGCGGAGCCGCTATTCCCCATGGTCCTTTCAGGAACCCCAGCATCCACTACGGACTCCGAGAAATAGAATTATCGGTAAGTAAATTCTTATTTTCAGGCAATGACTGAGTTAGGAGTGCTATTCTAGATATGTTTGTGATTATCAGAGAAATCTTAAAGTATGGACACACTAGGCAGCTGCCCAAGGGCCCCATGATTAAAGGGCCTTCGAGCACAGACTGTACGGCTGCTCAAATTGTAAATGGCACACAGTCAGAGCAGCCAGGCAGCCTTGTCTATCTGTCAGCCAGCAGCCAGACAAACAGTGAATGACTGTCAGCATGCTGTTTGGTGGATGGCTGGAAATTTCACAGTATCCACCAATCAGGGTGCTGACAATCATTTACAGGATGGAAGCATGTTGAGAGAAAACAAATGTATTCCTGTGAATTGGTGTAGGGGCCCCAGTGAATTGCTTTGCCCAGGGCTTACAATGCTGTTAAGACAGCCCTAGTGATTATACTATGCATTTTATACAGAATTAGTCCTTATCTTAGATTTAGTTCAGTAGCGGCCATCTTAATGCCTACAGTCGTTATCTCAAATACCCTGTTGGCCGTATACAAGGCTAATAACTACACAAAGAACACTCGGTGTGTTGGAGCTCTGAGCATACAAGTACTTAGTTATTCATTAAGCACAGAGACATTTCTAATTGTTGGAAAAATACTGGGTTTTCAGTTTTTTTACTAATACAAAAAGTTTGTCAAAAACACTTTTTTTTATGTCAAAAAGGATAATGATCACATACTCATAATGACATGATGATGTACCTTAGGGCTGCTGCGCTTGCAGGAAAAACAAGTATGGAGGTCAGGCGAACGCTTTTCCTGGGGCTACGAGTGTATGTGAATTTCCCACAAAGCAAGGGACTCTGGGAGCTGTCAACGCCTTCAGGGCAAGTGCAGCTGCATGATTAGAATATGGAACTGTGCAGGTGTTCCTGTTACAGGAGGACTGGTGACCTACAATTAGCCCATGGCTTTGTAATGAAGAAAAGTATACACCCCCACCTCAGATTTCATATTTAGTAATCAGATGCCTTCTATCTGGTAATGACTAACAGCAACAGTTTAACTTCAACCTGCATTGCAGTTTGCTTTACTAAGTAGTGAATGTTACACAGAAAAAGTTATCCGTGTGCAAACGGAATGCTTAATGCAGACTAGACTTAAAGTAGCCCCAATGGGTTTGTCGAAATCAATATTCCCCCCTCCAATCCCTTACATATATTTATTTTGTGCCTTTTATGTCATCCATTCCGCCTACATGTTTTTCTTACATTTACTCCTCTTCACTCCTATGTATATATTTATGTGACATGTATTAACCCTCTAAGCAATCACTTCATTTTGCCAAATTAATATAACAAACAAACAAACAAACAAACAAACAGTATTGGTTTAAATGTAATGACAATGATTGGCCACATAATATATTTTGTCTCCTCATCATTGATTGGCCAGATAGGGGGCCTGATTCAGCATGGTTCACAAAAGCAAAATCTCTCTCTAATGGGCAAAACCATGGGGGTCATTCCGAGTTGATCGTAGGTGTGCTAAATTTAGCACAGCTACGATCATGAACTCAGACATGCGGGGGGACGCCCAGCACAGGGCTAGTCCGCTCTGCATGTCAGTGCCGGCCCCCCACCACAGAAGTGCAAAGGTATCGCACAGCTTGTGCGTGGATTTCTAAAGCCATAGTAAAGTGGTCAGTCAAATTACTGGAGAACTTAGATACTATGGATAGGAGTGACATTGATTTGTTTTTACGTCACATACAGGATTCTGCAGGTTTCATGGTGGAGGCCATGAAGGACATTGGCCTGCTTAATGCAAGGGCTACTTCCATGGCAGTATCGGCACGCTGAGGACTCTGACTGCGGATGCAGAATCCAAGAAGAGTGTGGAGAACCTGCCCTTCACAGGTCAGGCACTATTTGAGGACACATTGGATGCATGAATTTCCATGGCGACTGCAGGTAAGTCGACATTTCTTCCCTCCGCCGCAGCCCCGGCTAGGAAATCTTATCCTACGCCTACTCTGCAGTCCTTTCGGACCGCAAAATTTAAAAAATCCAAACCCCCTCCCACCTTCTTTAGAGGAGGTCGGGGGGAAACCAAAAAACCTGCACCATCAGGTTCCCAGGAACAGAAACTAGGTTCTGCTTCCTCCAAATCTTCAGCATGACAGTAGACCTCCCAGCCTGGAGATCGGGCAGGTGAGAGCGAGACTAAAAGATTTCAGTCACGTCTGGGCGTCATCATGCCTAGACCCATGGGTGACAGATATTGTTGCCCAGGGGTACAGACTGGAGTTTCGAAAACTCCTACCTCAGAGTCTTCAAATCAGGCTTACCAGTTTCGCTGACAGAAAGTGCTATCCTACAGAAAGCCATTCAAAAATTGGTACGAACAAATGTCATTGTTCCAGTCCCACCTCACCTAAAAACCAAGGGTTATTATTCAAACCTGTTTGTGGTACCGAAACCGGACTGTTCGGTAAGGCCTATATTGAACCTGAAGTAATTGAACCCCTACTTGAGGGTTTTTCCAATTCAAGATGGAGTCTCTGAGAGCGGTAATCTCAGGTCTGGAGGAGGGGGAATTCCTAGTATCCCTGGATATCAAGGATGCGTACCTTCACATTCTGATCTTGCTGCCTCACCAGACCTATCTACGGTTTGCACTACAGGACTGTCACTATCAGTTCCAGACATTGCCATTGGCCCTCTCCACAGCACTGAGGGTGTTCACCAAGGTCATGGTGGAGATGATGCTCCTCCGATGAAAACAGGGAGTGAACATAATTCCATATCTGGACGATCTGCTGATAAAGGCATCTTCCAAATAGAAGCTGTTGCAGAGTACTGCACTCTCAATTCAACTACTCCGGGATCATGGGTGGATTCTGAATCTTTCAAAGTCGCATTTGGAACCGACAAGGAGACTGCCCTTCCTGGGGACGATACTCGACACGGAAGTGCAGAGGGTGTTTCTACCACTGGAGGAAGCGTTGGTGATCCAATCAATGGTCCGGGATGTCTTGAAACCAGCCCGGGTATCGGTTCATCAGTGCATTCACCTTCTGGGGAAGATGGTAGCCTCCTACGAGGCTAGACAGTACGGAAGATTCCATGCACGGTTCTTCCAGCTGGATCTCCTGGACAAGTGGTCGGGATCACATCTTCACATGCACCAGCGGATATGCCTGTCGCCGGAAGCCAGAATTTCACTCCTCTGGTGGCTGCAAACTTCTCACCTGCTCGAGGGCGGCAGGTTCGGGATTCAGAATTGGATTCTTCTAACCACGGATGCAAGCCTCAGAGGTTGGGGAGCAGTCACCCAGGGGGAGAACTTCCAAGGAAAGTGGTCAAGTCAGGAATCTGTCCTTCAAATAAACATTCTGGAACTAAAGGCCATATACAACGGCCTTCTACAAGCGGCACATCTTCTGCAAGATCGAGCCATTCAGGTTCAGTCGGACAACGTCACAGCGGTGTCCTACATAAACAGGCAGGGCGGAATGAAGAGCAGGGCTGCAATGTCAGAGGTAACAAGAATCCTCCTCTGGGCAGAAAGGCACGTGCTGGTGCTGTCGGCGATCTTCATTCCAGGAGTGGACAACTGGGAAGCGGACTTCCTCAGCAGACACAATCTACATCCAGGAGAATGGGGCCTCCACCCGGAGGTATTCGCAGAGGTAACAAGCCGATGGGGTGTACTAAGATAGACACAATGGCCTCTCGCCTCAACAAGAAGCTTCGGAGGTACTGTACCAGGTCACGAGACCCACAAGCAGTGGCGGTGGACGCCCTGTTGACTCCGTGGGTGTTCCAGTCAGTGTATGTGTTCCCTCCACTTCCACTCATCCCAAGGATTCTCAGACTAATAAAAAGATCAAGAATTCAGGCGATTCTCATTGCTCCGTACTGGCTAAGAAGGGCTTGGTACGCGGATCTTCTGGCATTACTGCTGGAGGATCAGAGGCCTCTAACTGTTCGCGAGGAGCTTCTACTGCAGAGGCCGTTCGCCTATCAAGACTTACCGCGGCTACGTTTGATGGCATGGAGTTTGAACGCCAAATCTTAGCTCAGAAGGGCATTCCGAACAAGGGTATTCCTACTCTGATCCAAGCTAAAAAGGGGGTAACATCTAAACATTACCATCGGATTTGGAAAAAGTATGTGTCTTGGTGTGAGTCCAAGAAGTTTCCTACGGCGGAGTTTCAACTGGGTTGTTTTCTCCTCTTTCTGCAAGCAGGTGTGGATGTGGGCCTACGCTTGGGCTCCATAAAGGTCCAGATTTCGGCCTTGTCCATTTTGTTCCAGAAACAATTGGCTGCTATCCCTGTGGTTCAGACTTTATTGAAGGGAGTTCTGCACATCCAACCGCACCTTGGGATCTTAATGTGGTGCTGCAGTTCCTGCAATCGGATTGGTTCGAACCTTTACAGGAGGTGGACGTAAAGTTTCTTACTTGGAAGGTGGTCACGCTGTTGGCCTTGGCTTCTGCACGACATGTGTCAGAATTGAGGGCATTGTCGCATAAGAGCCCCTACGTGAATTTCCTTGAGGATAGAGCTGAGCTCAGAACGCTTCAGCAATTTCTCCCTAAGGTTGTGTCGGCTTTTCATATCAACCTACCTATAGTGGTGCCAGTGGCTACTGACACCTCGATTACCTTAAAGTCCTTGGATGTCGTGAGGGCTTTGAAAATCTATGTGAAGAAGACTACTCGTCACAGGAAGTCGGACGCACTATTTGTCCTATATGATCCCAACAAGATTGGGTGTCCTGCTTCTAAGCAGACAATTTCTCGCTGGATCAGGCTTACTATCCAGCATGCTTATTCCACGGCAGGTTTGACGATTCCAAAATCTGTTCAGGCCCACTCTACCCGTAAAGTGGGTTCTTCCTGGGCGGCTGCCCGGGGTGTCTCGGCTATTCAGCTTTGCCGAGCAGCTACTTGGTCAGGGTCGAACACGTTTTCTAAGTTTTACAAGTTAGATACTTTGGCCTCTGAGGACCTAAAGTTTGGTCAATCAGTTCTGCAGGAACCTCAGCACTCTCCCTCCCGTACTGGGAGCTTTGGTACATCCCCATGGTACTAAAATGGACCCCAGCATCCTCTAGGACGTAAGAGAAAATAGGATTTTAATTACCTACCGGTAAATCCTTTTCTCGTAGTCCGTAGAGGATTCTGGGCGCCTGCCCAGTGCTTCGTATCCCTGCATTGTTACTTGGTACAGTATTGTTGTTTCAGCCGTTGCTGAATTGTTCCAACTTGGTTAGCTTGTCTTTCCTTTTTGTTATGTGTGAGATGGTGTGAATCTCACCATTATCTGTGTATTTCCTGCTCTGGAAGTATGTCTGCCTCCTCGGGCACAGTTTCTAAACTGAGTCTGGTTGGAGGGGCATAGAGGGAGAGCCCAGCCCACACTATTAAACTCTTAAAGTGTCAGTGGCTCCCAAAGGACCCGTCTATACCCCATGGTACTAAAATGGACCCTAGCATCCTCTACGGACTACGAGAAAAGGATCTACCGGTAGGTAATTAAAATCCTATTTTTTTTAACAAACACTTGATAAATATGCTGGCTTCTACTCTTTACCCTGAAAAATCAGGAGGGCAGTGACCATCCAGCCTTTAGTAACTGTTCCCCTTAAATCTGTGGTTTCTTGCAGTCCCCATTCCCCTCTACACATCATGAAACAGAGCCAGTGACGTACAGCCCAATCCTCAGTCACATAAGGGTACGAGTGGTCACTGCACACCGTAAGATCAGCTCACTTGTTTCCTGAAATACTTTGTGTAGCTGTGAACATTCTGATAAACTTATTGGCTACAAATTGTTCTAACCCTGCCAAATTCATAACTGGAGATACAAAGAGATGCAAGAAACATGGCAGCTAATTTGACCCAAGTCAGATTATTTGAAACAGAAAAACAGCCTTTTTGATTGTGGGAAGAAGAAGACGAAGAAGATGACAAAGAAGAAATTTTTAAATGTTTTGAAACACTAATGTATTTTGCCAAACGATTACAAGTGTATGAAACAAAATTCATGGCAATCTGGCTTTGACCTACTGTATAATTCTTTCCCCTCTTGCCCCAATGTATCCATCACTATAAGTGAATAGAAGCCTGTAATGACTAAACAGTAGACATCTGAGCAATGCAGTGCGCTCCGTCCCCCCAGTAACAATTATGATCATTTGCTTAGTTACCATCTTTAAGAGCTTTCAGAGTTCCTGGAAAATGTGAGGAATTGAGTTAGTAATGGCCTAGGGAGCAGAGCAATAGCACAGAGCGGAGCTGTAACTGAGCTGGGAGCACGGCTGGATTCCATGACATAATAGAGGAAGGATGCCGCTTTGTGAATGCAGAACATTTCCATCTTGGAAAATTGGCTAAAGTGTGACGACTGTGCCCTTGAAACACACTGCCCTTGCTGTAGCACAAAGTACAGGTTACATTACTCTGTGCTCAAACATTGATTCTTACATTTAACATGGGCTCATTACCAGTTAATACATCTCATGTACTTATCTGGAATTTTACAGGGTCATTTGTGAGTTCCATATTCTAGGAATCACATTCACAGGAACTAGGGGCTTTGTTTTAGACAAACGCTGTTTATTATTAACTATTATCCTGTTCCAACCTGTACATTGTCCATCTGTCCTTCACTGCTATAAATCCTGGAACTCTACATATCTGCGCATCACATCTCCCCCGGTAACAGTCACGCCCCAGGGCTCAGCACCTAAGAGAGCACAGAGTGAAACGCAAAGTGTGAATTGATAAAGCTGTAGAGACAGCTGGCATTCAAGGGTGCCCAGAAGGGGCATTGCGGGGACTAAATATTAGCCAGAGTCGGCCTTGCCTGCAGGGCATGGGCCAGTTATGGAGAAAAGTCCCACTTCGCAATGAAGTAGGGATGACCATCGATGATTCAAAATCATTGATGGGCCATAAACGATGGTGAATATGGTTACCATTGATGGGAGAGTACCAGATAGTTTCCAGCCATCAATGGTACAAAATCACTTGATAGTTTTGGGGGGGGTTGTTTTTTATTCTTCAAGGTGGTGGGACACAGTATAGCCCCAACCCCAGTCTCTGTCTGGTTCCACTGGTTCACATTCACAGACCGTTTCACAACTGTGTGGCTTGTTCACTGTGTCACACAGTGGTGAAACGGTCCGTCTGTGAATGTGAACCAGTGGAATCAGACAGTGCACGGTCTGGTCCACTCTGTCCTCCCTTGGATTTCAGCCACAAACACTTCTGAGGAAGAACCCAGACGGGTTCTAAATGAATTAAGCGGTGTGGCTTTTTTACATTGGAAACGGAGGAACTATACTGGGACTTACCTTGTGGAGAACCTTGGAGTATCCGGAACTCTGTGGGACCCTTAGGAGTATACTGTCCAATGAGTATATGTGTGCCTCTATCACCAGCGATCTTTACATGCTTTATATCTGTTAATGTTTGTGAGTGCATCTGTTTAAATTACATTTTCTCCCTATAAGTGGGTGTCTGCACTCTTGCTTTGCTTTATATTATAGCACATTCAGGAAAACGTCAAGAGATCCATCCGATTTGATGTACCTATGTATACCAGCAATGTGCTACATGCTTTTCCAATTCAGATGTTTGTGAGTGCAAAATCTAAACCATTAAAGACCTTTTTCCCTTACAATCGGGTGTCTGCACTATTGCTTCCCTTCTCTTTTTCAGTTTATTTATCCCATTGTTGGATTCTCCTTGAGGAACCCACCCTGCTTTGAAACAGGAAAGTCGTTCCATGTCTTATGAACTTCTAGAAAAAGAAAGGTCGATTACTATCTAGGAGGTCCATGTTTTATATATAACCATTGTAACAGTGTATGCGCAATTATACATTTTATTTTGTGTACTATACAAACGTTTATCCTGCATGTACCGCTCCTCAAGACAGAATGGGGAACCTGGTCCTCATAGCAACCAGATTTTATCATCTATTGCCAGGGGTCACAGACTTTTTTTCTGTCACCTCTGTCCCAGTCTTCGTACAAGTCCTCCACTCCTGTTACAAAATAAGGCATGTTACAGTATGACCCCCTCTCCCAGAAGTGGCACAAATAATATGCACCAATCATGTCATGCTTTGAAATCCATCCACATACAAGCCATTAACGCGAGTGTTGTTTTATAGGTAACAAACGTTTAAGCCGTGAGCTGTATAAATCTCCAACTACTGCGATGAGAATAAAATCTGGAATAACTAATAAGTCTCATAACCCCAGCGTAAGTCAGGCTGTGTTCTCGGTACTGCAATATTTTCCATGTATTAATCCAGCTTGTTAATTGTGCTCATGTGCTGCCTGCTGTTTCCCGGCTTCCCAGGCTGCTGGCACCTATCACACAAGAGTAATGTAACCACCCTGGAGCGGTTTCCACTTAACAAGTTAAATTATTGATAGGAAATGATCTCCCTGTTACTCTGTGGCATACAACATAAAGATAATATGTGCCGTAGATATGTTTTGCGTTTTCTTATCAGACTACCATTTAATAGGACCTATCAGGATGCAGCGGTATAATAAGACAAAATAAAAAGACACTAAAATGGTTTGTGATATTAGAGTTGCAGACAGGTCTCACTATTTTTAACAATTGCGCTTGAGTGAGAAGAGTCCACAACTACAAGCGATTCACAGCCGTCCGCATCTCACTGGCTCCTGGACTTGCTGCTTAGGGGGGGAAACTGGGCCTCACTGCATATGGTGGTTGTGTTCTGGGAGGAATTGTGCGTATGAAGTGAGCCACCTGATTTTAGATGGATCACTTGCTTCAAGTACAAGGCTGGGGCAAGTCTGCACAGATCGCAATTACCACCGCTTTCACAAAGCGGATGGATGGGGGCAGTGCGGTCACATTTATTCCAGCCTAATTGGGTGTAACTGTAAATCAGACCCTAAATATTTCACTTCTGGGGGGTGGTTTCCAGAAAAGAATCATCGGATATATTTTGAAACAGGGTTTTTATTTTTATTATAAGGGGTCAGATTGTCCCTTGTTTTACAGTGAACCTAACGCAGCAGAGACACCAGGAGAATTAAGCTTAGCAACTCCTCAAAAGCCTGTAACACAGAGTTCCCACACTCAGCTATTGAAGTGCCAGTCCAGGTTTAAGGCTATCCATGCACATGAGACTTTATTAGCACCTCAGTCAAGTTCATTTAACCACCAGTGCTTAGCCATAGATAGCCTTAAAACCTGGACTGTTAGGGTGCCTTGGAACCACTGCTGTAACATATTTGCCCAGCAGTTTCAGTGATGGCACTGGTTCCGAGCAGACCCATAGGTTGTAAAGCCAACAGGTGACAGGTCCACATTAAGCTACAATATCACTAATTTTATACTGATTAGTTTGCTAATAAATGAACTTGTATATTTCTTAGTCTTCGTTATCAGACTGGGAGTAATATCCTATCCAACGTGCTACTCAGCCATCAGGGACAGGAACATAAAACGCTGTGCATATAGGATGTGATCATATTCTCTCCTCTACATACATTGTTCTGGAATTTTGGATCCCCACCTTAGACCATGCACATTAGGAGTATACCCAGACACTCCAACATGACCCACCCCACTAGGTACAAAATGCTCTGTTTCTGGACTTCCCTCTTAATTTATGATTTCCATCACGTGTTGAACTAGTTAAATGATAAGAAAGCTGTTTCTTCATAGGTGATGGCAATAATAAATTAAGAGGGAAGTTCAGAAACAGAGCATTTTGTACCTAGTGGGGCGGGTCATGTTGGAGGGTCTGTATACATAGCAGTCAGGTGACCTCACTGGCTGCACAACTCTGCACTAGCATACACTACTTGTCATGTGTGGAGTATTCTGCAGGTCTCCTATCATATGTTCCTTATATCAAATATTGCAGGTGCCCCATCTAGGATGGATCCCCATGTAAGATAAAATGTCAATGGGAGTCTGAATGAAACACTCTGTATAAATGAAATCATGTTTACACAACATAATTAAATTAGCATTGTTATAGTTCGTCAAAATCCAAATCAGAGCCAGTTGGCTAATAAGCCATTCAGGTGTAAGAAAGAAGGACGCTTGTACACTACTGGCTTCCTCCTGCTCCAGTAGCGGCAGCGTGTTTTCATAGTGTAACATTACAGCACAACCTTTACATTGCCACTGCTGCATCACTAGCATTACTGCGCTGGCTGGTATGTACAAACACTGAACACTGGAGGAATATTGATCGTGTGGTGCAAGTTCCCGAAAGATAAATGCTGTGCCCACCTCCCAGCCACTGAAGAACATAGTGCAAATATCCTCTTCTTTTTACCTTGTTAACACAAATCGCATTGGCGCCAATCAGAAGCACTCTTTAATTATATGGCTTCAACATGAAACTATTATTTACAATTACTAGATGGGACAGGATGTATATAAAAATGAAATATGTCATGAGAACATTCTATTTAGCAACTCTTAATCTTAAAGTAACAGCAACACTTTCTATATCAGGGGTTACCCCCTTGATTTGAAAGGAAGGAAATCATATATTATTGTGCATATATACTGGTTATCACTGTGTATATGGCATTTCTGAGATACTGTGTGTGTGTGTGTGTGTGTGTGTGTGTGTGTGTGTGTGTGTGTGTGTGTGTGTGTGTGTGTGTGTGTGTGTGTATATATATAGCAGACAGACGGGCGGCACTCAGAAATAATGACATGCAACAAGCAGGATAGAGCAACGTTTCGAAGTGTATTACTTCTTCATCAGGATAACAAAGACAGTCTAAAACATACCTTATATAAGCTCATCACAGCGTGTCAAACAGCTCCGGCGCGGGACGCGAGTGCTGACGCCCACAGATGACGTCATCACCGATCAACGCGTAACCGGGGCAACTGTAAGCAAAAGACTCCACAGTTTAAGGCAAGATCAGTGGAACACCGATCCGTGAACAAAAAATACAAATAAAGTGCAATAATACATATACAGTTAAAAACATACTGCTCAAAAAAATAAAGGGAACACTAAAATAACACATCCTAGATCTGAATGAATTCAATATTTTTATTAAATACTTTGTTCTTAACATAGTTGAATGTGCTGACAACAAAATCACACAAAAATTATAAATGGAAATCAAATTTATTAACCCATGGAGGTCTGGATTTAGAGTCACACTCAAAATGAAAGTGGAAAAACACTTTCATTAATTTAATTTTAACACAGGCTGATCTTTGATGTAATGTCCTTAAAACAAGTCAAAATGAGGCTCAGTAGTGTGTGTGGCCTCCATGTGCCTGTATGACCTCCCTACAATGCCTGGGCATGCTCCTGATGAGGTGGCGGATGGTCTCCTGAGGGATCTCCTCCCAGACCTGGACTAAAGCATCCGCCAACTCCTGGACAGTCTGTGGTGCAACGTGGCATTGGTGGATGGAACGAGACATGATGTCCCAGATGTGCTCAATTGGATTCAGGTCTGGGGAACGGGCGGGCCAGTCCATAGCATCAATGCCTTCGTCTTGCAGGAACTGCTGACACACTCCAGCCACATGAGGTCTAGCATTGTCTCACATTAGGAGGAACCCAGGCCCAACCACACAAGCATATGGTCTCACAAGGGGTCTGAGGATCTCATCTCGGTACCTAATGGCAGTCAGACTACCTCTGGCGAGCACATGGAGGGCTGTGCGGCCCCCCAAAGAAATGCCACCCCACACCATTACTGACCCATTGCCAAACCGGTCATGCTAGAGGATGTTGCAGGCAGCAGAACGTTCTCCTTGGCGTCTCCGGACTCTGTCACATGTGCTCAGTGAGAACCTGCTTTCATCTGTGAAGAGCACTGGGCGCCAGTGGCGAATTTGCCAATCTTGGTGTTCTCTGGCAAATGCCAAACGTCCTGCACGGTGTTGGGCTGTAAGCACAACCCCCACCTGTGGACGTCGGGCCCTCATACCACCACATGGAGTCTGTTTCTGATCGTTTGAGTAGACACATGCACATTTGTGGCTTGCTGGAGGTCATTTTGCAGGGCTCTGGCAGTGCTCCTCCTGTTCCTCCTTGCACAAAGGCGGAGGTAGCGGTCCTGTTGCTAGGTTGTTGCCCTCCTACGGCCTACTCTAACGTCTCCTGATGTACTGGCCTGTCTCTTGGTAGCGCCTCCATGCTCTGGACACTACGCTGACAGACACAGCAAACCTTCTTGCCACAGCTCGCATTGATGTGCCATCCTGGATGAGCTGCACTACCTGAGCCACTTATGTGGGTTGTAGACTCCATCTCATGCTACCACTAGAGTGAAATCACCGCCAGCTTTCAAAAGTGACCAAAGCATTAGCCAGAAAGCATAGGAGCTGAGAAGTGGTCTGTGGTCACCACCTGCAGAACAACTCCTTTATTGGGGGTGTCTTGCTAATTGTCTATAATTAAAGATCACTGCTCGGAGAGATTCCATCTTGAATTTGAAACTTTTCAGATATAAATTGAGGGATTTTAAGTGCTAATTGCCTATAATTTCCACCTGTTTTCTATTCCATTTGCACAACAGCATGTGAAATTGATATATATATATATATATATATATATATACACACACACACACACATATATAAAAAATTATTTTTATTTTTTTATTTATACCAATTATTTTTTGCCAATGAATGGGTTAATTAACACTTTCTCCACAAAACACCAGAATGAATGTAAGAAAGATGGATGAGGGGGGGAATACACAACTTTTAGGAGACAGATGGCCACATCCTCACCTCAGTAAATGTCAGTGGGAATGTCCCACTGTTCTGTTTGTGGGTTGGCGGGCCGCAGACGGGAGGACAGGACAGCGCAGGACAGTCGGACATGAGGGAGCACGGTGTGACGTCAGCACGTCCCACCGCGGCCAGGAACACATCGCGAGCCGGCCGGTGCTGGACGGGGCTGTGTCTCGGCAGCACGACCGTCCATTACCCCCAGGAATTTCATTTTTACCTCATTTGAGGTAATTTACTCCTGTTCCCTGACTACTGCTCTACATGTTTACCGAACCACCTAAGTACATGAATGTAACACATTACCATGCAGGCTCCAAGTCACTAGCCAATACTTCTTCATCACTGAAGTCACACCCTTCCTACCAAAGCAACACCCAGCCCAGACTTATATTTACCATTGCAACCTGTGCACCTGTATATTCACTAGATGCGGTCATGTAAAGGTTCATACTCCATGTAAAATGGGAGGTGTGTGAACCACAGCACTAACTGATTGGCTGCTTATAGAACTGGCCAATCAGATGCAATCTCCACACAATCTCATTTAACAGTCCTGCAGTCCACTTAGAATGGGTTAGGCAATCTGTGGATCAATACACGGAACAGGTGAGATCAGACCTCTGTGCACTTAGGAGCTGCTTCTATCCGCAGTATCAAAGATGTGTCACCATACACATCTGGGGACTAATGTTACAAATAAAACTGGTAGATACAACCCTAGATTGCGCTCCTACATGTAATACAGTATATATGATGTACCACTGGTTATTGTGCAATAAATTATACAATTGTTACCATACACTGGATCGTGAGATTCTTCCCTCTTTCAAATAGTATTTGACATATCCTTTGTAGTTCTTGTATGCCATATATAGGATTTTAATACCTACCGGTAAATCCTTTTCTCTTGGTCCGTAGAGGATGCTGGGGACTCCATAAGGACCATGGGGTATAGACGGGATCCGCAGGAGACATGGGCACTTTAAGACTTGAAATGGGTGTGAACTGGCTTCTCCCTCTATGCCCCTCCTCCAGACCTCAGTTATAGGAACTGTGCCCAGGGAGTCGGACATTTCGAGGAAAAGGATTTTTGTTAAACTAAGGGTGAGGTATATACCAGCTCACACCACAACACACCGTACAACATGGCTTTTAACTAAATACCAGTTAACGGCATGAACCAAAATCAGCAACAGGCTGATCTTAACCGAAACACAACCTTTGTGTATCATAAGCAATAACTATTAACAAGTACTGCAGATACAGTACGCACTGGGACGGGCGCCCAGCATCCTCTACGGACTAAGAGAAAAGGATTTACCGGTAGGTATTAAAATCCTATTTTCTCATACGTCCTAGAGGATGCTGGGGACTCCATAAGGACCATGGGATTTATACCAAAGCTTCAGAACGGGCGGGAGAGTGCGGATGACTCTGCAGCACCGATTGAGCAAACATGAGGTCCGCATCAGCCAGGGTATCAAACTTGTAGAATTTTGCAAAAGTGTTTGAACCAGACCAAGTAGCCACTCGGCAAAGTTGTACCGCCGAGACTCCCCGGGCAGCCGCCCAAGATGAGCCCACCTTCTTGGTAGAATGGGCCTTCACCGACTTCGGTAACGGCAATCCAGCCGTAGAATGAGCATGCTGAATCGTATTACAGATCCAGCGTGCAATAGTCTGCTTGGAAGCAGGAGCCCCAACCTTGTTGGGAGCATACAGGACAAACAGAGCCTCTGTTTTCCTAATTCGAGCCGTTCTGGCGAAATAAATTTTCAAAGCTCTGACTACATCGAGAGACTTTGATTCAGCCAAGGCTTCAGTAGGCACAGGCACCACAATAGGTTGGTTCATGTGAAACGAAGAAACCACCTTTGGTAGAAATTGTTGACGAGTTCTCAATTCCGCTCTATCCACATGGAAGATCAAATAGGGGCTCTTGTGAGACAAAGCCGCTAATTCCGACACCCGCCTTGCAGACGCCAAGGCCAATAGCATGACCACTTTCCAAGTGAGAAATTTCAACTCAACCTTCTGTAAAGGTTCAAACCAATGTGACATAAGGAACTGCAACACCACGTTAAGGTCCCATGGTGCCACTGGGGGCACAAATGGAGGTTGGATGTGCAGCACGCCTTTCACGAAAGTCTGAACTCCTGGAAGGGAGGCCAATTCTTTTTGAAAGAAAATTGAGAAGGCCGAAATCTGCACTTTAATGGAGCCTAACTTTAGGCCCGCATCCACACCTGCTTGCAAAAAATGGAGAAAACGACCGACAGAGCGCTTGCATGTTTTTCCGCCCAGCGGAGAACTTTTGGGGCCTCCGCCATTGCCGCTCTGCTCTTTGTTCCGCCATGACGGTTTATGTATGCCACTGCTGTTATGTTGTCCGACTGAATCAGGACGGGCAGGCCGCGAAGATGTTCCGCTTGTAGAAGGCCGTTGTAAATGGCCCTTAATTCTAGAATGTTTATGTGAAGGCAAGCTTCCTGGCTTGACCATTTTCCTTGGAAATTTTCCCCGTGTGACTGCTCCCCAGCCTCGGAGACTTGCATCCATGGTCACCAGGATCCAATCCTGGATCCCGAACCTGCATCCTTCTAGGAGGTGAGAACTGTGGAGCCACCACAGTAGAGAAATTCTGGTCCTGGAAGATAGGTTTATTTTCCGGTGCATGTGCAATGTGCAGGTGAGACCCGGACCACTTGTCCAACAGGTCCCACTGAAACACCCTGGCATGGAACCTGCCAAACGGAATGGCCTCGTAGGCCGCCACATCTTCCCCAGCACCCGAGTGCATTGATGAATCAACACTCTTGCCGGTTTCAGAATTCCTATGACCATGTTCTGGATTTCCAGAGCTTTTTCCACTGGGAGAAAACCTCTCTGTAGTTCCGTGTCCAGAATCATGCTCAAGAATGACAGCCGTGTTGTCGGAACCAACTGTGACTTTGGCAAATTTAGGAGCCAACCATGTTGTTGCAGAATTCTCAGGGAGAGCGTAACGTTTCGTAGTAACTGCTCCTTTGATCTCGCCTTTATCAGGAGATCGTCCAAGTACGGGATAATTGGGACACCCTGCTTGCGCAGGAGCAACATCATTTCCGCCATTACTTTGGTGAAAATCCTCGGAGCCGTGGAAAGACCAAACGACAACGTCTGAAATTGGTAATGACAATCCTGAACAGCAAACCTCAGGTAAGCCTGATGAGGAGGATATATGGGGACATGTAAATAGGCATCTTTTATGTCGACTGACACCATAAAATCCCCCCCTTCCAGACTGGAGATCACTGCTCGGAGAGATTCCAACTTGAATTTGAAACTTTTCAGATATAAATTGAGGGATTTTAAGTGCTAATTGCCTATAATTTCCACCTGTTTTCTATACCATTTGCACAACAGCATGTGAAATTGATATATATATATATATATATATATATATATATATATATATATATACTAGGTGCTTCATCGCGCCTTACGGGCGCTCTTCACACCGTCGAAAGGGGCTACGCCCCCTTAACCCCTGCAGTGGCGGTTCTTGCCACGGGCAAGCAGGACTTTTGCCCGGGGCGCCGCCTTCCGGAGGGCGCTGGCGCCATCCGGAGGGCGCCGCACCGTGGCAAGATCCGCCACTGCTGCCCGCTGTGTCCCCCGTCCGCCTCCGCTGCCGTCCCCGTCCTCGGCGCCTCCTGTGAAGGGAACTAGACGCTATGCGTCTAGTTTCCCTTCGTGGAGAGTAACTGCTGAGCGGTGCGCGATGACGTCATCGCGCACCGCACAGCAAAGGTCCTCTCCAAGAAGGGAACTAGACGCATAGCGTCTAGTTTCTCTTCGTGGAGAGGACCTTTTGCTGTGCGGTGCGCGATGACGTCATCGCGCACCGCTCAGCATTCAAGCGGCGCTTTCAATGTACAGGGGGCGTGACTCACCACGCCCCCTGTATTAGGCCACGCCCCTTTCCTGCCCGGGGCGCTCTGCGCCCTTGAACCGGCACTGAACCCCTGCACGCCTTGCTGCGGTTCAATATTTGTATGAGTATTACCTGCATTCCTAGGTTTGTTAGTGGTTAAATATTGCACGACGAAAGTGCTTCCAATGGTGAAGGGGGCGTAGCCCCTTGCGACGGCGTGAACAGTGCCTGCAGAGCACGATGTACAGAATGTAGTGGGTGCGGGGGGGACCGCGGATGAGGCAGGGAATATGTAGATGCTGCGAGTGGAGGGGGAGGTGGATGCAGGTGTGGGGGGCAGGGGGTGTGGGACCTATACCTATGTCATTTTATTTGTAACAATATATAGGACACGGATAAGGATGTATGTGATATAGACATACCCGCATGAAGAGGTAAATGGTGTCATTAGACACAGAGGGGAGTGCTGGTACAATGCGGAGCAGGGGCAGCTGTGTCCTCTCTCTACACCGTACCATCCTTCAGGTGTAGCAACGCGGACATGTTGCGCACGCAAGGTCTCCACGCGGCCGCAGGTGCACCAGTCCCCTCTGCATGCGCTATGTGCGCGCCCCCCTCAGGTGCAGTAGGAGGAGGGGGGCGATGGCTGGAGCTGGTACCAGGGCCAATGGGCATGGACAGCGCGGTCATGTGCTGGGTTTGCGCCCTGCGCTTGCTGTGTGAGGGATAGGGAGGAGGCGGCAGAGCGGAGCATCACCGATATATCTAACTATGGGGGGGGGGGCACCGCAGGGGGTTATGGCTCCTGTACTCCTGGTGAAGGTTTGTCAGGGAGGTATCAAGGAGCCAGTGGTATGGACCGTGTATGGGATACAGGGGGGTAGGGAGGGGATAGAGAGACGCAGGGCGGTAGGGAGGGGATAGAGAGAAGCGGGGTGGTAGGGTGGGGATACAGAGGCGTAGGGAGGAGGGGATACAGAGACGTGGGACGGTAGGGAGGGGATAGAGAGACGCAGGGCGGTAGGGAGGGGATAGAGAGACGCGGGGCGGTAGAGAGGGGATACAGAGACGCAGGGCGGTAGGGAGGGGATAGAGAGATGCAGGGTGTTGGGGAGGGGATACAGAGACGCGGGGCAGCAGGTAGAGGATACAGAGAGGCGGGGCGGCTGGGAGTGGATAGAGAGACGCAGGGCGGTAGGGAGGGGATACAGAGACGCGGGGCAGCAGGTAGAGGATACAGAGAGGCGGGGCGGCTGGGAGTGGATAGAGAGACGCAGGGCGGTAGGGAGGGGATAGAGAGACGCAGGGCGGTAGGGAGGGGATAGAGAGACGCAGGGCGGTAGGGAGGGGATAGAGAGACGCAAGGCAGTAGGGAGGGATTACAGAGAGGCGGGGCGGCTGGGAGGGGATAGGGAGACGCGGGGCGGCTGGGAGGGGATAGGGAGACGCGGGGCGGTAGGGAGGGGATATAGAGACGCGGTGCGGTAGGGAGAGGCTACAGAGAGGCGGGGCGGCTGGGAGGGGATAGGGAGACGCGGGGCGGTAGGGAGGGGATAGAGAGACGTGGGCGGTAGGGAGGGGTTAGAGAGACGCAGGGTGGGGATACAGAGGCGTAGGGAGGAGGGGATACAGACAGACGTGGGCGGTAGGGAGGAGATACAGAGACGCAGGGCGGTAGGGAGGGGATAGAGAGACGTGGGGCGGTAGGGAGGGGATAGAGAGACGTGGGGCGGTAGGGAGGGGAGGGCGGTGTTAGGGAGGGGATAGAGAGACGCGGGGCGGTAGGGAGGGGATACAGAGACGCGTGCGGTAGGGAGGGGATATAGAGACGCGGTGCGGTAGGGAGGGGATAGAGAGACGCGGGGCAGCAGGTAGAGGATACAGAGAGGCGGGGCGGCTGGGAGGGGATAGACGCGGGGCGGTAGGGAGGGGATATAGAGACGCGGTGCGGTAGGGAGGGGATAGAAAGACGCGGGGCAGCAGGTAGAGGACACAGAGGCGGGGCGGCTGGGAGGGGATAGAGAGACGCGGGGCGGTAGGGAGGGGATATAGAGACGCGGTGCGGTAGGGAGAGGAAAGAGAGACGCAGGGCAGCAGGCAGAGGATACAGAGAGGCGGGCGGCTGGGAGGGGATAGAGAGACGCGGGGCGGTAGGGAGGGGATAGAGAGACGCAGGGCGGTAGGGAGGGGATACAGAGATGCAGGGTGTTGGGGAGGGGATACAGAGACGCGGGGCAGCAGGTAGAGGATACAGAGAGGCGGGGCGGCTGGGAGGGGATAGAGAGACACAGGGCGGTAGGGAGGGGATAGAGAGACGCAGGGCGGTAGGGAGGGGATAGAGAGACGCAGGGCGGTAGGGAGGGGATACAGAGAGACGCAGGGCGGCAGGGAGGGGATAGAGGGACGCAGGGCGGCAGGGAGGGGATAGAGAGATGCAGGGTGGCAGGGAGGGGTTAGAGAGATGCAGGGTGGCAGGGAGGGGATAGAGAGACGTGGGCGGTAGGGAGCGGATAGAGAGACGCAGGGCGGTAGGGAGGGGATAGAGATACGCAGGGCGGTAGGGAGGGGATAGAGAGATACGCAGGGCGGTAGGGAGGGGATAGAGAGACACGGGCGGTAGGGAGGGGTTAGAGAGACGCAGGGTGGTAGGGTGGGGATACAGAGGCGTAGGGAGGAGGGGATACAGACAGACGTGGGCGGTAGGGAGGAGATACAGAGACGCAGGGCGGTAGGGAGGGGATAGAGAGACGTGGGGCGGTAGGGAGGGGATAGAGAGACGTGGGGCGGTAGGGAGGGGAGGGCGGTAGGGAGGGGAGGGCGGTGTTAGGGAGGGGATGCAGAGACGCGGGGAGGCTGGGAGGGGATAGAGAGACGCGGAGCGGTAGGGAGGGGATACAGAGAGGCGGGGCGGCTGGGAGGGGATACAGAGACCCGGGCGGTAGGGAGGGGATATAGAGACGCGGTGCGGTAGGGAGGGGATAGAGAGACGCGGGGCAGCAGGTAGAGGACACAGAGAGGCGGGGCGGCTGGGAGGGGATAGAGAGACGCGGGGCGGTAGGGAGGGGATATAGAGACGCGGTGCGGTAGGGAGGGGATAGAAAGACGCGGGGCAGCAGGCAGAGGATACAGAGAGGCAGGGCGGCTGGGAGGGGATAGGGAGACGCGGGGCGGTAGGGAGGGGATAGAGAGACGCGGGGCGGTAGGGAGGGGAAAGAGAGACGCGGGGCAGCAGGCAGAGGATACAGAGAGGCGGGGCGGCTGGGAGGGGATAGAGAGACGCGGGGCGGTAGGGAGGGGATATAGAGACGCGGTGCGGTAGGGAGGGGAAAGAGACGCGGAACAGCAGGCAGAGGATACAGAGAGGCGGGGCGGCTGGGAGGGGATAGGGAGACGCGGGGCGGTAAAGAGGGGATAGAGAGACGCGGGGCGGTAGGGAGGGGATACAGAGATGCAGGGTGTTAGGGAGCGGATGCAGAGACGCGGGGCAGCAGGTAGAGGATAGAGAGGCGGGGCGGCTGGGAGGGGATAGAGAGACGCGTGGCGGTAGGAAGGGGATAGAGAGACGTGGGCGGTAGGGAGGGGTTAGAGAGACGCAGGGTGGTAGGGTGGGGATACAGAGGCGTAGGGAGGAGGGGATACAGACGGACGTGGGCGGTAGGGAGGAGATACAGAGACGCAGGGCGGTAGGGAGGGGATAGAGAGACGTGGGGCGGTAGGGAGGGGATAGAGAGACGTGGGGCGGTAGGGAGGGGAGGGCGGTGTTAGGGAGGGGATACAGAGACGCGGGGCGGCTGGGAGGGGATAGAGAGACGCGGGGGCGGTAGGGAGGGGATACAGAGAGGCGGGGCGGCTGGGAGGGGATACAAAGACGCGGGCGGTAGGGAGGGGATATAGAGACGCGGTGCGGTAGGGAGGGGATAGAGAGACGCGGGCAGCAGGTAGAGGATACAGAGAGGCGGGGCGGCTGGGAGGGGATATAGAGACGCGGTGCGGTAGGGAGGGGATAGAAAGACGCGGGGCAGCAGGTAGAGGACACAGAGAGGCGGGGCGGCTGGGAGGGGATAGAGAGACGCGGGGCGGTAGGGAGGGGATATAGAGACGCGGTGCGGTAGGGAGGGGAAAGAGAGACGCAGGGCAGCAGGCAGAGGATACAGAGAGGCGGGCGGCTGGGAGGGGATAGAGAGACGCGGGGCGGTAGGGAGGGGATAGAGAGACGCGGGGCGGTAGGTAGGGGGATACAGAGATGCAGGGTGTTAGGGAGGGGATACAGAGAAGCGGGGCAGCAGGTAGAGGATACAGAGAGGCGGGGCGGCTGGGAGGGGATAGAGAGACGCTTGGCGGTAAGGAGGGGATAGAGAGACGCGGGGAGGTAGGGAGGGGATAGAGAGACGCGGGGCGGTAGGGAGGGGATAGAAAGACGCGGGGCGGTAGGGAGGGGATAGAAAGACGCGGGGCGGTAGGGAGGGGATAGAGAGACGCGGGGCAGTAGGGAGGGGATAGAAAGACCCGGGGCGGTAAGGAGGGGATAGAGAGACGCAGGGAGGTAAGGAGGGGATAGAGAGACGCGGGGAGGTAGGGAGGGGATAGAGAGACGCGGGGCGGTAGGGAGGGGATAGAAAGACGCGGGGCGGTAGGGAGGGGATAGAGAGACGCGGGGCAGTAGGGAGGGGATAGAAAGACGCGGGGCGGTAGGGAGGGGATAGAGAGACGCGGGGCAGTAGGGAGGGGATAGAAAGACGCGGGGCGGTAGGGAGGGGATAGAGAGACGCGGGGCAGTAGGGAGGGGATAGAAAGACGCGGGGCGGTAGGGAGGGGATAGAGAGACGCGGGGCGGCAGGGAGGGTCCCCAGTGAGGAAGCTGATGAAGAGAGGGGGAAAGTAGTGGAGAGGGAGGGCACCAGAAGAGGAGACTTGTGTAAAGTGGGGACCACACATAGAATCAGTGGGTAGGATGGCCGGAAGGACTCACCGTTAAGGCTGTGGGCGGCTGCTGCAGGCTGGTAAACAGTACAGCAGGCATTCCCAACCACGGTCCTCAAGGCACACCAACAGTGCAGGTTTTAGTGCTATCTAGGCTGCAGCACAGATGGTTAAATCAAAATAACTGAGCTACTAATTAAGTCACCTGTGCTGAAGCCTGGATATCACTAAAACATGCACTGTTAGTGTGCCTTGAGGACCGTGGTTGGGAATGCCTGCAGTACAGTGTCCAGAGGAGTCACCGGGTCAGTATTACTGTTACACACATCTCTCACCCGCCCCCCGGCGGGCGAAAAGGGTGTGTGGCCTGCTGTGAAAGGGGCATGGCCTCGCGGGTGTGTTTTCTCTCGCTCCGGGGGTGTTTCCAGCTTGCCTGTTGATGCTGGCAGCCCCCGGAGACTGGAGTGTGTGCGCCAGCTCTTCTCTGTGACAGGAGGAGAGTGCTGCAGGAGATGATGTCACTGCAGCACTCGGCTCCTGTCACAGCAGGAGTGCTGACAGCTGGATGTGCGTGGAGGAGGCGGCGGGTGTGTGTACGCGGCGCAGGGAGGGCTATGAAAGCCTTCTCCTGCACCACCTGTCCCTCCTAATGTGTATGGCGGGGGCGGCCTCAGCCGTTGTTGTTCGCCCGGCACCGCGCCCGGGGAGTCAGAGCTGCTGATGGGTGGGGGGAGGGGAGAGAGAGAGATGGACAGGCAGCAGAGACTTGCTGACTCCGCCCACCGCTGTGACTCCACCCAGCATTACGGCCAGGCAGAGTCACAGATGTAGCCAAATATATAGGATATATATATATATATATACACACACACACACATATAAAAAATTATTTTTATTTTTTTATTTATTATTTTCACCAATTATTTTTTGCCAATGAATGGGTTAATTAACACTTTCTCCACAAAACACCAGAATGAATGTAAGAAAGATGGATGAGGGGGGGAATACACAACTTTTAGGAGACAGATGGCCACATCCTCACCTCAGTAATGTCAGTGGGAATGTCCCACTGTTCTGTTTGTGGGTTGGCGGGCCGTAGACAGGAGGACAGGACAGCGCAGGACAGTCGGACATGAGGGAGCACGGTGTGACGTCAGCACGTCCCACCGCGGCCAGGAACACATCGCGAGCCGGCCAGTGCTGGACGGGGCTGTGTCTCGGCAGCACGACCGTCCATTACCCCCAGGAATTTCATTTTTACCTCATTTGGGGTAATTTACCCCTGTTCCCTGACTACTGCTCTACATGTTTACCGAACCACCTAAGTACATGAATGTAACACATTACCATGCAGGCTCCAAGTCACTAGCCAATACTTCTTCATCACTGAAGTCACACCCTTCCTACCAAAGCAACACCCAGCCCAGACTTATATTTACCATTGCAACCTGTGCACCTGTATATTCACTAGATGCAGTCATGTAAAGGTTCATACTCCATGTAAAATGGGAGGTGTGTGAACCACAGCACTAACTGATTGGCTGGTTGTAGAACTGGCCAATCAGATGCAATCTCCACACAATCTCATTTAACAGTCCTGCAGTTCACTTAGAATGGGTTTAGGCAATCTGTGGATCAATACATGGAACAGATGAGATCAGACCTCTGTGCACTTAGGAGCTGCTTCTATCGGCAGTATCAAAGATGTGTCACCATACACATCTGGGGACTAATGTTACAAATAAAACTGGTAGATACAACCCTAGATTGCGCTCCTACATGTAATACAGTATATATGATGTACCACTGGTTATTGTGCAATAAATTATACAATTGTTACCATACACTGGATCGTGAGATTCTTCCCTCTTTCAAATAGTATTTGACATATCCTTTGTAGTTCTTGTATGCCATAAATAGGATTTTAATACCTACCGGTAAATCCTTTTCTCTTGGTCCGTAGAGGATGCTGGGGACTCCATAAGGACCATGGGGTATAGACGGGATCCGCAGGAGACATGGGCACTTTAAGACTTCAAATGGGTGTGAACTGGCTCCTCCCTCTATGCCCCTCCTGCAGACCTCAGTTATAGGAACTGTGCCCAGGGAGACGGACATTTCGAGGAAAAGGATTTTTGTTAAACTAAGGGTGAGGTATATACCAGCTCACACCACAACACACCGTACAACATGGCTTTTAACTAAATACCAGTTAACGGCATGAACCAAAATCAGCAACAGGCTGATCTTAACCGAAACACAACCTTTGTGTAACATAAGCAATAACTATTAACAAGTACTACAGATACAGTACGCACTTGGGACGGGCGCCCAAGCATCCTCTACGGACTAAGAGAAAAGGATTTACCGGTAGGTATTAAAATCCTATTTTCTCATACGTCCTAGAGGATGCTGGGGACTCCATATAGGACCATGGGGTTTATACCAAAGCTTCAGGACGGGCGGGAGAGTGCGGATGACTCTGCAGCACCGATTGAGCAAACATGAGGCCCGCATCAGCCAGGGTATCAAACTTGTAGAATTTTGCAAAAGTGTTTGAACCCGACCAAGTAGCCGCTCGGCAAAGTTGTACCGCCGAGACTCCCCGGGCAGCCGCCCAAGATGAGCCCACCTTCCTGGTAGAATGGGCCTTCACTGACTTCGGTAACAGCAATCCAGCTGTAGAATGAGCATGCTGAATCGTATTACAGATCCAGCGTGCAATAGTCTGCTTGGAAGCAGGAGCCCCAACCTTGTTGGGAGCATACAGGACAAACAGAGCCTCTGTTTTCCTAATTCGAGCCGTTCTGGCGAAATAAATTTTCAAAGCTCTGACTACATCGAGAGACTTTGATTCAGCCAAGGCTTCAGTAGGCACAGGCACCACAATAGGTTGGTTCATGTGAAACGAAGAAGCCACCTTTGGTAGAAATTGTTGACGAGTTTTCAATTCCGCTCTATCCACATGGAAGATCAAATAGGGGCTTGTGCGACAAAGCCGCTAATTCCGACACCCGCCTTGCGGACGCCAAGGCCAATAGCATGACCACTTTCCAAGTGAGAAATTTCAACTCAACCTTCTGTAAAGGTTCAAACCAATGTGACATAAGGAAATGCAACACCACGTTAAGGTCCCATGGTGCCACTGGGGCCACAAATGGAGGTTGGATGTGCAGCACGCCTTTCACGAAAGTCTGAACTTCTGGAAGGGAGGCCAATTCTTTTTGAAAGAAAATTGATAAGGCCGAAATCTGCACTTTAATGGAGCCTAACTTTAGGCCCGCATCCACACCTGCTTGCAAAAAATGGAGAAAACGACCCAGCTGATATTCTTCCGTAGGAGCCTTCTTGGATTCACACCAAGACACATACTTCCTCCAAATACGGTGATAATGCTTCGCCGTTACCTGCTTTCTAGCTTTAAGTAGTGTGGGGATGACTTCACCGGGAATACCCTTTCGTGATAGGATTTGGCGTTCAACCGCCATGCCGTCAAACGCAACCGCGGTAAGTCTTGGAACACGCACTACCCTTGCTGTAACAGATCCTCTCTTAGAGGAAGAGGCCAGGGATCTCCTATGAGTAATTTCTGAAGATCCGGATACCAGGCCCTCCGTGGCCAATCTGGAACAACGAGTATCGCTTGAACCCTTGTTCTTCTTATGATCCTTATCACCTCTGGAATGAGTGGAAGTGGGGGGAACAAATAGACCGACTGAAACACCCACGGTGTCACCAGGGCGTCCACCGCAACCGCTTGAGGGTTCCTCAACCTGGAACAATATTTCTGAAGTTTCTTGTTGAGGCGAGACGCCATCATGTCTATTTGAGGAATTCCCCAATGACTTGTCACTTCTGCAAAGACCTCTTGATGAAGTCCCCACTCTCCTGGATGGAGATCGTGTCTGCTGAGGAAGTCTGCTTCCCAGTTGTCCACGCCTGGAATGAAGACCGCCGACAGAGCGCTTGCATGTTTTTCTGCCCAGCGGAGAACTTTTGGGGCCTCCGCCATTGCCGCTCTGCTCTTTGTTCCGCCATGGCGGTTTATGTACGCCACTGCTGTTATGTTGTCCGACTGAATCAGGACGGGCAGGCCGCGAAGATGTTCCGCTTGTAGAAGGCCGTTGTAAATGGCCCTTAATTCTAGAATGTTTATGTGCAGACAAGCTTCCTGGCTTGACCATTTTCCTTGGAAATTTCCCCCGTGTGACTGCTCCCCAGCCTCGGAGACTTGCATCCATGGTCACCAGGAGCCAATCCTGGATCCCGAACCTGCGTCCCTCTAGGAGGTGAGAACTGTGGAGCCACTACAGGAGAGAAATTCTGGTCCTGGAAGATAGGCTTATTTTCCGGTGCATGTGCAATGTGCAGTTGAGACCCGGGCCACTTGTCCAACAGGTCCCACTGAAACACCCTGGCATGGAACCTGCCAAACGGAATGGCCTCGTAGGCCGCCACATATTCCCCAGCACCCGAGTGCATTGATGAATCAACACTCTTGCCTGTTTCAGAATTCCTATGACCATGTTCTGGATTTCCAGAGCTTTTTCCACTGGGAGAAAACCTGTCTTTAGTTCCGTGTCCAGAATTATGCCAAAGAATGACAGCCGTGTTGTCGGAACCAACTGTGACTTTGGCAAATTTAGGAGCCAACCCTGTTGTTGCAGAATTCTCAGGGAGAGCGTAACGTTTCTTAGTAACTGCGCCTTTGATCTCGCCTTTATCAGGAGATCGTCCAAGTACGGGATAATTGGGACACCCTGCTTGCGCAGGAGCAACATCATTTCCGCCATTACTTTGGTGAAAATCCTCGGAGCCGTGGAAAGACCAAACGGCAACGTCTGAAATTGGTAATGACAATCCTCAGAGCCGGCCCTAACCAATATGATGCCCTAGGCAAGATTTTGGCTGGTGCCCCCTAGCACCACCGCTAGTTCTGCAGGAGATGCCTGGCATGAGTCAGCTGGCAGCTCTGCTAACGTCGGGCACCTTTTGTTTATGAAAATGCATCTTATTTGCATTACTATGTGGCTAGTATGCACAAGCAGCTTCTGCTGATTAAAATGATATGCAGCATGCCTATATACTGTGTGAGACTGCGGCTGTATCTGCATACGAAATGCTACATTACCGTGATTTCCAGGAATACACACAGAATATAGGCATGCCGCATATCATTTTAATCAGCAGAAGCTGCTGGTGCCCCTAAGCATACCAAATGCCCTAGGCATTTGCCTAGTTTGCCTATGTCTAAGGCCGGCTCTGACAATCCTGAACAGCAAACCTCAGGTAAGCCTGATGAGGAGGATATGTGGGGACATGTAAATAGGTATCTTTTATGTCGACTGACACCATAAAATCCCCCCCTTACAGACTGGAGATCACTGCTCGGAGAGATTCCATCTTGAATTTGAAACTTTTCAGATATAAATTGAGGGGATTTTAAGTTCAGAATCGGTCTGACCGAGCCATCCGGCTTCGGGACCACGAACAGGCTTGAATAAAAGCCTTCTCCCCGTTGTGGCGGGGGTACCGTAACAATGACTTGTTGTTGACACAGCTTTTGTATTGCAGCGCATACTACTTCTCTTTCCGGAAGAGAAGCTGGCAAGGCCGATTTGAAAAATCGGTGAGGGGGCACGTCTTGAAACTCCAGTTTGTACCCTTGGGCCACTATTTTTAGTACCCAAGGATCTAGGGCCGAGCGAGCCCAGACCTGACTGAAGAGTTGAAGACGTGCCCCCACCGGTGCGGACTCCAGCAGCGGAGCCCCAGCGTCATGCGGTGGATTTGGTAGAAGCCGGGGAGGACTTCTGCTCTTGGGAGCGTGCCACAGCCGGCGACCTTTTTCCCCTTCCCCTACTTCTAATAGCAAGGTAGGAGGACCCTTGTCCTTTTTTGAATTTATTAGACCGAAAGGACTGCATCTGATAATGGGGCGTTTTCTTTTGTTGTGCAGGGACATAAGGTAGAAAAGATGACTTACCCGCGGTAGCTGTAGATACCAGGTCCGCGAGGCCCTCACCAAACAAGACACCACCTTTATACGGCAGAGACTCTATAGCCTTCTTAGAGTCAGCATCACCATTCCATTGATGAGTCCATAATGCTCTCCTAGCCGAGATTGCCATGGCATTGGCCCTTGATCCCAAGAGGCCAATATCTCTCGCAGCGTCCTTTAGATAGGCTGCAGCGTCCCCGATATAACCCAGTGTGAAAAGAACGCTATCCCTATCCAGGGTGTCTAATTCAGATGACAAGTTATCTGCCCACTTTTCAATAGCACTACTCACCCATGCCGATGCCACGGCAGGTCTGAGCAGCGTACCCGTAGTGACAAATAGATTTCAAGGTAGTTTCCTGCTTACGATCCGCAGGATCCTTTAGGTCTGCCGTGTCAGGGGACGGAAGCGCCACCTTTTTGGACAGCTGTGCTAGAGCTTTGTCCACAGTGGGGGTTGACTCCCACTTTTCCCTGTCCTCAGAGGGGAACGGATATGCCATAGGAATTCTCTTGGGAATCAGTAACTTTGTCAGGAATTTCCCAAGCCTTTTCAAAAAGAGCGTTCAGTTCATGAGGGAGGAAATGTTACCTCAGGTTTCTTTCCTTTATACACAGACCCTTGTCTCAGGAACAGCAGGGTCTTCCGTGATATGTAACACGTCTTTTATTGCCACAATCATGTACTGAATGCTCTTAGCCAGTTTAGGATTCAATCTGGCATCACTATAGTCGACACTGGAATCCGAGTCGGTATCTGTGTCTGCTATCTGGGTAAACAACAGTTTCTGTGACCCTGAGGGGGTCTGAGTTTGGGACAAAGCATCCTCCATGGATTGTCTCCATGCTTGGTTCTGAGCCTCAGATTTATCCAATCTCTTATTTAATAAAGCCACATTTGCATTCAAGACACTCCACATATTTACCCAATCAGCAGTCGGCGGTGCCGACAGATTAACTCCCACATTCTGTTCTGTCCCCACTCCAGCCTCCTCCTGGGAAGAGCATTCAGCCTCAGACATGTCGACACACATGTACCGACACACACGATCACACTGGGCTATAGGGGACAGACCCACAGTAAGGCTTGTTGGAGAAACACAGAGGGAGTTTGCCAGCTCACACCCAGCGCCTATCCCGGTCTGAAACTGATATACAATGGCTCAGACCTGTCAGCGCTTTTTATATAAAATCAACACCAAATTAGCCGTCTCCCCCCCCCCCCCCCATTTTGCACCCTGTTACTTGGGCAGTAGTGAGGAGGCCAGGACCAGCATCTCTGCGAAGTGAAAATGGCGCTGATTAGAGCTGTAAGGGCTAAGCCACGCCCCCTTAATGGCGCGCTTCAGTCCCGCTATTTTTTATACTGGCGGGGCTCTGTATACAGTGTGTACCTTTATTGCCAGGCTTAAAAAGAGGTTTATTGCTGCCCAGGGCGCCCCCCCCCCCGCGCCCTGCACTCTTGTAGTGCCGCTTGTGTGTGGGAGCAATGGCATGCAGCGCGACCGCTGCGCGGTACCTCAGAGACAGTGAAGTCTTCTGCCGTCTTAACTGAAGTCTTCTGTTCTTCGTTTACTCACCCGGCTTCTTTCTTCTGGCTCTGTGAGGGGGGTGACGGCGTGGCTCCGGGAACGAGCAGCTAGGCGTACCAAGTGATCAGACCCTCTGGAGCTAATGGTGTCCAGTAGCCTAAGAAGCAGAGCCTTTAAACTCACAGAAGTAGGTCTGCTTCTCTCCCCTCAGTCACACGAAGCAGGGAGCCTGTTGCTTCAGTGCTCCCTGAAAATAATAAACCTAACAGAAAGTCTTTTTCAGAGAAACTCAGTAGAGCTCCCCTGTGTGTGACCAGTCTCACTGGGTACAGAATCTAAACTGGAGTCTGGAGAAGGGGCATAGAGGAAGGAGCCAGTTCACACCCATTTAAAGTCTTAAAGTGCCCATGTCTCCTGCGGATCCCGTCTATACCCCATGGTCCTTATGGAGTACCCAGCATCCTCTAGGACGTATGAGAAATAATAAACAGAAAAATGTTTACAGAGATATTTGTACCCAGTGCATCAAATGGTTTTGGCAACATATCATAAAACCACATGGGAGAAGATGGAATATGTAACCCGGGTTGTCTCACCATATAGATTCAGGGTACAGATGGGAACTGGGGCTCCTATACAGCAACGTGTTTCGACCTTAAAATGGTCTTATTCATGGTGTGTAGTGAGGAGCTCCATATGCACACTTATATACCTACTCGTGGATAACCTCTCACCTTATTGGGGCAGTATGAAAGACTAGTGTCTGCAGCTCCTCCGGCTTATATCCCCCCCTAGGGATCTTTTTGTCCAATACGGGAACCTTGCTGTTGTGACAACTTTGCAATATTAAAACTGTTAGACATTATCTGTTTATTTCTTTGTCATTTTGGTATAGGAGAACTGCAAAGGACATGTCAAGTACTATTTGAAAGAGGGAAGAATCTAATTGCATCATTTATTGTATAATAACCAGTGGCACATCATATATACTGTATGAGATGTAGGCGCGCAATCTAGAGTTGTATCTACCAGTTTTATTTTTAACAATCTATGGATCACTTTAGCTTTTAGGAAACAAAAGCATATACCAGTGGTTCCCAAACTTGCTCCTCAAGTCATCCTAACAGTCCAGGTTTTAAGGATAACCATGGTGGAGCACACAGTGTTAAATCAAATTGACTGAGGTACTCATTAAGTCACCTGTGCCCAAGCATGATTATCCTTAAACCTTGGCCGTCAGGGTACCTTAAGACATATAGCATAGCAGAAACGGGACATGAACGAGCTGTACGTCATTTACCTCTAGTGTTTTGTCAAGAGGAACATGTGGAATAAGGATCACTGATCCCATTGAGAGAATACGCAAGGCATTTATATGAACCAGGACCACTATTACATGACATTGTGTGCAGTCATAGTGTACCTAAAAATGAATGTAACATGAACAGCAAGAGCACTTATCAACCGGGATCAGTCATCTCCAGGCTACATAACGCTTGTTCTGCAAGCACCTGGGCTCAGCTCTGGCTGAATGTACTATGGTCACATACAAAACCCAGCACTAGGGAACCAAGGGGGTGATTCAGACCTGATCGTAAATGTGCTAAATTTAGCTCATATTCCATCTGCTTCTCTGACATGCAGGAGACGCCCAGCACAGGGCTAGTCTGCCCCACATGTCAGGCCCTGTCCCCCACCCCTCATAGGTGCGAAAGCATCGCCTGGCGGCAATGCTCTCGAACGCGCCAAGTAGCTCTCTGCCTGTGCAGCCTAGCTGCACTGGCAGGCGGCTACCTGCCGCATTCCAAGTCGCAGCGGCTGCATGTGATGTCACACAGTCGTCGCGGCCTGCCCACACAACGGTCTGGACACGCCTGCATTGTTCAGACCACGCCCTACCAACACCGTTCTAACGCTGTTGGCACGCCCCCTCCCGCCCCGCGACCCCCTCTGCCTGTCAATCAGGCAGAGGTGATCGTAGCCCTGAGATGCTTTCACATCTCGGCTAGCCTCACGGGGTGCGCAGGCGCACTCCCCAGAGGTCTTCAGACTGTGGGGCAGATGTATTAACCTGGAGAAGGCATAAGGAAGTGATAAACCAGTGATATGTGCAAGGTGATAAAGGCACCACCCAATCAGATCCTAACTGTTAATTTACATATTGGAGCTGATTGGCTGGTGCCTTTATCAGCTTGCTCATATCACTGGTTTATCACTTCCTTATGCCTTCTCCAGGTTAATACATCTGGCCCTGCGATTGATATCGGGTCTGAATTAGGACCCAAGCTGGGATGTTAGGAGTCCTAAAGGATGACTCCAGCTTTATTTAAAGGTAATATCAAAAATGCCATTCACATATAGAAAATAGTGACCGTCCTTTAGACCAAAATAAGGCGGGGGGGGTTATAACTTTAATAATATACATGACCAACAGTTTTCAGTAACCCTAGTGAAAACCAGACTGAAATATCAGCAGACAATGTATGTTCTGTAAACAATTAATAAGAAGAGATTGTGATGGAAAATATGCAAAACACAATATCGATGAGTTGCCAATCTGCAATCAATTATCCCCAAGGACAGATATGGGATCACAGCCATACATACCGATATGCAGAGTTATTCAGATTAAGGGAGAGATGTATAGAATCATCGAGCGCATATAAAAGGTGATCACATATAAGATGAGCAGACACTGACGGCAAATCGTAATGAACCACACACACTCGCAGTCCTATCAAGATTGTAGACACACCCACAGAATAACAGGATATTCTTTAACATTTCAGAATGAACAGTAAAATAAGATCACTTGAATATGGATCATAGAATCTTCCCACAAATTCATACTACAGGTTGAGTATCCCATATCCAAAATGCTTGGGACCAGAAGTATTTTGGATATTGGATTTTTCCGTATTTTGGAATAATTGCATACCATAATGAGATATCATGGCGATGGGACCCAAATCTAGGCATAGAATGCATTTATGTTTCATATACACCTTATACACACAGCCTGAAGGTAATTTTAGCCAATATTTTTAATAACTGTGCATTAAACAAAGTTTGTGTACAAACATATTATTCATTTGTTTCATATACACCTTATACAAACAGCCTAAAGGTCATTTAATACAATCTTTTTAATAACTTTGTGTATTAAACAAAGTTTGTGTACATTGAGCCATCAGAAAACAAAGATTTCACTATCTCACTCAAAAAATTCTGTATTTCGGAATATTTGGATATGGGATACTAAACCTGTATATATAATGTTTAAAAATAATAAGTAATCACAGATGGAAATCACAATCTGATAGATGCTTTGCGTTTATATTATGGAATTTGACATCTTGAGACACAAGCAGCAATAACTGATATGGGATTCATAATACAATCCCATCGGGATCCGGTCTGAAGGTCGACAATGTTTAGGCTGACCACTATAGGTCGACAGTCACTAGGTCGACAGGGTTTATAAGTCGACATGTGCTAGGTCGACATGTCTAAAGGTCGACATGAGTTTTTCACATTTTTTTTTCTTCATACTTAACGATCCACGTGGACTACGATTGGAACGGTAAAGTGTGCCGAGCGAAGCGGTAGCGGAGCGAAGGCACCATGCCCGAAGCATGGCGAGCCATGCGAGGGGACGCGGTGCACTAATTTGGGATCCCGGTCACTCTATGAAGAAAACGACACAAAAAAAATAAAAAATAAAATAAAAAAATCCTCATGTCGACATTTAGACCTGTCGACCTAGAAACCCTGTCGACCTTCCAACCATGTCGACCTATAGTGGTTGACCTAAACATTGTCGACCTAGATACTGTCGATAAAACGAACCACACCCATCCCATCCACGGCGGGTGAGGCATTAACTCTTTAGCTGTGCTAAGTTCCATTGAGCCCATAGGAAAGGACAAGTGATTTGCTTCAATAAAAGTATTAGGAGGCAACCCGCCCCCTGGCACCGTATATGACTCCTCAGCATTTCATGTTGCAAACGGTTAAAAATAATAATTTTATTGGTTACAGATTTTGGAAAAATTACAGACAATCAAAATGAATGAGCCATATATGCATGACAGCAACATGGAAAGAACGGATTTGCTCTCTCAGTAGCCCAGATATAAAAAGTACAGTTCTAAGTTAAGGCATTTTTAGGTTTGGAGGACATCCTGCCCTCTAGGTATTCAATAGAACACAAGGCGTGAATCTAGAAGGCACATTTTCAGCTGCGGGGATGTTCATTCTCGTTCTGTTTTCTTCCACATTAGTCTTCAACAGATACTTTTATACAATGTAAAGGTTTGCACTGCATGGGCACAAGGTTCCTGCTGATCCCAGTCAGCATGCGCTGCAGGATCGGATCAGGTATACAAAGGGCCTGTGGCCAAATTAGACCTAGATGTAGCCACTGTGGAGGATTAGCTGCATGCGCCTGTGTATGGACACATAGCTCGCAGTATATCACAGTGAAGACAGCCATGACGGTCAGCTAGTTGGGACATTTTGTATTAATGGGTCTATTCTTGCCATGTGGGCCAAGATGAAGAATATCCAAACTGAGTTTTAAAACGGCTGACCATTTCCTGCAATTAAGAAAGCGCTCTGCATGCCAGGAGGGCCCAGCCAACCTTCTCGTCTATTACTGATCATAGCTGCATATTTATAGCCTGGCACTTACTGTTCTAGTTGCCAACAGACCCCCTTACCCCGCCTAGTAACCAACTTCGTGGAAAATCCCACATCGGCATTTGAAGACCTCCTTGGCATACAGAACACAGTGTAAAAATAAGATTTTACTTACCGGTAAATATATTTCTCGTAGTCCGTAGCGGATGCTGGGGACTCCGTAAGGACCATGGGGAATAGACGGGCTCCGCAGGAGACATGGGCACTATAAGAAAGAATTTAGATTCTGGTGTGCTCTGGCTCCTCCCTCTATGTCCCTCCTCCAGACCTCAGTTAGAGAAACTGTGCCCGGAAGAGCTGACAGTACAAGGAAAGGATTTTGGAAATCCAGGGCAAGATTCATACCAGCCACACCAATCATACCGTATAACATGTGATAAACTTACCCAGTCAACAGTATGAACAACAACAGAGCATCAGTTCAACCCTGATGCAACAATAACATAGCCCTTATTGCAGCAATAACTATATACAAGTACTGCAGAAGAAGTCCGCACTTGGGACAGGCGCCCAGCATCCACTACGGACTACGAGAAATAGATTTACCGGTAAGTAAAATCTTATTTTCTCTAACGTCCTAGTGGATGCTGGGAACTCCGTAAGGACCATGGGGATTATACCAAAGCTCCCAAACGGGCAGGAGAGTGCGGATGACTCTGCAGCACCGAATGAGCAAACACAAGGTCCTCCTCAGCCAGGGTACCAAACTTGTAGAACTTTGTAAAAGTGTTTGAACCTGACCAAGTAGCCGCTCGGCACAGCTGTAATGCCGAGACCCTTCGGGCAGCCGCCCAAGAAGAGCCCACCTTCCTAGTGGAATGGGCCTTAACTGATTTTGGCAGCGGAAATCCAGCCGCAGAATGAGCCTGCTGAATCGTGTTACAGATCCAGCGAGCAATAGTTTGCTTTGAAGCAGGAGCACCAAGCTTGTTGGAAGCACACAGGATAAACAAAGTCTGTTTTCCTGATTCTAGCCGTTCTGGCTACATAAACCTTCAAAGCCCTGACCACATCAAGCAACTCGGAATCCTCCAAGTCAGTAGTAGCCACAGGCACCACAATAGGTTGGTTTATATGAAAAGATGAACCACTTTTGGCAGGAATTGTGGACGGGTCCGCAACTCTGCTCTATCCGCATGGAAAACCAGATAGGGGCTTTTATGTGACAAAACCGCTAATTCTGACACACGCCTAGCCGAAGCCAATGCTAGTAGCATGACCACCTTCCACGTGAGATATTTCAATTCCACCGTTTTGAGTGGTTCAAACCAGTGGGATTTTAGGAAACTCAACACCACGTTAAGATCCCAAGGTGCCACCGGGGGCACAAAAGGGGGCTGAATATGCAGCACTCCCTTCACAAACGTCTGAACTTCAGGTAGAGAAGCCAGCTCTTTTTGAAAGAAAATGGATAGGGCCGAAATCTGGACCTTAATGGAACCCAATTTTAGGCCCAAAGTCACTCCTGACTGTAGGAAGTGAAAGAAATGGCCCAGCTGGAATTCCTCCGTAGGGGCATTCCTGGCCTCACACCAAGCAACATATTTTCGCCATATACGGTGATAATGTTGAGCTGTCACGTCCTTCCTAGCCTTTATCAGCGTAGGAATGACCTAATCTGGAATGCCTTTTTCCGCTAGGATCCGGCGTTCAACCGCCATGCCGTCAAACGCAGCCGCGGTAAGTCTTGGAATAGACAGGGCCCTTGTTGCAACAAGTCCTGTCTTAGAGGTAGAGGCCACGGTTCCTCCGTGAGCATTTCTTGCAGATCTGGATACCAAGTCCTTCTTGGCCAATCCGGAACAATGAGTATTGTTCTCACTCCTCTTTTTCTTATGATTCTCAACACCTTGGGTATGAGAGGAAGAGGAGGAAATACATAGACCGATTGGAACACCCACGGTGTCACCAGGGCGTCTACAGCCATCGCCTGAGGGTCTCTTGACCTGGCGCAATACCTCTGTAGTTTCTTGTTGAGGCGGGATGCCATCATGTCCACCTGTGGCAGTTCCCACCGACTTGCAACCTGTGCGAAGACTTTTTGATGAAGTCCCCACTCCCCCGGGTGGAGGTTGTGCCTGCTGAGGAAGTCTGCTTCCCAGTTGTCTACCCAGGGATGAACACTGCTGACAGTGCGCTTACATGATTCTCCGCCCAGCAAAGAATTCTGGTGGCTTCCGCCATCGCCACCCTGCTCCTTGTGCCGCCTTGTCGGTTTACATGAGCCACAGCGGTGATGTTGTCTGACTGAATCAGAACTGGTTGACCGCAAAGCAGGGTCTCTGCTTGACGTAGGGCGTTGTAAATGGCCCTTAGTTCCAGGAAGTTGATGTGAAGGCAAGTCTCCTGACTTGACCACAGACCTTGGAAATTTCTTCCCTGTGTGACTGCTCCCCACCCTCGGAGGCTTGCATCCGTGGTCACCAGGACCCAGTCCTGAATGCCAAATCTGCGGCCCTCGAGAAGGTGAGCACTCTGCAGCCACCACAGGAGAGACACCCTGGCCCTGGGGGATAGGGTGATTAACCGATGCATCTGAAGATGTGATCCGGACCATTTGTCCAGTAAGTCCCACTGAAAGGTTCTCGCATGGAACCTGCCGAAGGGAATGGCCTTGTATGATGCCACCATCTTTCCCAGGACTCGAGTGCAGTGATGCACTGACACCTGTTTTGGTTTTAATAGGTCCCTGACCAGTGTCATGAGTTCCTGAACCTTCTCTATCGGGAGATAAACCATTTTCTGGTCTGTGTCCAGAATCATGCCCAGGAAAGGCAGACGAGTCGTAGGAACCAACTGCGACTTTGGAATATTTAGAATCCAGCCGTGTTGCCTTAACACTTCCAGAGAACGTGCTACACTGATCAGCAACTGCTCTCTTGACCTCGCTTTTATGAGGAGATCGTCCAAGTATGGGATAATTGTGACCCCTTGCTTCCGCAGGAGTACCATCATTTCCGCCATTACCTTGGTAAATATTCTCGGAGCCGTGGAGAGACCAAACGGCAACGTCTGAAATTGGTAATGACAATCCTGTACCACAAATCTGAGGTACGCCTGATGAGGTGGATAAATGGGGACATGAAGGTATGCATCCTTTATGTCCAGAGACACCATAAAATCCCCCCCTTCCAGGCTTGCAATGACCGCTCTCAGCGATTCCATCTTGAACCGAAACCTTTTTAGGTACATGTTCAGGGATTTTAAATTCAATATGGGTCTGACCGAACCGTCCGGTATCGGTACCACAAACATGGTCGAATAATAACCCTTTCCTTGTTGAAGGAGGGGAACCTTGACCACCACCTGTTGAAGATACAATCTGTGAATTGCAGTTAACACTATTTCCCTCTCTAAGGGGGAAGCTGGCAGGGCCGATTTGAGGTATCGGTGAGGGGGTATCTCTTCGAATTCCAGCTTGTATCCCTGAGACACAATATCTATTGCCCAGAGATCCAACTGGGAGTGAACCCACTTGTGGCTGAAATTTCGGAGACGCGCCCCCACCGGGCCTAGCTCCGCTTGTAGAGCCCCAGTGTCATGCGGTGGATTTAGTGGAAGCCGGTGAGGACTTCTGTTCCTGGGAACTAGCTGTGTAGTGCAGTTTCTTTCCTCTGCCCCTGCCCCTGGCAAGAAAGGACGCACCTCGGACTTTCTTGTTTTTCTGTGATCGAAAGGACTGCATTTGGTAATACGGTGCTTTCTTAGGCTGTGAGGAAACATATGGCAAAAAATTTGACTTTCCAGCCGTAGCTGTGGAGACCAGGTCCGAGAGACCCTCCCCAAATAATTCCTCACCCTTGTAAGGTAAAACCCTCCATGTGCCTTTTTGAGTCGGCATCACCTGTCCATTGCCGAGTCCACAGGACCCTTCTGGCAGAAATCGACATAGCATTTATTCTAGAACCTAGTAGGCTAATGTCTCTCTGAGCATCTCTCATATAAAGGATAGCGTCTTTAATATGCCCCAGGGTCATTAATATAGTATCCTTGTCTAAGGTATCAAGTTCCTCAGATAAGGTATCCGTCCATGCTGCTACAGCACTACACACCCAAGCCGACTCGATTGCCGGCCTCAGTGAGGTACCTGAATGTGTATAAATGGACTTCAGGGTAACCTCTTGTTTGCGATCCGAAGCATCTTTGAGGGTAGCCGTATCCTGTGACGGCAAGGCTACCTTCTTGGATAAGCGTGTCAAAGCTTTGTCCACCCTAGGGGAGGATTCCCAGCGTAACCTGTCCGTTGGCGGGAAAGGATACGCCAGAATCCTTTTGGAAATCTGCAGTTTTTTATCTGGAGATTCCCAAGCCTTTTCACATAACTCATTGAGCTCGTGTGAGGGGGGAAAAGTTACCTGCAGCTTCTTTTCCCCATACATATGAACCCTCCTGTCAGGGACTGGGGTTTCCTCTGTGATGTGCAACACATCCTTAACAGCTATAATCATATAACGGATGGATTTAGCCAATTTTGGCTGTAACTTTGCATCATCGTAATCGACACTGGAGTCAGAATCCATGTCGGTATCCGTGTCAATAATTTGGGATAGTGGGCGCTTCTGAGACCCTGTCGGCCTCTGCGACATAGGATCAGGCATGGGTAGGGACCCTGACTGTCCTGAGGCTTCAGCTTTTTCCAACCTTTTATGTAAGGAATTAACATTATCATTTAAAACCTTCCACATATCCATCCAATCAGGTGTCGGTGCCGTCGGCAGAGACACCACATTCATTTGCTCCCGCTCTGCTTCCACATAGCCTTCTTCATCAGACATGTCAACACAAGCGTACCGACACACCACACACACAGGGAATGCCCTTTTTGAAGACAGTTCCCCCACAAGGCCCTTTGGTGAGACAGAGAGAGAGTATGCCAGCACACACCCCAGCGCTATATAACCCAGGAATAACACAGTAACTTAATGTTAACCCAGTAGCTGCTGTATATTGTGTTTTTAGCGCCTAATTATGTGCCCCCCCTCTCCTTTTACCCTTTTCTACCGTGATCTGCAGGGGAGAGCCTGGGGAGCTTCTTCTCAGCGGAGCTGTGGAGAAAAAATGGCGCTGGTGAGTGCTGAGGGAGAAGCCCCGCCCCCTCGACGGAGGGCTTCTGTCCCGCTAAAATACATATCTTTTTGGCGGGGGCTCATACATATATACAGTGCCCAACTGTATATATGAATACTTTTGCCAACAGAGGTCCATATGCTGCCCAGGGCGCCCCCCCCTGCGCCCTGCACCCTTACAGTGACCGGAGTATGTGAGGTGTGTTTGGAGCAATGGCGCACAGCTGCAGTGCTGTGCGTTACCTCATGTGAAGAACGGAGTCTTCTGCCGCCGATTTCGAAGTCTTCTTGCTTCTCATACTCACCCGGCTTCTGTCTTCCGGCTCTGCGAGGGGGACGGCGGCGCGGCTCTGGGATCGGACGACGAGGGTGGGATCGGACGACGAGGGTGAGATCCTGTGTACGATCCCTCTGGAGCTAATGGTGTCCAGTAGTCTAAGAAGCAGGACCTAGCTTCAGAGAGTAGGGCTGCTTCTCTCCCCTCTGTCCCACGATGCAGGGAGTCTGTTGCCAGCAGAGTTCCCTGAAAATAAAAAACCTAACAAAATACTTTCTTACAGCAAGCTCAGGAGAGCTCACTGAACAGCACCCAGCTCGTCCGGGCACAGATTCAAACTGGGGTCTGGAGGAGGGACATAGAGGGTGGAGCCAGAGCACACCAAAATCTAAATTCTTTCTTAAAGTGCCCATGTCTCCTGCGGAGCCCGTCTATTCCCCATGGTCCTTACGGAGTCCCCAGCATCCACTAGGACGTTCGAGAAAAGGCACAAGTGTAGCACAAAGGTGCAAATCCTGGGTTCAGCAGTGCATTCAGCTTTCACGTCCCCTTGCAAAGGACTGTCCCACCTCATTGTATTTTTCTCTATTCTTGGCTGTAACTAAAACGAGCGATTACAGGCCATCTATGAGACAGCACTAAGGCAGCGGAAGGCACATTTTACTGGGAAGTAGGGGGCCACCGTGAACATATTATGTAAGAATGTCAGCTTCGGCTTGGACACAATGAAGGGAATCAGTATTTAAGCTTCGGCAGGGATGTTCTCCATTAATCCCTCAGTCCAGAGGGACAGCACCAGGGTTTCCTTGTCGTGGTCACTCTCTAGAGGCAAATCTTTGACACGCAGCGGCTTATTCTCCCAGATTGCTTTTAGAGCGCTCATGTGGGAGAGTGGGAAACGCAAGCCAGTCACCTGCAAGAAGGGGAGAGGAGATTACATAGGCTCTAATAAAGACAGCCGCCACATGGGGAAAAGTACAGTATGGCACACTGAATAATGGCTCCATTAAGGCTTGCTTCCCTCCTAATCCTCCCCTCTAGAAGCAAATGTCTCATGTGATGTGCTCGGGGTTAGTACACACATGGCATATATACATACTATATACATGGCACAGAACAATAGTATGTTTAGATGCAATAGGCTGCAGCAGGCATTCCATGTGCATTGTTTTTTTTAAGACAAACTATAACATCTTAGAATAAAAGTAAATGCTTAAGACTTGTAAACTGAGAACCTCTGTGCACACCACATATTTCAAATAATATATAAATGTGTGCATTTTATAATTATATCTAGCAATAAAACCACAAACTTGTAAACACACTATTATAGTCCTGAAAAGACTTGTTACAATACCTGTTAGACACTAGAACGTGTCAGATGATGTACAAGAGGCATTCACAGTTCACCTTGTGTGTATTGGGGGAATGAAATGAAAAGCTGCTGCTGCCAGCTAACACAAGTGATTAAACAGTGCCACCTGCTGACCATTTGCAGTAAAGCTACATGCCGCTTACACTTGCTCCTGTTACACAGATCACGCAACATCAGTTTTTCTTTAAAGACAGAGGAGGAAGCCAAACTCCTAAAACATCAATATATCCCCCAAGGGAGAGATATTTTTCTTACTTTTACTTGCACTTCGGGAATTTTGCAGCCATATCTTTGCTGCCTACCATAAAACAACAAGGCATGTTTTATTCTTGCCGACAGGTCTTAAAGCTACAGTCTCAGGTCAACTTTCTCCAAGCTTAACCACACCGGCCACACAACCTTATTGTCCCTCAACGGCTACGCACAATTATATATAAACGGTGACTTGTAATACTATTTTTCTTATGGCGAACCCACCACAATGAAGTATCTATGGCAACCAAGATTCAAGTTTGTAATTTCAGACCTGTGCTCAGACATAAAGGCAGGGAGATATTCATGTTTCAACAGGTCTCAGAGATATTTAAAAAATGGCCGCACGGCTACACTCCCATCCAGACTCCGTTCAGATGTATTGCTTTTCTGATGAGAAGATTAACGATGGGATCAATAACTACCAATTTAAAGTTTATTTATTAAGAAAAAAAAAAAGGACCTGCATGTTTCTAATACAATCCACAGTGCGCATGAATGTTTTCCGGCTAGTGGCTAGCTTGAACATCTATCCACCCATACCCTCTGACTGTACCTTTGAAGGTCATTTAATACAATATTTTTAATAACTTTGTGTATTAAACAATGTTTGTGTACATTGAGCCATCAAAAAACAAAGGTTTCACTGTCTCACTCACTCAAAAAATAAGATTTTACTCACCGGAAAATCTATTTCTCGTAGTCCGTAGTGGATGCTGGGGACTCCGTAAGGACCATGGGGAATAGACAGGCTCCGCAGGAGACTGGGCACTCTAAGAAAGAATTAGGACTACTGGTGTGCACTGGCTCCTCCCTCTATGCCCCTCCTCCAGACCTCAGTTAAGGAAACTGTGCCTGGAAGAGCTGACATTACAAGGAAAGGATTTTGGAATCCAGGGTAAGACTCATACCAGCCACACCAATCACACCGTATAACTTGTGATAACATACCCAGTTAACAGTATGAAAAACAACAGAGCATCAGACAACCTGATGCAACATAACATAACCCTTATTTAAGCAATAACTATATACAAGTATTGCAGAAGAAGTCCGCACTTGGGACGGGCGACCAGCATCCACTACGGACTACGAGAAATAGATTTACCGGTGAGTAAAATCTTATTTTCTCTAACGTCCTAGTGGATGCTGGGGACTCCGTAAGGACCATGGGGATTATACCAAAGCTCCCAAACGGGCGGGAGAGTGCGGATGACTCTGCAGCACCGAATGGGCAAACACAAGGTCCTCCTCAGCCAGGGTATCAAACTTGTAGAATTTTGCAAAAGTGTTTGAACCCGACCAAGTAGCTGCTCGGCAAAGCTGTAATGCTGAGACCCCTCGGGCAGCCGCCCAAGAAGAGCCCACTTTCCTTGTGGAATGGGCTATTACTGATTTTGGATGCGGCAATCCAGCCGCAGAATGAGCCTGCTGAATCGTGTTACAGATCCAGCGAGCAATAGTTTGCTTTGAAGCAGGAGCATCCAGCTTGTTGGATGCATACAGGATAAACAGCGAGTCAGTTTTCCTGACTCCAGCCGTTCTGGCTACATAAATCTTCAAAGCCCTGATTACATCAAGTAACTTGGAATCCTCCAAGTCACGAGTAGCCGCAGGCACCACAATAGGTTGGTTCAAATGAAAAGATGACACCACCTTCGGCAGAAATTGCGGACGAGTCCGTAATTCTGCCCTGTCCATATGGAAAACCAGATAGGGGCTTTTAAATGACAAAGCCGCCAATTCTGACACACGCCTAGCCGAAGCCAAGGCCAATAGCATGACCACTTTCCACGTGAGATATTTTAGCTCCACGGTCTTAAGTGGCTCAAACCAGTGAGATTTCAGGAAACTCAACACCACGTTAAGATCCCAAGGTGCCACTGGTGGCACAAAAGGGGGCTGAATATGCAGCACTCCCTTTACAAACGTCTGAACCTCAGGAAGTGAAGCCAGTTCCTTTTGAAAGAAAATGGATAGGGCCGAAATCTGGACCTTTATGGATCCTAATTTTAAGCCCATAGTCACTCCTGACTGTAGGAAGTGCAGGAACCGGCCCAGCTGGAATTCCTCTGTAGGGGCCTTCCTGGCCTCACACCAAGCAACATATTTTCGCCATATACGGTGATAATGTTTTGCTCTCACATCCTTCCTAGCCTTTATCAGCGTAGGAATAACTTCATCTGGAATGCCATTTTACGCTAAGATCCGGCGTTCAACCGCCATGCCGTCAAACGCAGCCGCGGTAAGTCTTGGAACAGACAGGGCCCCTGTTGCAACAGATCCTGTCTGAGAGGCAGAGGCCACGGGTCCTCTGTGAGCATTTCTTGCAGTTCCGGGTACCAAATCCTTCTTGGCCAATCCGGAACAATGAGTATTGTTCTCACTCCTCTTTTTCTTACGATTCTCAGCACCTTGGGTATGAGAGGAAGAGGAGGAAACACATAGACCGACTGGAACACCCACGGTGTTACTAGAGCGTCCACAGCTATCGCCTGAGGGTCTCTTGACCTGGCGCAATACCTTTGTAGCTTTTTGTTGAGGCGGGATGCCATCATGTCCACCTGTGGCAGTTCCCATCGATTTGTAATCTGAGTGAAGACTTCCTGATGAAGTCCCCACTCTCCCGGGTGGAGGTCGTGCCTGCTGAGGAAGTCTGCTTCCCAGTTGTCCACTCCCGGAATGAACACTGCTGACAGTGCTTGCACGTGATTCTCCGCCCAACGAAGAATTCTGGTGGCTTCCGCCATCGCCACCCTGCTTCTTGTGCCGCCCTGGCGGTTTACATGAGCCACTGCGGTGATGTTGTCTGACTGAATCAGCACCTGTTGGTTGCGAAGCAGAGGCTCCGCTTGACTCAGGGCGTTGTATATGGCCCTTAGTTCCAGGATATTTATATGCAGACAAGTCTCCTGACTTGACCACAGCCCTTGGAAGTTTCTTCCCTGAGTGACTGCCCCCCATCCTCGGAGGCTTGCATCCGTGGTCACCAGGACCCAGTCCTGTATGCCGAACCTGCGGCCCTCGAGAAGGTGAGCACTCTGCAGCCACCACAGAAGAGACACCCTGGCCCTGGGGGATAGGGTGAGCAGCCGATGCATTTGAAGATGCGATCCGGACCACTTGTCCAACAGATCCCATTGAAAGGTCCTCGCATGGAACCTGCCGAAGGGAATGGCCTCGTATGATGCCACCATCTTTCCCAGGACTCGCGTGCAGTGATGCCCCGACACCTGTTTTGGTTTTAAGAGGTCTCTGACCAGAGTCACGAGCTCCTGAGCCTTCTCCGCCGGGAGAAACACCTTCTTCTGGTCCGTGTCCAGAATCATGCCCAGGAAGGGCAGACGTGTCGTAGGAATCAGCTGCGACTTTGGAATATTCAGAATCCAGCCGTGCTGTTGCAACACTTCCTGAGAGTGTGCTACGCTGACCAGCAACTGCTCCCTGGACCTCGCCTTTATGAGGAGATCGTCCAAGTACGGGATAATTGTGACTCCTTGCTTTCGTAGGAGCACCATCAATTCCGCCATTACCTTGGTAAATATTCTCGGAGCCGTGGACAGACCAAACGGCAACGTCTGGAATTGGTAATTCCAGTCCTGTACCACAAATCTGAGGTACTCCTGATGAGGTGGATAAATGGGGACATGCAGGTAAGCATCCTTTATGTCCAGAGACACCATAAAATCCCCCTCTTCCAGGCTTGCAATGACCGCTCGGAGCGATTCCATCTTGAACTTGAACCTTTTCAGGTAAATGTTCAGGGATTTTAAATTCAATATGGGTCTGACCGAACCGTCCGGTTTCGGTACCACAAACATTGTGGAATAGTAACCCCTTCCCTGTTGAAGGAGGGGAACCTTTACCACCACCTGCTGGAGATATAATTTGTGAATTGCCGCTAACACTACTTCCCTTTCTATGGGGGAAGCTGGCAGGGCCGATTTGAGGTAACGGTGAGGGGGCATCACTTCGAATTCCAGCTTGTATCCCTGAGACACAATCTGTATAGCCCAGGGATCCACCTGTAAGCGAACCCACTGGTGGCTGAAATGACGGAGACGCGCCCCCACCGCTCCTGGCTCCACCCGTGGAGCCCCAGCGCCATGCGGTGGATTTAGTGGAAGCCGGGGAGGACTTCTGTTCCTGGAACTAGCTGTATTGTGCAGCTTCTTTCCTCTACCCCTGCCTCTGGCAAGAAAGGACGCACCTCTAACTTTCTTGCTTCTTTGTGATCGAAAGGACTGCATTTGGTAATACGGTGCTTTCTTAGGTTGTGAGGGAATATATGGCAAAAAACTTGGACCTCCCAGCTGTAGCTGTGGAAACTAGGTCCGAGAGACCGTCCCCAAACAATTCCTTACCCGTATAAGGTAAAACCTCCATGTGCTTTTTTGAGTCTGCATCACCTGTCCATTGCCGAGTCCACAGGACCCTTCTGGCAGAAACGGACATTGCATTTATTCTAGAGCCCAGTAGCCAAATGTCTCTCTGGGCATCCCTCATATATAGGACAGCGTCTTTTATATGCCCCAGGGTCAGTAAAATAGTATCCTTGTCCAAGGTATCCAGTTCCTCAGACAGAGTATCAGTCCATGCTGCTACAGCACTACACATCCAGGCCGACGCAATTGCCGGCCTCAGTAGAGTACCTGAATGTGTATACACAGACTTCAGGATACCTTCCTGCTTCCTATCCGCAGGATCCTTTAGGGAGGCCGTAACCTGTGACGGCAGGGCCACCTTCTTAGATAAGCGTGTCAAAGCTTTGTCTACCCTAGGGGAGGATTCCCAGCGTAACCTGTCCGTTGGCGGGAAAGGATACGCCATAAGTAACCTTTTGGAAACCAGCACTTTCCTATCAGGAGAATCCCACGCTTTTTCACATAACTCATTTAACTCATGTGAAGGGGGAAAAGTCACCTCTTGCTTTTTCTCCCCAAAACATATAAACCCTCTTGTCAGGGACAGGGTTTTCCTCCGATATGTGCAATACATCCTTCATTGCTATAATCATGTAGTGGATGGCTTTAGCCATTTTAGGCTGCAATTTTGCATCATCGCCATCGACACTGGAATCAGAATCCGTGTCGATATCTGTGTCAACAATTTGGGATAGTGGGCGCTTCTGAGACCCTGACGGCCTCTGCGCTGTAGGAGCAGGCATGGGTTGAGACCCCGACTGTCCCAAGGCTTCAGCTTTATCCAACCTTTTATGCAAGGAGTTTACATTATCATTTAACACCTTCCACATATCCATCCAATCAGGTGTCGGCGCAGTCGGCGGAGACACCTCATTCATCTGCACCTGCTCTGCTTCCACATAGCCTTCCTCGTCAAACATGTCGACACAATCGTACCGACACACCACACACACAGGGGATGCTCTATTTGAGGACAGAACCCCCACAAGGCCTTTTGGAGAGACAGAGAGAGAGTATGCCAGCACACACCCCAGCGCTATATAACCCAGGAATTACACAGTAACTTAGTGTTTACCCAGTAGCTGCTGTATTTGTGATTATTGCGCTAAATTTATGTGCCCCCCCTCTCTTTTTACCCTCTTTCTACCGTGAGTCTGCAGGGGAGAGCCTGGGGAGCTTCCTCTCAGCGGAGCTGTGGAGAGAAAATTGCGCTGGTGAGTGCTGAGGAAGAAGCCCCACCCCCTCAGCGGCGGGCTTCTGTCCCGCGATTTTGTGTAAAAATAATGGCGGGGCCTCATGCATATATAAGGTGCCCAGCTGTATATATGCCCTATTTTGCCAGGAGGTACTCAATTGCTGCCCAGGGCGCCCCCCCCTGCGCCCTGCACCCTACAGTGACCGGAGTGTGTGGGTGTAATGTGGGAGCAATGGCGCACAGCTGCAGTGCTGTGCTCTACCTCATATGAAGACAGGAGTCTTCTGCCGCCGATTTTGACGTCTTCTTGCTTCACCCGCCGGCTTCTGTCTTCTGGCTCTGCGAGGGGGACGGCGGCGCGGCTCCGGGAACGGACGACCAAGGTTAAGTTCCTGTGTTCGATCCCTATGGAGCTAATGGTGTCCAGTAGCCTAAGAAGCGCAACCTAGCCGCAGTTAGTAGGTTTGCTTCTCTCCCCTCAGTCCCACGTAGCAGAGAGTCTGTTGCCAGCAGAAGCTCTCTGAAAATAAAAACCTAACTAAAATACTTTCTTATTACCAAGCTCAGGAGAGCTCACTAAAATGCACCCAGCTCCGTCCGGGCACAGATTCTAACTGAGGTCTGGAGGAGGGGCATAGAGGGAGGAGCCAGTGCACACCAGTAGTCCTAATTCTTTCGTAGAGTGCCCAGTCTCCTGCGGAGCCCGTCTATTCCCCATGGTCCTTACGGAGTCCCCAGCATCCACTAGGACGTTAGAGAAAAGTCCGTATTTCGGAATATTTGGATATGGGATACTCAACCTGTACCATGTTTTATGGTCTGTACCGGCCATGAAGGGCTTTGTACCGGGTTTCATCATCTCCCCTTCCTACTGATTTTTATGATAGCAAGTGGGGCCACCCCCTTTACCCATGGCCACGCCCTCTTTCCTAATTTGAACCGGTTTTCTGCTCAGCCATGTTGGAGGGTATGTCCATCTATGGGATTCATTTGCGATCCACCGCACAATCTGTGGCACATTTTGTTATAGCCACCTAGACTGGAGAAGTCAGCCAATCTGATAACAGGGTGAAGCAAAAAAAAAATCCCAGATTTTTAGGGTTAACAAAAAGGCATGGTATATGCTATTCAGAATTTTAGTACATAATTATTATTAAATTTCCTATAAAAAAAAAAAAGCAAAAATAAGAATTTACTTACCGATAATTCTATTTCTCGGAGTCCGTAGTGGATGCTGGGGTTCCTGAAAGGACCATGGGGAATAGCGGCTCCGCAGGAGACAGGGCACAAAAGTAAAGCTTTTACAGGTCAGGTGGTGTGTACTGGCTCCTCCCCCTATGACCCTCCTCCAGACTCCAGTTAGGTACTGTGCCCGGACGAGCGTACACAATAAGGGAGGATTTTGAATCCCGGGTAAGACTCATACCAGCCACACCAATCACACCGTACAACTTGTGATCTAAACCCAGTTAACAGTATGATAACAGAGGAGCCTCTGAAAGATGGCTTCCTAAACAATAACCCGAATTAGTTAACAATAACTATGTACAAGTATTGCAGATAATCCGCACTTGGGATGGGCGCCCAGCATCCACTACGGACTCCGAGAAATAGAATTATCGGTAAGTAAATTCTTATTTTCTCTATCGTCCTAAGTGGATGCTGGGGTTCCTGAAAGGACCATGGGGATTATACCAAAGCTCCCAAACGGGCGGGAGAGTGCGGATGACTCTGCAGCACCGAATGAGAGAACTCCAGGTCCTCCTTTGCCAGGGTATCAAATTTGTAAAAATTTACAAACGTGTTCTCCCCTGACCACGTAGCTGCTCGGCAGAGTTGTAATGCCGAGACCCCTCGGGCAGCCGCCCAAGATGAGCCCACCTTCCTTGCGGAATGGGCCTTAACAGATTTAGGCTGTGGCAGGCCTGCCACAGAATGTACAAGTTGAATTTTGTTACAAATCCAACGAGCAATCGACTGCTTAGAAGCAGGTGCACCCAACTTGTTGGGTGCATACAGTATAAACAGCGAGTCAGATTTTCTGACTCCAGCCGTCCTTTAAATGTATATTTTTAAGGCTCTGACAACGTCCAACAACTTGGAGTCCTTCAAGTCGTCTGTAGCCGCAGGCACTACAATAGGCTGGTTCAGGTGAAACGCTGATACCACCTTAGGGAGAAAATGCGGACGCGTCCGCAGCTCTGTCCTATGTCGAATGGAAAATTAAATAAGGGCTTTTATAAGACAAAGCCGCCAGTTCAGATACTCTCCCGGCCGAAGCCAGGGCCAGTAACATAGTCACTTTCCATGTGAGATATTTCAAATCCACATTCTTTAGTGGTTCAAACCAATTGGATTTGAGGAAATCTAAAACTACATTTAGATCCCACGGTGCCACCTTAGGCACCACAGGAGGCTGTATATGCAGTACTCCTTTGATAAAAATCTGGACCTCAGGGACTGAGGCCAATTCTTTTTGGAAGAATATTGATAGGGCCGAAATTTGAACCTTAATAGATCCCAATTTGAGACCCATAGACAATCCTGATTGCAGGAAATGTAGGAAAACGACCCAGTTGAAATTCCTCCATCGGAGCACTCCGGTGCTCGCACCACGCAACATATTTTCGCCAAATACGGCGATAATGCTTCGCGGTGACTTCCTTCCTTGCCTTTATCAAGGTAGGAATGACTTCTTCTGGAATGCCTTTTCCTTTTAGGATCTGGCATTCAAACGCCATGCCGTCAAACGCAGCCGCGGTAAGTCTTGAAAAAGACAAGGACCCTGCTGAAGCAGGTCCCTTCTCAGAAGTAGAGGCCACGGATCGTCCGTGACCATCTCTTGAAGTTCCGGGTACCAAGTCCTTCTTGGCCAATCCGGAGCCACTAGTCTTACTCCTCTTTGCCGTATAATCCTCAAAACCTTTGGTATGAGAGGCAGAGGAGGAAACACCTATACCGACTGGTACACCCAATGTGTTACCAGCGCGTCCACAGCTATTGCCTGCGGATCTCTTGACCTGGCGCAATACCTGTCCAGTGTCTTGTTGAGGCGAGACGCCATCATGTCCACCATTGGTTTTACCCAACGGTTGAATAGCATGTGGAAAACTTCTGGATGAAGTCCCCACTCTCCCGGGTGAAGGTCGTGTCTGCTAAAGAAGTCTGCTTCCCAGTTGTCCACGCCCGGGATGAATACTGCTGACAGTGCTATCACGTGATTCTCCGCCCAGCGAAGGATCCTGGCAGCTTCTGCCATTGCCCTCCTGCTTCTTGTGCCGCCCTGTCTGTTTACATGGGCGACTGCCGTGATGTTGTCCGACTGGATCAACACCGGTCTTCCTTGAAGCAGAGGTTTCGCCTGGCTTAGAGCATTGTAGATTGCTCTTAGTTCCAGAATGCTTATGTGAAGAGACGTTTTCAGGCTCGACCACACTCCCTGGAAATTTCTTCCCTGTGTGACTGCTCCCCAGCCTCTCAGGCTGGCATCCGTGGTCACCAGGATCCAATCCTGCATGCCGAATCTGCGGCCCTCCAATAGATGAGCCTCCTGCAACCACCACAGAAGGGATACCCTTGTCCTCGGCGACAGGGTTATCCGCAGGTGCATCTGAAGATGCGACCCTGACCATTTGTCCAACAGATCCCTTTGCATGGAATCTGCCGAAAGGGATTGCTTCGTAAGAAGCTACCATTTTTTCCCAGGACTCTTGTGCATTGATGTACAGACACCTTTCCTGGATTTAGGAGGTTCCTGACCAGGTCAGATAACTCCTTGGCTTTTTCTTCGGGAAGAAAAACCTTTTTCTGAACTGTGTCCAGAATCATCCCCAGGAACAGCAGACGAGTTGTCGGCAATAATTGGGATTTTGGAATATTCAGAATCCATCCGTGCTGCTTTAGCACCTCTTGAGATAGTGCTAAACCCATCTCTAGCTGTTCTCTGGACCTTGCCCTTATTAGGAGATCGTCCAAGTATGGGATAATTAATACGCCTTTTCTTCGAAGAAGAAATATTATCTCGGCCATTACCTTTGTAAAGACCCGAGATGCCGTGGACAAACCAAACGGCAGCGTCTGAAACTGATAGTGACAGTTTTGTACAACGAACCTGAGGTACCCCTGGTGTGAGGGGTAATTGGAACGTGGAGATACGCATCCTTGATGTCCAAGGATACCATAAAGTCCCCTTCTTCCAGGTTCGCTATCACTGCTCTGAGTGACTCCATCTTGAACTTCTTTATGTACAGGTTCAAGGACTTCAGATTTAGAATAGGCCTTACCGAGCCATCCGGCTTCGGTACCACAAAAAGAGTGGAATAATACCCCTTCCCTTGTTGTAGAAGAGGTACCTTGACTATCACCTGCTGAGAATACAGCTTGTGAATGGCTTCCAAAACCGTCTCCCTTTCTGAGGGGGACGTTGGTAAAGCAGACTTCAGGAAACGGCGAGGTGGCTCTGTCTCTAATTTCAACCTGTACCCCTGAGATATTATCTGCAGGATCCAGGGATTTACCTGCGAGTGAGCCCACTGCGCGCTGTAATTCTTGAGACGACCGCCTACCGCCCCCGAGTCCGCTTGCGAAGCCCCAGCGTCATGCTGAGGCTTTTGTAGAAGCCGGGGAGGGCTTCTGTTCCTGGGAAGGAGCTGCCTGTTGCTGTCTCTTCCCTCGTCCTCTGCCTCGTGGCAGATATGAATAGCCCTTTGCTCTCTTATTTTTAAAGGAACGAAAGGGCTGCGGTTGAAAGGTCGGTGCCTTTTTCTGTTGGGGAGTGACTTGAGGTAGAAAGGTGGATTTCCCGGCCGTAGCCGTGGTCCGATAGACCGACCCCAAATAACTACTCTACGCATCGCCTGTCCACTGTCGTGTCCATAAAGCTCTTCTGGCCGAAATGGACATAGCACTTACCCGTGATGCCAGTGTGCAGATATCTCTCTGTGCATCACGCATATAAAGAAATGCATCCTTTATTTGTTCTAACGACAGTAAAATATTGTCCCTGTCCAGGGTATCAATATTTTCGATCAGGGACTCTGACCAAACTACCCCAGCACTGCACATCCAGGCAGTCGCAATATCTGGTCGTAGTATAACACCTGCATGTGTGTATATACCTTTTTGGATATTTTCCATCCTCCTATCTGATGGATCTTTAAGTGCGGCCGTCTCAGGAGAGGGTAACGCCACTTGTTTTGATAAGCGTGTTAGCGCTTTGTCCACCCTAGGAGGTGTTTCCCAGCGCTCCCTAACCTCTGGCGGGAAAGGGTATAAAGCCAATAACTTCTTTGAAATTAGCAGTTTTTTTTTTTTTATCGGGGCACCCCACGCTTCATCACACACGTCATTTAATTCTTCTGATTCGGTAAAAACTACTGGTAGTTTTTTCACACCCCACATAATACCCTGTTTAGTGGTACCTGTAGTATCAGCTAAAAGCAACATCTCCTTTATTGCCAAAATCATATAACGTGTGGCCCTACTGGAAAATACGGTTAATTCGTCACCTTCACCACCGGAATCAGTGCCTGTGTCTGGGTCTGTGTCGACCGACTGAGGCAAGGGGCGTTTTACAGCCCCTGACGGTATTTGAGGCGCCTGGACAGGCACTAATTGAGTGTCCGGCCGCCTCATGTCGGCAAACGACTGCTTAAGCGAGTTGACGCTATCCCGTAATTCCACAAATAAAGGCATCCATTCTGGTGTCGACCCCCTAGGAGGTGACATCCTCATATTTGGCAATTGCGCCGCCTCCACACCAATAACGTCCTCATACATGTCGACACACACGTACCGACACACAGCAGACACACAGGGAATGCTCTATACGAAGACAGGACCCACTAGCCCTTTGGGGAGACAGAGGGAGAGTCTGCCAGCACACACCAAAAAGCGCTATATATGACAGGGATAGCCTTATGATTAAGTGCTCCCTTATAGCTGCTTTTATATTAATATATTGCCATTTATTTTGCCCCCCCTCTCTGTTATACCCTGTTTCTGTAGTGCAGTGCAGGGGAGAGACCTGGAAGCCTTCCTGACCAGCGGAGCTGTGACAGAAAATGGCGCCGTGTGCTGAGGAGATAGGCCCCGCCCCTTTTTCGGCGGGCTCGTCTCCCGCTATTTAGTACATTTAGGCAGGGGTAAATATCTCCATATAGCCTCTGGGGCTATATGTGAGGTATTTTTAGCCTTTTTAAAGGTTTTCATTTGCCTCCCAGGGCGCCCCCCCCCAGCGCCCTGCACCCTCAGTGACTGCCGTGTGAAGTGTGCTGAGAGGAAAATGGCGCACAGCTGCAGTGCTGTGCGCTACCTTAAGAAGACTGCAGGAGTCTTCAGCCGCCGATTCTGGACCTCTTCTTGCTTCAGCATCTGTGAGGGGGCCGGCGGCGTGGCTCCGGTGACCATCCAGGCTGTACCTGTGATCGTCCCTCTGGAGCTTCATGTCCAGTAGCCAAGAAGCCAATCCATCCTGCACGCAGGTGAGTTCACTTCTTCTCCCCTCTGTCCCTCGTTGCAGTGATCCTGTTGCCAGCAGGAATCACTGTAAAATAAAAAACCTAAGCTAAACTCTCTAAGCAGCTCTTTATGAGAGCCACCTAGAATTGCACCCTTCTCGTCCGGGCACAAAAATCTAACTGGAGTCTGGAGGAGGGTCATAGGGGGAGGAGCCAGTACACACCACCTGACCTGTAAAAGCTTTACTTTTGTGCCCTGTCTCCTGCGGAGCCGCTATTCCCCATGGTCCTTTCAGGAACCCCAGCATCCACTTAGGACGATAGAGAAATAAGAAAAACAGTGACCTACAGTTAAACACAATATAGGACAAGTACAGGGTATATAAACATTCCTGCAACAGCAGGCAACTCTGAAATAAGTATCATAGTGACAGAAAACTGCAGGATTTGGTGCCTTTGAAAAGGGTATGGAGTAGAAGATGGTTTGAGTAGGAGTAGGAAAGGGACGAGTGGTTGAGGGCCCTGCTTTGTGAGTGCTTACATTGTAAATGAGAGAGGAAGACAGACAGGGGCGACACAGATGGGGTAGACAGGCTGCCAAGTAATGATAATATTATATTCAGAATTTAAAAGTGCATAGACTATAGTTTTGCAATTGGTTTTGAATATATCATCATTAGTTGGCAGCCTTCATTAATGGTTCTTGGTGGATGTAGACCTCAGCTGTCAGATGGCCCCATTGGCTGTATAGAGGCCTTTCATGAAGCTGATGAGAATCGTTTTCCCCTCAGTACCGAAAATTCTGCTAGGTAACGCAGTCAGACAAGTGAAAGTGAGCTGAAACTGCAGCGATATCGCCGGAAATGACCCTCCGGGTGATGCGAAACTTCAGAAAGACTACAAATGCTCGGTCAGCGACTACAGCCACCACTGCTGGACACATTATACAGACTGAAATATTCTCTGACATTTCCCGACATGCAGCATAAATTGCATCTGTAATGAAATATCTGGGTGAGTGAGAAAAGAGATAAACCTTAGACTGGATATTTAGGAACGTGACATTTATCTACCTGGGAAGGAAAGGGAAAAGGAGTCTGGTTTTAAGGAATTGGTTTGATGAATTTAAAAATGTACATAATAAGCTGTATAGAGGATAGACACTGGTCACTTACAGGAGGGCTTTCTTCATTGTCCGAGACCATATGTGTCTTTCTGTTATTCTTCAATGCATGGTAGACGTAAATCATCAATTCTTCTTTGGGATTCTAAAATAAATTAGAAAATATATATATTGAATTCACCGGGCACTACACTCCATAGAGACACTATAACACCCTCTGCTGGTGTAGCAACTTGTCTGCAAACTATTTGGGAGTGTAAAAGGGGGATTGCGAGTGGTCCGATCTCTCCTTTCCTGCTCCCTACCATGGCAGCGACCCAGTTTGCCCCTACAGAGAACTGCTTGTAAGCCAAGGCAGCCATATGAAGCATGCAGCCCACCTCACAGTCCACCCAGTGCCATAGCAGGTGAAGCCAGCCCTAAATTCGCCATGGCTGGGCACAGCTGCCATATGCTAACTATACTCAGAGGCACAGCTAGCGGCCACGCTTTCAACACAGAGGGCACAGCTCTTCCTGCACTCGCTGCACCCCTCTGACCATACCGCTCCTCCTCCACCTGGTGCGCTGCTCCCGAGCACCTTTCCTTTTCCGACTGCTATCATAGTATAGCTGGAGGAGAAGGATTTCAACAAATTTGGCTTCCATCCACATGAGTTACAGATATCAAGTTACCCGAGATGTGCCGGTCACAGTTTTATTGTGTGTAAGTGCATTGACGTAGGATTGTCACTTATTGGCCTGTTTGGTTCGATTGCATTCATCCTATCATCTTTTCAGTTTTATGAACTATATTACACTATGGTGGTTTTTGACCCTATTTTTCCATTCAATGTAATGGTGCGAGAGCCGTAGCGAGGAAGATTGTGGTTGTGCCTTCAGGCCATCAAGCCGAACGGCCCCAGCGGCAGAACAGCATCGTGAACACCTCGGGGTGAAGGGGATACTCTCCTGCCTGCATGTCTTGCCTGCTGAGGAAGTCTGCCTCCCAGTTCTGGACTCCCGGAACGTATACCACCTCTGGGGCCGGAAGGAAGTGTACTACCCAACGGAATATGCGGCAAAGTTTCTGAAATACTGATGGAAAAGAACGGAGTTGGAGGGCATTCCCGAAAGGTTAGGGAATACCAGGGTAGAGGGGACATTATACCGCAGGCATATCGGCTGGTTTGGGGGGATGGCAGCAACCTGACCAGTTCTGTCAAACTTTTGGTGGAAATGCCCCGAGATCTGGAGGAAGGCTGATCTCTAAGCCTTTCCCTGTGCAATGATTTTATCCAGTTCTGGTCCAAAAAGAGCGGCTCCAGAACTTTTTGGGACTCGCTGTCCGTCTGCCAGGTGCAAAGCCAAAGTGCCAGCCTGGCTGCCACAGACGAAGCAGATACCTTGGAAAGGACGCCAGAGTCAATAGCAGCCTCACTCAAGTAAGCGCCAGCATCCCAGATGTGGTCAACAACGGATAGGCCATCCCCCAAGAAGTCAGACCATTAATGTAATGTAGGTCCTTGGCTGCACAGGCAGATGATAAGGCTTGGCACAAGGCCTCCCCTGCATTGGAAAAGATTGTCTTAAGGAAATTATCCAACTTCCTGTCAGTAGGTTCCTTGAGGGAAGCCACATTTGGAATGGGAAGTGTGGTTGATTTAACCAAGCGCACATTGTCCACCTGAGTGAGATGAAAAAAGGACAAGACACCGCTTAGACACCAGAAATTTCTTGTTTGGATGAAACCAGGCCTCCGCTGGGAGACTTTCCAGCTGTGGAGAGGGATGAAACACAGTCAGCTCTTTCTTCTTTCGTTTGAACAGGAGCGCCTCAGAGGCAGGGGAGGCATCTGAATCCTTAATGTGTAAAGCCAAGCAAACTGCCTTGCATCCACGTCGACCTGTGTTAAGCAATCATCTGGAGACGAGGCAGAGTCCATCTCCAATGTCTGTGACAATCCATCCTCTAGAAAGGAAAGGTGTAGAGCTAACCCCCCTGGAGGACCTGGGCTTGGAGGAAGGTTCTAGCTTGTGCTGCAGAGAGCTAGAGACTAGAACCAGACCTTGGACAGATTGCTACAAACCTTGAACCCAGACTGGTTCAGAAAGAAGAGGCTGAGAGTCACGTGAGTGGTTGGGCAGTGGTCGGCTGATGTTCCCAGTAGCCGCTGCCAATTGCCAATGGCAGAGGGGACTGGGATGCTGTCAACTGATATGAGCATGTTCCCTTGGAAGACATAGGGCCTAATTCAGACTGGATCGTTTGCCAACGCAGGGCGCGGTCCAAACAACGCAGGCGGTTCCAAACCGTTGCGCGGTGGGCCGCGGCGGCTGCGTGACGTCACACACAGCAACTGGTACGCGGCGAGTAGCAGGAGCTGCGCTGGCAGAGAGCTATTCAACAGGTGCAAAAGCGCGGGGGCCTTTCAAAGCCAGACATGCTGGGTGTCCCCCCGCATGTCTGAGTAAACGATCGTGGATGTGCTAAATTTAGCACATCTGTGATCAGATCTGAATTAACCCCATAGTTCCACTGTGAGGCCCCAAGCACAGTGCAGTGACTAACCAACAAACTAGAAGGCACAGAATAAGAAAAAATACCGAACACCTAAACTGCAGAAATTGACTCCGAATGCAGCACAGTACAAGTTCAGCTATCTATACATATAGTAATATATAAACAGGCTGAGTATGCACTAAGAAAAGTAATAAACAGCTTAACAGCTAGATTGCACAAGATCTAAGGGCCTAATTCATCATGGATCGTTATTCTGAGAAATTGCAGTTGTCTGCGGGTAGAAAGGCTCCGCCCCGACAGGAAGAAAAAACATCCCCTGTAAGTTTGTGAATTCATCACAGATCGCTATCCATTCGCACATGCATACGCAATTCCGGAACATTGAAGAGTTTTTTGCCATCTGAGTAAATGTGAGTAGGTCTGAGGCTACAACTAGTCTGTGACTGAGACAGCCTGGAAGTGGTCTGTGCTGAACCCGCCCAGAAACGCCAGCTTCCTGTCAGTCAAACAGCGGCCGCATTGCGATTACGATCAGTACACATTTTCTGTCGGCACATGCGCAGTCGTTCGATAATTGCTCAATTTGCAAATTCTCTGAATAGCGATCCATGCAATTAGCAATTAGGCAATGCAGTAAAGAACTTTGGGCCTAATTCAGCATGGATCGCATTTGTAAGCTTTGCACATTCGATCCACAGTAATGCAAATGCATTAGGAGATGTTAAACACCTCCTTGCTGCATTTGCAATCCCAGCGATGCGACCGCGTCACAGCCTGGGATCAACATCATGTCCGTTGCAACGTTCTTCGCAGACTGCCAGCTGAGTAAGCCGCAGGTTACGCAGGGTGGCTTGTGAGGCCACCGGAAAACGGTGGCGACAGGCCAGCCTCCCCCGTCCCTCCCCCCAATACTGTGATGCGATGCGATCGCAGGATCCATTCTGCACATGCACAGTTTCCCGATAACTGGGAACCTGCACTGAGGATTGAAGGAGAGATCTAACCTGAATAACCCCCATGACAGTAAGACTAGCAACAGCAAGCACACAAACACTTCCAAGTACCCAGAAATAGAGAAAAAAAGACACAAAAATCCCAGCAACGAGCACAGATAGGCGAGGAAGGGGATGAGACACAACCTGGCGCCACAATAGTGAGGTATAGGGGAGGCAGGAGATCCTCTCTCCAAGCAGGCAAGCAGTGCTGTGAAGCAATATGGTTGCTCAGTGACTGGGAGTTGGCAGAGATAGGAGCCTTTGGCGGGTAGCCTAGGACAGGGTACCGCCAAAAGAGTGGGAGGGGCCAGGGACATGCCGTACTGGGGTGGCTCCCCGTTGCAATTCGTGTCCCTGGTAGTTTAGTGGTCGCACAGAGTGAACTGAGCGCCAGTCCAGATCCGCCGGCCCTGTCAGCTGCTACAGACTCCGGCCGCAGCTGCTCCTAGTGCCCATCTGTAGGAGATGGATGGTGACAATGACCTGTTCACAAGTGCGTCGGCCGTCAGAACAGTGTGATGAAGCTGCCAGCGGGAGCATGTACAATGAAGGAAAAGTAAAAAGTTAAAAGCAGGCTGCTTCAGGCAGCACCAAAACAATGCGCTTGGCTCCTGAGGCACCAAAGAAAAAACTGGGTTCCCTGGGCTGGGGGCAGGGTATAGTGGACGAGGAGCCTGTGTTGTCTCCAAGTTAACTCTTTGGTGCTGGCTCCTGAGCTCAACTCTATAAGCCATGCTCCAGTGTCCCCCACTGATGATAGAAAAATAGAAATACCATAAACTTGGAGATTAGGACTGCCATTTTAGCCATAACTAATGCCTTTTACCCACTGTGAACACAATTACAAAGCATGCAAACCAATGTAAAAAAAAAAAAATTAAACACAAATCTGTGTTGCCTTTGTTCAGGATGAATTTGCAAACGATTGTCATATATGGAATGCATGTACAGTAGAAAGGCATTTATAATAGGATTTTAATACCTCCCGGTAAATCCTTTTCTCTTAGTCCGTAGAGGATGCTGGGGACTCCATAAGGACCATGGGGTATAGACGGGATCCGCAGGAGACATGGGCACACTATAAGACTTTGAATGGGTGTGAACTGGCTCCTCCCTCTATGCCCCTCCTCCAGACCTCAGTTAGAAAACGGTGTCCAGGGAGACGGACATTTAGAGGAAAGAATTTATTGTTTAAACACGGTGAGTGTCATACCAGCTCACACCATGAACATACCGCAAAACGTTGTATTCAATAGAACACCAGCCAACGGCATGTAAAAATACACAGCCACATGCTGAGAGAATATGTAACACAACCTGTGTGTCAACACAACCAATAATAAGACACCGCATGCCATGGCATGAACAACGTCAGCAACAGCCTGACAGAAAGACACACTACCAGAGTGTAACCATAACCAATTACTGCAGACACAGTACGCACTGGAATGGGCGCCCAGCATCCTCTACGGACTAAGAGAAAAGGATTTACCGGTAGGTATTAAAATCCTATTTTCTCCTACATCCTAGAGGATGCTGGGGACTCCATAAGGACCATGGGGTTTATACCAAAGCTCCAGACCAGGCGGGAGAGTGCGGACGACTCTGCAGCACCGATTGAGCAAACAAAAGGTCCCCATCAGCCAGGGTATCAAACGTGTAGAGCATAGCAAAAGTGTTTGAACCCGACCAAATAGCCGATCGGCAAAGATGGACCGCCGAGACCCCTCGGCATCCGCCCAAGAAGAGCCCACCTTCCTAGTAGAATAGGTCTCCACCGACTTTTGGTAACGACAAGCCAGTCGTAGAACGAGCACTCCGAATCGTATCACAGATCCAGTGTGTAACAGACTGCATAGATGCAGGCGCCCCAATCATGCTGGGAGCATACCAGACAAAAAGAGCCTCCGTTTCCCCAATCTGAGCGAAATTGGCGACCTAAATATTCAAAGCCCTGACTACAATCGAGAGACTTTGAATCAGCTAATGCCTAAGTAACCACCGGCATCAAAATATGCGGATTTCTGCGAAACCCAGAAAGCATATTTGGCAGAACTATTATCCGAGTTCTCAATTCCTCTCTGTCCACACGGAAGATCAAACAGGGCTCTTGTGAGTCAAAGCCGCTACTTCGGACACCCGCCTTGCGAACGCCAAAGCCAATAGCATGACCACTTTTCAAAAGAGAAATTTTTTAACACAACCCTCCACAAAGGTTCCAAACAGTGTGAGACAAGAAAACGCAACACCACTTCAAGGTCCCACGGTGCCAACGGGGCACAAATGGAGGTTGGATGTGCAGTACTCCTTTCACGAAGGTCCGAACATCCGGAAAGGTTGCCAATTATTTCTTGAAAGAAACTTTATAAGGCCAAAACTGCACTTAAATGGAGCTTAACTTTAGGCCAGCACCCACACCTGCTTGCAAGAATGGAGAAGAACGACCCAGCTGAAAATCTTCCGTAGAAGCCTTCTTGGATTCACACCAACACACATATTGTCTCCAAACACGGTGGTAAGGCTTTGCCGTTACTTCTTTTCTAGCCAGAAGAAGTGTGGAAATTACTTCACTGGGAATACCCTTTCTGGCTAGGATATGGCGTACAACCGCCACGCCGTCAAACGCAGTCGCGGTAAGCCTTGATACACGCCCGGATCTTGCTGTAACAGTTCCTCACGTAGCGGAAGAGGCCAGGGATCTTCTATGAGTAAATCTTGAGGAACTGGATACCAAGCCCTCCTTGGTCAGACCGGAACAATGAGGATCGCCTGAACCTTTGTTCTTCTTACGTTTATCACCTTCCGAAGAGTGAAAAACGGAGGGGACACATAGACCGACTGAAAGCACCCAAGGTGTCCCGAGGACGTCCACTGCTATAGCTTGAGTGTCCCCTGACCCGGAACAATATCCCTGTGATCTCTCGTTAAGGCGAGACGCCAACATGTCCACTTGAGGAACTCCTCAAAGACTTGTCACTTCAGTGAGAACTTCTCGATGACTGTATTTCTCCCGTATGGAGATCGCGTCTGTAGATGAATCTATTTCTCCGTCATTCACATCCGGACCGAAGACTGCTAATATAGCGTTTACCAGTCCTTTCACCCAGCGGAAACCTTTTTCGGCTTCTGTCAGTACCGCTTTGCTCCTTGTTCCGCCCTAGCGGCTTACTTACACCACTGCTGTCAAGTCGTCCGACAGAATTAACACGGGCAGATCTCGAAGCATATGTTCATTGAAATTAGCTCTTAATTCAAGAAAGCTTACTGCAGACAAGCTTCGCAGCTTGACCTTTTCCTCTGGAAATACTTCCCTTGCACGGACTGCTCCCCAGTCTCGGAAATCTGCATGCCTGGACACCAGGATCCCAAGCGCCACTTGGTTTTCTTTGGTACACCAGGATCCCATCCTGTATTCCGAACCTTCGTCCCTCTAGGAGGTGAGAACTGAGCAGACACCACAGGAGCAATATCCTGGCCATTAGGATTATATTCCTGTGCATGTGCAGGCGAGACCCGGACCACATATCCAACTGGCCCCGTGAAAACCACTCTGGCACTTGACCAGATCACCGGAAAAAAACCTCTTAGGCCGCACCCATCTTCTTCATCAACGGAACATATTGATGGATTGTCACTGCAAATCTGAGCCGACTCCGGATCCTCAGACCTCTTTCCACAGAAACACACAGAACTTTAACCGTTCAGTATCTACTCTGATGCCCACCACCGACGTCTGCGTCGTTGGGAATAACAGCCATTCCCTGTGTTGAAGAACAGTCAGAGAGAAAACAACGATTTGCACCACTCGTGTCTTGACCGCGCCTTAATCAAGAGAGTGTCCCAGTACAGAATAACAATGGCTCTTACTGTTGAAAGAATACCATCCTACTGCCATCACTCCGGTGAAATGACAAAGACAATCCTGGATATCCACCCAGGTAAGCTGAATGCGGAGAACAACGCATTTAAACCCCTCAGTTTTTTTTTTTGTGTTTTTTTTTTTAAACAGGGACAGCAGGACAATGCCCTGAACCTGACGCAATTCTGTATGGCGTCGCGTACTACCTCCCCTTCCAGAGGGGAAACGGCAAAATCTATTTGAAAAATCAGTGAGGGGAAACATCTGTAAACGCCAGAATGTCCCCCCTTTGGATTCTATAATTAACTCACAGGTCCTAGTCTATTCCTGGACTGACTGAAAAGTAGTAGACTAGTTTCCACCGAATTGGGCTCCAGCCAGATAGACTCCGCGACATGTGGTGGATGTGGTAGAAACAGAAAACGACATCCGCTTCTGCGAACCTAACAAGGCTGCAGAACTCTTACCTTTTCACCACTATCTGCACATAAAAGGAAAAAAGAACTGTATCAAACCGGTTAAAATGACTGCATCCCACAAAAGAATGCGTCACCAACCTTTGTGAAGGAGTCTAACTCACGAAGTTAGATTTACCAGCAGTATCCGCCAAGATTGACTGGACTGAGGCATCCCCAAACAGTGGTATACCGTCCCAGGAAGAAACTCCAGTAACTCTCTGAGTCAGCCTCAGCATTCCCCCGGCCACACCTCCTGTATACGCACGGCAGCCTGCCGCAATGTTACAGAGAAGAATCAAGATAAGGAAAATCCCCTCTCTCTTTAGGGTAATTCTATCGGATGTATGTCCGAATATAAACACTCCCCCATGTGCAGGTAATGCCAATAACTCCAAAGCATAGAAATAAAATATCACTTACCTTCCTGTGTACGATCCGTTGAGACAGGGCCCCGTGTCGACCAGGAGTTGACTTTCACAGTATTCTATCCGCGGCGGGAAAAGAATAAACATTCGGACTCCTTGAGAGGATGTGAGACCCACTCGTCACGGCCGACCTAGAGCTTTATCAACAGAGCGACCAGCACATGAGAAGGAATACTATTACTTCAGCATTCATTATAAATCATAATATGACTATACATAATGTAACACACAATCACACACATATCATATATATATTATATATATATATATATATATATATACATACATACATACATACACACACAAACAAACAAAGAACCCAGCACTCACCAAAGTAAACTCACTTATCCTCAACAATTCAATAAATAAATGATGGGGGCCCAGTTGGTGGATTGGCCAATGCACGGAAGCCTGCACACCGATTTTCAAGGTACCCCACCCTCATGCAGGTCCCACACTATCACAGAGTCTTAAAACCTGACTACCTCACTGCTGTTACACAACTCATCTGCCTGCTAGATTTAATGTGTACCTGCCACAGACTTTATGGCTTTTAAAGGCACACTAGTCACCTATTGCACTGGCTCAAAGATGATTGCTAAGAAACAGCTGAGACAGGTTCAGGATAATAAAGTCCACACAGGGGTGCATGAGAAAGCTAGTGGCCACGGTTAATAAGAGCTAACCATAGATTAACCCCATTGTATACACACAGAGAAAAAACCACAGCACTCACCACACCAGAAGCGGGGCACAGCTATGCACTTACCACTCACAGGGTGGGGTGCATGTAACACCGCACTCTCCACCACAAAAGCGGGGTACACAGCTGTACTTACCACTCACAGGGCGGGGTGCATGTAGCCCATGACCACATCGCTCTAATAAATACAAACAAAGAACCCAGCACTCACCAAAGTAAACTCACTTATCCTCAACAATTCAATAAATAAATGATGGGGGCCCAGTTGGTGGATTGGCCAATGCACGGAAGCCTGCACCCCCCCTCGTTTGCACTGTATACATTGCTTTTGGCAGGGACATGGAGAAAATGGCGCGGAATCCTGTTGTGAGGGCTAACCCCCGCCCCTTCTCGGCGCGCTTCAGCCCCGCTATTAATATAGCTTTTTATGCTGGCGGGGGTCCGTTTTGCCACACACAAAAGAGGTCTATATTGCTGCCCAGGGCGCCCCCCCCCCTGTGCCCTGCACCCTTGTAAAGCCGTTGGTGTGTGGGAGCAATGGCGCGCAGCGCGGCCGCTGCTTTATACTGGCGGGGGTATCGTACACGGTGCCCGGGCACCGAATATGCATTTCTTGCCAGCGGAAAGACCCTCAGTAACTTGCTGCCCAGGGCGCTCCCCCCCCCAGCTCCCTGCACCCTGTGAGAGCCGTTGGTGTGTGGGATCATGGAGCACAGCGCGACCGCTGCGCTGTACCTCCATTACTGAAGTCTTCTGCACTCACTGAAGTCTTCTGCCTTCTGCATACTCACCCGGCTTCTTTCTTTTGGCTTCTGTGAGAGGGCTGACGGCGCGGCTCCGGAAACAAGCAGCTAGGCGCATCAAGTGATCGAACCCTCTGGAGCTAATGGTGTCCAGTAGCCGAGAAGCAGAGCCTTTAACTCACAGAAGTAGGTCTGACTTCTCTCCCCTCAGTCCCACAATGCAGGGAGCCTGTAGCCAGCAGGTCTCCCGGAAAATAAAAAAACCTAACAAAGTCTTTTAGAGAAACTCAGTAGAGCTCCCCTAGTGTGTGTCCAGTCACTCCTGGGCACAGAATCTGAGGTCTGGACGAAGGGCATAGAGGGAGGAGCCAGTTCACACCCATTCAAAGTCTTATAGTGTGCCCATGTCTCCTGCGGATCCCGTCTATACCCCATGGTCCTTATGGAGTCCCCAGCATCCTCTAGGACGTAGGAGAAATGCATTTGCACTTGCATTAGTGCAAGGAATAGCTACAGAACATACGTGAAACATCTGTCTGCCTGTAAGAACTCAGATAACAGGCCCATCCTTATTATTGTGGAACAAAACTTTTTATGGAAGTACCGAGCTCCAGTCATATGGAAAACCGTGACGCTGAATCACACCTACCTGTAACTGTAAAGTATACTTGATATAAATGTTTATAAACATTTGATCTGATCAGCAATAGGATTGTCTGAAGCGTCCTGCAGATAAGAATAGGTGACTATTACAGTAATACACGATATTTGGATCTACTCACAAGCAGTTTTGGAACCTTATCTATTGCGATGGCTGCATAATCCTGGTACTGCAGTTTGATCGTGCTGTTTATGTTTGGTGGGTCGTCTGCAGAGAGACATACAAATTACAGTTGGCAATAGCATTAAACCACATACAGTAGGTACACATGTATAGGCAGCTGAAGATTGCTAAGTGACAGCACAAGAGTTCTCTGTCCCACTCCCCCGTTTCCCCAAACACCTTAACCCAGACATTCTCAAAGCACCCAAACGGTCCAGGTTTTAAGTATAGCCAAGGCTCAGCACAGATGGTTAAATCAAATTGACTGTGGTACTAATTAAGTCACCTGTGGCCAAGCATTGATATACTTAAAACCTGGAGGGTCATTCAGAGTTGATCGCTCGCTAGATATTTTTCGCAGCGCTGCGAACAGATAATCACCGCCTCTAGGGAAGTGTATTTTCGCTTTGCAAGTGTGCAAACGCTTGTGCAGCCGAGCGGTACAAAAAAGTTTTTTGCAGTTTCTGAGTAGCTCTGGACTTACCCGCTGCGATCACTTCAGTCTTTTTGGTCCCGGAATTGACGTCAGACAACCCACCCTGCAAATGCCTGGACACGCCTGCGTTATCCCAAACTCTCCCAGAAAATGGTCAGTTGACACCCATAAACGCCCTCTTTCTGTCAATCACCTTGCGATCGGCTGTGCGAATGAATTCTTCGCTAAATCCATCGCCCAGCACCGATCCTCTTTGTACCAGTACGACGCGCCTGCGCATTGCGGTGCATATGTATGGACAGTTTTCCTGAGTTTTGACCTGATCGCAGCGCTGCAAAAAAAAGCTAGCGTGCGATCAGGTCGGAATGACCCCCCTGGACTGTTGGGGTGCTTTGAGGACCTCATTTGAGAACCTCTGCCTTAACTCAATGCAGCGGTTTCAAGTAGAAAGTCATTACAAAAAGTGTTGAGTCTGGTTAAGAACAGGACTGACTGACTATCGGCTCTGCCTATGAGGTCTGAATAATGCAACTGAGACAATACAATGGAGGTACGTGACCCTTTATCACATGGGACCCTGACAAGCACAGGAGAATGTGAACAGATGCGCAAGGCTGTGAAAGAAACCAGAATAGATATATATATACACAGTACATTACTAGCCCCTAGGACTGACTAGAATTTGGGAAAATGGCCTAAAGGACAAATCATGTTATCCAAATCCACTGTTCTACGTAGAGCAAGTTCCCAAAAATTCAATCTAGCATACATTAGGCATGCGAGACCACATTTATATAGCCTTGGGCAATGCTAGCCGTAGTACTTCCCGTCTACATGTAACCTATTACTCACTAGAGAGTAAGAATATCTGTAATGTCTTAATGCAGAATTCTGTATGCACAATAATGTAATTGCTTATATTTAAGTATTTGGGGGTCTATTAACTAAACCTTGGATGGGGATAAAGTGCATGGAGAGAAAGTACCAGCCAATCAGCTCTTAAATGCCATGTTACAGGCTGTGTTTGAAAAAATGACAGTTAGGGGCTGATTGGCTGGTACTTTATCTCCATCCAAGGCTTAGTAAATAGACCCCTTAGTTCCAAACAAACACACGACATCCAAGGCATTATAAATAGCCCAATGAAGAAGGGGCTTCTAGAAGGTCAAGTCATACTACGTTGACACAGCTTGATTGTAACAGAAGAGATAAGAAAGGCATCGTACGTTACACACCCGTTCTCATGTCACCTCTTTTCTCCATGTACAGCGATGAACCAACATCCAGATATGGCGGTAATCTGTGCGCCATGAAATCGCGCAGCATTTCTGAAGACCTCAGCGGACACCTGGCCTCTATCCTCTTGGCTATGGTAGACAAGAGGCCGGTCAGAGTTTCTGCCACGCTGCTGGGATCCAAGTGCTGAAAGAGTCAGAAAGGACATAAATACTATGAAACAGTCACACGCATTGACAGAATACAACTGAAAGATAGAAGCATGATAAAGGCAAGATTCATGGATTCAAATAAATATAGCATTGAATGTTGCAAAGGAGTACTGCATTTAAATGACTTCTGATTCAATGAGCAACTCATTTATCATTCTGGCTTATTAAGTCCTGTATGCAGAATTGTATATTTTTTGTACACAACAGAAAACTGCTCTGTGGACCAAATTGTGTTTATTGCACAGAGCAGATCTGGGCCATACGCAAAGCAACAAAATCCATCAAATTCTGGCAGACAGAAATACTATGGAGAAAATAGGATTTTAATACCTACCGGTAAATCCTTTTCTCCTAGTCCGTAGAGGATGCTGGGGACTCCAAAAGGACCATGGGGAATAGACGGGATCCGCAGGAGACATGGGCACACTAAAAGACTTTAGCTGGGTGTGAACTGGCTCCTCCCTCTAATGCCCCTCCTCCAGACCTCCGTTATAGGAACTGTGCCCAGGGGAGACGGACATTTCGAGTAAAGGATTTTTGTTAAACTAAAGGCGAGAGACATTCCAGCTCACACCACAAACACCGTACAACCGGAGTAACAGGAAAACCAGATAACAGTATGAACTAACAACAGCAACAAGCTGAATATAACTGATACACAACCTGTGTGTAACCGAAAACAACAAGTATCAATACAACTGCAAGGAACAGTCCGCACTGGGAGGGTATGTATTAAAAGCCTATTCTCTCTTACGTCCTAGAGGATGCTGGGGACTCCAATAGGACCATGGGGTCTATACCAAAATTCCAGACCGGGCGGGAGAGTGCGGACGACTCTGCAGCACCGATTGAGCAAACATAAGGTCCTCATCAGCCAGGGTATCAAACTTATAGAACTTAGCAAAAGTGTTTGAACCCGACCACGTAGCTGCTCGGCAAAGTTGAAGTGCCGAGACCCCTCGGGCAGCCGCCCAAGAAGAACCCACCTTCCTGGTAGAATGGGCCTTTACCGACTTCGGCAACGGCAACCCAGCCGAAGAATGAGCGTGCTGAATTGTATTACAAATCCAGCGTGCAATAGTCTGCTTGAAAGCAGGATTTCCAATCTTGTTGGAAGCATACAGGACAAACAGAGCTTCCGTTTTCCTAACAAGAGTCGTTCTGGCGACATAAATTTTCAAAGCTCTTACGACATCAAGAGATTTTGAGACTGCCACAGCATCCGTAGCCACAGGTACAACAATAGGTTGATTTATGTGAAACGAATAAACCACCTTCGGCAGAAATTGTTGACAAGTCCTCAATTCCGCTCTATCCACATGAAAAATCAAATATGGGCTCTTGTGAGACAAAGCCGCCAATTCTGACACTCGTCTGGCAGGCGCCAAAGCCAAAAACATGACCACTTTCCAAGTGAGAAACTTTAACTCAACCTTTCGCAAAGGTTCAAACCAGTGAGACAAGAAACTGTAACACTACTTCAAGATCCCACGGTGCCACAAATGGAGGATGGATATGCAGCACTCCTTTCACGAAAGTCTGAACCTCAGGAAGGGCGGCCAATTCTTTTTGAAAGAAAATAGATAAAGCCGAAATCTGCACTTTGATGGAACCCAATTTCAGGCCTGCATCCACGCCTGCCTGCAAAAAATGGAGGAAACGACCCAAGTGAAACTCCTCCGCAGGAGCTGCTTTGGTTTCACACCACTACACACATTTTTTACGGACGCCACCGCTGTTATGTTGTCCGACTGGATCAGGACAGGGAGACCCTGAAGAAGGTTCTTCGCTTGCAGGAGGCCGTTGTAAATGGCTCTTCACATAAATGTTCGAGTTAAGACAAGATTCCTGGCTTGACCATTTTCCCTGGAAACTTCTTCCTTGTGTGACTGCACCCCAGCCTCGGAGACTTGCATCTGTGGTCAGCAGGACCCAGTCCTGGATTCCGAAGCGGCGTCCCTCTAGAAGGTGAGAACCTTGCAGCCACCACAGAAGAGAAATCCTGGTCCTGGAAGATAGACTTATTTTCCGGTGCATGTGCAGGTGAGACCCGGACCATTTGTTCAGCAGATCCCACTGAAACACCCGGGCATGAAACCTGCCAAACGGAATGGCGTCGTAAGCCGCAACCATCTTCCCTAGCACTCGAGTGCATTGATGAATCGACACTCTTGGCGGTCTCAGAAGCTCCTTGACCATGGTCTGTATTTCCAGAGCTTTGTCCGCTGGAAGAAATACTCTGTAGTTCCGTGTCTAGGATCATGCCCAAGAAGGGCAGCCGAGTTGTCGGGATCAACTGAGACTTTGGCAAATTTAGAATCCAACCGTGATTTCACAGAACCGACAGGGAGAGTTCCACATTTCGTAGCAACTGCTCTTTTGATCTCGCCTTTATCAGGAGATCGTCCAAATACGGGATAATTGTGACCCCCTGCTTGCGAAGGAGCACCATAATTTCCGCCATTACCTTGGTGAAAACCCTCGGGCCGTGGAAAGCCCAAACGGCAACGTCTGAAATTGGCAATGACAATCCTGTACCGCAAATCTTAGGAAGGCCTGATGAGGAGGATATATCGGGACGTGTAAGTAGGTATCCTTTATGTCGACTGACGCCATAAAATCCCCCCCTTCTAGGCTGGAGATCACAGCTCGAAGAGATTCCATCTTGAACTTGAAAGTTTTCAAGTATGGATTGAGGGATTTTAGGTTCAGAATTGGTCTGACCGAGCCGTCCGGCTTCGGCACGACAAAGAGGCTCGAATAGAACCCTTCCCCCTGTTGGGACGGGGGAACTGGTACAATGACCCTCTGTTGACACAGCTTTTGTATCGCAGCATTTACTACTTACCTTTCTGGAAGAGAAACTGGCAAGGCCGACTTGAAAAAACGGCGGGGGGGGGGTATCTTCTGAAACTCCAGTTTGTACCCTTGGGACACTATGTCTAAGACCCAAGTATCCAGGGCCGATTGAAACCAGACCTGACTGAAGAATCGGAGATGGACCCCCACCGGCACGGACTCCCGCAGGGGAGCCCCAGTGTCATGCGGTGGACTTGGTAGAGGAGGGAGGACTTTTGGTCCTGGGTGCCAGACACGGCAGGTGACCTCTTTCCCCTTCCTCTACCCTTCGAAGCGAGGAAGGACGAGCCCTTTCCTTTTTTGTATTTATTAGGCCGAAAGGACTGCATCTGATAATGGGACGCCTTTTTCTGTTGTGTGGGAACATAAGGAAGAAAAGATGACTTACCCGCAGTAGCGGTAGACACCAGGTCAGCAAGGCCATCACCAAACAAGACACTACCTTTAAAGGGAAGAGCTTCCATAGCTTTCTTGGGAGTCGGCATCAGCATTCCATTGATGAATCCACAGCGCCCTCCTGGCCGAGACCGCCATGGCATTGGCTCTTGATCCCAAGAGGCCAATACACCTCGCGGCATCCTTTAGGTAATCTGCAGCGTCCTTCATATAACCAAGAGTCAAAAGAATGTTATCCTTATCAAGGGTATCCATATCAGAAGCTAAATTATCAGCCCACTTAGCAATAGCACTACTCACCCACGCCGACGCCACAGCAGGTCTGAGCAATGCACCAGTAGTAACGAAAATGGCCTTCAACGTCGTCTCCTGCTTGCGATCCGCTGGATCCTTGAGGGCAGCCGTGTCAGGAGACGGAAGCGCCACCTTTTTGGACAATCGGGATAGAGCCTTGTCGACATTGGGAGACGACTCCCATTTCTCCCTGTCGTCAGAGGGGCAAGGATATGCCATAAAAATTCTCTTGGGAATCTGCCACCTTTTGTCAGGCGACTCCCAAGCCTTTTCACAAAGAGCGTTCAATTCATGAGGGGGGGGGACGTCACCTCAGGCTTTTTTCCCTTATACAAACAAACCTTCTAATCTGGAATAGGGGGCTCTTTAGAAATATGTAAAACATCTTTAATAGCCACAATCATGTACTGAATACTCTTAACTACCTTTGGATGTAAAGTAGCCTCATTGAAATCGACACTGGAATCAGAGTCTGTGTCGGTATCTGTATCTGCCAGCTGGGTAAATGAACATTTTTGTGACCCTGAGGGGGTCTGTACCTGAGACAAAACGTCCTCCATGGATTTCCTCCATGTTTGTGTCTGAGAATCAGATTTATCCAGCCTCTTAGACAATAATGCCACATTTGCATTCAGCGTACTCAACATATTCACCCAATCAGCAGTCGGCTGTGCCGACAGAGTAATTCCTAAATCTTTTTCTGCGCCCCCAGTAACTTCCTCCGGGGAGGAACACTCAGCCTCCGACATGTCAACACGCAGTACCGATACACCCACACTCACACCGGCCAAAGAAAAGGGGACAGACCCACAGGGAAGCCTGCAGAAAGAACACAGAGGGAGTATGCCAGCTCACACCCCAGCGCCCATATACTACTACACAAATAATATATGTTGTTTGCGCTGTAATATACACAAATAAAGCACCAAATTTCCTGTGGCCCCCCCCCCCCCCCATTTTGCTCCCTTGTTACTTGTAAGGAGCTTGGAGGTCCGGGCCAGCGTCTCTGCAGCGGCTGTGGAGAGATAAAATGGCGCTGGTGAGCTGTGCGGCTAAGCCCCGCCCCTTCCTGGCGCGCTGTAGACCCGCTCAAATTTGAATTTATTTATACTGGCGGGGGTATCGTATACGGTGCCCGGGCACCGAATATGCCTCTTGCCAGTCAGAAACACCCTCAGTAACTGCTGCCCAGGGCGCTCCCCCCAGCGCCCTGCACCCTGTGAGTGCCGTTGGTGTGTGTGTGGGAGCATGGAGCGCAGCGCGACCGCTGCGCTGTACCTCCGTTACTGAAGTCTTCTGCCATCTGAAGTCTTCTGTTCTTCTAATACTCACCCGGCTTCTGTCTTCTGTGAGGGGGGTGATGGCGCGGCTTCGGGAACAAGCAGCTAGGCGCACCAAGTGATCAAACCCTCTGGAGCTAATGGTGTCCAGTAGCCTAAGAAGCAGAGCCTTTGAACTAAGAAGAAGTAGTTCTGACTTCTCTCCCCTCAGTCCCACGATGCAGGTCTTCCTGAAAATAAAAAACCTAACAAAAGTCTTTCCAGAGAAACTCAGTAGAGCTCCCCTAGTGTGTGTCCAGTCACTCCTGGGCACAGAATCTAACGGAGGTCTGGAGGAGGGGCATAGAGGGAGGAGCAGGTTCACACCCAGTCAAAGTCTTTTAGTGTGCCCATGTCTCCTGCGGATCCAGTCTATACCCCACGGTCCTTTTGGAGTCCCCAGCATCCTCTAGGACGTAAGATAAAGATATAATAAGTTGTGTAAAGTCAGAAGCCCTCTTAAAGATAATTGATCGTTACCAGTAGCTGTTGCAAAGGAATGCCCTTCCTCAGTTTCACATCACTCATTGCTGCGTCATTCAGGAGAGACGGCAGCAAGTCCTGCAGGTAGTCTGCCCAGGAGCTGCAGAGGGGACAACCGGAAATAAGCCATTTACTGTATAGTGTACAACTCTAGGCAGGAAATAAAAGGACCACAGCTTCAACCCATTGTTCAAAGCAGCTTAATATTTGACCCTAACACAGGCACTAGACTGCCTATGTACCAATCACAGGATACAAAGACCACACAGCGTTGGCCTAATTGGGCTGTGGAGAAGCCCAATGGGGCTGATTCTACGTCGGAACGTGCCTTGCAAACGAAAGCGATGCACAGACATAAACGGAGTTTCAGTATATAGCATAGGTGCGAATTTACCTATATTGTCTATATCCATCCTATTCCGAGTTAGACGGAACTCAGATGGATCTCTCTTTCCCTGAAATTCAGCATTTTGGGACAGCAACAATACGAGTACATGGCGCAATAGGTGTAAAATCCGTGGGTGGCATGGGTCCAATCCCTACTGATTCTCACATTAGCATGAAGCAGTAAATTTGGTTTCAGCCACTTTGTTTATGACGAAGAATAATTCCAAATGTGTCTTGAAATACCTGTACTATTATATAGTGTTCACTCTAGGCTGTTTTAGCAGGGCGCCACGCCCTGCCCATTTTTTAGCAGGCAAAACCCGCCTTGCCCCTTTTGCGGCGCCCTGCTAGAACAGCCGCCCGCTTCCTGCCCTCCCGGCATCCATTCACGCATTGGGAGAGGGCTGGGGGAAGCCCAGCACCGACGGAGGTGCTGGGCACGCCCCCAACAGTGACGTCACCGGCCACAGACGCTCTCTATAGTAGCGTCTGTGGGCCGCACCGCCCCCTAAAATGACGTAGGCGTGGCCATGCCCCCTAATTTGCGTGGCCGCGCCCCCGTTTCGGGCCCGTGCTCGGCTTCGCACATGTGCCCCCGGAGTCCGGCGCCCTGCCCCTTTTCACTCCTAGAGTGAACACTAATTAGATACCCATTTTTTTAATTTTCTATTAATCATATTAATCAGACAACAATTGCAGAAGGGGAGACCCCAGTAAGGAAGCGGCATCTGCTGACAATGGTTGAGCACGATGCCATGTTGTGGGTAACGCTTGCTGACCACTCAGCTGCTAGAGGAAAAAGACACCTGAGAAAGCAGTCTCCATACAGACTGTGGGAAATCACCAATGGCGGGCAGAGCGTCCTTACGTGTTCTGGTAGGTGCTGATCGTCACATGGGTGGAATGCGATGAGCTGGCTGGAGTGTCAGCTTCATGAATGACTCCTCTGGGAAAATACAGCAGGTCACCTTCCTAAGGTCAATAAAACACAGTGGTTTAAATGTAAATCCCCCTTCCCAGCGGCAAGGTCTCCCAGGCTAGTGCATGGGATAGAGGAATCCTACCTTTAGTAAGAGGTCATGGGTCTGAGTTAGGACTTTGTCAGCGGGGGCCACATCGTATTCTCTGGCCAGAGGGATGAGGGGGGCATAGAGGCGCCAGTGCTTCTCCCCTTCTACTTGTAGAATGAAGACCTGGAAACAGACAGAATGTACTGCAGCATCTAACACAAATACACTGTCCTGCCAACACAACGGTGGGCACCTCACATAATCCTGCTGTCTTCAGATCCCTCCTCTTCCCAGCCCCAAGTGTGCCAAGTATGTATGGATGTATATAAAAATTGTGTGTGTCTTCTTTACAGTATCTTGTACATGGCACTACAATGCTCACCCCCCACTTAAAATCCTGCGTTTGCACAAGAATTGTGTGACAACAAAAATAAAATAAATGTAAAACTGCACTGACAAATTTGTAAAGAAAATTATTTTTATTTTCTTGGGGGGGGGGGGGGGGGGAGAGTGGGTCTAAAGAACGGCTGTGTCCCAACCAGTGTGACAGAGGCGCGCACACACACACAAATATGCCATGAACACGACATGGATGAAGAACAACACTTTGCTTTAGGTGTATAACTTGTAGTACTCATCTCATTGAAACACAGAGAACACGTGACTTGAACTACATTAAATTATTTACCTCAACATCATCATGGTGCGCGGGCAGCCCCTGCGATTCAGACGGTGTGATATAAACATTACACCCAACTAGTGTGCCAAAGTAACACTCCAGTTTCTCCATAATGTGCCACAGCTTGTCCTGTAGAGATAGAACCGTATAGTCAGCTGAGTGGTGAGTAAATCACTGCTGTGCCGAGATTTACTGACTACATACTTGTGTAATGCACCAAACATAAACTGAGAATCAGGGGTTGTCCAATTACAGGTGAAACACTATGGGCATGAAAAACGGGCGATTATTGCAATTTTTCCAGATGTTTCACCTGTAAAAAAAAGTAGATTTTTTTTTTTTTTTTTTTACAGGCTATCCAATTTGGTCACTTGTAAAAAAAAAAAAAAAAAAAAAAAAAAAGATCTCCTGAACACACAGGTTCAGTGAAACCTGTGTGTTTTCGGTGAAAACGGGTCTGTGTCCGGTGATTTGGTGTCGCTTGCTGGATGCAGGTGAAATAAAAACCAAGATAAGCCAGCGCGAGCCGAAGCTTTACATGGTTAATTAGATAGCCTTCGGAGGGACAATTAGCCGAGGTAATTTATCGCCCTTAGTGAGACACTAATATAATTTAAGAACAAATTGCCACAAATCACTTTGCTTGTGTCCTAAACAACCGATATACTGTAACATGTGCAGAGTGTGTTAGATTTGGATGGGCTATTGCTTTATTTTTACACTGCAATTTAGATTTCAGTTTGAACACACCCCACCCAAATCTAATGGGCCCCACACATTAGGCGATATGCCGCTGAGGAAGGGGGGGCTGGAGTGAAGTTACTTCACTCCCCCGTTACATGGCCTCATAGCAATGTATGCTAATATGGACGAGATTGTCCACATTGGCCTCCATGTATAAGCGACCCGGCACCAACGATTAACAAGCGTGGGGCCGCGCATCGTTCATCATTGGTGCTGTCAAAGTCGAAAAATATCGTTATTCTCATCGCCATGTACTAACCCCAATGCACATGCCCGCTGCTCGTGCACCCACTCCCCCGTGCGTACGCATCCCCTCAGGTTGCGTAAGGGACGCTCCCACGTCGCCTGCGCGTGGGGATGTGCATTTACGGTAGAGTTTGTGTGCGACTAGCGAGCGACTCGATCGCTACATATTTAACCAATATAATGTGTTTTGTAGGTATTAATCCCCTTAATAATGTCTGCAAGTATGTTTAGTGTAAATGGTTCAGGGACCTGGGAATTCCTCTTTTCACGATACAAAGGGTCTGACACAGGTTGAACAGTGGTGTCTGGTACCTAACTGAAGAGTATTTTATTAGAAACAATCCGGTGCTGGTTAGGTAGAGATTAATCGCTCCTGCGTATAGTTATGTCTATGAGTAGGTTATGGACATTTACTGTATTTGCGGTTCATTATCCATGCGGCGGGAATCCTGAGGATACCTCCCATCTGAGCAGTTCGAAATAGTCACAGCCCACCTGTTCAAATCCACCTATGACCTTTTGTCATAGTGCAGAGAGACATTCCTGTGTCCAATGAACAATGAGATTGTAGAGCCCATTGTATTGTACAGTATGTTGTGTATATAAAGACCCCCATAGCCAGACCAGCCTCACTTCTCTCCAAAAGGTTTTCCCCGTGATGACTGAGAGCTGGTTTCCAGACAGCGCATGCGATTTATCCCCACGTGTGTAAGTTTTTCTCTGTGGCCATTTCGTTACTCTGTATGTATGCAATTGTTCTTTTGTAGCTAACCTATAAGTGTTTGCCATTTATCCTCTTTCTGTTTATTTGTATTTGCAATCGTTTGCTAGTGTTTGTATTTCTGCTTAGTTATTGTGTTTATGTATTTATGTCAGGTCTGTAGTGTATGAACTGTATCTGTTTTCCCCTTTTTTACGTACTAAATATCGTCAGTAAAGGTGTTGGAACCTTAGCAAGGAGTGTGTGTTTCACTAGTTAGTATAAAGGGTTTTTGAGCGTCTCAGTCGCTCAAACAGCTTTCATATTATAAAGGTTAATCAGCGTTACATTGTGATAATATTACAGTACTAAGGTTTACAGTATAAGCATACCCTTATAGTGTGTTGTTACAAGGTTGTCTGTGTATAAATCAGTGAGCGTCAGCGCCGCTCGTATCCCGCTCTCGCGGTACAGCGTCTGCTACGCTATTAGCGTAGCATTACGGTACTCGGGCCGCCTATAGCGTGCTCGATACCAAGCGTAAGCTGTGAGCGAACGTGCGTCTCGACCACGGCCTAGCGTCTGCTACGCTAAGTGCGTACCATTACGGCACCTCGTGCGCCTATTGCGTATGTTGTCTTTAATAAGAATATTGCTTAGGTTCAAGATAAATAATTAGCTTTATCAGTGCATACACACTGAATGATATGAACGATATCTCGTTCATTAATGAACAAGATCGTTCATATCTTTCATTGATGTCGTCTAATGTGTAGGGCCTATAACTCTCTCTGCACATGGTTTTGCCTATTAGAGAAAAATGTTGCTGCTGCGATCAGGTCTGAATTAGGCCCAATATTCACTACCACATGTACACACCAGGGCCGGCAACAGAAGTCTTGGGGCCCGGTACACCGATATCTCCGGGGTCCCTGCAACCCAGAGGCATATAGGGTTTAAAAAAAATTTAAATTTTTTTTTATATGTATGTGTATATATACACTGCTCAAAAAAATAAAGGGAACACTAAAATAACACATCCTAGATCTGAATGAATGAAATATTCTTATTAAATACTTTGTTCTTTACATAGTTGAATGTGTTGACAACAAAATCACACAAAAATTATCAATGGAAATAAATTTTATTAACCCATGGAGGTCTGGATTTGGAGTCCTCCTCAAAATTAAAGTGGAAAAACACACTACAGGCTGATCCAACTTTGATGTAATGTCCTTCAAACAAGTCAAAATGAGGCTCAGTAGTGTGTGTGGCCTCCACGTGCCTGAATGACCTCCCTACAATGCCTGGGCATGCTCCTGATGAGGTGGCGGATGGTCTCCTGAGGGATCTCCTCCCAGACCTGGACTAAAGCATCCGCCAACTCCTGGACAGTCTGTGGTGCAACGTAGCGTTGGTGGATGGAGTGAGACATGATGTCCCAGATGTGCTCAATTGGATTCAGGTCTGGGGAACGGGCGGGCCAGTCCATAGCATCAATGCCTTCGTCTTGCAGGAACTGCTGACACACTCCAGCCACATGAGGTGTAGCATTGTCTTGCATTAGGAGGAACCCAGGGCCAACCGCCCCAGCATATGGTCTCACAAGGGGTCTGAGGATCCCATCTCGGTACCTAATGGCAGTCAGGCTACCTCTGGAGAGCACATGGAGGGCTGTGCAGCCCCCCAAAGAAATGCCACCCCACACCATTACTGACCCACTGCCAAATGGTCATGCTGGAGGATGTTGCAGGCAGCAGAACGTTCTCCTTGGCGTCTCCAGACTCTGTCGCATCTGTCACATGTGCTTAGTGAGAACCTGCTTTCATCTGTGAAGAGCACAGGGCGCCAGTGGTGAATTTGCCAATCTTGGTGTTCTCTGGCAAATGCCAAACGTCCTGCACGGTGTTTGGCTGTAAGCACAACCCCCACCTGTGGACGTCGGGCTCTCATACCACCCTCATGGAGTCTGTTTCTGATCGTTTGAGTAGACACATGCACATTTGTGGCTTGCTGGAGGTCATTTTGCAGGGCTCTGCCAGTGCTCCTCCTGTTCCTCCTTGCACAAAGGCGGAGGTAGCGGTCCTGCTGCTGGGTTGTTGCCCTCCTACGGCCTCCTCAATGTCTCCTGATGTACTGGCCTGTCTCCTGGTAGCGCCTCCATGCTCTGGACACTACGCTGGCAGACACAGCAAACCTTCTTGCCACAACTCGCATTGATGTGCCATCCTGGATGAGCTGCACTTCCTGAGCTACTTGTGTGGGTTGTAGGGAGGTCATACAGGCACGTGGAGGCCACACACACTACTGAGCCTCATTTTGACTTGTTTTAAGGACATTACATCAAAGTTGGATCAGCATGTAGTGTGTTTTTCCACTTTAATTTTGAGGGTGACTCCAAATCCAGACCTCCATGGGTTAATAAATTTGATTTCCATTGATAATTTTTGTGTGATTTTGTTGTAAGCACATTCAACTATGTAAAGAACAAAGTATTTAATAAGAATATTTAATTCATTCAGATCTAGGATGTGTTATTTTAGTGTTCCCTTTATTTTTTTGAGCAGTGTATATATATATATATATATATATAACGCACATACAGGTTTGGATGATGTATGACCACCTTCATACAGCACTGCAGCTTAAATGACACAACAGTTTAATCCTGCTGCAACCTTTCATCATAACCTTTAGTGTTAAGGCATCTGGGTTAACTTTTAACTTTTCTTGAGATATGGACTATGTGTGCTTACGATTTTGGCTTATGTGGGATTTTGGCTTATGTGAGATGTCATTGACATGTGAGATGAACTAGATAGTACACCGATCTAGCAAGGATTGACTTGCCTGCACAGTCTATCTTTTCTTGCGATGCCGACCTGGCGGGGCCGCGCATCGGGATCGCAAGGTGACTTTCACCTTGCGATTTGCACTAACTTTTCTTGCGATTTTGACTATATAGTCAAAATCTCAAGAAAAAATCTCACCGTGTGTACACACCTTAACCCTTTCTGTGACTGCAGCACAGTGATTACATATCCTCTATTCATAGGGCTAAATTCAATTAGGGGAGAAGTTCTCGCCCCACGAAGAAGTGTAAGTATATACCCCACTTACGGTACCACTGGATTTGCAGATATTTTCTTGCAATACACTATATACATAGAAACATAGAATTTTACTGCGGGTATTAGGGTTAGTTTAGGGGTCTGGATTAGGGTAAGGGCCAGCAACAGAAATCTTGGTGCCCAGCACACTGATTTCTCTGGGGCCCCTCAACTTGTCTTGTTTTTTTATAAAGAGGGGATCTTTCAAAAAAATGGAGCCTTTCACTCAGACTATCGGTTTTCCTGCTGGGCTAGCAGGCTCTTCGGTGGCAGGGACATACAGAAAAGCACCAGAGCAGCGACATGCATAATGATGGCAATACAGCATGGACCACAGGGACTGGACAATGTGATGGGGTAAAAGGAGGGAGGAGGGTTAGGGGGCCTGTTAATTGTATTCCTACTTAAATTGAGCAGTTGGAGCACACACTTTAAAAAGCAATATTGGCACTGTGACCCCGTTATTTGTGTCACTGATCCTTGGGGCCCCCCTGAACCTCTGGGATCTGCACAAGTGTCCCCTTTGTTCCCCCCTGTCACCAGGCCTGGTACACGCACACACATTCACACTAGGGTTCATTTTCTGTTGGGAGCCAATTAACCTAAAAGTATATTCTTGGATTGTGGGAGGAAACCGGAGTACCCGGAGGAAACCCACGCAAGTACGGGGAGATTGGCCCTTATTCCGAGTTGTTCGCTCGCTAGCTGCTTTTAGCAGCATTGCACACGCTAAGCCGCCGCCCTCTGGGAGTGTATCTTAGCTTAGCAGAATTGTGAACGAAAGATTAGCAGAATTGCGAATAGAAAATTCTTAGCAGTTTCTGAGTAGCTCGAGACTTACTCAGTCATTGCGATCAGTTCAGTCAGTTTCGTTGCTGGTTTGACGTCACAAACACACCCAGCGTTCGCCCAGACACTCCCCCGTTTCTTCAGACACTCCCGTGTTTTTCCCAGAAACGCCAGCGTTTTTTCGCACACGCCCAGAAAACGGCAAGTTTCCGCCCAGAAACACCCACTTCCTGTCAATCACAGTACGATCACCAGAACGATGAAAAAAATAAGATTTTACTCACCGGTAAATCTATTTCTCGTAGTCCGTAGTGGATGCTGGGGACTCCGTAAGGACCATGGGGAATAGACGGGCTCCGCAGGAGACTGGGCACTCTAAGAAAGATTTAGTACTACTGGTGTGCACTGGCTCCTCCCTCTATGCCCCTCCTCCAGACCTCAGTTAAGGAAACTGTGCCCGGAAGAGCTGACATTACAAGGAAAGGATTTTGGAACCCAGGGTAAGACTCATACCAGCCACACCAATCACACCATATAACTTGTGATAAACTTACCCAGTTAACAGTATGAACAAACAACAGAGCATCAACCAATGGATGCCAACATAACATAACCCTTTATTAAGCAATAACTATATACACGTATTGCAGAAAGTCCGCACTTGGGACGGGCGCCCAGCATCCACTACGGACTACGAGAAATAGATTTACCGGTGAGTAAAATCTTATTTTGTCTAAAGTCCTAGTGGATGCTGGGGACTCCGTAAGGACCATGGGGATTATACCAAAGCTCCCAAACGGGCGGGAGAGTGCGGATGACTCTGCAGCACCGAATGGGCAAACACAAGGTCCTCCTCAGCCAGGGTATCAAACTTGTAGAATTTTGCAAAGGTGTTTGAACCCGACCAAGTAGCAGCTCGGCAAAGCTGTAATGCCGAGACCCCTCGGGCAGCCGCCCAAGAAGAGCCCACCTTCCTTGTGGAATGGGCTTTCACTGATTTTGGATGCGGCAATCCAGCCGCAGAATGAGCCTGCTGAATCGTGTTACAGATCCAGCGAGCAATAGTTTGCTTTGAAGCAGGAGCACCCAGCTTGTTGGATGCATACAGGATAAACAGCGAGTCAGTCTTCCTGACTCCAGCCGTTCTGGTTACCTAAATCTTCAAAGCCCGGACTACGTCAAACAGCTTGGAATCCTCCAAGTCACAAGTAGCCGCAGGCACCACAATAGGTTGGTTTAAATGAAAAGATGACACCACCTTTGGCAGAAATTGCGAACGAGTCCGCAATTCTGCCCTGTCCATATGGAAAACCAGATAGGGGCTTTTACATGACAAAGCCGCCAATTCTGACACACGCCTAGCTGAAGCTAAGGCCAACAGCATGACCATTTTCCACGTGAGATACTTTAGCTCCACAGTCTTAAGTGGCTCAAACCAGTGGGATTTCAGGAAACCCAACACCACGTAAAGATCCCAAGGTGCCACTGGTGGCACAAAAGGGGGGTGAATATGCAGCACTCCCTTAACAAACGTCTGAACCTCAGGCAGTGAAGCCAGTTCTTTTTGAAAGAAAATGGATAGGGCCGAAATCTGGACCTTTATGGACCCTAATTTTAGGCCCATAGTCACTCCTGACTGTAGGAAGTGCAGGAACCGGCCCAGCTGGAATTCCTCTGTAGGGGCCTTCCCGGTAAGTCTTGAAACAGACAGGGCCCTTGTTGCAACAGGTCCTGTCTGAGAGGCAGAGGCCACGGGTCCTCTGTGAGCATTTCTTGCAGTTCCGGGTACCAAGTCCTTCTTAGCCAATCCGGAACAATGAGTATTGTTCTCACTCCTCTATTTCTTACAATTCTCAGCACCTTTGGTATGAGAGGAAGAGGAGGAAACACATAGACCGACTAGAACACCCACGGTGTTACTAGTGCGTCCACAGCTATCGCCTGAGGGTCCCTTGACCTGGCACAATACCTTTTTAGCTTTTTGTTGAGGCGGGACGCCATTATGTCCACCTGTGGCAGTTCCCATCGACTTGTAATCTGCGTGAAGACCTCCTGATGAAGTCCCCACTCTCCCGGGTGGAGGTCGTGCCTGCTGAGGAAGTCTGCTTCCCAGTTGTCCACTCCCGGAATGAACACTGCTGACAGTGCGCTTACATGATTCTTCGCCCAGCGAAGAATTCTGGTGGCTTCTACCATCGCCACCCTGCTCCTTGTGCCGCCTTGGCGGTTTACATGAGCCACTGCGGTCTGACTGGATCAGAACCGGTTGGTCGCGAAGCAGGGTCTCCGCTTGACTTAGGGCGTTGTATATGGCCCTTAGTTCCAGGATACTGATGTGAAGGCAAGTCTCCTGCCTTGACCACAGCCCTTGGAAATTTCTTCCCTGTGTGACTGCCCCCCACCCTTGGAGGCTTGCATCCGTGGTCACCAGGACCCAGTCCTGAATGCCGAATCTGCGACCTTCGAGAAGGTGAGCACTCTGCAGTCACCACAGGAGAGACACCCTGGCTCTGGGGGATAGGGTGATTAACCGATGCATCCGAAGATGTGATCCGGACCACTTGTCCAGTAAGTCCCATTGGAAGGTCCTCCTATGGAACCTGCCGAAGGGAATGGCCTCGAATGATGCCACCCTCCTTCCCAGGACTCGAGTGCAGTGATGCACTGACACCTGTTTTGGTTTTAATAGATTCCTGACCAGTGTCACGAGCTTCTGAGCTCTCTCTATCGGGAGATAAACCCTTTTCTGGTCTGTGTCTAGGATCATGCCTAGGAGAGGCAGATGAGCTGTAAGAACCAACTGCGACTTTGGAATATATAACATCCAGCCGTGTTGCCGTTTCACTTCCAGAGAAAGTGATACGCTGTTCAGCAACTGCTCTCTTGATCTCGCTTTTATGAGGAGATCGTCCAAGTACGTGACAATAGTGACACCTTGCTTCCGCAGGAGCACCATCATTTCCGCCATTACCTTGGTGAATATTCTCAAGGCCGTGGAGAGACCAAACGGCAACGTCTGAAATTGGTAATGACCATCCCGTACCGCAATTCTGAGGTACGCCTGATGAGGTAGATAAATGGGGACATGAAGGTATGCATCCTTTATGTCCCGAGTCACCATAAAATCTCCCCCTTTCAGGCTTGCAATAACCGCTCTTAGCGATTCCATCTTGAACTTGAACCCTTTCAGGTATATGTTCAGGGATTTTAAATTCAATATGGGTCCGACCGAACCGTCTGGTTTCGGGACTACAACATGGTCGAATAATAACCCCCTCCTTGTTGAAGATACAATTTATGAATTGCAGTTAACACTGTTTTCCTCTCGTGGGGGGAAGCCGGCAGGGCCGTCGGTGAGGGGGAATCTTCTCAAAGTCCAGCTTGTATCCCTGAGACACAATATCTATTGCCCAGGGATCTAACAGGGAGTGAACCCACTTGTCGCTGAACTGACGAAGGCGTGCCCCCACCGGGCCTAGCTCCGCCTTGCGGTGGATTTTTGTAGAGGCCGGGGAGGACTTCTGTTCCTGGGAACTAGCTGTGTTGTGCAGCTTCTTTCCTGTGCCCCTGCCTCTGGCAAGAAAGGACGCACCTCGGACTTTCTTGTTTCTATATTCGAAAGGCTGCATTTGATAATTTCGTGCTTTCCTAGGCTGTGCAGGAATATAAGGCAAAATATCAGAATTACCAGCTATAGCTGTGTAGACCAGGTCCGAGAACCCTTCTCCACACAATCCTCAGCCTTCCACATGCCTCTTAAGTCGGCATCATCTGTCCATTGCATATTCTACAGGACACGTCAAGCAGAAATCGACATAGCTTTGACTCTAGGACCCAGTATACTCATGTCTCTTTGGGCATGTTTTATAATAGATAGATAGATATATATATATATATATATCACTTAAGACAGCATCTTTAATATATATATATATATATATATATATATATGCAAACTAGGGTCTCAATCTCTGCTGATAAGGTACCTGTCCACACTGCCACAGCGCTATAAACCCATGCCGACACAATCGCCGGTCTGAGTAGTATACTAGAATGTGCACGCTATCTGCAGGATCCTGAGAATAGCTAGTGCTACCTTCTGTGCAAACAGGACACCCTAGGGGAAGATTCCCAACACATCCTGGCCCTAGTGGGGAAAGGATACTGCCTGAGAATTTTTTGTGGGAAGCTGCAGTCTCTTGTCTGGAGATTCCCACTCTTTTTCCTCATGAGAGGAGGGAAATTTACCTCAGCTTTCTTCCCCTTAAACATGTGTACCCTTGTGTCAGGGACAAATGAGTCATCAGTGATATGCAAATCATCTTTTATTACAATAATCATATATTGAATACCTTTCAGCCATCTTGGCTGTAACTTTGCATTATCGTACTCGACAATGGAGTCAAACTCCGTGTCGATATCAGTGTTTATTATTTTGGATAGTGAGCATTGTGAGACTCTGAAGGTCTCTGTGACACAGGGACAGACATGGGTAGATTTCCTGTCTGTTCTCTAATCTTTTGTGCAATAAATTCACCTCAGCACTTACACATATCCAAACAGGTGTCGGCGTTGTCGACGGAGACACCCTCTCACACACATATTTGCTCTATCTCCTCCTTAGGGGAGCCTTTTACCTCAGACATGTCGACACACGCGTACCGACACACCACACACACAGGGGATGCTCTATTTGAAGACAGTTCCCCCCACAAGGCCCTTTGGAGAGACAGAGAGAGAGTATGCCAGCACACACCCCAGCGCTATATGACCCAGGAATCACACAGTAACTTAGTGTTAACCCAGTAGCTGCTGTATATATTGTTTTTACGCCAAATTTATGTGGCCCCCCTCTCTTTTTCACCCTCTCTATCGTGCAGGGGAGAGCCTGGGGAGCTTCCTCTCAGCGGAGTTGTGGAGAGAAAATGGCGCTGGTGAGTGTTGAGGAAGAAGGCCCCGCCCCCTCAGCGGCAGGCTTCTCCCGCGATTTTGTGTAAAATTAATGGCGGGGGCTCATGCATATAACAGTGTCCAACTGTATATATACTGCTTTTGCCAGGAGGTACTTAATTGCTGCCCAGGGCGCCCCCCCCTGCGCCCTGCACCCTACAGTGACCGGAGTGTGTGGGTTAGTGTGGGAGCAATGGCGCACAGCTGCAATGCTGTGCGCTACCTCATGTGAAGACAGGAGTCTTCTGCCGCCGATTTCGATGTCTTCTTGCTTCTGCCGGCTTCTGTCTTCTGGCTCTGCGAGGGGGACGGCGGCGCGGCTCCGGGAACGGACGACCAAGGTTAAGATCCTGTGTTCGAACCCTCTGGAGCTAATGGTGTCCAGTAGCCTAAGAAGCGCAACCTAGCCGCAGTTAGTAGGTTTGCTTCTCTCCCCTCAGTCCCTCGTAGCAGAGAGTCTGTTGCCAGCAGAAGCTCTCTGAAAATAAAAAACCTAACTAAAATACTTTCTTATTAGCAAGCTCAGGAGAGCCCACTAAAAGCACCCAGCTCTGGCCGGGCACAGATTCTAACTGAGGTCTGGAGGAGGGGCATAGAGGGAGGAGCCAGTGCACACCAGTAGTACTAAATCTTTCTTAGAGTGCCCAGTCTCCTGCGGAGCCCGTCTATTTCCCATGGTCCTTACGGAGTCCCCAGCATCCACTAGGACGTTAGAGAAACCTCGTTATACCGTGAGTAAAATACCTAACTTTTGTGTAAAATAACTAACCGCATGCGCTCTGCGAACCTTGCGCATGCACAGTAAGCGACTAATCGCAATATAGCGAAAATCGGCAACGAGCGAACAACTCGGAATGACCACCAATATACAAACTCAAACCCATGACCTCAGTGCTGTGAGGCAGTAATGCTAACCATCACACCATCCGTGCTGCTCCCAATTGGGAATGCTGAAAAAGTTGTCAGTGTGTTATTAACCAATATTGCTCAAGGTGCAAATCTACAATAAAACTATAGCACCCAATAAGAATTTAGCTTCATCTTTGTAGCATAACGTGTATTATAAAGGATAATGTGCATTCCTACTTTAATATAGATATTACAAGATACCTCAGAGTTCTGTGATCTATACAAAAAGATTTGCCACAACCAGTCTTGTGCTTTTTATATGATCACAAAATAACTTCTATTATCATTATATATTACATTAGGGGGTGCATTATAACATAAGTAAAGGGGTTATAGTTTTAATTAAAGTGGTAATAAATTTAAAGATTCTTCCTTTGTAGCCAAGGCCAGTAATAGCTCTTTTAGATGGATATCCTTTCCATGCAATGGGTTGTGTTTGGAACGGATATGCATGTAAAATGGAAGTAATCTCAAAGCTGAAAAGTGCGTTCAAATAAGCTGTAACGTTACAGGTTCTATTCCCACTCTATGGGTGTAGTGGATGACCAAGAGTGGGAATAGTCCCTGTTGGTCAGCATGACGACCGGCAGGATTTTGAGCAGACGGTATGTAGTGGTCGGTACTGCATAACTACATCCCATTTTTAGATATACCCATGCTTGAGCACAGATGGTTTAATCAAACTAACTGAGGTACTAATTAAGTACCCTGTGCTCAAGAATGGCTATCCTTAAAACCTGTGCTGTTAGTGTGCCTTGAGGACTGTGGTTGGGTACCCCTGCTGTAAAGAAATAGTCCATTTCACATAGTCTTATCTTATCTGAGACTTCTATACAGGGACCCATACATCAGGCATGTACAGATGTAACCAGCCTAGTCTCTGCCACGCTGCTTAAGTAGTCACGCTGAGTGTGCACACACATGGCCATAGACAATGCATTAGCTCGGTGCCAGGTACGTATAGTCACAGCCCAGGGCACCCACGATGCTTGTGCCCATAAGGCAGGGGTGGGGAACCTCCGGCCCGCGGGCCGTATAAGGCCCGCAAAGACGTTTGGTCCGGCCCACCAGCTTGTGTCAGCGAGACGCGCTGCCGCTCAGTCCGGCGGCAGCGTGTCTCAGCTGTCAGAACAGGGAGGAGAGCGCGGCTGTCGGGTGGGAGCGGCGGTGTGTAGGACTTGAAACCAGCCGCAGGTTCGTGAGCCCTTCAGAGCTCGCGGACCGGCAGCCAATCAGGAGCCGCGGCTGCCGGTCCGTGAGCTCTGATTGGCTCTCGAACCGGCAGCTGGTTTCAAGTCCTACATGCCGCCGCCGCCCAACATAGCCGCGCTCTCCTCCTTGTCCCGCCGAAAGCAGCACGGTAAGCAGCACGGAGGGTGGGGGGGAGGGGCAGGGCATCTGTATACCTGGCACTGTGGGGGGCATCTGTATACCTGGCACTGTGGGGGGCATCTGTATACCTGGCACTGTGGGGGGCATCTGTATACCCGGCACTGTGAGGGGCATCTGTATACCCGGCACTGTGAGGGGCATCTGTATACCTGGCACTGTGAGGGGCATTTGTATACCTGGCACTGTGAGGGGTATTTGAATACCTGGCACTGTGGGGACATCTGTATACCTGGCACTGTGAGGGGCATCTGTATACCTGGCACTGTGAGGGGCATCTGTATACCTGGCACTGTGGGGCATCTGTATACCTGGCACTGTGGGGCATCTGTATACCTGGCACTGTGGGGGCAATTGTGGATCTGGCACCGCACTATTGGGGGCATATGTGTATCACGTCCCATTTGAACTGGCCACACCCATTTTTTGGCGTGCGCGCCTCTGGCGCGCACACACAGTACCTCTGAGGGGCAGACCTACTGGGGGGCACGGTAATTTTTTACGTTGAGAATTTTTGTATGGCCCCCGGTAGAAAAAAGGTTCCCCACCCCTGCCATAGGGCCACATTGCATGCTGATCAAGGCTTCATCTGTATCAGCTGATGCCTGGGTCATCTGCAAAGTCCAACATGTTGGAAATCGGCAATTCCAACCCTAATATAATTGTAATTGGCCAACCAAGGATTTTGCTGACCTTTCCGACAAATAGATGATCATCGGAGCACGTCGATTGGCAGATCAGAATCAGGGAATGGCCAGGTATATGTATGGCCCGTACTGCAATCCCCTGGAGGGAACATTAACTTACATTGAATCTTTGAGGCTGATGAAACTGTATTGTCGCTTTGGAACGCCTGAAATCTTTCAACATCTCCAGGTAAGTGGCTTTTCCACGTCTTTGTAAAACCACTTTCTTTCTGTCTTTGCACTTGCACATGTTCACGTCTCGTCCATAGTACACGCCTTTTTTACTGGCATGTCTTAAGTCCTTCATGGTGAATAGAGACTGGCAATAACTGCGCACATCAGGGCTGTTCTGACGGATTAACAAAGGCTTTTTCTCCCAGTAAGTGCGGAAGAATTCCTCACTTGTCACAGGGGCAATTAAGCTTTCAAAAAGGCTCCGCGGCGTGGCAAAGTCCATAGATGGAACACTGGGCTGGTGCCGCATTTTTTTCGTTGCCGGTGATTCATCCTCGGCATCCGCCGGCGCCTCTCTCCGTGGCATATTCTACAGGGAAACAAATGGCATCAATAATGTAATATTACAAAGCAGTTTTATTTTTTATAATTCTAATCAGCCGTACAAAGTAGATCAAGAAATTACACAAAGGGGTTAATGTATCAAGCAGTGAGGAGTGGAGAAGTTGCCTATAGCAACCAATTAGCTTTGAGATATTTTGTAGAATGCACTTGATAAATGCTAGGTACACACGGATTGGTTGCTAGGGGCAACTTCTCCATTAGTCCACTTCTCCACTTTTTACACTGCTTGATAAATCAACCGAAGTAAACACTTATGAACACTATTAAATCAATGCAAAAATATGAATCGTCATGATCAGACACAGGCTGCCATTCATAGCCTAACACCCTCCAATTAACGGTCATCTAATTTACAATTATGCTGGTTTCAGATCGCAAATGCCGGATCCCACCCGGTAAGAGAAACGTGTCCTTACCGGGTGGGATCCGGCATTTGCGCTCCTTTGCTGGCTTTCCGACCCGGCAATATACCGGGTCGGTTGCCATAGCAGCGGGGGGCGCAGCAGCAGCAGGAGCGGGGGTGGAGGCGGCGCTGGGAGATGAGCTCATCTGCTGCGCCGCCTCCGCATATGCTGTGAATGGGAGCCGTGTCGCATCGGAACGGCTCCCATTCACACTGCACCTGAACCGGTATTCAACCCGGTAATAACCCTTCTTTTTTACCGGGTTGAATTACCGGGTCAGGCGACCCGCTAATTCAGCAAAGGACCGTTCACATCGCACACTGACCCGTTTCGACACGGCAATATGCCGTGTCGATACCGGGTTATTTGTGCGATGTGAAAGGGGCATTAGACTTGCTAGATGATCATGGCTGTTTAATAAATTAAAATGGATCAAGAAGAAAAGACAGATTAGAACCCAAAGCAACTGATAGGGGTATCCCAATAGCCATAAAAAAAAAATTTGGAAACCAATATTGCGGGTTTGTTATTTGTTATCTCAGGAATACACAAGTCACTCACTGTACATGTTGTTCCCTACACCAGACTCAAGTTACATCAAAACTGTGGATAACCTATAGATATGATCTTATACATCTTTGCTGTGGTCATGCCAAACAGCTCATCTTGGCACGCCAGGTCACATGAGAATCTTCTTACGTCAGGAGCCTTTTTTTATTTTTGCCAAAAATGCACAAGATGATACTGTGCTGAGGGACGGTAATACTGGCTAATAGCTGGGAGTGGGAGTGGGAGCACCTTAGTAAAAAATTTTTTTTAAAATAATTATCTAGTAAGTAGCACAGTTATAAAGCAAAATGTATTTAAAAAAATAAAACCATATATCTATGTACAAAATACTACAATGTAGCAGCCGCAGATTTTTTCCAATACAATTTCTGTTCTGTATACAGTCTGTCACACACAATATACAAGTGTCATATATCAAATTATTTCACCACAGTCTCCTTGTGTGTCCTAGTCGCTCTGAGTTGTGACTAAGATGCATTTTTACCCATAAAAAACCCAGTGTTAGCAGAGATGCACAGGACCTGGCGGCTCACTCTCGCCAGGCATCTCGCGCTGCATGGCGTACTTATGAGGACACATCCTCCATCTGTACTTTAGCATAAAATTCAGGTTCACTTACAAGAGATGTATCGGCCGTAATGGTGGCAGCAGCACACGTGACTGCAACACTGCTCATTTTACCTCAACAAATTGGAGAGAAAAAAAACAACAAACAAGCTGCTGTATACTGTCGTTTCTAAAATCAAGTGCCACTATCACTGTTTGCCACACTCGCGGGTGAGCAGGGTATAATGCATACGTTGCCTAATTTGTGCATAGCTACCATTACCACAGTCCAAACACGAGGCTGAAGTTAGCTTCTTATTCGGCCAGCTTCTTATTCACTTCTTATTCAAGCTCTAGCTTCTTATTCACTTCTTATTCGAACGCCAGCTTCTTATTCAGTTCATTCAGTTTTGCAAGGGTTAATGAGTCTTGGGTCACAAATTTGACACCTGAAATCAACAGAGTAGGTTCACTTACATATGACCCACTTGTATTTTGCCTGGCCCAACGCTGTTTTGGGCATGAAATACACTGGCACAGTGGGCACACACACCATATTTTACCATTTTGAATAAGTAGCTGTAGTTTTGCAAGGGTTAACTAGTCTTGGGCCACAAATTTGACTCCCAAAAACAATAGAGGGTGGTCAGTTGCATGTGACCCACTTGTATTTTGCCTGGCCCAACGCTGTTTTGGGCATGAAATACACTGGCAAAGTGGGCACACACACCATATTTACCATTTTGAATAAGCAGCTGTAGTTTTGCAACGGTTAACCAGTCTTGGGCCACAAATTTGACAACTGAAATCAACAGAGGGTGGTCACTTACATATGACCCACTTGTATTTTGCCTGGCCCAACGCTGTTTTGGGCATGAAATATACTGGCAAAGTGGGCACACACACCATATTTTACCATTTTGAATAAGTAGCTGTAGTTTTGCAAGGGTTAACTAGTCTTGGGCCACAAATTTGACCCCCAAAAACAATAGAGGGTGGTCAGTTGCATGTGACCCACTTGTATTTTGCCTGGCCCAACGCTGTTTTGGGCATGAAATACACTGGCAAAGTGGGCACACACACCATATTTTACCATTTTGAATAAGTAGCTGTAGTTTTGCAAGGGTTAACTAGTCTTGGGCCACAAATTTGACACCCAAAAACAACAGAGTGTGGTCACTTACATATGACCCACTTGTATTTTGCCTGGCCCAACGCTGTTTTGGGCATGAAATACACTGGCAAAGTGGGCACACACACCATATTTTACCATTTTGAATAAGTAGCTGTAGTTTTGCAAGGGTTAACCAGTCTTGGGCCACAAATTTGACAACTGAAATCAACAGAGGGTGGTCATGTGGTCGATGCCCAGTGTACCAAAAGAATGCACCCCAGACAGAATTTAGGGCGACCTTGGTTTTCCTGACTATAATTTCCATGCCTATTGAGCCAATTTTTATAGATCTGATAGGGCCAGTAGAAAAATCGGATCATGGGCATCAGTATATATTGGTGACGGTGGACTACTCCGGGTACCCGGAGGCCATACCACTATGTAACATGAAATCTAGCACTATTGTCCGGGAGTTTTTGATGCTGTATACCCGTCTAGGAATACCAATAGAGGTCCTGACCGTCTAAGGTACCGCTTTTGTGTCTAAATTAATGAAATACCTGTGTCGCCTGTTAAAGGTGGATAGAATTACCATTTCGGTTTACCACCCGCAGACAGACGGCTTGGTTGAATGCTTTAACAGAACCCTTATGCAGATGATGAAAAGGGCAGTGTCACAGGAGAAGCGAGATTAGGACCTACTCTTACCTTAGCTATTGTTGGCAGTTTGAGAGGTACCCCAAACCTCTTTTATTATTATTATTAATTATTATTATTATCCTTTATTTATACAGAGACTTTATATAGAGACTGTATGGGGTTTAGACCCTTCAAACTCCTCTATGGTAGACAACGCAGAGGGATACTAGATCTATTAAAAGATGGGTGGGAGCAGCAATTGTCCCAAGGGGATGCGGTCAAGATCCCGCCGGACAGAATCCCGGCGGTCGAAATACCGACGCCGGAACCCCGACCGGCACAATCCCGACATATTCTGCCTCCGTGGGTGTCCACGACACCCATAGAGGGAGAATATAACAGTGTGCCGAGCATAGCAAGGCACCGTGCCTGCAGCGTGGCGAGCGAAGCGAGCCCGCAAGGGGCTGCGTTCTGCTCGCCACCCCTGTCGGGATTGTGCGGTCGAAATTCCGGCGTCGGTATTTCGACCGCCGGGATCCCGTCCATCGGGATTTAGTACTGATCCCGTCCCAAGAGCCTAACATCGTTCAGTTTGTGTCCCAATTGTATGGCTGTCTAAGGCAAATTGCGCCACTTCTGACCAAGCATATGGTAAGAGCTCAACAGGATCAAAAACGCAGTCATGGCATTACTGCGGTCAACTCTCAATAGGGGCAACAAGGTACTGATACTTGTGTCTAGGTACGGCAGGAAGGTAGAAGGAAAGAGGTAAAAGTCTACCATGTGAATTTGTTGAAGACTTGGAAAGTGCCAGGCATCCCTCTTTAGTGGCCATGAAAACCCCAGAATGTCAGGTGCCTACTGAGGTAACTTTGAGTCCTAGCCAGAAACAAGAAGTGGTAAACTTAATAGCGCAGTACCAGGTTGTGTTCTCTGCCCTCCTGGGGAAAACTCGAATCATACAGCATGACAATGTTACTCCACCCGGGGGGGGGGGGGGCGCGGGGGGGGTGATAAAGCAAAGGCCATAAAGGCCATATTGTATATCTGAGGCTCAACAGGCAGCAGTAAAACGGGAACTGGAAGTGATGCGGCGCTTGGGGGTCATAGAGTAGTCAAACAGTGAATGGAATAATCCCATTTTTTTTAGAGCCCAAGCCTTTTGGAGCTTTGAGATTCTGTAATGACTTCAGACAGTTACATAAAGTTCCTCGGTTTGATTCCTATCCTATGCCCTGGGTTGATGAACTGGTAGAAACTTAGCAATAAGCCAGTATCTAACTACGCTAGATTTACTGAAGGGGTACTGGCAAATTCCTCTGATGGAAGCCGCCAAAGCAACAACAGCCTTCTCTACCACAGTGGGTTTGTTCCAGTCGAACCTTCCAAAGGTGGATGCAGTGTTAGTCTCTACAGGCACAAGGGAGGGTTCACAGCTAACCTGGAGAAGTGTGCCATCATAACTGTGGAGGCAAAGTATCTGGGGTATATTGTATGCCAAGGGTAAGTTAAACCTCAACCCAGCAAGGTGGAAGCAATCTTCACATGGCCTAAGCTAAAATGTATGTCGCAACTCAGGATATTCTTTAGACTGATGGGCTATTATCGTAGGTTCAGGGGTGGAACTTGCAGCGGTGCAACCGGTGCAATGCACCAGGGCCCCTCCACGATGAAGGGGCCCACAGCCGGAGGCACTACAATGAGTCAGACTGACTCATTACATGCCATCTGCAAGCCGCCGGTTCCCCTAAACAGAATGAGGCTGAGCTGGTGTGCAGAACTGCAGTCTGGCCAGAGGGGGAGGAGGATGCAGTGGAGAAGTCTGGAGAAGGAGAAGGGGCCATCTTCCCCTCTCATTCACAGGCAGCCCAGCTGTTTCTTTTTGCTACCGGAGCCGGAGCATCACGTGACCATGCGGCTAAACTGTAGAGTATCTGAGGTAGTGCAGCAGCATTCCTTGTAAGGCGGTCAGGCAGCTGTGTGTTTATTTTTATTTTATTATACATTTTTCTAATTGTACATTTCATCCTGCAAACTCAGAATCGCGGACCTCGAAGAGGCGGAGCCTACATTGAGGGGGCGGAGATTGGGAGGTGGTGGGCGGGGTTGTTACAGTAAGCTGGTCTCTCTACAAATAGTAATGGTGACTGTGTAGTGACATATAACATACAGCACAGCATAGAGTGACCCCACTAAGGCAGCCAGGCACAGGGTCATGTGTTGTCACCCAGGGTGCATGTGCTGCTGCTGGCTGCATGATGCATAGTGTGGACATCTGTCTCCATGGGCCTTGTGTATCCTTGTACAAAGGAATTGTCCCATCTTTATACAGTGAGAAGTCTCCTGAGTTTTTGTGGGAGTTGGATACAATTGGCCGACAGTTATCATATTGATATTCATTATGTCGACATGAAGAACTGTCAACAAACAGTCCCTTGTGATCTAGCAGTTTCGTACTTTATACCGGCGACAGCAGTGCCTTTTTCTGGATCACATTGCATTGGCGATGTCTCAGTAGTGTTCTGGTGAGTATTTTCCCCATTATCCCTAATCCCTAAACCTTTCCCTAGTAGCTAACCTTAACCTTTTCCCCTCCCCACAGCCTAACCCTAGCCACCACCCCAGTGCCTCACCCCACCCCCAGCAGCCTAACCCTAAAACTTTACCGTAGTGCCTACTATATTGGCGTTACGTGTAAAAGGAGCTCTACTGTGTGGCGTAATGTGTATAAGGATCTCTACTGTGTGGCGTAACCTGTACAAGGGGTATTACTGTGTGGTGTAACATCTATAAGAAGCACCACTGTGTCGCGTAACGTGTATAAGGAGCACTATTGTGTGGCGTAAAGTGTATAAGGACCATTACTGTGTGTTGTAACGTGTATAAGAAGCTCTACTGTGTTGCGTAACGTATAAGGAGCAGTACTGGGTGGAGTAACGTGTATCAGGAGCACTATTGTGTGGTATAACGTTTATTAAGAATACTACTGTGTGGCGTAACATGTATAAGAGGCACTACTGTGTGTTGTAATGTGTATAAGGAGCACTACTGTGTGGCGTAACGTGTAGAAGGAGCTCTACTATGTGGCGTAATGTGTATAAGAAGCAGTACTGTGTGGCATAACGTGTTTCAGGAGCACTACTGTGTAGCGTAACGTATATAAGGAGTACTACTGTTCAGTGTAATGTAATGTAAATCGGTGTAATGTAACAAGGTTGCACTACTGTGTGGCATCATTTGAATTGGTGGTACTATTGTGTGCCCACACCCCTTTTCACTGAGACCATGCCCTATTTTTTGACACACATGTTTTGGATCTTGGGGGGCTGGGGCAACGCATTTTGTTGCACCTGGGCCCACCATGGTCTTGTTCCGCCACTGCGTAGGTTCATGCGCGAATTTGCCACAGGGCAGCATCCTTCAATGAATGTCTGAGGAAACAGTCCCCAGACAAGATCTAATCACAGATGTGCTAAATGTAGCACATCTACAATCATGTACTGACATGCGGGTGGATGCCCAGCACAGGGCTAGTTCGCCCCGCATGACTGGCCCTAGCCCCCCCCTCGCACAGGTACAAAACCATTGCACGGTGTCGATGATTTTGTACCTGATGAGTAGCTCCCTGCCAGCGAAGCTCCTGCACGCTGGCAGTCCGCTACTCGCCACATCCCGGGTCGCAGAGGCTGTGTGTAACACCACTCAGCTGCCTCGGGACGCCCCCCCCCCCCACGGTCTAGATAGGCCTCCGTTGTCCGGACCGTGGTTCTAAAGCCGGTGGCATGCCCCTTTCCACCACGTGACCGCCTCTGCCTGCCAATCAGGCAGAGGCGATCGAAGCCCTGAGATGCGGATAGAATCTCACTGGGCTCCCGGAGTGCGCACTCCACAAAGTAATGCAGACTGTGATCGTTGCCGCTGCAGTGATGCAGTCTGAATTACCCCCTAGGCCCGCAGACACTACTTTGCAGTATTTAAGAAAAGCTTTGTGCGCAGAGCTTGTATTGCAAGCTCCTGATTTCAGGTGTAAAATTTGTGGCCAAGACTAGTTAACCCTTGCAAAACTACAGCTACTTATTCAAAATGGTAAAATATGGTGTGTGTGCCCACTTTGCCAGTGTATTTCATGCCCAAAACAGCGTTGGGCCAAACAAAATACAAGTGGGTGATATGTAAGTGACCACCCTCTGTTGATTTCAGGTGTCAAATTTGTGGCCCAAGACTAGTTAACCTTTGCAAAACTACAGCTACTTATTCAAAATGGCAAAATATGGTGTGTGTGCCCACTTTGCCAGTGTATTTCATGCCCAAAACAGCGTTGGGCCAAACAAAATACAAGTGGGTGATATGTAAGTGACCACCCTCTGTTGATTTCAGGGGTCAAATTTGTGGCCCAAGACTAGTTAACCCTTGCAAAACTACAGCTACTTATTCAAAATGGCAATTTATAAAATGGTGTCTGTGCCCACTTTGCCAGTGTATTTCATGCCCAAAACAGCGTTGGGCCAAGCAAAATACAAGTGGGTCATATGTAAATGACCACCCTCTGTTGATTTCAGGTGTCAAATTTGTGGCCCAAGACTGGTTAACCCTTGCAAAACTACAGCTACTTATTCAAAATGGCAAAATATGGTGTGTGTGCCCACTTTGCCAGTGTATTTCATGCCCAAAACAGCGTTGGGCCAGGCAAAATACAAGTGGGTCACATGCAAGTGACCACTCTGTTGATTTCAGGGGTCAAATTTGTGGCCCAAGACTGGTTAACCCTTGCAAAACTACAGCTACTTATTCAAAATGGCAATTTATAAAATGGTGTTTGTGCCCACTTTGCCAGTGTATTTCATGCCCAAAACAGCGTTGGGCCAAGCAAAATATAAGTGGGTCATATGTAAGTGACCACCCTCTGTTGATTTCAGGTGTCAAATTTGTGGCCCAAGACTGGTTAACCCTTGCAAAACTACAGCTACTTATTCAAAATAGCAAAACATGGTGTGTGTGCCCACTTTGCCAGTGTATTTCATGCCCAAAACAGCGTTGGGCCAAGCAAAATACAAGTGGGTCATATGTAACTGACCACCCTCTGTTGATTTCAGGTGTCAAATTTGTGGCCCAAGACTGGTTAACCCTTGTAAAACTACAGCTACTTGTTCAAAATGGAAAATATGGTGTGTGTGTGCCCACTTTGCCAGTGTATTTCATGCCCAAAACAGTGTTGGGCCAAACAAAATACAAGTGGGTCATATGTAACTGACCACCCTCTGTTGATTTCAGGTGTCAAATTTGTGGCCCAAGACTGGTTAACCCTTGCAAAACTACAGCTACTTATTCAAAATGGAAAATATGGTGTGTGTGCCCACTTTGCCAGTGTATTTCATGCCCAAAACAGTGTTGGGCCAGGCAAAATACAAGTGGGTCATATGCAAGGGACCCTACTCTGTTGATTTCAGGTGTCAAATTTGTGACAGAAGACTTATTAACCCTTGCGAAACTGAATGATCTGAATAAGAAGCTGGAGTTCGAATAAGAAGTGAATAAGAAGCTGGAGCTTGAATAAGAAGTGAATAAGAAGCTGGCCGAATAAGAAGCTAACTTCAGCCTCGTAGTCCAAACACATTCAGGGCTCCAGCGTGTCAGGGACTGATGTGAATGACATTCTGTACAGTAAGTTGCTGTGTAATACGCTGGCACATTATTGAATTGACAGTATGTGCAGACTTGTCTGCAAAACTGCTGCTGCTATTATATAAAGTAACAAATTATAGATTTCTCTGTTACATATAAAAAAAAAAAAAAAGTACAGGAGACCCTGCACACTTCCTGCATGTGACAGACTTACAGAGTATACTGGAGACAGAGACTGAAGGAAGAGATCAGTGATAAGATGTATAATGTGCACTTAGCTAACTAATGGCTGCACGCCCTCACCTGTCCTGACAGTCACTGCACACCCGCACCGGCTGTACCCTAAGCTCAGCTTGTCCCAGGCACAGTATACACACACGTGTGAGCTGTACTCAGTATCCCAGCATGCCTTCTGCTGCTGCAAGCAATGAAAGAGGCAAGAAGAAGACACTGTCCTGGGAGCTGCTGCTCTGTAGGGAGACACCTAGTGGCTCCAATCTCCAAGTGCAGTCCCTGAGTTGGAGTACATGACTTTTTATAGTATCATGTAACAGTGATATTATGCACAGGCATGGTGCCTCAGTAAGTTCAACCCAGCATATAGACACAACGGTTCTGTTTACTCCCCAGTGAGGGCAATCTATCTGCAGTAACTACAGAATAAAGGGCCCCATACACTTATGCGACCACATGTCTCAGGCGATCGCAGGCGACCACCCCGGCAGCCTCCCATAGAGGACAGGATCGCCCAAGATACATTGTATGCTGTCCTTTTGCATACGATGTATCTTGGGTGATCCTGGGCAATCCCAGCCATGCTCCCAGGTCGGACCTGATTCAATGCGTAGCACATTCAATCTGGAGGATCCGATCCAATGCTCACAGGAATGCGCATTGGATCGGATCGGAAACACCTACAAAATGCCTGATTTCATCCGATAAATCGGGCCGAATGTATTATCGCTCTAGTGTATACAGTCCGTGCTGTAAGCTTGGTGTGCAGTGTGCCCACATGCAGACATGTCCCTTGCTGCCACTTCTCTTGATTTATAAATTACACAGTACAGTCCAACATGGGTCCTCCTATATACACATAGCAGGAGGAGATGCCACTTGACTTACCCAGAACAGATGACACCTGCTGCATCAGTGACTGGGCCCTGCTAATCCATGGCTGTGACTGTAGAACACGTTACAACGCAGTGCGCAAACCATAGAAAATCCTTTCACACCACCAGAACCAGATTAACGGCGGGGCGGAAGGGGCAATCGTCCCGGGGCCCCCACACACTGTTCTCACAACCGCAAAAAAAACATTGGAGTAGTAGTACAGCATTTACCTGTCTCTTCTCTGTCCTCCTCAGCTGCTGAGATGTTCCATTACAGCTGCTGCTGCCGAGGAGCTTCACCTACTGCAGTGTAATAGTGATGGGTAGTTCATGAATGATTAGTTCAAAATGAACTAATCTTCAAAGTGAACTAGTTCATTCAGTTCACAGCTTTGGCAAAGATTAGTTCATCAGGAAGGAGGAGTCAGACACAGACAGAATAGAGCCAGCATTAGGCTTCTCACTGTCTCACTCACTGGATTTTCATTTCCTGAATCTGATGCTGTAAAATGAAAGTTAAAAGTACAACACAGCCCAGCAATACAGATCTAATAAAAAAAATAGCATCTGCACTGCCTGGCCAAAGTCTATGTGTGTCTGTGAGTGAGCATGTGTGGTCATGCTTCTCACCTTTCTGTGATATAATCACTGTCCTATTAGTCCAGATGTCCAAACACTTGCTGCTACTTCTGGTACTACTGGCTCCTGTGCATACTGCTGTGCTAAATCTTCTGCTGGGTGTTGTGTAGGACATTAGCTGTGATTGGCCAGAGGCTATACCAGGTGACACCCAGTGGGAGGGGGGAGGGAGCAGTCACGACTCACCAGTCAGTGAGTGCTGTGCTGCTGTGCCTGAGTCATGTCATGAATCATGATTCATCCTGAGTCTGCCAGTGAGTTGAGACAGTTGTACACTGTGTAGACTCAGTGACTCAGTGGATGGATCTGATTCATGCAGCATAAGCCTGCAGGAGGTGGAGCCCCTGTGGTACAGGGCTCTCAGCTCAGTGAACTCAACTCACTGTTCCTGCTCAATGTGAGTGTGGGTGGCAAACTCCCTGGAGGCTAGATAGTGGATAATATAATAAATACAAGCCCACCTAAAATTATCTAATTAGCAAAGTATGCAAAGTAAAAAAAAAAAATGTTTTTATTTGGTTTAGTAACAGACTGAATGATGTGTTTCATGGCTATTAAGCTTTCTCTCCTCAGCCAGAAGTAATGTGCATATTCCGTAACTAGTATGCAATAAGTGGTTATTAATAATATATCAACATAACACTGAATCTATGTTAATATATTATTAACAATCAGTGCATAAGCAACTGCCTCCCCCAGATGCACTGCACAGTCACTGCAGCTGAATAACTCCCTCCATGAGTCCAGCACTGATCTGCCAGCACTGGCAACTCACTGATTCATGTGCAGTCTCTGCAATACATTCCAATACAAATGAGTCATGACTCATGTGCCGAGACACTGACTCGAGACACTTCACTGAACTGAGTCATGTGTCTCAACTCAGTTCAGTGAATCACTTTGCCCATGACTAGTGCTCTCTCACTGCAGGACAATCTTTTTATAACCTTGCATTCCCAGGGACACATTCCATCTGGGATCTCCCGCTCTGAGTTTCCCGCTCTCAGTTTCCCGCTCTGAGTCTGCAAATGGGTGAGTCATGCCCTTTGCATTTTGCAGACTGATCTGTATTGCTGTGAGCTGGGCTGCTAACTCCTTCTGTGCTGCAAGCTGTAGGCTGCTGGCTCTGTTCTATATTACACAGCCATGCTGGCACCTGTAGTGCTACAGTTGATTTGTGCTTGCAGTTCCAGGGTATTACACAAAGTTACAGCCAAAATGGCAGAAAAGTATTCAATATATGATTATTGTAATAAAAGATTATTTGCATATCACTGATGACTCATCTGTCCCTCACACGAGGGTACACATGTTTAAGGGGAAGAAAGCTGAGGTAAATTTCCCTCCTCTCATGATGAAAAAGAGCGGGAATCTCCAGACAAGAGACGGCAGCTTCCCACAAGAGAATTCTCAGGCTGTATCCTTTCCCCACTAGGGCCAGGATACGATGGGAATCTTCCCCTAGGGTGTCACGTTTGCCCAAAAGGTAGCCCTGACGTAACAGCTATTCTCAGGGATTCTGCAGATAGCGTGCACATTCTGGTACACTACTCAGACCGGCGATTGTGTCGGCATGGGTTTATAGCGCTGTGGCAGCGTGGACAGGTACCTTATCAGCAGAGATTGAGACCCTAGTATGTATATATATATATATATATATATATATATATATATATGTATATATAGAGATATATTTATAAAAGATGCTGTCTTAAAGAGATATATATATATAAAACATGCCCAAAGAGACATGAGTCTACTGGGTCCTAGAGTCAAAGCTATGTCGATTTCTGCTTGACGTGTCCTGTAGAATATGCAATGGACAGATGATGCCGACTTAAGAGGCATATGGAAGGCTGAGGATTGTGTGGAGAAGGGTTCTCGGACCTGGTCTCCACAGCTATAGCTGGTAATTCTGATATTTTGCCTTATATTCCTGCACAGCCTAGGAAAGCACGACATTATCAAATGCAGCCTTTCGAACAAAGAAACAAGAAAGTCCGAGGTGCGTCCTTTCTTGCCAGAGGCGGGGGCAGAGGAAAGAAGCTGCACAACACAGCTAGTTCCCAGGAACAGAAGTCCTCCCCGGCCTCTACAAAATCCACCGCATGTCGCTGGGGCTCCACAGGCGGAGCTAGGCCCGGTGGGGGCACGCCTTCGTAAGTTCAGCCACAAGTGGGTTCACTCCCTGTTAGATCCCTGGGCAATAGATATTGTGTCTCAGGGATACAAGCTGGACTTTGAGGAGATGCCCCCTCACCGACGGCCCTGCCGACTTCCCCCCACGAGAGGGAAACAGTGTTAACTGCAATTCACAAATTGTATCTTCAACAGGTGGTGGTTAAGGTTCCCCTCCTTCAACAAAGAGGGGGTTAATATTGGACCATGTTGGAGTCCCGGAACCAGGCGGTTCGGTCAGACCCATATTGAATTTAAAATCCCTGAACATATACCTGAAAAGGTTCAAGTTCAAGATGGAATCGCTAAGAGCGGTCATTGCAAGCCTGAAAGGGGGAGATTTTATGGTGACTCTGGACATAAAGGATGCATACCTTCATGTCCCCATTTATCCACCTCATCAGACGTACCTCAGAATTGTGGTACGGGATTGTCATTACCAATTTCAGACGTTGCCGTTTGGTCTCTCCACGGCCCCGAGAATATTCACCAAGGTAATGGCGGAAATGATGGTGCTCCTGCGGAAGCAAGGTGTCACTATTATCACGTACTTGGACGATCTCCTCATAAAAGCGAGATCAAGAGAGCAGTTGCTGAACAGCGTATAACTTTCTCTGGAAGTGTAACGGCAACACGGCTGGATTCTATATATTCCAAAGTCGCAGTTGGTTCCTACAGCTCATCTGCCTCTCCTAGGCATGATCCTAGACACAGACCAGAAAAGGGTTTATCTCCTGATAGAGAGAGCTCAGGAGCTCGTGACACTGGTCAGGAATCTTTTAAAACCAAAACAGGTGTCAGTGCATCACTGCACTCGAGTCCTGGGAAGGATGGTGGCATCATACGAGGCCCTTCCCTTTGGCAGGTTCCATGCGAGGACCTTCCAATGGGACTTACTGGACAAGTGGTCCGGATCACATCTTCAGATGCATCGGTTAATCACCCTATCCCCCAGGGCCAGGGTGTCTCTCCTGTGGTGGCTGCAGAGTGCTCACCTTCTCGAAGGTCGCAGATTCGGCATTCAGGACTGGGTCCTGGTGACCACGGATGCAAGCCTCCGAGGGTGGGGGGCAGTCACACAGGGAAGAAATTTCCAAGGGCTGTGGTCAAGTCAGGAGACTTGCCTTCACATCAACATCCTGGAACTAAGGGCCATATACAACGCCCTACGTCAAGCGGAGTCCCTGCTTCGCGACCAACCGGTTCTGATTCAGTCAGACAATATCACCGCAGTGGCTCATGTAAACCGCCAAGGCGGCACAAGGAGCAGGGTGGCGATGGTAGAAGCCACCAGAATTCTTCGCTGGGCGGAGAATCACGTAAGCGCACTGTCAGCAGTGTTCATTCCGGGAGTGGACAACTGGGAAGCAGACTTCCTCAGCAGGCACGACCTCCAACCGGGAGAGTGGGGACTTCATCAAGAAGTCTTCATGCAGATTGCAAGTCGGTGGGAACTGCCACAGGTGGACATGATGGCATCCCGCCTCAACAAAAAGCTGCAGAGATATTGCGCCAGGTCAAGAGACCCTCAGGCGATAGCTGTGGACGCACTGGTGACACCGTGGGTGTTCCCGTCGGTCTATGTATTTCCTCCTCTTCCTCTCATACCCAAGGTGCTGAGAATCATAAGGAAAAGAGGAGTGAGAACAATACTCTTTGTTCCGGATTGGTCAAGAAGGACTTGGTATCCAGATCTGCAAGAAATGCTCACAGAGGACCCGTGGCCTCTGCCTCTAGGACAGGACTTGTGCAACAGGGGCCCTGTCTGTTCCAAGACTTACCGCGGCTGCATTTGACGGCATGGCGGTTGAACACCGGATCCTAGCAGAAAAAGGCATTCCGGATGAGGTCATTCCTACGCTGATAGAGGCTAGGAAGGATCTGGCGGCTCAACATTATCACTGTATATGGCGAAAATATGTGGCTTGGTGTGAGGCCAGGAATGCCCCTATGGAGGAATTCCAGCTGGGCCTTTTCCTTCACTTCCTACAGTCGGGAGTGACTTTGGGCCTTAAATTGGGTTCCATTAAGGTTCAGATTTCGGCCTTATCCATTTTCTTTCAAAAAGAACTGGCTTCTCTGCCTGAAGTTCAGACGTTTGTAAAGGGAGTGCTGCATATTCAGCCCCCTTTTGTGCCTCCAGTGGCACCTTAGGATCTTAACGTGGTGTTGAGTTTCCTGAAATCACACTGGTTTGAACCACTCAAAACGGTGGAAGTAAAATATCTCACGTGGAAGGTGGTCATGCTATTAGCCTTGGCTTCGGCTAGGCGTGTCTCAGAATTGGCGGCTTTGTCACATAAAAGCCCTTATCTGGTTTTCCATGCGGATAGAGCAGAATTGCGGACCCGCCCACAATTTCTGCCGAAAGTGGTTTCATCCTTTCATTTAAACCAACCTATTGTGGTGCCTGTGGCTACTACTGACTTGGAGGATTCCGAGTCACTGGATGTAGTCAGGGCTTTGAAGGTTTATGTAGCCAGAACGGCTAAGGTCAGGAAAACAGAATCTTTGTTTATACTGTATGCTTCCAACAAGCTTGGGGCGCCTGCTTCAAAGCAAACTATTGCTCGCTGGATCTGTAACACGATTCAGCAGGCTCATTCTGCGGCTGGATTGCCGCTGCCTAAATCAGTTAAGGCCCATTCCACAAGGAAGGTGAGCTCTTCTTGGGCGGCTGCACGAGGGGTCTCGGCATTACAGCTTTGCCGAGCGGCTACTTGGTCAGGTTCAAACACCTTTGCAAAGTTCTACAAGTTTGATACCCTGGCTGAGGAGGACCTTGTGTTTGCTCATTCGGTGCTGCAGAGTCATCCGCACTCTCCCGCCCGTTTGGGAGCTTTGGTATAATCCCCATGGTTCTTACGGAGTCCCCAGCATCCACTAGGACGTTAGAGAAAATAAGATTTTACTTACCGGTAAATCTATTTCTCGTAGTCCGTAGTGGATGCTGGGCGCCCGTCCCAAGTGCGGACTTCTTCTGCAATGCTGACACGAAGCCATTTCTGGGTGTGTGGGCGGGGCTGTAGAAGGGGGAACCAATTAAGTTTTTATCACCCACTGCCCCACAAATTTCCACTGTGCCACCAACTTAATGAAAAATGAATTATAATGGGTTCAATTATATATATATATATATACATACACACATATATACATATATATATATATATATATATATATATATATACATACAGGGTAACAAAAATAGGCGGCACTCCAAGTCTGTAGTAAATTTCAAGTGTATTACACACAAAACTAATTCCAACGTTTCGGGGTCCAAGCGCCCCTTTGTCAAGGTGAACAGTGTTCACCTTGACAAAGGGGCGCTTGGACCCCGAAACGTTGGAATTAGTTTTGTGTGTAATACACTTGAAATTTACTACAGACTTGGAGTGCCGCCTATTTTTGTTACCCTGTATCCTACTCGCTAGGAGGGCACCCAAGCATTGAACCCGGGAGGAGGAGTGCCGGTCCTTTCTTTTTGCTTATATATATACATATATATATATATTTATTAGTGATGAGCGGGTTCGGATCCTCGGGATCCGAACCCCCCCGAACTTCACCCATTTTACACGGGTCCGAGGCAGACTCGGATCCTCCCGCCTTGCTCGGTTAACCTGAGCGCGCCCGAACGTCATCATCCCGCGGTCGGATTCTCGCGAGATTCGTATTCTATATAAGGAGCCGCGCGTCGCCGCCATTTTTCACTCGTGCATTGGAGATGATCGTGAGAGGACGTGGCTGGCGTCCTCTCAGTTTCTATGTTCAGTGGGCTGCAAATTGTGCTGCAAATATCTGTGCTAAGTGTGCTGCAAATATCTGTGCTCAGTGTGCTGCAAGTGCAAATATCTACGTTCTCTGCCTGAAAAACGCTCCATATCTGACTGTGCTCAGTGTGCTGCAAATATCTGTGCTCAGTGTACTAATTGCTTTATTGTGGGGACAGGGGACCAGCAGTATTATATAGTAGGAGGACAGTGCAGAGTTTTGCTGACCAGTGACCAGTGACCACCAGTATTATACGTTCTCTGCCTGAAAAACGCTCCATATCTGTGCTGCATTGTAGTATATAGTAGGAGGACAGTGCAGAATTTTGCTGACCACCAGTATAACTATATATATAGCAGTACGGTACAGTAGTCCACTGCTCTACCTACCTCTGTGTCGTCAAGTATACTATCCATCCATACCTGTGGTGCATTTCAGTTTTGCACAGTTTGCTGACCACCAGTATATACTATATAGCAGTACAGTACAGTAGGCCACTGCTCTACCTACCACTGTGTCGTCAAGTATACTATCCATCCATACCTGTGGTGCATTTCAGTTTTGCACAGTTTGCTGACCACCAGTATATAATATATAGCAGTACGGTACAGTAGGCCACTGCTCTACCTACCTCTGTGTCGTCAAGTATACTATCCATCCATACCTGTGGTGCATTTCAGTTTTGCACAGTTTGCTGACCACCAGTATATACTATATAGCAGTACGGTACAGTAGGCCACTGCTCTACCTACCTTTGTGTCGTCAAGTATACTATCCATCCATACCTGTGGTGCATTTCAGTTTTGCACAGTTTGCTGACCACCAGTATATACTATATAGCAGTACAGTACAGTAGGCCACTGCTCTACCTACCTCTGTGTTGTCAAGTATACTATCCATCCATACCTGTGGTGCATTTCAGTTTTGCACAGTTTGCTGACCACCAGTATATACTATATAGCAGTACGGTACAGTAGGCCACTGCTCTACCTACCTCTGTGTCGTCAAGTATACTATCCATCCATACCTGTGGTGCATTTCAGTTTTGCACAGTTTGCTGACCACCAGTATATACTATATAGCAGTACGGTACAGTAGGCCACTGCTCTACCTACCTCTGTGTCGTCAAGTATACTGTCCATCCATACCTGTGGTGCATTTCAGTTTTGCACAGTTTGCTGACCACCAGTATATAATATATAGCAGTACGGTACAGTAGGCCACTGCTCTATCTACCTCTGTGTCGTCAAGTATACCATCCATCCATACCTGTGGTGAATTTCAGTTTTGCACAGTTTGCTGACCACCAGTATATAATACATAGCAGTACAGTACAGTAGGCCACTGCTCTACCTACCTCTGTGTCGTCAAGTATACTATCCATACCTGTGGTGCATTTAAGTTGTGCGCTGTATATATATGGTAGTAGGACAGTGCATAATTTTGCTGACCACCAGTATATAATATATAGCAGTACGGTACAGTAGGCCACTGCTCTACCTACCTCTGTGTCGTCAAGTATACTATCCATCCATACCTGTGGTGCATTTAAGTTGTGCGCAGTATATATATAGTAGTAGGACAGTGCATACTTTTGCTGACCACCAGTATATAATATATAGCAGTACGGTACAGTAGGCCACTGCTCTACCTACCTCTGTGTCGTCAAGTATACTATCCATCCATACCTGTGGTGCATTTAAGTTGTGCGCAGTATATATATAGTAGAAGGACAGTGCATAATTTTGCTGACCATCAGTATATAATATATAGCAGTACGATACAGTAGGCCACTGCTCTACCTACCTCTGTGTCGTCAAGTATACTATCCATCCATACCTGTGGTGCATTTAAGTTGTGCGCAGTATATATATAGTAGTAGGACAGTGCATAATTTTGCTGACCACCAGTATAAAATATATAGCAGTACGGTACAGTAGGCCACTGCTCTACCTACCTCTGTGTCGTCAAGTATACTATCCATCCATACCTGTGGTGCATTTAAGTTGTGCACAGTATATATATAGTAGTAGGACAGTGCATAATTTTGCTGACCCCCAGTATATAATATATAGCAGTACGGTACAGTAGGCCACTGCTCTACCTACCTCTGTGTCGTCAAGTATACTATCCATCCATACCTATGGTGCATTTTAGTTGTGCGCAGTATATATAGTAGTAGGCCATTGCTATTGATATATTACTGGCGTATAATTCCACACATTAAAAAATGGAGAACAAAAATGTGGAGGGTAAAATAGGGAAAGATCAAGATCCACTTCCACCTCATGCTGAAGCTGCTGCCACTAGTCATGGCCGAGACGATGAAATGCCATCAACGTCGTCTGCCAAGGCCGATGCCCAATGTCATAGTAGAGAGCATGTAAAATCCAAAAAAATAAAGCTCAGTAAAATGACCCAAAAATCTAAATCAAAATCATCTGAGGAGAAGCGTAAACTTGCCAATGTGCCATTTACGACACGGAGTGGCAAGGAACGGCTGAGGGCCTGGCCTATGTTCAAGGCTAGTGGTTCAGCTTCACATGAGGATGGAAGCACTCATCCTCCTGCTAGAAAACTTAAAAGAGTTAAGATGGCAAAAGCACAGCAAAGAACTGTGCGTTCTTATAAATCACAAATCCCCAAGGAGAGTCCAATTGTGTCGGTTGCGATGCCTGCACCTCTTTTTTCTTTCATTTTACTTTGCATCATGTGCTGTTTGGGGACTATTTTTGGAAGTGCCATCCTGTCTGACACTGCAGTGCCACTCCTAGATGGGCCAGGTGTTTGTGTCGGCCACTTGGGTCGCTTAGCTTAGTCATCCAGCGACCTCGGTGCAAATTTTAGGACTAAAAATAATATTGTGAGGTGTGAGGTGTTCAGAATAGACTGAAAATGAGTGGAAATTATGGTTATTGAGGTTAATAATACTATGGGATCAAAATGACCCCAAATTCTATGATTTAAGCTGTTTTTGAGTTTTTTTTTTGTAAAAAAACACCCGAATCCAAAACACACCCGAATCCGACAAAAAATTTTCAGGGAGGCTTTGCCAAAACGCATCCGAATCCAAAACACGGCCGCGGAACCGAATCCAAAACCAAAACCCGAAAAATTTCCGGTGCACATCACCACACACACACGCACACACACACACACACACACACACACACACACACACACACACACACACACACACACACACACCAGAGTGCCCGACTCTCCCATTAAGACCGCATGACTGCGCCGTGTGCCTCCACAAGTAATAATCACATAAAGTCCAAGGGTGCGGCACTCCTAGCGGCTTGAATAAAGGACAACAGCAGGGCATGTGTGTAGACAACGTTTCAATTGCAACAAAAAAAGACATGATGACAATGCCGCATTAAAGGCATTGAAATGTTGTCTACACGCATGCCCTGCTGTTGTCCTTTATTGAAGCGGCTAGGAGTGCCGCACCTTTGGACTTTATATAATATATATATATATATATAAAAGTTCCAAAGTCCGGCACTCCCCATAGCATAGAAAACTTGAGCCGGTGCCCTCACAGGTAAAGGATATGTAACAAGCGCAGGTGCGGCACTCGAGCCACGGTGATCAGCAAAAAATGACAGGCGGAGACTGTATAGTTCAATCAATCAACGTTTCAATATTTAAAATATTGTCATCAGGATTATAACAACAAGTGCAACACATACCTTTATAGTGCCCACCAAACAAGAAAAAGCGGTTCCCGGGCTGGGACTGCACACCCGCCCCGTCGCCGCACACCCACTGACGTCACCCGTAAGTGTTATGCACACCAGTGCCTGCAGGAAAGTACTGGTGTCAGGACTGTTATGCACTCCAGTGCCTGCAGGAATGTACTGGTGTTTGAACTGTTATGCAAAACAAATGGACTCACAGACAGACTAGGGAATATGACATAATGTACACAGAAGGTGGTAGGGTAACAAAATACACACAACGTGAACAGAGAAGCCCAGAGGCTAAGGAACTGGGTATCTCCCTTGTATTAGAACTGCTCAGATGTGAAAAGCAAGATGTTGTGTTTTAATACATAGAAAACCCGAAATGCTGTTGCTAAGGGCAACAGCAAAACCCTAAAGGGTTACCAACGGGTGTGGCAGTAAACTCCTTGGTCAGAGATGGAATGATAGACACAAGGAGATTCTCCACAATCCTAATTCTCACTTGCAGTGCACAGGTTCGGTTTACTGCCACTAAACTGACCCCTGACACCTAGCACAGTGAGACAGGATTAGACAGGCAAGTCTTAGAATACAGCCGCAAACTTGCTAAGTTCACAGAGTAGTAACAGAACCCCAGCAAGCTAAACGACTGACTCCAGTCTTACTGCTAGGTCTGGATTGGCAGAGTGTAATACCAAATCCCCAGGCCTATTTGCAGTAAGCAACAAACAAATACAAAGCTACACAGTACTGGCTAACTTTCAGAAACTGACTAACCAACAAAGATTCAGCAGCATCTGCTTACCCTGAAAAGAGGCCTTATAAAGCAGGTGCTGTCCACGCCCCACTCAGACCTCACAGACTGTGAGCACAAAAACCAGCACCGGATCCCCTGCCATGCACAGAGCCTATAACCACTGCACAGCAAAAGACCCGAACCGGAGTATCAGCTGCGCTCAGGTTACTCCGCTAGCACTTGTCTCCCGGTTGCCATGACGACGTGGCAGCACAGGGCAGGAGACCCTAACAGTACCCCCCCTCTGACGAGGGGTCAAAGAACCCCTACCACCGGGTTTATCGGGGAACTGCGAGAAGAAAGAGCGTATCAGTCTGGGGGCATGAAGATCACAACTGCGCACCCACGACCGCTCCTCCGGGCCATACCCCTTCCAGTGCACCAAAAATGACAGCCGACCCCGAACCACCTTGGAGTCAAGAATCCTTTCAACAACAAACTCCCTCTGGCCACGTATCAGAAGAGGGGAAGGTCTTCCACTGGAAGAAGGATTACTAATCGCCCGTTTTAAAAGGGAACAATGAAATGTTTTATTGATACCCAAAGAACGGGGCAGATCTAACTGAAATGCCACCGGATTGATAACCCTGGTGATCTTATAAGGGCCGATGAACCGGGGGCCTAACTTATGAGATGGCTGTCTCAACTTCAAATTCTTGGTAGACAACCAGACGAAGTCTCCTAATTTGAAGCTGCAGGGTCTTTTCCGCTTATCAAAAACCCTTTTGGTCACTAATGACACAGACACAAGGGCTTTCTTCACTTTCCGCCAAATACCTCTAAGGACCGAAACCACAGAGGAACCACCAGGCGTGGAGTCCAGGGGGTCAAAAGAATTGGCCTTAGGATGATGCCCATACACACAAAGGAAGGGAGAGATCCCTGTAGCAGAGTGAGCCGCGTTGTTATAGGCAAACTCCGCCATGGACAGATGAGCAACCCAGTCAGTCTGACACTTGGAGACATAACACCTGAGGAACTGCTCCAAGGACTGGTTCACCCTTTCAGTCTGCCCATTAGACTGCGGATGGTAGCCCGACGACAAGCTGACAGAAATCTGGAGATCGGAACAAAATGCCCTCCAGAATTTGGCCACAAACTGGGATCCGCGGTCAGAGACCACATCAAGTGGCAACCCGTGGAGACGCACAACATGCAGCATAAATAATTCAGACAGGCGTCTGGCCGATGGCAGCCCAACCAGTGGAACGAAGTGCGCCATCTTCGAAAACCTGTCAACGACAACCCAGATGGCTGTCATCCCCGAGGATTTGGGCAAGTCCACCACAAAATCCATTGAAATGTGGGTCCATGGCTTAGATGGGATAGAGAGTGGATGTAGTGGGCCAACAGGAACCCCTCTAGGAGTCTTATTTCGGGCACAGATGTCACATGCCCGAACCCACTGATCCACATCCTTAGCCACCGAGGGCCACCACACCGCCCTAGATAGCAACTCCCGAGTTCTGGCAATACCCGGGTGACCTGCAGACTTCTTGGCATGGAATTCCAGGAACACTCGCTGTCTTAACCTAGGAGGCACAAACAAAAGACCTACCGGAAGGTCTGGAGGAGCCTGCTCCTGTGCTCTAAGGACTAATGATAAGAGGTCCTGGGTAATGCCCACTTTAATACATGATGGGGAAACAATGGGCAACGGCTCCTCGGTGGTCTCCTGGATTGGAGCAAAACTCCGCGAGAGCGCATCAGCCTTGATGTTTTTTGACCCAGGGCGATATGTTATCAAAAAATTAAAGCGAGCAAAAAACAAAGCCCATCGTGCCTGCCTGGCATTGAGACGCTTCGCTGACTCTAAATATGCCAGATTCTTATGGTCAGTGAGAATTGAGACCACAAACTTAGCCCCTCAAGCCAGTGTCTCCACTCCTCGAGTGCATCCTTAATAGCCAACAATTCCCGGTTACCCACGTCATAATTCATCTCGGCAGGCGAAAATTTACGGGAAAAGTAAGCACAGGGATGAAGGCGATTATCTGACACTCCCATCTGAGAAAGCACTGCCCCAATACCCATCTCAGAGGCATCCACCTCCACCACAAAAGGACGCTCTGGATCTGGGTGTCGCAGCACCTTGGCCGAAACAAATGCCCTTTTGAGACGGGCAAAAGCCGCTTTAGCCTCACAAGACCAGTGAGCAACATCCGCCCCTTTCTTAGTGAGTGCCACCAAGGGCGCCACTATAGACGAAAATCCAGCGATAAATCGTCTATAAAAATTCGCAAAGCCCAGGAAACGCTGAAGCGCCTTCAAACTAGTGGGCTGCACCCAATCCAGGACTGCCTGTACCTTGGAACCCTCCATTTGGAAACCTTCTGGGGAGATAATATATCCTAGAAATGCGATTTGCTGAACTTCAAATTCGCACTTCTCCAGCTTCGCCCCAAGCCGGTGGTCTCTGAGTTTCTGGAGGACTAAGCGTACATGCTTCCGATGTTCCTCCAGGGAATGGGAGAAGATTAGGATGTCATCTAAGTATACAACTAAGAATCTATCCAAATATTCCCTGAGCACATCATTCATGAAATCCTGGAAGACTGCCGGGGCATTACAGAGCCCAAAAGGCATCACCAAATATTCATAATGCCCCGAGTGGGTATTAAAGGCAGTCTTCCATTCATCCCCCTCTCTTATTCGGATTAGATTGTACGCACCGCGTAGGTCAATCTTAGAAAAAATGGTGGCAGTACGAAGCTGGTCAAACAAGACCGAAATGAGAGGCAGTGGGTATGAGTTTTTAATCGTGATACGGTTCAATTCCCTGAAGTCGATGCAGGGTCGCAACGAACCGTCCTTTTTACCCACGAAGAAGAACCCCGACCCAACTGGAGACTGTGAAGGTCTGATAAATCCCTTAGCCAAGTTCTCCTGAATGTACTCTGCCATAGCCTGAGTCTCAGGACGTGACAGGGAGTACAACCTGCTCTTGGGAAGCTTAGCATTTGGCAACAAATCAATGGCACAGTCATAGGAGCGATGGGGAGGTAGTACCTCTGCAACTTTTTTGGAGAACACGTCCGCAAAATCTGCATAACACCCTGGCAATCCTGGCAAACTTAGCTGCGAGAACCTGACTGGAAGGCTCAAGCAACTCCTGAAACAATCAGTACTCCAACTAAGAATCTCCCCAGAGACCCAGTCAAATTGAGGATTGTGGGCCCTTAGCCAGGGTAACCCCAACACCAATGGGGCAAAAGTACAGACAGTCACATAAAAGGACAATTTTTCAGAGTGTGTGGCTCCAATAAACAAAGAAATCTGGCTAGTGCAAGAGGTAATTTTACCTTGGGATAATGGTTCCCCGTTTAACCCACAAATCTCAATTTCCGATGCCAAGGGTACTAAGGGAACAGAGTGTTTCAGGGCGAATTGGCGGTCCATAAAAACCCCGTCGGCCCCACTGTCCACAAAGGCCTCAGTCTTGACAGTTTGACCGAGGATCTTCAAGGTCACCGGAATGATAAAAGTCTTCTTGGGAAATTCTGACTTCTGGCCTGACAGGATATTTCCCATCACCCTCAGGCCCTGAAGTTTTCCGGCTTTTCTGGGCATGATACTACCACATGACCTTTATTCCCACAGTACAAACACAACCCCTGCTGTCTCCTCCGCATCTTCTCACGCGAGGAGAGGCGGGTAGCCCCAATCTGCATAGGCTCCTCGGAAAATTCCTCAGAGTCTGAGGTTCCCTTGGGAAGGAAGGAAATCTCAGTCTCCCTTTCAAGCCTACGCTCTCTCAGCCGTCTATCCACCCGGATGGATAACTGCATGAGCTGATCCAAGCTATCAGGCAAGGGATGTTGTACCAGTTGGTCCTTTATCTGGTTAGAAAGACCTCTTCGGTACTGGTGTCTCAGGGCTGGGTCATTCCACTGGGTATCATGGACCAACCTCCGAAACTCCGTACAGTAAACCTCAACTGGCCTTCGCCCTTGCTTAAGGATCGAAATCTGAGCCTCGGCTGAGGCCGTCTTGTCAGGGTCATCATACAACATGCCCAGTGCCGTAAAAAAAGCATCAACACTTTTAAGCGACGGACAGTCAGGCTGCAACCCATATGCCCAGACCTGTGGGTCTCCTTGTAGCAAGGAAATCACTATGCCCACCCGCTGAATCTCCGACCCAGAAGACTGAGGCCTAAGCCGGAAGTATAGCTTGCAGCTCTCCTTGAAACAAAAGAACTGCGAGCGATCTCCAGAAAAACGATCCGGGAGATTTACTTTCGGCTCCTTAACCCCTGCAGGTGCTGCTGCTGCGGGAGCTCCGCCAGCAGCCTGGGAGGTGTGCATTTTAATGGACAAATCATTATATTTTTGAGTCAGGACCTGCACCTGATCAACCACCTGTTGCAACGTATTTTGAGGGGTATGCTCCATATTCCCACAAAATTTCAACAGGAGTATTGGGCTGCTGAATATGTTATGCACACCAGTGCCTGCAGGAAAGTACTGGTGTCAGGACTGTTATGCACTCCAGTGCCTGCAGGAATGTACTGGTGTTTGAACTGTTATGCAAAACAAATGGACTCACAGACAGACTAGGGAATATGACATAACGTACACAGAAGGTGGTAGGGTAACAAAATACACACAACGTGAACAGAGAAGCCCAGAGCCTAAGGAACTGGGTATCTCCCTTGTATTAGAACTGCTCAGATGTGAAAAGCAAGATGTTGTGTTTTAATACATAGAAAACCCAAAATGCTGTTGCTAAGGGCAACAGCAAAACCCTAAAGGGTTACCAACGGGTGTGGCAGTAAACTCCTTGGTCAGAGATGGAATGATAGACACAAGGAGATTCTCCACAATCCTAATTCTCACTTGCAGTGCACAGGTTCGGTTTACTGCCACTAAACTGACCCCTGACACCTAGCACAGTGAGACAGGATTAGACAGGCAAGTCTTAGAATACAGCCGCAAACTTGCTAAGTTCACAGAGTAGTAACAGAACCCCAGCAAGCTAAACGACTGACTCCAGTCTTACTGCTAGGTCTGGATTGGCAGAGTGTAATACCAAATCCCCAGGCCTATTTGCAGTAAGCAACAAACAAATACAAAGCTACACAGTACTGGCTAACTTTCAGAAACTGACTAACCAACAAAGATTCAGCAGCATCTGCTTACCCTGAAAAGAGGCCTTATAAAGCAGGTGCTGTCCACGCCCCACTCAGACCTCACAGACTGTGAGCACAAAAACCAGCACCGGATCCCCTGCCATGCACAGAGCCTATAACCACTGCACAGCAAAAGACCCGAACCGGAGTATCAGCTGCGCTCAGGTTACTCCGCTAGCACTTGTCTCCCGGTTGCCATGACGACGTGGCAGCACAGGGCAGGAGACCCTAACAGTAAGGCGCATTCTGCTACGTACATCGTTACCATGGTAACCCATCAACAAGCTGAAAAATGCAATACAGAATTCAACGTCGACGCTGTAACAATGCAATATAAAATCAATGCTGACATATACATAACCTTACAAAACACTACACATAGAGACAGCGATAGTACATTGCCTCACAATACAGGCTAGCAGCAAAGATAATTTCAACGTAAACTCGCAAAGGTGATACTCTCATTTAACCCGTTAGGGGAAATGACATTTAGCCTATAGATCCATCGCGCCTCACACTTTAAAAGGCGCAGAGAGCGATCACCTCCTCGGGTATTTGGCAAAATAGTATCGATCATCCGATATCTTAAGCTTGAAAGGGTATGGTGAAATTCCGCAAAATGTCGGGCGACCGGCTGGTCGCTAGAACCGGAACCAATAGCTGCCCGAATAGCACTCCGATGGTTACCCATTCGCTCTTTAAACTTGCTCTCGGTTTTACCGATATAACTCAAACCGCAGGGGCAAATAATTTGATAAATAACAAAGGATGAATTACATGTGAAATGATGGAGGATTTTATAAGTTTTGCCTGAATGAGGATGTTGAAAAGTGTCGCCAGTTAACAAAAACTGGCAAGTAGTACATGTACACTTAAAACAACCCATACGTGTCCTTCCAAACAAGGGGCGGTTAAGAATACTTAACGAAGATACATCGGTTTTTACCAAAATGTCTTTTAAGTTACGTCCACGGGAGTAGCAAGACCTTACATCATAATTGGCAAGTTTTAATTTAGCATCGCTTTGTACAATAGGCCATAATTTTTTAATTGTTTTATTGACAGTAGGGGAAGCAAGATTAAATTTGTTGACCCACCCAAACTTCTTTCGTTTATTAGTATCCGGGGTGGCTGATGTATTTATATTATTCACTAAAGAAATTCTATCCAAAGATAGAACTTTACTTTTACAAGCCTCTAGCAGATCCTTACTATAACCCCGATCTAGAAATTTTTTAATCGATAAATCAATTTGGGATTCAGACATTACCCTATCACTATTGATACGGTGGATGCGAAGCATCTGGGAGTATGGAAGGCCATTTATCAAAGCTGACGGATGGCAGCTTTGTGCTTTCAGTAGCATATCCATATTCCTATCCGTAGGCTTTGTAAAGAGACTAGTATGAATTTGTTGATTTTTTACAGAAATACATACATCAAGAAAGTGAGCCGTCTCTCTGCTTATAGAATAAGTAAATTTGATGGGATGTTCAGAACAATTATGCTTATTAATCAAATTGCTTAGTACCTCTATATCTCCACACCAAATCAAAAGCAGATCATCTATATATCGTAAAAACAATAAAATTCTAGATGATATTGTCTCATCGGAAAAGAATAGCGCATGCTCCACAAAAAACATAACAACATTGGCATAGGCTGGAGCCATAGAACTACCCATGGCACAGCCGCTGGTTTGCAAATAAAACTTGCCGTTATACAGAAAAAAGTTGTTATTTAAAATAAGTTCAAACAACTGGAGCATGATACCAATCTTATCAGAGGAGAAGTCACTTTTATCGTTCAGAAACACCTGCAACGAATGTAACCCCAAACTATGGGGGATGGAGGTATACAATATATATATATATATATATATATATATACAAACAGAGAACCCAGCACTCACCAAAGTAAACTCACTTATCCTCAACAATTCAATAAATAAATTATATTTATTAGAGCGATGTGGTCATGGGCTACATGCACCCCGCCCTGTGAGTGGTAAGTACAGCTGTGTACCCCGCTTCTGTGGTGGAGAGTGCAGTGTTACATGCACCCCACCCTGTGAGTGGTAAGTGCATAGCTGTGCCCCGCTTCTGGTGTGGTGAGTGCTGTGGTTTTTCCTCTGTGTGTATATATATATATATATACATATATATATGTATATATATTTTATATATATATATATATATATATATGTATATATATATATATATATATATATATATATATTTTATTGAACCCATTATAATGAATTTTTTATTACGTTGGTGGCACAGTGGTAATTTAATTGGTCGGAGACGCTGAGCGGTCAGCGGCTCCCGTCAGTGGCTCAACTAGAATGAGGCCGCTGGCGGGGAGGAAGCCACTGCCAGGAAGGGAGCCGCCTGCCGGAGATGTGAGTCGCTGCCAGGGAGGTGAGCCGCTGCCGGGGAGGTGAGCAATGTCACATTGTGTACATCGCTCATCGCGGCTCCGTACACACATGCTGTGATGAGTGATGTCACAAGTGACATTGCTCACAATGAGCATGCTGCACGGGAGAACGCCAACCTGCAATCAACGAGTGCGGGTGCTTGCATCGTTGATTGCAGGACCATACACACTAGACGATGTGAACAATATATCATTAACAATCGTCGGTATCGGCCATATTGAGCAAAATAATCGTCTAGTGCAGGGGTAGCCAACCAGTCAGAGGCAAAGAGCCAGAAAAGATCTGTAGTCAAGGGCAAGAGCCAGTATCATGCGCGCGCTCAAAAATGGGGCGTGGCCTAGTTTTCACAAAGCCACACCCCATTTTGTGCGCACACCTTTCGTTATGACGTTTGTAGGAGTATGACCTTCTGTCATAACTCCGTTTTTAGTCATGTTGTACAGTGCCACATACATATAATGCCCCAGTACAGTGGCACATACTGTACATATAAAAATTTCAAAAAATGGGTGCCTCCACACTCCCAGAAACATATGTCCCCACAGTGCCACATACACATATGTCCCCACAGTGCCAGATACATATATGCCCCACAGTGCCAGATACATATATGCCTCACAGTGCCAGATACACATTTCCTCCCAGTGCCAGATATGCCCCCAGTGCCAGATATATATGTCCCCACAGTGCCAGCTATGCCCCTAGTGCCAGTTATATATGTCCCCAAAGTGCCAGCTATGCCCCCAATGCAGTGTCCCCACAGTGCCAGATATGCCCCCAGTGCCAGATATACATGTCCCCACACTGTGCCAGCTCTGCCCCCAGTGCCAGATATACATGCCCCCCCAGTGCCAGATATACATTTCCCCCCAGTGCCAGCCATGCCCCCGTGCCAGATATGCCCCCAGTGCCAGATATACATGTCCTCACACTGTGCCAGCTCTGCCTCCAGTGCCAGATATACATGCCCCCCCAGTGCCAGATATACATTTCCCCCAATGCCAGCTATGCCCCCGTGCCAGATATGCCCCCAGTGCCAGATATATATGCCCCCACAGTGCCAGCTATGCCCCTAGTGCCAGATATATATGTCCCCAAAGTTCCAGCTATGCCCCCAATGCCAGTGTCCCCACAGTGCCAGATGTACATGTCCCCCCAGTGCCAGATATACATGTCCCCCCCAGTGCCAGATATACATTTCCCCCCAGTGCCTGCTATGCCCCCAGTGCCAGATATACTTGTCCCCACAGTGCCAGCTATGCCCCTAGTGCCAGATATATGTCCCCACAGTGCCAGCTATGCCCCCAATGCCAGTGTCCCCACAGTGCCAGATATGTCCCCCAAGTGCCAGATATACTTGTCCCACCAGTGCCAGCAATGCCCCCACTGCCAGATATGCATGTCTCCCTAGTGCCAGCAATGCCCCTAGTGCCAGCTATACATGACGACGACCCACCCCCCTTACCCCGTGCTGCTCACCGTGTGGCTGCTGTCTGTGAGGGGAGTAGAGCGCAGCGTGCGCCTCTCCTACCCCTCACGCTCTGGCAGCTGTGTCTCTCTTCTAGGCGCCGGTCCGTGAGCCAATCAAAGCTCGCGGTCCGGCAGCCTTAGCTGCCGGTCCGCGAGCTCTGATTGGCTCACGGACCGGCGCCGGAGAGTGAGGGGCAAGAGAGGCGCACGCTGCGCTCTCCTCCCCTCACAGACAGCAGCAGCACGGGAGTAGGGGAGGCCAGGGCAGCGGTGGCCAGGAGCCAGCTGAGCCGCATGTGGCGGATGAAAGATCCGCATGCGGCTCGAGAGCCGCGGGTTGGCCACCCCTAGTGTAGTGTGTATGGCACTTACTGTGTCATCAGTCTCTGCCTCCCTGATGCTCCAGCACTAGAGGGTAAACAATAAAGGATGCACACCCAGTGTAATGTATACACAGGAGACAAGGTACTGAGGTGGTCATTCCAAGTTGATCACTCGTTGCCGTTTTTCGCAGTGCAGCGATCAAGTGAAAAAACGGCAATTCTGCGCTTGCGCATGGTACGCAGCGTGCATGCGCTAAGTACTTTCACACAAAACTTTGTAGTTTTACCCAAGCTCGAGCGACGTTTTTCAGTCGCTCGAGCAATGCAATGCTGCTAAAAGCAGCTAGCGAGCGATCAACTCGGAATGAGGGCCAGAGTGCACTATACTCCAACATTAGGCAGCGCCGCACCTACTACTGCTGCAGTGGTATCAGTTGTGTTCCAGGGAGAATGTATAACCCTCTACCAGTAGCCCAATGCTACACAGCCAAATCTGGAAATCCATCCAGCCTCCCCTTGTTGTACCGGACTCCAGTGAGCTGCGCTAGCAGCAGCCAGGAACACTGTGATTGCAGAAGGGTCTCCGCGGCTACTGCTGAGCAACATGAGTGGCCAGTTCCTGAGTACAGAAGATTTCACTTCAAGCCTCAGGAGCCAGATGATTCCTTCACTGCTTACTCCACTTTCAGACCATGGGGGTAATTCAGATCTGATCACAGCAGCAAATTTGTTAGCTAATTGGCAAAACCATGCATTACAAAAAAGTTTTGTGCAGTTTCTGAGTTGCCCACTTCAGCCTGTCAGGTCCCGGAATTGACGTCAGACACCCGCCCTGCAAACGCTTGGACACGCCTGCGGTTTTTTCAAACACTCCCAGAAAATGGTCAGTTGACACCCACAAATGCTCTCTTCCTGTCAATCTCCTTGCGATCGGCTGTGCGAATGGATTCTTCGTTAAATCCATCGCACAGCAACGATCCGCTTTACACACATACAACGCACCTGCGCATTGCGGTGCATACGCATGCGCAGTTCTGACCTGATCGCAGGGCAGCGAAAAAATCTAGCTGAATCAGGTCTGAATCAGGTCTGAATGACCCCCCATGTGCACTGCAGGTGGGGCAGATATAACATTTGCAGAGAGAGATTTAGGAGGGTTATATTGTTATTGTGCAGGGTAAATACTGGTTGCTTTATTTTTATACTGCAATTTAGATTTCAGTTTGAACACAACCCACCCAAATCTAACTCTCTCTGCACATGTTATATCTGCCCCCCTGCAGTGCACATGGTTTTGCCCTTTTGTTAACAAATTTGCTGCTGCGATCAAATCTGAATTAAGCCCTATATCTGAAGCGGGCACGTGCCTACAGAACCTGTGAGTTTACCATCGGACTTTCAAAACGATCAGTGTGCATATATATTATTCATCACTGGTGGTGATGTTCCAATCAAGGTATAATAATAATAAGATGTAGGCAAGTAAGCCTCTCACTCATGCGTTGGACAATTTGGCAAATGTCACTGTGTGGGCATGCCTGCTGCTTTGAGGTTCCGTAGTGACGTTCATAGAAGTTGAGCAGGGAGAAGAATGTCTGTTGGCTGCAAGCACAAATGCTCCCAATAATGCAGGGATCTCCCAGTGGGTAGATGGATGCACTGTGTCTCACCCCAGGTACCCTGGGCGGTCAAGTGTATGCTGTTGTGTAAGGCCAACTTGCTTCAATAATGTTCCGTGGTAATGATCAGAGGCACCAGGTGGGGAGGCAGTCCACTGACTGTTGGCTGGCATAATCTATGTGGATCACAGAGCCTTGGCTTGTGTATGGGAGAGAAGGCAACATTTGCAGTAGACTCTGCAGACCTTCCTTCTGATTAAACCAGGAGCCTAAAACCCAGAGAAACATGTTCGGGTCTGTGCAGCCCAATTTGAAGTGCTTCATCACCATGGATTCTACTGCTGGTATTCATGATCACTTACCTCCTGGGACAGCTCTTCCGATATACTTCTGTCCTGGTGAAGTATTGACTTCTGAGTTTATTACATGGGAGACCTACTGAGCATGTGCACCCCTTGGTCCCTGAAGGGGGAAGGAGGACTTGCAGAGTAAAACAGTCTACTGTATATGGCATAGTGATTTTCAACCTTTTTTTACTCGCGGCACACCGAACAATATTTTAAAATTGCCAAGGCACACCATAAGTTCCCCACAGAAAAAAACAAAACACACACATTGGCCCTCACAGTAAAAAAAAAATCCACACATACATTGGCCTACACAGAAAAAACAATCACATTGCACCCCACATAAATCCTATTGCAATGCTCCCCACATGATTTATTCACATTGTTCCCCCCATAAATCCTTATTCTCCCCACATAAATCCTATTGTTCCCCACAGGAAAAATAAAATAACAAATATTAGCCCCTACCAGTCAGCTGTCCTCCTTCCTGTCCCTCAGTGGTGGGGGTTGTTCATAGTGGAGTGCTGCGAATACTGAGCAGCGGGCAGGTGTGGATGTGGGTGGGCAAGGAAAGCTGTGAATGCAAGCAGGAACTGGAAGATATGTATGCAGGCGGGTGGGCTGGCTGGCTGGTGAGATGTAGCGGTCGTGACCTATGATATCACACCGCAACGTCTTCAAGGCATAGGTCTCAGCCAGAGCACAACTATTCCTCTAAGAAGAGCCCGGGCCAACAGTTCACTCTCAAGGTGCAAGAAGCTGCTCTGGCTACGCGGCACACCTTGCAACTGGTTGCGGCACACTAGTGTGCCGCGGCACACTGGTTGAAAAAGCCTGGTATATGCAATGTCATCTATACATGGTGTAGCCCAGTGATTCTCAAACTGTGTACCGTGGCAGCCTGTGGTGCCTCGGGTAGTGGTCAAGGGCCAATTAAAATTCTGTACAGACAAAAACCAATGCTTGTGGCTTCCAATCATAAAATACGTGGACAAACAGAAGTGCATCCTTTCCCTCACCACGTAACTGAAACCAAAGATGACATATAAACACAATTTACTTATTTTAATGCATTTTTCTGAATTTCACATTAAAAAGCTGTTGGCCTAGGGGTGCCGTGAATAAAATTCTGATACTCTAGGGCGCCATGACTCAAAAATCTTTGACTGCATTTGTACTGGTGACACATCCTGTCCATAACCTGTGAGAATGAAGGGCAGTGGGGGCAATTGTTATTGCTGTCTCTGTAGAGTACAGACCATTTCTAACCATAAGTGTAAAATTTCTGGGCTTGCCCTATGGTAGAAAGAAGAGTGGTCAGCGGCATTGCCTTTGGCGTGGTGGTAGCTGGTCTTAATTCTCTACTATCCTAGACAAGGCTTTATCCAGAGGTGGACACAAATACTCAGAGTCAATCTCCAACACAAATCTTTAGCTGCAGTTCCCTTCTCTTGTTGTAGCCTGGCTGAGATGATATTGTATTATACTTGCTGACTTTTTTTTCTCCTTTACAGGAAAAGCTCAGGGAGGAGATGCAAGGGACCACTGCGGTGGCGGGCTGTTCACGACATTAGGGCCCGCTCCCATTGTATCACAATGCAGTGAATCCCTTGTCCACGGGTATGGGTCAGGGCAAAAATTATGTGTTGGCCCCACCCAATGGGCCTGCGATTCCCAGTAGTATTCTCCCCATACTGCCCACATCACTAGGAAATAGGCAGGTACAGTAGATCCACCCCCTCTTCTGGGGTTCTGCGGGACTACTCGTAAAATCAGGAGTTTCCCGGACCTTTATGAAGAGGTCATTATTATTTTTTATTTTTACACATCTAGGAGTCATTGGGGCTGATAGTGTCACACCCACACAGCACTGATCACACCCACACAGCCCTAGCCACACCCACACAGCACTGATCACATCCACACAGCACTAGCCATACCCACACAGCACTGGTTATAGTTCCGGTTCTTCTCACCATAGGCCCTTTATCATTTTCAGCTCCAGTCCTACGTGACACTTTGTGCAGCCCTGACCTTATCATTGCCTCACCTGTCATACTCTAGTATACTACAGAGTTTTAACTAAAAAGTTATTAGAATAATACTAAGAAGATATTTATAATTTATAAATATCATCTTTGTATTATTCTAATCATTTTTATAGTCAAAACTCACCAAATTTGCAGCACTCTGCTAGAAATACAGGGACTGTCAGAGAGACCAGAATAATACTGCAAAAAGCACAAGGGGAGGCAGCTATCAGATCTATCTCACAGAGGGGGCATGGCTTGATGCAGTGTCAGGTGACCTATCCATGAAGTTCCCCAGCACACAACCAGGCGCAGCCAACATGAAGAAGCTGATGATCAAGATGGTTAGAAAGAATGCAGGGGAGCATGCTGTTGAGTGGCTGCTGGGACTGGGCAAAGGGGACGTAGAGACCTGGGTGTCTATTTGCTAAGCCTTGGATGGAGATAAAGTACCAGCCAATCACCTCCTAACTCCCATGTCACAGGCTGGGTTTGAAAAATGGCAGTTAGGAGGTGATTGGCAGGTACTTTATCTCTGTGCACTTTATCGCCATCCAAGGCTTAGTAAATAGACCCCTGATCATCACACCAGACTAGTCTATTTCTTCTCATAAATTATGCAAATAGCAATTGATTTTTGTTCTGACAGCAAGGTATCTGCAATTTACTGCATATTTAGAATGGTCACTGAAGCCCATTGTACAATTTGTATAAGAGATGAACTATAGCGTAACCTGATTCCAGAAGTAATAAAGACTATCTCTATTACAAAGCTTAGACTTCAGCACACAAGGATTTTCTGTAAATGCATGGAGTTTTAATATAAAGTTTCCTGTGCATTGCTATATACTGTATATTGGTTTAAATATACTGTAGTAACAATTGGTGTGGGCTGATGCCTTGAAGTATGAGATCTGTTGTTGCATTGACCTCTTTCTGTTTGTTAGCACAGGGTTGAAGTTGTCCCAGGGGCTTTCATGCTTAAAAATATAAATTTGCTCTCTGGGGTAAGTGTGAGATTTGGGGTGAGTAAGAACACAGAGGACAAAGGGGGTTTTTCAGGTGTGTTAGCAAACCAAACAAGTAAGCAATTGCACACCTCCCAACTATCCAGATTTTCTGAGTGTTCTCTGCTCGGCCTTTTTTGGCCAGTTTTATTTTTTACCTACACCTTATAGGTATCAAGGGAATCTCAGTTGGCTTTGCCAAAGTTATATGACCAAATTTAAAAAAGGGCAATACTTTCACTATCTGTGTTTTGCTAGTAAAATCATTGCCCTTTAAAGTTTCATACATTGGGCCTAATTCAGACACCTCTGCGAATTTGCAGAGGTTTGCAATTGGATAGTCACCGGCCAGCCAGAGTGAAAATCCGCCTTGTGCAAGTCTGCGTATTTCGTGTGAAAAACTTTGCAAATGCCGATCAGCTGCAAATCCATTTGCAACTCACTCATACCCCTTTCACATCGCACAAATAATCCGGTATCGACACGGCATATTGCCGTGTCGAAACGGGTCAGTGTGCGATGTGAAAGCTCCTTTGCTGAATTAGCGGGTCGCCTGACCCGGTAATTCAACCCGGTAAAAAAGAAGAGTTATTACCGGGTTGAATACCGGGTCAGGTGCAGTGTGAACTGTGAATGGGAGCCGTTCCGATGCGACACGGCTCCCATTCACAGCATAGGCAGAGGCAGCGCAGGAGATGAGCTCATCTCCCAGCGCCGCCTCCACCCCCGCCCCTGCTGCTGCTGCGCCCCCTGCTGCTATGGCAACCGACCCGGTATATTGCCGGGTCGGAAAGCCAGCAAAGGAGCGCAAATGCCGGATCCCACCCGGTAAGGACACGTTTCTCTTACCGGCTGGGATCCAACATTTGCGATCTGAAAGCAGCATTAGCATCGAATGATTCTTGCAGTGTGTGCAGTCTAGGCTTAGCCCAGCACTTACTCCAACAGTGCGAAAAAAATAGGCTGATCGGGGTGGGAGCTGATGTCACACACCCTCCCTGAAAACGCTTGGGCACGCCTGCGTTTTTCCTGACACTCCCAGAAAATGGCCAGTTACCACCCCCAAATGCCCGCTTCCTAACAATCTGGGTTCGCCTATAGTTTAAAAAAAACGCAGAATGTTTCCGCAGTTTGGCCTCGCACCTGCGCATTACGATCCGTACGCATGCGCAGTCATTCGATAATCGGTCGCTGTGCGTTTTTTCACAACAGCGATCAGGTCTAAATTAGGCCCATAAACATGATCGGATGCTCAGTAAATAAATCCCTTTGTGCTTATATGACAATCTAGTCATACAATATACCACAGATAAATGAAGTAGCACACCATACACATACCAACCACCAATTTCCAAAAAATAAAATATTTAGCATTTTTTTCTCACACATAATTATAATTCACTCTACAAGGAAAATTAGTCCTGTACCCATTAAAGTGTTGGCAAAATCAAATTCTATCTTGGCCGAGGAGGATAATAGTAATTAAGATGGACATTTTGCCAATGCTGCACATGTTGGATCAAGTGAAACACTCCTGCTGATTGGCTACATGTTCTAACACCACTCACTTTGAAAATATTTACCAACCAAGGATGATGTTTTGCCATCGATGGTGGAGATTTGAAGATGTTCGGCCATTGATGGCTTAGGGGCAGCAATGTTTTTATTTTTCCCCTAGGCACAGGGAGCACAGAGCTTAGTCCCGCCACCCAGAGCTCTGCTAAGCCCTCCCTGTTTAGTTCTCCATCTGCTGGTTCACCATCCATGGTTTCATGCCATCAATATTAAGCACCGACGGCACCGTCAATGATGACAGCCAAAGGGTAGCCCACTCCATAATCATCAAGCTGTTATCTTGCGACTTACATATTTTACATTACCAAAGGTCAGTAAATTAAGATGGAGAAGTTAAATTGCCACACCAGAACTCAATAGAGATTGGATACCTCTTGTTTCCTGTTACAGTTACGCTGGGTACACACTTGACAATGCGCTCCGTGAGTGATATCGCCTAGTGTTTTCCCTACCCTGCTGGGTGCCCAATATTGGGGGTCATTCCGAGTTGATCACTAGCTGCATTCGTTCGCTGTGCAGCGATGAGGCCAAAAAACGGCACTACTGCGCATGCATATGCGGCGCAATGCGCACGCGCCGCGTACTATTACAACGAACGATGTCGTTTTACGCAGGGTCTTGCGATGCATTTCAGTTGCACAGGCAGCCGCAGAGTGATTGACAGGAAGAGGGCGTTTCTGGGTGTCAACTGACCATTTTCAGGGAGTGTTCAGAAAAACACAGGCGTGACAGGAAAAACGCAGGCGTGGCTGTGCGAACGCAGGGCGTGTTTGTGATGTCAAATCAGGAACTAAATGGTCTGAAGTGATCGCAAGCGCTGAGTAGGTCTGAAGCTACTCAGAAACTGACAAAATAACTTTGTAGCCGCTCTGCAATCCTTTCGTTCGAAATTCTGCTAAGCTAAAATACACTCCCAGGGGGCGGCGGCATAGCGTTTGCACGGCTGCTAAAACTGCTAGCGAGCGAACAACTCGGAATGACCCCCTAGTGCATGCACACTGCACGATATCACTAACAATATCCTTCACGTCATGCCGCAGCTGGCCCGTACATGCAGCTTTGGTCGATAAGTCCAAATTGAGTTGCAGGTACAGGCAACAGAGGGGTACGATAACAGCCCGCGGAATCGCACTGGGTTCATCGTTTGCAGCGTACACACTGGGCAATATTACAAACGATATTGCTCAGAAGGGTGAAAATGAGTGATATTGTTTAAAATATTTCTTAGTATGTACCCATGTACCCAGCTTTACAGTACATTCGAAATGTATTAACATTTCTCTTACGTCCTAGAGGATGCTGGGGACTCCGTAAGGACCATGGGGTATAGACCGGCTCCGCAGGAGATAGGGCACCTAAAAAGAACTTTGACTATGGGTGTGCACTGGCTCCTCCCTCTATGCCCCTCCTCCAGACCTCAATTAGATCTTGTGCCCAGAGGAGAATGGGTGCACTGCAGAGAGCTCTCCAGAGTTTTCTGTGGAAAAAGAATTTTGTTAGGTTTTTTATTTTCAGGGAGTCCTGTTGGCAACAGGCTCCCTGCATCGTGGGACCGAGGAGAGAGAAGCAGAGCTGGCTTGTAAAGTTGGGCACTGCTTCTAAGCTACTGGACACCATTAGCTCCAGAGGGAGTCGGAACACAGGTCTCACCTGGGCAGGGTCGGATCTAGACTTTTCTTTTAGGGGGGGCGGTTTACGGTTTAATCTTGACCCCTCCCCTCTCCAGTCCCGACTCCTCCCCTCTCTCGTCTTGACTCCACCCCTCTCATCTTGACCCCTCCCATCTTGACTCCTCCCCTCTCCCGTCCAAATTCATCCATCACACAAATAGGTATAATTGCAGGTAAAGGATTTGTTAGTGGATGTTAGGTATAATAATCACTTCTACAACACATCAAAGCAAAGTTGCCCAATATGACATCTATCCAAATCCCTCCTTATGTTCATCATAATGTATGACACGTCATGTACAATTGTGATACCTACAGTATAAAAAGTTATAATCCCCTAATATTGGGGTATAGCAAAAGAAAATTAAATATAAACAAAATGTCTGGAGTAATTATTTGCAGCTATTTCTCATCTTAATATGAGGTACTGATATAGAGACAGTCAATCATCAAGGTTTATATGTCAACGTCGTTATGAAATACAGTATTATCATAAACCTTGATGATTGACTGAATCTATATAAGCGCATTATATTAAAATGAGAAACAGTAACAATGTGATAATACCTATAATTCCTTTCTTTGGGATACTAGCAACTTTTATGGATACAAATGGTAACAACTGGCATTTTATGTGTTACTGAACCAGGAAGGGAAGACACATTATAATACCCTGTTATATTATTATAATAAGGGGAACTGCTGAATAGTACCAAGGGGATTTTAGGCACAGAGTCTTGGGGGGTTAGACCAATTATTTGATAATCCCACACAGTACTCAACACTTGCCAACCCTAATAGATGAATTCCACATTTGTAATTGTCCAATAATGGAGTTTGAGACTAACCAGGATTAAGTGAGAGTACGTAATACTCGCAGGAGTTCACCTGTAGATTAAAATCCCTTTTGCATCTATGTGCCACATAGGTTTGGGAAATCCCCCCACCACCCTTTTTTTTCCAGAAAAATGTTGCAAGTATACCATAGTTATCTGATTGATACAATTAATTTAAGGAATTATAGGTATTATCACATTGTTGTATAGAATTTAGCCAGTGCTACTGCATATGTAGGTTGTTCATAAATATACCACTTCAGATACAGCAGATGTCATACTTCTTATTAGGCTCATTCAGCTATCTCCAATGAAAGGGATAAGCAAATATAGTGAAGTACTGTTTAATAATTGTAAATTTCAGCCAAACCTGAGCCTGCACCAGTGGGAGAACCCAGGACTTGCACTGTTTCAAGTGCATTCTGAACTGCTTAAATAACAGTTCATGTCTAGCTGGAATTGTCAAAATTTGGCCACTTGGAAATACATGTGATCTGTGTGGAGTTTATATGTTTTCGTTTTTCTCATATTAAATCTTACAATTATTAAACAGTGTTTCACTATAATTGCTTATCTCTTACATTTTGGGTATATCTGAATGAGCCTAATAAGAAGTATACTGTGAGATATGACATCTGCTGTATCTGAAGTGGTATATTTATGAATGACCTACATACTGTATGCAGTAGCGCTGGATAACTTCTATTCAACCTTTTTTGGCACATATTTGGTGAAGATGTGAGGATACCTTTAAGTAAAATATTGAGCTCACCGAGCTGCTTTTTTTCTGCTTGTGCGCACTGCTAGGATTGTCTATTTTATAAATCTATTATCAGATTGTTAATGTTTCTCATGTTAATATGAGGTGCTGATATAGAATAAGTCAATCATAATTAATCCAGACATTCTGCTTTAATTTAATATTTTTTTGTTATACCCCAATATTAGGGAATTACAACTTTGTATACTGTAGGTATCACAACTGTACAGGACGTGTCATAAATTATGATGAACATATAGATGGTATAATAGAGGGCCATCAAAATACGGCATTTGTGGCAACAGTAGTGACAAGACATTTGGCATAATTCAATCTTGATCGTAGCCGTGCAGCTACGATCAGTTACTCAGACATGCGGGGGGGGGGGGGGACCCAGCACAAGGCTAGTCCGCCCCGCATGTCTGACTCCCCACCGTACAAGTTCAAAACCATCGCACAGCGGCAATGCTTTTGTACTTGATGAGTAGCTCCCTACCAGCGCAGCTCCTGCGCACAGGCAGGGAGCTACTAGTCACTGACCGGGTCACAGCGGCTGCGTGTGACGTCACGCAGCAGCCTGCCCCCCGCACGGTCCGGGCACACCTGCGTTGCCTGGACCGCACCCCTAAAAAGGCAGCAAAACGCCACCGGCCCGCACCCTCCTGCCCAGCGTCCGCCTCTGCCTGGCAGGGCTGAGATGGCCGTCGGCTGTCTGGCATGCACCAGCGTATATGTGCAGTTCAAACCTGAACGGCTGCTGTGAGAAAATGCACAGCAGTGATCAGGTGTGAATTAGGCCCCTTGTCTGTAATGACATCAGTTATAAGAGAGTGAGGCTCCCGAGGACGCACCATATCAAGCAATTGAAATATTTCTAGGGATTTGGATAGATGTTATATTGGGGGACTTTGATTTGATGTGTTGTAGAAGTGATTATTATACCAAACACCCACTAACATCCTTTACCTGCTTATCTTGCAATATATCCCTACCAGCTATTAGGGTGCCATTTATAATCAAGGGATCTCTCCCACTGATATATAAACTGATGCACATTATAGGACCAATGCTATACAGGAACTTGAAGACGTTAATACTCATTTGTGAGGCTATAGTGAGGGCACCTTGTAGGGGAATTACACGGTGAGGACAATTCCGAGTTGATACCTTGTAGAAGGAGTATGGTGTTATGAGAAAGTAACCAAATAGAGGACAGATTAGCATACACCATATTTCTTGTATAGCATTTTTATACACATTTTCTGTACTTTTACACGCATCTCTCTATTATTTTAGTATTTCACTGACAGGACATGATATGTAATGTTTAATATTATGAAATACAAGGAATATTTTAAAACCTATAAGTGCATCTACTACAGACATCCTCTGTTCTACTGTATCGCACATATGTGAGACTCAACCTGTAATACCCTGCCTAGGGAATATGGCAAGAAGATCTCTTACTGGCTGGTTCCTCTGCAACAGGCTGGTAAGATGGTCCCTTTTCCACAGGCTGGTCAATGGCACAGATTGGCAGGAAAGTCCCTCTGGCTGGTCTCTGGGTGCAGGAATGCAGCATGCTCTCAGTGTGGAAAAAAGTAAACACACTATAGTATACTGTTTGTATTAGCCCACTAGCCTGTCTTATAAGTGAAGCCACGCCCCCAACACACAGCCACACTTCCTGGATCTGTTATCAGCAAGGAGACGCTGGGGAGATGAAAGCAGTCTCAATCAACAAACTATGTTGATTGATTAACTGCCGTGCAGGCCAAAAGGGTGAGTGAGGAGGAAGGGGCACCCGCTGTGAGCTGCTGCGACTCACACCACTGACTATAGCTGACTGACTATAGCTGACGGCCAGCTGAGATAGGAAGGGGTTAAGGAGCAGGACTTCACAGACAGATTGTCTGTAGGCAGAAGTGTGCTAGGGGGGGCGATCGCCCCCACCGCCCCCCTCTGTATCCGTGCCTGCACCTGGGGTTCGTCCCGGAGCCGCGCCGCCACCGTCCTCCTCACAGATGCCGCAGATAGAAGCCGGGTGAGTATTGAGGAAAAGACTTCAGGCGGCAGAAGACATCAGATCTTCATGAGGTAAGCGCGCAGCGGTAAGCTGCGCGCCATTGCTCCCAGTCACACACACAAAGCAGGCACTGAAGGATGCAGGGCGCAGGGGGGGGGGGGGGGGGGAGACGCCCTGGTCAGCAATAAACCTCGATTTGGCCATAAATAAGGTGGATTAGGCTGGGGGACAGTAAATCCCATCCGCGGACCCCCGCTATTTTATTAATATATGATGAAGGCACCGAAGCCCGCTGTCGGGTGGGCGGGGCTTGATCCTCAGCACTAACCAGCGCCATTTTCTCCACAGAGGCTGCATGAGAAAACGCTGGCTCCCTGTTCTCTCCCCTGCTGAGCTTCACGGGTTGGAAAAAGGAGGAGGGGGGCACTTTGGCGACGCAGTGAGTGGAGATTACGATTATAAACATATAAAAGCGCTATCTGGTTGTATATTCCAGTGTTTTTAAGCGCTGGGTGTGTGCTGGCATACTCTATCTCTCTGTCTCTCCTAAGGGCCTGGTTGGGGTTTTGTCCCCTTATAGGTAAATCCCTGTGTGTGTGTGGGATGTCGGTGCGTGTGTGTCGACATGTCTGAGGCGGAAGGCTTCTCCAAGGAGGAGGTGGAGCAAATGAGTGGTGTGTCCCCGTCGGTTGTGCCGACTCCTGATTGGATGGACATGTGGCATACGTTGCATGCAAGTGTGGCATCTTTACATAAAAGGCTTGATAAGGCTGGTTTAGGGGGGACATCAGGCGGTCAATCCTCAGATTGGACCGACTCACAGGGCCCGTCGGGGTCTCAAAAGATACCCTTAACACAAGACACTACTACCGACACGGATTCTGATTCCAGTGTCGACTATGACGAAGTAAAATTGCACCCTAGGGTGACTAAAACTATTCAGTGTATGATTGTGGCAATAAGGGATGTGTTGCATATTGTGGATGAACCCTCAGTCCCCGACACAAGGGTACACATGTTTAAGGAAAAGAAACAGATTATTAATTTTCCCACATCTCATGAATTAAATGAGTTCTTTGGAAAAGCTTGGGAGGCTCCGGCTAAGAGACCGCAGATCCCCAAAAGAATTTTTATGGCATACCCTTTCCCTAAGCAGGACAGGGAGATTTGGGAATTACCCCCCACTGTGGACAAGGCCCTGACGTGCTTATCCAAGAAAGTGGCGCTACCGTCTCCTGACACAGCGGCCCTTAAAGACCCAGCAGATCGCAGGCAAGAAACTACCTTAAAGGGTATTTATTCTCATACGGGTGCTGTGCTAAGACAGACGATTGCGTCGGCATGGGTGTGTAGCGCAATTGCAGCTTGGACAGATGAGCTGACAGATCAATTTGATAATATGAATAAGGACACTATATTCCTAACTCTAGCCCATATAAAAGACGCAGTCTTATTTATGAGGGATGCTCAAAGGGATATTGGATTGCTAGCTTCTAGGGCCAATGCCATGGCTATCTCAGCGAGAAGATCCTTATGGACTCGCCAATGGACGGGTGATGCGGATTCCAAGAAACATATGGAAGTACTACCCTATAAGGGGGATGTATTGTTTGGGGATGGGCTGACGGACCTGGTTTCCACAGCTACAGCAGGTAAATCAAATTTTTTACCATATATTCCCCAACAGCAAAAGAAAGTAACACCCTATCAGATGCAGTCCTTTCGGTCGCACAAGTCCAAAAGAGGTCGGGGATCCTCTTTCCTCGCCAGAGGTAAGGGCAGAGGCAAGAGAGCACCTGCTGCGGCAGGTGCCCAGGAACAAAAGTCCTCCCCGGCTGCTCCAAAACCCACAGCATGACGCTGGGGCTCCCCTGAGGGAGTCCGCACCGGTGGGGGCACGTCTTCGACTTTTCAGTCAGGCCTGGGTCAGTTCGGACCTGAATCCCTGGGTGTTGGAAATGGTTTCCCAGGGTTACAAACTGGAATTCGTGGAGGTGCCCCCGCGCCGATTTTTCAAATCGGCCTTACCAGCTTCCACATCGGAAAGGGATGTAGTGTTAGCTGCAATTCAAACGCTGTGTATACAGCAAGTGATAATCAAGGTTCCCCTGCACCAGCAGGGTAGAGGTTACTACTCAACCCTATTTGTGGTCCCGAAACCGGACGGTTCGGTTAGATCGATTTTGAATCTGAAATCCCTAAACCTGTACATAAAAAGATTCAAATTCAAAATGGAATCACTCAGAGCGATAATAGCCAACATGGAGGAGGGGGAGTTTATGGTGTCTCTGGACATAAAGGATGCGTACCTTCATGTCCCCATATATGCCCCCCATCAGGAATACCTGAGATTCGCTGTACAGGATTGTCATTACCAATTTCAGACGTTGCCGTTTGGACTTTCCACGGCCCCGAGGATTTTCACCAAGATAATGGCGGAAATGATGGTGGTCCTGCGCAAGCATGGTGTCACAATTATCCCATACTTGGACGATCTCCTGATAAAAGCGAGATCAAGAGAGAAATTGCTGAGCAGTGTGGCGCTCTCTCTGAGAGTGCTCCAGCAACACGGTTGGATTCTAAATCTACCAAAGTCACAGTTGATTCCGACAACTCGACTGCCGTTCCTAGGTATGATACTGGATACGGAACAAATGAAGGTCTTTCTCCCAATAGAGAAAGCCCAAGACATCCAGAACATGGTCAGAGAACTGCTAAAACCGAAAAGGGTGTCAGTTCACCAATGCACTCGAGTTCTGGGGAAAATGGTGGCGGCCTACGAGGCCATTCCCTTCGGAAGGTTCCATGCAAGGACTTTTCAATGGGACCTTCTGGACAAGTGGTCCGGGTCCCATCTGCATTTACATCGGAAAATAACTCTGTCCCCAGGAACCAGAGTGTCCCTCCTGTGGTGGTTGCAAAGTGCTCACCTGCTGGAGGGTCGCAGGTTCGGGATTCAGGACTGGATCCTGGTTACCACGGACGTGAGCCTCCGAGGATGGGGAGCGGTCACACAGGGAAGGGCTTTTCAGGATCTTTGGTCAGACCAGGAGTCCTGTCTACACATCAATGTGTTGGAACTCGGGGCCATTTACAACGGCCTTCGACAAGCGGAGAGTTTTCTTCGAAACCTTCCGGTTCTGATTCAATCAGACAATGTCACAGCAGTGGCTCATGTGAACCGCCAAGGCGAGACAAGAAGCAGAGTCGCGATGGCGGAAGCCACAAGGATCCTTCGCAGGGCGGAAAATCATGTAAGCGCTCTGTCGGCTGTCTTCATTCCGGGAGTGGACAACTGGGAAGCAGACTTCCTCAGCAGACACGATCTCCATCCAGGAGAGTGAGGTCTTCATCAAGAAGTCTTTGCAGACATAACACGTCTTTTGGGAACTCCTCAAATAGACATGATGGCGTCACGCCTCAACAAAAAACTTCGGAGGTATTGTGCCAGGTCACGGGACCCACAGGCAGTAGCAGTAGACGCACTGGTAACACCGTGGGTGTTCGACTCTGTCTACGTGTTCCCTCCTCTTCCTCTCATCACGAAAGTGTTGAGGATCATAAGACGAAGAAGAGTACAGACGATACTCGTCCCAGACTGGCCTCGAAGGGCTTGGTACTCGGATCTACAAGAGATGCTCACAGGAGACCCCTGGCCACTTCCTCTGAGGGAAGACCTGTTGCAGCAGGGGCCCTGTGTATTTCAAGACTTACCGCGGTTACGTTTGACGGCATGGCGGTTGAACGCCAAATCCTAGCAAAAAAGGGGATTCCGGAAGAGGTCATCCCTACTTTAATAAAGGCTAGGAAGGAGGTGATGATAAAACATTATCACCGTATCTGGCGAAAGTATGTGTCTTGGTGTGAGACCAAGAATGCACCTACAGAAGATTTTCATTTGGGTCGTCTTCTCCACTTCCTACAGACAGGAGTGGATATGGGTCTGAAATTAGGCTCGGTTAAGGTACAGATTTCGGCCCTCTCGATTTTCTTTCAGAAGGAATTGGCTTCTCTTCCAGAAGTCCAGACATTTGTAAAGGGAGTGCTGCACATCCAGCCCCCTTTTGTGCCTCCAGTGGCACCATGGGACTTGAACGTGGTGTTGCAGTTCCTAAAATCACACTGTTTTGAACATTCTTACCTGGAAGGTGGTAATGTTGTTAGCCTTAGCATCACCGAGGCGAGTGTCAGAATTGGCGGCTCTATCATACAAAAGCCCCTACTTGATTTTTCATGTGGATCGAGTTGAATTGAGGACACGTCCGCAATTTTTGCCTAAAGTGGTTTCATCGTTCCATATGAATCAACCTATTGTGGTGCCTGTGGCTACTGGTGACCTGGAGGATTCCAGATCCCTGGACGTAGTCAGGGCCTTAAAAATTTATGTAGCCAGGACGGCTAAAATTAGGAAAACAGAGGCTCTGTTTATCCTGTATGCGGCCAATAAGATTGGCGCTCCTGCTTCAAAACAGACTATTGCTCGCTGGATCTGTAATACGATTCAGCAGGCTCACTCTACGGCTGGATTGCCGGTACCAAATTCGGTTAAGGCCCATTCCACTAGGAAGGTGGGCTCTTCTTGGGCGGCTGCCCGAGGCGTCTCGGCTTTACAACTTTGCCGAGCGGCGACGTGGTCGGGGTCAAACACTTTTGCTAAATTCTACAAGTTTGATACCCTGGCTGATGAGGACCTAGCGTTTGTTCAGTCGGTGCTGCAGAGTCATCCACACTCTCCCGCCCGATTGGATGCTTTGGTATAAACACCATGGTCCTTACGGAGTCCCCAGCATCCTCTAGGACGTAAGAGAAAATGAGATTTTAAACCTACCGGTAAATCTATTTCTCCTAGTCCGTAGAGGATGCTGGGCGCCCGTCCCAGTGCGGAAACTCTGCAAGACTTGTATATAGTTGTTGCTTACATAAGGGTTATGTTACAGTTGACATCGGTCTTGGACCGTTTCTGTCGTTTGTTCATACTGTTAACTGGTTATGTATGTTCCAGGTTACATGGTATGATTGGTGTGGGCTGGTATGAATCTTGCCTTGGATTGCTAAATCCTGCCTTGTATTGTCCATCTCCTCTGGGCACAGTTCTCTAACTGAGGTCTGGAGGAGGGACATAGAGGGAGGAGCCAGTGCACACCCATAGTCAAAGTTCTTTTTAGGTGCCCTATCTCCTGCGGAGCCCGTCTATACCCCATGGTCCTTACGGAGTCCCCAACATCCTCTACGGACTAGGAGAAATATATTTACCGGTAGGTTTAAAATCTTATTTTTCTCTTACGTCCTATAGGATGCTGGGGTCCACATTAGTACCATTGGGTTTAGATGGGTCCTTCAGGAGCCATTGGCACTTTAAGAGTTTGAGAGTGTGGGCTGGCTCCTTCCTCTATGCCCCTCCTACCAGACTCAGTTTAGAAAATGTGCCCGGAGGAGCCGGTCACAGCTAGGGGAGCTCTCCTGAGTTTCCCTAGAAATGTTATTTTTTAGAGTTTATTATTTTACAGAAAGACTGCTGGCAACAGCCTCCCTGCAGCGAGGGACTAAGGGGGGGGAGCAGTGTCCGCCCTGCAGGGTCTGAGCCACTGTCTCCGCTGACTGGACACTGATCTCCAGAGGGGTCTGATCATTATCTGCCACAGGAGCCCGCTCGCCCCAGCAGCATGCCGCCAACCCCTTACAGAGCTGAAGAAGTGGTGAGTGAGACACCGACCCCCCTAGCAAGCGGCAGCGGGGAGGGGGCGCAGTATTAACTGCGCTCATGAGAAGGCTCAGCGGTACATGGTGCGGCGCTGTGAGGGGCGCCCTGGGCCAGCGCTTACCCCCCACACTGGTCCACAAGCCTGTCGGGGTCCTCGGATCTCAGCCAGCACCAATTCCTCAGGCCAGTATAATCCTTGAAGAGCAGGAATACAGCGCCATTAAGGGGGAGGAGCTTCTCCTCAGAGCGGACCCAGCAGCATTTCAGTGTCATTTTCCTGCCTGCACAGCGCTGAGAATGAGAACAGGTCCCTCCACAGCAACTCCAGCTATCTGTACACGGTACCAGCGGGTTGTAGAAGGGGGGGAGGCTGTAATAAGACTGTGCGTCCTATTAAGGTACTCAGCAGACTTGCCTACCCTCCCGCATTCAGCGGGAGGCTCCCGATTTTTCAATGAGCCTCCCGCTGCCCCGCATACCTTACCTGCCCTCCCGGTTTTTAAATTAGAGCCCTGTAAATCCGGACTGCGCATGCGCAAGTCCAGAAATGCGGGGGGCGGGGCCTGAACGTAAGAGGTCAGAGCCGTGGTGGCCGTCCTGACTCCTGCTGTGCACACAGAGACGGCAGCCTGAGCGGAGGCAGGAAAATAAACAGCACAGCAGCTGGTCTACTGACAGCCGGTGCTCTGCTTCGCTGTTGCTGGCCCCGCCCACCACACTCACAGGGCTGCGTGTAATACACACAGCCCATCTTACATCTTCCTGCTCCTCCTCATGTGCCTGCCCAGTGCTGCTGCCTCCCTCCACCACACTGTCCCGGCCCCGGCTCCTGCTGTTCACTAGAAGGAGCAGCAATAGCCAGGTGGGTGCTGTGCGTGCTGGGGGTTTTATGAGAAAGGGGGAGATGTGTATAATGTGGTCGGGGGAGGGGTGTGTGTGCTGTGCATGCTATAATGACATATGGTACTTTCTGTAATAAGGGGGGGGGGAGCTGTGTAATATGCTACCGGGTGTAATATTGGGGGGGAGGGGGGGGGGGTTGTGGGGTGGTGGTGGTGTAGGATTGTGCAGTGTTTAATATAATGTAATATATGCGCACAGCGCACAGCATGCGCACAGCGTCTATTCAGTGGAGTCAGAGGGAGAGGGAGCATGCCAGCGGCTCATAGAGCGCTGGGCATGCCCCCTCAGTGACGGAAACGGGGCGTGTCCTCCACAAAACCACACCTCCTTTTCATAGGCCACGCCCCTTTTCGGGAGCACGCGCCGCGCGAGTGTCCAGCTCCACAATTAAAGAAAGTTGGGAGGTATGGTGATAAGAGGGAGGAGGGCTGTGTGAAATGTAATGTGCTAATCAGTGTAATATTGTGGGGACTGAAGGCTGTGTAATGTAATGTAATATGGTACTATGTGTACTGGCTGTAATATGAGGGACTGGGGCTTTGTATAATGTAATATGGGTCTGTGTGTACTGGCTGTGATATGGGGAATTGGGGCCAGGGCCGTAACGAGGTGTGTGCCAGGACCACCAGCAACACCCACCTGGCTGCTCCGTCGCACTGGGGGTCCGGCCCTCCTTCCGCCATCACCGCTACTCTCACCTAGGTAGCCAGGCAGCACTGCAGCTCCCCCTCCGCTCCCTTCCTATGTGCTGGGAGAGATGACGTCTCTCCCAGCCCGCCCCCAGCCCACCCACAATGCCCTGTGCTGCGAAGAGTGCAGTGTAGGGCGGGAAGAGGAGAGGCATGCCGACTTGTTAAAGGTGAGTATCTCTCTCTCTCTCGCCTGCCATAATGTGTAAATAAAGGGGACTGCCTACCATAATGTGTAAAAAAAAAAAAGGGGGGGGGGGGACTGCCTGCCGCACTGTGTAAAAAAAGGGGACTATGCTGCTGTAATGTGTAAAAAAAGGGGAATATGCTGCTGTAATGTGTAAAAAAGAGGGACTCTGCTGCCGTCATGTGCAAAAAAGGGGACTTTGCCTGCCGTAATCTGCAAAAGGGAGCTCTGTGGCCACGCCACTTCCCTATGAAGCCACGCCCCTAAATTTTGGCACGCACGCGTCTGCGGCACACACTTGCCCAGTTTTTTTTATGGGGGGGCACCGATGCTGTTTCTTGCACACAGTGCTAAAAAAAATGTCTAGTTAAGGCACTGACTGGGGCTATGTATAATGTAATGTTATGTGGTACTGGCTGTAATATGGGGGAGTGGGGCTGTGTTTAACGTAATGTAATATGGTACTGGGTACAATATGTGGAGGGGGGTTGTGTATAATATAATGTATTATATACTGTGTGTACTGGGTGTAATGTGTACCTTCCGTTTCTTCTCAGAAATGTACATGGTATCATAATTTAGTGCACCTGTATTATTACTCTAGTGTACCTATAGTATTACCCTTTTTTTTTTTTTTTGCTGCTTTTAGTACTAATTTTCACCTGCCATTGCAGGACACACCCCTGAGTGTCAATAAATACGCCTATAGGTAGTCCTCAACACGCACTTTGGGCGAAGCATGACCCCCTTCCCCCCCTTCAACAGCGTGCCGCGCTTTGTATGGCGTATTCTGCTGCCGCCTGGAATCTCCCTGAAACTAGTTTTCAAAAGTAGGCAAGTATGGTGCACAGTCAGCGCTGACAAGGGGGTCTCCCTTTGATAAAAGCGCTGTGTGTGGGTTGACTCCAGTCTCTGTGTCTCTCTTGCCATTCTTCGGGGGGAAACTCTGTCTGCCCTCACCTGTGTATGTGTGGAGTGTTTGGTGGTCTCCTTTAGCTATGTCCAGGGACACTGTGTCATATGCTGCAGAGGATTTATCCTCCCAGGATGATCCCATTCCATGTAATCAGGATAGCACTGGTTTATCACAGATACCAGCAAGGGAGCCTGAGTGGTTTTCCTCTATCAAATCTTGGATTTCTCAGATTTCTGACAGGGTTGCAAGTAATGAATCTGCAAACCAGGTATTACAGAGTTCTATGGCAGTATGGCCGGTTTCCGGTATCTCAGAACGCCCCGCTATATAACCCCACAAACGTGCTCTTGTGCATGTCACACAAGACGACACAGATACCGATTCTGACACCACAGACGGTGATGGGGATGTGTTGCGGGGGTCCGCGTCTCTTGCAAAGGGGGTGCAATTATTGATAGAGGCTATCAGGGGTGTGTTGAATGTTAATGATATCACTCCTGAGCAGATTGAGGAGGCCTTTTTCACTGAGAATAAAAAATCCTCGCTAACCTTCCCTGCATCAAAGGAATTGAATGCTATATTTGAAAAGGCATGGGAAAACCCTGAGAAAAAATTCCTGATCCCTAAAAGGGTCCAGGTGGCATTTCCTTTCCCTGAGGAGGATAGGAAAAAATGGGAAAACCTGACGATTGTTGACGCATCTGTGTCCAGACTCTCAAAGAAGGTGGTTTTGCCTGTTCCAGGATCTACCGCCTTAAAGGAGCCGGCTGATAGAAAAATTGATATCATGCTTAAATCAATGTACACTGCTTCAGGGGCCATATTAAGTCCCACTATTGCTACGGCATGGATTGCAACGGCAATAGTTAAGTGGTCGGCTACCTTACTTGAGGATTTGGATACGATGGATAGGGATGATGTTGCATTATATTTACGCAACATACATGATTCAGCAGGTTTTATGGTAGAATCCATGAAAGACCTGGGTTCCATGGCTGCGGGAATCTCTTCCATGTCTGTTTCAGCTCGTTGGGGACTGTGGCTGCGCAAGTGGTCAGACGACGCAGAATCCAGAAAAAGTGTGGAGTCCCTAACCTATACAGGTCAGGCTCTCTTTGGGGAAGCTCTAGACACATGGATATCCACGGCTACAGCGGGTAAGTCTCCGTTTCTTCCCTCAGCAGCACCTGCTCCGAAGAAATCCTTCTCTTCATCTGCAACACAGTCCTTTCGGCCTAACAAGCCTAGAAAGGCCAGACCGTCCAATACCTTCTTTAGGGGAGGTCAAGTTAAGTCCAAGAAAACTGCCACCGCAGGTTCCCAGGAACAAAAGCCTGCTTCAGGTACGCCAAAGCCATCCGCATGATGGTGGACCGCGCGGCCTGGAGGTGGGGCCGGTGGGAGCGAGACTCAGACACTTCAGTCACGTCTGGGTATCGTCTGGCCTGGATCCCTGGGTGATAGATGTTGTGTCCCAGGGATACAGGCTGGAATTTCAGTTTTCCCCCTCGTTGTTTTTTCAAATCAGGCTTGCCAACTCTGTTGGCAGACAGCACTGTACTACAAGAAGCTGTCCAGTAGTTGGTGGAGGCACAGGTCATTGTGCCAGTACCACCTCACATGCAGAACAAAGGTTACTATTCAAACCTTTTTGTGGTACCGAAACCGGATGGTTCGGTCAGGCCCATTCAGAACCTAAAATCATTGAACCCCTTTCTAAAGGAGTTCAAGTTCAAGATGGAGTCTCTCAGGGCGGTGATATCAGGTCTGGAAGAGGGGGAATTCCTGGTATCACTGGATATCAAGGATGCGTACCTCCACATTCCGATATGGCTGCCGCATCAGACTTATCTCCGTTTTGCATTGCTGGACTGTCATTTCCAGTTCCAGGCCCTGCCATTCGGCCTCTCCGCAGCACCGAGGGTGTTCACTAGGGTGATGGCAGAAATGATGGTTCTCCTCCGCAAACAAGAGGTGAACATCATTCCATATCTGGATGATCTGCTGGTAAAGGCATCGTCCAAGGAGAAGCTGCTGCAGTCTATTGTTCTCCCAACACGCCTCCTCAAAAGTCATGGTTGGATTCTGAACCTTCCAAAGTCACATTTGGAACCAACCCAGAGGTTGTCCTTTCTGGAAATGATCCTGGATACAGAAGTGCAGAAGGTGTTTCTTCCGCAGGAAAAGGCATTGGTGATGCAAACTATGGTCCGGGATGTCCTGAAGCCAGCCCGGGTGTCGGTTCATCAATGCATTCGCCTGTTGGGAAAGATGGTGGCCTCTTAGGAGGCTCTCCTGTACGGGAGGTTCCACGCTCAGACCTTCCAACTGGATCTTCTGGACAAATGGTCGGGATCTTATCTCCACATGCACCAGATAATTTGTCGCCGAGGGCCAGGATTTCGATCCTCTGGTGGTTACAATTACCTCACCTTCTGGAGGGCCGCAGGTTCGGGAATCAGGATTGGGTCCTTCTAACCACGGATGCGAGCCTTCGGGGTTGGGGAGCGGTCACTCAGGGAGTAACCGTCCAAGGTCGGTGGTCAAGCCTGGAAGCCAGCCTGCCCATCAACATCCTGGAACTAAGAGCCATCTACAACGGTTTTCTTCAGGCGGCCCCTCTTCTAAGAAATCGGGCCATTCAAGTGCAGTCGGACAACGTAACAACAGTGGCTTACATAAACCGACAGGGCAGAACGAAGAGCAGAGCGGCAATGTCAGAGGTGACAAGAATACTCCTCTGGACAGAAAAACATGCATTGGCGCTGTCAGCCATCTTCATTCCGGGAGTAGACAGCTGGGTAGCAGACTTCCTCCACAGACACGATCTCCATCCAGGGGAGTGGGGTCTCCATTGTGAATGCCAGATTGCTTTCTCACAAATATTTAAAATGGCCGCTCTAATATATATTGCAAACGCCAGGCGCATCTTGCGCTGTACATCGCAAAACACTGCATCCCATAAGAGAAAACAACACACCCACACATTATCTGAGTTCCAAAGCTCATTGATGTATATATTTGTTATTAAAAGGATATGGATTCAATATATATTACAATGTACAGTATACCTATAGTTACATGGTTACACTCACACAGTAAGCAGTTAAAACATACAGTTACATACAGTTACAGTTACATACAGTTACAGGCTAGCGATACAATTACCATATCTTTCTCATATAAATTTGTCCCTCCATATGACGCTCTGTCTCTCTGTAAAATCATGCAAGAACTCCATCATCGTCTGGGACCGATCAGCAACTCTGAGACCAAAACAGGAACTGACCTCCTGTGTGATCAGCAATGTGTTATCTAGTTTGGGGGAGGGGACTTTCATTCATGATGAGTCATTAGTCTCTTTGTATATGCTGAACAGGTTCAGCCTTGGGGACGTCCAAAGGGGCTGGCCTGAGCTTCCTGTCCACTACCTGTTTGGAATATCTATTCTTCTAATAAAAGTGATTTTAGCTTTTATACTTTTAATCATAACTATCTGTCGCAATGTCCTACAACTTAACAACAAGTATCAAATTAATCTACACACCAATCTGCTTGCTTCAATACCAAACATGACAGGTGTATCTGGTTTCGTTCAACTAATACACATACATGACATTACTTCATTATATAATTTTAAATCATCATGATGTCTGGCGCTTGATATTATTCTAATTATGTACTGCATGAATTAAGTGTCGAATCCATCTCTGTGGCATGTCCGTGTAAATGCGTGTGTTACTATATATTGCTGTGCTCACTGTGCGTATTTGCAAGTATAGCGACTCATAATGTGTGTAGTTTGTATGTTCTTTTTATGTAATATTTTTTTACTTCGACACCCTCCGGAGGTGTTCAATGAAATAACAGACCTTTGGGGATTGCCCCAAATAGACATGATGGCCTCTCGTCTCAACAAGAAGCTTCGGCGTTATTGATCCAGGTCGAGGGACCCACAGGCAGTGGCAGTGGACGCCCTGGTGTCTCCATGGGTGTTCCAGTCAGTGTACGTGTTTCCACCACTCCCAATCATTCCAAGAATCCTAAAGCTCGTAAGGAGAACAAGGGTTCAAGCGATCCTCATTGCCCCAGACTGGCCAAGAAGGGCTTGGTACGCGGACCTTCTGAATCTACTGCAAGAAGAGCCGAGGCCTCTTCCTTTTCGGGAGGACCTGCAGCAGAAGGGGCCGTTCGCCTATCAAGACTTACTGTGGCTACGTTTGATGGCATGGAAGTTGAGCGCCTAATACTTGCTCGGAAGGGCATTCCGAAGGTCATTCCTACCTTCATGCAGGCTAGGAAAGGGGTAACAAACGTTTTCTCCTCTTCCTGCAAGCAGGTGTGGATATGGGCCTGAGGTTAAGATCTGTGAAGGTCCAGATTTCGGCCCTATCCATTTTCTTCCAGAAACAATTGGCTGCCCTCCCTGAGGTTCAGACTTTTTTGAAGGGAGTTCTGCATATGCAACCTCCCTTTGTACCGCCTGCGGCGCCTTGGGACCTTAACGTGGTGTTGCAGTTCCTCCAGTCGGATTGGTTGAGCCTCTACAGGAGGTTGAGTTTAAATTGTCAAATTTCTTACTTGGAAGGCCTTAGCTTCTGCTAGACGCGTGTCTGAATTGGGGGCTTTATCTTGTAAAAGCCCTTACTTGATCTTCCACGAAGATCGAGCTGAGCTTCGGACACGTCCGGAGTTTCCTCCGAAGGTTGTGTCGGCATTTCATATCAACCAACCAATTGTGGTGCCAGTGGCTACTGACTACTCAATTACATCAAAGTCCTTGGATGTTGTGAGGGCTTTGAAGATGTATGTGAAGAGGACTGCTCGTCTCAAAAAGTCGGACTCTCTGTTTGTCCTATATGATCTCAAGAAAATTGGGTGTCCTGCTTCTAAGCAGACGATCTCTCGCTTGATTAGGCTCACTATCCAGCACGCATATTCTACGGCAGGATTGCCGTGTCCAAAATCTTTTAAGGCCCACTCTACTTGTAAGGTGGGGTCTTCCTGGGCGGCTGCCCGGGGTGTCTCGGCTTTGCAACTTTGCCGAGCTGCTACTTGGTCCGGGTCGAACACATTTGCAAGGTTTTACAAGTTTGATACTTTGGCCTCTGATGATTTGAAGTTCAGTCTGTCAGTTCTGCAGGAGCCTCCGCGCTCTCCCTCCCATTCTGAGAGCTTTGGTACATCCCCATGGTACTAATGTGGACCCCAGCATCCTCTAGGACTCAAGAGAAAATAGGATTTTGGTTACCTACCGGTAAATCCTTTTCTCGTAGTACGTAGAGGATGCTGGGCGCCCGCCCAACGCTTCGTTTTCCTGAAAATGTTATTTGGTTCAGTGCAACTTCGTTTTAGTTAAGTACTGCATTGTTACTTGGTAAGTAATGTTTCAGCAGTTGCTGAGTAGTTCAAGCTAGTTAGCTTGGTGTGCCTTGTATGTGTGAGCTGGTATGAATCTCGCCACTATCTGTGTAAAATCCTTCTCTCGAAGATGTCCGTCTCCTCGGGCACAGTTTCTAGACTGAATCTGGTAGGAGGGGTATAGAGGGAGGAGTCAGCCCACAATCTCAAACTCTTAAAGTGCCAATGGCTCCTGGTGGACCCGTCTATACCCCATGGTACTAATGTGGACCTCAGCATCCTCTACGGGCTACGAGAAAAGGATTTATCGGTAGGTAACCAAAATCCTATTTATACAACTCCACATCTTTTATTCTCATAAGTACATGCCCCAGTAAAAAAAATTAAATACAATATAGACAATGGGGAAGAAAATCCTAGAGTAAGTGTCAATGGCATGGTTGTTCGCCAGAATTATTCTGCCAACGTTCCCTTTTATGGATTTCTTGCGTTTCACACGTGCTGCGTTAGGGTGGCGACGCTGGAAGCCCGCCCACGAGATGAGGTCTCCTTGGAATGTACGGCATAGTTCAGGTCGACATCGCTGTCATGGTAACAGTCATCAAACGCCATGGCCTGCACTGCCTCCAGGTTCAGTGTCGCTGAAGACTAGGGGAAAGAAAGCACATGTAGGTAATCTTCAGCGGAGAGAGAATCTGTGAGGTGTCAAAGGATTGCCTTCATTTCTATGATAATGGAGAGTGGCGTCTCACAGGCACCTATAGCCTAGTATAAAACACTCTTCTCAATGCACATGAGCTAACTAGGCACTGATAGCCCTGCATACACCAACGGATGCCCCTTCTGATTGGTTTAGTACCCTGATGCTTTCTTTCCAGGTGGATATGATTTTATTTTATCTGGTTGGACCACACATGGTGCAATATTTAGCCAGTTACAGTAGGTTACAAATGGCCAGAAAAGGCAACCTAGGGCCCGATTCTGAGTCCCACAAATGCCGTTATTCAGGCAAATGGAATATATTTTTTGAACTATGCATGAAGCACATACTTGCCTACCTGACCCTCTCCATGAGGGAGAAAATGCTCTGTTCCTGGACTTTCCTGGTAATGTATGATTGCCATCACCTGTGGTGAAACACCTTTCTTAGCAATTAACTAGCTCACCACAGGTGATGGCAATCATACATTTCCTGGAAAGTCCAGGAACAGAGCATTTTCTCCCTCATGGAGAGGGTCAGGTAGGCAAGTATGATGCAGCAGAGGCATAACTAAGGGGGGTTGAGCAGGGCATGTGCCCAGGGCATCGTACCTGCTACGCCACCCGCCTCCGTCAATGTGCTGCTGGCGCCGCCCTCCTGCGTTACGGATGAGCCGGGTGCCTGTTCTGTGTTAATGAACAGTAGCAGCAGAGAGTAACCTGCTGACAGTGTGGGTCAGAGGAGCGTGTGCTGAGCCCAGATTGGTGGAGCTCAGCACATGCTCATCTGACCCGATTAGGGGGCGGGGCTACATCGGCATCTTCTACAACTCTGCTGCTCTTCTCCTGGGCCCTGGCTGGCAGCGTGGAAGAGGAGGGGGCAGCTGCTGGAGGCTACAAGTCATCAAAGGTGAGGGCACCCTGTCTGTGTGTGTGTGTGTGTGTGTGTGTGTGTGTGTGACCCTGACTGCATGTGACTCCATGTCCCTCTCCCCCACCAGTGTGTGTCTCCATGTCCTCCTCCCCCCCATCAGCAGTGTGTCTCTCCATGTTCCTCTCCCCCCCATCAGCAGTGTGTCTCTCCATGTCCCCCTCCCCCCATCAGCAGTGTGCGTCTCCATGTCTCCCTCCCCCCCATCAACAGTGTGTGTCTCCATGTTCCTCTACCCACACCAGTGTGTCTCCATGCCCCTCTCCCCCCCATCAGCAGTGTGTGTGTGTGTGTGTGTGTCTCCATGTTCCTCTCCCTCCGCTAGTGTGTCTCCATGCCCCAACCAGCAGTGGGTGAATCCATGCCCCCCTCCCCCTCCAGTGTGTGTCTATGCCCTACATCCCCCCCACCAGTGTGTCTCCATGCCCCCTCCCCACCAGCAGTGTGAGTATCTCCATTCAACATCACAGGGCGATGTTAATTGCATATGTTAATACATATGCGATTAGCATCGCTGCGGTAGGTGGCGATTGGTGGCAGTGTATTTTAATACATCCCGCCCTCTCTGTCAGAATGCCAGCACAGGGCGCTCAGGTGCGGTGCAGTCTACCTGACAGCAGTAGCATGGGCTCCCAGCGCATGGGACACACACAGAGACACAAAGTGCGATGGCGCGTGCTGAATGACGATGCAGGGGGAGGTGATGGTGTGCTGAGAGATGTCGCAGGAGGAGGTGATGGTGTGACAGAGATGATGCAGGGGGTAGTGATGGTGTACTGAGAGACGTCACAGGGGGTGGTGATGGTGTGCTGAGAGACGACGCAGGGGGAGGTGATGGTGTGCTGAGAGATGACACGGGGAGGTGATGGTGTGCTGAGAGACGTTGCAGGGGGAGGTGATGGTGTGCTGAGAGACATCGCAGGGGGAGGCGATGGTGTGCTGAGAGACGACACAGGGGGAGGTTATGGTGTGCTGAGAGACATCGCAGGAGTGTTATGAGCCACGGCTGTGGCTCATTCCTGTTTTGCTTTTTCGTTATGTATTTTATGTTATACTTCTGTTTCTGTTCCCCGTGGGTGTCATAGGGTGTTCGGAGCCCACCCTTAAGGAGAGGGTATTGTTATGAACCACAGGTAGTGGTTCATTCCTATTTTATGTTTATAGTTGTCTTGCAGGCCAGGATTTCCCGTTGCTCTGGTTTAAGAAGACTCTTGTTTGCTGCTGGTGGTGAGTCTGTGTAATTGCAGCTTGTTCCCATGTGTTCAGCCTCACCTGTCTGTTAATTGCACCTCTCAGTTGTGCAGCAGGGCAGCTGCACGACATAATTAATTAGGACTCTCTGTCATATTCTGGCTCAGTGCAATATACAGACGCTGGTGATAGTTTCAGAGTTCTTGAGTTCTGAGCGAGTCCCTGCCAGTTCCTGAGCTCCTGTCTAGCAGTGTCTGTCTAGCTGCTTCCAGTGTCGGTTCCAGTGTCGGTTCCAGTGTCGGTTCCTGTGTCGGTTCCAGTGTCTGATCCCGTGTCCTGCCGTGAAGCGTTCCTGTCCAGAAGTCCTGTGGCTTTGTCTGTGCCTGGTCGAGTATCTGGCTTCTTGGTGTCCACCGGTCTGTCGTTTGGGATTCTGCCTGTCCTCCGGTTCTGAGAGTCTGTGTCGGCTACATTGGGGGTTCCTGTCCATTTGCCAGTATTTGTACCGGTTCCGTGAGTAGCGGCTTTGCCGCGTCCGTCGGCCTAGGCCGCAGTATTCTTTGGTTATATTTGTTACTGGTGTTTTGCAGAGGGTTCTGCTTATGCTGTCACCGCCGGTACACAACAGTATTGTGTCGGCGTGTGGACAGCATTTCCTTTGTTGTTCTTTTCCTTTGGCGGCGTGCCGCACATATATTTAGTTTTAGGGTTGTTAGTAGCCCCTAGCCTTCTGTTTGCTTTAGTTAGAGGTCCCCTTGTTATTATCCTGTCTCGGTTCACGCCTTGTCTCACTCTAAGACCTGGGGGCATCGGAGTTGGGCAGACCTAATCCGCCCTTCAAACGCGGCTGCCGTGGGCCCAAGAAACCATAGTCACTCAGGCGTGAACTGACCACACGGGTGAAACAATGGAGGTAGGGTGCTAGGGGCTATTTCCACACCACACCTTATTTCAGCATCACGTTCTGGTGCTCTGGACTCACTACGCAACATCTCCCTTGTTCTGAGCACCAGGAACCTAACATTATCACCAGCCATACAACAAAAAAGAAACAAAGCTAAATAGTAGTTTTTTCTTTTTTGGTCCAGTGTCTTGTCTAGAATTCAGTGTGCAGAATCCAGTCCGGTGTTTAGAATCCAGTCCTGTCTAGAATTCAGTGTGCAGAATCCAGTCCGGTGTTTAGAATCCAGTCCTGTCTAGAATTTAGTGTGCAGAATCCAGTCCGGTGTTTAGAATCCAGTCCTGTCTAGAATTCAGTGTGCAGAATCCAGTCCGGTGTGCAGAATCCAGTCCTGTCTAGAATTCAGTGTGCAGAATCCAGTCCGGTGTGCAGAATCCAGTCTTGTCTTGTCTAGTTTAAAAAAAATAATCCAGTCCAGTCTTGTCTTATCTAGTCTAGTTTAGTCTTGTCTTGTCTAGTTTAAAATCCTCCTATGCCAACTATGCAAGCCCTGCAGGCGTCTCTCTCAGCCCTGAACTCTGCTTTCAGTGCTTTGAAACCTGAGCGACTGAAAGTTTTGCAGCAATCCTTAAAGCAACTGCAAAACCTTCTGACTAAAATTTTCCTTATCTTGCCAGAAGTCGTTGAGAGTTCATCTACCTCTAAAGAGACTCTTGCTCACAATATGGTGACAAGAGAATCCTCAGGTTCAGTTGGAGAGAAAAAGTTTAAAAGTTTTCTGCGGCCCAGTTTCTCAGAAGAGGAGCGTCTGCGTCGCAGAAACTTAAATTTATGCCTATATTGTGGGGGTTTATGCCACTATCTGCAGACCTGTGAGTTGCGCAAGCCAAAGTGTGGCGACAAGTCCTGCCCTCTGGCCAAGTGGAGTCAGGATTCAAGACCTACTCCTGTCTCTACTGTGGCAGAGGTACTTGTCACACAACCCACACTAAAAAGCACTCTGTCCTATAGTTGGGGTACTTGGGCTAGGGAGCCCCATTATAGATTCAGGAACCAAAGGAGAATGTTTCTCTCCTCTCTTGATTTTCCTGTTGAAGCAGAGTTGCAAACCCCTGGAGCGGTGCCCGATGCCCAGGGTCCTGGAGCGGTGCCCGATGCCCAGAGTCCTGGAGCGGTGCCCGATGCCCAGAGTCCTGGAGCGGTGCCCGATGCCCAGAGTCCTGGAGCGGTGCCCGATGCCCAGAGTCCTGGAGCGGTGCCCGATGCCCAGAGTCCTGGAGCGGTGCCCGATGCCCAGAGTCCTGGAGCGGTACCCGATGCCCAGAGTCATAGAGGGACATCGAATATTATAGCTCAGGTGTCAATACCAGAAGGGGTCTCAAAAGCTGTTACCCCAGGTAGGGACTTGAAAAGCGCAACCCCAGAAAGGGTGTCTAAAACCATGGTTCTAGAAGGGAACTCGAGAAGCAAAACCCCAGAAGGGATCTTTGAAGTAATATCCCCAAGTGGGGTCTCGAGAGACACAGCCCCAGAGAAGGGTCTAGAGGTCGCTTCCCCAGGAAAGAACTTAAGAGGCATAGCGTTAGTGGAGGTTCTGAAGGTTATAGCTTCAGCAAAAGTCCCGGAAGTCATAGTCCCGGGAGAAGTTTCGATAATTATCGACCCAGAGAGGGAGGCTGACGGCCCGGTCCCAGAGAGGGAGGCTGACGGCCCGGTCCCAGAGAGGGAGGCTGACGGCCCGGTCCCAGAGAGGGAGGCTGACGGCCCGGTCCCAGAGAGGGAGGCTGATGGCCCGGTCCCAGAGAGGGAGGCTGACGGCCCGATCCCAGAGAGGGAGGCTGATGGCCCGGTCCCAGAGAGGGAGGCTGACGGCCCGGTCCCAGTAAAAGAATCTGAGGTGCTGACCCCAGCGGGGTTCCCGAAGGCCACTGCCCCAGCGGGGTTCCCGAAGGCCACTGCCACAGCGGGGTTCCCGAAGGCCACTGCCCCAGAGGGGGTTCCGAGGGCCACTGCCCCGGGTGGGGTTCAGAAAGTCACTACCCCGGGTGGGGTTCCGAGGGCCACTGCCCCAGGTGGGGTTCAGAAAGTCACAGCCTCAAGGAAGGTCTGTAATGACTTGGTCACAGTGAAGCACTCCAGCCAGTCAGCACAAAAATCACAGCCTATTACCATTGCTACTGGATGTGCTTTCCTGTCTTCTCCCTACAGGAAATCTTCTAAAGTTTCAGTACCTAGGGGAATGGAACCAATCTATGGTCTGTTCTTAGATTCCGAAACTGATGAGGTTTCTTATATGCCGGGGCACTCTGGTAGGAGACGGAAGAAGCATCTGATTGCTCGACCTATATGTTTTGATGAATTTTTTGAGCCAGAGATTTCTTCCTTTCCTGGTGTCGCCAAGCAAGCACAGGGTAAAAAAAAGAAAAATAAATATTGCTGACTCTTGCCGTGTGGTGTGTATATATATATATATATATATATATATATATATATATATATATATATATATAGTTTTTTTTTTCCTTGTCTTGTGTCCTGTGGCCACCGTCAAGGGGGGGGGGGGCACTGTTACAAGCTGTTGCCACAGCTTGTTTCTGTTTTCTTGCCTGTTAGACCAGTGTGTCAGGTTTTTTTTGTATCCCTTGTTTTGGAAAGTCTGAATTTTGGGGTTCGTTGACCCCTCCTCAAGGGGGGGGGGGTACTGTTATGAGCCACGGCTGTGGCTCATTCCTGTTTTGCATTTTGGTTATGTATTTTATGTTATACTTCTGTTTCTGTTCCCCATGGGTGTCATGGGGTGTTCGGAGCCCACCCTTAAGGAGAGGGTACTGTTATGAACCACAGGTAGTGGTTCATTCCTATTTTATGTTTATAGTTGTCTTGCAGGCCAGGATTTCCCGTTGCTCTGGTTTAAGAAGACTCTTGTTTGCTGCCGGTGGTGAGTCTGTGTAATTGCAGCTTGTTCCCATGTGTTCAGCCTCACCTGTCTGTTAATTCCACCTCTCAGTTGTGCAGCAGGTCAGCTGCACGACATAATTAATTAGGACTCTCTGTTATATTCTGGCTCAGTGCAATACACAGACGCTGGTGATAGTTCCAGAGTTCTTGAGTTCTGAGCTAGTCCCTGCCAGTTCTTGAGCTCCTGTCTAGCAGTGTCTGTCTAGCTGCTTCCAGTGTCGGTTCCAGTGTCGGTTCCAGTGTCGGTTCCAGTGTCTGATCCTGTGTCCTGCCGTGAAGCGTTCCTGTCCAGAAGTCCTGTGGCTTTGTCTGTGCCTGGTCGAGTATCTGGCTTCTTGGTGTCCACCGGTCTGTCGTTTGGGATTCTGCCTGTCCTCCGGTTCTGAGAGTCTGTGTCGGCTACATTGGGGGTTCCTGTCCATTTGCCAGTATTTGTACCGGTTCCGTGAGTAGCGGCTTTGCCGCGTCCGTCAGCCTAGGCAGCAGTATTCTTTGGTTATATTTGTTACTGGTGTTTTGCAGAGGGTTCTGCTTATGCTGTCACCGCCGGTACACAACAGTATTGTGACGGCGTGTGGACAGCATTTCCTTTGTTGTTCTTTTCCTTTGGCGGCGTGCCGCACATATATTTAGTTTTAGGGTTGTTAGTAGCCCCTAGCCTTCTGTTTGCTTTAGTTAGAGGTCCCCTTGTTATTATCCTGTCTCGGTTCACGCCTTGTCTCACTCTAAGACCTGGGGGCATCGGAGTTGGGTAGACCTAATCCGCCCTTCAAACGCGGCTGCCATGGGCCCAAGAAACCATAGTCACTCAGGCGTGAACTGACCACACTGGTGAAACAATGGAGGTAGGGTGCTAGGGGCTATTTCCACACCACACCTTATTTCAGCGTCACGTTCTGGTGCTCTGGACTCACTACGCAACATCTCCCTTGTTCTGAGCACCAGGAACCTAACAAGGAGGAGGTGATGGTGTGGCTGAGAGATGATGCAGGGGGAGGTGATGGTGTGCTGAGAGACGTCACAGGAGGAGGTGATGGTGTGGCTGAGATATGTCGCAGGAGGAGGTGATGGTGTGTCTGATAGATGATGCAGGGGGTGGTGATGGTGTGCTGAGAGACGTCGCAGGAGGAGGTGATGTGTGGCTGAGAGCTGATGTAGGGGGTGGTGATGGTGTGACTGAGATATGACACGAGAGGGAGATAATGGTGTGGCTGAGAGACGCAGTATGTGACACAGCGGGCAGGATGTGACACAGGGGACAGTATGTTGAGTCTTGTTGAACCGCTGTTGCATGATGCTGACCTTGTTAATATCCCTACACAAACAGGCATCTTCTGGACGATGGGATCTCCTACATGAATAGTGAATACCGACTGAAGACGCCGTCTGCCTCAGAGAATACAGTTCTTCAGAGGTTCCATATTGTGAGAAACCATCATACAGGTAAGGTGCATGTTGAATTGAAAAGAATGTTCCCAGTGGGACGTGAAACAGGTGGCTTGTCATGTTGTCACGCCCCATTTTCAGTAACCACGCCCCTTAGGGTATGTGGCCATGGCCATTTTTTCAGCACGCGCCTGCGGCGAGTGCACACAATTTATTTATATGACTTTCTGCTTGCAGGGTACACTGGGCTCCACAAGTCTGGACAATGGGGTGTAGAGTAGGATCTTGATCCGAGGCACCAACAGACTCAAAGCTTTGACTGTTCCCAGAATGCACAGCGCCACCTCCTCTATAACCCCTCCTCCCAGCACAGGAGCTCAGTAGTTTGTCAGTTGGTGCTGCAGTAAGCAGGCACTTAACAGAGGGGCTGCTCCAAGCAGCCCTGAGAAAAGCTTTTTATGAGGTAAAAAGTGAAGACTTCAAGGGCAGCAGCGGTGGTAAATGTCTTGTGACATTCACTGCTGCAGCTCCAGCTCTCCCCAGCGGCGCTGTACACTCCCGAGCCCTGGTTGCCGGGTACCTACAGCGGAGGCTCCGGTTTTCTTCATGTTAGACACACACGGCTGGGTCTCTCCAGGATCGCGTGGCCGCGCTTCGGGAGGTGGTAAGTGGGTCCCGCTCGCGGGACCCGGTCTTTATCGCGATCCTGCGCGGTCAGTGGGAGGCGGGCTGCGCGCGCTGGCGGTGGACACTGTGGATACAGGCGATCCCACTAGATCACCAGGGCATGGGCGCAGGTCAGGTTTTCTCTTAAAACCGATTTTAATATCACCCACAGTACCCGGTGGTTTTGCCAGCTTAGACCTGAAGCCCCTCCCCCAGCCCCAGGGCGCCATATCCAGCAAGTGTTCCTGCCCTGGAGCTGCATCTCTGTCTTTTCCTCACTCCCTGTCAGTGTCTGCGGCGCCATTACTCCTCAGCTCACTGTTCCTGGGACTGCTTGGGCAAATCCTCCTATGTAAATCCGCCTGGTTGTCAGCGCTGTGACTTTACATGACACTTAAGTATTCTACCTGCCTTTTTAGTCAGTGTTAGTAAGAAAGAGTGCATTTAGTCAGGGGTTTATAGTAGAGATGAGCGGGTTCGGTTCCTCGGAATCCGAACCCGCCCGAACTTCAGGTTTTTTTACACGGGGCCGAGCGACTCGGATCTTCCCGCCTTGCTCGGTTAACCCGAGCGCGCCCGAACGTCATCATCCCGCTGTCGGATTCTCGCGAGGCTCGTATTCTATCGCGAGACTCGGATTCTATATAAAGAGCCGCGCGTCGCCGCCATTTTCACACGTGCATTGAGATTGATAGGGAGAGGACGTGGCTGGCGTCCTCTCCGTTTAGACTAGAGTACTAGAGAGAGACACAAATTTTGGGGAGCATATTATTAGGAGGAGTACTACTTGCTGCTGATAGTGTGACCAGTGACCACCAGTTTAATTAATCCGTTCTCTGCCTGAAAAAAAACGATACACAGTGTGACACAGTCACATACCATATCTGTGCTCAGCCCAGTGTGCTGCATCATATGTAATACTGTATATCATTATCTGACTGTGCTGAGTGCTCACTGCTCACACAGCTTAATTGTGGGGGAGACTGGGGAGCAGTTATAGCAGGAGTACATATTTTAAGTACAGTGCACACTTTTGCTGCCAGAGTGCCACTGCCAGTGTGACTGACCAGTGACCACTGACCACCAGTATTGTGATTGTCTGCTGACCACCAGTATATTGTGATTGTCTGCCTGAAAAAGTTAAACACTCGTCGTGTGGTGTTTTTATAAACGCATTCTGCAGACAGTGTCCAGCAGGTCCGTCATTACATAATATATACCTGTCCGGCTGCAGTACTAGTGTGATATATATATATATTTTAATTTTATCTCATTATCATCCAGTCTATATTAGCAGCAGACACAGTACGGTAGTCCACGGCTGTAGCTACCTCTGTGTCGGCAGTCGCTCGTCCATCCATAATTGTATACCACCTACCCGTGGTTTTTTTTTTCTATCTTCTTGATACTAGTAGCTTACTTTAGGAGTCTGCAGTGCTGAGTCTGACAGACAGTGTCCAGCAGGTCCGTCATTACATAATATATACCTGTCCGGCTGCAGTACTAGTGTGATATATATATATATTTTAATTTTATCTCATTATCATCCAGTCTATATTAGCAGCAGACACAGTACGGTAGTCCACGGCTGTAGCTACCTCTGTGTCGGCAGTCGCTCGTCCATCCATAATTGTATACCACCTACCCGTGGTTTTTTTTTTTTCTATCTTCTTGATACTAGTAGCTTACTTTAGGAGTCTGCAGTGCTGACAGACAGTGTCCAGCAGGTCCGTCATTACATAATATATACCTGTCCGGCTGCAGTACTAGTGTGATATATATATATATATTTTAATTTTATCTCATTATCATCCAGTCTATATTAGCAGCAGACACAGTACGGTAGTCCACGGCTGTAGCTACCTCTGTGTCGGCAGTCGCTCGTCCATCCATAATTGTATACCACCTACCCGTGGTTTTTTTTTCTATCTTCTTGATACTAGTAGCTTACTTTAGGAGTCTGCAGTGCTGAGTCTGACAGACAGTGTCCAGCAGGTCCGTCATTACATAATATATACCTGTCTGGCTGCAGTACTAGTGTGATATATATATATATTTTAATTTTATCTCATTATCATCCAGTCTATATTAGCAGCAGACACAGTACGGTAGTCCACGGCTGTAGCTACCTCTGTGTCGGCAGTCGCTCGTCATCCATAAGTATACTAGTATCCATCCATCTCCATTGTTTACCTGAGGTGCCTTTTAGTTGTGCCTATTAAAATATGGAGAACAAAAATGTTGAGGTTCCAAAAATAGGGAAAGATCAAGATCGACTTCCACCTCGTGCTGAAGCTGCTGCCACTAGTCATGGCCGAGATGATGAAATGCCAGCAACGTCGTCTGCCAAGGCCGATGCCCAATGTCATAGTACAGAGCATGTAAAATCCAAAACACCAAATATCAGTAAAAAAAGGACTCAAAAATCTAAAATAAAATTGTCGGAGGAGAAGCGTAAACTTGCCAATATGCCATTTACCACACGGAGTGGCAAGGAACGGCTGAGGCCCTGGCCTATGTTCATGGCTAGTGGTTCAGCTTCACATGAGGATGGAAGCACTCAGCCTCTCGCTAGAAAAATGAAAAGACTCAAGCTGGCAAAAGCACAGCAAAGAACTGTGCGTTCTTCGAAATCCCAAATCCACAAGGAGAGTCCAACTGTGTCGGTTGCGATGACTGACCTTCCCAACACTGGACGTGAAGAGCATGCGCCTTCCACCATTTGCACGCCCCCTGCAAGTGCTGGAAGGAGCACCCGCAGTCTAGTTCCTGATAGTCAGATTGAAGATGTCAGTGTTGAAGTACACCAGGATGAGGAGGATATGGGTGTTGCTGGCGCTGGGGAGGAAATTGACAAGGAGGATTCTGATGGTGAGGTGGTTTTGTTTAAGTCAGGCACCCGGGGAGACACCTGTTGTCCGTGGGAGGAATATGGCCATTGACATGCCTGGTGAAAATACCAAAAAATCAGCTCTTCGGTGTGGAAGTATTTCAACAGAAATGCGGACAACATTTGTCAAGCCGTGTGTTGCCTTTGTCAAGCTGTAATAAGTAGGGGTAAGGACGTTAACCACCTCGGAACATCCTCCCTTATACGTCACCTGCAGCGCATTCATAATAAGTCAGTGACAAGTTCAAAAACTTTGGGCGACAGCGGAAGCAGTCCACTGACCAGTAAATCCCTTCCTCTTGTAACCAAGCTCACGCAAACCACCCCACCAACTCCCTCAGTGTCAATTTCCTCCTTCCCCAGGAATGCCAATAGTCCTGCAGGCCATGTCACTGGCAATTCTGACGAGTCCTCTCCTGCCTGGGATTCCTCCGATGCATCCTTGCGTGTAACGCCTACTGCTGCTGGCGCTGCTGTTGTTGCTGCTGGGAGTCGATGGTCATCCCAGAGGGGAAGTCGTAAGCCCACTTTTACTACTTCCACCAAGCAATTGACTGTCCAACAGTCCTTTGCGAGGAAGATGAAATATCACAGCAGTCATCCTGTTGCAAAGCGGATAACTGAGGCCTTGACAACTATGTTGGTGTTAGACGTGCGTCCGGTATCCGCCGTTAATTCACAGGGAACTAGACAATTTCTTGAGGTAGTGTGCCCCCGTTACCAAATACCATCTAGGTTCCACTTCTCTAGGCAGGCGATACCGAGAATGTACACGGACGTCAGAAAAAGACTCACCAGTGTCCTAAAAAATGCAGTTGTACCCAATGTCCACTTAACCACGGACATGTGGACAAGTGGAGCAGGGCAGGGTCAGGACTATATGACTGTGACAGCCCACTGGGTAGATGTATGAACTCCCGCCGCAAGAACAGCAGCGGCGGCACCAGTAGCAGCATCTCGCAAACGCCAACTCTTTCCTAGGCAGGCTACGCTTTGTATCACCGGTTTCCAGAATACGCACACAGCTGAAAACCTCTTACGGCAACTGAGGAAGATCATCGCGGAATGGCTTACCCCAATTGGACTCTCCTGTGGATTTATGGCATCGGACAACGCCAGCAATATTGTGTGTGCATTAAATATGGGCAAATTCCAGCACGTCCCATGTTTTGCACATACCTTGAATTTGGTGGTGCAGAATTATTTAAAAAACGACAGGGGCGTGCAAGAGATGCTGTCGGTGGCCAGAAGAATTGCGGGACACTTTCGGCGTACAGGCACCACGTACAGAAGACTGGAGCACCACCAAAAACGCCTGAACCTGCCCTGCCATCATCTGAAGCAAGAAGTGGTAACGAGGTGGAATTCAACCCTATATATGCTTCAGAGGTTGGAGGAGCAGCAAAAGGCCATTCAAGCCTATACAATTGAGCACGATATAGGATGTGGAATGCACCTGTCTCAAGCGCAGTGGAGAATGATTTCAACGTTGTGCAAGGTTCTGATGCCCTTTGAACTTGCCACACGTGAAGTCAGTTCAGACACTGCCAGCCTTAGTCAGGTCATTCCCCTCATCAGGCTTTTGCAGAAGAAGCTGGAGACATTGAAGGAGGAGCTAACACAGAGCGATTCCGCTAGGCATGTGGGACTTGTGGATGGAGCCCTTAATTCGCTTAACAAGGATTCACGGGTGGTCAATCTGTTGAAATCAGAGCACTACATTTTGGCCACCGTGCTCGATCCTAGATTTAAAACCTACCTTGGATCTCTCTTTCCGGCACACACAAGTCTGCTGGGGTTCAAAGACCTGCTGGTGAGAAAATTGTCAAGTCAAGCGGAACGCGACCTGTCAACATCTCCTCCTTCACATTCTCCCGCAACTGGGGGTGCGAGGAAAAGGCTCAGAATTCCGAGCCCACCCGCTGGCGGTGATGCAGGGCAGTCTGGAGCGACTGCTGATGCTGACATCTGGTCCGGACTGAAGGACCTGACAACGATTACGGACATGTCGTCTACTGTCACTGCATATGATTCTCTCCCCATTGAAAGAATGGTGGAGGATTATATGAGTGACCGCATCCAAGTAGGCACGTCAGACAGTCCGTACTTATACTGGCAGGAAAAAGAGGCAATTTGGAGGCCCTTGCACAAACTGGCTTTATTCTACCTAAGTTGCCCTCCCACAAGTGTGTACTCCGAAAGAGTGTTTAGTGCCGCCGCTCACCTTGTCAGCAATCGGCGTACGAGGTTACTTCCAGAAAATGTGGAGAAGATGATGTTCATTAAAATGAATTATAATCAATTCCTCCGTGGAGACATTGACCAGCAGCAATTGCCTCCACAAAGTACACAAAGAGCTGAGATGGTGGATTCCAGTGGGGACGAATTGATAATCTGTGAGGAGGGGGATGTACACGGTGATATATCAGAGGATGATGATGAGGTGGACATCTTGCCTCTGTAGAGCCAGTTTGTGCAAGGAGAGATTAATTGCTTCTTTTTTGGTGGGGGTCCAAACCAACCCGTCATTTCAGTCACAGTCGTGTGGCAGACCCTGTCACTGAAATGATGGGTTGGTTAAAGTGTGCATGTCCTGTTTATACAACATAAGGGTGGGTGGGAGGGCCCAAGGACAATTCCATCTTGCACCTCTTTTTTCTTTCATTTTTCTTTGCGTCATGTGCTGTTTGGGGAGTGTTTTTTGGAAGGGCCATCCTGCGTGACACTGCAGTGCCACTCCTAGATGGGCCAGGTGTTTGTGTCGGCCACTAGGGTCGCTTAGCTTACTCACACAGCTACCTCATTGCGCCTCTTTTTTTCTTTGCGTCATGTGCTGTTTGGGGAGTGCTTTTTGGAAGGGCCATCCTGCGTGACACTGCAGTGCCACTCCTAGATGGGCCAGGTGTTTGTGTCGGCCACTAGGGTCGCTTAGCTTACTCACACAGCTACCTCATTGCGCCTCTTTTTTTCTTTGCGTCATGTGCTGTTTGGGGAGTGTTTTTTGGAAGGGCCATCCTGCGTGACACTGCAGTGTCACTCCTAGATGGGCCAGGTGTTTGTGTCGTCCACTAGGGTCGCTTAGCTTAGTCATCCAGCGACCTCGGTGCAAATTTTAGGACTAAAAATAATATTGTGAGGTGTGAGGTGTTCAGAACAGACTGAAAATGAGTGGAAATTATGGTTTTTGAGGTTAATAATACTTTGGGATCTAAATGACCCCCAAATTCTATGATTTAAGCTGTTTTTTAGTGTTTTTTGAAAAAAACACCCAAATCCAAAACACACCCGAATCCGACAAAAAAAATTCGGTGAGGTTTTGCCAAAACGCGGTCGAACCCAAAACACGGCCGCGGAACCGAACCCAAAACCAAAACACAAAACCCGAAAAATTTCAAGTGCACATCTCTAGTTTATAGTGCAATTACCCTGTGATATACATCCAGTTTCTTACTGTGGTGGTCATTCCGAGTTGTTCGCTCGGTAATTTTCTTCGCATCGCAGCGATTTTCCGCTAACTGCGCATGCGCAATGTTCGCACTGCGACTGCGCCAAGTAAATTTGCTATGCAGTTAGGTATTTTACTCACGGCATTACGAGGTTTTTTCTTCGTTCTGGTGATCGTAATGTGATTGACAGGAAGTGGGTGTTTCTGGGCGGAAACAGGCCGTTTTATGGGAGTGTTTGAAAAAAACGCTACCGTTTCTGGGAAAAACGCGGGAGTGGCTGGAGAAACGGAGGAGTGTCTGGGCGAACGCTGGGTGTGTTTGTGACGTCAAACCAGGAACGACAAGCACTGAACTGATCGCACTGGAAGAGTAAGTCTCGAGCTACTCAGAAACTGCACAGAGAAGTCTTTTTGCAATATTGCGAATCTTTCGTTTGCAATTTTGATAAGCTAAGATTCACTCCCAGTAGGCGGCGGCTTAGCGTGTGCAAAGCTGCTAAAAGCAGCTTGCGAGCGAACAACTCGGAATGAGGGCCAGTGTACTGTTATATCTATTGACCATATAGCTGTGTAAGCTAGTCCAGTGCAGTATTATTGTCTGTAATAACCTCTGCATTGTACAAACTGTGACTATTTGTGTGTGCTGAGTATAGCTGAGTGGTGTCCATCTCGTGTCTTTCACTCAACTTGCTCTCCCTATATTCTATAACCTGAGGGGGCTTGGTGCGTCAGGTGTTATTTAATATAGGATTTTCACAAAGATATACTGTATTACGTATTTTTCTCTGTGATTTAGTCACCATATCTCTCCTTTATCTCTGCTGGTGCTGACTACACTGCGCAGGGGTTTGGGTTTAAGGATATAGTGCTGCTAATAATTGTACTGTGTTACCTCAGACTGCATGTTATATCATGTCTGCTTCTGAGGGTAACGGTTCTGGGGCGGAACACACTGCTGGTGTTGCTGAAGCCACAGGCACATATGGGGAGAATATATCAGCTGTGGGCTCTGGTTCTGGGGGCTCCTTGCCCCCCAGTGGGACTGTGGCAACAGAGGCACATACTGACCCTCCGTGGGCCGCTTTTTCCACGCTTCTGCATACGCTAGTTCATAAACTAACACCCCCTATGGGACCCCCAATGCCGGTACAACCGTATGTGGTCCCTGCAGCTAACCCGGTTCCGGTATGAATGGTCGACCATGTTATGGTCGACAGTCATTAGGTCGACCACTATTGGTCGACATTGACATGGTCGACATGGACACATGGTCGACACATGAAAGGTCGACATATGAAAAGGTCGACATGAGTTTTTAAACTTTTTTTGGTGTCGTTTTTTGCGTAAAGTGACTGGGAACCCCAATTAGTGCACCGCGTCCCCTCGCATGGCTCGCTTCGCTCGCCATGCTTCGGGCATGGTGCCTTCGCTCCGCTACCGCTTCGCTCGGCACACTTTACCGTTCCAATCATAGTCCATGTGGATCGTAAAGTATGGAAAAGTTCCCCAAAAGAAAAAAAGTTAAAAAACTCATGTCGACCTTTTCATGTGTCGACCATTTTATGTGTCGACCATGTGTCCATGTCGACCATGTCAATGTCGACCAATAGTGGTCGAACTAATGACTGTCGACCATAACATGGTCGACCATGTGAACGGATACCAGCTAACCCGCCGTGGGTGGACGATTTATCTGCTCAATTAAAGAAGTTGATCCAGTCCCTGACTACTAAAAAGTCTGACCATCGCTCGCCTAAGTCCAAGAGGTCCTCTAAGCGAGCGCTCGTCTCCTCACAACCGACTGCTGTCACTGACACCTCATCTGATGAAGACAGCACATACACTGACCCCACAGGTTCTGACTCAGATACGGCTGATGGGGAGTGTAGTTCACATGTGGATGTTCCTGATCTTTTGGAGGCTAGTAAGTTAATTCTGCAGATTACGGATGATCCCGAGCCATCCGTTCCTCCTAAGAAACCAGATAGGTTCAAGCGTCAGAAGGTGATTAAACAAGTTTTACCTCACTCTGACCACCTAGTGGATATACGTCAGGAACCCTGGCAAAGCCCGGGTACGAAGTTTGTGCCTAAAAAGAAGATGCTGGCTCGCTATCCCCTCGCGCCAGAGCTGTCTAAGAATTGGGAGACGCCTCCTCCAGTAGACTCACATGTGGCTAGGATGGTAGTTTCCTCAGCTCTACCTGTCACTACCGTCACGTCTCTAAAAGAGCCTACGGATAAACGTGTCGAGGGTTGTCTAAAAGCGATTTATACCCTCACGGGTGCTGCACAAAGGCCCACTATTGCAGCTACATGGGCGGCAGAGGCTATTAAAGCATGGGCCTTGGAGTTAGAAGCTGAAATCTCCTCTGACCATGCTAGACAATGCTTGTCATATATTGTCACAGCTTCTCGCTATATTAAAGAGGCGGCTTCTGATGCCGGTATCCTAGCAGCCAAGGCCTCTACTACGTCAGTCCTGGCTCGCCGGATATTGTGGCTGAGATCCTGGTCTGTGGATCTGAACTCTAGAAAAACCCTGGAGGTACTCCCTTCCAAGGGGGATATTCTGTTTGGGGAGGACTTAAATAAGATAGTGGCTGACTTGGCTACTGCAAAAACTGCCTGTCTGCCTAATACAGTTCCTTCTGTGTCGAAGGCCAAAGGCACGTCCTTTCGCCCCTTTCGTCCTTCAGGTAAAGCAAAAGGTCAGGCGTATCATAAGCAGGCCCGCACCTCCAAACCTGGTAAGCCGAAGCCCAAAAGAGCCTGGGCTGCCCGTCAGCCAGCAGCCAAGACCGATAAGCCTGCCGCATGACGGGGCGGGCCTCCCCCTGGGGGATCCCAGGGTGGGGGGCCGGCTTCTAGGGTATACCCAGGAATGGTTGAAGATCACTTCAGATGCCTGGGTACGGGAAATCGTCACTCGAGGTTACGCCATAGCCTTCAAAAATCGACCCCCTCATCGATTTTTTCCCAGACAGACGTCCCGTCAGACCAGACAAAGGCAAACACTCTGCATTCGGTGGTACAGACCCTCCTGGATACAGGAGTCGTAATACAGGTGCCTCTTGCTCAGAGGGGCCGGGGGGGTACTATTCTCCGCTGTTTCTAGTCCCGAAACCGAATGGGTCTTTCCGGCCCATTCTCAACCTCAAGGCACTGAACAAGTTTGTGAAGGTTTCCAAGTTCCGTATGGAAACCCTTCGCTCTATAGTTCTGGCCTTGGAACCTGGGGACTACCTGGTCTCCCTGGACATACAGGATGCTTACCTGCATATTCCTATAGCAGTGTCACATCAACAATACCTGAGGTTCGCTATTGGCAACCTTTTGGTTTAACAACGGCTCCGGGAGTCTTCACCAAAGTTATGTCGGTGATGACGGTGGTACTCCGCCGTCAAGGGGTCAGGATACTGCCGTATCTGGACGACTTGTTAATCCTGGCAAATTCCCCAGATCTTCTCCTGCGTCATCTGGATATGACGGTCCGGTTTCTACAAGTCCACCGGTGGCTCATCAACTGGAAGAAATCCTCCCTGGTCCCTGCTCAGAGCATGGTGCATCTGGGAGCGCTGTTGGACACTCACAACCAGAGGTTGTTCTTGTCTCAGGAGAAAGTCCTGAAACTTCAGGACAGGATTCGTTGCTTCTTTTTTTCGTCCGCAAGTGTCGATACATTCGGCAATGCAGGTGCTGGGCCTCATGGTACCAGCATTCGACATGTTGGATTATGCTCAATTCCATTCTCGCCCCCTCCAGAAGCTGATTCTAGCCAAGTGGGACGGCCTGCCTCACCGGATCAGGTCTCAAATGATCTCTTTGACTCTGGAGGTCCGTCTGTTGCTGCTCTGGTGGCTCCAGGACCGACAATTGTGCAGAGGCCATCCCTTCTGGATATCCAACTGGGACCTGTTAACGACAGATGCCAGTCTAAGAGGTTGGGGCGCGGTGCTGGAGCAGCACTCCTTGCAGGGTCGGTGGACCAAGGAGGAATCTCTCCTCTCGATCAACATTCTGGAATTGCGGGCGGTCTTCAATGCATTGAACCTAGCCCAACATTTGATTCAGAACCGTCCTGTTCAAGTACAGTCGGACAACGCCACTACAGTGGCTTACATAAATCATCAAGGTGGCACTCAAAGCCGTTTGGCAATGAAGGAAGCCTCACGGATTCTACGTTGGGCAGAACGCCATCTACCGGCAATATCGGCAATATTCATTCCGGGAGTCCTGAACTGGGAAGCAGACTTTCTCAGTCGTCAGGACGTGCATGCCGGCGAGTGGGTCCTCCATCCAGAAGTGTTTCAACTCCTCGTGGAAAGGTGGGGTCTTCCAGATGTGGATCTGATGGCGTCTCGACACAATCACAAGGTTCCGGTCTTTGGAGCAAGGACAAGGGATCCTCAAGCAGCATTCGTGGATGCGCTGGCAGTGCCGTGGAGGTTTCGGCTGCCGTACGTGTTCCCTCCGGTGTCACTCCTGCCCAGGGTAATTCGGCAGTTCAAGCAAGAAAAAGGAAATCTGCTTCTCATAGCTCCGGCGTGGCCCAGACAGCACTGGTTCTCAGACCTGCAAGGCCTATCGTCAGAGCGTCCACTTCTACTTCCACAACGCCCAGACCTCCTCGTTCAGGGCCCCTGTGTCTACCAGGACCTAGCCCGGCTGTCTGTGATGGCGTGGATCTTGAAGCTTCCATCTTAAGAGCTAAGGGTTTTTCTGAAGAGGTCATTAAAACTATGTTGTGGGCCCGGAAACCGGCCTCTGCTCGGATTTACCATCGGGTCTGGCATTCCTACTTTGTTTGGTGCGCATCTAACCATTATGACGCTTCCAAGTTTAGTACAGCCAAACTTTTGGCTTTTCTACAGCAGTGCCTAGATTTAGGCCTGCGTCTGGCCTCCCTCACCTTGTCGGTGTGGTTTTAGAGAAAAATTGCGACTTTACCTGATGTTCATACTTTCACTCAGGGTGCGTTGCGTATCCAACCTCCCTATGTCCCGCCTGTGGCTCCTTGGGACTTGTCGGTGGTTTTGGAGGCGTTGCAGGAGCCTCCATTTGAACCTCTTGGTTCAGCTGACCTTAAGTGGCTTTCCCTTAAGGTGGTGTTCTTGCTGGCTATTGCCTCTGCTAGAAGAGTGTCGGATTTCGGTGCCTTGTCTTGTAGTTCCCCATATCTGATTTTTCACCGTGACCGGGCTGTACTTAGGACTCGTCCCGGATATTTACCTAAGGTGGTTTCTTCGTTCCACCTTAATCAGGAGATTGTGGTTCCAGCTTTTGTCTCTCCTGATTTGTCTCCCAAAGAGCGGTCTTTGGATGTGGTACGGGCTCTCCGTATCTATGTGAAGAGAACTGCTTCTATTCGAAAATCTGATTCTCTCTTTATTCTGTTTGGATTTCACAAACGTGGCTGGCCTACTCACAAGCAGACCCTGGCCAGGTGGATTAGAATGGTGATTGCGCATGCTTATGTGAAGGCTGGCCTGTCAGCTCCTGTTCATATTACGGCCCATTCTACTTGGTCTGTTGGACCTTCTTGGGCGGCCCAACGTGGTGCGACCCTTGATCAATTGTGCAAGGCGGCTACGTGGTCCTCCGGGAACACGTTCATAAGGTTCTTTGCCTTCGATACTGCCGCTTCCCAGGATGCTTCCTTTGTATGCCGGGTTCTTGTGCCCGCTACAGTGCGTCCCCTCCCATAAGGAACTGCTTTAGGACATCCCCATTGTCCAGACTTGTGGAGCCCAGTGTACCCCGCAGCAGAAAACGAGTTTTATGGTAAGAACTTACCCTTGTTAAAACTCTTTCTGCGAGGTACACTGGGCTCCACAAGGCGCCCACACTGACGCACTTAGCTTCTTTGGGTTGATATGGCATTAGCCGCTGACACTTCTCTTGTCGTGAGAGTGTGGTGTATGTGGCTACTAACCGTTGTCGTCTCTTTTCCTGCTACTGCATTGGACTGGTTAACTAAACTGAGCTCCTGTGCTGGGAGGCGGGGTGATATAGGAGGCGGTGCTATGCATTCTGGGAACAGTCAAAGCTTTGAGCCTGTTGGTGCCTCGGATCAAGATCCTACTCTACACCCCATTGTCCAGACTTGTGGAGCCCAGTGTACCTCGCAGAAAGAGTTTTAACAAGGGTAAGTTCTTACCATAAAACTAATTTTTCTTTCTTCTCCCCCCCCCCCCCCCCCCCTTGGGGAGAGGGTGGGCAATCCTAATCTTGCGCTGGGCTCCAAAAACCCTAGTTACGCCTCTGCTCCCGTCCCCCCGTAAGGCGCATGCTTTGGGGGAAGGGACATGGGAAGATTGACCCAGAGAAAGCACATGCTACAATGCCCTACCCACATTTTATATATATGTGTGTGTATATATATATATATATATATATATATATATATATATATATATAAATATATATATATACTAGGTGATTCATCGCACCCTACGGGCGCTCTTCACACCGTCGCAAGGGGCTACACCCCCTTAACCCCTGCACACCCTTCTGACGTGCAATATTTTTATTGTATGGAGTATTACCTCCAATCATAATATTGTGAGTGGTTAAATATTGCACGGACAAAGGGCGTGCGATGGTTAAGGGACTGTAGCCCCTTGCGACGTTGTGAACAGCGCACGCAGGGCCGATGAATCACAAAGTAGGTGCTGTGGTTCGGGAAGTGGCGGGTGTGGGGGAGATGCGGATGGGATCTGGGGGTGGCGTGGTTGGGGGAGGGGCGGTTGTGGGGGTGTTGCAGGTGGGGGTGGAGCAGGTGCGGTGGTGCTGTGGGTGGGGGAGGGGCGGGTTCATGGGTGTGGGGGGTGTATGGGCACCGCGGGTAGGGGAGGAGGGGGGGCAGGGCGGGTGCGGTGGTGCAGCGGGCAGGTGTGGGGGTGCAGTGGATGGGGGAGGGGGCCCGGAGGTACTGTGAGTGGGGGAGGGGGGTAATGCTTCTTCTCCTAGAAGCAGTGATAATACGTAGGGAGGCGGCATTTAAACTGACTTCAATACATTAATAATCCATACTGTGATTTCAGCAAATGTGCTAACATTTCTGAATTTTATTCCTTCTTCAGAGAACCTGAAGGAATAAAATTCCGAAACGTTAGAGCACATTTGCTGCAATTACAGTATGGATTACTAATGTATTGAAGTCCGTGCTCCCTCCATATTACTATTACATATATATAGCAGAGTGCCCATTTGACTACACGTATTTATATATATATATATATATTATCCAAAATAGGACCCCGGCACTCAGGTCTTACGTGTCGCCTTCCCATCAGTCCAAATCCTGCTGTATATAATCCATATATTGGGCGGCACTCAGAGACTTTCACACGCTGGTTTAAACAGTGAACAAGCCCCAAAGGCTGCTTTAATGTGACGTTTCGGGGTACAAAGATCCCCTTCCTCAGACAATCAAACAAAACCACAATAGTGCATTATATAGAAAACAGTGCATAGTATCTTACCCTCCTTCTCCCAGTGTGTCCCAGGCACACGTGGACGCCGTTCAGCAGTGGCGCTTCCGGCCGCGGGTCCCCCGGCGTACCGGAAGTGACGTCACCCGTCCGGCCCCAGTCACCATGGTAACACACTGTTAATCAAAACAGTGTAACATCAGCGCAGTGTACAACAAAGTAAATGACAAGTGCAGTACAGTAAATTAAACATTTCAAATAACCACCAGTGCTGCGCCATCTACATGTGCAGCCTAGTGCATAATTATTACAATAAAGAGTACATTTAACAAGTGTATCACATCGGTGAATCACAAATTTGTTTAAAATATCACATTAATAGTAAAACCGAACCTAATCGGAGACACAATAAATGTACAGTGCTCATCAAGTGTTAAGAAATGTAATTAAAAGTGCACATATTATATTTCACTTCTATACTGAGGAACATTGGGTCTTCCCTAGGGTTTTGCTGCCCTCTAGTGTACACCCTTAAAACTCATAATTTTACAAAACCTTATTATTTTATTTTACAAAACATTATTGAGCTGCTTGAAATGTATTCCACAACCTGGTACTAAAATCACTTATACCACTTTCTCTAGACTATAAAAAATGTGTTAGGCCGAGAGTTTCATTAAGACCTTTTCGGGGACAAACAGTCTAGGCGGAAAATCCACGAGACTCTAATTGCAAAAGTTTCTTACCCCGGTCACCCCCACGTCGTGATGAAGGTATGTGATCTATCGCCTTATACCTCAAATTTGACAGATTATGCTTAAATTGTACAAAGTAGCGTGCCACCGGTTGTTCACTTACTCCTGTCGCTAATGCATTTCTAATGGCCGATCTATGCTGGGTGAGCCTGACCTTCAACTGGCACTCGGTCTTTCCAACATAGTAAAGACCGCAAGGGCACACTATTACATAAATCACAAATCTACTCGTACATGTAAGCGGCCATTTGATGTTAAATCTTTTTCCGGTATGCGGGTGGGGTATAGTATCTCCTGTTAGCAGAAATGAACAGGTCGTACACCCCAAGCATTTATGACAACCGGTCCTCTGGCTTAGAAAATTTAGGGGAGTAGTCGGCATCAAAAAGCCAGTGACATCAGTTTTCACTAATAAGTCCTTTAAATTTCGACCGCGTGAAAAACTTGGTCTTAGTCTGGTTTTATGAAAACATTTTAAATCTGGATCTGTACTGACCATCTGCCATAACTTTTTTGCCTGTTGTGAGGTGCGTGGGCTTTGTGTGTTATACTCATTTACCCAAGTAACAACCTCAGTCTCTGTTGTTTTCTTGTGACTGGGATCTGTATATTGTCGCTGTGCCACCCATACTGCCCTCTCTCTGGCTTTTTTCAAATCTTTTGCCACATAGCCTCTGTCCCGAAATTTTTGTTCCATGGCATCCAATTGACCTGATGCCGTCACTTGGTCACTATTGGCTCTACATACTCGCAAAAATTGCGAGTATGGGAGCCCTCGAGTGGTGGTTTTTGGGTGGAAGCTAAAATAGTGTAAAATAGTATTACGATCAGTCGGTTTTGTGTATAAAGATGTCACAATCTGATTGTCCCTAATCTGTATATAGATATCTAAAAAACAGATTGCATGGACACTGCTGGTCATGGTAAACTTGATCGGGTTTTTTGACATATTTTGTTTTTCTATGATCGAAGACAAGACTGAGATATCATCCTGCCAAAAAATTAACAGATCATCTATGTATCGATGATAAATAAACAAGGCCCCAGAAATACCTTGCTCCTCAAAGAAAATACTTTTCTCCGTCTCCCACATGTAGCAGTTTGCGAAGGACGGGGCCACCGAGGACCCCATTGCACAGCCTGTGACCTGTTTGTAAAACACCCCATTGAACATAAAATAATTGTGTTCTAAGGTAAAAAGAAGTAATGTTAAAAATAGATCGATATCGGGTCCATTATAAAGTGCATTGCCAAAAATCAATTTACGCACCGCCTCCACTCCAGCCTTGTGCGGAATGCATGTGTATAGGCTGGTGACATCAAGTGTCACCAGCGTCACACTTTCCGGTACCTCCTGTATTTGTGCAAATTTCTTTAATAAAGTGCTAGAATCTTTAAGGTGCGTGAAGGTATTCTGGATACATGGTTGTAAAAAAGTATCTAAGAAGATCGACACTGGTTCGCACCGAGACCCGCGGGCAGAAATGATAGGTCTGCCCGGGGGCCTCTACACGTCCTTGTGGACCTTGGGTAACGTGTAAAATATCGGGGTAACCGGAAAAGCAGTAGATCATTTATCCACCAATACCTGGGATAACAACCCCTGTTCAACTGCTTGAGTCAAAATAAGGTCCAATTCTTGTTTAAACTTCAAGGTGGGGTCACCATCCAATCGTTGGTATGTGATCGTATCGCTCAGCAGACGTTCACATTCCTGAATATAGGCTGTTGTGTCCTGAATGACGATGGAACCCCCCTTGTCGGCTGCGCGAATAATAATGTCAGTGCGCTTTTGTAGTCCCTTCAATGCGTCCCTCTCCTCACGAGACAGATTATGGTTAATTAGCTGTTCTGGGGGGCCCAAACTGTCCTCCAGAAGACGATGGAATGTCTTTAATGTAGGGTTGAAGGATTGGGGCTCAAAGCTTGATCGGGGGCCCAGACGCTGGATTCTCTCAGGTAATGGGGTGGACGTGTTCCTGATAACTTGTTTTGAAAAATGTTCCCGTAATTTTAGTGTCCTGTTAAATTTGAATGATTCTACTTTCCATTTGAACTTATCAGCTTTATTTGTTGGAATGAACGACAAACCTTTGTTTAAAAGACTTTTTTCAGAAGCAGTGAGCACATGTTTAGATAAATTTTAAATAGTCTCTACTTCTGCTTGCGTTGTCTTCCCCTTTGTTTGCCTTTGCGACTGTCCTCCCTTCCTCGTTGGCCTCTTCCCCGGGCGACCGCGTCCGCCCGGGTGCGTACCCCTAAAGGGGTCAATGCGACAGTGCTGTGGTAGGCAGTATGGGGGTATCCTTAGATTCGCTGGCTGAAGTGCTGGAGAATCTCACTCTCTGAGGCTTCTTATAGGTCTGCATATTCTGTCTTCCCCGAAAGCTATTGGGGGTTTGGTGTAACCACTTGTAGACTCGGTGCTGTGCATAATCGGCCTGTACCTTCCGAAGTTTTTCTTTTTTATATCTTAGCAGATCATTTTTGTAAGTCTCCAACTGAAAAAAGTTATGGCAGATGGTCAGTACAGATCCAGATTTAAAATGTTTTCATAAAACCAGACTAAGACCAAGTTTTTCACGCGGTCGAAATTTAAAGGACTTATTAGTGAAAACTGATGTCACTGGCTTTTTGATGCCGACTACTCCCCAAAATTTTCTAAGCCGGAGGAACGGCTGTCATAAATGCTTGGGGTGTACGACCTGTTCATTTCTGCTAACAGGAGATACTATACCCCACCCGCATACCGGAAAAAGATTTAACATCAAATGGCCGCTTACATGTACGAGTAGATTTGTGATTTATGTAATAGTGTGCCCTTGCGGTCTTTACTATGTTGGAAAGACCGAGTGCCAGTTGAAGGTCAGGCTCACCCAGCATAGATCGGCCTCTAGAAATGCATTAGCGACAGGAGTAAGTGAACAACCGGTGGCACACCACCTACAATTTAAGCATAATCTGTCAAGTTTGAGGTATAAGGCGATAGATCACATACCTCCATCACGACGTGGGGGTGACCGCCGACCGGGGTAAGAAACTTTTGCAATTAGAGTCTCGGTGGATTTTCCGCCTAGACTGTTTGTCCCCGAAAGGTCTTAATGAAACTCTTGGCCTAACACATTTTTTATAGTCTAGAGAAAGTGGTATAAGTGATTTCAGTACCAGGTTGTGGAATACATTTCAAGCAGCTCAATAATGTTTTGTAAAATAAAATAATAAGGTTTTGTAAAATTATAAGTTTTAAGGGTGTACACTAGAGGGCAGCAAAACCCTAGGGAAGACCCAATGTTCCTCAGTATAGAAGTGAAATATAATATGTGCACTTTTAATTACATTTCTTAACACTTGATGAGCACTGTACATTTATTGTGTCTCCGATTAGGTTCGGTTTTACTATTAATGTGATATTTTAAACAAATTTGTGATTCACCGATGTGATACACTTGTTAAATGTACTCTTTATTGTAATAATTATGCACTAGGCTGCACATGTAGATGGCACAGCACTGGTGGTTATTTGAAATGTTTAATTTACTGTACTGCACTTGTCATATACTTTGTTGTACACTGCGCTGATGTTACACTGTTTTGTTTAACAGTGTGTTACCATGGTGACTGGGGCCGGACGGGTGACGTCACTTCCGGTGCGCCGGGGGACCCGCGGCCGGAAGCGCCACTGCTGAACGGCGTCCACGTGTGCCTGGGACACACTGGGAGAAGGAGGGTAAGATACTATGCACTGTTTTCTATTTAATGCACTATTGTGGTTTTGTTTGATTGTCTGAGGAAGGGGATCTTTGTACCCCGAAACGTCACATTAAAGCAGCCCTGCGGGGCTTGTTCACTGTTTAAACCAGCGTGTGAAAGTCTCTGAGTGACGTCCAATATATGGATTATATATATATATATATATATATATATAACACACTACAAAACAAAAAGTAACCCTTTTTTTTGCGCTATACCACTAGTCTCAAACCACTAAGAAATACCCTTTGTCAGATGAGGTATTAAGAGTAGATATGGAATGGAAAAAGATTCTCGTGGGAGCCAATACGCCTTTAGTATGACAATGTTTAAAAGTTTTTATTCATACACAAACGAACGATATTTGTAACCTAAACATTCGTCATTGGTACAAATTTCTAAAAATTCAATAAAACAATATAACAATCTTATACATAAACATATTTCAGTTGATGTGAGGAATTTACAGTCAGGTGATCACAGTCAGAACTTGAAAGAGATATGTCTCCAACCAGATGCTTGTGGTAAAGGCTTTATTAACCCAATTTCTCTATCGTCCTAGTGGATGCTGGGGTTCCTGAAAGGACCATGGGGAATAGCGGCTCCGCAGGAGACAGGGCACAAAAGTAAAGCTTTCCGATCAGGTGGTGTGCACTGGCTCCTCCCCCTATGACCCTCCTCCAAGCCAGTTAGATTTTTGTGCCCGGCCGAGAAGGGTGCAATCTAGGTGGCTCTCCTAAAGAGCTGCTTAGAAAAGTTTAGCTTAGGTTTTTTATTTTACAGTGAGTCCTGCTGGCAACAGGATCACTGCAACGAGGGACTTAGGGGAGAAGAAGTGAACTCACCTGCGTGCAGGATGGATTGGCTTCTTGGCTACTGGACATCAGCTCCAGAGGGACGATCACAGGTACAGCCTGGATGGTCACCGGAGCCTTGCCGCCGGCCCCCTTGCAGATGCTGAAGTAAGAAGAGGTCCAGAATCGGCGGCAGAAGACTCCTCAGTCTTCTAAAGGTAGCGCACAGCACTGCAGCTGTGCGCCATTTTCCTCTCAGCACACTTCACACGGCAGTCACTGAGGGTGCAGGGCGCTGGGAGGGGGGCGCCCTGGGAGGCAAATGAATACCTATTTTGGCTAAAAATACCTCACATATAGCCTCCGGAGGCTATATGGAGATATTTAACCCCTGCCAGAATCCGTTAAGAGCGGCAGACGAGGCCGCCGAAAAAGGGGCGGGGCCTATCTCCTCAGCACACAGCGCCATTTTCCCTCACAGAAAGGCTGGAGGGAAGGCTCCCAGGCTCTCCCCTGCACTGCACTACAGAAACAGGGTTAAAACAGAGAGGGGGGGCACTAATTTGGCGTTAGAAATATATAAAAAAGATGCTATAAGGGAAAACACTTATATAAGGTTGTCCCTATATAATTATAGCGTTTTTGGTGTGTGCTGGCAAACTCTCCCTCTGTCTCTCCAAAGGGCTAGTGGGTCCTATCCTCTATCAGAGCATTCCCTGTGTGTGTGCTGTGTGTCGGTACGTGTGTGTCGACATGTAGGAGGACGATGTTGGTGAGGAGGCGGAGCAATTGCCTGTAATGGTGATGTCACTCTCTAGGGAGTCGACACCGGAATGGATGGCTTATTTAGGGAATTACGTGATAATGTCAACACGCTGCAAGGTCGGTTGACGACATGAGACGGCCGACAAACAATTAGTACCGGTCCAGACGTCTCAAAAACACCGTCAGGGGTTTTAAAACGCCCGTTTACTTTAGTCGGTCGACACAGACACAGACAGGGACACTGAATCCAGTGTCGACGGTGAATAAACAAACGTATTCCTTATTAGGGCCACACGTTAAAGGCAATGAAGGAGGTGTTACATATTTCTGATACTACAAGTACCACAAAAGAGGGTATTATGTGGGATGTGAAAAAACTACCATAGTTTTTCCTGAATCAGATAAATTAAATAAAGTGTGTGATGATGCATGGGTTCCCCCCGATAGAAAATTATGGGCGGTATACCCTTTCCCACCAGAAGTTAGGGCGCGTTGGGAAACACCCCTTAGGGTGGATAAGGCGCTCACACGCTTATCAAAACAAGTGGCGGTACCGTCTATAGATAGGGCCGTCCTCAAGGACCAGCTGACAGGAGGCTGGAAAATATCATAAAAAGTATATACACACATACTGGTGTTATACTGCGACCAGCGATCGCCTCAGCCTGGATGTGCAGAGCTGGGGTGGCTTGGTCGGATTCCCTGACTAAAAATATTGATACCCTTGACAGGGACAGTATTTTATTGACTATAGAGCATTTAAAGGATGCATTTCTATATATGCGAGATGCACAGAGGGATATTTGCACTCTGGCATCAAGAGTAAATGCGATGTCCATAACTGCCAGAAGATGTTATGGACACGACAGTGGTCAGGTGATGCAGATTCCAAACGGCACAAAGGTGTATTGCCGTATAAAGGAAGAGGAGTTATTTGGGGTCGGTCCATCGGACCTGGTGGCCACGGCAACTGCTGGAAAATCCACCGTTTTTACCCTAAGTCACATCTCTGCAGAAAAAGACACCGTCTTTTCAGCCTCAGTCCTTTCGTCCCTATAAGATCATATCTGCCCAGGGATAGAGGAAAGGGAAGAAGACTGCAGCAGGCAGCCCATTCCCAGGAACAGAAGCGTTCCACCGCTTCTGACAAGTTCTCAGCATGGCGCTGAGACCGTACAGGACCCCTGGATCCTACAAGTAGTATCCCAGGGGTACAGATTGGAATGTCGAGACGTTTCCCCTTCGCAGGCTCCTGAAGTCTGCTTTACCAAGGTCTCCCTCCGACAAGGAGGCAGTATGGGAAAAAATTCACAAGCTGTATTCCCAGCAGGTGATAATTAAATTACCCCTCCTACTACAAGAAAAGGGGTATTATTCCACACTATATTGTGGTACTGAAGCCAGAAGGCTAGGTGAGACTTATTCTAAAAAATTTTTTTTTGAACACTTACAAAGGTTCAAATCAAGATGGAGTCACTCAGAGCAGTGATAACGAACCAGGAAGAAGGGGACTATATAGTGTCCCGGGACATCAGGGATGCTTACCTCTATGTCCCAAATTTGCCCTTCTCACTAAGGGTACCTCAGGTTCGTGGTGCAGAACTGTCACTATCAGTTTCAGACGCTGCCGTTTGGATTGTCCACGGCACCCCGGGTCTTTACCAAGGTAATGGCCGAAATGATGTTTCTTCTTCGAAGAAAAGGCGTCTTAATTATCCCTTACTTGGACGATCTCCTGATAAGGGCATAGTCCAGGGAACAGTTGGAGGTCGGAGTAGCACTATCTAGGATACTGCTACAACAGCACGGGTGGATTCTAAATATTCCAAAATCGCAGCTGATCCCGACGACACGTCTGCTGTTCCTAGGGATGATTCTGGACACAGTCCAGAAAAAGGTGTTTCTCCCAGAAGAGAAAGCCAGGGAGTTATCCGAGCTAGTCAGGAACCTCCTAAAAACAGTGCATCATTGCACAAGAGTCCTGGTAAATAATGGTGGCTTCCTACGAAGCAATTCCATTCGGCAGATTTCACGCAAGAACTTTTCAGTGGGATCTGCTGGACAAATGGTCCGGATCGCATCTTCAGATGCATCAGCGGATAACCCTATATCCAAGGACAAGGGTGTCTCTCCTGTGGTGGTTATAGAGTGCTCATCTTCTAGAGGGCCGCAGATTCGGCATTCAGGATTGGATGCTGGTGACCACGGAGCCCAGCCCGAGAGGCTGGGGAGCAGTCACACAAGGAAAAAATTTCCAGGGAGTGTGATCAAGTCTGGAGACTTTTCTCCACATAAATATACTGGAGCTAAGGGTAAATTTATAATGCTCTAAGCTTAGCAAGACCTCTGCTTCAAGGTCAGCCGGTATTGATCCAGTGGGAAAAACATCACGGCAGTCGCCCACGTAAACAGACAGGGCGACACAAGAAGCAGGAGGGCAATGGCAAAAACTGCAAGGACTTTTCGCTGGGCGGAAAATCATGTGATAGCACTGTCAACAGTGTTTCATCCCGGGAATGGAAACTGGGAAGCAGACTTCCTCAGCAGGCACGACCTCCACCCGGGAGAGTGGAAACTTCATCGGGAAATTTTTTCCACATGATTGTAAACCGTTGGGAAATACCAAAGGTGGACATGATGGCGTCCCGTCTGAACAAAAAACGGGACAGGTATTGCGCCAGGTCAAGAGACCCTCAGGCAATAGCTGTGGACGTTCTGGTAACACAGTGGGTGTACCAGTCGGTGTATGTGTTCCCTCCTCTGCTTCTCATACCTAAGGTGCTGAGAATTATAAGACGTAGAGGAGTAAGAACTATACTCATGGCTCCGGATTGGCCAAGAAGGACTTGGTACCCGGAACTTCAAGAGATGCTTACAGAGGTCTTATGGCCTCTGCCGCTAAGAAGGGACTTGCTTCAGCAAGTACCATGTCTGTTCCAAGACTTACCGCAGCTGCGTTTGTCGGCATGGCGGTGGAAAGCCGGATCCTAAGGAAAAAGGCATTCCGGAAGAGGTCATTCCTACCCTGGTCAAAGCCAGAAAGGAGGTGACCGCACAACATTATCACCACATGTGGCGAAAATATGTTGTGTGGTGTGAGGCCAGGAAGGCCCCACAAAGAAATTTCAACTCGGTCGTTTCCTGCATTTCCTGCAAAAAGGAGTGTCTATGGGCCTCAAATTGGGGTCCATTAAGGTTCAAATTTCGGCCCTGTCGATTTTCTTCCAGAAAGAATTGGCTTCAGTTCCTGAAGTCCAGAAGTTTGTCAAGGGAGTATTGCATATACAACCCCCTTTTGTGCCTCCAGTGGCACTGTGGGATCTCAACGTAGTTCTGGGATTCCTCTAATCACATTGGTTTAAAACCAGTCAAATCTGTGGATTTGAAACATCTCACATGAAAAGTGACCATGCTCTTGGCCCTGGCCTGGACCAGGCGAGTGTCAAATTGGTGTTTTTTTCTCAAAAAAGCCCATATCTGTTTGTCCATTCGGACAGGGCAGAGCTGCGGACTCGTCCCCAGTTCTCTCCCTAAGGTGGTGTCAGTGTTTCACCTGAACCAGCTTATTGTGGTGCCTTGCACCTACTAGGGACTTGGAGGACTCCAAGTTGCTAGATGTTGTCAGGGCCCTGAAAATATGTTCCAGGACGGCTGGAGTCAGGAAAACTGACTTGCTGTTATCCTGTATGCACCCAACAAACTGGGTGCTCTTGCTTCTAAGCAGACTATTGCTAGTTGGATGTGTAATACAATTCAGCTTGCACATTCTGTGGCAGGCCTGCCACAGCCAAAATATGTAAATGCCCATTCCACAAGGAAGGTGGGCTCATCTTGGGCGGCTGCCCGAGGGGTCTCGGCTTTACAACTTTGCCGAGCAGCTACTTGGTCAGGGGCAAACACGTTTGCTAAATTCTACAAATTTGATACCCTGGCTAAGGAGGACCTGGAGTTCTCTCATTCGGTGCTGCAGAGTCATCCGCACTCTCCCGCCCGTTTGGGAGCTTTGGTATAATCCCCATGGTCCTTTCAGGAACCCCAGCATCCACTAGGACGATAGAGAAAATAAGAATTTACTTACCGATAATTCTATTTCTCGGAGTCCGTAGTGGATGCTGGGCGCCCATCCCAAGTGCGGATTATCTGCAATACTTGTACATAGTTACAAAAATCGGGTTATTATTGTTGTGAGCCATCTTTTCAGAGGCTCCGCTGTTATCATACTGTTAACTGAGTTTAGATCACAAGTTGTACGGTGTGATTGGTGTGGCTGGTATGAGTCTTACCCGGGATTCAAAATTCCTCCCTTATTGTGTACGCTCGTCCGGGCACAGTACCTAACTGGCTTGGAGGAGGGTCATAGGGGGAGGAGCCAGTGCACACCACCTGATCGGAAAGCTTTACTTTTGTGCCCTGTCTCCTGCGGAGCCGCTATTCCCCATGGTCCTTTCAGGAACCCCAGCATCCACTACGGACTCCGAGAAATAGAATTATCGGTAAGTAAATTCTTATTATCGCAAAACCCAACGCGTTTTGTCCGTTAGGACTTCATCAGGGGTTTACAATCAGTTTCTATAACAGAATGGATTACCACTGGTTAAAACTGGTTAGAATTCTCAATGTTACATCCAATCACACGTTCGTTTCAATTGATATGGTATCTAAATAGACTTCATCGTAACAGAAAATAACAATTAGGTTGACGTTAGATGATGTTATATTCCCTAATCTCATCAGGGATAGTAGAACCCTACAATCCACCTCTGCTTCAATAAGTATCACCAAAAAAAGGTCTTAAGAAATTTCCAATCCTGAACAGCACTACTCCTTTTTCACAGGAACAGGCACAACCTCACAGGATCACAACTACCTATATATATATATATATATATATATATACACTGCTCAAAAAAATAAAGGGAACACTTAAACAACACATCCTAGATCTGAATGAATGAAATATTCTTATTAAATACTTTGTTCCTTACATAGTTGAATGTGCTGACAACAAAATCACACAAAAATGATCAATGGAAATCAAATTTATTAACCCATGGAGGTCTGGATTTGGAGTCACCCTCAAAATTAAAGTGGAAAAACACACTACAGGCTGATCCAACTTTGATGTAATGTCCTTAAAACAAGTCAAAATGAGGCTCAGTAGTGTGTGTGGCCTCCACATGCCTGTATGACCTCCCTACAACGCCTGGGCATGCTCCTGACGAGGTGGCAGATGGTCTCCTGAGGGATCTCCTCCCAGACCTGGACTAAAGCATCCGCCAACTCCTGGACAGTCTGTGGTGCAACGTGGCGTTGGTGGATGGAGCGAGACATGATGTCCCAGATGTGCTCAATTGGATTCAGGTCTGGGGAACGGGTGTGCCAGTCCATAGCATCAATGCGTTCGTCTTGCAGGAACTGCTTACACACTCCAGCAATATGAGTTCTAGCATTGTCTTGCATTAGGAGGAACCCAGGGCCAACTGCACCAGCATATGGTCTCACAAGGGGTCTGAAAATCTCATCTCGTTACCTAATGGCAGTCAGGCTACCTCTGGCGAGCACATGGAGGGCTGTGCAGCCCCCCAACGAAATGCCACCCCACACCATTACTGACCCACTGCCAAACCGGTCATGCTGGAGGATGTTGCAGGATGTTGGCATCTCCAGACTCTGTCACGTCTGTCACATGTGCTCAGTGAGAACCTGCTATCATCTGTGAAGAGCACAGGGCGCCAGTGGCGAATTTGCCAATCTTGGTGTTCTCTGGCAAATGCCAAATGTCCTGCATGGTGTTGGGCTGTAAGCACAACCCCCACCTGTGGACGTCGGGCCCTCATACCACCCTCATGGAGTCTGTTTCTGATCGTTTGAGTAGACACATGCACATTTGTGGCTTGCTGGAGGTCATTTTGCAGGGCTCTGGCAGTGCTCCTCCTGTTCCTCCTTGCACAAAGGCGGAGGTAGCGGTCCTGATGCTGGGTTGTTGCCCTCCTACGGCCTCCTCCACGTCTCCTGATGTACTGGCCTGTCTCCTGGTAGCGCCTCCATGCTCTGGACACTACGCTGACAGACACAGCAAACCTTCTTGCCACAGCTCGCATTGATGTGCCATCCTGGATGAGCTGTACTACCTGGGCCACTTGTGTGGGTTGTAGGGAGGTCATACAGGCACGTGGAGGCCACACACACTACTGAGCCTCATTTTGACTTGTTTTAAGGACATTACATCAAAGTTGGATCAGCCTGTAGTGTGTTTTTCCACTTTAATTTTGAGGGTGACTCCAAATCCAGACCTCCATGGGTTAATAAATTTGATTTCCATTGATAATTTTTGTGGGATTTTGTTGTCAGCACATTCAGCTATGTAAAGAACAAAGTATTTAATAAGAATATTTCATTCATTCAGATCTAGGATGTGTTATTTTAGTGTTCCCTTTATTTTTTTGAGCAGTGTGTATGTGTATATATATATATATATATATATATATATATATATAAAATCACCTAGCAGAGGCTTTACATACTGTCCTTCCTTTGGCAGTGGCTCTCCCGGAGACTCGCACAGAAGCCGATCACTATTGTTAGCACCGGTGTCCCAACTCGCCGCATTACAGGGAAGAAGATGCACTCAATAAACTACAGATCCCAGCAGCCCTAAGGGCCGCAATGCTCCTGCGCTAAGGGCTGCTGGGAGCTGTAGTTTATTTAGTGCGTCTACTTCCCTGTAATGCGACACGTTGGGACACTGGTGCTAACAATAGTGACTGGCTGGCAGAACTGAGTGACTCGCTGAATCAATGTAAAAGGTGAGAGTGCTGTGCAGTGTCAGTGACACTGCACACCCACTGCACTGCACAGCACTGTCACCTTTTACATTGGGCCTAAATCAGACCTGATCGTAGCCTGCAAAATTTATCAGGGCTAGGATCAGGCACACTCACTGACATGCGGGGGAATGGCCAGCACAGGGCTAGTCGCACAGCGGCGATGCTTTTGCACTTCAGGAGTAGCTCCCGGCCAGCGCAGCTTTTGCGTGCTGGCCGGGAGCTACTCGTCGCTGTCCGGGTCGCATCGGCTGTGTGTGACGTCACACACCCACTGCGGCCCGCCCCCCGCACGGTCCAGCCACGCCTGAGTTGGCCGCACCACACCCACAAAATGGCGGCCAAACGTCACCGTGCCACCCCCTCCCGCCCAGTGAACAGCTCTGCCTGTCATTCGTGTCAGTCATGCGCCGGCACACTGCGGCGCCGGTGCATGCGCACTTCTGACCTGATCGCTGCGATGCGGCGCTTTCATACACATCTATGCCGGTGGCCGCAGCAGCTTTTTTCCCCACCTGCGCCGCGGCTAGGGAGTGGGGATTGTTGATGCCGTAGGGGGCAGCGGGACTGGCAGCAGGACATAGGACGCTGCAGTAAAAGGATTTTTTGTTTTCCCCTATCTACAGCGCAGAGACTTGCTGCAGATGCAGTGGCATACCCTCCAACTGTACCTTTTTGGCAGGTACAGCAGTGACGTGCGGTGGGGTGAGGCAGGTGTGGCAGAGCCTTTCCTGTCATACTAACGTTTGTGCCAGAGTTTTGACTGTATAAAGTATATGAAAAATACAAAGAATATGTTTAAAATATCTTCTTTGCATTATTCTAATCATTTTTATAGACAAAACACTGGAGTAAATAGTCTATGGCAGGTGAGGCAGTGCTTCACTTTCTTATCTTTTCCGCACATCTCTGATCAAAACTCACCAAATTTCCAGGAGTTTATACTGCTGCACCTGTGTATAATACCAACATGTATATAGTGCTGCACCTGTGTGTAATGCCCAGATGTACGCTTTGGCTCATATATTGCATGTAAATCTAGCTCTGGTGCCAGCCAGTGCCAACTGGGCTATTTAGCTCACCGCATGTCCCTGAGGTACAGTACCTTTTTGTTATGGTCTGTACGATTTTTGGCTCTCCAAACGTCCATCGAAAATATAGCAAACGGGGCGTGGCCACACCCCCTTTTTGCAGTTATAGCTTTTTTTAATGTTTACATTGGCTCTCATTCCGAGTTGATCGCTCGCTAGCTGCTTTTAGCAGCAGTGCAAACACAAAGCCGCCGCCCTCTGGGAGTGTATCTTAGCTTAGCAGAAGTGCGAACGAAAGGTTAGCAGAACGGCGTTAACATTTTTTCAAGCAGTTTCTGAGTAGCTCCAGGCCTACTCCTACCTTGCGATCACTTCAGACTATTTAGTTCTTGTTTTGACGTCACAAACACGCCCTGCTTTCGGCCAGCCACTCCCCCGTTTCCCCAGGCACACCTGCGTTTGTATCTGACACGCCTGCGTTTTTCAGCACACTCCCGGAAAACGGTCAGTTACCTCCCAGAAACGCCCCATTCCTGTCAATTACTCAGCGGTCAACAGTGCGAAAGAAAAACGTTGCTAGACCTTGTGTGAAACTGCATCGGCTTTTGTGAAAGTATGTCGCGCGTGCGCAGTGCGCACCATACGCATGGGCAGAAGTGCCGCTTTTTTGCCTGATCGCTGCGCTGTGAACAACAGCAGCTAGCGATCAACTCGGAATGAGGGCCATTGTTGGAAAGTATGTTGCTGCAGATGCAGTGGGCCTATTTTGGGGTGTGGACTTGGAGCTGCAGCTCCATCAGCCCCATTGTTAATCCTGCTCTGGGAACACACAGCAGCCAAAGGGCAGAGCCTCCCATTGGATGTAACCTGTGTGGGAGGGTGTTTCTCGCCCAATCAGCTGTGGACTGGGTGTGATAGACCTGCTGCTAACCCAATGAGAGCCCCTAGCCACGCCCAGCGTTAGACACACAGGCACAGAGTCACAGATCTTGGCTATTATATAGGATATATATATATATATATATACACACACACACACACACACACACACACACACACACACACACACACACACACACACACACAATCCTGCGTTGCCCAGGTTTAACTTTATCCAGATATTAAGTTATCAGTGAGGTGGATATAGCTGTCAGTGTCAACATATTAAAAATACTTAGCAGCTCTTCCAACACACCCATGAGGTGGCTGCCTAATGTCGTTTTTGTTTTTGGGGTATCGCCAGTAGCCCTAATCCCCAGTTTTCATTTCTGTTCAGTTTTATAATCACTTTTACATTGTGAAATGGGTTTTCCTTCTGTTATCAATGGTGCTTTATCAAGGCTTTTGGGTACACAATATTTTGTGTCTTCCCACCTCTATTTCTGTAAAGTAATTTCAGGTCACTGCAAAATGGTTATTTCTGTCAGTTATTACAGTTCATTAACCACCTAATTGATTAATATTTTTTCAAAAAACTGCTCAGAAATTGTATTTTTTTTTTTTTTTTAGAATTTAATTAAGTTAAAAACATTTAAAAGTATGTCCAATACAATTCTCTTTAAAAAAAACACACACATATGTATAAGTCACACATACATTACACACAGAGTCACATATACTTCAGGACTGGCCAACCTGTGGCTCTCTGTTGTGAAACTTCAAATCCCAGCATACTTTTCCACAGTTTTGCTACTATGGAATGGTTAAACTGTGGCAGGGCATGGAATGTGTAGTTTTCCAACATCTGGAGAGCCATGGGTTGGCCATGTCTGCATACACGATTACACATACATACGTCCGTATATACACACTTTCACTCACTGTCACCTGGCTTGCAGCTGCAGCCATGTTGTAGCTAGGCACCATCATTTTGCCCCACCCAGCAAAATGCCACGATTCGTGGGTCAATGGCAGGGACAAAATGACATGATCTTAATTGAATCATTTCATATTGGCTCCACCCATCCCCCCCGATTGACCAGCGAATCATGGCATTTTGTCACGTGAGATGGGCTAAATAAAACAGTTCTCATTCTCCTAATTTGTCGGGGTTGGGGGGGTTCTGGATACTCAGAACCCCCCCTGAATGCGCCACTGTGACAGATTGCATAAGATATGACCACATCAAGGAAAGCCCAGCCTGGTGTGGTCACACATGCAACCATGCCAGGCAAGTGGTTAAAGTTTTCATTCAAATCCATCCAGTGGAAGGACAAGAACAGGCTCACTGGTTTAAAATTATTATTGATCTTTACTCACCGCTTTGGGCTTCTGATTTAGAATTGGGTCCACTGTTTCTGCTTATGTTTGGTGTCCTTCAAATAAGGTGTGACAAAATGCCCAGGTCGTAGCACCTTTTGCGGCACACAGGGCAAACGCTGTTCATCAGTAGCCATTGTGTCAGGCAAGAAACATGGAAGGTATGGTGGCAGGATGATACAGCCATTTCCATTCCAACTTCAATGTCAGACATGCAGATGGTGCAGTACTCTACTTCCTCTCCTTCTGCAACAGTGCGTCTGCTGTAGGTGGGAATACTGGGCAGAATGGGCCTCAGGAGGTTCTCCAGCCTCAGGAGCTCTTCCCTCAGTGCAGCTGCCCGATTTTCACTGGCACTGGGCTCATTTCTTCCTCTTCCCAATGATGGTCCAGCTCTTCCTCTGCCTGATGATTGTCTACCATTGGATGGTCTGCAGCGTCCTGACCTCAGCCATGTCTCACTGATGTTATGGGATGTTCCTTCATTTCCAAGCAGCTGGGCTAACTCCCTCCGGCTCATTGTAGCTGGTGACAGTACCTACAAAAATTTAAAAAAAAAAGAAAAAAAGGGGAAGGAAAAACACAGATGTGATTGTGCGCTGAGATCCGGTCACTGGTGAATCGCTGGCAGCAAATTGTAGTGATCAAATGTGATCTCTCTCGGGAGGCTCTTTCTCATGTGTCAGCAGCAGCTTCAACTCAAGAAATGCCAGTGATGTTGCTGTGCGCTGGGGTTTTATGCCATGGAGAATTCAAATGTGGCATGCGGGCGGCAGTTGGTGATGGCAGTTGGTGAGGCCCGTACTTCACATCAGCAGCATCTTCCCACTGATATTACACAGTGATACATGTGGGAAATTAGTGGGAAATGACATGTTAGTGCTGAGGAGTCATTACACCAAGAACAGGGGGGTTTAGGGCATCTACCAAAATCATCTCATTTCTGCTGCTGGACCCAGTGAGTTCAACTGTCATTGCTGCTGCCATCCTTACTTCACCATTGGCTATCTCTCTGGCCTCTGTCATGACAGCTGCCAACATTATAACATTATATGGGATCGATCTATCTATCTATCTATCTATCTGCAGAAAAAAGGATTAATACTGCGCCAAGTGTGATAAAAACAAATGTATCAGATAAGTTGCATGAAATATGACAATATATTTAAAGATTCTTTATATCCCCTATCTATCTATCTATCTATCTATCTATCTATCTATCTATCTATCTATCTATCTATCTATCTATCTATCTATCTACAGTATCTCTCTATTTATCTAAAATTGTGTGTTTTAATCACAGAAATTCCTCTTAATGTGATTGGACACACTAGATCACATGACCATGCATTATTTCCAAATGACCGCACTACTCCAGCATAACCATACACCTGATCTACTTCCAACTTTCAGCTTGTAAATAATACCATCACTCTTTTATAACAGTTTATAATACAACTATTGGGTGTGCGATTGCGCTCTGATATACGCCCGCCTTGGGTGGTTAAAGACCTCATGCGTATGTCAGAGTGTGACCGTACACCCGAGAGTAAATATATATGCAGAAAATCTTCTATCACCATGGGCAGAGTTAGACCAATATGTATGTTGGTAGAATAATCCTTCAGGCAGCATCCGTCCATTCTCCATTCCTCAATGTAACAGCAGTATCTGCATAAAAATACTGTATAAAGAGGGGAAGCACAATAGTGAAGTACAATCACAATACATATAATAAACAATAGAAAATGAGCATATATTCAGTTAGAAACAGCTCACATATCGTAGATTGTCTGGCTGGAATCATCTGCATTTTGAATAGTCCTCTCGCTGCTTGTAACCTGTATTCACGTGGTCATCTGTCCGACAGCTGTACCACTCAAGGCAGTTTATAGCAGTTCAGAGCTGGTTGGTTGGTACTTTGGGCATAATTCAAACCTGATTGCTCCTCTGCAAATTTACAGAGGGCTGCAATCAGATGAGTGAAAACCCGCCCCGTGCAAGTGTGCGAATGCATGACCATACATTATTCTAGCTATTTGATTTGCAGCTGTCCGCTGTCTGGCGAAAACCTCACCAGACAACGGACAGCTGCAAATCCATTTGCAACTCACTCAACATCGAATGATTTTTCCAGTCTGTGCGTAGCCCAGGACTTACTCATACAGTGCGACAGAATCAGGCTGTTCGGGGCCGGAGCTGACGTCACACACCCTTTAAATTTAAAAGAAGCATGCCATTACATTGGCCGAGTTCCAGGAAAAAGTCACACATTATAATGTCCGAGTTTGTGCAACTTTTTCCTGGACACTAAACTCGGCACCCATTACTTCCTGGCCAGTGACTGATCCAGATACACAGACAATGAACGACACAGAGACTCGTAATGACTGACACAGACTGACAGACTCACAAGGACGATGAATAACACATTGAGTCCCACTGACTGACACAGACTGACAGACTCACAAAGACAATGAATGACACAGACTCACGATGACTGAGACACATAGACTAACACAGTTGCATTTACAAAGGCTCACAATGGTATAACTGATATACAGATTTACAAAGACAATGACTGACACACAGACTGAGAACGGCTCTTAACCATACTTACCGACATTCTGGCTGCTCTCTGCGGGAGAGAGCAGCCAGGTCGGCTCAACAGGCTGGCCGGGAGCACTTTGACGAATGGAGGGGGTGGGCCGGAGGCAGTACAGGGGCGGGGGCGGAGTAAGGGCGGGATGGGGGCGTGGTTACGGTGATGCCTTCTTTGAGCCACGCCCCCCGCTCTGTAATGCCGCGATCACCGGCATTACAATGCAGGGGGCGTGGCTATGATGACGCGAATCAGCAAGAATCGCGTCATCGTCTGCCCGGACCGCCCACATTACACACAAAGTAGGCGGACGGGCAGGGGGTACCCCGTCAAATCGGGAGACTTGCCTGCTCTTCCGGGGGGCCGGGAGGGTCACCCGATTTTCGGGAGCCTCCCGGCCATTCTGGGAGAGTAGGCAAGTATGCTCTTAACTTTCATGCTGCCATCACCTACATCCAAAGACCTTGCAGTTCCTTACTGGTCCAGTGTTACACAAACCTGTCTTCCATAAACATTTTTCTGGTTTAAGAGAAGTGGGTATTGAGGGGTGAAACAGCTTGTTACCCCTTACAGTGGGATAGGAGGGCACTGAATTGGATATCACATAGGACCCCATGTTTTCTCATGGCACCCCTGGCCATTTATATAAAGATAATTTACATAAAAACATCAGTAAAACGGTCCATTGTTGTGTATGATAAGTGACATGCTTTCTCCGTTCCTTGACAAAGAACACACATGTATATCCAATATGAAGAAAGAACTGTGGAAACCTACATTTACAACTTAGCTGCTACACAGTTTGTAGTAACTCCTATAGTTTAGAGAAGTCCTCAGATTCTTACTTTATTATTCTCTGAAATAATTTAACTGGTTTCCTCTTGTTTCTGTAACTAGTTATCTGAATGATAAATGACACCAAGGAAAGATGATGGTACACTATAACACTGAGAACCACCAGATGAAGCTCTGCTTATCTCTGAAGAAAAGGTTGATTTTGTTTTCTGCTGCGGGGTACACTGGGCTCCACAAGGATAGACATTAGGGTGTAGAGTAGGATCTTGATCCGAAGCACCAACATTCTCAAAAGCTTTGACCTTCTTCCCAAGATGCATAGCGCCGCCTCCTATATCACCCTGCCTCCGTGCACAGGTGCTCAGTTTGTAGTTGGTGCTTGCAGTGCAAGCATGTTACAGGAAGAGCTGCTCACTGCAGCTCCAGAAAAAGCTTTTTCTGTGGAAAAAAGAAGACTACAAGGGCTGCAGCAGAGGCACAGATTGTGTTAGATGTCAGTAGACATTACCTGCTGCAGCTCCATCTCTCCCCCAGCGGCGCTGTACACTCCCGCGCCCTGGTTGCCGGGTACCTACAGCAGGAGGCTCCGGTTTTCTTCCAAGTCAGTCACACACGGCTGGGGCTCTCCGGGATCGCGTGGCCGCACTTCGGGAGGAGGTAAGTGGGTCCCGCTCGCGGGACCCGCACTTTATCGCGATCCGGCGCGGCTGGTGGGAGGCGGGCCGCGCGCGCTGGTGGTGGACACTGTGGCAGTACAGGCAATCCCACTAGATCACCAGGGCATGGGTGCAGGTCAGGTTTTCTCTCTAAACCTTTTTACAAGTAACCCGCAGTACCCGGTGGTTTTGCCAGCAGAGGGGATAAGGCTTAGACCTGGAGCCCCTCCCCCAGCCCCAGGGTGCCATTTCCAGTAAATGTTCCCGCCCTGGAGCTGCATATCTGTCTGTCCCTCACTCCCTGTCAGTGTTTGGGCGCTATTTGCCCAGCTACACTGTTCCTGGGACTGCTTGGGCAAATCCTCCTATGTAAAGCCGCCTGGTTGTCAGCGCTGTGACTTTACATGACACTTAAGTATTCTACATGTCAATTAGACAGTGTTAGTTAAGAAAGAGTGCATTTAGTCAGGGTTCTCTGGTACAAGTACCCTGTGATATACATCCAGGTCTTACTGTGCAGTGTTATATCTATTGATTATAGAGCTATATATATATATATATAAGCAGTCCAGTGCAGTATTATTGTTGGTAATAACCTCTGCATTGTATAACTGTGACTATATGTGTGTGCATTAGCTTGCTGAGTGATTTCCATTGTGTGTCTCTCACTCACCTTGCTATCCCTATATTCTATAGCCTGAGGGGGCTTGGTGCGTCAGGTTTTATAATAATATAGGATATTCACAAAATATACTCTAATATGTATTTTTCTCTGTGATTTTAGTCACCATATCTCTCCTGTATCTCTGCTTGTGCTGACTACACTGCGCAGGGGTTTGGACATGAGGTATTGTGCTGCTGACAATTGTACTGTGTTTCCTGATATTGCAAGTTATATCATGTCTGCTTCTGAAGGTAACGGTTCTGGGGCTGAACACACTGCCGGTGTTGCTGAAGCCACAGATCCCCATGAGTAGACTATAGCAGCTGCGGGTTCTGGTTCTGGGGGCTCCTTGCCCCCAAGTGGGACTGCGGCAACGGGGGTCCATTATAACCCACCGTGGGCTACTTTCTCCACGCTTCTGAATACGCTAGTTACTAAACTAACACCCCCTATGGGACCTCCTATGCCGGTTCAACCGTATGTGGTCCCCGCGGCTAACCCGCCGTGGGCAGATAACTTATCTGCTCAATTGAAGAAATTGAACCAGTCCTTGACTACTAAAAAGTCCTCGCTCGCCTAAGACCCAGGGGTCCTCTAAGCGAGCTTTTACCTTCTCACAATCCACTGCTGTCACTGACACCTCGTCTGATGAAGATGGCGCTAACACTGACCCCACAGATTCTGACACAGATACTGCTGATGGGGAGGGTAGTTCACATGTGGATGTTCCTGATCTTTTGGAGGCTACTAAATTGATTCTACAGATTACGGATGATCCCGAGCCATCCGTCCCTCCTAAGAAACCAGATAGGTTCAAGCGTCAGAAGGTGGTTAAACAAGTTTTACCTCACTCTGACCACCTAGTGGATATACGTTAGGAACCCTGGGGAAACCCAGGAAAGAAGTTTTTGCCTCAAAAGAAGATGCTGGCTCGCTATCCCCTTGCGCCAGAGGTGTCTAAAAATTGGGAAACGCCTCCTCCAGTAGACTCACATGTGGCTAGGATGATGGTTTCCTCAGCTCTACCTGTCACTACCGTCACGTCTCTAAAAGAGCCTACGGATAAACGTGTGGAGGGTTGTCTGAAAGCGATTTACACGCTCACGGGTGCTGCACAAAGGCCCACTATTGCAGCAACATGGGCTGCAGAGGCTATTGAAGCATGGGCCCTAGAGTTGGAAGCTGAAATCTCTTCTGACCATGCTATACAATGCTTGTCATATATTGTCACAGCTTCTCACTATATTAAAGAGGCGGCTTCTGATGCCGGTATTCTAGCAGCCAAGGCCTCTGCTACATCAGTCCTGGCTCGCCGGATATTGTGGCTGAGATCCTGGTCTGTGGATCTGGACTCTAGAAAAACCCTGGAGGTACTCCCTTTCAAGGGAGATATTCTGTTTGGGGAGGACTTAAATAAGATAGTGGCTGACTTGGCTACTGCCAAAACTGCCTGTCTGCCAAGTACAGCTCCTTCTGTGTCGAAGGCTAAAGTTACTTCCTTTCGTCCTTTTCGTCCTTCAGGTAAAGCAAAAGGCCAGGCGTACAACAAGCAGGCCCGCACTTCCAAACCTGGTAAGCCGAAGCCCAAAAGAGCCTGGGCTGCCCGTCAGTCAGCTTCCAAGACGGATAAAACTGCATGACGGGGCGGGCCTCCCCCTGGGGGATCCCAGGGTGGGGAGCCGGCTTCCAGGGTATACCCAGGAATGGTTGAAGACCACTTCAGATGCCTGGGTATGGGAAGTCGTCACTCGAGGTTACGCCATAGCCTTCAAAAACCGTCCCCTTCATCGATTTTGCCTGACAGACGTCCCGTTGGACCAGACAAAGGCAAACACTCTGCATTCGGTGGTACAGACCCTCCTGGATACAGGAGTCGTAGTACAGGTGCCTCTTGCTCAGAGGGGCCGGGTGTACTATTCTCCGCTGTTTCTAGTCCCGAAACCAAATGGGTCCTCTCGGCCCATTCTCAATCTCAAGGCATTGAACAGGTTTGTGACAGTTTCCAAGTTCCGTATGGAAACCATTCGCTTTATAGTTCTGGCCTTGGAACCTGGGGATTATATGGTCTCCCTGGACATACAGGATGCTTACCTGCATATTCCTATAGCAGTGTCACATCAGCAATACCTGAGGTTTGCGATTGGCAACCTCCATTACCAGTTTCGGGCGTTACCTTTTGGTTTAACTACGGCTCCGCGAGTCTTCACCAAAGTTATGGCGGTGATGACTGTGGTACTCCGCCGTCAAGGGGTCAAATACTGCCATATCTGGACGACTTGTTGATCCTGGCAAATTCCCCAGAACTTCTCCTACGTCATCTGGATATGACTGTCCGGTTTCTACAAGCCCACGGGTGGCTCATTAACTGGAAGAAATCCTCCCTGGTCCCTGCTCAGAGCATGGTGCACCTGGGAGCGCTATTGGACACTCACAACCAGCGGTTGTTCTTGTCCCAGGAGAAAGTCCTGAAGCTTCAGGATAGGATTCGTTTCTTCCTTTCTCGTCTGCAAGTGTCGATACATTCGGCGATGCAGGTGCTGGGCCTCAAGGTGTCAGCATTCGACATGGTGGAGTATGCTGAATTCCATTCTCGCCCTCTCCAGAGGCTGATTCTAGCCAAGTGGGACGGCCTGCGTCACCGGATCAGGTCTCACATGATCTCATTGACTCCGGAGGTCCGTCTGTCGCTGCACTGGTGGCTCCAGGACCAACGATTGTGCAGGGGCCGTCCCTTCTGGATATCGGACTGGGTCCTTTTGACAACAGATGCCAGTCTAGGAGGTTGGGGCGCGGTGCTGGAGCAACACTCCCTTCAGGGCCGGTGGATCTCCTCTCGATCAACATTCTGGAATTGCGGGCGGTCTTCAATTCATTGAACCTGGCCCAGCATTTAATTCAGAACCGTCCTGTTCAAGTACACAGTCGGACAACGCCACCACAGTGGCTTACATAAATCATCAAGGCGGCACTCGAAGCCGTTTGGCAATGAAGGAAGTCTCACGGATTCTGCAATGGGCGGAACGCCATCTACCGGCCATATCGGCAATATTCATTCTGGGAGTCCTGAATTGGGAAGCGGACTTTCTCAGTCGTCAGGACGTGCACGCCAGAGAGTTTCAACTCCTAGTGGAAAAGTGGGGCTTTCCAGATGTAGATCTGATGGCATCTCGACACAATCACAAGGCTCCGGTCTTCGGAGCAAGGACAAGGGATCCTCAAGCAGCATTCGTGAATAAGCTGGCAGTGCCGTGGAGGTTTTGGCTGCCGTACGTGTTCCCTCCGGTGTCACTCCTGCCCAGGGTAATTCGGAAGTTCAAGCAAGAAAGAGGAATTCTGCTTCTTATAGCTCCAGCGTGGCCCAGACGGCACTGGTTCTCAGACCTGCAGGGCCTATCGTCAGAGCATCCAATTCTACTTCCACGATGCCCAGACCTCCTCGTTCAGGGCCCCTGTGTCTACCAGGACCTAGCCCAGCTGTCTTTGACAGCGTGGCTCTTGAAGCTTCTGTCTTGAGGGCTAAAGGGTTTTCTGAGGCGGTCATTCAAACTATGTTGCGGGCCCGGAAACCGGCTTCTGCTCGGATTTACCATAGGGTCTGGCATTTTTACTTTGTTTGGTGCGCATCTAACAATTATGACGCTTCCAAGTTTAGTACAGCCAAGTTGTTGGCCTTTCTTCAGCAGGGCCTGGACTTAGGCCTGCGTCTGGCCTCCCTCAAGGTTCAAATATCTGCCTGGTCGGTGTGGTTTCAGAGAAAGATTGCGACCTTACCTGATGTGCATACCTTTACTCAGGGTGTGTTGCATATCCAACCTCCCTATGTCCCGCCTGTGTCTCCTTGGGACTTGTCGGTGGTTTTGGAGGCATTACAAGAGTCTCCGTTTGAACCTCTTGGTTCAGCTGATCTTAAGTGGCTTTCCCTTAAGGTGGTGTTTCTGCTGGCTATTGCTTCAGCTAGAAGAGTGTCGGATTTGGGTACCTTGTCTTATAGTTCCCCATATCTGATATTTCACCGTGACCGGGTGGTTCTTAGGACTCGTCCCGGTTATTTGCCTAAGGTGGTTTCTTCGTTCCACCTTAATCAGGAGATTGTGGTACCGGCCTTTGGCTCTCCTGATCTGTCTCCCAAAGAGCGGTCTTTGGATGTGGTACGGGCTCTCTGTATCTGAGTGCAGAGAACTGCTTCTGTTAGGAAATCTGATTCTCTCTTTATTCTGTTTGGGTTTCACAAATGGGGCTGGCCTGCTTACAAGCAGACTTTTGCCAGATGGATTAGAATGGTGATTGCACATGCTTATGTGAAGGCTGGTCTATCAGCTCCTGCTCACATTACTGCCCATTCTACTCGGTCCGTTGGATCTTCTTGGGCAGCCCGCCGTGGTGCGACCCTTGAACAATTGTGCAAGGCGGCTACGTGGTCCTCAGTGAACACGTTCATAAGGTTCTATGCCTTCGATACTGCTGCTTCCCAGGATGCTTCCTTTGGACGCCGGGTTCTTGTGCCCGCTACAGTGCGTCCCCTCCCATAAGGAACTGCTTTAGGACATCCCCAATGTCTATCCTTGTGGAGCCCAGTGTACCCTGCAGTAAAAACGAGTTTTATGTTAAGAACTTACCTTTGTTAAAACTCTTTCTGCGAGGTACACTGGGCTCCACAAGGCGCCCACCCTGACGCACTTAGCTTCTTTGGGTTGGTATGGCATTAGCCGCTGACACTTCTTCTGTCGGGAGAGTGTGGTGTTTGTGACAACTTGCAGTTGTCGTCTCTTTTACTTGCTACTGCATTGTGCTGGTTAACAATACTGAGCTCCTGTGCACGGAGGCGGGGTGATATAGGAGGCGGCGCTATGCATCTTGGGAAGAAGGTCAAAGCTTTTGAGCCTGTTGGTGCTTCGGATCAAGATCCTACTCTACACCCCAATGTCTATCCTTGTGGAGCCCAGTGTACCTCGCAGAAAGAGTTTTAACAAAGGTAAGTTCTTACCATGAAACTCGTTTTCTTTTGTTGTTGTTGTTGTAGCAATTTCCCATTTATCCATTTGGCAATCTGGAAATCAGTGTATAAAGAGCCTTATTCAGCTTCACTTGCAATTTTTGGTAAATCGCGATTGGACAATTATCAGATGACTGTGCATGTGCTGTGAATGCATTGCATGTGCGCGACATGCAACTTGTGATTCTTATGCAATTGCATTATGCCGGAATGCGATCGCAGGCTGTTTGACAGGCGACGGGCGATCGTGAGCGTACACATGGCATTTGTAGGGAGTGGTTGGGAAAGTGCAGGCCTTCCACGGCCATTTAAAGGGCGTGTATCTGACGTCAGCTACGAATCCTGTGAATAAAAACATGGCGCCTGGAGCGACTGCTTTCTCATTATTCTGAGTAGCCCTGGGTCATCTGTCGATGGTTTTCGATCTCTGCGTATACCTCGCAGTTTTGCGACTACATGCCCAATTTTGCGATTACATTCACTAGCCTCTTTTACCTTTCTGGGCAGATCTTCAAATTAGATTTTCTCTAACGTCCTAGTGGATGCTGGGAACTCCGTAAGGACCATGGGGAATAGACGGGCTCCGCAGGAGACAGGGCACTTTAAGAAAGAATTTGGATACTGGTGTGCTATGGCTCCTCCCTCTATGTCCCTCCTCCAGACCTCAGTTTGAGTCTGTGCCCGGACGAGCTGGGTGCTACTTAGTGAGCTCTCCTGAGCTTGCTAAAAAGAAAGTATTTTGTTAGGTTTTTTTATTTTCAGAGAGATCTGCTGGCAACAGACTCTCTGCTACGTGGGACTGAGGGGAGAGAAGCAGCCCTACTCACTGAAGATAGGTCCTGCTTCTTAGGCTACTTGACACTATTAGCTCCAGAGGGATCGTACACAGGATCGCACCCTTTGACGTCCGATCCCGGAGCCGCGCCGCCGTCCCCCTCGCAGAGCCGGAAGACAGAAGCCGGTGACAGAAGCAAGAAGACTTCGAAATCGGCGGCAGAAGACTCCAGTCTTCATATGAGGTAGCGCACAGCACTGCAGCTGTGCGCCATTGCTCCCACACTAAACCCACATACTCCGGTCACTGTAGGGTGCAGGGCGCAGGGGGGGGGGGGCTCCCTGGGCAGCAATTAGAGACCTCTTGGCAAAAGTGGGCATATATACAGTTGGGCACTGTATATATGCATGGGCCCCCGCCATATTTTTACACAGAAACGCGGGACAGAAGCCCGCCGCTGAGGGGGCGGGGCTTCTTCCTCAGCACTCACCAGCGCCATTTTCTCTCCACAGCTCCGCTGAGAGGAAGCTCCCCAGGCTCTCCCCTGCAGAATCATGGTAGAAGAGGGTAAAAAGAGAGGGGGGGCACATAAATTTGGTGCAAAAACAGTATATACAGCAGCTACTGGGTTAACACTAAGTTACTGTGTGATTCCTGGGACATATAGCGCTGGGGTGTGTGCTGGCATACTCTCTCTCTGTCTCTCCAAAAGGCCTTGTGGGGGAACTGTCTTCAAATAGAGCATCCCCTGTGTGTGTGGTGTGTCGGTACGCTTGTGTCGGCATGTTTGACGAGGAAGGCTATGTGGAAACAGAGCAGGAACAAATGAATGTGGGGTCGCCGCCGACACCCGATTGGATGGATATGTGGAAGGTTTTAAATTATAATGTTACTTCCTTGCATAAAAGGTTGGATAAAGCTGAAGCCTTGGGACAGCCGGGGTCTCACCCCATGCCTGATCCTATGTCGCAGAGGCCGTCAGGGTCTCAGAAGCGCCCACTACCCCAAATTGTTGACACAGATATCGACATGGATTCTGACTCCAGTGTCGATGGCGATGATGCAAAGTTACAGCCTAAAATGGCTAAAGCCATCCGTTACATGATTATAGCAATGAAAGATGTGTTGCACATCACAGAGGAAACCTCAGTCCCTGACAAGAGGGTTTATATGTATGGAGAAAAAAGGCAAGAGGTGACCTTTCCCCCTTCACATGAGTTAAATGAGTTATGTAAAAAGGCTTGGGAATCTCAAGATAGAAAATTGCAGATTTCCAAACGGATGCTTATGGCGTATCCTTTCCCGCCAACGGACAGGTTACGCTGGGAATCCTCCCCTAGGGTAGACAAAGCTTTAACACGCTTATCCAAGAGGGTAGCCCTGCCGTCACAGGATACGGCCACCCTAAAAGATGCTGTGGATAGAAAGCAGGGGGTATCCTGAAGTCCATTTATACACATTCAGGTACCTTACTAAGGCCGGCGATTGCGTCGGCCTGGATGTGTAGTGCTGTAGCAGCATGGACAGATACCTTATCTGAGGAACTTGATACCTTGGACAAGGATACTATATTACTGACCCTGGGGCATATAAAAGACGCTGTCCTATATATGAGAGATGCTCAAAGAGACATTAGCCTATTGGGCTCTAGAATAAATGCAATGTCGATTTCTGCCAGAAGGGTCCTGTGGACTCGGCAATGGACAGGAGATGCCGACTCAAAAAGGCACATGGAGGTTTTACCTTACAAGGGTGAGGAGTTGTTTGGGGAGGGTCTCTCGGACCTGGTCTCCACAGCTATGGCTGGAAAGTCAAATTTTTTGCCATATGTTCCCTCACAACCTAAGAAAGCACCGTATTACCAAGTGCAGTCCTTTCGATCACAAAAAGGCAAGAAAATCCGAGGTGCGTCCTTTCTTGCCACAGGCAGGGGTAGAGGAAAGAAGCTGCACAATACAGCTAGTTCCCAGGAACAGAAGTCCTCCCCGGCTTCCACTAAATCCACCGCATGACGCTGGGGCTCCACAGGCGGAGCTAGGCCCGGTGGGGGCGCGTTTCCGAAATTTCAGCCACAAGTAGGTTCACTCCCAGGTGGATCCCTGGGCTATAGAGATTGTGTCTCAGGGATACAAGCTGGAATTCGAAGAGATGCCCCCTCACCGTTACCTCAAATCGGCCCTGCCAGCTTCCCCCTTAGAGAGGGAAATAGAGTTAGCTGCAATTCACAAATTGTATCTTCAGCAGGTGGTGGTAAAGGTTCCCCTCCTTCAACAGGGAAGGGGTTACTATTCGACCATGTTTGTGGTACCGAAACCGGACGGTTCGGTCAGACCCATATTGAATTTAAAATCCCTGAACATATACCTGAAAAGGTTCAAGTTCAAGATGGAATCGCTCAGAGCAGTCATCGCAAGCCTGGAAGGGGGGGGGGATTTTATGGTGTCTCTGGACATAAAGGATGCTTACCTTCATGTCCCCATTTATCCACCTCATCAGGAGTACCTCAGATTTGAGGTACAGGATTGTAATTACCAATTCCAGACGTTGCCGTTTGGTCTCTCCACGGCACCGAGAATATTTACCAAGGTAATGGCGGAAATGATGGTGCTCCTGCGATGGCAAGGAGTCACAATTATCCCATACTTGGACGATCTCCTCATAAAGGCGAGGTCCAGAGAGCAGTTGCTGATCAGCGTGGCACGCTCTCGGGAAGTGTTACAACAGCACGGCTGGATTCTAAATATTCCAAAGTTGATTCCTACGACTCGTCTGCCCTTCCTGGGCATGATTCTGGACACAGGCCAGAAGAGGGTTTATCTCCCAATGGAGAAGGCTCAGGAGCTCACGACACTGGTCAGAGACCTATTAAAACCAAAACAGGTATCGGTGCATCACTGCACGCGAGTCCTGGGAAAGATGGTGGCATCATACGAGTCCATTCCCTTCGGCAGGTTCCATGCGAGGACCTTTCAATGGGATCTGTTGGATAAGTGGTCCGGATCACATCTACAAATGCATCGGCTGATCACCCTATCCCCCAGGACCAGGGTGTCTCTCCTGTGGTGGCTGCAGAGTGCTCACCTTCTCGAGGGTCGCAGATTCGGCATTCAGGACTGGGTCCTGGTGACCACGGACGCAAGCCTCCGAAGGTGGGGAGCAGTCACACAGGGAAGAAATTTCCAAGGTCTGTGGTCAAGTCAGGAGACTTGCCTTCACATCAACATCCTGGAACTAAGGGCAATATACAACGCCCTACGTCAAGCGGAGACCCTGCTTCGTGACCGATCGGTGCTGATTCAGTCAGACAACATCACCGCAGTGGCTCATGTAAACCGCCAAGGCGGCACAAGGAGCAGGGTGGCGATGGCGGAAGCCACCAGAATTCTTCGCCGGGCGGAGAATCACGTAAGTGCACTGTCAGCAGTGTTCATTCCGGGAGTGGACAACTGGGAAGCAGACTTCCTCAGCAGGCACGACCTCCACCCGGGAGAGTGGGGACTTCATCAAGAAGTCTTCACGCAGATTGCAAGTCGGTGGGAACTGCCACAAGTAGACATGATGGCATCCCGCCTCAACAAAAAGCTACAGAGGTATTGCGCCAGGTCAAGAGACCCTCAGGCGATAGCTGTAGACGCACTAGTGACAGCGTGGGTGTTCCAGTCGGTCTATGTATTTCCTCCTCTTCCTCTCATACCCAAGGTGCTGAGAATCATAAGAAGAAGAGGAGTGAGAACAATACTCATTGTTCCGGATTGGCCAAGAAGGACTTGGTATCCAGAGCTGCAAGAAATGCTCACAGAGGACCCATGGCCTCTGCCTCTAAGACAGGACTTGTTGCAACAGGGGCCCTGTCTGTTCCAAGACTTACCGCGGCTGCGTTTGACGGCATAGCGGTTGAACGCCGGATCCTAGCAGAAAAAGGCATTCCGGATGAGGTTATTCCTACGCTGATAAAGGCTAGGAAGGACGTGACGGCTAAACATTATCACCGTATTTGGCGAAAATATGTTGCTTGGTGTGAGGCCAGGAATGCCCCTACGAAGGAATTCCAGCTGGGGCGTTTCCTTCACTTCCTACAGGCGGGAGTGACTTTGGGCCTAAAATTGGGTTCCATTAAGGTCCAGATTTCGGCCCTATCCATTTTCTTTAAAAAAGAACTGGCTTCTCTTCCTGAAGTTCAGACGTTTGTAAAGGGAGTGCTGCATATTCAGCCCCCTTTTGTGCCTTTAGTGGCACCTTGGGATCTTAACGTGGTGTTGAGTTTCCTGAAGTCACACTGGTTTGAGCCACTTAAAACCGTGGAGTTAAAATTTCTCACGTGGAAGGTGGTCATGCTATTAGCCTTGGCTTCAGCTAGGCGTGTGTCAGAATTAGCGGCTTTGTCACATAAAAGCCCATAAAAGCCCCTATCTGGTTTTCCATATGGACAGGGCGGAATTGCGGACCCGTCCGCAATTTCTGCCAAAAGTGGTGTCATCTTTTCATATGAACCAACCTATTGTGGTGCCTGTGGCTACTCGTGACTTGGAGGATTCCGAGTTACTAGATGTGGTCAGGGCTTTGAAGGTTTATGTAGCCAGAACGGCTAGAGTCAGGAAAACTGACTCGCTGTTTATCCTGTATGCACCCAACAAGCTGGGGGCTCCTGCTTCAAAGCAAACTATTGCTCGCTGGATCTGTAACACGATTCAGCAGGCTCATTCTGTGGCTGGATTGCCGCCTCCTAAATCAGTAAAAGCCCATTCCACAAGGAAGGTGGGCTCTTCTTGGGCGGCTGCCCAAGGGGTCTCGGCATTACAGCTTTGCCGAGCAGCTACTTGGTCGGGTTCAAACACTTTTGCAAAGTTCTACAAGTTTGATACCCTGGCTGAGGAGGACCTTGTGTTTGCTCATTCGGTGCTGCAGAGTCATCCGCACTCTCCCGCCCGTTTGGGAGCTTTGGTATAATCCCCATGGTCCTTACGGAGTTCCCAGCATCCACTAGGACGTTAGAGAAAATAAGAATTTACTTACCGGTAAATCTATTTCTCGTAGTCCGTAGTGGATGCTGGGCGCCTGTGCCAAGTGCGGACTTCTTCTGCAATGCTTGTATATAGTTATTGCTTACATAAGGGTTATGTTATAGAGATGCTCAAAGAGACATTAGCCTACTGGGCTCTAGAATAAATGCAATGTCGATTTCTGCCAGAAGGGTCCTGTGGACTCGGCAATGGACAGGAGATGCCGACTCAAAAAGGCACATGGAGGTTTTACCTTACAAGGGTGAGGAGTTGTTTGGGGAGGGTCTCTCGGACCTGGTCTCCACAGCTACGGCTGGAAAGTCAAATTTTTTGCCATATGTTCCCTCACAACCTAAGAAAGCACCGTATTACCAAATGCAGTCCTTTCGATCACAAAAAGGCTAAAAAGTCCGAGGTGCGTCCTTTCTTGCCAGAGGCAGGGGTAGAGGAAAGAAGCTGCACAATACAGCTAGTTCCCAGGAACAGAAGTCCTCCCCGGCTTCCACTAAATCCACCGCATGACACTGGGGCTCCACAGGCGGAGCTAGGCCCGGTGGGGGCGCGTCTCCGAAATTTCAGCCACAAGTGGGCTCACTCCCAGGTGGATCCCTGGGCTATAGAGATTGTGTCTCAGGGATACAAGCTGGAATTCGAAGAGATGCCCCCTCACCGTTACCTCAAATCGGCCCTGCCAGCTTCCCCCTTAGAGAGGGAAATAGAGTTAGCTGCAATTCACAAATTGTATCTTCAGCAGGTGGTGGTAAAGGTTCCCCTCCTTCAACAGGGAAGGGGTTACTATTCGACCATGTTTGTGGTACCGAAACCGGACGGTTCGGTCAGACCCGTATTGAATTTAAAATCCTATCCATTTTCTTTCAAAAAGAACTGGCTTCTCTTCCTGAAGTTCAGACGTTTGTAAAGGGAGTGCTGCATATTCAGCCCCCTTTTGTGCCTCCAGTGGCACCTTGGGATCTTAACGTGGTGTTGAGTTTCCTGAAGTCACACTGGTTTGAGCCACTTAAAACCGTGGAGTTAAAATTTCTCACGTGGAAGGTGGTCATGCTATTAGCCTTGGCTTCAGCTAGGCGTCTGGTCTCCGGCGGCGACGGCAGCGTGTATATCTCAAATCAGGCGCCGTTCCGCGAGCTCTGATTGGCTAACAAACCGACAACTATACACTCCGCCGTCACTGCTGGAGATCAGACTGAGGGGCAGGGCGGCAGGCAGGAGAGGCGCGCGCTGCGATCTCCTCACCTGTTGTGGATGGGTGGCAGATCACGATCGTCTGGTCGCATGTGGTCGATTGCGATCGACTGTTTGGCCACCCCTGCGACTGCCGGCGCCTTCAACACTGTGGCGCCTTACCCGTGCGTGTACCATGCGTAACGGGTGGGCCGGACCTGCCCACAGCGCAAATGCACTGAGGGCGCACCATCAGTCAGCACACCCACACGGCCGCTATCTCCGAGTCCAGACTCACTTCTGAAGGCGGCACCGCCTGCGTCCCGCTGAAGCCTCAACTGCCTGCGTCTCGCTGAAGGTGGCGCTGCCTGCGTCCCGCTGAAGACTGTGCCGCCTCCGTCCCGCTGAAGATGGCGCCGCCTGCGTCCCGCTGAAGACGGCACCGCCTGCCTGTGTCCCACTGAAGCCGCTGCTGCTGTAAGGTCCCGGCAGTGCTGCGGCTGAGGCAGGGCCAGATCTAGGGGGGGGGGGGGCGAAGGGGGCAACCGCCCCCCCCTGTCACGGTCATAGCCACGCCCACTTTTGAGCAGACGAGAACTCTCCTGGGAGAGCCTGAGGCAGAACGATGTGCTGCAGCTTATACCACAGCAGCACAGAGGAGCCAGGATAGCAAGGGTTACAGAGCATTAGTAGCCCCACTTGCTGGTGTGTGGGTACTAGGGCTAATAAATACAATTACCCCATAGCACAGTCACATGTACATAGAACAATCACAAACCTCTATCTCAGTCTCACTCAAAAAGTTCAGTCAGAATTGAGAGAGGAGTTAGGACTGCAGATGGGAGGAGTTGGGACTGTAGAGGGAGGAGTCAAGATTAAACAGTAAACCGCCCCACCTAAAGAAAAGTCTAGATCCGTCCCTGGGCTGACGTGTGTGTCAGGCTGCTCTTCTAATTGGCCCAGCCGCAGCCCTGGCCTGAACACCGGCTCGGCCACCTTCCCCTGCAATTCGGAAGAGACGTCACATGATGACGTCAGACATCTCTCCCACACTGCCCTGCGCCCTGCCCCTATTGCTGCACAGCGAGGAGCTGCAGAGCTGGTGGTTGAGGGAGGAAAAGAGATCCAGAGCCTCTGAAAGCGCCTGTGCTGTGAACCTCCTGGTTAGTAAATGACAGTGCCGTAACTACGTGTGTGCCAGGTGAATAATGGAGACCACTATAATATGTAATATGAATTGGTATTATTTTGTGGCCACACCCCTTCCCATGAAGCCATGCCCCTATATTTTTTGCGTGCGCCTACGGCGCGCACTGCCACTCTTTTACATAGAGGGGGGGGGGGGGGGGCGCCGATGCCCTATCTTGCACACAGCGCTAAAATGTCTAGTTACGGCATTGGAGACTTGTCATTACCTATAAAGTAGACATTGTCCCAGCATCTTGCACCAGTACCCGGCACATGCGTACACTCACCAGCTGGAAAGCTATGTGACCAGCCTTATAACAAAGGACAGCTGTGCCTGGTGCTTCACCCATCCCCTGAGTGGCGCTTAGTTGCCATAAGTAAAGGCCAATGTGCATGTGGAGGGGAGCATGGGGGCAGCCCAGCATCTCGGAGATTGCTGGGCACGCCCCCACAGTGACGCAATGGAGGGGTGGGGGGACCTGTGCGGCTCTGCCCATTTTAACTATACTCTGACCCCTTTTTCCGAAGCTCATCCCCTTATCGAAGTGCGGGCGCCTAAGAGTTCCACTTAGCTGAGCCATGAAGTTGGGAGGTATGGTATGTGTGTGTGTGTTCATGTGTGTGCGTGTGTGTGTTTTGAAACTCACTGAAAGATATTAATGACCAGAAAATGTGACAATGGGGTGGCTGGAACTGGCTGAGGTGTCTGCGAATCCGAGTGTGTTAGGGATTGTAATACCCCAAGTTCTAATGATACCATATCACACAAACTGTACTGTAGCTTTATGCGTCTGCACAGCAGCAAAATGTCAATGGAATCTTTTTTAAAATATTATATATATGTATGATGTATGTATATATCTAATTGTGCACAGTGTTTTTAGTGGAGATTGATCTAAGGTTGGAGAGAGATAAAGGGCCTAAAGTTCATGTTTAAATGCAAAAGCTTCAGCATGTGCGAGTTTCTTGGCTTCGCAAACTGCAGATATTAGCAAGTGAAGCTGTCACCCAGGAATGAAAAGAGACGCTCACTCATTCACAATTGCGTATACATTAGCAGCCTATACGATAAAATGAGGAACATTGGGTCTAAAGGTTGGCGTAAGGCTACACAGACTGGACACAGCAGTAGCAACACAGGCGCCATGTTTTTGTACATGTTTTTGTACATACGAGCTCACAGCTGACGGCAGATACACGTCCTGAAAACGTCCGTGACACTCCTGTGTTTTTGCAACCACTCACTGTGACCGGACGCCTTTATTTATTTATTAACAGTTTCTTATATAGCGCAGCAAATTCCGTTGCGCTTTACGCCTTTCGTATGAAAGCACTCACCGCTTTCGCGCCGGGCTCGTCCCCAGTGCACAGAATGGAAGGTTAGGTCACACGGGACCTGACCACATAGGGGATTCCCGCTTACCGTCAGTAACCGCCTGTTACTCCACCCACTGCGCTGTGGGCGGGTTTATGCTGCCACCACCAAACTCCTAACCTGCCGTGGCGTTTGGAACCGCGGTTCTGCTCTGTATGTGCCGACAAACTGCCTTACTCACCTGTGTGGTATTGACGAATCCCCACTAGTCACCTGACTAGGCCGCTACCGGTAGCTGGCGGAAGGCGGAATTTGGAGACGTTAGGTGCTTCCCTGGACAGCCGGAGGACGGGGCTATGTTTGGCATAACCCTGTAGGTCACAAGATGAAGCAATCTTCTTGAGGCAGATGATGTTTATTTGCTCAATAATAGTCTTAAAAAAGACTCTTCCCTATTGCTAGGGGCAACAGCATACAGCAAGATGTTCCAGCAGAATGAAGATGGTACAATTACACTCTGGATGCACTCAGGCCTCCTTTTTATGTCAATTTTCCACACAGTACAACAGGGGGTCATGTCCTCCCTGAGCCCTTTCTATCCAATCAGGATATCTTACAAAATACCAATAAATAAATTACATTTCAAAAGGAGATAATTGCAAGAAAACAATATCCTCCTTCCTGTCACGAAGACGTTTGGTATCAGTTTAACATTCACTATTGATAAATTTATCACATAGCTTCAAAATACAAATGTTTCTGTCTCATTCACATCTCCAGGCAAACCTAGTGTTTGGGATTACAACAGGAAAGGCTGCAACACAACAATCAGTCTTCCTTTCTGCATCTGCCATTCAGGGTTCGTATATCAATTAAATCAGTTACATGAAACAGGTTCCAAGCTCAGAACTACTTTACATATGGGATAAGGAGATCCCTGTGAGTAACATCTTTCTCTAAGGAACTTACACATCAAAAGGTATTGTCATTCACACCTCACTGCTAGGACAAGGCCATTAGCATGCCACTTCCTACTGACAGTAGATGATTATTCAGACATCTATAGTAAGTGCATTTTTCCTTTAAATACATTTCATTTAAACACGTGTTTCCCTTCAAATATACACTGAGCCTGTGCCCTGCACAGGCTCCACATACCCAGGCACTGTAGTGCCTCATAGCACAATATATATATTACATTTGTAAACATTTTAAACACCTGGCGCCTAGCGCTTTATACATTTAGAAACTGGCGCCAAGCGCCCATTGTCCCCATAATGGCGCCGGGCACTAGGGGTTAACCCCTTCAGTGCCATGGCCGCCATTACACGTGTGGCTGGTTAGTCTCTCCGGTCACACTCCCCATTAACTCCTCCAAAGAGTCACTTCCTGTCAATCACTTTCCCTTAAAATCCACATTGTGAGGGATGGCAGCGGCACTTTGATGCATGCTCAGTGTGATCGCAGCACAGGCGCAGTCTGCTGAGAATTGCTCACTCGCATGAACATTGACCATTGCGTACAAACATGAATTAAGCCCAAAGTACCAACCAATGAGCGCCCAGGGTCGTACTGACCCACAGGGGTACAGGGGAAACCACCAGTGGGCCCCACTCCTTCCTCTAGGGATCAGGTTCCAGACTGTGCCCTTGTATTATACATGGTAGATATGTTGCATTACACTACAAAAGACAATTGTGTATTTCATATCCACACCCCTTTTGTAGGCTGGCCACTCCCATAAGTATGGGCCCCTATCACTGGATACCCCGGTGGGCCGTTCATACCCCAGTCCGACACTGTGAGCGCCTGTCATTTTTCAAACACAACCTGTAACATGCCAGTTAGGAGCTGATTGCTTTTGACACATATGTGCTCAGGAACAATACACACAGGTATAATGCATATTTCTCTGACGTCCTAGTGGATGCTGGGGACTCCGTCAGGACCATGGGGATTAGCGGCTCCGCAGGAGACAGGGCACAAAAATAAAGCTTTAGGATCAGGTGGTGTGCACTGGCTCCTCCCCCTATGACCCTCCTCCAAGCCTCAGTTAGGTTTTTGTGCCCGTCCGAGCAGGGTGCAATCTAGGTGGCTCTCCTAAAGAGCTGCTTAGAAAAAGTTTTTAGGTTTTTTATTTTACAGTGAGTCCTGCTGGCAACAGGCTCACTGCAACGAGGGACTTAGGGGAGAAGAAGTGAACTCACCTGCGTGCAGGATGGATTGGCTTCTTAGGCTACTGGACACCATTAGCTCCAGAGGGATCGAACACAGGCCCAGCCATGGAGTCCGGTCCCGGAGCCGCGCCGCCGACCCCCTTGCAGATGCCGAAAAGTGAAGAGGTCCAGAAACCGGCGGCAGAAGACTTTTCAGTCTTCATGAGGTAGCGCACAGCACTGCAGCTGTGCGCCATTGTTGTCACACACTTCACACCAGCGGTCACTGAGGGTGCAGGGCGCTGCGGGGGGCGCCCTGGGCAGCAATGAAATACCTATACTGGCTAAAAGATACATCACATATAGCCCCTGGGGCTATATGGATGTATTTAACCCCTGTCAGGTCTCAGAAAAACGGGAGAAGAAGCCCGCCGAAAAGGGGGCGGGGCCTATTCTCCTCAGCACACAGCGCCATTTTCCCTCACAGAAATGCTGGTGGGAAGGCTCCCAGGCTCTCCCCTGCACTGCACTACAGAAACAGGGTTAAAACAGAGAGGGGGGGCACTTATTTGGCGATATGATTATATATATTAAGATGCTATAAGGGAAAAACACTTATATAAAGGTTTTCCCTGTATAATTATAGCGTTTTGGTGTGTGCTGGCAAACTCTCCCTCTGTCTCTCCAAAGGGCTAGTGGGGTCCTGTCCTCTATCAGAGCATTCCCTGTGTGTGTGCTGTGTGTCGGTACGTGTGTGTCGACATGTATGAGGACGATGTTGGTGAGGAGGCGGAGCAATTGCCTGCAATGGTGATGTCACTCTCTAGGGAGTCGACACCGGAATGGATGGCTTATTTAAGGAATTACGTGATAATGTCAACACGCTGCAAGGTCGGTTGACGACATGAGACGGCCGGCAAACCAATTAGTACCTGTCCAGGCGTCTCAAACACCGTCAGGGGCGTTAAAACGTCTTTTTACCTCAGTCGGTCGACACAGACACGGACACTGACTCCAGTGTCGACGGTGAAGAAACAAACGTATTTTTCTTTTAGGGCCACACGTTACCTGTTAAGGGCAATGAAGGAGGTGTTACATATTTCTGATACTATAAGTACCACAAAAAAGGGTATTTTGTGGAGTGTGAAAAAACTACCTGTAGTTTTTCCTGAATCAGGTAAATTAAATGAAGTGTGTGATGATGCGTGGGTCTCCCCCGATAGAAAATTATTGGCGGTATACCCTTTCCCGCCAGAAGTTAGGGCGCGTTGGGAAACACCCCTTAGGGTGGATAAGGCGCTCACACGCTTATCAAAACAAGTGGCGGTACCGTCTCCAGATAGGGCCGCCCTCAAGGAGCCAGCTGATAGGAGGCTGGAAAATATCCTAAAAAGTATATACACACATACTGGTGTTATACTGCGACCAGCGATCGCCTCAGCCTGGATGTGCAGTGCTGGGGTGGCTTGGTCGGATTCCCTGACTGAAAATATTGATACCCTTGACAGGGACAGTATTTTATTGACTATAGAGCATTTAAAGGATGCATTTCTATATATGCGAGATGCACAGAGGGATATTTGCACTCTGGCATCAAGAGTAAGTGCGATGTCCATATCTGCCAGAAGTTGTTTATGGACACGACAGTGGTCAGGTGATGCAGATTCCAAACGGCACATGGAAGTATTGCCGTATAAAGGAGAAAAAGACAACGTCTTTTCAGCCTCAGTCCTTTCGTCCCCATAAGGGCAAGCGGGCAAAAGGCCAGTCATATCTGCCATGGGATAGAGGAAAGGGAAGAAGACTGCAGCAGGCAGCCCATTCCCAGGAACAGAAGCCCTCCACCGCTTCTGCCAAGTCCTCAGCATGACGCTGGGGCCGTACAAGCGGACTCAGGTGCGGTGGGGGGTCGTCTCAAGAGTTTCAGCACGCAGTGGGCTCACTCGCAAGTGGACCCCTGGATCCTACAAGTAGTATCCCAGGGGTACAGATTGGAAATTCGAGACGTCTCCCCCTCGCAGGTTCCTGAAGTCTGCTTTACCAACGTCTCCCTCCGACAGGGAGGCAGTAGTGGAAACAATTCACAAGCTGTATTCCCAGCAGGTGATAATCAAAGTACCCCTCCTACAACAAGGAAAGGGGTATTATTCCACACTATATTGTGGTACTGAAGCCAGACGGCTCGGTGAGACCTATTCTAAATCTTAAATATTTGAACACTTACATACAAAGGTTCAAATCAAGATGGAGTCACTCAGAGCAGTGATAGCGAACCAGGAAAAAGGGGACTATATGGTGTCCCGGGACAGATGCTTACCTCCATGTCCCAATTTGCCCTTCTCACCAAGGCTACCTCAGGTTCGTGGTACAGAACTGTCACTATCAGTTTCAGACGCTGCCGGTTGGATTGTCCACGGCACCCCGGGTCCTTACCAAGGTAATGGCCGAAATGATGATTCTTCTTCAAAGAAAATGGACGATCTCCTGATAAGGGCAAGGTCCAGAGAACAGTTGGAGGTCGGAGTAGCACTATCTCAAGTAGTTCTACGACAGCACGGGTGGATTCTAAATATTCCAAAACCGCAGCTGTTTCCGACGACACGTCTGCTGTTCCTAGGGATGATTCTGGACACAGTCCAGAAAAAGGTGTTTCTCCCGGAGAAGAAAGCCAGGGAGTTATCCGAGCTAGTCAGGAACCTCCTAAAACCAGGAAAAGTGTCAGTGCATCATTGCACAAGGGTCCTGGGAAAAATGGTGGCTTCTTACGAAGCGATTCCATTCGGCAGATTTCACGCAAGAACTTTTCAGTGGGATCTGCTGGACAAATGGTCCGGATCGCATCTGCAGATGCATTAGCGGATAACCTTATCGCCACGGACAAGGGTGTCTCTTCTGTGGTGGTTGCAGAGTGCTCATCTGTTAGAGGGCCGCAGATTCGGCATACAGGACTGGGTCCTGGTGACCACAGATGCCAGTCTGAGAGGCTGGGGAGCGGTCACACAGGGAAGAAACTTCCAGGGAGTATGGTCAAGCCTGGAGATGTCTCTTCACATAAATATACTGGAGATAAGAGCGATTTACAATGCTCTAAGCCTGGCAAAACCCCTGCTTCAGGGTCAGCCGGTGTTGATCCAGTCGGACAACATCACGGCAGTCGCCCACGTAAACAGACAGGGTGGCACAAGAAGCAGGAGAGCAATGGCAGAAGCTGCAAGGATTCTTCGCTGGGCGGAAGATCATGTGATAGCACTGTCAGCAGTGTTCATTCCGGGAGTGGACAACTGGGAAGCAGACTTCCTCAGCAGACACGATCTACACCCGGGAGAGTGGGGACTTCATCCAGAAGTCTTCCACATGATTGTGAACCGTTGGGAAAAACCAAAGGTGGATATGATGGCGTCTCGCCTCAACAAAAAACTGGACAGGTATTGCGCCAGGTCAAGAGACCCTCAGGCAATAGCTGTGGACGCTCTGGTAACACCGTGGGTGTTCCAGTCAGTGTATGTGTTCCTCCTCTGCCTCTCATACCAAAAGTACTGAGAATTATACGGCAAAGGGGAGTAAGAACGATACTCGTGGCTCCGGATTGGCCAAGAAGAACTTGGTACCCGGAACTTCAGGAGATGCTCACGGAAGATCCGTGGCCTCTACCTCTAAGACGGGACCTGCTTCAGCAGGGACCGTGTCTATTCCAAGACTCACCGCGGCTGCGTTTGACGGCAGGGCGGTTGAACGCCGAATTCTAAGGGAAAAAGGCATTCCGGAAGAGGTCATTTCTACACTGGTAAAAGCCAGGAAGGAGGTGACTGCACAACATTATCACCGCATTTGGAGAAAATATGTTGCGTGGTGTGATGCCAGGAAGGCCCCCACGGAGGAATTTCAATTGGGTCGATTCCTACATTTCCTGCAAACAGGATTGTCTATGGGCCTCAAATTGGGGTCCATTAAGGTTCAAATTTCGGCCCTGTCGATTTTCTTCCAGAAAGAATTGGCTTCAGTTCCTGAAGTCCAGACTTTTGTAAATGGAGTACTACATATACAGCCCCCGGTTGTGCCCCCAGTGGCTCCGTGGGACATTAATGTAGTTTTGGAAGTAACCATGCTACTGGCCCTGGCTTCAGCCAGGAGAGTGTCAGAATTGGCGGCTTTATCGTATAAAAGCCCATATCTGATTTTCCATTCGGACAGGGCAGAACTGCGGACGCGTCCTCAGTTTCTGCCTAAAGTGGTGTCAGCGTTTCACCTGAACCAGCCTATTGTGGTGCCTGCGGCTACTAGCGATTTGGAGGATTCCAAGTTGCTGGACGTTGTCAGGGCATTGAAAATATATATTTCAAGGACGGCTGGAGTCAGAAAATCTGACTCGCTGTTTATACTGTATGCACCCAACAAGCTGGGTCCTCCTGCTTCTAAGCAGACGATTGCTCGTTGGATTTGTAGCACAATTCAACTTGCACATTCTGTGGCAGGCCTGCCACAGCCTAAATCTGTCAAGGCCCATTCCACAAGGAAGGTGGGCTCATCCTGGGCGGCTGCCCGAGGGGTCTCGGCATTACAACTCTGCCGAGCAGCTACGTGGTCGGGGGAGAACACGTTTGTAAAATTCTACAAATTTGATACCCTGGCTAAAGAGGACCTGGAGTTCTCTCATTCGGTGCTGCAGAGTCATCCGCACTCTCCCGCCCGTTTGGGAGCTTTGGTATAATCCCCATGGTCCTGACGGAGTCCCCAGCATCCACTAGGACGTCAGAGAAAATAAGATTTTACTTACCGATAAATCTATTTCTCGTAGTCCGTAGTGGATGCTGGGCGCCCATCCCAAGTGCGGATTGTCTGCAATACTTGTACACAGTTATTGTTACAAAAAAAAAAAATCGGGTTGTTATTGTTGTGAGCCGTCTGTTCAGAGGCTCCTACGTTTGTCATACTGTTAACTGGGTTCAGATCACAAGTTGTACGGTGTGATTGGTGTGGCTGGTATGAGTCTTACCCGGGATTCAAAATCCTTCCTTATTGTGTACGCTCGTCCGGGCACAGTATCCTAACTGAGGCTTGGAGGAGGGTCATAGGGGGAGGAGCCAGTGCACACCACCTGATCCTAAAGCTTTATTTTTGTGCCCTGTCTCCTGCGGAGCCGCTAATCCCCATGGTCCTGACGGAGTCCCCAGCATCCACTACGGACTACGAGAAATAGATTTATCGGTAAGTAAAATCTTATTTTCTCATACGTCCTAGAGGATGCTGGGGATGCTTCAAGAACCATGGGGTATAGATGGGATCCGCAGGAAACATGGGCACTTTAAGACTTTAAAAGGGGTGTGAACTGGCTCCTCCCTCTATGCCCCTCCTCCAGACTCCAGTTAGATTCTGTGTCCAGTGAGACTGGATGCACACTGAGGAGCTCTCCAGAAAAAATACTTTTGTTAGGTTTATTATTTTCAGGGAGACCTGCTGGCAACAGGCTCCCTGCATCGTGGGACTGAGGGGAGAGACGCAGACCTACTTCTGTGAGTTTCAAGGCTCTGCTTCTTAGGCTACTGGACACCATTAGCTCCAGAGGGTCTGATCGCTAGGTACGCCTAGATGCTCGTTCCCGGAGCCGCGCCGTCAACCCCCTTGCAGAGCCAGAAGCCGGGTGAGTAAAAGAATATCAGAAGACTTCAGTGACGGCAGAAAGCTTCAGTGTCTTTGAGGTACCACGCAGCGGCCACGCTGCGCGCCATGCTCCCACATACACACCAGCACTACAGGGTGCAGGGCGCAGGGGGGGCGCCCTGGGCAGCATGAAACCTCAATAAACACTGGCAAAAGAGGCTTACAGTGCTTGGGCACTAAAGCCGGACCCCCACCAGTATAAATATTTAAAAAATAGCGGGGCTGAAGCGCGCCATTAAGGGGGCGTGGCTTAGCCCTCACAGCTCTAATCAGCACCATTTTCTCTTCACAGAGTTGCAGAGACGCTGGTCCTGACCTCCTACACTGCTGTACAAGTAACAGGGTGCAAAACGGGGGGGTGGGGGATGGCACAGTATTTTGGTGCTGGTTTATTATATAAAAAGCGCTAACAGGGCTGAGACATTATTTTAACCGTTTCAGTACCGGGATAGGCGCTGGGTTGTGAGCTGGCAGAACTCCCTCTGTGTTTCTCTAACAGGCTTTGCTGTGGGTCTGTCCCCTATAGCCCCAGTGTGGTTGTGGGTGTCGGTACATGCGTGTTGACATGACTGAGGCTGAGTGCTCTTCCCAGGAGGAGGCTGGAGTGGGGACAGAAAAGACTGTAGGAGTGACCGTGTCGGCACCGCCGATGGCTGATTGGGTAAATATGTTGAGTGTTTGAATGCAAATATGGCTCGGTTGAATAAGAGATTAAATAAATATGAGTCTCAGAACCGGACATGGAAAAAATCCATAGAGGATGCATTGTCGCAAGTTCAGACCCCCTTGGGGTCACAGAAGCGTTCATTTACCCAGATAGCGGATACAGATACCGACACGGGCTCTGATTCCAGTGTCGACTATACTGATGCCAGATTGAATCCTAAACTGGCTAAGAGCATTCAGTACATGATTGTGGCGATAAAAGACGTATTACATATCACGGAAGACCCTGCTGTTCCTGATACTAGGGTCTGCATGTTTAAGGGAAAGAAACCTGAGGTGATGTTTTCTCCCTCTCATTAACTGAACGCTCTTTTTGAAAAAGCTTGGGAAAATCCTGACAAGAAGTCACAGATTCCCAAGAGAATTCCGGTTGGCATATCCGTTCCCCTCTGGGGACAGGGAAAAGTGGGAGTCAACCCCCACGGTGGACAAAGCTCTATCGTGTCTGTCCAAAAAGGTGGCGCTTCCGTCTCCTGACACGGCAGCCCTAGAGTATCCTGCGGATCGTAAGCAGGAAAATACACTAAAATCCATTTTTGTCACTACAGGTACGCTGCTCATGCCTGCCGTTGCATCGGCATGGGTGAGTAGCGCCATTGAAAAGTGGGCAGATAACTTGTCATCTGATATGGATTCCCTGGACAGGGATAGCGTGTTTTTGACACTGGGTCATATCAGGGACGCTGCAGCCTATCTAAAAGGAAGCTGCGAGGGATATTGGCCTTTTGGGATCAAGGGCCAATGCCATGGCAGTCTCGGCTAGGAGGGCATTGTGGATTCATCAATGGAATGCTGATGCTGACTCTAAGAAGACTATGGAGTCTCTGCCGTTCAACGGTAGTGTCTTATTTGGTGACGGCCTCACTGACCTGGTATCTACGGCTACCGCGGGTAAGTCATCGTTCCTCCCTTATGTTCCTGCACAACAAAAGAAAACGCCCACTATCAGATGCAGTCCTTTCGGCCCAATAAATACAAAAAAGGACGAGGGTCTTCCTTCCTTGCTACGAGAGGAAGAGTAAGGGGAAAAAGGTCACAGGCTGTGGCAAGCTCCCAAGAACAGAAGTCCTCCCCGGCTTCTACCAAATCCACCGCATGACGCTGGGGCTCCTCTGCGGGAGTCCACACCGGTGGGGGCACGTCTCCAACTCTTCAGTCAGGTCTGGGTTCGCTCGGCCCTGGATCCTTGGGTATTAGAAATAGTAGCCAAAGGTTACAAATTGGAGTTTCAAGACGTGCCCCCTCACCGATTTTTCAAATCGGCCTTGCCAGCCTCTATACCAGAAAGGGAGGTAGTATGCGCTGCAATACTAAAGCTGTGTCAAAATCAAGTCATTGTCACGGTACCCCCGTCACAACAGGGGGAAGGCTTTTATTCGAGCCTGTTCGTGGTCCCAAAGCCGGATGGCTCAGTCAGACCGATTCTGAACCTAAAATCCCTCAATTTCTATCTGAAAAATTCAAATTCAAGATGGAATCTCTCCGAGCAGTGATCTCCAGTCTGGAGGAGGGGATTTTATGGTGTCGGTCGACATAAAGGATGCCTACTTGCACGTCCCCATATATCCTCCACATCAGGCTTATCTGAGGTTTGCTGTTCAGGATTGTAATTACCAATTTCAGACGTTGCCGTTTGGTCTGTCCACGGCTCCGAGGATTTTCACCAAGGTTATGGCGGAAATGATGGTTCTCCTGCGCAAGCAGGGAATCACAATTATCCCATACTTGGACGATCTCCTGATAAAGGCGAGATCCAAGGAGCAATTACTGAACAACGTTACGCTCTCCCTGACAATTCTGCAACAACATGGTTGGCTCCTAAACTTGCCAAAATCACAGTTGGTTCCAACAACATGGCTGTCATTCTTGGGTATGATTCTGGATACAGAATTACAGAGAGTTTTTCTTCCAGTGGAAAAGGCTCTGGAAATACAGAACATGGTAAAACAGATTCTGAAACCGGCAAGAGTGTCGATTCTTCAATGCACTCGGTTGCTGGTGAAGATGGTGGCGGCCTACGATGCCATTCAGTTTGTCAGGTTCCATGCCAGGGTGTTTCAGTGGGACCTGTTGGACAAGTGGTCCGGGTCTCACCTCCACATGCACCGGAAAATAATCCTATCTTCCAGGACCAGAATCTCTCTCCTGTGGTGGCTGCACAGTTCTCACCTCCTAGAGGGACGCAGGTTCGGGATCCAGGATTGGATTCTGGTGACCACGGATGCAAGTCTCCGAGGCTGGGGAGCAGTCACACAGGGGGAAAATTTCCAGAGAAAATGGTCAAGCCAGGAAGCTTGTCTGCACATAAATATTCTGGAATTAAGGGCCATTTACAACGGCCTTCGGCAAGGGGAACATCTTCGTCGCGGTCTGCCTGTCTTGATTCAGTCAGACAACGTAACAGCAGTGGCGTACATAAACCGCCAGGGCGGAACAAAGAGCAGAGCGGTGATGGCGGAGGCCACAAAACTTCTTCGCTGGGCAGAGAAACATGCAATCACTCTGTCAGCAGTCTTCATTCCAGGAGTGGACAACTGGGAAGCAGATTTCCTCAGCAGACACGATCTCCGTCCAGGAGAGTGGGGTCTTCATCAAGAGGTCTTTGCAGAAGTGACAAGTCGTTGGGGAATTCCTCAAATAGACATGATGGTGTCTCGCCTCAACAAGAAACTTCAGAAATATTGTTCCAGGTCGAGGGACCCTCAAGCAATAGCGGTGGACGCCCTGGTGACACCGTGGGTGTTTCAGTCGGTCTATGTGTTCCCTCCACTTCCACTCATTCCGAAGGTGATAAAGATCATAAGAAAAACAAAGGTTCAGGCATCCTCATTGTTCCGGACTGGCCAAGGAGGGCTTGGTATCCAGATCTTCAAGAATTACTCATAGAGGATCCCTGGCCTCTTCCTCTACGAGAGGACCTGTCACAGCAAGGACCGTGCGTGTATCAAGACTTACCGAGGCTGCGTTTGACAGCATGGCGGTTGAACGCCAAATCCTAACCCGAAAGGGTATTCCCAGTGAAGTAATTCCCACACTACTTCAGGCTAGAAAAGAAGTAACGGCGAAGCATTACCACCATATTTGGAGAAAATATGTGTCTTGGGCCCACATTCCGAGTTCGCTCGCTAGCTACTTTTAGCAGAAATGCAAACACAAAGCCGCCGCCCTCTGGGAGTGTATCTTAGCATAGCAGAATTGCTATCGAAAGATTAGCAATTGCTAACGAAAGATTAGCAATTCTGCTATTATTAGCAGAATTGCTAACGAAAGCAATTTCCTTGCAGTTTCTGAGTAGCTCCAGACCTACTCCTAGATTGTGAACACCTCAGTCCGTTTAGTTCCTGGTTTGACGTCCCAAACACACCCTGCGTTCGGCCAGCCACTCCTGCGTTTTTACCTGGCACGCCTGCGTTTTTTAGCATACTCCCTGAAAACAGCCAGTTTCCGCCCAGAAACACCCACTTCCTGTTAATCACACTACGATCAGCAGAGCGATTGAAAAGCTTTGTTCGCCCGTGAGTAAAATAGCATAGTTTTGTGTAAAATTGCTTAGCGCATGCGCATTGCTGTGCATACGCATGCGCAGAACTGCCGGATTTTAGCCTATTAGCAATTCTGCTAAAATTAGCAGCGAGCGAACAACTCGGAATGAGGGCCTTGGTTTGAATCCAAGAAGGCTCCTACGGAAAAATTTCAGCTGGGGCGTTTGCTCCATTTTTTGCAAGCAGGTGTGGATGCGTGCCTAAAGTTAGGCTCCATTAAAGTACAAATTTCGGTCTTATCTATTTTATTTCAGAAAGAATTGGCCTCCCTTCCAGAAGTTCAGACCTTCGTGAAGGGCGTGCTGCACATCCAACCTCTCTTTGTGGCCCCAGTGGCACCATGGGATCTTAATGTGGTGTTGCAGTTCCTGCAATCTCATTGGTTTGAATCTTTTCGTAAGGTTGAGTTGAAATTCCTTACTTGGAAAGTAGTCATGCTGTTGGCCTTGGCATCCGCGAGGCGGGTGTCTGAATTGGCGGCTTTGTCTCACAAAAGCACCTATTTAATCTTCCATGCAGATAGGGCGGAGTTGAGAACTCGTCAGCAATTTCTGCCAAAAGTGGTTTCATCGTTTCACGTAAACCAGCCTGTTGTGGTGCCAGTGGCTACTGATGCCTTGGCGGAATCGAAGTCTCTCGATGTGGTCAGAGCCTTTAAAATCTATGTCGCCAGAACGGCTCAGATTAGGAAAACAGAGGCTCTGTTTGTCCTGTGGGCTCCCAACAAGATTGGGGCTCCTGCTTCCAAGCAGACTATTGCTCGCTGGAACTGTAATACGATTCAGCAGCCTCATTCTACAGCAGGATTGGCGTTACCGAAATCGGTGAAAGCCCATTCTACCAGAAAGGTGGGCTCATCCTGGGCGGCTGCCCGAGGGGTCTCGGCATTACAGCTTTGCCGAGCTGCTACTTGGTCGGGATCAAACACCTTTGCAAAGTTTTACAAGTTTGATACCGTGGCTGAGGAGGACCTCTTGTTTGGTCAATTGGTGCTGCAGAGTCATCCGCACTCTCCCGCCCGTTCTAGAGCTTTGGTATAAACCCCATGGTTCTTGAAGCATCCCCGGCATCCTCTAGGACGTATGAAAAAATAGGATTTTAATACCTACCGGTAAATCCTTTTCTCTTAGTCAGTAGAGGATGCTGGGCGCCCGTACCAGTGCGGGCTGTATCTGCAGTTATTGGTTATGGTTACACACATGTGTAGAGTTTACTCAGTCTGTGGCTGATGTTAGTCATGCCGTTGCATGCGTTGTTATTGAATGCCATGTTGTACGGCGTGTTGAAGGTGTGAGCTGGTATGTATCTCACCTTAATTTAAAAAAAAATAAATAAATCCTTTTCCACGAAATGTCTGTCTCCCTGGGCACAGTTCCTATTACTGGAGTCTGGAGAAGGGGCATAGAGGGAGGAGGCAGTTCACACCCCTTTTAAAGTCTTAAAGTGCCCATGTCTCCTGCGGATCCCGTCTATACCCCATGGTTCTTGAAGCATCCCCAGCATCCTCTACGGACTAAGAGAAAAGGATTTACCGGTAGGTATTAAAATCCTATTTTTCATTGGCCACACCCCATGTGGCATTTGGCCACACCCATTTTTTGGTGCGCGCACCTTTGGCGCGAGCACACAGTACCTTTAAGAATTTTTTTCTACCTGCACCACTGGCCGCCGGTGACACTAACCATGGCTGGCCTGCTGCTAGTCAGTGGCGGATTTGAAAATTGAAGCCACCGCCAGCGGCGCTGGGTCCACGCCTGTACTTCCGCGGGCTGTGGTTTCCAAGCAGCAGCACTGACTGAGTGTGAGAGACCGCCCTCCACCGCTGCTGCTGGTAGGTTGTGATGCAGGGACTGCTTTACTAACGTGGCTATTACCTCCATGGGGGGGGGGAGGCTGCCTATTTTTTCAGTCCCGGGCCCTACAATTTCTGGTGGCAGCCCTGCACCCAGCTTGCAGTAAAGTCTTTACATGCTGTTCCTGCATAGCTCTCTCAGCATAATGTCTGCTTCCTAGTGTTTGTGCCTACTAGGCCTCAATCCTCATCAGAGCCTAAGCCTGGAGTACTGCTGTGACAAGTCCTGATCACCTGACTGCAGCACAGCCAATTATGTGACTGTCTGAGCTTCCTTGCACCACCTGATCGTCCCAGCCAATCCCTGCACACTGGCTCCTATAAAAATGCTGGGTAAGGACTGCCTAATCACCAGTGCTATGATTGTCATACCCTGTATGGTTGTTTGTTCTCAGCTGCTTCCAGGTTACATTGCTCCAGGAGATTCCAGATTCTACCCTGAGACTTGAGTTCCATCCAGCTTGCAGCTCTGCCTGGCTCATCAGTGTTCCGCCATTGATCTCAAACTCCATCGGTGCTCCGCCACCAATCTCCTACTACATCGGTGCTCCACCATCGATCTCCTGCTACATCTGTGCTCCGCCACCGATCTCCTGCTACATCGGTGCTCCGCCACCAATATCGGTATAAACGGTAGCCCACCTATCTCCAGTGGTCAGTAACCTTGTGCTTATTTATATTGGGACTTCGTCAGTGGTTTACACTGCATCTGAGTTTGCTGTTGTGTGCTTACCTATATCGGGACTTCATCAGTGGTTCACACTGCAACTGAGTCTGTTGCTCCGTGCTCACCAATATTAGGACTTCATCAGTGGTTCACACTGCATCTGATATTACATCTTGCCATCGATTGTTACATTGCCTTTGTTCCTATGCCTATGTTACTGCATTATCTGTGATACCGATTATCAAGTCTACTACCATCTTGCGTGCTGAATAAAAAGACTTATTTTATTTCTCATTCTCCTCTATTCTGGTCACGCCTTCGTGCCTATGCTCTAGTAATACCATATCCTGGTTTATGTACAAAACCTTTATTCAAGCTCCCAGGTTCACATTCCAGTCAGCCCTATGCCCGAGTTCTCCACTGGTCAGAGTCTGACCTCAGGCGTGACAGTGATTGACTGGTACTTTATCACCATGCACTTTATCCACATCCAAGGCTTAGTAAATAGACCCCCTGATCATCACACCAGACTAGTCTATTTCTTCTAATAAATTATGCAAATAGCAATTGATTTTTGTTCTGACTGCAAGTTACTGCATATTTAGAATGGTAACTGGAGCCCATTGTACAATTTGTATAAGAGATGAACTATAGCGTAACCTGATTCCAGAAGTAATAAAGACTATCTCTATTACAAAGCTGAGATTGGTGTTACTAGCCTTCAGCACACAAGGGTTTTCTGTATATGCATGGAGTTTTAATATAAAGTTTCCTGTGCATTGCTATACATTGTATAGTGGGGTAAATATAGTAACAATTGGTGTGGGCTGATGCCTTGAAGTATGAGATCTGTTGTTGCATTGACTTTTTTCTGTTTGTTAGCAGAGGGTTGAAGTTGTCCCAGGGGCTTTCATGCTTAAAAATAGAAATTTGCTGTCTGAGATACGTGTAAGATTTGGGGTAAGAACATAGAGGACAAAGGGGGGTTATTCAGGTGTGTTAGCAAACCAAACAAGTAAGCAATTGCATACCTTCCAACTATCCTGATTTTCCGAGTGTTCTCTGCTCGGCCTTTTGTGGACAGTTTTATTTTTTACCTACACCTTATAGGTATCAAGGGAATCACAGTTGGCTTTGTCAAAGTTATATGACCAAATTTAAAAAAGGGCAATACTTTTACTATCTGTGTTTTGCAAGTAAAATCATTGCCCTTTAAAGTTTCAAACATTAAGCCTAATTCAGACACCTCAGCGAATTTGCAGAGGTTTGCGATCGGATAGTCACCGGCCAGCCAGAGTGAAAATCCGCCCCATGCAAGTCTGCGTATGCCGTGCGAAAAGCTTTGCAAACGCAGATCAGCTGCAAGTCCGTTCGCAACTCACTTACCATCGAATAATTTTTGCAGTCCTTGCAGTCTAGGCGGAGCCCAGCACTTACTCCTACAATGCGAAAAAAATAGGCTGATCGGGGTCGGAGCTGACGTCACACACCCTCCCTGAAAACGCTTGGGCACGCCTGCGTTTTTCCTGACACTCCCAGAAAACAGCCATTTACCACCCCCAAATGCATGCTTCCTATCAATCAATCTGGGTTCGCCTACAGTTTAAAAAAAAGCAGAATTTTTCCGCAGTTTGGCCTCGAACCAGCGCATTACGATCCGAACGCATGCGCAGTCATTCGACAATTGGCCGCTGTGCATTTTCGCACAACAGCGATCAAGTCTGAATTAGGCCCATAAACATGATCGGATGCTCAGTAAATAAATCCCTTTGTGCCTATATGACAATCTAGTCATACAATATACCACAGATAAATGAAGTAGCACACCATACACATACCAACCACCAAAAATGCGGTAAAACCCCCGAAAACGGGGGTTTTACCGCATTTTCGTATTTACTTACACCCTACCGCCGCGTTTTCGGCGTCCAGGGTATCGTCATCTCTGGATGGCGATACCCTATAGAAGCCTAGGGGCTTCTTTACGCCGACCGCCGCAACCCGCCGACACCGCCGCAGACACCTCCCCCCCTCCCCCCCAGCTTACCTTCCTCCAGGCTGCCCTGGACCCGGAAGGTAGTCTCCTCCTCCCCCTAGCAACGCAGCCGGAGGTCCTTTCGGTTGCAGGGGGGAGGAGGAGGCGCCGGGGGCAGCCTGCTGCTGCTTCCCGGCATCTATCCAGTGTGGGGACCCCTGGGAGGTGACGGAGACCCCCCGCAGACCACCTAACAGGTATCGCGGGGGGCCTCCATCACCGCATCGCGATGTTGATCGCATATGTTAGTACATATGCGATCAACATCGCTGCGGTAACCGGTGAAGGGCGGCGATGATTGTTAATACATCCCGCCCACATAGTTATAATTCACTATACGAGGAAAATTAGTCCTGTAACCATTAAAGTGTTGGCAAAATCAAATTATATCTTGGCCGAGGAGGATAATAGTAATTATGATGGACATTTTGCCAATGCTGCACACGTTGGATCAAGTGAAACACTCCTGCTGATTGGCTACATGTTCTAACACCGCTCACTTTGAAAATATTTACCCACCATGGATGATGTTTTGCCATTGATAGTGGAGATTTGAAGATGTTCGGCCATTGATGGCTTAGGGGCAGCAATGTTTTTATTTTTTCCCCTAGGCCAGGGATGGGGAACCTTCGGCCCTCCAACTGCTGTTGAACTACACATACCAGCATGCCTTGCTACAGTTTTGCTATTTGGCCATGCTAAAACAGTTGCAGGGCATGGTGGGATGTGTAGTTCAACAACAGCTGGAGTGCCGAGAATTCCCCATCCCTGCCCTAGGCACAGGGCGCACAGAGCTTAGTCCCGCCACCCAGAGCTCTGCTAAGCCCTCCCTGCTTAGCTCGCCACCTGCTGGTTCACCATCCATGGTTTCATGCCATCAATATTAAGCACCGACGGCACCGTCAATGATGACAGCCAAAGGGTAACCCACTCCATAACCATCAAGCTGTTATCTTGTGACTTACATATTTTACATTTACAAAGGTCAGTAAATTAAGATGGAGAAGTTAAATTGCCACACAAGAACTCAATACAGATTGGATGCCTCTTGTTTCTTGTTACAGTTACGCTGGGTACACACTTGACAATGCGCTCCGTGAGTGATATCGCCTAGTGTTTCACTGTTTTCCCTACCCTGCTGGGTGCCCAAAATGGTGCGTACACACTGTACGATATCACTAATGATATCATTCACATCACACCGCAACCGGCCCGTACATGCAGTTATGGGTGATAAGTCCAAATTGAGTTGCGTGTACAGGCGACAGAGGGGTACAATAACAGCCTGTGGGATCGCGCTTGGTTCCTTGTTTGCAGCGTACACACTGGGCAATATTTCAAACGATATTGCTCAGAAGAGTGACAATGAGCGATATTGTTTAATATATTGCTTAGTGTGTACCCAGCTTTACAGTACATTCGAAATGTATTAACATTTATACAACTCCACATCTTTTATTCTCATAAGTACATGCCCCAGTAAAAAAAATTAAATACAATATAGACAATGGGGAAGAAAATCCTAGAGTAAGTGTCAATGGCATGGTTGTTCGCCAGGATTATTCTGCCAACGTTCCCTTTTATGGATTTCTTGCGTTTGACACGTGCTGCGTCTAGGGTGGCGACGCTGGCAGCCCGCCCACGAGATGAGGTCTCCTCGGAATGTACGGAATAGTTCAGATCGACATCGCTGTCATGGTAACAGCCATCAAACGCCATGGCCTGCACTGCCTCCAGGTTCAGTGTTGCTGAAGACTAGGGGAAAGAAAGTACATGTATGTCATCTTCAGCGGAGAGAGAATCTGGGGTATATGCAATTCCGGGCGAATTGCGGCACTTTTTCGCCCATTTTTAAATTCGACACAATTCGACCGTCGAATTCCGGCAGGTGGGTGCCGGAATTCGACATATTCAATAAAAAACGAATTCGACAGTCCCGCTGTCGAAAAAACGTCCGATTTGACGGATTTTGATTAGATTTTTAAAAATGTTTAAAAAACGGTAAAAAACATGAAAAAAATTTGCGTGGGGTCCCCCCTCCTAAGCATAACTAGCCTCGGGCTCTCTGAGCTGGTCCTGGTTGCCAAAATACAGGAAAAAAAAAAAATGACAGGGATCCCCCGTATTTTAACAACCAGCACCGGGCTCTGCGCCTGGTCCTGGTGCAAAAAATACGGGGGACAAAAATAGTAGGGGTCCCCCGTAATTTTTGTACGAGCACCGGGCTCCACTAGCTGGACAGATAATGCCACAGCCGGGGGTCACTTTTATACAGCGCCCTGCGGCCGTGGCATTAAATACCCAACTAGTCACCCCTGGCCAGGGGGACCCTGGAGGAGTGGGGACCCCTTCAATCAAGGGGTCCCCCCCCAGCCACCCAAGGGCCAGGGGTGAAGCCCGAGGCTGTCCCCCCCATCCAAGGGCTGCGGATGGGAGGCTGATAGCCTTGTTAAAAATTTAAGAATATTGTTGTTGTTTTTTTGCAGAAGAACTACAAGTCCCAGCAAGCCTCCCCGCAAGCCGGTACTTGGAGAACCACAAGTTCCAGCATGCGGGGGGAAAACGGGCCCGCTGGTACCTGTAGTTTTACTGCAAAAAAAATACCCAAACAAAAACAGGACACAGACACCGTGAAAGTATAACTTGATTACATACATGCCGACACACATACTTACCTATGTTGACACGCCGACTCTGGCCACGTCTCCAATGTCGACGTCCGGGGTACCTGAAAATAGAATTATACTCACCTGATTCAGTGTCCGGTTCTTTTATTGTAATCCACGTACTTGGCAAAACAAAAAAACGCATTTACCCGAACCAAACGGACTGAAAGGGGTCCCATGTTTACACATGGGACCCCTTTCCCCGAATGCAGAGACCCCCGTGACTCCTGTCACAGAAGGTCCCTTCAGCCAATCAGGAAGCGCCACGTCGTGGCACTCTCCTGATTGGCTGTATGCGCGTCGGAGCTGTCAGACGCGCATCGCACAGCCCCCTCCATTATCTTCAATGGTGGGAACTTTGCGGTCAGGGGTGAGGTAACCCGCGGTCAGCCGCTGACCGCGGGTAAATTCACCGCTGACCGCAAAGTTCCCACCATTGAAATTAATGGAGGGAGCTATGCGATGCGCTGTCTGCCAGCTCAGACGCGCAAAGCCAATCAGGAGAGTGCCACGAAGTGGCGCTTCCGGATTGGCTGAAGGGACCTTCTGTGGCAGGAGTCACGGGGGGTCTCTGCATTCGGGGAAAGGGGTCCCATGTGTAAACATGGGACCCCTTTCAGTCCGTCTGGTTCGGGTAAATGCGTTTTTTTGTTTTGCCAAGTACGTGGATTACAATAAAAGAACCGGACACTGGATCAGGTGAGTATAATTTTATTTTCAGGTACCCCGGACGTCGACATTGGAGACGTGGCCAGAGTCGGCGTGTCAACATAGGTAAGTATGTGTGTCGGCATGTATGTAATAAAGTTATACTATCACGGTGTCTGTGTCCTGTTTTTATTTGGGTATTTTTTTTGCAGTAGAGCTACAGGTACCAGCGGGCCCGTTTCCCCCCCGCATGCTGGTACTTGTGGTTCTCCAAGTACCGGCTTGCGGGGGAGGCTTGCTGGGACTTGTGGTTCTTCTGCAAAAAACAATATTCTTACATTTTCAACAAGGTTATCAGTCTCCCATCCGCAGCCCTTGGATGGGGGGGGACAGCCTCGGGCTTCACCCCTGGCCCTTGGGTGGCTGGGGGGGGGACACCCCTTGATTGAAGGGGTCCCCACTCCTCTAGGGTACCCCGGCCAGGGGTGACTAGTTGGGTATTTAATGCCACGGCCGCAGGGCGCTGTATAAAAGTGACCCCCGGCTGTGGCATTATCTGTCCAGCTAGTGGAGCCCGGTGCTGGTACAAAAAATACGGGGGACCCCTACTCTTTTTGTCCCCCGTATTTTTTGCACCAGGACCAGGCGCAGAGCCCGGTGCTGGTTGTTAAAATACGGGGGATCCCCTGTCATTTTTCCCCCGTATTTTGGCAACCAGGACCGGCTCAAAGAGCCCGAGGCTGGTTATGCTTAGGAGGGGGGACCCCACGCATTTTTTTTTCTGATTTTTACCCCATTCCATAAAAAAATGTAAAAATAATATATATATATATATATATATATATATATATATATATTTATTTTTACAAATATATAAATAATACTTGTGCCTCCTAAATAGACAAACCAAGTACCTAATCCCTTCTAATATAAATAGATATGCTATTACCAATAAAAAAAAACACAAAAAAAACATGTTTTTAAATTTTTTTATTAGATTCCCGCCAGCAAAGTGTGGCAGATTGAAAATGACGAATTTACTGTCTAAAAGCACTGTTGTCGAATTTACAATCTTCAATTGAATATACTTTTGTCGAAATGCCGCATTTGTACCATTGCAGAAATGTCGAATTTGACAAATGTCGAATTTCAAAAAGTCGAATTTGGAATGGCCGTTTTTTTGACGAAAAGTACTGAATTGCATTGTCGATTTTTTTTTTTTTTGGTGAAAATGTCCCATTTTTCGACATTTTCGGGAATTCGACCGCAATTGCATATACCCCAATCTGTGAGGTGTCAGAGGATTGCCTTCATTTCTATGATAATGGAGAGTGGGGTCTCACAGGCACCTATAGCCTAGTATAAAACACTCTTCTCAATGCACATGAGCTAACTAGGCACTGATAGCCCTGCATACACCAACGGATGCCCCTTCTGATTGGTTTAGTACCCTGATGCTTTCTTTCCAGGTGGATATGATTTTATTTTATCTGGTTGGACCACACATGGTGCAATATTTAGCCAGATAGGTTACAAATGACCAGTAACCTAGGGCCCGATTCTGAGTCCCACAAATGCTGTTATTCAGGCAAATGGAATATATTTTTTCAACTATGCATGCAGCAGAGGCATAACTAATGGGAGTTGAGCAGGGCATGTGCCCAGGGCATCGTACCTGCTCCGCCACCCACCTCCGTCAATGTGCTGCTGGCGCCGCCCTCCTGCGTTAGGGAAAAGCCGGGTGCCTGCTCTGTGTTAATGAACAGTAGCAGCAGAGAGTAACCTGCTGACAGTGTGGGTCAGAGGAGCGTGCGCTGAGCCCAGATTGGTGGAGCACAGAACATGCTCATCTGACCCGAGTAGGGGGCGGGGCTACAGCGGCATCTACAGCTCTTTTCCTGGGCCCTGGCTGGTAGCGTGGAAGAGGAGGGAGAAGCTGCAGGAGGCTACAAGTCATCAAGGTGAGGGCACCACTGTGTTTGTGTGTGACCCTGACTACATGTGTCTCCATGTCCCTCTCCCCCTGTCATTGTGTGTCTCCATTCTCCGCTCATCAGCAGTGTGTGTGTATCTCCATGTTCCCCTACCTCCACCAGTGTGTGTCTCTATGCCCCACATCCCCCCACCAGTGTGTCTCCATGCACCCTCCCCCCACCAGCAATGTGTTTGTCTCCATGCCCAACTCACCCCCACCGTGTGTATCTCCATGCCCCCCTTCCCCCACCAGCAGTGTGTGTCTCCATTCCCCCCTTCCCCCACCAGCAGTGTGTGTCTCCATTCCCTCCTCCCCCACCAGCAGTGTGTTTCTCCATGTGGAGGCCATAACCTGACTTAGCATGGGGCTGGTGCGATGATGGTTGCGCCTAAAGACGCACCAAGTGGTATTTCTGTGTCTAAAGATGCTGAAAGTGGGTGTCTCAGTCCTTGCACGTCCAGACGCCCGGCTGTACACCAGGAAGGAGATGTGCCGGTATTAGCATAAAGTCACGCACGCTACACCGGCAAAAGATGCATTCACAGACATGGCAGCGTCCATCTCTGAATCAGGCCCCTAATTTGCAGATGGCTTTCTTATGCAATAGACTAACTGGTGATCATATAGACACCTGCTGTTAGAAAGTGACATATAATTGAGACTAAGAGGCCTATTCATTACAGCTTGCGGTGACGCCACAGATAACACGTCATAATTGACAGCAGCACTGGAGCAGTTCAGCATTGATTACGTACTGGAGGAGGACCAGAGGGATGTAACTGCAGACTGCTTCTCTGTTTCTGCAGATGGCGTCAGTTCCTACAGCCCAGCTCCAATAACTCAGTTTTCAGAGCTTGATGAATGGATGTGGCCACAATGAGACTGCAATGGTGAATGGGTCGGTTACATAAAACCACACCTCCCAACATGACCCTCTCCAGGAGAGACACAATGCTCTGCTCCTGGACTTTTCTCACAATGTATGATTGTTGGCACCTGTGTTGAACAGGTTAATGGATAAGAAAGGTGTTTCAGCACAGGTGCCGGCAATCATACATTAAGAGGGAAGTCCAGGAGCAGAGCATTCGGTCCCTCCTGGAGAGGGTCATGTCGGGAGCTATGATAAAACCACTGTTTCTGCATGTATAACAAACCAACCACCTTGATGAAGAGGCCACTAGGAAAGAACAGATATCGCCATTTTGTAACATAGTAACAGTATTGATGGCGCAAAATCTGATCTATAGAAGAATGTACAATGAAACTTTCCATACAGGACAGAGCACTCCTTCCTCCTCTCACCACGTGGCCTGTTTAATAACGATGGGGTAAATGTATTATAGCGGTACGGATCATGCCACTATAACACTTCCTGCTTCACCTCATTACCGAGGCGATACACGAAGGGACATCCACAAGATGTACAAACATCTTGTCTGTGAAAGCGAGCTCCCGCCTCCGGCGATGACCCCCTGAGCACACAGCGCATCATCTCAGGACACTGCCACCTGCAGCTGTCGGAACAGTCAACATACATTGCCCCCTCATATCGGCTTGCTATCTTTTAGATAGCTGCGCCGATACGGATAGCGGCGAATAACGCCCCTGTCATTGTGCACACTCCGACAGGGTCTTACATGGGGGAGAAGCGGTATCAGCACACATAATGTGCACTTATACCACTTCTCCCCCATAACGAAGATTAGTACATTTACTCCAATGTCCTTTACCAAACCTCCCAACATGACCCTCCAGGATGGACAGAATGCTCTGCTTCTGGACTGTTCTCTTAATCAGGGGTGTAGCGAGGGTGGCTCTAGTGGAGCGCGAGATCCGGGCGCCGGAAAAGTTAGAGGGCGCACCACCATCTGCTCAACCCCTCCTTTTGCCCGCTATAGCATGGACCGCTGTACAGGCAGCCGCAGAGCAGGAGGAGAAGCAGAGGGATGCACAGTGACTCTGACTTTGAGACTAGGTAGGGACCAGGGCAGGTCAGAGGAGACAACAGGAGACAATCACAGCCACCACATGCCGGAACTCTGCCCACCTTCTTTATGTCTCACTGTCTGCCTGTAGCTGTGCAGCAGAGTTACTTCTGTCCTGCAGCACCACTCTCTGTCCTGGCTGCTGCAGCACTTCTCTTTACCCCAGCTGCTACAGCACCTCTCTTTGTCCCACCTACTGCAGCATCTCTCTCTGCCTCAGCTTCTGCAGCACCTCTTTCTGCACTAAAGCTGCAGCACCTCTCTGTGCCCTGGCTGCTGCAGCACCTCTTTCTGACTCAGCTGTTGCAGCATCTCTCTCTGCCCCAGCTGTTGCAGCACCCCTCTCTGCCCCAGCACCTTCCTCTACATTGATGCCGCAGCACCACTCTCTGCCCTAGCTGCCTTTGCAGCACCTGTCTCTGCATTAGAAGCTGCAGAGTAACATGTATAAGCGGCTCTTCTGTGGTGCTCGTTTGGCGTGCACTGTCCCTGTTTTAGACATGACGGGCGTCCAAAAAAAACTTTCACCTTGAGGTCCACAAGGTCTATAACCAACCCTGTCGCCAATTTCAGATTTTTCTATATTTTTTTATTTTCAGATGTAACATGTCCCCAATTCAGTACAGGAGAGGGGGCACTGAAACATGCCCTTGATCCGGGCACCATGGCACCTAGCTACACCTCTGCTCTTAATTTGTGATTGTCATCACCTGTTTTGAACAAGATAATGGATAAGAAAGTTGTTTCAGCACAGGTGATGGCAGCAGAGCCGGCCCTAACCAATATGATGCCCTAGGCAAGATTTTGGCTGGTGCCCCCTAGCACCACCGCTAGTTCTGCAGGAGATGCCTGGCATAAGTCAGCTGTCAGCTCTGCTAACGTCGGGTACCTGTTGTTTATGAAAATGCATCATATTATTTGCATTACTATGTGGCTAGGATGCACAAGCAGCTTCTGCTGATTAAAATAATATGCAGCATGCCTATATGCTGTGTGCGATTGTGGCTGTATCTGCATACGAAATGCTACATTACAGTGATTTCCAGGAATACACTGCAATGTAGCATTTCGTATGCAGATACAGCCACAGTCACACACAGAATATAGGCATGCTGCAGAAGCTACTGGTGCCCCTAAGCCATACTTGCCTACCTGACCCTCTCCATGAGGGAGAAAATGCTCTGTTCCTGGACTTTCCTGGTAATGTATGACTGCCATCACCTGTGGTGAGCTAGTTAATGTATAAGAAAGGTGTTTCACCACAGGTGATGGCAATCATACATTACCAGGAAAGTCCAGGGACAGAGCATTTTCTCCCTCTTGGAGAGGGTCAGGTAGGCAAGTATGCCCTAAGCATACCAAATGCCCTAGGCATTTGCCTAGTTTGCCTATGCCTAAGGCCGGCTCTGGATGGTAGTCATACATAAAGAAGGAAGTCCAGGAGCAGAGCATTGCGTCCCTCCTAAAGAGGGTCATGTTGGGAGCTATGCCTTTACACTTGCTGTTTCTCCTATTGCTCACCTTTCCTCTCCTCTTCAGCTGCTTCCTTTCCTCCACTGTGGTCAGATAATTGACAGCTGCATACTCAATAACAGAGAGGAACACAAAGAGAAAACTGATCCACAGGTAGACATCTACGGCTTTAATGTAAGACACCTGAGGCATTGAGGCACTCACTCCTGTGATGATTGTGGACATGGTCAGTACTGTGGTGATGCCTGTCAGTAAACAGTAACAGTGTTAGGTAAGGGACATATAAACTGGGACATTACATTCACACTCTGTATTATAGGAAATTATATGAGAGGGATCAAATTAAATGTCGTATCATTTTACAATTTATTTAGTCAAAATGCAATAAATAGGTTTAATAGTATAATATAAATTCTGAATATAATTTAATTTTGTTGCAGCAGTCTGTCACTATTTTCATATAGGTGGTAGTACCTCACTACTGCCAGCAGATGTCGCAGTTGCATTAAAGAAAGAGAAACAATTACTGTATACTGTTGCGTGTTGCTTCTATTGTTTATTTTTTCATTGTATTATATGTCTTTGTTTAACATAATGTTTAATGGTACATAAGGACACTCCAGTGGCTCTATAGGCTGCAGCGTGAAATTCCAGGCACCCTGGAAGCAAAATGCTGGCCCCAAGGGGGAGCGGCACATCAGTACTATACACAGCCCATGTCAGAATGCCACCATCCAGTCACATTCCACCCTATACAGGTGCAAGCATGCGTACGTGTCAGTATAACACAAATCTGTATATTGCGCATATCTATACACATACTGTCCGGGCATGCGCAGTGCAAATTCCGCAAGATAGGCTATGCCACCTGGCGTAGTACTCACCCTTCAACAGACCTTTAATCTTCTCCCCACCAAAAAGTCTGGAAAGGTGGACTGTAATAAGTCACTCCAGTTATATCTAGTGATATTAGCATTTGCCACACTGGCCTAATACAAGTGACAAATATTAATAGGGTTTAATGCACAGTGTGCAGCGCAATGTTCTACAATGTACTATAACTATCCTAAACTACTACAGGTATTTTTGGCACCACATAAAAAGTATCTGATAAGAAAACAAACCTTAGAGATGAACAACTTTTCAGTGTACACTTTGGGCCTATTCAGACCTGATTGCTCCTGTGCGTTTTCGCACAGCAGCCGATCAGGTCTGAACTGTGCATACGCCGGCACCGCAGTGCACCGGTGCATGCCAGACAGCCGATGGCCATCTCAGCCCTGTCAATCAGGCAGAGGCAGCCGCTGTGCAGGAAAGGGTGGGCCGGCGGCGTTTGGCCGCCGTTTTAGGGGTGCGGTCTGGGCAACGCAGGCGTGCCCCGACCGTGCGGGGGGCGGGGGGGTTTGCACGGTGGCTGCATGACATCACACGCAGCCGCTGCGACCCGGACAGCGACGAGTAGCTCCCTGCCAGCGTGCAGGGGCTGCGCTTGTAGGGAGCTACTCGTCAAGTACAAAAGCATCGCTGCTGTGTGATGTACTTGTACTTGTGCGGCAGGGCAGAACCAGACATGCGGGGCGGACTAGCCCTGTGCTGGGCGTCCCCCCACATGTCTGAGTAACTGATCGTAGCCGTGCAATATTTTGCATGGCTACGATCAAGTCTGAATTAGGCCCATTACCCTTTCGCTGCTGAGGTTTTTTCACCCTGTGCTGAGCCTATTTTGTCACATTTTGGAACTATTGCTTTCTTTGTATCCAGAGAAGTAGAATGAACAGTAGGGGTAGATTTACTAAAACTTCTAAAAAGAAAAAGTTGTGGTGATGCCCATAGCAACCAATCAGATTTTATCTATCATTTTTTTAGGATGCAATAGAGAAATGCTAGCTATACTCTGGTTGCTATGAAAAACACCACCACTTTTCTTTTTTTTTAAGAGGGCTAATAAATCTGACCCTAGTTTTTGGAAGGTGTACAATGCATCTACCAAGCAAAAGTTTGGAAATTGTTTACATAACACGGGTTGTCATTGCTCTGCTGAGGATGGGGGGGGGGGGGGGGATGTTACCGTCATTGGATACACTTGTAGGACGAGTACAACTAGCCCTTGGCAGTAAGGAGTTAAAAGGATACTAGCAACACTCAAAAAGTTGATACTTCCACTGATACAGTTTTTGATACTTGAAAGGACTGCCTGAAATCACCTGTTGAAACCTCTGAAACACAATGCTGCTGCAATTTCTCATACATGCTGTAAATAACTGACCTCTCTTAAGCCAGTTACACAATGGCACATTAAATCTTGCTATTACAGATTCCTAGAGAGGGTCATCGGATGAGAACCCATAGGCAACAATTAGTGAAACATTTATACTGTATTGATGGTTCTTTCATACTTGCCTACCTGACCCTCTCCATGAGGGAGAAAATGCTCTGTTACTGGACTTTCCTGGTAATGTATGATTGCCATCACCTTTGGTGAGCTAGTTAATTGATAAGAAAGGCGTTTCACCACAGGTGATGGCAATCATACATTACCAGGAAAGTCCAGGAACAGAGCATTTTCTCCCTCATGGAGAGGGTCAGGTAGGCAAGTATGGCTTCTTTACCACCAGCGGGTAACTGACCTTAGCAACTTATGTAACCAATGAAACATTGAATCAGTAAAAGAATCTGTGGACTTTAAAAAAAATTTAATTATGCAAAACAGACCCAATTAGAAACCTGTGCACAGTAATCAAGTCAAATATGGCCAATAGTGATGCACATGACTTAAGGATGTATTATCCCTTGTGATGGTAATGGTGATAACTATAATGATTACTTTAGTGCAGGGGTGGGTAACCTTTGGTCCTCCAGCTGTTGTTGAACTACACATACCAGCATGCCTTGATACAGTTTTGCTATTTGGCCATGCTAAAACTGTTGCAGGGCATGCTGGGATGTGTAGTTCAACAACAGCTGGAGGGCCGAAGGTGCTCCATCCCTGCTTTAGTGGGTGCACTAGTATGCCAAAAGATGGTATCAGGGTACTGTATAACTGGAAATACTTATGGTGTTGACCACGATTCCAATTTTGTTCTTCTGTACAGTCAGCTGCTGTCTAATGACGCTAGTACTGCCAGCCATGGTCTGTGGATGGATAGCTGGTAATCAAGCCTCTCGCTTGCCCGAATCCCTAGCGAAAACTGGCCTACACCACCTCACATCTAACCAATCGCTAGACACACGGTGGGTTCACAAACACACTGACACATTATAGTGGGCTCCCACAAGGCCTTGCCAAGTGACACACTGGCAAGTCTGTACTGATGGGGTCTTGTTAAGTCTTACCTAGTGATACTCTGGCAGGTACTGCTCTCCTGTCTATCCAGAAAGACACCCATGACAACATCACCATGAGCATTGCTGGGAAGTAGGACTGAAGCACAAAAAAGAAAATGTGCCGTCTAAGGATGAAGTTGATGAAGAGTCTGTTGTACCATCCTAGTAAACAATGAAATGAAATTTTTTTTTTTTTTTATACTTTTACAACTATGCAATCAATAAAAAGAAAAATATGTGTATGTATGTATGTATATATATATATATATATATATATATATATATATAGAGAGAGAGAGAGAGAGAGAGAGAGAGAGAGAGAGAGAGAGAATTACTGTGCAAAAAAAGATTTAGGCTGGTGTGAAAAAAGTGATGCAAAGTACGTAAAAAAATAGATGTGTTAGTAGATTATTTGTATCAAGAAATACAGGCAGGCACTTATCCATCATGCAATACCATCAGGGAGGCATCTGATTGGCTCCAAATTTATTCTGCAGCAGGACAACGACCCCAAACATACAGCCAATGTCATTAAGAAATATCTTCAGTGGAAAAATGAACAAAGAGTCCTGGAAGTGATGATATGGCCGCCACAGCGCCCATCATCGAGTCTGTCTGAGGTTACATGAAGAGACAGAAAGATTTGAGCAAGCCTACATCCACAGACGATCTGTGATTAGTTTTCCAAGATGTTTCTGTGCAAGTGTACCTAGAAAAATTGATGCTGGTCTGATTTAAAAATAAACTATTAACACTTCCATTTTTTTCATAATTTTTTCAAGCGACCAGAGTAAGTCCCGGGAATAACCCTGGTACAGAGCAGGGTCGCAGACCCAGGACATCCAACCCAGGTTGGATCTGTTCACATATAGCTGGGATATGGGTTGAGCCTTATATTAGGCTCACATTATTATAATAATGTGAAAATGGGTGTTTTCACACCCTTTTCACATTATTTTAGTATAGGTTGAGTCTCCCATATCCAAAATGTTTAGGAACAGAAGTATTTTGGATATCGGATTTTTCCATATTTTGGAATAATTACATACAATAATGAGATATCATGGCGATGGGACCAAAGTCTAAGCACAGAATGCATTTATGTTTCATGTACACTTTATACACACAGCCTGAAGGTCATTGTAGCCAATATTCTTAATAACTTTGTGCATTAAACAAAGTGTGTGTACATTCACACAATTCATTTATGTTTCATATACACCTTATACACACAGCCTGAAGGTCATATAATGCAATATTTTTAATAACTTTCTGTATTAAACAAAGTTTGTGTACATTGAGCAATCAGAAAACAAAGGTTACTGTCACTGATTGTTAAGGGATTGAATTCCCCACAGAAGCATAAATAGACGTTATGGTAAGAACTTACCGTTGATAACGTGATTTCTCTTATGTCCACAGGTATCCACAGGATAACATTGGGATATGGTTGAGCGCCAGCAGAAATGGCACCAACATGGTCACGAGCTTTCTAGCCTCCCAGGATGCATCGGGGCTTCCCCATATAATCCCGCCCACTGACTCAGTCAGATCAGTTCTTTCCACAGCAATTTAGGCAGGAGCATCAGGTAGAAACCTATTTAGGCGATAAGAACACACATGCACACCCTTCCATACAAGAGGGAAGAGGTTTAGTGATTGTCAAGATCCTCAAATCAGGTGCGTCAGGGTGGGATCCCTGTGGATACCTGTGGACATAAGAGAAATCACGTTATCAACGGTAAGTTCTTACCATAACGTCTATTTCTCTGGCTGGGTCCACAGGATTATCCACAGGATAACATTGGGATTCCCAAAGCCAATTTTAGTGGTGGGGACGCTCCTGATTACCCAGGAGGACCTTTCGCCCGAAGTCAGCATCATGAGAGGCAAAAGTATCCAAGGCATAATGTCTAATGAATGTATTTATGGAAGACCATGTGGCTGCCTTACAAATCTGTTCTGCTGAAGCACCCTGTTGCAGAGCTGGATTAAGACTTGGGGGGGCCCGGGGTACTTAGGACGGGGGGGCCCTGAGGTCTAACATTAAAACCATAAAACAAATACATACATAAACAGAGAGTGTGTGTGCGCATGTGTGCACCCTGACAGTTGTATATGTGCGGCACTCAAGAAGACTTGGAATAAAAGCTTCTTAGTCCCGTTGATGTCAACGTTTCAGAACTTTTTACTTATGTTCTTTTGTTAGGATGCTGACGCAAGAACATAAGTAAAAAGTTCTGAAACATTGACATCAACGGGACTTAAGGTGGGTACACACTGGCCGATATATTGGCCATTCTCTTGAACGGCCGATATATCGCGGGTCCATCGGCCAGTGTGTACGGCCGATACGTCTGTGAACTCCGTCGTTCACAGACATTTGGCCGTCGGCTGTGCTGCGGGGCCGACGGCCAATATATCTACCAATATATTGGCGCGTTGCTGTGTGTACAGGCGGTCGGCCGACCACCCGTACACATGCTGCGGCGGGGATTGACAGCTGTACTGGGCGGGCGTGTGTACACGCCCGCCCAGTTCATGACGTCAGTCCCCGATGGATCGGGCAGTGTGTATGCTCAACACACTGCCTGATCTGTCCATAGATATATCTGCCGATCAATTGATCGGCAGATATATCTAACAGTGTGTACCCACCTTAAGAGTCTTTTATTACAAGTTGTGTGGCGTGCCGCCCTGGTGGATCTACTTGTCGGTCAGAGCCCGACATTGGGAGGCACCAGTGCAAGTTTATTACAGTACAAGACAGCTGGGAATGCCACCTTACAGTATACATATTTACACACACACACGTGTGTGTGTGTGTGTGTGTGTATATATATATATATACATACATACATACACATGTGTATATATATATATATATGTGTGTGTGTGTGTGTATATATATATATATATATATATATATATATATACCCAGTACATAATACAGCCAGCCTTATGTTTTTTTATGTACTTTTGTTCCTGGCAGGCTGCATAGCCACAGATAATCTTCTGCCTAGGAGAGCTGGCTGAGACTCTGTGCTGGCTGCTGCCTCCACGCGCCGTCCTCCAGTTCTACCCTGCAGCCTGCGCGGCCAGCCAATGACTGAGCCGCAGGCTGCTGCTCCTCAGATTATTGGACAGCTGAGCCGTCGCTCAGCTGTCCTTCTCTTTACAGGCACTCCCTGCGTGAGGTCAGGGCCAGCCTTTTCAATGCAGTGGAGCCAGAGCCATCAGGGACAGCAATCGCTGAGCTGTCCTGCGGCTACGCGTGGTGCCGGCTCCAGGGAGCGTAGCGCAAAAAACGCAGATCGTAACACACATCCGATCTGCGGCGGGGGGCCCTTTTAAAAAAGGGGGCCCGGGGTACTTATCCCCGGGGCCCCCCTCTTAATCTGGCTTTGCCCTGTTGTGCTGCCCAAGAAGGACCTACCTTACGTGTAGAGTGAGCAGAGACATTAGCCGGAGTAGGGAGATCTGCATGAGTATAAGCTTCTGATATTACCATTCGGAGCCATCTCGCCAGAGCCTGTTTACTAGCAGGCCATCCTCTTCTATGAAATCCGTAGAGGATGAAGAGAGAATCTGTCTTCCTGATGGCACTAGTATGATCTATGTAGATTCTTAAAGCTCGGACTACGTCCAGCGACGCTTCTCCCGCAGATAGTCCCGATACCTGAAAAGCTGGGACTATAATCTCTTCATTCAGGTGAGACTTTGACACCACCTTTGGAAGATAATCAGATCTCGTTCTGAGAACTGCTCTGTCTGGAAAAAAACTTAGGAAAGGAGACTTACACAATAACGCTCCCAAATCTGACACTCTTCTGGCTGACGCCATTGCCAGTAGAAATAGCAGTTTAGCAGTTAACCATTTTAAGATCTGCTCTCTTAAGCGGTTCAAACGGAGGACCCTGGAGGAATTTAAGAACTAAATTCAAATCCCAAGGAGCTGCAGGAGGAACAAATGGAGGTTGAATATGTACAACTCCCTGAAAGAAAGTACGTACATCCTGTAATTCAGCAATCTTTCGCTGGAACCATACAGTCAATGCTGATACTTGAACTCTCAAGGAAGCTACCTTCAGACCTTTATCCAATCCTGCTTGAAGGAAATCCAAAATCCTGGATACTTTGAAAGATCTTGGATTCAAACTTTTTCCAGTACACCAATGAATATAGGCTTGCCATATTCTATGACATACACGAGCTGAAGAAGGCTTTCTTGCTCTAAGCATCGTTTGGATTACTTGTTTCGAAAATCCTCTAGCTTTTAAGATAGAGGTTTCAACAGCCACGCTGTCAAAGACAGGCGATCCAGATGGCTGTGACAACAAGGACCCTGCATTAGCAGATCTGGACGTTGAGGGAGCAGTATCGGTGCTTCCATGGACATTCTCAGCAGATCTGTGTACCAATGCCTTCTTGACCAAGCTGGAGCTATTAGAATTATCGCTCCCTTTGCTTGCTTTATTATTCTCACTACTCTGGGTAACAGAGATATTGGAGGGAACAGATATGCCAGATGAAATTTCCATTCTACTGACAGTGCGTCTACAAGGACCGCTCCTGGGTCCCTTGTTCTCGATCCTTACCTTGGAACTTTGTTGTTTAGACGAGACGCCATGAGGTCTATCTCTGGTAGACCCCATCTGTTCACTAGTGTCTGAAACACTTCTGGGTGTAATGCCCATTCGGTTTCCTGAATGGTGTGTCGACTGAGAAAATACGCTTCCCAGTTCAGAACACCTGGGACAAACACTGCTGACAATGCTGGGATATGGAGCTCTGCCCATCTTAGAATGGGAGTTACTTCCTCCATCAATCTTTTGCTGTGAGTTCCTCCTTGATGATTGAGGTACGCTACTGCTGTCGCATTGTCTGAGCGGATCTGGACCGGTCTTCCTTGCAGACTGTCCTTTACCTGAACTAGAGCCATGTAAATGGCCCTTATTTCCAACAGATTTATTGGCAGGCAACTTTCCCTTGCGGTCCATTTTCCCTGGAACCACAGGCTTCCGAGTACCGCACCCCAGCCTTGCAGGCTGGCATCTGTTGTCAGGACTTGCCACTCTTTTATCCAAAAGGGTCTCCCCTTGTTTAAATGGTCTGTCTGTAGTCACCACGCTAGAGACCTTTTTACATTTACTGGAAACTTATCATCTGCTTTTTTATCGTCCGATGATTTCCGACCCATTTGGTCAGAATAAGGTGCTGCAATGGTCTGGAGTGGAATCGTGCATATTCCACCATGTCGAAGGTTGATACCATCAGATACCAACAGTCGCATTGCTGCATGGACTGACATTGTCTGGGCGTGCAACGCTTCCTGAGTCATGACCTGCACCTTGACTATCTTTTTCTCTGGTAAGAGAACTTTCTGTAGGTCTGAATCCAATATGGCCCCCAAATGAACCATCCGCTGTGACAGATTCAGAGACGACTTTTCCCAATTTATGAGCCACCCGTGACTCTGTAAACAAACTATTGTCTGTTGAAGATGGCTCAAAAGTAAATCTTGCGAATGTGCTAAGATTAACAGGTCGTCGAGGTATGGGAATATTCTTATCCCTTGTTTGCGCAGACAAGCTGCCATAACCACCATGATCTTGGTAAACACTCTGGTTGCTGTTGCTAGCCCGAAGGGCAAAGCTTGGAACTGAAAATGTTCCTGGAGGATGGCAAACCCGAGGTAACACTGATGAGACAGTGCTATAGGCACATGTAGGTAAGCATCCCGTACATCCAGAGATACCATGTAATCTCCCGGCTCCATAGCCAACATTATGGAACGTAACGTCTCCATGTGAAACTTTGGAATCCAAATGTATCTGTTCAACATTTTCAGATTGAGAATTGGTCGAAATGACCCATTTGGCTTCTGGATCAGAAATAGATTGGAGTAAAACCCCTGTCGCCTCTGTGATAGCAGTACTGGGACAATCACACCTGACAGTAATTTTAGGACTGCTTCTTGCAGGGCATTGGCCTTCGACTCTATACAAGACGGGCTGGCTGCCTCCTGAATGGGAACCCATACCCCTGAGATACCACGTTCTGCACCCAAGCATCTGTTGTTGACTGTTGCCATATGTGTGCAAAATGAAGGAGTCGGCCCCCAACCCTGGAATCCTCCAGGCGGAGGCCCGTCTGTTCAGGCTTGGAAGCTGGCTTTTTGCTAGCCCACTGCTTCCTACCCCTAGTTTTGAACTGGGGTTGCTTAGACTCCTCTTTAGCTTTCGCTTTGCTTTGCCAACAAAATGAGCGAAACTTTGAACCCTTAGACTTAGGGTTATAAGTAGCCGGAAATCTGACCTTCTTTGATTCAGCCTCTGATTCTAGAATATCAGATAATGGTTTCCCAAACAATATATTACCAACGAAAGGCAATGCTTCCAATTCTTTCTTGGATTCCGCATCTGCTCTCCAGGTACGTAGCCAAACTGCTCTGCGAGCGGCTACTGTCAAGGCTGAAGCTTTAGAAGCAACTGTACCCATATCAATTGCTGCTTCTTCCAGGTATTGGGCAGATTGTCTTAAACGTCTTAAATGATACTCTTGCTCTTTATTAGGAGAAGAGATGTAATTCTCTAGTTCCTCTATCCATTCGGCCATTGCTTTTGCTACCCAGGTCGAAGCCATAGCAGGTCTTACCACTGCTCCTACTAGAGAAAATACATTCTTCAAGAAGCTATCTACCCTTCTGTCTGTGACATCATTTAGTGAGGTAGATGACAGTGGTAAAGCAGATTTATGCACAAGTCGCAGTACATGTGCATCTACTTTTGGAGGAACTTCTCTTTTCGAACAATCCGCAGCTGGAAAAGGATAATAAGAATTCCATCTTTTCGGAATCTTATATTTTTTACTGGGCGTCGCCCAAGACTCATCCATAATTTTCATCAGCTCATCTGACGCTGGGAATTCAGTTCTCACTGATTTTGTTTGTTTACACACAGGTGCTTTAGATTTTAACACTGTCTTGGCTGGCTCTTCCAAAGAGAAAACAGCCTTCACAGCATCAATAAGTTCAGCAACATCCTCTGAACTAAAATTCTGCGACTGATCATCATACGGAGTATTTGAATATACTGTATCATCATCTGTTGTATAATCTTGTGTAGTCTGCCACATAGACGTTTCTGTCTTAGTCTTACCTGTCCCTTGGTTGCTTGTAGAGGCTAATGGAACCAAGCCGTAGGAAGGGAGCTGCATGTATGGGTTAATAGTGTAACCTAACCCCTGAGGTGGTGCTACCGGAGTTAACCTGTCCGCTATTGAAGATAAAGTCTTTGTGAACATATTCCATGGTGGCCCTGTTGGTGGTTGAACCAACTCCTGTTTTTTACTTTGCTGAAAAGCAAAACAGTTCGCACACAACCCCTCATAAGTGACCAATTGGTCCATACCAATTAACCCTGTCTTACAAGATAAGCATGTTAGGGATGTAGGAGTGCTTGATAAATTCTCCTTGTCACTTTTGCCGCTCACAGACATGGTAATAATAAGAATTTACTTACCGATAATTCTATTTCTCGGAGTCCGTAGTGGATGCTGGGGTTCCTGAAAGGACCATGGGGAATAGCGGCTCCGCAGGAGACAGGGCACAAAAGTAAAGCTTTCCGATCAGGTGGTGTGCACTGGCTCCTCCCCCTATGACCCTCCTCCAAGCCAGTTAGGTACTGTGCCCGGACGAGCGTACACAATAAGGGAGGAATTTTGAATCCCGGGTAAGACTCATACCAGCCACACCAATCACACCGTACAACTTGTGATCTAAACCCAGTTAACAGTATGATAACAGCGGAGCCTCTGAAAAGATGGCTCACAACAATAATAACCCGATTTTTGTAACTATGTACAAGTATTGCAGATAATCCGCACTTGGGATGGGCGCCCAGCATCCACTACGGACTCCGAGAAATAGAATTATCGGTAAGTAAATTCTTATTTTCTCTATCGTCCTAGTGGATGCTGGGGTTCCTGAAAGGACCATGGGGATTATACCAAAGCTCCCAAACGGGCGGGAGAGTGCGGATGACTCTGCAGCACCGAATGAGAGAACTCCAGGTCCTCCTTAGCCAGGGTATCAAATTTGTAGGATTTTACAAACGTGTTTGCCCCTGACTAAATAACCGCTCGGCAAAGTTGTAAAGCCGAGACCCCTCGGGCAGCCGCCCAAGATGAGCCCACCTTCCTTGTGGAATGGGCATTTACATATTTTGGCTGTGGCAGGCCTGCCACAGAATGTGCAAGCTGAATTGTATTACACATCCAACTAGCAATAGTCTGCTTAAAAGCAAGAGCACCCAGTTTGTTGGGTGCATACAGGATAACAGCAAGTCAGTTTTCCTGACTCCAGTCGTCCTGGAACCTATATTTTCAGGGCCCTGACAACATCTAGCAACTTGGAGTCCTCCAAGTCCCTAGTAGGTGCAAGGCACCACAATAAGCTGGTTCAGGTGAAACACTGACACCACCTTAGGGAGAGAACTGGGGACGAGTCCGCAGCTCTGCCCTGTCCGAATGGACAAACAAATATGGGCTTTTTTGAGAAAGAAAACACCAATTTGACACTCGCCTGGTCCAGGCCAGGGCCAAGAACATGGTCACTTTTCATGTGAGATGCTTCAAATCCACAGATTTGACTGGTTTTAAACCAATGTGATTTGAAGAATCCCAGAACTACGTTGAGATCCCACAGTGCCACTGGAGGCACAAAAGAGGGTTGTATATGCAATACTCCCTTGACAAAGTTCTGGACTTCAGAAACTGAAGCCAATTCTTTCTGGAAGAAAATTGACAGGGCCGAAATTTGAACCTTAATGGACCCCAATTTGAGGCCCATAGACACTCCTGTTTGCAGGAAATGCAGGAATCGACCGAGTTGAAATTTCTTTGTGGGGCCTTCCTGGCCTCACACCACGCAACATATTTTCGCCACATGTGGTGATAATGTTGTGCGGTCACCTCCTTTCTGGCTTTGACCAGGGTAGGAATGACCTCTTCCGGAATGCCTTTTTCCCTTAGGATCCGGCGTTCCACCGCCATGCCAACAAACGCAGCTGCGGTAAGTCTTGGAACAGACATGGTACTTGCTGAAGCAAGTCCCTTCTTAGCGGCAGAGGCCATAAGACCTCTGTAAACATCTCTTGAAGTTCCGGGTACCAAGTCCTTCTTGGCCAATCCGGAGCCATGAGTATAGTTCTTACTCCTCTACGTCTTATAATTCTCAGCACCTTAGGTATGAGAAGCAGAGGAGGGAACACATACACCGACTGGTACACCCACGGTGTTACCAGAACGTCCACAGCTATTGCCTGAGGGTCTCTTGACCTGGCGCAATACCTGTCCCGTTTTTTGTTCAGACGGGACGCCATCATGTCCACCTTTGGTATTTCCCAACGGTTTACAATCATGTGGAAAAAACTTCCCGATGAAGTTTCCACTCTCCCGGGTGGAGGTCGTGCCTGCTGAGGAAGTCTGCTTCCCAGTTTCCATTCCCGGGATGAAACACTGCTGACAGTGCTATCACATGATTTTCCGCCCAGCGAAAAGTCCTTGCAGTTTTTGCCATTGCCCTCCTGCTTCTTGTGTCGCCCTGTCTGTTTACGTGGGCGACTGCCGTGATGTTTTTCCCACTGGATCAATACCGGCTGACCTTGAAGCAGAGGTCTTGCTAAGCTTAGAGCATTATAAATTTACCCTTAGCTCCAGTATATTTATGTGGAGAAAAGTCTCCAGACTTGATCACACTCCCTGGAAATTTTTTCCTTGTGTGACTGCTCCCCAGCCTCTCGGGCTGGGCTCCGTGGTCACCAGCATCCAATCCTGAATGCCGAATCTGCGGCCCTCTAGAAGATGAGCACTCTATAACCACCACAGGAGAGACACCCTTGTCCTTGGATATAGGGTTATCCGCTGATGCATCTGAAGATGCGATCCGGACCATTTGTCCAGCAGATCCCACTGAAAAAGTTCTTGCGTGAAATCTGCCGAATGGAATTGCTTCGTAGGAAGCCACCATTTTCTACCAGGACCCTTGTGCAATGATGCACTGTTTTTAGGAGGTTCCTGACTAGCTCGGATAACTCCCTGGCTTTCTCTTTCGGGAGAAACACCTTTTTCTGGACTGTGTCCAGAATCATCCCTAGGCACAGCAGACGTGTCGTCGGGATCAGCTGCGATTTTGGAATATTTAGAATCCACCCGTGCTGTTGTAGCAGTATCCGAGATAGTGCTACTCCTACCTCCAACTGTTCCCTGGACTATGCCCTTATCAGGAGATCGTCCAAGTAAGGGATAATTAAGACGCCTTTTCTTCGAAGAAGAATCATCATTTCGGCCATTACCTTAGTAAAGACCCGGGGTGCCGTGGACAATCCAAACGGCAGCGTCTGAAACTGATAGTGACAGTTCTGCACCACGAACCTGAGGTACCCTTAGTGAGAAGGGCAAATTTGGGACATAGAGGTAAGCATCCCTGATGTCCCGGGACACTATATAGTCCCCTTCTTCCTGTTCGTTATCACTGCTCTGAGTGACTCCATCTTGATTTGAACCTTTGTAAGTGTTCAAAAATTTTTTCGATTTAGAATAAGTCTCACCTAGCCTTCTGGCTTCAGTACCACAATATAGTGTGGAATAATACCCCTTTTCTTGTAGTAGGAGGGGTAATTTAATTATCACCTGCTGGGAATACAGCTTGTGAATTTTTTCCCATACTGCCTCCTTGTCGGAGGGAGACCTTGGTAAAGCAGACTTCAGGAGCCTGCGAAGGGGAAACGTCTCGACATTCCAATCTGTACCCCTGGGATACTACTTGTAGGATCCAGGGGTCCTGTACGGTCTCAGTGCCATGCTGAGAACTTGTCAGAAGCGGTGGAACGCTTCTGTTCCTGGGAATGGGCTGCCTGCTGCAGCCTTCTTCCCTTTCCTCTATCCCTGGGCAGATATGATCTTATAGGGACGAAAGGACTGAGGCTGAAAAGACGGTGTCTTTTTCTGCAGAGATGTGACTTAGGGTAAAAACGGTGGATTTTCCAGCAGTTGCCGTGGCCACCAGGTCCGATGGACCAACCCCAAATAACTCCTCTTCCTTTATACGGCAATACACCTTTGTGCCGTTTGGAATCTGCATCACCTGACCACTGTCGTGTCCATAACATCTTCTGGCAGTTATGGACATCGCATTTACTCTTGATGCCAGAGTGCAAATATCCCTCTGTGCATCTCGCATATATAGAAATGCATCCTTTAAATGCTCTATAGTCAATAAAATACTGTCACTGTCAAGGGTATCAATATTTTTAGTCAGGGAATCCGACCAAGCCACCCCAGCTCTGCACATCCAGGCTGAGGCGATCGCTGGTCGCAGTATAACACCAGTATGTGTGTATATACTTTTTATGATATTTTCCAGCCTCCTGTCAGCTGGTCCTTGAGGACGGCCCTATCTATAGACGGTACCGCCACTTGTTTTGATAAGCGTGTGAGCGCCTTATCCACCCTAAGGGGTGTTTCCCAACGCGCCCTAACTTCTGGCGGGAAAGGGTATACCGCCCATAATTTTCTATCGGGGGGAACCAACGCATCATCACACACTTTATTTAATTTATCTGATTCAGGAAAAACTATGGTAGTTTTTTCACATCCCACATAATACCCTCTTTTGTGGTACTTGTAGTATCAGAAATATGTAACACCTCCTTCATTGCCTTTAACGTGTGGCCCTAATAAGGAATACGTTTGTTTATTCACCGTCGACACTGGATTCAGTGTCCCTGCCTGTGTCTGTGTCGACCGACTAAAGTAAACGGGCGTTTTAAAACCCCTGACGGTGTTTTTGAGACGTCTGGACCGGTACTAATTGTTTGTCGGCCGTCTCATGTCGTCAACCGACCATGCAGCGTGTTGACATTATCACGTAATTCCCTAAATAAGCCATCCATTCCGGTGTCGACTCCCTAGAGTGTGACATCACCATTACAGGCAATTGCTCCGCCTCCTCACCAACATCGTCCTCCTACATGTCGACACACACGTACCGACACACAGCACACACACAGGGAATGCTCTGATAGAGGACAGGACCCACTAGCCCTTTGGAGAGACAGAGGGAGAGTTTGCCAGCACACACCAAAAACGCTATAATTATATAGGGACAACCTTATATAAGTGTTTTCCCTTATAGCATCTTTTTTTTATATTTCTAACGCCAAATTAGTGCCCCCCCTCTCTGTTTTAACCCTGTTTCTGTAGTGCAGTGCAGGGGAGAGCCTGGGAGCCTTCCCTCCAGCCTTTCTGTGAGGGAAAATGGCGCTGTGTGCTGAGGAGATAGGCCCCGCCCCTTTTTCGGCGGCCTCGTCTCCCGCTCTTAACGGATTCTGGCAGGGGTTAAATATCTCCATATAGCCTCCGGAGGCTATATGTGAGGTATTTTTAGCCAAAATAGGTTTTCATTTGCCTCCCAGGGCGCCCCCCTCCCAGCGCCCTGCACCCTCAGTGACTGCCGTGTGAAGTGTGCTGAGAGGAAAATGGCGCACAGCTGCAGTGCTGTGCGCTACCTTTAGAAGACTGAGGAGTCTTCTGCCGCCGATTCTGGACCTCTTCTTATTTCAGCATCTGCAAGGGGGCCGGCGGCAAGGCTCCGGTGACCATCCAGGCTGTACCTGTGATCGTCCCTCTGGAGCTGATGTCCAGTAGCCAAGAAGCCAATCCATCCTGCACGCAGGTGAGTTCACTTCTTCTCCCCTAAGTCCCTCGTTGCAGTGATCCTGTTGCCAGCAGGACTCACTGTAAAATAAAAAAACCTAAGCTAAACTTTTCTAAGCAGCTCTTTAGGAGAGCCACCTAGATTGCACCCTTCTCGGCCGGGCACAAAAATCTAACTGGCTTGGAGGAGGGTCATAGGGGGAGGAGCCAGTGCACACCACCTGATCGGAAAGCTTTACTTTTGTGCCCTGTCTCCTGCGGAGCCGCTATTCCCCATGGTCCTTTCAGGAACCCCAGCATCCACTAGGACGATAGAGAAAATCTGTTAATGACTACAGAATTTGTGACTGAAAATCACCTATATATGTGTATATAGAAGTGAGATCAATCTGACCACAGCCGTGCACCTGAATTGAGGGTCAGAACAGGACTGACATTACATAGAAAAGTCAGCACACATACTAGCAGTCAGTCACATGTTAAGGCATTAGACATTGTCATATTATGAGAATACAACCCCCATAACAACTTACAAGTAAGTAGGAAAATTGTACTTCTGTTTCAACTGGTTCTTTTTCAACATAACATGCAGAAAACACAGTAATATACAGATCTCATATGCAATATGTACTAAAAATTAACAATTCATACTAACAAGTAGAGAGAATTTTTAGTACTGTATACCCTTCCTCTGTAGAGCGGGATACGGGGAGACTCACCACACTTCCATTTTCAAGCAAATGCGCTCGGAAGACGCTGAGTGGATTCAGACGCTACGGATGTACACTACCGCTCCTGATAACTGATAACGGACACAGTCGCTCACTGACGGACACGGACGCTCAGCGACTTCCACGTGTATGCAGACGCTAAGGCCTGCGACTCGGTCTAGGCGGGATCTCTAGTGTACACAACCGCAGCGTCTAAGCTGCGACCGAGTACCCTTGTGGTAGCGTCTGAGACGGAAGTGAGGTAATTTAGTTAATGGATGGGAGACGAGCGGAAACTGGTCATGAACTCGGAGGAGGGGCGGCCAGGAGAGCGTTAGAATCCCCCTGTTGACTTAGACTCCAAGGATCGCGACCTCTTCCTAGTCCTGGCGCCTATGATCCTTAGATCGTAGCGCTGTCGCACTCAAGATGTTCAGCGCATCAACACACTGTAGTCTCCACCAAATCAGTGTAGCTGTGTCCGGACCCCTCTAGTAAGAGGAAATCCATAGACTCACCTTCCCCCCATGTTCCAGCCACAGCCTGGTTACGTCTGCTGGACCTGCTAGAACATCCGACACAGACGCCCGTCGAGACAGCACTGTACCGCGAAGGTAAGCGTTGTTGCGGCCCGGTGGGGAGTTGTTGGAGCGACTCTTTCCAGTATGCGTTTAAGACGCTGTTAAGAAAAGTCGCTCAAAAAACATAGTAAGTCTATAAAAATAAAGTAACAAAAGCTTCAGGCTGCTTTATTCACAGCAGCCCTGTGACCATGCCACTTCCTGCCGCACAGTGGCGGATTTAGCGGGGGGCGATTAGGGCGAACGCCCCCTTAGATATACCGCCACCGGGATGGAGGCCGGGTCCCGCCGCGGTATTGGGAACTGGTGGAGAACGAGGAGAGAGAGAGCGTCCTCACGCGCGTACAGCAGCTTCTGTTCTGACCACGCCCCCTCCTCCCTGTACGCGCGTTAGGACGCTCTCTCTCTCCTCGTCCCCCGCCGCGCTGCACCGCTCTCCACAAGTTCCCAATAACGCGGCGGGACCCGGCCTCCAGTGTGTGCCATCTATGAGTAGGTGTCTCGTGTGTGTGTGTGTGTGCGTGTCTGTGTGGTGGTGGTGTGGGGGGGGGGGGGGGGTGTCCCCTGTGTCCCATTTCTCCCCCCTTTTCTCCCTGCATTATGTCCCTGCATTATTTTGCCTAGTTCAGTGTGCTATATTGTGAATTTTGGCTCATTCTGCTTGCTATATTGTGAATTTTGGCTCATTCAGCGTTCTATAATGTGAATTTTGGCTCATTCTGCTTGCTATATTGTGAATTTTGGCTCATTCAGCGTTCTATAATGTGAATTTTGGCTCATTCTGCTTGCTATATTGTGAATTTTGGCTCATTCAGCGTTCTATAATGTGAATTTTGGCTCATTCTGCTTGCTATATTGTGAATTTTGGCTCATTCAGCGTTCTATAATGTGAATTTTGGCTCATTCTGCTTGCTATATTGTGAATTTTGGCTCATTCAGCGTTCTATAATGTGAATTTTGGCTCATTCTGCTTGCTATATTGTGAATTTTGGCTCATTCAGCGTTCAATAATGTGAATTTTGGCTCATTCTGCTTGCTATATTGTGAATTTTGGCTAATTCAGCGTTCTATAATGTGAATTTTGGCTCATTCTGCTTGCTATATTGTGAATTTTGGCTCATTCAGCGTTCTATAATGTGAATTTTGGCTCATTCTGCTTGCTATATTGTGAATTTTGGCTCATTCAGCGTTCTATAATGTGAATTTTGGCTCATTCTGCTTGCTATAATGTGAATTTCGGCTCATTCAGCGTGCTATAATGTGAATTTTGGCTCATTCAGTGTGCTATAATGTGAATTTCGGCTCATTCAGCGTGCTATAATGTGAATTTTGGCTCATTCTGCTTGCTATAATGTGAATTTTGGCTCATTCAGTGTGCTACGATGTGAATTTCGGCTCATTCAGTGTGCTACAATGTGAATTTCAGCTCATTCAGTGTGCTACAATGTGAATTTCAGCTCATTCAGTGTGCTACGATGTGAATTTCGGCTCATTCAGTGTGCTATGATGTGAATTTCAGCTCATTCACTGTGCTATAATGTGAATTTCGGCTCATTCAGTGTGCTATAATGTGAATTACGGCTCATTCAGTATGCTATAATGTGAATTACGGCTCATTCAGTGTGCTATAATGTGAATTTCGGCTCAATCTGTGTGCTGTTGAAACAGTATTTGTCGGCAGATAAGAACCACTTGGCCAATCTAGTCTGCCCCTTTTTTTTTTTTTTACATTATTTTTATCTCTAACCTTATGTGATCCTTATTTCTTTGTAAGAATATCCTTATGTCTATCCCATGCATATTTAAATTGCCCTAGTGTCTTAGCCTCTACCACCTCTGATGGAAGGAATGGCGATTCGCCAGTCTGTATCACCAGTGCGCAGGGTTCTCTCCACTAACTGGCAACATTTTATTAGTAATGGCAACAATAGGAAATTTTAGAAGCGAACGGGAAGGGTATTACTAAGTGGGAGGGGCTATGATTAGGGGGAGGAGTTATAATTCTTAAACCGCCCCCCCTAAAAGTTAAGTCTAGATCCGCCACTGCTGCCGCACCAAGCAAAAAACTGATCTGACTGAGTCAGTGGGCGGGATTATATGGGGAAGCCCCGATGGATCCTGGGAGGCCAGAAAGCTTGTGACCATGTTGGTGCCATTTCCGCTGTCGCTCAACCATATCCCAATGTTATCCTGTGGACCCAGCCAGAGAAACTGGCTTTATCCTCCTTCTATAAAATGAAGGCGGATGTTATCGCAATTCAGGAAACTCACTTTAAGAAATTAGACCCCCCCTAGATTTCATGATGGCCGCTTCCCTACCTGTTACATGGCTAACGGTCCCACAAAAAAGGCCGGAGTAGCAATAATAATCTCCCGGAACTGTTCTTTCACCCTGGAATCCCAAATTATAGATCCTGAAGGCCGGTACCTCATACTATTAGGACTACTTGAAAATACTATGGTCACTTTAGTCTCATGCTATGCACCGAACGCTGGTCAACTTGCGTTCTGTAAGAAATTATGCTTCCTAGTTCAGAAACATGCTAAAGGGGCCGTTATGATGTTGGGGGATTTTAATTTAGTTGTTGATCCTCTTATGGATATATCTCGCTCTACTAGCTGTGCCTTACCCAGGAATCACAGCACCTCAGATAGGAAGGCTGGCCTCCGCCACCTACTCGGTGAATATGATCTCTATGATGCGTGGAGGGCTAAACATCCCACGGTAAGGGACTATACATTTTATTCTCATGTCCATTCCTCGTATTCTAGAATTGACCTTGTTTTGACTAATAAAGAGACGCTACTGACTATTAGGGAAATAACTATATTACCGATGACTTGGTCCGATCATTCCCCACTACTGGCAGTATGGGACCCGGAGGCCTGTAAAATCTCTCCAGGGACCTGGAGGTCGGGGAATTTCTTACTTAGTCACTCTGAGGCTTCCCTCACCATACAACGTTCTATACAGCTTTATTTACATATTAATAAGGACACCTCAATATTTAATAACTGGTGCTCCCTTAAGGCGGTAGTTCGGGGTGCAGCCATTCAAACAGCCTCTCGGCTTAAACGTTCTCAACAAACTGAGCGCTTGCTGGCTGAAAGTGAAGTCGCCAAATTGGAATTGACGCATAAAGCTAACCCCCGAAATAAATCTATTTTCAAGCTTCTTCTAGCCGCCAGGGAAAGGGTGAATGTTTTCTCTCTTCAGGATGTGCAACAAAATATTGCTCGACTGAACCAGAGATTTTATGTGCTTGGCAATAAGGCGGGTCGACTCTTGGCTCGGAAATTACGAGGCAGGCGAGCTCGGGCCAGAATTAATTATGTTTGCTCCTCCACGGGATCCAGAGTGTCTGACCCCTATGATATTGCAAACACCTTTGCAGAATATTATTCCCAACTTTACAGTTTACAGTCTGACCCGGCTACCCCCCAGCCCATGGAGGCTGAAATCCAGTCTTTCCTGAGGAATATCTCCCTCCCGATGCTGGACTCCGAGGCCTGCCTATACCTTAGCTCCCCTTGGAATATAAAGGAATTGGAGGCGGCTATTGATGATCTCCCGAGAGATAAAGCCCCAGGCCCTGATGGCTTCCCATCTAATTTCTATAAAACATATATGGCTGACTTGGCCCCAGTGCTGTTGTCGGTTTTTAACGAGGCATCGGATGTGGGGCGGTTTCCAAGGTAAATGCTCGAAGCGCAAATAGTTACTATTCCTAAACCCGGTAAACCCCCCACATCTGTTCAGAATTACCGCCTGATAGCTCTGTTGAACACAGACGTTAAGCTTTTTGCAAAACTTATCGCCAATCGCCTCTGCCCACTACTGCCATCCCTCATAGCTGCTGACCAGGTTGGTTTTGTCCCGGGCAGGCAGGCCCCGGACAACACTCGGAGAGCCTTTAACATTATAGAATATTGCGATGCACATAAAACGCCCCTTTTAATTCTTTCGTTGGACGCCGAGAAGGCGTTCGACCGACTCCATTGGGGATATCTGAGGGCGGTTCTGGGTAAGTTTGGATTTATTGGGAGGTTTCTAGATTCTATATTTGCTTTGTATTCCACTCCCTCTGCAAGGGTGTTTGTTAATGGATGTCTGTCGTGGAGATTTGATATATTGAATGGCACTAGACAGGGCTGCCCTTTGTCGCCCCTCATATTTGCCTTAGCTATCGAACCTTTAGCCGAGACCATTAGGGCTGAGAAGGCAGTCACAGGTCCTGAGATAGGAGGTCTGGCTCACAAGATCAGCTTATTTGCTGATGACATTCTGCTCTGTTTGACCCACCCTGACACCTCCCTCCCTGCCCTCCATCATATTCTGACTCGTTATTCCAGAATTTCTTACTATAAATGAAACACTTCCAAGACGGAAGCCTTACCGCTCCACATTCCACCACGCCCTATAGCTTTGCTTAAAGACAGATATAGATATGCTTGGCAGGGGAGATCTATCAAGTATCTAGGTATTCATCTCTCTCTTGATAAGGATTTATATGACTGTAATTATTTACCCTTATTAAACGCATTTGATCATTTGATTAAAGAATGGTCCCTTCATGAAATCTCCTGGCTAGGGCGTATTTCTGCAACCAAAATGATACAACTCATCTGTTCCGGGCTATCCCCCGCAGCTTCCCCAAACCTCTAAATGTGAGGGCTAACAAACTCATCTCTCACGCACGCATGCCTTCCAGCTATTTATGGACAGATAAGCTTGATATAATCTCTTATTCTGTACGCATGATATACAGCTATTCATGTACTTTTATGTATTTTTATGTCATTACGTGTATTAAATATTTGTACTTTTTATATACACACTGCTCAGGCTATACATTGATTGTGTTTTGGGAATATGCTGGTTCCCTAATTGAGCCTATGGAATTTCTGTAGTGATATGATTTGAAATTTTAAACGGTACACACTATGTTTGCTTTTCTTTGCTTTATTCACAGGTATTAAGCAACAAAGAAGTACCGCTTGAGCAAAGCTTCTCTGGCTATCAGATAAGTTGTCTAAACCGGTTTTCACCATACCCTTTCTTGATACCTTCATTCACCTTGTTATACAAATTACACTCTTGGGCGCTTGTATTCACCAATTCCTGTAATTATTTATATGTGCATGCCAAACACATGTGTACGTACTATAAGCTGCCGCTCATATAATATATTGAGAAGTGTTTGTTATTTTTGCTTATTAAGGGTTACTCATACTTATGGTATAGATACCACAAAGCTGCACCTAAGCGCCGTAGTCTTCATTTCTATATTTTCATCTCTCACTTTATTTGGAAGGGGTCTAGGCCCCGCATTGCTAGGCAGGTTTTGATTTTGCTCAAGAATGTCGGGGGTGTAGCTTACCCTAATCTGGAGGCGTACCACTCCGCCTGTCTTCTCGGTTAAGGCCGATACTGGTTTTCTATGGACAATTCCAAGCCATGGGTTCTTATTGAACGGTCTTTCTTAGGGTCGCTTGATATAAGGGATCTCTTTTTGCTGCCCATCCATAGCATCCCAAAATGGCGGGGCCCGGGAGAAGCAATTAGAAGTACCTTGAAGATATGGCATTCAGTAGTTGCATCTGATCCGACTATCTCGCTGCCGTCGGCTGACTTACCAATTAGAACTATTGCTTGTGTTATACCAAATATCGCGCTGGACGCTTGGGTGGAAGCTGGGATTGTGCATTTGAAGGACCTCTGCTCGGAAGGAGGCTTAGTGACCTTCTCTAGCTTACAAACCCGCTCGAAATTGCCAAAACATGACTTCTTTAAATATTTACAAATACGCCATTGGCTTTGTTCCTGTGCTGGAGAGACGAGAGGTCCTGTTCCCCTTCCTGCTCCTATGTCGACTGTCCTCCCCTGCACATAGAGGTGGGATTTCTAAATGGTATCAGTACATTGTCCTTCTGGCTAAAAGGGGTAAGACTCCCTCGCAGTTGAAATGGGAAAGAGACCTTTCTACTGTTCTTAGAGAAGAGGAGTGGAACATCATTTCCTCAACGTGTTTCAGGGTTTCTAGATGCCTCCAACATTCCGAAATGTTTTATAAATTATGCCATAGGGCGTACTTTACTCCGCAGCGGCTTCATAGCATTTGGCCCTCGGTCTCCCAGTTATGCTGGAGAAATTGCGGTCGTGTAGGCAATATATTACATATTTTCTGGGAGTGCCCGATCTTGGAGCCACTGTGGACTGAGGTGTTCTCTCTCATACGGGAGGTGCTGTGTATAGAGGTGCCTGTAAATCCCATGTTTGCTTTGTTTCATTACTCCACAAATGATCTACTACAATCTGACAGATATGTTGCTGGCCATGTTCTCATATCCCCTAAGGCGGCAATCGGACAGATGTGGAAATCACAGTCAATACCCACTATCCACACCATTGTCAATAATACCCACAAGCATTTCCTATTTGAGACGGCAGGAGGAGTGTACTCTATATCGCCCTCCTCAGTGCAAAGAAAATGGTTGAAATGGAAGGAATTTCGGGAGTGGCGGGGACTTCCCTTAGTTGTTAATGATTCCACAGATTTGTCGCAGTTACACTCCCCACATTCTGACACTACCTGTCATGCCTGACGTTTTACACTTACTTCCCTATATCATTACTTGATTATGTCGTTTCTGGGAACTTAATTATAGTAGAGCTCTACCAATGTTTTGCGGTCCCCCTGTGTGTCACTGTCTTGTCTCTCTCCTTCTTTCATTTTCCTATCTGCACTATTGTTGTTCTCCTTGCTATGTTTGTGTTATGTGTTTTATTTATATGTTACCAGGGATTGTAATGCACGTATTGGGAATTGAGCAGTTTGCCTTAAGGTCAATATATTGTGCAATTTTCTACTGTATGCTCAGTTCCGCCATCTTTTATTGCCATTTTACATTATGTGTACTATTATCCTTGATTTTCTGTTTCTGAAAAATTTAATAAACACTATTATAAAAAAAGAAAAGAAAACAAAGGTTACACTATTTCAGACTCACTCAAAAAATTCTATATTTCGCAATATTCTGTATTTTGGAATATTTGGATATGGGATACTCAACCTGTATCACCTTAATGTACTAAAGGGCAATTGGAGGAGAATTCGCAAAATTCTCCTCCAAGCCCTTAATATAGCATTTGTTTTAGTATGCAGACCACATTTCCTATATAGAGGAAGCCCTGTGATCAGTGCCAGATTAAGGTCCTCATGGGCCTGGATCTGTAATTTATAAAAGGCCTATTGTGGGGGGCGTGGCCTGGAGGCTGACTGAGCAGGCTGCACTTTACATGAGCTCCCAGGGACCTGGGAATTTCTGAATAATAAAATAGCCTCCTCACGCCTATTTCCCTGCCCTATGTGCTCTGGTCAGCGTTTAATACCAGTTGGGTATGCGGTGAGTCAGTGCTGCGGAGTCGGGGAGCCGGTTTCCTGGCTCCCGCGATTGCGGCCTACTCACTGCCCTGAAGCCGGGGCTTAAATTTTTACTCATACCCCCGGACGAGTGGTTTGCCCTCCCGGGACGCCTGAGATGCCTGCCTGGACCCTGTTCCCTGCCTGGACGTCACTTTGGCCTGCTCAGTGCTCCCTACCGACCAGCGGGAGCAATCCAGGACCGGATCGGAGCCGGGCCGAGCGCTCCGGAGAACGGGCGGCGGCCATTTTGGTTGCCGAGCGACGAGGAGAGACTCGGCGGGAGCCCGGAGGAGACGTCTAGCGGCCCCCGGGTGTGCGCGGCTTGCTACCCCGGCTCCACTGAGGTGACTACACCTTCTCCTTCTCACGGGCTCTGGACGAGCGCCCGTCCCCCGCTGCTGTGGGCGGGCCGCGGCCCCCCCTGCCTGTCTGAAGATCAGCGGCTCTCTCTGCGGTTGCCCCCCACCCCGTTCACCTGGGGCCCCACCACATCCCATAAAGCACCCTCCCGCCCCCTGGGGTGAGAACTGCCCCGTGCGGCCGACGATTCCCCCCCCCCCCCCCCGCTTGCTCACCTCTGGGCACCCGGGAATCCTGCAGTACCCCTGCCCCTCCGCGAGTCCGTCCACGGCTGTGGGTGGCTCGCCGGACCGCACAGGAGGATTGCGCAGCTTCCTCCGTTACCGGACGGCTGCGGCCTCCAGCCACTTTACACTGGATCCGGGGGCTGAAGTTTGAAGTTTATAACAATACGACCGTAGGGGCGACCACGACGGGCCTGGCCCACAGCCCTACTGACACCTCCCTCCTCCGCCTGGAACCCTCCCTTGTAGATGGGCTGCACCCCTCTATCTACACCTGGAGCTGCCGGGAGTTCTTTAAATTATAATAACCCTCATAGCAGCCTTGATTGTATATAGCCTGCCATCCTAGCCTGATTGTCCCCAGTGCACTTGGGGTGCTGGGCTGGAGCTCCCCCCGGTGTTTCTTTTGCGTGCATACGAGGATGGCTAGCCTCATAGCCCTGTCAGCCCTGCTCATGCCAATGTAATGCGAGAGTTATCTCCTACCCCTGCCATTATCTACGTGATGTCTTGATAGTCCCTGAGACAGTGGAGCCTTCAGATTTTTCTATCTTCTGTGTCTGGAACCGTTGAGCTGTTTTCCTCTGTGCCTTATTATGCCTTCTAGACGCGGCAAACCGTCAAAACCTGTCCCGCAGCTTTTATTTTTCAAGTCATCTCCGAAAATGTCTCGTCCTAAAGCCACTGGGACCTCTACAAAGGACGCTGTCCCTCAGACTCCTCCCTCTCTGGAGGCGCCCCCCTCTGCATCTACAGCCGCTACGAGTCTGGACAAGGTCGGAGATGGAGATGCCCTCACTGTGGGCACTATGAAGCTACTTTTGTCTTGCTTTAAGGAGGAGGTGGCGGCCGAGTTCCGTACTACCTAAACGGCATGTCAACAATCTATAGATGACCTGGGTGGCCGCACTGACCATTTGGAAACTAAAATGGAGGAAGTCGTGGGGTCCCATAACGGCCTACTGGACTCTCATGATGCATTAGTGGCGGAGGTGAAACTTTTACGGGACAAAGTCACGGATTTGGAGGACAGATCACGTCGTAGCAATCTTAAATTGCGTGGGGTCCCCGAGTCGGTGTCACACAACAGTTTACACGATTACGTCGTGGCCTTATTTAAAGCTCTGTTACCTCAGTCTCCATCTGCAGACTTCCTTATTGATCAAATACACCGGCTACCGAAGGCCAGAGCGGCTCCAGACGATGCCCCTAGAGATGTCCTAATGAAGATGCACTACTTTCACGTTAAGGAGGCCTTATTGAAAGCATTCTAGACCGACGTCTGACACATCTTCAGCCCTTCAAGGACTTCAACTCTTCGGTGATTTGTCTGCAGCCACCCTCTACAAACGACGATCGTTTCACCCTATCACTGCGGCCCTCAGAAAGGCTGATATCCCTTATCGCTGGGGTTTCCCTACCAAGCTGTTGATTCCCCGAGATGGCTCTACTGTCTCTATTTCTACTGCAGACGAAGGGGCGAAATTGCTTAAATCATGGAACATTGCGGGACCTTCTGCAGACTCCTCTCCCCTTCGACTTCAGCAGGACTGGTCCTCGGTGAAGTGAGGGCGCCTGCTCTGGGTCGGGCAGCTTACATAGTTGCTATGTTTCTACTGTTGTGACTCCAGTGACTCTCCAGATATAGTTGTTTGCTATGTCAATATTACCTTTGGCCCTGTCTGAAAAGGCCGTGGTGTGTTTGGGGAGGCGCTGAGTATGGTGGGCGATTTGTCCGTGTTTCGGACGTGTTTTCCCGATTGCATATTCTGTTTTACTAATTGCCCTGTTTTTCGAGCACTGTGCCTGGCGCCCAGGGCCGGATCTTGCCCTTGTGGCGCCCCGGGCAAAAATGGGGGCGTGGTCAGTTACGCCCCCATTTGTGCCCCCTGTAGCGCAGCTGAAAAAAAAATAAAAAAAAATAAAAGTATACTTACAATCCCCGCTCCTGATTCCAGACCTCCTCCTCCGCCGCTCTTCTCCTGGACTCGGATGGTTGTGTCTGTCCTCGGATCTATGGGAGAGACGTCATTACGTCTCTCCCATAGCTCAGCATAGACACTAGAGGTCAATTATGACCCCTAGTGTCTCTGCCACTATGCTGTGCGGTGCGCGATGACGTCATCGCGCACCGCACAGCAAAGGTCCTCTCCATGAAGGGAAACTAGACGCTTCGTCTAGTTTCCCTTCATGGAGAGGACCTTTGCTGTGCGGTGCGCGATGACGTCATCGCGCACCGCACAGCACAGTCCTCTCCATGAAGGGAAACTAGACGCTTAGCGTCTGGTTCCCTTCAAAGCGGGGGACCAGCGGCGGGCACAGCGGGGGGCACTGCAGAGGGCACAGTGGCGGATCTTGCCATGGTGCGGCGCCCTCCGGAGGGCGCCGGCGCCCTCCGGAAGGCGGCGCCCTGGGCAAAAGTACTGCTTGCCCGTGGCAAGATCCGGTACTGCTGGCGCCTCCTCGGACATAGCAGTTTATTATTAATGTTGGCCTGTTGGGGTAGCTTAATAAGTAGTAAGAGTCGCTGGAATGATTCTAGTGTTTGATTCCTGCGTTATGTTTCCATGTTGAAGCGTTTCTGTTCTGCCTTATCTGCTCTTAAGGTTTTGCTTGCACACATGTGTATTCATCTGTTCTCGTATTATCAAGATGTTCTTGTGTTCTTTAGTTTAAAGTACAAAAGTATGGCGGCGGGTGGGAGATATGCCACTAACCCCCCCTTTAGCCTACACAGCCGCCACATTATGGCGACTGGTTGTGAGCTCAAGAGAGATCAATTTAGTTTTGTCTTTTTTATTTTTCTTATGTCCCTCCTGTTCTCTGATATGTTCCCCCCCCCCCCTATCAGGTATATCAGTTTACGCACAGAAATTGGTCAGCGGAGTCATCAGCTCTATTTGTAGTTGAACATGGTGCACATAGTCTCTATTAATGCCAAAGGGCTTAACTTTCCCCAAAAGCGAAGATTGGCCTTAAATTATTTTCATAAGCTTAAGGCGCATGTGGTAGCGGTACAGGAGACGCACTTTCAGAGTCAGAATCCCCCCTCTTCACTAATTCACGTTACCCCCATTGTTATACTGCAAATGGGCCCGCCAAGAAAGCTGGCGTGGCTCTTCTTATAGCGCAACACTGCCCGTTTGTTTTGTCCTCTAAATATGAAGATCCTGACGGGAGATATTTAATCTTAGTAGGTCAGCTAGATCATGTAGAGACCACTCTGGTCTCTTGCTATGCCCCAAATACCAAACAAATCTCATTTCTCAGAACCTTTTGTAGAATTCTCCAGGATCATACTAGGGGGGCGCTTTTGATCTTTGGAGACTTCAATATGGTGTTAGATCCTACTATTGACCGCTCCCGTCCAACCCAAACCCTTCGTAGTAGTCCAGCCCAGGATCCCTCAGGCAAATTTAGTCAACTGCTAGCTGAGTATGCGTTGTACGATGTATGGAGGGCCAAACACCCTACAGAGCGGGATTACACTTTCTATTCCCACGTCCATAGCTCATACTCTAGAATAGACTTGGCATTAGTGGATAAGTGGACGTTAGCGGCTATAAGTAAGGTTGACATATTACCTATGTCTTGGTCAGATCACTCGCCACTTGTTGTAGTTTGGAATACCAGTAAAAGGGTAGTCCCCCATGGTCCCTGGAGACTGGGTTCGTACCTTCTTGCCCGCCCTGAGGCTCACCAAGCCATCCAGCAATCTCTAGATCTATATCTGGCTACTAATTGCCCCGAGGATACATCCGTTTTCACTCATTGGTGTTCTCTGAAAGCCGTGGTTAGAGGCTCTGCAATCCAAATATCAGCTAGACTTAAACGTGAGTATAGAGACAGATACGCCTCAGCCGAAAGAGAGGCTTCCCGACTGGAATCTGCACATAAAATTAGCCCTGCTAATAAATCCCTTTTTAAGCAACTCTTTGCTGCCCGTGAAAAGGTGAATACATTTGCCTTAACTGAAGTTCACCGCAATTTGCAGCGGCTTAATCAAAAATATTATATGCTCGTAATAGAGCGGGGCGTTTGCTGGCGCGTAAATTGAGGGGGCATAGAGCTAAGGAACGCATACATGCTATTCATACATCTACTGGAGTTAAAGTAACCGATCCGGTTGAGATAGCTAATACGTTTGCTGAATATTATTCGCAGCTGTATAACCTCAGAGATGACCCTGGTACCCCTCAGCCCACTCTGGCGGATATTAGTGGGTTTTTGGATGGGTTGTCTCTCCCCACTATTGATTCTCAGACTCGTGAGTCCCTTAGCTCTCCCTGGTCACTCGAAGAAGTCGAGGCAGCCATAGATTCCTGTCCAGTGAATAAGGCCCCCGGCCCAGATGGGTACCCCTCTAACTTTTATAAATCATTTAAATCAACCCTTGCCCCACTTTTGACGTCAGTCTTCAATGAAGCTTCTGACTCCACATGTTTCCCGAAGGAGATGTTAGAGGCCAGGATAGTTACTATCCCTAAACCAGGCAAATCTCCTACAGTAGTTCAGAATTACCGCCCAATAGCATTGCTGAACACTGACCTTAAATTGTTTGCTAAGATGGTTGCGAATAGGATATCCCCTCTCTTACCTAGTTTGATCAACCCTGACCAGGTGGGTTTTGTTTTGGGCCGGCAAGCGTCAGATAACACACGGAGGGTTATTAATTTGATTGAACGCTGCCAGGTCCGGGGCGAACCTCTCTTGGTCCTTTCTCTGGATGCAGAAAAAGCATTCGATAGGCTCCACTGGGACTATTTACGGGCTACCCTGGGCCGTTTTGGGTTTGCAGGCAGGATACTCGACTCCATTTTGGCTTTGTACTCCTCGCCCTCGGCTTCAGTTTTCACCAATGGCTGCAATTCCTCTACATTTAATATTACTAATGGTACTCGTCAGGGTTGCCCCTTATCACCCCTCATTTTTGTTCTGGCTGTTGAGCCTCTGGCGGAGCGGATTAGGGTATTGGACTCAATTATGGGTCCGGTGGTGGGGAGGATGCCCCATAAAATCTGTCTTTTTGCTGACGATATTTTAGTATGCCTTAGAGAGCCTGAATCGTCTTTACCACATTTACATTCTCTCTTGGACTCTTATGCAGCGGTCTCCTACTACAAGCTGAACACTACTAAGACTGAGGCCCTCCCTCTGAATATTTCTGATAGCGCTCTTAGACGTCTAAAGAATGATTATAAGTACGCGTGGCAACTCAGATCGCTTAAATATTTGGGTGTACATATATCTAGGGAGCGGGATTTAATGGGGTGTAACTACGACCCACTCTTTCGGGCATTTGAACTGTTTATTAAAGACTGGATGATGCAGGAGGTTTCCTGGGTTGGACGGGTGGCAGCTGCGAAAATGGTTCTCTTACCAAAATTGATGTACCTTTTCCGTACCATCCCCAGGACCTTCCCTAAAGATATTTGTAATAGATTTAATAATTTATTATTAACCAAATATATATGGGGGGCTCAAAGCCGAGGATAGCGAAATCCACTTTAATTGCTCCAAAGTGTGCAGGTGGAGTCGCGTATCCAGATTTAGAGAGATATCATACTGCTTGTTTACTCGCTCAGGCCAGAGATTGGTTCACCCAGAGCACTTCTAAACCATGGGTATCCTTAGAACAGAATGCTGTATTCCCCTTTACATTGCCAGACTTGTTCTGGTTGCCCACCATCTCAATCCCTGCTAGAGTTGCTGAGTGTTCCGCGGTCCACGCAACGTTGTCTGCATGGAGAACCGTAATTAAATCTCTCCCTGCTGGCGCTCTGCCCTCGCCCCAACTGTCTCTCCATGCTATAGCCCTATTGATCCCAGATTTGCACTTACACCATTGGCAGGACATAGTCCTCTCCACCCTAAAAGATGTCCTTCGAGACAGTATTTTGGTCCCCTTTTTCCTTACTCCAGGAACAATTTTGTGTACCTAAACAAGATTTTCATAAATACCTGCAAATGCGACATTGGCTTCAAAGCTGCCTTCCCAACCGAGCCCTCCATACTGGTCTCCCTAAATTATTGATGTCTCTTCTAGTGCCTAGAGGTAATAGAGGTGGCATCTCTAGATGGTACCAACATCTTGTAACTGAATCCCGCCATGGAGTATTCCCCTCACAGACTAAATGGGAAAAAGACCTCCCTGCGGTTTTCACCGAAGATATCTGGAAAGATATCTTTAAATCTAGTCTTAAAATTTCTAAATGTGTGAATCATTGTGAAATGTATTATAAATTGGTTCATAGGGTATATTTGACACCGGAACGTCTGCATAAGATTTGGCCTGATGTCTCCTCTAGTTGCTGGAGGAATTGTGGGATGGTGGGAGATATCCTTCATGTTTTCTTGCTATGTCCGGCAATCCGGTCGCTCTGGAGGGAGGTGTTTCTTTTCATTTCCCACATACTAGGAGTGGTTCTTATACCTGACCCCCTCTTGGCACTCTTTCATTATTACTCTGGTGAGATGTCTAGTTGTGATAGATACCTCATTGTTGTATTAAGATTTCCCTGATACATACCCTTCCTCCCCCTTGTCCTTATTAGTTCTGTCTTCTCCCCCCTCTTTTTTTGTTGTTGTTTTATTTACCTATCTAAATGTAACTGTAATTTGTATGAAAACTCAATAAAAATTTAATATAAAATAAAAAAAGGCCTATTGTGTGCTGCCGCAAGGGATGTGACCAGCATGGTGGGGGTGTGGCTACTGATATGAAGGGGGGGGGGGGGGGAGGTGACCTGTGTACGTATGTGTGTTTGAAACAGAAAATTTCAGTGCTTAAATTATTATATTACAATAATTATTTTACTTATACCCCTTTCACACCGCCAATGCCGGATCCCACCCCGGAATGGAAAATGGGTCCATCCCGGGTGGGAGCCGGCATTGGATGCTGCTGCTGGCTTCCCTGACCCGGCAATATGCCGTGCGGGTTGCCATAGCAGCGGATGGCGGAGCCGATGCGGCGCTGGGAGATGAGATCAGCTCCGCGCCGACTCTCCCTATTATAGCAAATGGGTCCTTGGTCGCATCGACCCAGGAGCCCATTTACGCAGCCACTGACCTGGTATTCAACCCGGGTATAACACTGCTTTATTCCTGGGTTGAATTGCCGGGTCAGGCGACCCGGGAATTCCACCTTGGCGCTTTCACACTGCACACTGACCCGTGTCGACCCGGCAATATGCGTGACACTGCACGCTGGCCCGTGTCGACCCGGGTTATTTGTGCGGTGTGAAAGGGGTATGAGAGGAGAGGAAAAAAGGAGGAAGAACAGGGTCTAGATGGGAGGAAGACGGGAGGGAGACAGAGAGAATAGGGGCTAGATAGGAGGAATACCGGAGAGAGACAGGGAAAATAATAGTTGGGGATGGGAGGGAGACGGGAAGATGGCAGGAAGAAGGGAGACAGGTGGAAAAAGGGAGGGAGGCAAGTGAAAGAACAGAGGAAGATGGGACGCACATGGGGTATGGGAAGAAGAACACAGGCTAGATGGGAGGAAGAAAGGAGGGAGATATGAGAAAGATCTATGGAAGACGGGGGAAGAACAGTCTGGTGTTCTGGCGGGGGGGAGGGGGGGATGAATCAGCCAAGTAATGGTGGAGGAGGGGGCATTAGCCTGGTGACAGAGGGAGGAGGGGGGATTAGTCTGTGAGAGGGGAAGGGGGTTATCCTGGTGACAGGGGGACGAGAGGGATTAGCCTGGTGACAGGGGGAAGAGGGGGATTAGCCTGGTGACAGGGGGAGGAGGGGGAATTAGCCTGGTGAGAGGAGGATTAGCCTGGTGACAGGTGTCGGAGGGCGGTTAGTTTGGTGACAGAGGGAGGAGGGGGGATTAATCTGTGAGAGGTGTGTGTGTGTGGGGAAGGGGGGGTTAGACTGGAGACAGGGGGAGGAGGGGGATTAGCCTGGTGACAGGAGGAGGAGGCCGGTTAGCCTAGTGAGGGTGGGGGTTAGTTTGGTGACAGGGGGAGGAGGTAGGGGGGTAGTTTAGTGACAGGTGGAGGAGGGGGGGTAGTTTGGTGACAGGGGGAAGAGGGGGGTAAGCCTGGTGACAAGGGGAGGAGGGGGGTTAGTCTGGTGAATGGGGGGATTAGCCTGGAGACAGGCGGCGGAGGCGGTTAGCCTGGTGGTGGTGGGGGGGTTAGTTTGGTGACGATGAGAGGAGTGGGGGTTAGCCTTGGGACAAGGGGAGGAGGGGGAGATTAGCCTGGTAAGAGGGGGGGTTTGTCTGGTGACAGGGGGAGGACGGGGGTTAGCCTGGTGACAGGTGGAGGAGAGGGATTAGCCTGGTGACAGGGGAAGGAGGGGGATTAGCCTGGTTACAGGGGGGAGGAGGGGAAATTAGCCTGGTGAGAGGGGGAATTGGCCTGGAGACAGGCGGCGGAGGTGGTTAGCCTGGTGGTGGTGGTGGTGGGGGGATTAGTTTGGTGACAGGGAGAGGAGTGGGGGTTAGCATGGGGACAGGGGGAGGAGGGGGAGATTAGGCTGGTAAGAGGGGGGGTTTGTCGGGTGACAGGGGGAGGAGGGGAGGTTAGCCTGGTTACAGGGGGAGGAGGAGGGTTAGTCTGGTGACAGGGCGGATTAGTCTGGAGACAGGCGGCGGAGGTGGTTAGCCTGGTGGTGGGGTTAGTACAGGGAGAAGAGTGGGGATTAGCCTGGGGATAGGGGGAGGAGGGGGGGATTAGCCTGGTAAGAGAAGGGGGGTTTGTCTGGTGACAGGGGAGGGGGAGGGGTTATCCTGGTGACAGGGGGAGGTGGGGGGATTAGCCTTGTGATAGGAGGAGGAGGACGGGGGGATTAGCCTGGTGAGAGGGGGGGGGGGGGGTTAGCTTGGTGATAGGGGGAGGAGGGGAGATTGCAGGAGGCACTTTCACTTGTGCTGCTGCTACATAATGTAGATATTCAGTATATTACCTGTCACTGGCAGCTCCGGGAACGCAGGACCATCCGCGACCGCCAATCACCGCACAGCCGTGGCCGGCCCGCCCGGCATCTCGAGGGAGCCACGGCTGAGAAAGGAGCACCACAGGAGCCGCCGCCAGAGCTGGCGATGCAGCATGGGCATTTATACAGTCTGGGGCGTGGAACAGTCTGTCCCTTCTCTTCCTTATCAGCCGAGTACGCGGTGTATAATAATAATAGGGTTGGCTCTGGTCCCCTCCCACTCATCTCTACACTGCAGTGGTGCCTGCAGCATCTGAGCAGTGCTGCTGGTCCCAGAGCCGCTGGATCATCTCAGTGCCCTGCATTGCCTGGTAGTAAGTAGAGGTGCTGGCGCGGTGCTCTGCAGCTGTGACCACCAGACTACAGTGTAACTGGCAGGCTGTTGTAGCAGGAAATTGTATTCCTGTTTACAGCAGTATGAAGTTGCTGTGGGCCCAGTGGCGGTTCTTGCCACGGGCAAGCAGGACTTTTGCCCGGGGCGCCGCCTTCCGGAGGGCGCTGGCGCCCTCCGGAGGGCGCCGCACCGTGGCAAGATCCGCCACTGCTGCCCGCTGTGTCCCCCGTCCGCCTCCGCTGCCGTCCCCGGCGCCTCCTGTGAAGGGAACTAGACGCTATGCGTGTAGTTTCCCTTCGTGGAGAGTAACTGCTGAGCGGTGCGCGATGACGTCATCGCGCACCGCACAGCAAAGGTCCTCTCCACGAAGGGAACTAGACGCATAGCGTCTAGTTTCTCTTCGTGGAGAGGACCTTTTGCTGTGCGGTGCGCGATGACGTCATCGCGCACCGCTCAGCATTCAAGCGGCGCTTTCAATGTACAGGGGGCGTGACTCACCACGCCCCCCTGTATTAGGCCACGCCCCTTTCCTGCCCGGGGCGCTCTGCGCCCTTGAACCGGCCCTGTGTGGGCCTATTTTGCTGGTGGGCCTGGAGCTGCAGCTCCATTAGCCCCATTGTTAATCTGGCCCTGCCTGTGATAATAATGCTACCTTCAAGTGGCGTTATTAGGGCTTTCCTTCAGTTCCCCTACACTAGCTCAGCATTTCACGCCTGCGGGCTGTGAAGGCTGAGCTCGGAGTCCCCTTAAGTGATCAGCTATGTGTGTCTGATAGACCACAGACTGATCACTGTGTGCCTTTTTTTTTTTAATAATAATAAAAAAAAAACAACTTCTCTACACCCAGGGACCGATGATCAGTGACCTACAGTCATGTGTTCTTGTGCTGCTGCTGTGACTCCGCTCATCTGATCAGTAAAGTGAGCTGAGCTCCTGCAAAGTTTCGGCATCTCTGTTCACTTTACTGATCACAGGGGTCACAGCAGGAGATCAGGTGAGCAGAGCAGACTGAGCAGCCCACCACCACCATGTCTGGGTGCTGGTAAGTGTAAGCCATGTTTACCTACTTTTAAATTGTACTCCCCGGGAGAAGCCCAGGGAGGACAAGCAGGTGGCCTGCGATGGGGCAGAGCTGGAGCTTTCACATCATTGGGCCCCGCTCACTTATCCAATTCCCTCCTCTCTATACAGTCGGAATGTGCTGACGATACTGGCACTCAGTAAATAAAAATAATAACATCATGCTGGTCTCGACTCACAGAACCCAATGTTTATAACTATTTGTCTGACTATTCAGTGGCAGTTTGCTGCTGCTTGATAAATGCCACATGCTGCATCCTAGTAAGTCCCAGTCAGTGGTGTCATAAGTGGGATGCGGCCCGCAACGGGGTATCACCTGCCGAGGGGTGACACCAAAATGCCGGCTCCTGCTCAGTGACAGGAGCCAAGTGCTGCACTGTTACATTATGTGCAGCACTCGGCTCCTGTCACTATGTAGGAGCCGGCACTGCAGAAAAAGCACACACCTCCCAAACCCCCCAAGTGCCGAAAAACGGGGGTCGGGAAGCGAAGCCCCGCCCCTTTTGTTGGTGCCGCCGCACCGGGTGTATAAGGCGTAAGTGACGCCTCTGGTCCCAGTGCATATATAGTTTGAGACCTTGCGTTGTATTAGTTCATGGAATTTGATGTGCTGTTTTCCCTTCAGTACAAAGCGCACTTCAAATAGCATATGATTTACGTCGACTGCGTGGCCAGCTAGCCAACTGGTCATCATCATACTGCCGTGGCGATGGGCCTATTTTACATGAGGGCCTGGAGCTGTAGCCTCATCCGCCCCGTTGTTTATCTGACCTTGTATACTGTTTCTGTACTTTGTAAGGCGCAGCAGACCCTTGTGGCGCTATGTATATATATAAAGGATAATAAAAGGCGTCACCTCCATCCCGTATGGGTACCTGTGCTGCTGTACAGAGCCAGTCCACTAGATGCACTGAACTCTTCAATGAAAAACTGGGACAGTGCGATGTGTTCATCGGTTTTCAGAGACTCGTTCCCGCGCTTCCAGTACAGCATGAGGTCATCCTCATTGTAGGCATCTGGGAAATATCAAAGTGGTAAAATAGGTCACATATAATAAGGAAGATGTGGTCCCATGTAATGCAGATTCACAATGAGCTGTATGCCTGTTAGGTGCACTTAGGTTCCTGCCAACATAATAATTACTTTGTAAAAAAAAATACACCTTTTACATCAACTCCAGGCCAATTAAATTGGCAATTTAGTGTGAAAATGGAAGCAGGGCAACGTGTCCCGGAGGAAACGGGTTAGCAATGCATTATAATTATTTTTTCGTTCAAGCCAAGTTCATTTAGGTGGAAAATTACTATGTAAAATAGAAGAAGGTCCATCTGTCCAGGGGATCATATTTCAGAGGGATATATTTACTAAGGTGGGAGTTTTTTTTAGAAGTGGAGATGTTGCCCATAGCAACCAATCAGATTCTAGCTATTATCATCTAGAACACAGGTTCTCAAACTCGGTCCTCAGGACCCCACACGGTTCATGTTTTGCAGGTCACATGTACATTTTTAAAATGTGACAGTTGGTGATACACAGTGCAGCTGCTGGGTGACATGGAAAACGTGAACTGTGTGGGGTCCTGAGGACCGAGTTTGAGAACCACTGATCTAGAAGCATCTAGAGAAATGTTAAGTGGAATCTGATTGGTTGCTATAGGTAACATCTCCATTTCTAAAAAAAACTCACACCTTAGTAAATATACCCCAATGTATGGAAACATCAGCAGCTCAAAGGACAACATGCAGACCGGCTGTGGTAACATATTCTTCTGCCTGACCTCAGATAAATGACGCTATGAATTAAAAATGTGAAATATATATTACATTAAAAATATCTAAATCTATATGTGGTGGGAGACAGATTTTTGTCAACTTTACTAAATCATGTAAGTAAATGTCAAGGTCGCATTTATATATCTGGAGCGTGTACACTCACAGAAAAGGGGGAGATGTATCATGATGTGTAAAGAGTAGAGACGTGAGTAGAGAAGTAGGGAAGATGCTATTAGCAACCGAGCTGTCCAAACTCCTTGCTTACAGGTTAGTATTAGGGGGGTGATTCCGAGTTGATCGTAGCTGTGCTAAATTTAGCACAGCTACGATCATCTTCCCTGATATGCGGGGGGACGCCCAGCACAGGGCTAGTCCACCCCGCATGTCAGTGCCGCCCACCCCTGCAGAAATGCAAAGGCATCGTACAGCGGCGATGCCTTTACACTTTAGGAGTAGCTCCCGGCCAGCGCAGCTTTAGCGTGCAGGCCGGGAGCTACTCCTCGCTCCCCAGCCCGCAACGGCTGCGTGTGACGTCACGCAGCCACTGCGGCCCGCCCCCTGTTCGGTCCAGCCACGCCTGCGTTGGCCGGACCGTGTCTATGAAATGGCGGCCAAACGCCGCCGTTCCGCCCAGCGATCGCCTCTGCCTGTCAATCAGGCAGAGGCGATGGCAGCCCTGCAATGGCCTTCGGCCATCTGGCATGCATCGGCGTACTATGGCGCCAGCGCATGCGCAGTAAAGACCCGTTCGCTCGGCTGCGAAAAACAGCAGCGAGCGAACGGGTCAGAATGACCCCCTAGATCCATAGAAGGGAGAGCAATCCATACTTTCTGTCTAAATTGAAATCATAGCTAGTCAACTATGCATATGCAAGGCCCATTCTTTACGTCATTTGCTCTATGTTTGTTACCTGCTAGTATACATTAAGAGATTTAAAAAATAAAAATCTAATTACCCCAATATGCTACCAAAAGATTGCTCTATTTGTCCTATACAAAAATAACAGGGACGTGCAGTCAGGGGAGGCAGGGGAGGCAGTGCCTCCCGTCATTAATGAGTAAAATATACAAAGATACTTATGACACATAAGTATCTTCTTTATTATTTTACTCATCATTAAAGTGTGCATAATTAGTTTGGGAGGCACCGATCGTGGTGCCTCCCATAGTGATTGGGAAAAGATATGGGAGCGGGGGGCGGGCGCGGGCGGGGCCTAGCAATTGGCAGGAAAAGCCCATTGAAATTGCATGGGAAAGCGGCACCATTAGAGGTGCCGCTTTCATACAGGGACGTGCTTTCAACCTATGAAAGCACGCCCCTGTGAGTGAGGCCACAGTGATTGGCCAGCGGATCTGTCACTGGATCCGCTGTCAATCACTGTGTGAGCGTCGGTGGCGGCGGATGTGCGGGATGCGGCGGGCCGGGCGGCGGAGGTGCTGGCGGTCTTGATGCGGGCGGCGGGACGCGGCGGCGGGACGCGGCAGTCAGGACAATTCTGCAGAGTTTGGCAGCTGAAGCAGTATCCATTTAAAAAATGGCGCCTCAGCGTCATTTTTGAAATTCAAGATGGCCACCGCGAGCCAATCATGGCTCGCTGCGTCATCGCCCCGCCCCCTCCCGCTGACTTATATAAGTCAGCGCGAGGCAGCTGCTGTCATTCCAACGGCGGAGGAGGAGCAGAGAAGAGCTCCTGAAGACCGAAGACGCCGTGGAAGTCCTGGATGGGCGGCAGCCATGCAAAAGAGCTTAAAGGCCGCCGCCTCCTAGGTGAAGACGCCGGAGGAAGACGTTAGAAGCCCTGGGGAGGTGGCGCCCCCCCAAATGAAGACGCCGGAAGCCCTGGGAAGGCGGCGGCCACGCAAAAGAGCTTAAAGGCCGCCGCCCCCAGGTGAAGACCCTGTTTAATAAAGGTTTTTTTAAAGTATGTGTAGTGTGGTTTTTTTAAATATTTTCTTTACAGGTGGACTACAGGTGCCAGCGGGCCCTTTATGTTCTGGCATGCTGGCACTTGTGGTTCTCCAAGTGCCAGCATGCTGGGGCGGGCTTGCTGGGACCTGTAGGCCACCTGTAAAGAACAGTATTAGCATACAAGGAACCCCGCACCCACCGCCACCAGGGGTGCGGGCATAGCACTGGGCTATCAGCCCAGTGCTGGTTGTTGCTCGGGAGGGGGGACCCCATTTTGATTTTTTTGGGGCCCCACTTTCCGAGGAATTCCAGCCCTGGGCTGACTGGTTTGGGGTGGTGTTTAATGGCATGGCAGGGGGACCCCACACTGAGTGTCTCCCCTGCTATGGCATTACCCCCCCTGGCTGGTTCTGCCTGGTGCTGGGTGCTGGTTTTAGCGGTGTGGGGTGACTGTACTACTTTTTTTTTTTCCGGGGGGGGGGGATGTTTAGCTGCAGTGCCTCCCCAGCCCCTGACCTCACCGCACGTCACCGAAAAATAATAAAAAACAAACTTGGATCGCGAAAAACCTCAAAGGTTACTCCTGTGTAATACAAAGTACGGTATTACTGGTATCCAGACTACAGGTCGACACCAATTAGGTTGACACCACTTAGGTCGACACACCTTGGGTCGACACCAATTGGTCGACACACCTTAGGTCGACACAAGAAATAGGTCAACATGGAGAAAATGTCTACATGAACAAGGTCGGCATGGAAAAAGGTCGACATGAGTTTTTCAAATTTATTTTTTTTCTTCATTTTTTTAACTTTTTCATACTTTACGATCCACGTGGACTACAATTGGGAACGGTAACCTGAGCCGAGCGCAGCGGTAGCGCAGCGAGGCACCTTGCCCAAAGCATGGCCAGTGAAGCGAGCCATGCGAGGAGACGCGGTGCACTAACTGGGGTTCCCCATCACTTTACGAAGAAAGCAACACCAAAAATAGTCAAAAAACTCATGTCGACCTTTTTCCATGTCGACATTGTTCATGTCAACCTTTTGTCCGTGTTGACTTATTTCTGATTTCGACCTAAGTTGTGTTGACCTAATTGGTGTCGATCTTGGGTCCCAGACCCCGGTATTACAGATATCTGAACATGGGTCTGGTCCTTGTGGTGCTTATTGTCATACAGGGGCTAAATACTAAATGGACCATTGCCATTAATAATATGATACAGAGTGTCCAGCGGAGCAGAATCAGCAGATACAATGTTCTACCTGTGATGTCCGGAATATCTAATAAATAATGACCCCTAAGACAGTAATCTTGTTATGATTTGATGTGTTCTATGTCTATAAATAGAATAATAGTAGTTATTAAATAGCTTATATTAATCTCTGATGAATCAGAAAAATACGCTTTTATCAGTCATAGCAAAACTAAATGAGGTCAGTATGAAATCCCTCCTTCTCTTTACCTATGGCCATAAATAAATGTCATGTTATGTCATACTAGGTCTATACAAATAAATTGTGTATAGTAAATGTATAATATAATTCTGTATGATTGCATCTCTTGCTCAGTCACTGGGGAAGATGTACTAAGCAGTGATAGAAGTGGAGAAGTGAGCCAGTGGAGAAGTTGCCCATGGCAACCAATGAGCATTGATGTAACATTTATAATTTACATACTATAAAAGTAAATAGAGCAGCTGATTGGTTGCCATGAGCAACTTCTCCACTAGCTCACTTCTCGACTTTTACACACTGACACGCAGCCTCCTGTACCCAGCACTACACACTGACACAGCCTCCTGCACCCAGCACCTCACACACTGACACACAGCCACATGCACCCAGTACCTCACACACCGACACCCCCCCAGCATCTCACACACTGACACACAACCCCCCGTACCAGCACCTCACACACTGACACACACAGCCGCCTGCACCCAGCACCTCACACACCAACACAGACCCGCCTGTACCCAGCACCACACACACTGACACACAGCCCCCTGCACCCAGCAGCTCACACATGGACACACAGTCGCCTGCACCCAGCACCTCACACACCGACACACAGCCCCCCCCATACCAGCACCTCACACACTGACACACAGCCTCCTGCACCTCACACACTGACACACTGCCACCTGCACCCAGCACCTCACACACCCGCCTGCACCCAGCACCTCACACACTGACACACACCTGCCTACACTCAGCACCTCACACTCTGACACACGCCCCCCCCCATACCAGCACCTCACGCACTGACACACACAGCCACCTGCACCCAGCACCTCACACACTGACACACAGCCACATGCACCCAGCACCTCACACACCGACACACACCCGCCTGCACTCAGCATCTCACACACTGACACACAACCCCCGTACCAGCACCTCACACACTGACACACACAGCTCCCTGTACCCAGCACATCACACACTGGCACACACAGCTCCCTGTACCCAGCACCTCACACACTGGCACACACAGCCGCCTGCACCAAGCACCTCACACACTGACACCCACAACCCCCTGCACCTAGCGCCACATACACTGACACACATCCCCCTGCACCCAGCACCTCACACACTGGCACACACAGCTCACTGTACCCAGCACCTCACACACTCGCCTGCACCCAGCACCTCACACACTGACACACACCTGCCTGCACTCAGCACCTCACACTCTGACACACGCCCCCCCCCCCCATACCAGCACCTCACGCACTGACACACACAGCCGCCTGCACCCAGCACCTCACACACCGACACACACCCGCCTGCACTCAGCATCTCACACACTGACACACAACCCCCGTACCAGCACCTCACACACTGACACACACAGCTCCTTTGTACCCAGCACCTCACACACTGGCACACACAGCCGCCTGCACCAAGCAGTCACCTCACACACTGACACCCACAACCCCCAGTATCCATCACCTCACACACTGACACACAGCTGCCTGCACCCAGCACCTCACACACCAACACACAGCCACCTGCACCACACACTGACACACATCCCCCTGTACCCAGTACCACACACACAGCCCCCTGCACCCAGCACCTCACACAATGGCCCTCATTCCGAGTTGTTTGCTCGTTAGATACTTTTAGCAGAAATGCAAACACAAAGCCGCCGCCCTCTGGGAGTGTATCTTAGCATAGCAGAATTGCTAACGAAAGATTAGCAATTGCTAACGAAAGATTAGCAATTCTGCTAATGGGGGTAATTCCAAGTTGAGCGCAGCAGGACATTTTTTAGCAGTTGGGCAAAACCATGTGCACTGCAGGGGGGCAGATATAACATCTGCAGAGAGAGTTAGATTTGGGTGGGTTATTTTGTTTCTGTGCAGGGTAAATACTGGCTGCTTTATTTCTCTATCGTCCTAGTGGATGCTGGGGTTCCTGAAAGGACCATGGGGAATAGCGGCTCCGCAGGAGACAGGGCACAAAAGTAAAGCTTTCCGATCAGGTGGTGTGCACTGGCTCCTCCCCCTATGACCCTCCTCCAAGCCAGTTAGATTTTTGTGCCCGGCCGAGAAGGGTGCAATCTAGGTGGCTCTCCTAAAGAGCTGCTTAGAAAAGTTTAGCTTAGGTTTTTTATTTTACAGTGAGTCCTGCTGGCAACAGGATCACTGCAACGAGGGACTTAGGGGAGAAGAAGTGAACTCACCTGCGTGCAGGATGGATTGGCTTCTTGGCTACTGGACATTAGCTCCAGAGGGACGATCACAGGTACAGCCTGGATGGTCACCGGAGCCTTGCCGCCGGCCCCCTTGCAGATGCTGAAGTAAGAAGAGGTCCAGAATCGGCGGCAGAAGACTCCTCAGTCTTCTAAAGGTAGCGCACAGCACTGCAGCTGTGCGCCATTTTCCTCTCAGCACACTTCACACGGCAGTCACTGAGGGTGCAGGGCGCTGGGAGGGGGGCGCCCTGGGAGGCAAATGAATACCTATTTTGGCTAAAAATACCTCACATATAGCCTCCGGAGGCTATATGGAGATATTTAACCCCTGCCAGAATCCGTTAAGAGCGGGAGACGAGGCCGCCGAAAAAGGGGCGGGGCCTATCTCCTCAGCACACAGCGCCATTTTCCCTCACAGAAAGGCTGGAGGGAAGGCTCCCAGGCTCTCCCCTGCACTGCACTACAGAAACAGGGTTAAAACAGAGAGGGGGGGCACTAATTTGGCGATATGCTTATATATTAAGATGCTATAAGGGAAAACACTTATATAAGGTTGTCCCTATATAATTATAGCGTTTTTGGTGTGTGCTGGCAAACTCTCCCTCTGTCTCTCCAAAGGGCTAGTGGGTCCTGTCCTCTATCAGAGCATTCCCTGTGTGTGTGCTGTGTGTCGGTACGTGTGTGTCGACATGTAGGAGGACGATTTTGGTGAGGAGACGGAGCAATTGCCTGTAATGGTGATGTCACTCTCTAGGGAGTCGACACCGGAATGGATGGCTTATTTAGGAAATTACGTGATAATGTCAACACGCTGCAAGGTCGGTTGACGACATGAGACGGCCGACAAACAATTAGTACCGGTCCAGACGTCTCAAAAACACCGTCAGGGGTTTTAAAACGCCCGTTTACTTTAGTCGGTCGACACAGACACAGACAGGGACACTGAATCCAGTGTCGACGGTGAATAAACAAACGTATTCCTTATTAGGGCCACACGTTAAAGGCAATGAAGGAGGTGTTACATATTTCTGATACTACAAGTACCACAAAAGAGGGTATTATGTGGGATGTGAAAAAACTACCATAGTTTTTCCTGAATCAGATAAATTAAATAAAGTGTGTGATGATGCGTGGGTTCCCCCCGATAGAAAATTATGGGCGGTATACCCTTTCCCGCCAGAAGTTAGGGCGCGTTGGGAAACACCCCTTAAGGTGGATAAGGCGCTCACACGCTTATCAAAACAAGTGGCGGTACCGTCTATAGATAGGGCCGTCCTCAAGGACCAGCTGACAGGAGGCTGGAAAATATCATAAAAAGTATATACACACATACTGGTGTTATACTGCGACCAGCGATCGCCTCAGCCTGGATGTGCAGAGCTGGGTTGGCTTGGTCGGATTCCCTGACTAAAAATATTGATACCCTTGACAGGGACAGTATTTTATTGACTATAGAGCATTTAAAGGATGCATTTCTATATATGCGAGATGCACAGAGGGATATTTGCACTCTGGCATCATGAGTAAATGCGATGTCCATAACTGCCAGAAGATGTTATGGACACGACTAGAGATGAGCGGGTTCGGTTTCTCTGAAACCGAACCCGCACGAACTTCATGTTTTTTTCACGGGTCCGAGCAGACTCGGATCCTCCCGCCTTGCTCGGTTAACCCGAGCGCGCCCGAACGTCATCATGACGCTGTCGGATTCTCGCGAGACTCGGATTCTATATAAGGAGCCGCGCGTCGCCGCCATTTTCACACGTGCATTGAGATTGATAGGGAGAGGACGTGGCTGGCGTCCTCTCCATTAGAAATTAGATTAGAAGAGAGAGAGAGATTGTGCAGAGTCAGACAGAGTTTACCACAGTGACCAGTGCAGTTGTTGTTAGTTAACTTTTATTTATTTTAATATATATCCGTTCTCTGCTATATCCGTTCTCTGCCTGAAAAAAAACGATACACAGCAGCAGCCAGTCACACAGTGTGACAGTGACTCAGTCTGTGTGCACTCAGCTCAGCCCAGTGTGCTGCACATCAATGTATAAAAGGCAAAGCTTATAATAATTGTGGGGGAGACTGGGGAGCACTGCAGGTTGTTATAGCAGGAGCCCCCAGGAGTACATAATATTATATTAATTTAAAATTAAACAGTGCACACTTTTGCTGCAGGAGTGCCACTGCCAGTGTGACTAGTGGTGACCAGTGCCTGACCACCAGTATAGTAGTATATTGTTGTATGTATTGTATACTATCTCTTTATCAACCAGTCTATATTAGCAGCAGACACAGTACAGTGCGGTAGTTCACGGCTGTGGCTACCTCTGTGTCGGCAGTCGGAACTCGGCAGGCAGTCCGTCCATCCATAATTGTATTACAATATATACCACCTAACCGTGGTATTTTTTTTTCTTTCTTTATACCGTCATAGTGTCATACTAGTTGTTACGAGTATACTACTATCTCTTTATCAACCAGTGTACAGTGCGGTAGTTCACGGCTGTGGCTACCTCTGTGTCGGCAGTCGGCAGGCAGTCCGTCCATCCATAATTGTATTATTATTATAATATATACCACCTAACCGTGGTTTTTTTTCCATTCTTTATACCGTCGTCATAGTGTCATACTAGTTGTTACGAGTATACTACTATCTCTTTATCAACCAGTGTACAGTGCGGTAGTTCACGGCTGTGGCTACCTCTGTGTCGGCAGTCGGCAGGCAGTCCGTCCATCCATAATTGTATTATTATTATAATATATACCACCTAACCGTGGTTTTTTTTCCATTCTTTATACCGTCGTCATAGTGTCATACTAGTTGTTACGAGTATACTACTATCTCTTTATCAACCAGTGTACAGTGCGGTAGTTCACGGCTGTGGCTACCTCTGTGTCGGCAGTCGGCAGGCAGTCCGTCCATCCATAATTGTATTATTATTATAATATATACCACCTAACCGTGGTTTTTTTTCCATTCTTTATACCGTCGTCATAGTGTCATACTAGTTGTTACGAGTATACTACTATCTCTTTATCAACCAGTGTACAGTGCGGTAGTTCACGGCTGTGGCTACCTCTGTGTCGGCAGTCGGCAGGCAGTCCGTCCATCCATAATTGTATTATTATTATAATATATACCACCTAACCGTGGTTTTTTTTCCATTCTTTATACCGTCGTCATAGTGTCATACTAGTTGTTACGAGTATACTACTATCTCTTTATCAACCAGTGTACAGTGCGGTAGTTCACGGCTGTGGCTACCTCTGTGTCGGCAGTCGGCAGGCAGTCCGTCCATCCATAATTGTATTATTATTATAATATATACCACCTAACCGTGGTTTTTTTATACCACCTAACCGTGGCAGTCCGTCCATAATTGTATACTAGTAAACTATCCAATCCATCCATCTCCATTGTTTACCTGAGGTGCCTTTTAGTTCTGCCTATAAAATATGGAGAACAAAAAAGTTGAGGTTCCAAAATTAGGGAAAGATCAAGATCCACTTCCACCTCGTGCTGAAGCTGCTGCCACTAGTCATGGCCGAGACGATGAAATGCCAGCAACGTCGTCTGCCAAGGCCGATGCCCAATGTCATAGTACAGAGCATGTCAAATCCAAAACACCAAATATCAGAAAAAAAAGGACTCCAAAACCTAAAATAAAATTGTCGGAGGAGAAGCGTAAACTTGCCAATATGCCATTTACCACACGGAGTGGCAAGGAACGGCTGAGGCCCTGGCCTATGTTCATGGCTAGTGGTTCAGCTTCACATGAGGATGGAAGCACTCAGCCTCTCGCTAGAAAACTGAAAAGACTCAAGCTGGCAAAAGCACCGCAAAGAACTGTGCGTTCTTTGAAATCCCAAATCCACAAGGAGAGTCCAATTGTGTCGTTTGCGATGCCTGACCTTCCCAACACTGGACGTGAAGAGCATGCGCCTTCCACTATTTGCATGCCCCCTGCAAGTGCTGGAAGGAGCACCCGCAGTCCAGTTCCTGATAGTCAGATTGAAGATGTCAGTGTTGAAGTACACCAGGATGAGGAGGATATGGGTGTTGCTGGCGCTGGGGAGGAAATTGACCAGGAGGATTCTGATGGTGAGGTGGTTTGTTTAAGTCAGGCACCCGGGGAGACACCTGTTGTCCGTGGGAGGAATATGGCCGTTGACATGCCAGGTGAAAATACCAAAAAAATCAGCTCTTCGGTGTGGAGGTATTTCACCAGAAATGCGGACAACAGGTGTCAAGCCGTGTGTTCCCTTTGTCAAGCTGTAATAAGTAGGGGTAAGGACGTTAACCACCTCGGAACATCCTCCCTTATACGTCACCTGCAGCGCATTCATAATAAGTCAGTGACAAGTTCAAAAACTTTGGGTGACAGCGGAAGCAGTCCACTGACCAGTAAATCCCTTCCTCTTGTAACCAAGCTCACGCAAACCACCCCACCAACTCCCTCAGTGTCAATTTCCTCCTTCCCCAGGAATGCCAATAGTCCTGCAGGCCATGTCACTGGCAAGTCTGACGAGTCCTTTCCTGCCTGGGATTCCTCCGATGCATCCTTGCGTGTAACGCCTACTGCTGCTGGCGCTGCTGTTGTTGCCGCTGGGAGTCGATGGTCATCCCAGAGGGGAAGTCGTAAGCCCACTTGTACTACTTCCAGTAAGCAATTGACTGTTCAACAGTCCTTTGCGAGGAAGATGAAATATCACAGCAGTCATCCTACTGCAAAGCGGATAACTGAGTCCTTGACAACTATGTTGGTGTTAGACGTGCGTCCGGTATCCGCCGTTAGTTCACAGGGAACTAGACAATTTATTGAGGCAGTGTGCCCCCGTTACCAAATACCATCTAGGTTCCACTTCTCTAGGCAGGCGATACCGAGAATGTACACGGACGTCAGAAAAAGACTCACCAGTGTCCTAAAAAATGCAGTTGTACCCAATGTCCACTTAACCACGGACATGTGGACAAGTGGAGCAGGGCAGGGTCAGGACTATATGACTGTGACAGCCCACTGGGTAGATGTATGGACTCCCGCCGCAAGAACAGCAGCGGCGGCACCAGTAGCAGCATCTCGCAAACGCCAACTCTTTCCTAGGCAGGCTACGCTTTGTATCACCGCTTTCCAGAATACGCACACAGCTGAAAACCTCTTACGGCAACTGAGGAAGATCATCGCGGAATGGCTTACCCCAATTGGACTCTCCTGTGGATTTGTGGCATCGGACAACGCCAGCAATATTGTGTGTGCATTAAATATGGGCAAATTCCAGCACGTCCCATGTTTTGCACATACCTTGAATTTGGTGGTGCAGAATTTTTTAAAAAACGACAGGGGCGTGCAAGAGATGCTGTCGGTGGCCAGAAAAATTGCGGGACACTTTCGGCGTACAGGCACCACGTACAGAAGACTGGAGCACCACCAAAAACTACTGAACCTGCCCTGCCATCATCTGAAGCAAGAAGTGGTAACGAGGTGGAATTCAACCCTCTATATGCTTCAGAGGTTGGAGGAGCAGCAAAAGGCCATTCAAGCCTATACAATTGAGCACGATATAGGAGATGGAATGCACCTGTCTCAAGTGCAGTGGAGAATGATTTCAACGTTGTGCAAGGTTCTGATGCCCTTTGAACTTGCCACACGTGAAGTCAGTTCAGACACTGCCAGCCTGAGTCAGGTCATTCCCCTCATCAGGCTTTTGCAGAAGAAGCTGGAGGCATTGAAGAAGGAGCTAACACGGAGCGATTCCGCTAGGCATGTGGGACTTGTGGATGCAGCCCTTAATTCGCTTAACAAGGATTCACGGGTGGTCAATCTGTTGAAATCAGAGCACTACATTTTGGCCACCGTGCTCGATCCTAGATTTAAAGCCTACCTTGGATCTCTCTTTCCGGCAGACACAGGTCTGCTGGGGTTGAAAGACCTGCTGGTGACAAAATTGTCAAGTCAAGCGGAACGCGACCTGTCAACATCTCCTCCTTCACATTCTCCCGCAACTGGGGGTGCGAGGAAAAGGCTCAGAATTCCGAGCCCACCCGCTGGAGCGACTGCTGATGCTGACATCTGGTCCGGACTGAAGGACCTGACAACGATTACGGACATGTCGTCTACTGTCACTGCATATGATTCTCTCAACATTGATAGAATGGTGGAGGATTATATGAGTGACCGCATCCAAGTAGGCACGTCACACAGTCCGTACTTATACTGGCAGGAAAAAGAGGCAATTTGGAGGCCCTTGCACAAACTGGCTTTATTCTACCTAAGTTGCCCTCCCACAAGTGTGTACTCCGAAAGAGTGTTTAGTGCCGCCGCTCACCTTGTCAGCAATCGGCGTACGAGGTTACATCCAGAAAATGTGGAGAAGATGATGTTCATTAAAATGAATTATAATCAATTCCTCCGCGGAGACATTGACCAGCAGCAATTGCCTCCACAAAGTACACAGGGAGCTGAGATGGTGGATTCCAGTGGGGACGAATTGATAATCTGTGAGGAGGGGGATGTACACGGTGATATATCGGAGGGTGAAGATGAGGTGGACATCTTGCCTCTGTAGAGCCAGTTTGTGCAAGGAGAGATTAATTGCTTCTTTTTTTGGGGGGGTCCAAACCAACCCGTCATATCAGTCACAGTCGTGTGGCAGACCCTGTCACTGAAATGATGGGTTGGTTAAAGTGTGCATGTCCTGTTTTGTTTATACAACATAAGGGTGGGTGGGAGGGCCCAAGGATAATTCCATCTTGCACCTCTTTTTTCTTTTCTTTTTCTTTGCATCATGTGCTGATTGGGGAGGGTTTTTTGGAAGGGACATCCTGCGTGACACTGCAGTGCCACTCCTAGATGGGCCCGGTGTTTGTGTCGGCCACTAGGGTCGCTAATCTTACTCACACAGCTACCTCATTGCGCCTCTTTTTTTCTTTGCGTCATGTGCTGTTTGGGGAGGGTTTTTTGGAAGGGCCATCCTGCGTGACACTGCAGTGCCACTCCTAGATGGGCCCGGTGTTTGTGTCGGCCACTAGGGTCGCTAATCTTACTCACACAGCTACCTCATTGCGCCTCTTTTTTTCTTTGCGTCATGTGCTGTTTGGGGAGGGTTTTTTGGAAGGGACATCCTGCGTGACACTGCAGTGCCACTCCTAGATGGGCCCGGTGTTTGTGTCGGCCACTAGGGTCGCTTATCTTACTCACACAGCGACCTCGGTGCAAATTTTAGGACTAAAAATAATATTGTGAGGTGTGATGTGTTCAGAATAGGCTGAAAATGAGTGTAAAGTATGTTTTTTGAGGTTAATAATACTTTGGGATCAAAATTACCCCCAAATTCTATGATTTAAGCTGTTTTTTAGGGTTTTTTGAAAAAAACACCCGAATCCAAAACACACCCGAATCCGACAAAAATAATTCGGTGAGGTTTTGCCAAAACGCGTTCGAACCCAAAACACGGCCGCGGAACCGAACCCAAAACCAAAACACAAAACCCGAAAAATTTCAGGCGCTCATCTCTAGACACGACAGTGGTCAGGTGATGCAGATTCCAAACGGCACAAAGGTGTATTGCCGTATAAAGGAAGAGGAGTTATTTGGGGTCGGTCCATCGGACCTGGTGGCCACGGCAACTGCTGGAAAATCCACCGTTTTTTACCCTAAGTCACATCTCTGCAGAAAAAGACACCGTCTTTTCAGCCTCAGTCCTCTCGTCCCTATAAGATCATATCTGCCCAGGGATAGAGGAAAGGGAAGAAGACTGCAGCAGGCAGCCCATTCCCAGGAACAGAAGCGTTCCACCGCTTCTGACAAGTTCTCAGCATGGCGCTGAGACCGTACAGGACCCCTGGATCCTACAAGTAGTATCCCGGGGGTACAGATTGGAATGTCGAGACGTTTCCCCTTCGCAGGCTCCTGAAGTCTGCTTTACCAAGGTCTCCCTCCGACAAGGAGGCAGTATGGGAAAAAATTCACAAGCTGTATTCCCAGCAGGTGATAATTAATTTACCCCTCCTACTACAAGAAAAGGGGTATTATTCCACACTATATTGTGGTACTGAAGCCAGAAGGCTAGGTGAGACTTATTCTAAAAATTTTTTTTTGAACACTTACAAAGGTTCAAATCAAGATGGAGTCACTCAGAGCAGTGATAACGAACCAGGAAGAAGGGGACTATGTAGTGTCCCGGGACATCAGGGATGCTTACCTCTATGTCCCAAATTTGCCCTTCTCACTAAGGGTACCTCAGGTTCGTGGTGCAGAACTGTCACTATCAGTTTCAGACGCTGCCGTTTGGATTGTCCACGGCACCCCGGGTCTTTACCAAGGTAATGGCCGAAATGATGATTCTTCTTCGAAGAAAAGGCGTCTTAATTATCCCTTACTTGGACGATCTCCTGATAAGGGCATAGTCCAGGGAACAGTTGGAGGTCGGAGTAGCACTATCTCGGATACTGCTACAACAGCACGGGTGGATTCTAAATATTCCAAAATCGCAGCTGATCCCGACGACACGTCTGCTGTGCCTAGGGATGATTCTGGACACAGTCCAGAAAAAGGTGTTTCTCCCGGAAGAGAAAGCCAGGGAGTTATCCGAGCTAGTCAGGAACCTCCTAAAAACAGTGCATCATTGCACAAGGGTCCTGGTAAAAATGGTGGCTTCCTACGAAGCAATTCCATTCGGCAGATTTCACGCAAGAACTTTTCAGTGGGATCTGCTGGACAAATGGTCCGGATCGCATCTTCAGATGCATCAGCGGATAACCCTATATCCAAGGACAAGGGTGTCTCTCCTGTGGTGGTTATAGAGTGCTCATCTTCTAGAGGGCCGCAGATTCGGCATTCAGGATTGGATGCTGGTGACCACGGAGCCCAGCCCGAGAGGCTGGGGAGCAGTCACACAAGGAAAAAATTTCCAGGGAGTGTGATCAAGTCTGGAGACTTTTCTCCACATAAATATACTGGAGCTAAGGGTAAATTTATAATGCTCTAAGCTTAGCAAGACCTCTGCTTCAAGGTCAGCCGGTATTGATCCAGTGGGAAAAACATCACGGCAGTCGCCCACGTAAACAGACAGGGCGACACAAGAAGCAGGAGGGCAATGGCAAAAACTGCAAGGACTTTTCGCTGGGCGGAAAATCATGTGATAGCACTGTCAGCAGTGTTTCATCCCGGGAATGGAAACTGGGAAGCAGACTTCCTCAGCAGGCACGACCTCCACCCGGGAGAGTGGAAACTTCATCGGGAAGTTTTTTCCACATGATTGTAAACCGTTGGGAAATACCAAAGGTGGACATGATGGCGTCCCGTCTGAACAAAAAACGGGACAGGTATTGCGCCAGGTCAAGAGACCCTCAGGCAATAGCTGTGGACGTTCTGGTAACACCGTGGGTGTACCAGTCGGGGTATGTGTTCCCTCCTCTGCTTCTCATACCTAAGGTGCTGAGAATTATAAGACGTAGAGGAGTAAGAACTATACTCATGGCTCCGGATTGGCCAAGAAGGACTTGGTACCCGGAACTTCAAGAGATGCTTACAGAGGTCTTATGGCCTCTGCCGCTAAGAAGGGACTTGCTTCAGCAAGTACCATGTCTGTTCCAAGACTTACCGCAGCTGCGTTTGTCGGCATGGCGGTGGAAAGCCGGATCCTAAGGGAAAAAGGCATTCCGGAAGAGGTCATTCCTACCCTGGTCAAAGCCAGAAAGGAGGTGACCGCACAACATTATCACCAAATGTGGCGAAAATATGTTGCGTGGTGTGAGGCCAGGAAGGCCCCACAAAGAAATTTCAACTCGGTCGTTTCCTGCATTTCCTGCAAACAGGAGTGTCTATGGGCCTCAAATTGGGGTCCATTAAGGTTCAAATTTCGGCCCTGTCGATTTTCTTCCAGAAAGAATTGGCTTCAGTTCCTGAAGTCCAGAAGTTTGTCAAGGGAGTATTGCATATACAACCCCCTTTTGTGCCTCCAGTGGCACTGTGGGATCTCAACGTAGTTCTGGGATTCCTCAAATCACATTGGTTTACAACCAGTCAAATCTGTGGATTTGAAGCATCTCACATGAAAAGTGACCATGCTCTTGGCCCTGGCCTGGACCAGGCGAGTGTCAAATTGGTGGTTTTTTCTCAAAAAAGCCCATATCTGTTTGTCCATTCGGACAGGGCAGAGCTGCGGACTCGTCCCCAGTTCTCTCCCTAAGGTGGTGTCAGTGTTTCACCTGAACCAGCTTATTGTGGTGCCTTGCACCTACTAGGGACTTGGAGTACTCCAAGTTGCTAGATGTTGTCAGGGCCCTGAAAATATGTTCCAGGACGGCTGGAGTCAGGAAAACTGACTTGCTGTTATCCTGTATGCACCCAACAAACTGGGTGCTCTTGCTTCTAAGCAGACTATTGCTAGTTGGATGTGTAATACAATTCAGCTTGCACATTCTGTGGCAGGCCTGCCACAGCCAAAATATGTAAAGGCCCATTCCACAAGGAAGGTGGGCTCATCTTGGGCGGCTGCCCGAGGGGTCTCGGCTTTACAACTTTGCCGAGCAGCTACTTGGTCAGGGGCAAACACGTTTGCTAAATTCTACAAATTTGATACCCTGGCTAAGGAGGACCTGGAGTTCTCTCATTCGGTGCTGCAGAGTCATCCGCACTCTCCCGCCCGTTTGGGAGCTTTGGTATAATCCCCATGGTCCTTTCAGGAACCCCAGCATCCACTAGGACGATAGAGAAAATAAGAATTTACTTACCGATAATTCTATTTCTCTGAGTCCATAGTGGATGCTGGGCGCCCATCCCAAGTGCGGATTATCTGCAATACTTGTACATAGTTACAAAAATCGGGTTATTATTGTTGTGAGCCATCTTTTCAGAGGCTCCGCTGTTATCATACTGTTAACTAGGTTTAGATCACAAGTTGTACGGTGTGATTGGTGTGGCTGGTATGAGTCTTACCCGGGATTCAAAATTCCTCCCTTATTGTGTACGCTCGTCCGGGCACAGTACCTAACTGGCTTGGAGGAGGGTCATAGGGGGAGGAGCCAGTGCACACCACCTGATCGGAAAGCTTTACTTTTGTGCCCTGTCTCCTGCGGAGCCGCTATTCCCCATGGTCCTTTCAGGAACCCCAGCATCCACTATGGACTCCGAGAAATAGAATTATCGGTAAGTAAATTCTTATTTTTTACACTGCAATTTAGATTGCAGATTGAACTCACCACACCCAAATCTATCTCTCTCTGCACATGTTATATCTGCCCCCCTGCAGTGCACACGGGCCCTCATTCCGAGTCGTTCGCTCGGTATTTTTCATCGCATCGCAATGAAAATCCGCTTAGTACGCATGCGCAATATTCGCACTGCGACTGCGCCAAGTAATTTAACAATGAAGATAGTATTTTTACTCACGGCTTTTTCATCGCTCCGGCGATCGTAATGTGATTGACAGGAAATGGGTGTTACTGGGCGGAAACACAGCGTTTTATGGGCGTGTGGATGAAAACGCTACCGTTTCCGGAAAAAACGCAGGAGTGGCTGGAGAAACGGGGGAGTGTCTGGGCGAACGCTGGGTGTGTTTATGACGTCAAACCAGGAACGACAAGCACTAAACTGAACGCAGATGCCGAGTAAGTCTGAAGCTACTCTGAAACTGCTAAGTAGTTTGTAATCGCAATATTGCGAATACATCGGTCGCAATTTTAAGAAGCTAAGATACACTCCCATTAGGCGTAGGCTTAGCGTGTGTAACTCTGCTAAATTCGCCTTGCGACCGATCAACTCGGAATGAGGGCCATGGTTTTGCCCAACTGCTAAAAAATTTCCTGCTGCGATCAACTTGAAATTACCCCCATTATTAGCAGAATTGCTAACGAAAGCTATTTCCTTGCAGTTTCTGAGTAGCTCCAGACCTACTCCTAGATTGCGATCACCTCAGTCTGTTTAGTTCCTGGTTTGACGTCACAAACACGCCCAGCGTCCGACCAGACACTCCTCTGTTTCTCCAGCCACTCCTGCGTTTTTACCTGGCACGCCTGCGTTTTTTAGCACACTCCCTGAAAACGCCCAGTTTCCGCCCAGAAACACCCACTTCCTATCAATCAGCAGAGCGATTGAAAGCTTTGTTTGCCTGTGAGTAAAATAGCATAGTTTTGTGTAAATTTGCTTAGCGCGTGCACCCTGCTGTGCATACACATGCGCAGAACTGCCGGATTTTAGCCTATTAGCAATTCTGCTAAAATTAGCAGCGAGCGAACAACTCGGAATGAGGGCCAATGACACACAGCTCACTGCCCCCATCACCTCACACACTGACACATACCCGCCTGCACCCAGCACCTCACACACTGACAAACAGCCCCCTGTACATAGCAACTCACAAACTGACACACAGCCCCCTGCACCAAGCACCTCACACACTGACACCCACAACCCCCTGCACCCAGCGCCACACACACTGATACACAGCCCCCTGCACCCAGCAACTCACACACCGACACACACAGCCCTCTGTACCCAGCACCTCACACACTGACACACAGTCCCCTGCACCACACACTGACACTCAGCCCCCTGTACCCAGTACCTCACACACTGACACACACAGCCCCCTGCACCACACACTTGCACCCAGCACCTCATACACACTGCACCCATCACCTCACACACTGACACACAGCCCCCTGTACATAGCAACTGACACACAGCCCCCTGCACCCAGCACCTCACACACTAACATATAGCCCATTGCACCCAGCATCACACACACTGACACAAAGCTGCCAGCACCCAGCCCCTCACCAGCTCCTCTCACGCGGACACACATCCCCTGTACCCAGCGCCACACACACTGACACACAGCTCCCTGTACCCAGCACCTCATACACTGACACACAGCCCTCTACACTCTGCACCTCACACACTGACACACACAGCCCCCTGCACCCAGCACCTCACACACTGACACACACAGCCCCCTGCACCCAGCACCTCACACACAGACACACAGCCATCTGCACTGAGAATGCTGATTTATATACAGGAATGAAAGCTATACCTTAAACACACCTTAAATACACTTTATCATGAAGCCGCTGCGGCTGCTAAACTTAATACACACCCTACGTACATTGTACACTGTTTGCGTACAGAGTCCCGTACAGTGTACGGACTTTGCATACACATGCCGCGCTTACGGTACAAAGTACACGCAGCGCGTACACACCCAGAGATACATTTTAAACCTTTTACAGCAATGCGATAGTAATACACTTTAAACCTTAGCAGGGAAAGGAAGACACGACACCAGTTTGTAGTTAAACCACTGGGTTCCGACACCACAGCGTATTATTGCTGAAAGGGGGTTACAATATAAACAATACAATACAACAGAATAATGGCTACAATCAATGGTACATACGTGAGTGGATTCGCCGCGCTACCCAGTCTGGTCCTCCGTCATCTGATAGATAACGTTGTGAATCTTGTGTCTGACCAGGCCTGCTGCAGGTTCTCTTTATACAATTCATCCAAAACTTAACACAATGGACACTGTAATCTCTTTGTCCATTGGACACAGGGATGGTCATTTACAGTACAGGAGAGGTCATAGGTCGGTTTGAATAGGTGGGCGATGTCTGTTCCAACTGCTCTTGTGGGTGGTCTCCTCTGGATTCCTGCCGCATACATAATGTACAGTAAATACAGTTTATATCTATATTCTGCTTCTGCACATAACTATCCGCAGGAACATGCGATCTTTCTCAAACCAACACCGGAATGTTACCCTTAAAATACCCTTCAGCTGGATACCAAACATAACCTTGTTCTGTCCCCTCCTATCCTGTAAAGGTGAATCCCTTTGTTCTGTTACCCTTTAAACTGCTGTTACTTTCTGATGTGGTGCAGGGAGGCTATGTGTAAAATGTGCACTATTTGGATTAAATATGTAATGTGTTTTGATAGCTTTCCATGCATTCACAAACTCTACCGTAAATACCCATACCACGCGCTAATGCGCAGGACCGCGGGAGCGACCATACGCAAATTGCGGATATGCGCACACACAGCAGAACAAGTACACGCGCGGAGGCCATCTGTGTGTCGTTTGTACGTGATGTGTGTACTGCAATATTTTTCGACTTTGACAGTCCACCCTTTGGCAGTCACCAATAACTGCCACTATCTAATCACTAAACAGAAAAATATCTATACAATATCTACAGAAGCTTTGATGATCGGGGAGAGTTGTAGGTGGGAAATGTATGACCTAGTGGGATAGTAGAAAGCATGTATGTATGAATCCATGTCTGAGGGGCATGTATCATCGTGCCGTATATGTTCTAAATAAGCTTCGAGGTACTGCAAAGTATACATTAAATCCTTCTCATCCCGTACTAAGGGTCTGTAAATGGGCCAACAAACACTACCAAGCTCTTTTCGGCTTCTTGTTCCAACAAATGTGGTGCACATTTAGTTGATGATACATGGAGGGGGAACATATGTGAGTGCTAGTATATGTGGATATCACCTGTCGACTATGTGTGCTGTTAACTGGAGGTTGCAGAGATGAAGATAAGACACATATCTAAAATACATTCACATAAACATTTTGGGTAGGGCTGATGTCTTTTCCGGATGGATGTATCTGGGCAGAGGGGGAAACAAAAATAAAACGGGTGAAAGAAACAGGCCATGAAATTCATTTGCAATCCTTATCATAACACTGTCTCTATGGATGGGTCATAACTTAAATCTGCTGCTATAACAGCGCCCTCGCTCCTTAGACTCATCAACTTGGTGCCGTGCTTGCGCCGCGTCAGAATTCGAACACACCTAAATATCGAACCAATAATTATGACGACTCCCAGGATACAAAGGAGAAACTTCCCTACACTCATAATAACATTTTGAGCCCACTCTCCTAAACCTGAGAACCAATTACGTGGGTTCAACCATGAGACCCAGCCGGTCAGTTCATTACTCACAGTCGCTAAGGTAAGGTTGTGCTTCCTCCTGAACTCCCACTTCAACTGCAAGATATCGTCCATCTTCTGATCGATGATCTCCGTGGGGTCGTCAGTACTGTTCGTAATATACGTACAGCACTTCACACCATATTGAGTTGCTAGAGTAACACAGTACCCACCTGTCACGGCTGTGATATAATTAAGGACCATCCTGTGCTGAATCAGTTCCTGCTTGTAAGCTTGTAACTCCCTTCCCGTATACCTGAAGGTATCATCATACATCTCAGTGATATTATCTATCAAGTTCGCTAGCGCATGGATATACCTATAATTTATAATTCCTCTGGCAGTACGGGTAATGTCTAATGCGAGAAGGAACTGAATCCCGGTGAATTCGTGGATCAAATCAGAGGCTGCGTGCTCTGCCCTATCTATGAGGTGTCTCTTGATGATGTGTTCATAGTGAGTAGGAGTATAAGGAGCCTGAGCACTGCGGTGTACGTCTTTCATCTTATCATGGGTTATGGTCATGACCTCTGGTAGTACTCTCCCAATATAACACAATCCCTCTGAGCTCGGGGCAAGCCACTTGTACGCCTTCCTCCCACATATGAAATAGGCATCATCTGGGAGAACATAGGGGACAGAATATAACATTACCATATTACAAATTTTCCATGTAAAGAAACCAGTCCCCAGTTCTCTCATCTGCTCAGTACGAGTATACCAATACTGAAAATACCTCCCACTGTTGGCTATTTGGCGTACAAGTTCAGAGTCTATGGGTATCCTATCAGCTCTGTATGAAAAGGTCATTGGTTATTCCACGTTACTTCCCAATTTCCCGGTTTTCAGTAATTGGAAATATTAAAACATAATAAGGACCTGTCTACATGATACTGGTGGAGCTTCAAACTAGGGGGCCTAGAGATATTGAATTTCTTGTCCACCGGTCTCCCACCCCGCAATTCGAGTACCTCATCTATTGATAAAGGGTATGGTACTAATCCTGACTTGCTCTGACCTTGAGGTACTTGTGAGCACACACAGCATTCTGTCTGGTTTAAGACCTTACCCACTAGTGAGTGGTAATCACTCAACGGATGGCGGTCCATGTCGATATTAAGGTTGGACTGACATCTCTGGATGCACCCATCCTCTACTATATTCTCACAATTCCTACAAATACAGTATTCATCAGACAATAACCCCTCAGAGTGCCTCCGAGCTCCCTGACTACCAGAGCGCTTACTGAGGCCAGCCTTTACTAAAGTGATGCGCTGATCCTGAGATCCTACAAATTCATACTTGCCATCAGAACCTATTCCAGATCCCTGCTCGACCTCTCTGGAACCCTCACCAAAACAAACTGTCCTTATCAAAACCAGAATTCCTAACAGAACCCGAAACGCAGTCTCTAGTGATCGATCCATTTCGTTAGGGGAAAGGAGGAAAATAAGAAGGAGAAAAGAAAGGAAAAAATGCAGGGGGAGGTGAAAAAAGAAAGTGGTACGACAACCGTTCTAGCTCTTGTTACTCTCTGTGCTCAGATGCCTTTCAACAGTCCTGCCTCTCAACTTTCCTGGAACAGACACTCCAGTGATACGAGATTCTCTACACTCTGCTCTTTGTCACGAGTTCTCTCCGGGTCAGCGACCTTCTTGCAGTGGGACGAGTGGATCCAAGTCTCTCTTTCGGCGACCTTCAATGCTGTTGTGCTGGTTAACTAGACTTGATATGGTCCTTCCCACCTGTCTATGAGGCAACCTGAGTGTAAGAAATTTTGAATCATCACATAGTCCCCAGGCTCAATGTCATGACAATTACTGTTCGGTAGGTCAGGAATCACCAGCTTTAAATTTCTTTGTTGATTTCTCAGCTGCTGGCTCATCCCAACCAAATATTTCACAGTCACTTCATTATTACATTTCAAATCATCCTGGGGGTCTATCATTACATGAGGTTGTCGACAAAAAAGAATTTCAAAGGGTGATAGGTTAAGGGGAGACCTGGGAGTGGTTCTGATGCTGTACAACACTAGTGGCAAAGCTTCTGGCTACGACAATCCAGTTTCAGCCATTAATTTGCTCAGCTTGTTCTTAATAGTGCTATTCACTCTCTCCACCTTTGCACTCGCCTGTGGACGGTACGGAGTATGTAGCTTGCTATTAATTCCCATCAGCTTGCACATGACCTGAAAGACTTCACCTGTGAAATGGGTACCCCTGTCACTTTCAATTATTCTAGGGATACCATAGCTACACACAAATTCCTGCACAATTTTCTTTGCAGTGAACGTAGCAGTATTTGTGGCAGCAGGGAACGCTTCTACCCAGTTGGAAAATACGTCAATACAAACTAACACATATTTTAAATTCCTACAGGGTGGTAACTATATTAAATCGATTTGTATTAACTGAAAAGGTCCGTCTGTTGGAGGGATATGGAATGGCTCTGTTGGTATTGACTTTCCAATATTCTTCCTCAAGCAAGTAAAACATGTCATTGCTCTCTTACCTGCATGAGAAGAGAATCCTGGTGCACACCAGTAGGCTCTCATCAGCCTACACATACCCTCTTTGCCTAGATGAGTCAGACCGTGTGCCACCTCAGCTAGACTTGGAAGGTATGCTCTGCGGGCTACTGGCTTACCGTGTCCACCTGCCCACAGTCCTGAGGACTCCTGGCCATACCCCTTTGTCCTCCAGACTGCCTTTTCCTGTAAAGAACACAAATGTTCTCACTTTTAATTTACTATCGTGTGTTATCAGTTGTGTGAAGTAAACCGTCTCTGGATGAGAGAAGAGAGAGGAAAAAAAAACAATAACTCAAGAAAAGAAGAATGTCAGGTTTAACGTTCACCAACAGGCTGTCACACCATCATGCATATCGGTGTCTATGCACAGTCTCCCTTCACCAGTATTCTCATTCTCCACCCTTTGTGCATGACCAGGCACACTGCATTAATACTGGTGTCCTTATGTCCTTATGCTGTTGAGATATACTGGTTTTGGGTAGGGCTCTGAAAGATCGATTAGGCATGTGGCGTTTGAACTGTAATTGTATCCATGTGTTGTACCCTCCTGTCGGTGAACGTAAGAGATGAGGAGGAAACTTTGAAGGGAAATCACATAGATGTTAGTAACAGATAAGTTTGTAGAGGCAAAGAGGATTTTATAAAATTTGACAACTGGATTGGGCACTACGGGGAAGTGATTCTCTACTGTCTATACCCCTTAAAAAAAAAATTGTGTGTCTTATCTCTACTGGGACTATCCCAGCCATCAATCCAGTGTCCTGTCCATCCTAAGTTCATAGGGAACCCGGTATCTGTGAGTTAATTTTACTCTACCTGTGATGGACATACATCTAGAACAGTGAAATGCAACATTACATTAGTAAGTTGGATTTATTCTGTTCTTCCCATTAACCGAATCTGTGTTTTCTATATGGCTCGTGATTCCTTACTATATGTCCCTTGATCCCGTCTATGTGTTTAATACTGTGGCTTGTATTCTCTGTCTAGGGGTCTATCTTGGCTATGTGTTCTACTATAACTACAATCTCTGGCAAAATGTCCTTCCTTTTTACAACTGTAGCATATCCTAGGTCTTTTTCTTACTATCCGGGTTTTGGAGTTTAGGTTGATGAGGCTTTGCTGCAAGAGCCTGTAGACTTATTGTCATCAGCTTCTCCTCCTGTCGCTTTCTACGCGCTTTCTACGCCTAGCAATATTCTTATGATGTTCTATTGCGCATGCTCTAAGACAAGCTATTGTGGTCCCTTTCCAATTAGGCAAAGATGCTTGTACCCTGTCCCTAACTGCCTTATTGAGTTCGTCTATTAGCACAGAGACAGCCACTTCTCTGTAATTCGCATCGTTCCCTGTATCCGATACCCCAATGTATCTATCCATTATTTGCAGGGCCGACGGAAATATTCTGATGCCATTTCATTTCCCCCCTGTTTTATGGAGAAAATTCTTTCCCACTTAACAGTAATGGGGAAACACAACTCTAGTAGCTTATTTATTCGGTCTATGTTCTCCTGATTGTTTCCGTCAGTCATAGGACTATCCGACTCTAACTTACAATCAGTGATACATTTTTGGGTGTCAATATTAGGGGGTAGGCACGCTTTTAAAAGTATCCGCCAATCTTTACTAACTGGTTCATAAGCATTACCCAGATCTCTGATAAACTTTTGACATCTGGCTAAATACTCCCGGGGATCGGGGAATTCTGAAATGATTGACCTCAGCTCAGCTCTGGACCACAGGCAATACATTGCATTATTCCTGGTCAGGATTACTCCTTGACTATCGGTTCCCCCATTGGGAGTTACTATTTCCAAGACAGGATGTAATCCTACCATTCCGTTTCTAATCTGTGTACTGTAGGGTGTTGTTGTCTCTGTGCAATGACCCGTCTCACACTTACCGGTAGCTGTGACCTCACCAGTTCTTTCAGTGGGGAATACTGGTACTGCTCTAACTGGATGGACAGGCCCCACCTGACTTTCCTGCAAAGCGACTGCCTGAATAAGAGCTGCAATTTGGCTGGATCCTTCATCTTCCTGTGACCTATGACCTTGAAAAGACTTTAAAACAGGATACAACTTGCAAAGGTTAGGGTTAATACATTGCTTTTGCATACTACTATCATTTACCGATGTACCATTGATCGTAGCCATCTTCAGTGCCGTAACTAGGCATTTTAGCGCTGTGTGCAAGAAACGACAGTGGCGCCCCCCACCCATGTAAGATAGGGGCAGTGCGCGGAGTAGGCGCGCAAAAAAATTATAGGGGCGTGGCTTCACGGGGAAGGGGCGTGGCCACAAAATAATAGCAATTCATACTACGGTGCACAGTAGTCTACATTATTCAAATTACGCTGCACAGTAGCGCCACTACACCAGGTAGAGCCCCTTTTATACATTGCAGCAGACAGCGTCCCCCTTTTTACACATTACAGCAGACAGTCCCCCTTTTTACACATTGCGGCAGCCAGTCCCCCTTTTTACACATTGCGGCAGCCAGACCCCTCTTTACACATTGCCGCAGCCAGTCCCCCTTTTTACACATTGCGGCAGCCAGTCCCCCTTTTTACACATTGCGGCAGCCAGGCCCCCTCTTTACACATTGCGGCAGCCAGTCCCCCTTTTTACACATTGCGGCAGCCAGTCCCCCTCTTTACACATTGCGGCAGCCAGTCCCCCTTTTTACACATTGCGGCAGCCAGTCCCCCTTTTTACACATTGCGGCAGCCAGTCCCCCTTTTTACACATTGCGGCAGCGGCAGCCAGTCCCCCTTTTTACACATTGCGGCAGCCAGTCCCCCTTTTTACACATTGCGGCAGCCAGTCCCCCTTTTTACACATTGCGGCAGCCAGTCCCCCTTTTTACACATTGCGGCAGCCAGTCCCCCTTTTTACACATTGCGGCAGCGGCAGCCAGTCCCCCTTTTTACACATTGCGGCAGACGGTGTCCCCCTGAGAGAGAGAGAGAGAGAGAGAGAGAGAGAGAGAAAGAGAGATATACTTACCATCTCCCTGCTGGCAGTCAGGCTCCTCGTGCAGCTTCCTCGGTGCAGGCAGTGAGGTGAGAAGGAGGAGGAGGGAGGGGGAGCAGGGAGCCGCAGCAGCGCTATATCATTGGTAGTAAGCGCCGCTGCAGCATCCCCCTCTCCTTCCGTATTGGCTGCCCGGCGCTGCTGTGGATCCTGGGATGCAGGAACCGCATCCCAACATCCACAGCAGCGCTGGGCAGCCAATACAGAAGGAGAGGGGGATGCTGCAGCGGCGCTTACTACCAATGAAATAGCGCTGCTGCGGCTCCCTGCTCCCCCTCCCTCCTCCTCCTTCTCCGCTGCCCGGCGCTGGTCTCTTCTCCCTCCACAGCGCGGCGCACGGCGCAGAGCAGAGGCGGCATGTAATGAGTCAATTTGACTTATTACATGCCGCTGGCCGTGCGCCCTCAGGGCAACTGCGCTGTGTGCCAAGCCCACTTGGCACACACGTAGTTACGGCCCTGGCCATCTTATTCCCTTCGACCTGTGTCGGTAATGGTGATTTCGTGTCTCCATTCCTGCTAAGTTTGGAACCTGCTTTACGAGTTTGTTCCCTTTGCACCTCCCCCTCTTGCTGCCATAAATTTAAACAATCATTATGTCTAATCCTTTGTTTTCTGAAGACATATTTTACTTCTTACATTCAGCAGTACCTCTGGTTCAAAACTGCCCACCCGAGGGAATGGTTCCCTATTTTTGTCAGTCATACGTACCCATTCATTGCAAAAAGCCTCCGTGTGTGATCCATATTGTTCACACATAATAAACCTTGCTGCCGCTTTTGGTCGCACCTCTTCAGCCTGAACTCTAGCTACCAAACGCCCACTGCTTGTGCAATTGGATCCCATCGCGGACTTTTTGCCAATAAACGCAATCCCCAAATGCACAATACAATAGACGGTGATAGACACCTAGCGCTTTCACTCGCTCCTTCTCCGCTAAATACCACAACTCACTCCAATAGGGAAAACTGCGTACCCAGTGAGGCCCTATCTAGTTTCTATTTACTGGAAGTGTTTAGGAGTGACTTACCTATTCCAGTAAATATACACCGCTGGAGATTTTCCTGAGAGAGACCAGCGAAAACTCCCTATAACCTTATACACAAATCACACTTGCGTATGCTCTATACAGCGCTAATGGTACCGCGATTTTACGCAAAAGCTCGTAAAGGGGTATCCAGTTGCGCTATATATATCGCACCCACAAATGCGCGGTCCAATCGCACAGCGTATAGGTACTTGTTACCTATCTGCCGTACAACCACGGGTCGATGTACAAACTGCGACCCTCAGCCGGAGCGTAACAAAAAACCTTTTCAATAAACCTTTTTCCTTCAATACTACACAATGCACAATTCCCTATTACGCTCCTCTGCAAATCTCCTCACGATTTGCGTATTTCAATCTATATTAACGTGAGTCAGCCGCCTCACGCCACCAAGCCTCTTCCTACTTGGTGTACCACGGGACCCGATTTCCGGAGTTCAAATCCACTCTCCCCTACGTTCGCTCACTCAAATACACTTTGGTTTTTCTGTACAGAAAATTTAAATTAATTCAGATAGGCAGCTTTACCCCAGAGGCAATACAGTTTTTTTTTAAACTAAATTTAGAGTAACCTGCTTTTGAAATCTGATAGTTATGTGCTATTGTATTAAATGTCTACTATCCCACCTTTGAACTAAACGACACTATTGTATAATTTGTACTCAGCGCCTGCATTCTTACGCACTTTGCGTAAACATGCGACCGTGCGTGTCCCTTACGCTGCGTGCGCAGTCCTTTACTTTGTCCGAGACATGTGTACAAAACCCTGCGTCCGCAATAAATCACTCAGCTCTATAAATGTGAACTATACTAATTACTATTGCCCACTAGACACAACTTGTTCTGTATAAACTTTTATGCAGAACTGCGTTTGTGTCTTTACGCTTACTTCCTTAAATATTTATTTTAGTTTTAACTATATAGCAACAAATATCTCCGGTTTCACACAGGTCTAAATGAATCTAAAGGCCCATACACACTTGACGATGCACACGTCGTTAACGACCGTCGTTAACGACTTCCCTTGAACAGCTGAACAAACGGCATGAGCATGCAAACTACCAACGACCAAAGACCAAAGACCATTCATCGTTGAAGCATCCAAGCTGAACAGTTTATTAAAATAATGAGCTGGGAACAGGGCTGGTGAACAGTGGCTTGGTCGTTGGTCGTTCACACCATACACATTCAACGACGTCTCTGGTCGGTAACGACCATAGTGGAAATCGAGCATACATGCTCCACAGATAAGCGAGGGTCGTTAACGTCCCGCGGGGCCGCACATCGGTGGTCGTCGGATGCAAACACACTTGACGATATAATGAGCGACATCGTTGATGAGGGCTGAAATGAACGACGTCGCTCATTTTATCGTCAAGTGTGTATGGGCCTTAACAATTTGAGTCTTATGGCAACAATGTGAGAGAGTATGCAAAGTATGGGTGTCTTTTGTGTACGCTTTTTGGCGCCAAATTTTTTTCCACAGATTTTAAATAGCTTTTTCCTGTTGTACTACGGGTTCTACCAGCACCTCTACAAACCATACAGAGCAGATGCCATCTAATCAGCATACAAGTAGGGTTTTCAGTGTCTCCATCGACCACGAAAGGGTTACGTAGGATACTGTCCTGTCCACCCTTTGCTGATAGATTAAGTCTGCTGTGACCTGTTAGGCTGTGAGTATGTGGAAAACCGGACGGAGCACCCAATTGAGAATGCTGATTTATATACAGGAATGAAAGCTATACCTTAAACTACCATGAAGCCGCTGCGGCCGCTAAACTTAATACACACCCTACGTACATTGGCCCTCATTCCGAGTTGTTCGCTCGCAAGGCGATTTTAGCAGAGTTACACACGCTAAGCCGCCACCTACTGGGAGTGAATCTTAGCTTCTTAAAATTACGAACGATGTATTCGCAATATTGCGATTACAAACTACTTAGCAGTTTCAGAGTAGCTTCAGACTTACTCGGCATCTGCGATCAGTTCAGTGCTTGTCGTTCCTGGTTTGACGTCACAAACACACCCAGCGTTCGCCCAGACACTCCTCCGTTTCTCCAGCCACTCCCGCGTTTTTTCCGGAAACGGGAGCGTTTTTATCCACACGCCCATAAAACGCTGTGTTTCCGCCCAGTAACACCCATTTCCTGTCAATCACACTACGATCGCCGGAGCGAAGAAAAAGCCGTGAGTAAAAATACTATCTTCATAGCAAAATTACTTGGCGCAGTCGCAGTGCAAACATTGCGCATGCGTACTAAGCAGAAAAACGCTGCGATGCGAAGAAAATTACCGAGTGAACGACTCGGAATGAGGGCCATTGTACACTGTTTGCGTACAGAGTCCCGTACAGTGTACGGACTTTGCGTACACACGCCGCGCTGACGGTACAAAGTACATGCAGCGCAAACACACCCAGAGATACATTTTAAACCTTTTACAGCAATGCAATGCGATAGTAATACACTTTAAACCTTAGCAGGGAAAGGAAGACACGACACCAGTTTGTAGTTAAACCACTGGGTTCCGACACCACAGCGTATTATTGCTGAAAGGGGGTTACAATATAAACAATACAATACAACAGAATAATGGCTACAATCAATGGTACATACGTGAGTGGATTCGCCGCGCTACCCAGTCTGGTCCTCCGTCATCTGATAGATAACGTTGTGAGTCTTGTGTCTGACCAGGCCTGCTGCAGGCTCTCTTTATACAATTAATCCAAAATTTAACACAATAAACACTGTAATCTCTTTGTCCATTGGACACAGGGATGGTCATTTACAGTACAGGAGAGGTCATAGGTCAGTTTGAATAGGTGGGCGATGTCTGTTCCAACTGCTCTTGTGGGTTGTCTCCTCTGGATTCCCGCCACATACATAATGTACAGTAAATACAGTTTATATCTATATTCTGCTTCTGCACATAACTATCCGCAGGAACATGCGATCTTTCTCAAACCAACACCGGAATGTTACCCTTAAAATACCCTTCAGCTGGATACCAAACACCACCTTATAACCTTGTTCTGTCCCCTCCTATTCTGTAAAGGTGAATCCCTTTGTTCTGTTACCCTTTAAACTGCTGTTACTTTCTGATGTGGTGCAGGGAGGCTATGTGTACATTGTGCACTATTTGGATTAAATATGTAATGTGTTTTGATAGCTCTCCATACGTTCACAAACTCTACCGTAAATACCCATACCATGCGCAGGACCGCGGGAGCGACCATACGCAAATTGCGGATATGCGCACGCACAGCAGAACAAGTACATGCGCGGAGGCCATCTGTGTGTCATTTGTACGTGATGTGTGTACTGTAATATTTTTTGACTTTGACAGCACCCAGCACCTCGCACACTGACACACAGCACCCTGTACCCTGCACCTCAAACACTGACACACAGCCCCCTGTACTCAGCACCACACAAACTGGCACACACAGCTCCCTGTACCCAGCACCTCACACACAGACCCCTGCACCAAGCACCTCACACACTGACACCCGCAACCCCCTGCACCCAGCGCCACACATACTGACACACAGCCCCCTGCACCCAGCACCTCACACACTGACACACACAGCCCCCTGTACCCAGCACCTCACAAACTGACACACGCAGCCCCCTGCACCACACACCGACACAGCCCCTTGTACCCAGTACCTCACACACTGACACACACAGCCTCCTGCACCACACACTGACACACAGCCCCCTGTACCCAGTACCACACACACAGCCCCCTGCACCCAGCACCTCATACAATGACACACAGCTCACTGCACCCATCACCTCACACACTGACACACAGCCCCCTGTACAGAGCAACTCACACACTGACACACAGCCCCCTGCACCCAGCACCTCACACAAAAACATATAGCCCCCTGCCCCCAGCACCTCACACACTGACATATAGCCCATTGCACCCAGCATCACACACACTGACACAAAGCTACCAGCACCCAGCCCCTCACCAGCTCCTCTCACACGGACACACATCCCCTGTACCCAGCGCCACACACACTGACACACAGCTCCCTGTACCCAGCACTACATACACTGACACACAGCCCCCTGTACATAGCACCTCACACACTGACACACAGCACCCTGTATGCACAGCACCTTACACACTGACATACAGCCCCCCTGTACACACAGCACAACATACACTGCCAGTATTGTTGTTGGGCGTTCTGGGCAGTTTTCTAATCAGACGCAGTTGTAACATAGACGAATGATCTGCCCGTAGCATAGGGCTGGTAAAAGTGTCAGTTGCTTAACCAATGGTGGCGTCCAATGACGCACAAAGCATGATTCCACTGTTTGTAAATACTGACAGTGAGCGTCTCAGTCCCCATCATTCAGCGACATTGATGTACACCAGGGAGCTGCATTAGCATAAAGTAGCAGACACAATCTATACAAAAGTCCCAAGGAAGGCTGCAACAGCATCCAACAGAAACAGGCCCTATGAGGAGCGAGTTTCCTGCCCCACGTGACAGACTCCACCCACTCAGACTCCACCTCCATTAGGGCTGCATCCAGAAATTTCCCGGGCTGTTTTTTTATCTCAATCCGCCCCTGCTGCTGGGCATTCCTCGGCGGTGACTGGAAGGCAGCTCTTTAGATGCATGGAGTTGGTCAATCTTATGTCTGTGTGATGGTAGTGTTGTGGGCATGTCACTAAAGTGTTTGTGTACACAGGCACTTCATCGTTCACATAGGAGGCCATACTCAGGCAAGTTTCTCTGCTGTCACCGTCGGTGGCATCTAGAGACACACTATACAGTATTAAAGCATCTACAGAAGTGGGCGTTTCAGTCCTTGCACATTTATAGGCACGAATGTGAGTACACCAGGGAAAGGCCTCGTTCTGGCATTTGCATAAAGTTGCAGATGTACGACTGTAAACAAGACGCAGCGCATCTGTAGCTATTTCCGACTCAGAATTAGGCCCGCTGTCTTTTCCAAATAAATGACACAGAAATATAGGACAGGCTGCATCTATACTCTTCAGAGATCTTCGTTACATATATTTGCGCAAATGTATGGTTAAGCCCCAAAGCCGCATCAAGGCGTCTCAAGTTTTTTTCACTGGTATGCTACCATGGGCTTTCTGGCTTATGCTGGTGTTTTGGGGTGCCACACCCTGCACCTAGATATAGCGCTAGGGACCCCAAATATACAGAGACGCCTTGATGCGGCTTTGGGGCTTAACCATACATTTGCACAAAAATATGTAACGAAGATCTCTGAATTCTATTATTATGTGGGATTTACATCTAGTTACTGTTATCATTCAGTGTGCTGGGGGAAACAAAATGCCTTTTTTTCTTGCTTAGAAGAACTCCTACCTTTCAAGCACCTGAATGATATCACTAAGCTAATTGAGCATCTGCCAAACTATATATGTTTGTTGTGAGAGGCAGAGAGGTTCCTCCATTAGGAGGAGGTGCAGGCCCTGATATGCCATATGGAGCATTATGGGGTTGCTCCAAGGTAGGTAGCTCTTAGCTAACTAAGCTAATTGAGCATCTGCCAAACTATATATGTCTGCATCTATACTCTGAATGCAATTTGCATGTAACATTATCCTATTTGATTTGGAAGCCTTAAATATATACATAATAATAACCTATATGTTTTATTTATGTGTAGTCTGTGTGCAAATGAAACCATGCAAGTAAAGTATAAACCTACTTACAACTTTCCAGCTCGAGAGAGCAGTTCTGGGTGTCCAGAGGAAACCTGCTGAAATCCATGAAGCACATAGCTGACACTGTTATCCTGCAGCGGAAAGAAAGACCAGATCAATACAACACGCTCTGTATGACTGCAACATAGGGGGACATTCAGACCTGATCGCTCGCTAGCATTTTTCGCAGTGCAGCAATCGGTTCAGAACAGCGCATGCATATGCACCGCAATGCGCAGGTGCGTCGCTTGGGTACAAAGCGGATCATTTCTGTGCGATGGGTTTTACGAAGAATCCAATCGCTAGGAGATTTACAGGAAGAAGACGTTTGTGGGTGGCAAGTGACCGTTTTCAGGGAGTGGTTGGAAAAACGTGTCCAAGCGTTTGCAGGGCGGGTGTCTGTTGTCAATTCCGGCCCCGGACAGGCTGAAGTGATCGCAGCGGCTGAGTAAGTTCTGTGCAACTCTGAAACTGCACAAAGTGTTTTTGTACCGCTCGGCTGCACATGCGATCGCACACTTGCACAGTTAAAATACACTCCCCGGTGGGTGGCAACTATGCGAACACAGGACTGCAAAAACTAGCTAGCGAGCGATCAGGTCTGAATGACCTCCATAATGCATTGCTCCACTCCACAATAACAAGAAGGGGGTCATTAGAAACCTCACAGCACTTAATATATTGGTCTTAACCCAGAGCTGGCCAAACCAGTCCTCGAGATCTACCAACAGTTCACATTTTCCAGACCACCTAGCTGGTGCACAGGTGTAGTCATTACTAATTAAGATGTGCTGCATTCATTCCTAACTGACAATTCTACAGATCTCCAAGAGGCCTGGAAAACATGAACTGTTGGTAGATCGCGAGGACCGGTTTGGTCAGCCCTGTCATAACCTATCCTAAATTATTTTTTTTTTTTTAACCCATCATACTGTACATTGACTGCTGTTATTATTTACAGGTTGAGTCTCCCATATCCAAAACACTTGGGACTAGAAGTATTTTGGCTCTTTCTATGTTTAGTGATATTTGCATGCCATACTGAGATATTTTGGGGATGGGACCCAAGTCTAATCACGAAATGCATTTGTTTCACACACACTCTACATACCCCCCAACTTTTGGCTTGGCGATAGCGGGACTCTCGCGCGGCGAAGCTGCGCGCCGATCCGAAAAAGGGGGTGTGGCCTCGCCCGTGATGGGCGTGACCTCGCTCGGGTGGGTGTGGCCTCGCCAAATAGCCAATTTTTTTCCTTTTGGGGGCGTGCCCAGCGCTCCCCCAGCAGCTGGGCAGCCCCCGCTCCCCTCCTAGCTCTGAATACATGCCCTGCGCGTGCGCACAGCATGTATTCAGTGATCACCGGCTGCTTTGCAGAGCAGAGCAGCGGGTGATCAAAGCCTCCCCCCAACTGCCCCCACACCCGCGGGACACTGCTGCCCGCGGGTGGGACAGCGGGACAGGGTCCGAATAGCGGGACTGGGACAGTTGGGAGGTATGCACTCTATACACATAATGTTGTGCATGAAACAAAGTGTGTGTACACTGAACCACCAGAAAGCAAAGGGTCACTACATACCTCCCAACATTACCTCTCCAGGAGGGACACAATGGGGGTAATTCCAAGTTGATCGCAGCAGGAAATTTTTTAGCAGTTGGGCAAAACCATGTGCACTGCAGGGGGGACAGATATAACATGTGCAGAGAGATATAGATTTGGGTGTGGTGAGTTCAATCTGCAATCTAAATTGCAGTGTAAAAATAAAGCAGCCAGTATTTACCCTGCACAGAAACAAAATAACCCACCCAAATCTAACTCTCTCTGCAAATGTTATATCTGCCCCCCCCCACCCCTGCAGTGCACATGGTTTTGCCCAACTGCTAAAAAATGTCCTGCTGCTATCAACTTGGAATTACCCCCAGTGCTCTGCTCCTGGATTTTTCTCTTAATTTATGGTTGCCACTACCTGTGTTGAACAGGTTAATGGATAAGCACAGGTGCTGGCAATCATAAATTAAGAGAAAAGTCCAGGAGCAGACCATTCTGTTCCTCCTGGAGAGGGTTATGTTGGGAGGTATGTCACTATCTCAATCGCACTCAGGAAATTTGGTGATTTTAGATATAGGAGAATCAACCTGTACTTCTCTCACTGCTGACCTCTCCTCAGGTGTGCTTGTCTTCAGCAAAAGCTGGATTGCTTTGTAAAGTGTGAGCTTTAAGGGGCACACCTATTAATCTCATTTGCAATGCGATCGTACGCGATATTACCGCCCAAAATTGCATTGCAATCTGTGTTTTTAACTGCCAGAATATGTCAATGAACACAAGCAGGGACGTCCCTGAGATGTGTTCACTCCTGTGTGGGAACCAGAGGCAGAACTCTGGGAGGCAACAGAGTCATCTGCCGCCGGGCTCCTGCTCTGAAGGGGGGCACCTCTCCTCCCATTCTGTGACACCTTGAATTAAGTTAATTGATAGCTGTCGCTGTCTTTTCAGTGTCCGACTTTCTCACTGGTCCCTGCACCTTACAAATCACACCCTCTCTATTATAATGAATATACACATTTTACAAGTGTCACACCCAGGATTAGAAACCACAACCTATTACACTGGAAGCAGTCACTTTACTGATGAAGCTGTTTGTACTGTATAGGAAATATGAGAATTTTAACTATATGAAGATACTTCTCTGACAATTACACGTAACTTCATATAGTTAGAATTCTCATAACTCCATCAGTAAAGTGTCTGCTGTTAGTGTAACAGGTCATGGGTTCTAATCCTGGGTATAACTGCTAAGAAATGTGTGATTTAAAATAAAAGACAATTAAATGTATAAATACAGTGTATACATTTTTTTCAGAACACGCGCACAGATACATACATATATTTATCTTAATATAGGAAATAGGGGGGCACCAATATTTATCTTGCCTCCAGGCAACTGGGACAAACTTACGCCACTGGTGGGAACTCCTGTGCATGTGCGGTCAGCAAACTGCACATGCACAGCGGTACTTGCCTGGGAGGGTTTGGAGTAACCCTTTCCCAAGGATTTCTGCAAATTGTAGCCTATAGGCTACAGCATCACAGTGCCATCTTCATACCCTCCAACATTTTACACATGAAAACCGGTACAAATTAGGAAAGGGGCGTGGCCACGAGTAAAGGGGGAGTGGTGACGCCCCCTTTCCTATACTTTCAGTGTTAATTTGGAGAGTCAAAAATCGGTACAAAGCCCTTTTTGGCAGGTACAGACCATAAAAAAAAGGTGCTGTACCTGCCAAAAAGGTACAGTTGGAGGGTATGCATCTTCAGATGGCATTAGCTCCTTGGGACAAATTGTGGAAGGCTTCATGTTCCAGAGCTTGGTAAATCAGATAGCATTGCATTCCGCATAGAAACTTAAGGGGGCTGTGGCTGCTGTCTGAAATGCAATCGCTCCTTCATAGATTAGATTGATACTTGATATGTGTGGGCATACCCTTGAAAAAGGGTGTTTTGGTGGAATATGCCGCAAATAATTAATGATAAATGGGCCCTTAAATCATACTTGCCTACCTGACCCTCTCCATGAGGGAGAAATTCTCTGTTCTTGGACTTTCCTGGTAATATATGATTGCCATCACCCGTGGTGAAACACCTTTCTTATCAATTACCTAGCTCACTACAGGTGATGGCAATCATACATTACCAGGAAAGTTCAGGAACAGAGCATTTTCTCCCTCATGGGGCCGGATGTACTAAGCGGAAAATGCGGTAAACTCCCTGTGTACCGCATTTTCCTGATGTACTAACCCCCGGCCGGCAGGTCAGCGCCGCGGCGGGGTACGCCAGCTTTAGCTGGCGATAGTCCATAGAAGCCTATGGGCTTCTCTCCGGCGCTGTGTGAGGGATCCGATTGGATCCCTCCCAGCATGCCCTGCTGGGAGGGATCCAATCACCCCGCGCATGCGCAGACTGACTCCCGGGCCGAATCCCGGAAGTCAGGCTGCCGCTGCGCATCGCGGAGGTCAGCTCTTATCGGAAGAGCTGTCCTCCACAATGCTGATCGCATATGTTAGTACATATGCGATCAGCATCGTGGCGCAGGGCGGCGATGGGCGGCGATGTACATTAGTACATCTCGCCCATGGAGAGGGTCAGGTAGGTAAGTATGCCTTAAATGAGAACATGGAATTAACTACAGGGTGAGGTGAAATTCATAAAACCATTTTCTATACAGTATCTTCCAACTTCTAATGGGTTGTAGAGCTTAATAAAAAATGGGCAGAGTTTCACCACATGTTGGGTATTTTTGGCTGTTCTGGGTTGGGTTTATTTGTTCTGATTTAGCAAGTTTTAATATTAGATAGATTAATATTCCCTGACTGTGTTTACACCTTTTTATGTGACCTGTAGTTTGTTGAAGTTGGAAACCGCTACTGCCCATACTTCATGTTTAGGCTTCTACAGGGAGGCTTCAAATCCCTAACCAAGATGGCCACGACCTTCATGTCACTGTGTTAGTGCGCCACAGTGGGAGACAGATGTCTCACACTTATCTCCAGAGAGACCATGCGACTGCTGCTATTCCATCCTGCCAGAACAGCTATTACTGGATGTATCCAGGAGCGGTTCTTGGTGCGAGCAAGCAGTGCCTGCGCCCGGGGCGCTGCAGCCTGGGGGCGCGGCTGCAGTCACCCCGCAGGCGCCCGCCGCCTACCCGCACCCCACTCCCCGGCTGCAGCAGACGGCGTGGGCTGTGTGGGCGTCTGCTGCAGCCGGTGCACCTGTCAGATGCTAGAGGTCATTATTGACCTCTAGTGTCTGTGCGGCGCTGCTATGGGAGAGACGTCATGACGTCTCTCCCGTAGAGGGGAGCAGCGGGTGGCCAGATGGAGCAGCAGCAGCAGTGGTCGGGAAGCAGGAGCGGGGCAGTGGTAAGTATTGTTTTTTTGTTTTTTTTGTGTGTGTGTTTGTAAGCGGCTACTAAGGGGTACAGCAACAGGGGGCACAACTACTGGGGGCATAGCTATAGGGGGCACAACTACTGGGGGAATAGCTACAAGGGGCAAATCTGGGAGCACAGCTACTGGGGGCTTAGCTACAGGGGGCAAATCTACTGGGGGCAAATCAACTGGGGGCACAACTACTTGGGGTAAATCTACTGGGGGCACAGCTACTCGGGCATAACTGTGGCCATGCCCCTCCCCTATGAAGCCCCTCCCCTATTTTTGACACACGCCTTCGGCACGCACTATCTGTTTTACCACTGTTGGGGGGTGCCAGTGGAAACTTTTGCACTGGGCGCCACAAGGTGTAGAACCGGCCCTGGATGTATCCTGCACTTCTACCCTGTTACACTCACCCGCTGGTGACCTGTATGCGCCGCTCCATGCATAAGAGTATGTGTAAGCATAACTGAGTGGTTGCATACTACACATAACTGCTGATTAATTAACACCACTGATTAAGAACTGGGTTGTTCATTGACTCAGGGCATCAGCTGGTGTGTACACAGGGGCGGATCCAGAAGAAAATGAAGGGGGGACACCATGATAGTGGAACGGTAATAGTTATATTTACATGCACCTAAGGCACGCGTGCTCCCAGATAAGGGGTGTGGTATCACAGGGGGTGTGGCATTACAGAATAAACCATCAGGTAATGATTGGCTGTAGGAGCGCATCCCTGCTGGTTTATTGCCAATGTTTCACCTTGATGAAAAGGCTGATTGGGACTTGAAATTTTGGTCACCTGTTACATTAGTTATGGGAGCCAGGAATGCACCCCAGCACAATATAATTATTATAGTTTTTAGTTGGTGGTGGCAAGTGCAGCATACCTTGTGTGGGCAATGCAATGAGACTCAGACTGCAGGACACGGACTGCCCATCTTTAATTAGCAGAAGCAGCCAGCTGGATCTCCAACAAGCAGCATAAGACTTCTGCAGGACAACCCTGTCATAATCACACGGGCCGCCTTCTCAAAGCTGAGCTGAGCTGAGTGTGACTGCACCTAGCATGGTGGTAAAGGAAGTGGAGGAGGAAGCGCTGGGTAACTGTGCGGTGCAGTGAGGGCTAATGAAGCCTTCTGCACCGTCATAAGTAACAGTCTTACTCGATTCTGGCATTTGAACCCCGCGACTGGGCTGGACTCTGGTCGGCTGGCAGTGGGCAAGGTAGGTTACGGTGTGAGCAGGGGGCCTCCCCATTTATTACCACACGGACTTGTTGTTAGAGCCGCGGCGGGTCCTAGTGCCTGCCGGCTCTTTTATCAAATCTGACTGACGGAAATAGCACGGGCCCGAGTGCCCCCTCCCTGGATCTGCCTAAGTGTGTACATAATGCACTCTGCCATACCACCGCCATACCACTGTACACACATATTCCAACATAGTTCTCTACAAGTTTTCAATAGTGCCCCCAGTTTCCAAATTATTATGGCAAACGGTATATTGCTGTCTTCAGATTAATAGACATACTTTATATTGTTCTATCCAGCAATAGGCACCATACAGATTCTTTGAAAACAAGTTATTTGTCAGTGTGACATCTGTACCTTCTATTAATTCCTACATATCAGGTATTATGATTCAGCTATTGTGGTACCATACATCTTGGGGTAAATTTACTAAGATGCGAGTTCTATTTAAGATGGGATGTTGCCCATAGCAACCAATCAGATTCTACTTCTCATTTATCTAGAACCTTTTAGAAGATAATAAGTGGTATCTGATTGGTTGATATGGGCAACATCTTAAATAGAACTCCCATCTTAGTAGATTTACCCCCTTGTGTCTAGTCATGAATACAATTATTAGAGAGACATGCCAGCCCTCATTGACTGGGACACATCAAGCTGTTATGTTTCATGTTTAATAGACAGAGAAATGAGGACTGGACAGCTGGTGCTTTTTCCTGTAAGGATATAACATTAATGTAATAAACTGTCTTCCGGGGCCTACACCAGCCTAGGATTATACAGGGCTTTAATAGCAGATTGGATGGACCTACAGTATTGAGTAAACTGAGGATAATAATATAGGAATGTACTGTATATATTCTTCACCACCCACTTTTCAAATGAAAGTCACTAAAACATTAATTCTGCAGGTTTGAAGTTGATTTATAGCCAACAGCTATTGTGACCAGACTGTTACATTACTGCGCAGAAATGTAGAGGTATTTTTATTTAACTTAAAACATCTGAAGGAGTGTGTGCCTTGTGGGTGCGGAGACAGTGATAGGTTATTCTCCTTAATAAGAGACTACCAGCAGCTACTGTACTAAACTCGGGGCAGTGACAGAGTACTGTTTGAACTCCATGAAGAATTGTATAAGGAGAGTTGTGTTGTACAGTGCTTCCAATTCAATGACTTCATTAGGCTAACATTTTTATATTAAACATTGTTATATGCTAGTGGTTCTCAACATGGGGTACTGGTAGTACCCCCAGGGGTACTCGTGTGATATCTAGTCCGACTTGAAAAAAATTCTGTAATGCTGGAGCGGGACATCCAGGTAAGAATTAGGGGCATAATGTATTTATTAATTTACTTCCTTATTGGTGATATTCAAAGCAATGAGAAATTATTGTTTCCTGCCACATATCAAAAAATCACATGCAGGGATCAGGGGATCAGAAACGAGCCTATCACTGCAAAGTATTAGAAGTAGTGATCACTTCACTTCCTTTTCAGGCCTTGCGTCGCTACTGCGCATTCTGCTGACCATACATGCGTAGGCAGTTGTTGACGGGAGGGATCCTACGGTCCTCTTTTCATACATTCAGGGGATATTTAGTATTTACAGGTACCCAACTATTTTTCTATTAATAAATAGGCACCTTAGACACATAGGGAGAGCAGTGTCCTAGGGGTCTCTGGCCCCACGCGTCAAAGTAAGATCCTAATAACAAAACTAAAAAGTCTATTCCTGTATCCCTGTTATAGAAAGCATATCGTTTTATTGACAATTTAATATTCTTCATAAATTGTAATATGTGAGAAACACATTTTTAAATCTTGTTTGGGCACATTTATTGCGTTAACAGATAGCGGCTTCTAAACATTTGATCTAATATCAAGTATATTCATTACAAATGTACAGCTTAGCAAATGCTGGGTGTCCAAAAAAAACCAAATGGGCTTCCATTAAAGAACAACTGTCACAGGCAATCACAGGAGGAGATTACAGGTGCCCGGAAATTCCCATCTAGGCCAGGCATATTAATTCTGGCCTGATTCCGATTTACTGATGATGATAAACTAAAACTATTGTACTAGACGCCACACAAGCGATTGCACTGACTTCTGTCTGTAAGGCAGGGTGACTGGTAGGATTTTCAGTATACAAAGCAAAAAAAAACAATAAAGTAAAAGAATAAAAAAATAGGAGTAACTTTGCACCTGTACAGACCAAGCTGCAATTAGTATTTTTGCATGCATGGTAAATACTGGCTATTTTTGCATGTAGCCCACAAATACTGCGCAGCTTTATTCTTACACTGCAACTATTAGATTTGAAATTGGACAAGCTGCTCTGAAACAAAAATCTGTCTGACCATTTTAAATCTGCCCCACCTGCAGAGTGCAGACTACAGTGCAATATAGTTTCTCCTACCTCAGAAATTGAATCAGTCCCAAATATATATATATGTATATAAAGCCCCTGGGGTCGTTCTTGGATCGTTTTTGTAATCGCCTGTACCTTTTAAAAAGGATCTTCACCTAAAGAGCTCACACCCATATGGGTGAGATGATATCCTAACATTACATCCTTCGAAATTGGACAGGTCGAATTTTTACCATCTAAGTGAACTAATATGTATCATGTTTTACAAAATTATGTTTTCTCAACCTCTGTTTTTATACCAGGAATAAAACGTTTGGGTATCTAATTTGATATCAGATACTGAATATTATTATATTGTGTAACATTGAGTGACCATTTGTAAAAACGTATACTACATATTAAGAATGTATAAGCGCACCACAAGATATACTGTAATTTTTAGTTTTTTTTATCTAAGTGGCCTCCACTAGCAGGGGACTACCTAAAAAGGCGCAGCTTGTTTTGACGTTAGTGCAGGCAAAAGGGAATCTCTTTTATATATATATATATATATATATATATATATATTAGAGATGAGCGGGTTCGGTTTCTCTGAATCCGAACCCGCACGAACTTCATGTTTTTTTTCACGGGTCCGAGCGACTCGGATCTTCCCGCCTTGCTCGGTTAACCCGAGCGCGCCCGAACGTCATCATGACGCTGTCGGATTCTCGCGAGACTCGGATTCTATATAAGGAGCCGCGCGTCGCCGCCATTTTCACACGTGCATTGAGATTGATAGGGAGAGGACGTGGCTGGCGTCCTCTCCGTTATAGTAGAAAAGAGTAAAGACTGAGTGACTTAGTTATAATTGTGGGGAGGATTGGGGACGGGGAGCAGCTGTTAGGGAGTACAGTGATTTAGATTAGGAGAGAGAGAGAGAGAGAGATTGACCTGATTTACTGGAGCTTAGGAGTACTGTAGAAGAGAGTGCAGAGTTTACTAGTGACTGACCACAGTGACCACCAGACAGTGCAGTTTTATTTAATATATCCGTTCTCTGCCTGAAAAAAACGATACACACAGTGACTCAGTCACATACCATATCTGTGTGCACTGCTCAGCCCAGTGTGCTGCATCATCTATGTATATATTATATATCTGACTGTGCTCAGCTCACACAGCTTATAATTGTGGGGGAGACTGGGGAGCACTGCAGTGCCAGTTATAGGTTATAGCAGGAGCCAGGAGTACAAGACAGTCACATACCATATCTGTGTGCACTGCTCAGCCCAGTGTGCTGCATCATCTATGTATATATTATATATCTGACTGTGCTCAGCTCACACAGCTTATAATTGTGGGGGAGACTGGGGAGCACTGCAGTGCCAGTTATAGGTTATAGCAGGAGCCAGGAGTACAAGACAGTCACATACCATATCTGTGTGCACTGCTCAGCCCAGTGTGCTGCATCATCTATGTATATAGTATATATCTGACTGTGCTCAGCTCACACAGCTTATAATTGTGGGGGAGACTGGGGAGCACTGCAGTGCCAGTTATAGGTTATAGCAGGAGCCAGGAGTACATATTATATTAAAATTAATTAAACAGTGCACACTTTTGCTGCAGGAGTGCCACTGCCAGTGTGACTGACCAGTGACCTGACCATACTGACCACCAGTATAGTTAGTAGTATACTATATTGTGATTGCCTGAAAAAGTTAAACACTCGTCGTGTGACTTCACTTGTGTGGTGTTTTTTTTTTTATTCTATAAAAAACTCATTCTGCTGACAGACAGTGTCCAGCAGGTCCGTCATTATATAATATATATACCTGTCCGGCTGCAGTAGTGATATATATATATTTTTTATATCATTATTTATCATCCAGTCGCAGCAGACACAGTACGGTAGTTCACGGCTGTAGCTACCTCTGTGTCGGCACTCGGCAGTCCGTCCATAATTGTATACCACCTAACCGTGGTTTTTTTTTCTTTCTTCTTTATACATACATACTACGACATCTCTTTATCAACCAGTCTATATTAGCAGCAGACACAGTACAGTACGGTAGTTCACGGCTGTGGCTACCTCTGTGTCGGCACTCGGCAGTCCGTCCATAATTGTATACCACCTAACCGTGGTTTTTTTTTCTTTCTTCTTTATACATACATACTACGACATCTCTTTATCAACCAGTCTATATTAGCAGCAGACACAGTACAGTACGGTAGTTCACGGCTGTGGCTACCTCTGTGTCGGCACTCGGCAGTCCGTCCATAATTGTATACCACCTAACCGTGGTTTTTTTTTCTTTCTTCTTTATACATACATACTACGACATCTCTTTATCAACCAGTCTATATTAGCAGCAGACACAGTACAGTACGGTAGTTCACGGCTGTGGCTACCTCTGTGTCGGCACTCGGCAGTCCGTCCATAATTGTATACCACCTAACCGTGGTTTTTTTTTCTTTCTTCTTTATACGTACATACTACGACATCTCTTTATCAACCAGTCTATATTAGCAGCAGACACAGTACAGTACGGTAGTTCACGGCTGTGGCTACCTCTGTGTCGGCACTCGGCAGTCCGTCCATAATTGTATACCACCTAACCGTGGGTTTTTTTTCTTTCTTCTTTATACATACATACTACGACATCTCTTTATCAACCAGTCTATATTAGCTATATGTCTATATGTGCTGATTGGGGAGGGTTTTTTGGAAGGGACATCCTGCGTGACACTGCAGTGCCACTCCTAAATGGGCCCGGTGTTTGTGTCGGCCACTAGGGTCGCTAATCTTACTCACACAGCTACCTCATTGCGCCTCTTTTTTTCTTTGCGTCATGTGCTGATTGGGGAGGGTTTTTTGGAAGGGACATCCTGCGTGACACTGCAGTGCCACTCCTAAATGGGCCCGGTGTTTGTGTCGGCCACTAGGGTCGCTAATCTTACTCACACAGCTACCTCATTGCGCCTCTTTTTTTCTTTGCGTCATGTGCTGATTGGGGAGGGTTTTTTGGAAGGGACATCCTGCGTGACACTGCAGTGCCACTCCTAAATGGGCCCGGTGTTTGTGTCGGCCACTAGGGTCGCTAATCTTACTCACACAGCTACCTCATTGCGCCTCTTTTTTTCTTTGCGTCATGTGCTGATTGGGGAGGGTTTTTTGGAAGGGACATCCTGCGTGACACTGCAGTGCCACTCCTAAATGGGCCCGGTGTTTGTGTCGGCCACTAGGGTCGCTTATCTTACTCACACAGTCAGCTACCTCATTGCGCCTCTTTTTTTCTTTGCGTCATGTGCTGTTTGGGGAGGGTTTTTTGGAAGGGACATCCTGCGTGACACTGCAGTGCCACTCCTAAATGGGCCCGGTGTTTGTGTCGGCCACTAGGGTCGCTTATCTTACTCACACAGTCAGCTACCTCATTGCGCCTCTTTTTTTCTTTGCGTCATGTGCTGTTTGGGGAGGGTTTTTTGGAAGGGACATCCTGCGTGACACTGCAGTGCCACTCCTAGATGGGCCAGGTGTTTGTGTCGGCCACTAGGGTCGCTTAGCTTAGTCATCCAGCGACCTCGGTGCAAATTTTAGGACTAAAAATAATATTGTGAGGTGTGAGGTATTCAGAATAGACTGAAAATGAGTGGAAATTATGGTTTTTGAGGTTAATAATAATAATATGGGATCAAAATGACCCCCAAATTCTATGATTTAAGCTGTTTTTTAGGGTTTTTTGAAAAAAACACCCGAATCCAAAACACACCCGAATCCGACAAAAAAAATTCGGTGAGGTTTTGCCAAAACGCGGTCGAACCCAAAACACGGCCGCGGAACCGAACCCAAAACCAAAACACAAAACCCGAAAAATTTCAGGCGCTCATCTCTAATATATATATATATAATTTCCAAGCAGTCCACACTCTGGCCTTTTAAGTGTATGCTGGGGTGACTTCCATATAATGATAGATAATAACCCATAAATTTCCAATGTAAATCCACAACAGAGGAGCACTCACCAGTCTTCAAAGCAGTTTTTCTTTATTTTCAATAGATCATAATAGAAGGGGGTGTATCGACGTTTCGGTCCCAAGTGGGACCTTTGTCAAGACTTGTGACCGAAACGTCGATACACCCCCTACTATTATGATCTATTGAAAATAAAGAAAAACTGCTTTGAAGACTGGTGAGTGCTCCTCTGTTGTGGATTTATATATATATATATATATATCCTGTGTTTCTCACTGACCATCACCATGACATAAAAAAGAACCTGCATTGAGAATAGTGTGCAGCAGTACTTTCCTTATATAGCACTTCCTGAAGGTGTACCTCCCAACTTTAGAAAGTTGTGAGGAGGTACAGAGACGCGGCATCCTGCCATCCATAATACCAGCAGCACGCACAGCGAGTCCTCTCGTAGGCTTGCTGTGCCCGCCCCGCTTCGGTCCTAATGGCGAGCTTTACTTGTCACGTGTTCTATTCTCCCTTGGGTGGTGATGTGGACCCACCACGCAAGTGGAAATACCAGGGAGCGGTCGGTATTCCGTCCGCCGGCATTTTACCGGCTGTTGGGATTCCGGCGTCAGGATTATGAACGCCGGTATATTAAAAGGTTACTGGATGGGGGAAAAGAGCAGAATGTGGGTGTGTTTACATGACTGCCAATTAATGTCATCTGTACAAACTGGCTGAGATTGGAAGTTTGGCTGTAGTGATGTGCACCGGAAATTTTTCGGGTTTTGTGTTTTGGTTTTGGATTCGGTTCCGCGGTCAGGTTTTGGATTCGGACGCGTTTTGGCAAAACCTCCCTGAAAATTTTTTGTCGGATTCGGGTGTGTTTTGGATTCGGGTGTTTTTTTACAAAAAACCCTCAAAAACAGCTTAAATAATAGAATTTGGGGGTCATTTTGATCCCATAGTATTATTAACCTCAATAACCATAATTTACACTCATTTTCAGTCTATTCTGAACACCTCACACCTCACAATATTATTTTTAGTCCTAAAATTTGCACAGAGGTAGCTGTGTGACTAAGCTAAGCGACCCAAGGGGCCGACACAAACACCTGGCCCATCTAGGAGTGGCACTGCAGTGTCAGGCAGGATGGCACTTCAAAAAAATAGTCCCCAAACAGCACATGATGCAAAGAAAAAAAGAGGCGCAATGAGGTAGCTCTGTGACTAAGCTAAGCGACCCAAGTGGCCGACACAAACACCTGGCCCATCTAGGAGTGGCACTGCAGTGTCAGACAGGATGGCAGATTTAAAAAATAGTCCCCAAACAGCACATGATGCAAAGAAAAAAAGAGGCGCAATGAGGTAGCTGTGTGACTAAGCTAAGCGACCCAAGTGGCCAACACAAACACCTGGCCCACCTAGGAGTGGCACTGCAGTGTCAGACAGGATGGCAGATTTAAAAAATAGTCCCCAAACAGCACATGATGCAAAGAAAAAAAGAGGTGCACCAATGTCGCTGGATGGCTAAGCTAAGCATCACAAGTGGTCGACACAAACACCTGGCCCATCTAGGAGTGGCACTGCAGTGTCAGGCCGGATGGCCCTTCCAAAAAATACTCCCCAAACAGCACATGACGCAAAGAAGAAAAAAAAGAGGCGCAATGAGGTAGCTTTGTGACTAAGATAAGTGACCCTAGTGGCCGACACAAACACCTGGCCCATCTAGGAGTGGCACTGCAGTGTCACGCAGGATGGCCCTTCCAAAAAACACTCCCCAAACAGCACATGATGCAAAGAAAAATGAAAGAAAAAAGAAGTGCAAGATGGAATTGTCCTTGGGCCCTCCGGGCCCTCCCACCCACCCTTATGTTGTATAAATAGGACATGCACACTTTAACGAACCCATCATTTCAGCGACAGGGTCTGCCACACGACTGTTACTGAAATGACTGGTTGGTTTGGGCAGCCACCAAAAAAGAAGCAATCAATCTCTCCTTGCACAAACTGGCTCTACAGAGGCAAGATGTCCACCTCCTCCTCATCGTCCGATTCCTCACCCCTTTCACTGTGTACATCCCCTTTCTCACAGATTATTAATTCGTCCCCACTGGAATCCACTATCTCAGGTCCCTGTGTACTTTCTGGAGGCAATTGCTGCTGGTGAATGTCTCCATGGAGGAATTGATTATAATTAATTTTGATGAACATCATCTTCTCCACATTTTCTGGAAGTAACCTCGTACGCCGATTGCTGACAAGGTGAGCGGCTGCACTAAACACTCTTTCGGAGTACACACTGGAGGGGGAGCAACTTAGGTAAAATAAAGCCAGTTTGTGCAAGGGCCTCCAAATTGCCTCTTTTTCCTGCCAGTATACGTACGGACTGTCTGACATGCCTACTTGGATGCGGTCACTCATATAATCCTCCACCATTATTTCAATGGTGACAGAATCATATGCAGTGACAGTAGACGACATGTCAGTAATCGTTGGCAGGTCCTTCAGTCCGGACCAGATGTCAGCACCCGCTTCAGACTGCCCTGCATCACCGCCAGCGGGTGGGCTCGGAATTCTTAACCTTTTCCTCGCACCCCCAGTTGCGGGAGAATGTGAAGGAGGAGCTGTTGACGGGTCACGTTCCGCTTGACTTGACAATTTTCTCACCAGCAGGTCTTTGAACCTCTGCAGACTTGTGTCTGATACAATGTAGGTTTTAAATCTAGGATTGAGCACGGTGGCCAAAATGTAGTGCTCTGATTTCAACAGATTGACCACCCGTGATTCCTGGTTAAGCGAATTAAGGGCTCCATCCACAAGTCCCACATGCCTAGCGGAATCGCTCTGTTTTAGCTCCTCCTTCAATGTCTCCAGCTTCTTCTGCAAAAGCCTGATGAGGGGAATGACCTGACTCAGGCTGGCAGTGTCTGAACTGACTTCACGTGTGGCAAGTTCAAAGGGTTGCAGAACCTTGCACAACGTTGAAATCATTCTCCACTGCGCTTGAGTCAGGTGCATTCCCCCTCCTTTGCCTATATCGTAGGCAGATGTATAGGCTTGAATGGCCTTTTGCTGCTCCTCCATCCTCTGATGCATATAGAGGGTTGAATTCCACCTCGTTACCACCTCTTGCTTCAGATGATGGCAGGGCAGGTTCAGGACTGTTTGCTGGTGCTCCAGTCTTCGGCATGCGGTGGCTGAATGCCGAAAGTGGCCCGCAATTCTTCGGGCCACCGACAGCATCTCTTGCATGCCCCTGTCGTTTTTTAAATAATTCTGCACCACCAAATTCAATGTATGTGCAAAACATGGGACGTGCTGGAATTTGCCCAGATGTAATGTACGCACAATATTGGTGGCCTGGTCCGATGTCACAAATCCCCAGGAGAGTCCAATTGGGGTAAGCCATTCTGCGATGATGTTCCTCAGTTTCCGTAAGAGGTTGTCAGCTGTGTGCCTCTTATGGAAAGCGGTGATACAAAGCGTAGCCTGCCTAGGAACGAGTTGGCGTTTGCGAGATGCTGCTACTGGTGCCGCCGCTGCTGTTCTTGCTGCGGGAGGCAATACATCTACCCAGTGGGCTGTCACAGTCATATAGTCCTGAGTCTGCCCTGCTCCACTTGTCCACATGTCCGTGGTTAAGTGGACATTGGGTACAACTGCATTTTTTAGGACACTGGTGACTCTTTTTCTGACGTCTGTGTACATTTTCGGCATCGCCTGCCTAGAGAAATGGAACCTAGATGGTATTTGGTACCGGGGACACAGTACCTCAATCAAGTCTGTAGTTGCCTGTGAATTAACGGTGGATACCGGAAACACGTTTCTCACCACCCATGCTGCCAAGGCCTGAGTTATCCGCTTTGCAGCAGGATGACTGCTGTGTTATTTCATCTTCCTCACAAAGGACTGTTGGACAGTCAATTGCTTACTGGAAGTAGTACAAGTGGTCTTCCGACTTCCCCTCTGGGATGACGATCGACTCCCAGCAGCAACAACAGCAGCGCCAGCAGCAGTAGGCGTTACACTCAAGGATGCATCGGAGGAATCCCAGGCAGGAGAGGACTCGTCAGACTTGACAGTGACATGGCCTGCAGGACTATTGGCTTTCCTGTGTAAGGAGGAAATTGACACTGAGGGAGTTGGTGGTGTGGTTTGCGTGAGCTTGGTTACAAGAGGAAGGGATTTAGTGGTCAGTGGACTGCTTCCGCTGTCATCCAAAGTTTTTGAACTTGTCACTGACTTCTGATGAATGCGGTCCAGGTGACGTATAAGTGAGGATGTTCCTAGGTGGTTAACGTCCTTACCCCTACTTATTACAGCTTGACATAGGCAACACACAGCTTGACACCAGTTGTCCGCATTTCTGTTGAAATAATTCCACACCGAAGAGGTGATTTTTTTTGTATTTTGACCAGACCAGGCATGTCAATGGCCATATTCGTCCCACGGACAACAGGTGTCTCCCCGGGTGCCTGACTTAAACAAACCACCTCACCATCAGAATCCTCCTTGTCAATTTCCTCCCCAGCGCCAGCAACACCCATATCCTCATCCTGGTGTACTTCAACAGTGACATCTTCAATTTGACTATCAGGAACTGGACTGCGGGTGCTCCTTCCAGCACTTGCAGGGGGCGTGCAAATGGTGGAAGGCGCAACCTCTTCCCGTTCAGTGTTGGGAAGGTCAGGCATCGCAACCGACACAATTGGACTCTCCTTGGGGATTTGTGATTTAGAAGAACACACAGTTCTTTGCTGTGCTTTTGCCATCTTAACTCTTTTAAGTTTTCTAGCAGGAGGATGAGTGCTTCCATCCTCAGGTGAAGCTGAACCACTAGCCTTGAACATAGGCCAGGGCCTCAGCCGTTCCTTGCCACTCCGTGTCGTAAATGGCACATTGGCAAGTTTACGCTTCTCCTCAGACGATTTTGATTTAGATTTTTGGGTCATTTAACTGAGCTTTATTTTTTTGGATTTTACATGCTCTCTATTATGACATTGGGCATCGGCCTTGGCAGACGACGTTGATGGCATTTCATCGTCTCGGCCATGACTAGTGGCAGCAGCTTCAGCACGAGGTGGAAGTGGATCTTGATCTTTCCCTATTTTACCCTCCACATTTTTGTTCTCCATTTTTTAATGTGTGGAATTATATGCCAGTATCAATAGCAATGGCCTACTACTATATAAAAATCACGAGAAAAGAAAGAGAGGCGCCCGTGACTTACAACCTAGGTGAACTTCCTGATGCCGCACAATATGGAAAAAAGGGGGAAGCTGTCAACCCCCAAAAATAGCAATAACAAGAAAAAAGAACCAAAACGTGCGCAAAAGGAAGAGCCAATCAAAAAAATATTTGGATTAATTAATTTTTATTTTTTTATTTTTGTTTTTATTAAATATTATTTAATTGTAGTTATTACCAAATAAATTAATTATAAATATATTCCTTAGAGTGACCACAATAAGATATTGAAAATGATATTAAAATGAATAAAATAACACAATCATGAAATATATAACCATCTAGTTAATTTCTCATATATGGTTAGTATTCCAAAAGACCAATAATGGATACAAATGTATAAAATCCTGAAGAACACTGGCTGGCCAGCCTTAATTAATACTTAATAAATTGTGCACAAACAAAATGTATCAAAGATCAATAGAGTATACAAATGGAAGATGTATTGCCTGTAGGATATCATAAAATTGCATAAACAATAAGAACTCAAAATTCTTCCAATAACGATCTAAACTAGTAGTGGTTAACCGTTATACATGTATCCAAAAGTCTCGTACGGCTCATTAGCTCCTAACCTCGTACGGCTGCTGATGTGAATGCTAAATGTTGGAGCAAATGAATAGAAGCCAGTCCCGTCCTTTTGACCAATGCTATTGAAAAGTCTCGATAAAGGCACCTAGCCTTAAGCAGCCGTTAGTGTGGGCAGCCAATGCCGTAGAATTACAGTCCCGTACTAAGATGATTGATATGAATAAATAAAAATACTAAAACATAGTCCCGAATGGCTCAAATAGCCCCTAGCCTAGTGAGGCCATAGGTGTGGGTGGCTAAAATGACGGGATAATGTATAAATAAATAAAACCCCGTCTCACTCGTAGCAATCTCACCCATGCCAGTGAATGCAGTAGCCGTCCGACCGGCCGGATGTTCACCGGACCTCCGCCGTTTCCAATCCACAAGCCGTTCTGTGCTGCGCTGCCTGGGTGCTCCTCCGACAGCGCAGCTGGGAAATCCTTAGGCTGGGATGTAAGAGATGGAAATATCTGTGGCGGTTTAGGGCGGGTTAGGGCTGTCGGTGATATCCGTTCGTCTCCAAATAGCAGAGAGATGGTATATATCCGTGGATCACTCCAAAGCCGTTCAACCTAACGCGTTTCTCGACCGTAGGCACTGGTCGTTTCATCAGAGGAAGTGCAATGAAAGAGAGTCCTCATCTGACTATATTTAAAGCTCCCCGTTAATTGTCTAAACAGAAACAGCTGATGAATTTCAAACTTTTCACCCATAGGAATCAAATTAAAATTAAAGTGAAAGAGTCCAATATACTTTTCAATACCTATGTATAAATCTCTTAGTATCGTACTTAAATATATTTAGATTTAAATCAAAAGCCAATGTATATAAAATAATATGAATATATAAAATGAATATATATAAAAAATATATATTGTGAATATATAAACTAAAGATTAATATCATTATTATTTAATCATTCAAAAACATAATACTCAGGAGTGGCGTGTCTTAAGGTGTATAAACATAGATTAATATGGTGTACCACATAGAATCAATATAAACATATAAATAGTGTAGTGAAATAACCTATATAAGTGCAAATTGAAACAGTAATAATTATTATAATTCATATATAAATTTTTTATAAGTTTTGGATACATGTATAACGGTTAACCACTACTAGTTTAGATCGTTATTGGAAGAATTTTGAGTTCTTATTGTTTATGCAATTTTATGATATCCTACAGGCAATACATCTTCCATTTGTATACTCTATTGATCTTTGATACATTTTGTTTGTGCACAATTTATTAAGTATTAATTAAGGCTGGCCAGCCAGTGTTCTTCAGGATTTTATACATTTGTATCCATTATTGGTCTTTTGGAATACTAACCATATATGAGAAATTAACTAGATGGTTATATATTTCATGATTGTGTTATTTTATTCATTTTAATATCATTTTCAATATCTTATTGTGGTCACTCTAAGGAATATATTTATAATTAATTTATTTGGTAATAACTACAATTAAATAATATTTAATAAAAACAAAAATAAAGAAATATAAAAATTAATTAATCCAAATATTTTTTTGATTGGCTCTTCCTTTTGCGCACGTTTTGGTTCTTTTTTCTTGTTACTACTACTATATATACTGCGCACAACTGAAATGCACCTCAGGTATGGATGGATAGTATACTTGACAACACAGAGGTAGGTAGAGCAGTGGCCTACTGTACCGTACTGCTATATATTATATACTGGTGGTCAGCAAAATTATGCACTGTACTCCTACTATATACTACAATGCAGCACAGATATGGAGCGTTTTTCAGACAGAGAACGTATAATACTGGTGGTCACTGGTCAGCAAAACTCTGCACTGTACTCCTCCTATATAATACTGGTGGTCCCCAGTCCCCACAATAAAGCAGTGTGAGCACAGATATATACAGCACACTGAGCACAGATATGGAGCGTTTTTCAGGCAGAGAACGTATAATACTGGTGGTCACTGGTCAGCAAAACTCTGCACTGTACTCCTCCTATATAATACTGGTGGTCCCCAGTCCCCACAATAAAGCAGTGTGAGCACAGATATATGCAGCACACTGAGCACAGATATGGAGCGTTTTTCAGGCAGAGAACGTATAATACTGGTGGTCACTGGTCAGCAAAACTTTACACTGTACTCCTCCTATATAATACTGGTGGTCCCCAGTCCCCACAATAAAGCAGTGTGAGCACAGATATATGCAGCACACTGAGCACAGATATGGAGCATTTTTCAGGCAGAGAACGTATAATACTGGTGGTCACTGGTCAGCAAAACTCTGCACTGTAGTCCTCCTATATAATACTGGTGGTCCCCAGTGCCCACAATAAAGCAGTGTGAGCACAGATATATGCAGCACACTGAGCACAGATATGGAGCGTTTTTCAGGCAGAGAACGTATAATACTGGTGGTGACTGGTCAGCAAAACTCTGCACTGTACTCCTCCTATATAATACTGGTGGTCCCCAGTCCCCACAATAAAGCAGTGTGAGCACAGATATATGCAGCACAATGAGCACAGATATGGAGCGTTTTTCAGGCAGAGAACGTATAATACTGGTGGTCACTGGTCAGCAAAACTCTGCACTGTACTCCTCCTCCTATATAATACTGGTGGTCCCCAGTCCCCACAATAAAGCAGTGTGAGCACAGATATATGCAGCACACTGAGCACAGATATGGAGCGTTTTTCAGGCAGAGAACGTATAATACTGGTGGTCACTGGTCAGCAAAACTCTGCACTGTACTCCTATATAATACTGCTGGTCCCCAGTCCCCACAATAAAGCAGTGTGAGCACAGATATATGCAGCACACTGAGCACAGATATGGAGCGTTTTTCAGGCAGAGAACGTATAATACTGGTGGTCACTGGTCAGCAAAACTCTGCACTGTACTCCTCCTATATAATACTGCTGGTCCCCAGTCCCCACAATAAAGCAGTGTGAGCACAGATATATGCAGCACACTGAGCACAGATATGGAGCGTTTTTCAGGCAGAGAACGTATAATACTGGTGGTCACTGGTCAGCAAAACTCTGCACTGTACTCCTCCTATATAATACTGGTAGTCCCCAGTCCCCACAATAAAGCAGTGTGAGCACAGATATATGCAGCACACTGAGCACAGATATGGAGCGTTTTTCAGGCAGATAACGTATAATACTGGTGGTCACTGGTCAGCAAAACTCTGCACTGTACTCCTCCTATATAATACTGGTGGTCCCCAGTCCCCACAATAAAGCAGTGTGAGCACAGATATATGTAGCACACTGAGCACAGATATGGAGCGTTTTTCAGGCAGAGAACGTATAATACTGGTGGTCACTGGTCAGCAAAACTCTGCACTGTACTCCTCCTATATAATACTGGTGGTCCCCAGTCCCCACAATAAAGCAGTGTGAGCACAGATAAATGCAGCACACTGAGCACAGATATGGAGCGTTTTTCAGGCAGAGAACGTTTAATACTGGTGGTCACTGGTCAGCAAAACTGCACTGTACTCCTCCTATATAATACTGCTGGTCCCCAGTCCCCACAATAAAGCAGTGTGAGCACAGATATATGCAGCACACTGAGCACAGATATGGAGCGTCTTTCAGGCAGAGAACGTATAATACTGGTGGTCACTGGTCAGCAAAACTCTGCACTGTACTCCTCCTGTATAATACTGCTGGTCCCCAGTCCCCACAATAAAGCAGTGTGAGCACAGATATATGCAGCACACTGAGCACAGATATGGAGCGTTTTTCAGGCAGAGAACGTATAATACTGGTGGTCACTGGTCAGCAAAACTCTGCACTGTACTCCTCCTATATAATACTGCTGCTCCCCAGTCCCCACAATAAAGCAGTGAGCACAGATATTTGCAGCCACCTGAATAAAACTGAGAGGACGCCAGCCACGTCCTCTCACTATCATTTCCAATGCACGAGTGAAAAATGGCGGCGACGCGCGGCTCCTTATATAGAATACGAATCTCGAGAGAATCCGACCGCGGGATGATGACGTTCGGGCGCGCTCGGGTTAACCGAGCAAGGCGGGAAGGTTCGAATCTGCCTCGGACCCGTGTTAAAAGGGTGAAGTTCGGGGGGGGGTTCGGATTCCGAGGATCCGAACCCGCTCATCACTAATCTGCAGTATAGGTATCAGTGTCCTTGGTGTAACGGGAGAACATCAAATTATTTTATATGTAATAGAGCTTGCATTGGTGGCTGCTCTGTGGAACAAGGCTTGCTGAGGAGATATGTCAGGCTTCTAAACATACATTCTTTTAGGAGACATCTGCTGTTTGTTTTGCCATTGTATTTGCACCCCAACCTGAAAATAGTAAAGATGTGCACCGGAAATTTTTCGGGTTTTGGTTTTGGGTTCGGTTCCGTGGCCGTGTTTTGGGTTCGAACGCGTTTTGGCAAAACCTCACCGAATTTTTTTTGTCGGATTCGGGTGTGTTTTGGATTCGGGTGTTTTTTTCAAAAAACCCTAAAAAACAGCTTAAATCATAGAATTTGGGGGTCATTTTGATCCCAAAGTATTATTAACCTCAATAACCATAATTTCCACTCATTTTCAGTCTATTCTGAACACCTCACACCTCACAATATTATTTTTAGTCCTAAAATTTGCACCGAGGTCGCTGGATGACTAAGCTCAGCGACCCAAGTGGCCGACACAAACACCTGGCCCATCTAGGAGTGGCACTGCAGTGTCACGCAGGATGGCCCTTCCAAAAAACACTCCCCAAACAGCACATGACGCAAAGAAAAAAAGAGGCGCAATGAGGTAGCTGTGTGACTAAGCTCAGCGACCCTAGTGGCCGACACAAACACCTGGCCCATCTAGGAGTGGCACTGCAGTGTCACGCAGGATGGCCCTTCCAAAAAACACTCCCCAAACAGCACATGACGCAAAGAAAAAAAGAGGCGCAATGAGGTAGCTGTGTGAGTAAGCTAAGCGACCCTAGTGGCCGACACAAACACCTGGCCCATCTAGGAGTGGCACTGCAGTGTCAGGCTGGATGGCCCTTCCAAAAAATACTCCCCAAACAGCACATGACGCAAAGAAGAAAAAAAAAGAGGCGCAATGAGGTAGCTGTGTGACTAAGATAAGTGACCCTAGTGGCCGACACAAACACCTGGCCCATCTAGGAGTGGCACTGCAGTGTCACGCAGGATGGCCCTTCCAAAAAACACTCCCCAAACAGCACATGACGCATAGAAAAATGAAAGAAAAAAGAGGTGCAAGATGGAATTGTCCTTGGGCCCTCCCACCCACCCTTATGTTGTATAAACAGGACATGCACACTTTAACGAACCCATCATTTCAGTGACAGGGTCTGCCACACGACTGTGACTGAAATGACGAGTTGGTTTGGACCCCCACCAAAAAAGAAGCAATTAATCTCTCCTTGCACAAACTGTCTCTACAGAGGCAAGATGTCCACCTCATCATCATCCTCCGATTCATCACCGTGTACATCCCCCTCCTCACAGATTATCAATTCGTCCCCACTGGAATCCACCATCACAGCTCCCTGTGTACTTTGTGGAGGCAATTGCTGCTGGTGAATGTCTCCATGGAGGAATTGATTATAATTCATTTTAATGAACATCATCTTCTCCACATTTTCTGGAAGTAACCTCGTACGCCGATTGCTGACAAGGTGAGCGGCGGCACTAAACACTCTTTCGGAGTACACACTTGTGGGAGGGCAACTTAGGTAGAATAAAGCCAGTTTGTGCAAGGGCCTCCAAATTGACTCTTTTTCCTGCCAGTATACGTACGGACTGTCTGACGTGCCTACTTGGATGCGGTCACTCATATAATCCTCCACCATTCTTTCAATGGTGAGAGAATCATATGCAGTGACAGTAGACGACATGTCCGTAATCGTTGTCAGGTCCTTCAGTCCGGACCAGATGTCAGCATCAGCAGTCGCTCCAGACTGCCCTGCATCACCGCCAGCGGGTGGGCTCGGAATTCTGAGCCTTTTCCTCGCACCCCCAGTTCCGGGAGAATGTGAAGGAGGAGATGTTGACAGGTCGCGTTCCGCTTGACTTGACAATTTTCTCACCAGCAGTTCTTTGAACCCCTGCAGACTTGTGTCTGCCGGAAAGAGAGATACAACGTAGGTTTTAAATCTAGGATCGAGCACGGTGGCCAAAATGTAGTGCTCTGATTTCAACAGATTGACCACCCGTGAATCCTTGTTAAGCGAATTAAGGGCTCAATCCACAAGTCCCACATGCCTAGTGGAATCGCTCAGTGTTAGCTCCTCCTTCAATGTCTCCAGCTTCTTCTGCAAAAGCCTGATGAGGGGAATGACCTGACTCAGGCTGGCAGTGTCTGAACTGACTTCACGTGTGGCAAGTTCAAAAGGTTGCAGAAGCTTGCACAACGTTGAAATCATTCTCCACTGCGCTTGAGACAGGTGCATTCCACCTCCTATATCGTGGTCAGTTGTATAGGCTTGAATGGCCTTTTGCTGCTCCTCCAACCTCTGAAGCATATAGAGGGTTGAATTCCACCTCGTTACCACTTCTTGCTTCAGATGATGGCAGGGCAGGTTCAGGCGTTTTTGGTGTTGCTCCAGTCTTCTGTACGTGGTGCCTGTACGCCGAAAGTGTCCCGCAATTCTTCTGGCCACCGACAGCATCTCTTGCACGCCCCTCTCGTTTTTTAAATAATTCTGCACCACCAAATTCAAGGTATGTGCAAAACATGGGACGTGCTGGAATTTGCCCATATTTAATGCACACACAATATTGCTGTCGTTGTCCGATGCCACAAATCCACAGGAGAGTCCAATTGGGGTAAGCCATTCTGCGATGATCTTCCTCAGTTGCCGTAAGAGGTTTTTAGCTGTGTGTGTATTCTGGAAAGCGGTGATACAAAGCGTAGCCTGCCTAGGAAAGAGTTGGCGTTTGCGAGATGCTGCTACTGGTGCCGCCGCTGCTGTTCTTGCGGCGGGAGGCAATACATCTACCCAGTGGGCTGTCACAGTCATATAGTCCTGAGTCTGCCCTGCTCCACTTGTCCACATGTCCGTGGTTAAGTGGACATTGGGTACAACTGCATTTTTTAGGACACTGGTGAGTCTTTTTCTGAGGTCTGTGTACATTTTCGGTATCGCCTGCCTAGAGAAATGGAACCTAGATGGTATTTGGTACCGGGGACACAGTACCTCAATCAAGTCTATAGTTGGCTCTGCAGTAATGATGGATACCGGAACCACGTTTCTCACCGCCCAGGATGCCAAGGCCTCAGTTATCCGCTTTGCAGCAGGATGACTGCTGTGATATTTCATCTTCCTCGCAAAGGACTGTCAATTGCTTGGTGGAAGTAGTAAAAGTGGTCTTACGACTTCCCCTCTGGGATGACCATCGACTCCCAGCAGCAACAACAGCAGCGCCAGCAGCAGTAGGCGTTACACTCAAGGATGCATCGGAAGAATCCCAGGCAGGAGAGGACTCGTCAGAATTGCCTGTGACATGGCCTGCAGGACTATTGGCATTCCTGGGGAAGGAGGAAATTGACACTGAGGGAGTTGGTGGGGTGGTTTGCGTGAGCTTGGTTACAAGAGGAAGGGATTTACTGGTCAGTGGACTGCTTCCGCTGTCGCCCAAAGTTTTTGAACTTGTCACTGACTTATGATGAATGCGCTGCAGGTGACGTATAAGGGAGGATGTTCCGAGGTGGTTAACGTCCTTACCCCTACTTATTACAGCTTGACAAAGGCAACACACGGCTTGACACCTGTTGTCCGCATTTCTGTTGAAATACTTCCACACCGAAGAGCTGATTTTTTTGGTATTTTCACCAGGCATGTCAATGGCCCTATTCCTCCCACGGACAACAGGTGTCTCCCCGGGTGCTTGACTTAAACAAACCACCTCACCATCAGAATCCTCCTTGTCAATTTCCTCCCCAGCGCCAGCAACACCCATATCCTCCTCATCCTGGTGTACTTCAACACTGACATCTTCAATCTGACTATCAGGAACTGGACTGCGGGTGCTCCTTCCAGCACTTGCAGGGGGCGTGCAAATGGTGGAAGGCGCATGCTCTTCACGTCCAGTGTTGGGAAGGTCAGGCATCGCAACCGACACAATTGGACTCTCCTTGTGGATTTGTGATTTCGAAGAACGCACAGTTCTTTGCTGTGCTTTTGCCAGCTTAAGTCTTTTCATTTTTCTAGCGAGAGGCTGAGTGCTTCCATCCTCATGTGAAGCTGTTCCACTAGCCATGAACATAGGCCAGGGCCTCAGCCGTTCCTTGCCACTCCGTGTGGTAAATGGCATATTGGCAAGTTTACGCTTCTCCTCCGACGATTTTATTTTAGATTTTTGAGTCCTTTTTTTTACTGATATTTTGTGTTTTGGATTTTACATGCTCTGTACTATGACATTGGGCATCGGCCTTGGCAGACGACGTTGATGGAATTTCATCGTCTCGGCCATGACTAGTGGCAGCAGCTTCAGCACGAGGTGGAAGTGGATCTTGATCTTTCCCTATTTTTGGAACCTCAACATTTTTGTTCTCCATATTTCAATAGGCACAACTAAAAGGCACCTCAGGTAAACAATGGAGATGGATGGATACTAGTATACTTATGGATGACAAGTGACTGACGACACAGAGGTAGCTACAGCCGTGGACTACCGTACTGCGTCTGCTAGTATAGAGATGATAATGATATAAAAAATATATATATATCACTACTGCAGGTATATATAATATAATGACGGACCTGCTGGACACTGTCAGCAGACTCCTAAACTACTAGTATGAAGAAGATAGAAAAAAAAACCCCACCACAGGTAGGTATACAATTATGGACGAGCACTGACGACACAGAGGTAGCCACAGCCGTGGACTACCGTACTGCGTCTGCTAGTATAGAGATGATAATGATATAAAAAAAATATATATATATCACTACTGCAGGTATATATAATATAATGACGGACCTGCTGGACACTGTCAGCAGACTCCTAAACTACTAGTATGAAGAAGATAGAAAAAAAAAACCCACCACAGGTAGGTATATAATTATGGACGAGCACTGACGACACAGAGGTAGCCACAGCCGTGGACTACCGTACTGCGTCTGCTAGTATAGAGATGATAATGATATAAAAAATATATATATATCACTACTGCAGGTATATATAATATAATGACGGACCTGCTGGACACTGTCAGCAGACTCCTAAACTACTAGTATGAAGAAGATAGAAAAAAAAAACCCACCACAGGTAGGTATACAATTATGGACGAGCACTGACGACACAGAGGTAGCCACAGACGTGGACTACTGTACTGCGTCTGCTAGTATAGAGATGATAATGATATAAAAAATATATATATATCACTACTGCAGGTATATATAATATAATGACGGACCTGCTGGACACTGTCAGCAGACTCCTAAACTACTAGTATGAAGAAGATAGAAAAAAAAACCCACCACAGGTAGGTATACAATTATGGACGAGCACTGACGACACAGAGGTAGCCACAGCCGTGGACTACCGTACTGCGTCTGCTAGTATAGAGATGATAATGATATAAAAAATATATATATATCACTACTGCAGGTATATATAATATAATGACGGACCTGCTGGACACTGTCAGCAGACTCCTAAACTACTAGTATGAAGAAGATAGAAAAAAAAACCCCACCACAGGTAGGTATACAATTATGGACGAGCACTGACGACACAGAGGTAGCCACAGCCGTGGACTACCGTACTGCGTCTGCTAGTATAGAGATGATAATGATATAAAAAATATATATATATCACTACTGCAGGTATATATAATATAATGACAGACCTGCTGGACACTGTCAGCAGACTCCTAAACTACTAGTATGAAGAAGATAGAAAAAAAAACCCCACCACAGGTAGGTATACAATTATGGACGAGCACTGACGACACAGAGGTAGCTACGGCCGTGGACTACCGTACTGCATCTGCTAGTATAGAGATGATAATGATATAAAAAAAATATATATATCACTACTGCAGGTATATATAATATAATGACGGACCTGCTGGACACTGTCAGCAGACTCCTAAACTACTAGTATGAAGAAGATAGAAAAAAAAACCCCACCACAGGTAGGTATACAATTATGGACGAGCACTGACGACACAAAGGTAGCCACAGCCGTGGACTACCGTACTGCGTCTGCTAGTATAGAGATGATAATGATATAAAAAATATATATATATCACTACTGCAGGTATATATAATATAATGACGGACCTGCTGGACACTGTCAGCAGACTCCTAAACTACTAGTATGAAGAAGATAGAAAAAAAAACCCCACCACAGGTAGGTATACAATTATGGACGAGCACTGACGACACAGAGGTAGCTACGGCCGTGGACTACCGTACTGCGTCTGCTAGTATAGAGATGATAATGATATAAAATATATATATATATATATCACTACTGCAGGTATATATAATATAATGACGGACCTGCTGGACACTGTCAGCAGACTCCTAAACTACTAGTATGAAGAAGATAGAAAAAAAAACCCACCACAGGTAGGTATACAATTATGGACGAGCACTGACGACACAGAGGTAGCCACAGCCGTGGACTACCGTACTGCGTCTGCTAATATAGAGATGATAAAGATGATAGAGATGAACAAAAAAAATATAACACTACTGCAGGTAAATATTTATATAATATAATGAATGACGGACCTGCTGGACACTGTCAGCAGAATGCGTTTATAGAATTAATAAAAAAAACACCACAGGAGTGTTTAACTTTTTCAGGCAGACAATATACTGGTGGTCACTGGTCAGTCACACTGGCAGCAAAAGTGTGCACTGTACTCCTGCTATAACTGCACCCCAGTCTCCCCCACAATTCAGCTGTGTGAGCAGTGAGCACTCAGCACAGTCAGATATACATAGATGATATTATCATGCAGCACACTGAGGCTGAGCACAGATATGGTATGTGACTGTGTATCGTTTTTTTTCAGGCAGAGAACGGATTATATTAAATAATAAATAAAACTGGTGGTGGTCAGTCACTAGTAACTAACTATCAGCAAAACTCTGCACTCTGAGTACTCCTAATGCTCCCCAAAATTACTAAGTAATCAACTCAAGTGTCTCTATCTATTCTAACGGAGAGGACGCCAGCCACGTCCTCTCCCTATCAATCTCAATGCACGTGTGAAAATGGCGGCGACGCGCGGCTCCTTATATAGAATCCGAGTCTCGCGATAGAATACGAGCCTCGCGAGAATCCGACAGCGGGATGATGACGTTCGGGCGCGCTCGGGTTAGCCGAGCAAGGCGGGAAGATCCGAGTCTGCCTCGGACCCGTGTAAAAAGGCTGAAGTTCGGGGGGGTTCGGATTCCGAGGAACCGAACCCGCTCATCTCTAGAAAATAGACAGCACTTAATAGCGTCCATGGTTAAGGAACAAACTCCAGGGAACTGGTAAGCCGGAGTAAAGACAGGACCGGTTTTGTGTGTGAAAGTGGGGCATCTTCTGCCTTCTGGGTCCGTCATTGGGCTATGCGGGCGGAATCATCTACAGCATTGACTATATGGCAGGAGACCGCAAGTCTCTTAATTGGAAAATCGTGCAATGAAAATATACAGTGCAATTGGTACTATAACTGCTAAGTGTTCACAATCTGCAATATTCTTACCTGAGGCTGAATAAGACGTTCCCATCTGGATATACACGGAGCATGATGTTTTCCATTGTTGTATCATGTATAAATGACCTTTTGGAATGGACAAAAAACACATCCGGCACCCAAATCTTTTTTATTAACCTCCCATCGAACGTCATGCTTCTGTTGTTGGTACTTTGGAATGAGAGCCTCTCATCTCTCCAGTAATGTCTGAGGTATAAGGTCATTGTAAAATCCTTGGCAGGCCAACGGAAAAATATGAGGAAAATATAATTACTTGACAATATAAGTGCTACACATGTATAATTATCTGTATTATTATTAATTAAATTCTTTTAATTAAAATCTGCATATTTTAATCAAGAACCTACAGAAATAAACTAGTTTACATGCCCCAAAACAGGTGCATTATTAGTGCTTTTGTAAACCAGTTTCTTTTTTTTATTTCTTTTAATAATAATTATTTTATTGGAAAGTTTCATGAAATAGGACAGAAGAGAGGAGAACAGTAGAAAGAATAGGATCTGGCACAAATACACATCTGAGCAGAACTATAGGAACTGTTCAATCTTCTCATTGAACTGCATTGTGATAATAGTATAGATGAATGACAATACTGAACAAATGCTCATCTCTGAGTACGAGAAGAGGGAAGAAGACAGCTGGTAGGTGGTGGTGGTGGGGGAATATAGCAGGGGGAGGTTGGTATGGATGGAGGGGGGAGTTATAAAATAGAAGCAGTTGATAAAGAGGAATGGCAGGACCGTAGTATGTGAATAAAGGAATGGAAATGTTACGTCTCCAAATAGGCAACCCATGAACCCCAAACACACTGGAATATGTGACGGAGATCATGAAGGATACTAGTTATATGTTTCTACTTGTACACCACCCATCCTTTCTTAATAAAGGCTGAGAGCTCAGGATTTTTCCAATGTGAGCCTATCAAATGTGGAGTGACGGTGAGAATATAGTTAATGAGTTTGCAAGTGCATTTAGGGGTAGTCAGGGATAGGCCTTGGGGGAGATGATATCTTGAGGTAGAACCACCAAATGAATATCTTGAGGAAGAACCAGGAAAAGGTAGAAGGTAGAACTACCAAATATAGGACAGTGTCAGGAGTATCCTAATTTCGCCATCATAGACTTTATGTGGATGGGAAGGTAGTATGCAATCTTGTTAGCACCCTATACCAGCAAAGTAACAATTGATATGAGTTATCCTTGGTATCAGAATCAGCTTTATTGGCCAGGTATACTTGCGTATACTAGGAATTTGTCTTCAGTTTGCTATACAACAGCCAAGTAGGTAACAGATAAGCAGGTGGGGGGGGGGGCAAGTAAAGTCACACAGATAGGTATACCGTAGGGACACAAGTTAGTTACATGTACGTCTAGTCAGTCAATGTTCAGGAGTTCAGCAGGCGGACCGCTTGGGGAAAGAAACTTTTGAGGCTTCTGTTGGACCTGGCAGGGACAGCCCTGTAACGCCTGCCTGAAGGAAGCAAGTTAAACATGCTGTGGCTGGGGTGTAGCTGGTCTTTTACTATCTTCATTGCCCGCTTTTTAGCTCTGGACAGGTACAGGTCCTGGACTGAGGGAAGGTCGGCCCCGATGATCTTCTCTGCGGTTCTGACCACCTTTTGGAGCCTGCATCTGTCCCTCGCGCTGGCGGAGCTGTGCCATACGAGTATCGAGGAGCACAGTACCGACTCCACAATCGCGGAGTAGAAGAGGAGCAGAAGCTTCTGTGGGATGTTGAACTTCCTTAGTTGCCGGAGGAAGAACAACCTCTGCTGCGCTTTCCCAAAAGTGGCGTCAGCGTTGGACCCCCATTTAAGGTCCCGGGAGATTGTGGTCCCTAGAAACTTGAAGGAGTCCACTAGCGATACCACACTGTCAGCAATCGTTAGCGGAGGTGCACTAGATGACTTCTTCCTGAAGTCCACTATCATCTCGACAGTTTTGAGGGGGTTGAGCTCAAGGTTGTTGTGGATGCACCACTGGGCCAGCCGGTCTACTTCCCGTCAATAGGCCGATTCATTCCCGTCCTTGATGAGGCCGATGACGGTGGTGTCATCTGCGAATTTGATGATCCTTACTGATTGCGCCTCTGAGGTACAGTCATTTGTGTACAGGGAGAAGAGCAGGGGTGAGAGGACACAGCCCTGAGGGGCCCCTGTACTAATGGACCGCGCTTGAGAGGTGAATTCCCCCGCTTTCACCACCTGTGTCCTATCTGTCAGGAAGTCTACTATCCAGGAACAGGTAGCTTCTGGGACCCCTAGGTGAAGTAATTTGAGGTGGAGGATGCTGGGGACAATTGTATTGAAGGCCGAGCTGAAATCGACAAACAGGATCCTCGCGTAGGTACCGGGAATGTCTAGGTGCTGTAGAATGTAGTGCAGGCCCAGGTTGACTGCATCCTCGACACACCGATTCGAGCGATAGGCGAACTGCAGGGGGTCCAGTTGGGGGCCAGTCACAGTTTTCAGGTGATTCAAAACCAGACGCTCGAACGTTTTCATGACCACAGACGTCAGTGCTATCGGCCTGTAGTCATTCAGGTTCGTGATAGTGGGTTTCTTGGGGACCGGGACGATAGTAGACCTTTTGAGGCAGGAAGGGACTTTCTGTAGCTCCAGCGATTTGTTGAAGATCTTGGTGAATATGGGGGTGAGCTGACCCGCACATGCTCTTAGGGCAGATGGTGACACTCCGTCAGGACCTGGAGCTTTCCTGGGTTTGGCCCTTTTGAACAATGCCTCCACCTCTTCTTGGGCGACTTGCAGTGCCTGGGGTTGGTCGTCGGTGTTCGGGGCATCGTAGAGGTGATTGTTTGGGTTGCAGGGGACTTCTTTTGCGAACCTGCAATAAAAGTGGTTCAGTGCGTCTGCTAGGTCTTTGTGCATGGTGGTGGACTTCGATGTTTTCCTATAGTTGGTTATGGATTGCATTCCTTTCCATAGAGATACGGGGTCATTGGTGGAGAGATTGTTTGTCAGCTTGTCCGAGAACCGCTTTTTTGCTAGCCTGATTCCTTTAGTCAGAGAGTTCCTAGTACGGTTGTATAGTGCTCTGTCACCGCTGCTATAGGCCTCCTCTTTGGCTCGACGAAGTTGCCTGAGCTGGGCATTGAACCAAGGCTTGTTGTTGTTGTAAATGCGGTAAGTCTTGGTAGGTACACACATGTCCTCACAGTAGCTGATGTAGGATGTGACAGTGTCTGTCAGGTCATTCAGGTCGGTTGCCGAGGCTTCGAAGATCCCCCATTCCGTGCAGTCAAAGCAGGCCTGGAGCTTCATCTTGGCCTCATTGGTCCATTTCTTAACAGTCTTAATGACAGGCTTAACCGCTCCCAGCTTCTGTGTATAGGTAGGGAGTAGGTGGATGAGGCAGTGGTCAGATAGTCCGAGTGCAGCACGCGGGATCAAGGGTGCGACATCGGGTTGTTCGCAATATGGTCGTCCAGCCACGTCTCCGTAAAGCAGAGGACGGATGACCCTGTAATTCCTGACCCTGCTTTGCCCAGAAGGAGGGACAATTCGTCGAACTTGTTTGCCAGTGAGCGCACATTCGAAAGCAGGATTACGGGAAGTGCAGACCGGTGCTCTCGCCGCCGCCACCTCACTAGGGCGCCTGCGCGACAGCCTCTCCTCTGAGCCTAGTTCCTTCTACTAGGGCCGACATGAGGGCCTCCGTCATTCTCTTTCCGGGGCCGGTGATCCAGCCGCCAGTCGCCACCCGGGCTCCGCTCGGTCATCCACTTCGGTGTCCACAACGTCTGCATCCTTGTTACACAGGGCAGCTAGTGCTGCAAGGGCCGCTGATCCGCCCGCCGACGGGCCCGAATGTGTGGTAAGCACCTCGGGAGCGCTCCAACTTAGGAGGACTTTCCTGCTGTATTTGGTCACCGGTGGGGTAGACAAGGGCAGGGGAAAACAAGGGGAAATAGGTATTTTGGCTGAGCTGCGTAGCTCCGAGGCAGCCATCTGCGGAGCCATCTTAGATTGTAATCGCTATAATCGTTGTTGCTGTAACCTATTGCTGCTCCTTAATACAATGGGTATATTTGACACAAGTGATACTGTAAATAAAATAACTGCTTTTTCTGCTGCTGATTTAGTCAAAAGCAGACTTGTGGAGAGGTGTTAGAATCCAATTCCTGTTGTGTAGGTGTGAAAGATCTCAGTGTGAGAGACCTTTGAAGTAGATTTCTTGTGGGGGTAGTGATAACATGTGTCCTTTGGAATGGCTCTTGCAAATTGAAGTGAGCAGTGACCCTTCACTGATTCAGAGCCTGAATATGTTGTATATTAGTTGATTAATGCAAGAAGTCAGTTATTTTTTGCTCAGAGAACAGAGGTGACTGATGTCTAAGTGAGGGGCTGGATGGAGCCAAATATAGGTTGTAGTCCAAAGTACCTTGTCTGGGATGTCCAATGCAGAGCACAGTAGATTCCAAACTAAAGGACTTCCCAGTGGAGAGTTGCAGAGGTTTCAATCTAGTGTGTATCTCAGTGCAGGAATGCAATCCGTTGGTTTTGATCAGATGTCCGCGTAGAGTAGAACAAGTTAAAGGTAAGTCCTTGGATATTTACTATGATTTATAGGTCAGTTGTGGTGAATTTCAGCTGTTTTATGGAGATGATCAGGAGCATGCAAAAGGTGATGCAGCCATCTTGGTGTTACAGATCAAAGAACTGGTAATCTCCTCACATTAACCGATTGGTCCATGTCCAGGGTTACACCTATGTCTTCTCTCCTAAGCAACTGCAACCAGTTGTTGAATTTAGTTTTGCTGTTCTAAAGGTGGAATATTGATAGAATGCCCAGGGTGGTAGGTTAAAGGGTTTTTGAAGCACCAAAAATTCAAGAAAAGGGAGAAACTTAATATGAGAGTACATAGGCTAGAGATAGCTTTGGTGTCCATGGCCGGGTGGAAAGCTGGGTTATACCAGAAGGAGACCAATCTAGAAAGTTTGATTATAAGCTTCTCAGTACATACACCATACGCCCAAATTTAGAGTGTAAAGTAGATTGTAGGTGGGAGATGCGCTAGATGTGGCCTATGATTGGAGTCCATCTAGAATTGACAGTAGGGAAGCGAACATACCCAAGAGGGAAGCCTTCACCTTCTCCTACATCCTAGAAGCATGTGCCAAAATGGCTTGCATAAGGTCAGTAATTAGATAATATTTTTGTAAGAGGGGACTCGCACTGTGATTGTTTGGAAAACATAAAGCAGTCTGAGCAATATTTTCTTCTTTATTACTGCAGGCCTACTGAGCCAGGAGAAGTGGATTCCAAGTCTGTAGATCCTTTTTTAAAGAGTCGATTAGCTGAGGGAAGTTGGCTAAATACGCCAAAATGTTTGGTCAGGAAAATTCCTAAGTCGTCTGTCAGACGTTGTTGGTCTTCTTGAGATATATTTTGCTCCAGGGTCTCAGTCTTGTTAGGATTCATTTTGAAATAAGAGTAGTGGTTGAAAGGTTCTAATTCACTCAAGACAGGGGCAGGAACATGTGTAGCTTTGTTATCATGAGGAGGACATCATCCAGATAGAGGGCAGGTTTGTGATCACAATTATCAAGAAGAAGCGACAAGGAGCAACTGTTGGCCAGTACAGATGAAGCTGGGTTAAAATATAATGCAGCTACACCTTTAAGGAAAGTGCCCAGTCAAGTCAAGGACTTAGAGCATTGTAAATCCTTAAAACTCAGTTAAAGATCAATTCCACATCAAGGACCACCACCAAAGTGTGTGCGGCTGTCCTATTACCCGCATATATATATTAAATGTATTGCTTTCCAATATCTTTGAGGTGCTCAACTTGTCATTGGTCCCGGGTGGCAAGTTGCTGTCCTTGTGTTTTTTTTTTGTTTTGTTTTTTGCGTTATTAACATTTTTTACTTAAAAAATAAATGATTAGGTATAATTTGTAACTTACCATATCGACTTCTGAGATGCTGTCTATACTTTCTATCTGTACATCGATGCCAACAGGAATTGCAGAACCTTAGAAACATCAAAGACAAAATCTGGTTGGAAAAGCGATAATAATGAAAAGCAATAATAATGATTCTTTTCCTTTAGTTCTAGATCTTTAACACACTTTGGTGCACTTTAACTGATTACATTGTATTAGTGATGTACACCGGACATTTTTCGGGTTTTGTGTTTTGGTTTTGGATTCGGTTCCGCGGCCGTGTTTTTGATTCGGACGCGTTTTGGCAAAACCTCCCTGAAAATTTTTTGTCGGATTCGGGTGTGTTTTGGATTCGGGTGTTTTTTTTACAAAAAAAACTCAAAAACAGCTTAAATAATAGAATTTGGGGGTCATTTTGATCCCATAGTATTATTAACCTCAATAACCATAATTTCCACTCATTTCCAGTCTATTCTGAACCACTCACACCTCACAATATTATTTTTAGTCCTAAAATTTGCACCGAGGTCGCTGGATACTAAGCTAAGCGACCCAAGTGGCCGACACAAACATCTGGCCCATCTAGGAGTGGCATTGCAATGTCAGACAGGATGACAGATTTAAAAAATAGTCCCCAAACAGCACATGATGTAAAGAAAAAAAGAGGTGCACCAAGGTCGCTGGATGGCTAAGCTAAGCGACCCAAGTGGTCGACACAAACACCTGGCCCATCTAGGAGTGGCACTGCAGTGTCAGACAGGATGGCAGATTTAAAAAATAGTCCCCAAACAGCACATGATGCAAAGAAAAAAAGAGGTGCAATGAGGTAGCTGTGTGACTAAGCTAAGCGACCCAAGTGGCCGACACAAACACCTGGCCCATCTAGGAGTGGCACTGCAGTGTCAGACAGGATGGCACTTCAAAAAATAGTCCCCAAACAGCACATGATGCAAAGAAAAAAAGAGGTGCACCAAGGTCACTGGATGGCTAAGCTAAGCGACCCAAGTGGCCGACACAAACACCTGGCCCATCTAGAAGTGGCACTGCAGTGTCAGACAGGATGGCAGATTTAAAAAATAGTCCCCAAACAGCACATGATGCAAAGAAAAGAAGAGGTGCACCAAGGTCGCTGGATGGCTAAGCTAAGCGACCCAAGTGGCCGACACAAACACCTGGCCCATCTAGGAGTGGCACTGCAGTTTTCTAGTGAGAGGATGAGTGCTTCCATCCTCATGTGAATCTGAACCACTTGCCATGAACATAGGCCAGGGCCTCAGCCGTTCCTTGCCACTCCGTGTCGTAAATGGCATATTGGCAAGTTTACGCTTCTCATCAGACGCTTTTAATTTTGATTTTTGGGTCATTTTACTGAACTTTTGTTTTTTGGGATTTTACATGCTCTCTACTATGACATTGGGCATCGGCCTTGGCAGATGACGTTGATGGCATTTCATCGTCTCGGCCATGACTAGTGGCAGCAGCTTCAGCACGATGTAGAAGTGGATCTTGATCTTTCCCTATTTTACCCTCCACATTTTTGTTCTCCATTTTTTAATGTGTGGAATTATATGCCAGTAATATATCAATAGCAATGGCCTACTGTACCGTACTGCTATATATTATATACTGGTGGTCAGCACAATTATGCACTGTCCTCCTACTATATATACCGTGCACAACTTAAATGCACCACAGGTATGGATGGATAGTATACTTGATGACACAGAGGTAGGTAGAGCAGTGGACTACTGTACCGTACTGCTATATATTATATACTGGTGGTCAGCAAAATTATGCACTGTTCTCCTACTATATATACTGCGCAACAACTTAAATACACCACAGGTATGGATGGATAGTATACTTGACGACACAGAGGTAGGTAGAGCAGTGGACTACTGTACCGTACTGCTATATATTATATACTGGTGGTCAGCACAATTATGCACTGTCTTCCTACTATATATACTGCGCACAACTTAAATGCACCACAGGTATGGATGGATAGTATACTTGACGACACAGAGGTAGGTAGAGCAGTGGACTACTGTACTGTACTGATATAATACTGGTGGTCACTGGTCAGCAAAATTCTGCACTGTCCTCCTATACTACAATGCAGCACAGATATGGAGCGTTTTTCAGGCAGAGAACGTAGATATTTTCAGCACACTGAGCACAGATATTTGCAAGCGCACTGAGCACAGATATTTGCAGCACACTGAGCACAGATATTTGCAGCACACTGAACACAACTGAGAGAACACTGCACGTCCTCTCCCTATAATCTCCAATGCACGAGTGAAAATGGCGGCGGCGACGCGCGGCTCCTTATATAGAAAACGAATCTCACGAGAATACGACAGCGGGATGATGACGTTCAGGCGCGCTCAGGTTAACCGAGCAAGGCGGGAGGATCCGAGTCTGCCTCGGAACCGTGTAAAATGGGTGAAGTTCGGGGGGGGGGGGGTTCGAATTCCGAGGAACCGAACCTGCTCATCACTACACCATTTTCCTTAATGATCCATTTATATATTATTAGGGCTTCTACTATATTTCCACAGGGAATACATTAGGGTGTAGAGATGGATCTTGATCCAGAGGCACCAACAGGGTAAAGCTTTAGACTGTCCCAGAATGCATTGCAGGGCCTCCTCTATAACCCCGCCTCCAGGCATTGTGAGCTCAGTTTTAGAGTTGGTGCCTGCATGAAGCAGGTCACTTAACAGGGGGGCTGCGCAATGCAGCCCTGAAAAAGCTTTTTAGAAGACTTCAAGGGCTGCAGCACTTCATATGTCAATGTGACATGCTGTGCTGCGGCTCCACCTCCCTAGCGGCGTCGCATACTCCTGCTGGCTCTGTTCCCGGGTACTTGCGGCGGAGGCGCTCCGGTTCCTAGGCACACCACCGCAGAGGCTCATCTGGATCGCGTGGCTGCTACTAAGAAAGGAGGTAAGAGGGTCCCCCAGGAAGTACCTGCCATTAAATTGCGTTCCGGTAGCGGTTTAAGGAGACAAACCGCGACGCTGGCGTTGACACTGTGACACTCAGGGACCCCACTATATCCACCAGAGCATGGGAGCACAGGTCGGATAGTAAAATAGCCACTTTAATAAGGCTTCATAGTACCCGGTGGTGAGGACCAGCACAGGGGAAAAGGCACTTGACCTGCAGCCCCTCCCCCAGCTCTGGGCGCCATCTACTGCTGGTGTTCCCGCCCTGGAGCTGCCTCACACTCTCCCTCACTCCCTTACTGAGACGCTGGGCGCCATTTTCTAAAATAGATGCAACTGGTCTCCGGGACTGCAGGGCAAGGTCTCCTTTGTAAACCCGCCTGTACATCAGCGCCATGGTTTTACAAACACTTAAGTATTCTACATGTCAATAATAAGACAGCGTTAGTTAAAGACAAGTGTACCTGTGCCAGAATACAGTATATTGGGGGTCATTCCGAGTTGTTCGCTCGTTGCCGATTTTTGCAACGGAGCGATTAAGGCAAAAATGCGCATGCGCATGGTACCTAGTGCGCATGCGCTAAGTATTTTAGCACAAAACTTAGTAGATTTACTCACGTCCGAACAAAGAATTTTCATCGTTGAAGTGATCGGAGTGTGATTGACAGGAAGTGGGTGGTTCTGGGCGGAAACTGACGTTTTCTGGGAGTGTGCGGAAAAACGCAGGCATGCCAGAATAAAAGGCGGGAGTGTCTGGAGAAACGGGGGAGTGGCTGGCCGAACGCAGGGCATGTTTGGGACGTCAAACCAGGAACGAAATGGGCTGAGCTGATCGCAATGTAGGAGTAAGTCTCGAGCTACTCAGAAACTGCTAAGAAATTTCTATTCGCAATTCTGCTAATCTTTCGTTCGCAATTCTGCTGAGCTAAGATTCACTCCCAGAGGGCGGCGGCCTAGCATGTGCAATGCTGCTAAAATCTGCTAGCGAACGAACAACTCGGAATGAGGGCCATTGGGGGTAATTCCAAGTTGATCGCAGCAGGAAATTTTTTAGCAGTTGGGCAAAACCATGTGCACTGCAGGGGGGGCAGATATAATATTTGCAGAGAGAGTTAGAGTTGGGTGGGTTATTTTGTTTCTGTGCAGGGTAAATACTGGCTGCTTTATTTTTACACTGCATTCTAGATTGCAGATTGAACTCACCACACCCAAATCTATCTCTCTCTGCACATGTTATATCTGCCCCCCCCCCCCCCTGCAGTGCACATGGTTTTGCCCAACTGCTAAAAAATTTCCTGCTGCGATCAACTTGGAATTACCCCCATTGTACGAGTATTCTGATATATACATCCGGTCTCAGATACAACTGTGACTTACTACAGACACGTTATGCCGTATTCACAAACATTTTTGGAGCATAAAATGCAGAAGGCCCATTTCAGTAAATGTTTTAAGTAAATTCAAACCTTCAGCTCCCCATGTATCAAGCTCTCATAGTGTTCTGTAGTGTACTTCACTCTGGGGATCACAGATGCAGAAGACTAGATAAGTAACCGTCCCGCAAACCTACAACCTAGGGTAGCATTATGTTTTTAGCTCCAGCGGCACAGCAGACTTTGGGTACTGTGACACATTCAGTGATTTCTCAGCAGTTTCCCTCCTCTTATATGGGGAAAAGCTGTGATAACCCGTTATTTCCTGAAAAAAACCACTGGAAAAAGCGGTTGTGGTATTATTTACAGACAGTCATAATGTCAACATTCCTAATAAAAACATAAGAATGTCAAGATGGTCATAATCTCTACATTGACCATGTTGACATTCATTATGTAGATACTGAAGACACGCTGACATATTAGAATATATCGTCCCTAGTGGCCTAGCGGTCGCTTACCTGCTGATTACAGCTGCAGCCGCTCCAGTCCCAGTGGTCATGTGACCATCACTTCTAGAACTATGATCCTCCAGCATTCCAGTATGTATTCTTTATCTATCTCTAATCCCTACCAGTAACCCAAATCCGCCCTCTAATGTTTAACCCTAACCACATGCACAGCCTATCTCTAACCTGCCCCCTGTTGCCTAACCCTAACCTACCCCAAGTGTCTAAACGTAACCCTCCTGTCCCACAGCCTAACCTTAATGTCCACATTCTGACAACATTTTGAGAATGTCAGCATCATAACTGGCAACATTATGAATGCCGCTATTGTAAATACTGACCTAATGACTATATCCCATAAAAGGCAATTACAGCTGCTTGATAAATAGATCCCTTATTCGTACTGATGGTAAAAACAGAGCTTCTTCATGGGATATTTACTAATTAGTGCTAAGCCCTTTTTCTGCAAAAAAAAAAAAAAAGGGGGGGGGGCGGTTATTACTGTTTTTGGCAATTGACTAAACTGTTTACTGGGTTCCTGCAGAGAATCTAAGGTTTCTCATGCAGTCCCCTCATTTTTAGAAGTTACTGAGTTCCCATAGGAAATTACAGGGATCATGGTAGGTGGTCATTTTACAAAACTGCCATAAGCAGACTTATCACAGTTTTTGAAGCAAATATAACATAATCTCTAGACACATAGATGGGCAAGAGGCTCACAAATTTTAAATTTTAGATCGTAAGGGATGTCTTTGGTCACTTGCAATGGTAACCCCCTTTGTATTGCTGCAGTACAAAACTTTAGTTACCCTGCACTAATATATTCTAGGTACATACAGTATAACCCTAAGACTGTAGTGGTCTCAGAGCACAGATAACACTTTACAAAAATACTTTCAACTGTATTTAAAAAGTGTAGAGTACCCAGTCTTCTCTAGAGAGATCAGAGATTTCTACAGTATCCAGAAAAGTTCTACAGCTTGTGTTAGGTTGTAGGTTAAGCGTAGGATTAGTGGCAGTATTAAAACTATTCAGGACTTGGGCCATTGTCTGGGCTTTTTTTACACTAGTGTTTTAATTTAATCTAATAGATCATAGGATTCTTAAAGAGGAGACGCCTCTCTATAAACAAGAGAGGGTATATTTACTGAAATGCAGGTTTTTAGAAGTGGAGATGTTGCTCATAGCCACCAATCAGATTCTAGTTATTATCTTTTAGAACGTGCTGGATACATGATAAGTAGAATCTGATTTGTTGCTATGGGCAACATCTCCACTTCTAAAAACTTGCACTTCAGTAAATATACCCCGAGGTCTCTTAGGACCTGTCCTGGGCAATCTTCATGACTAGAAATCAGCAGCACTAGCCAGCGCTACATTAGGTTATTTAGTAACTACAGCAGTATAAATTAGTACTCATAATAAAAAGGAGATTTATGGTAGACTTACCATGGTTAAATCTCTTTCTGAGATTTAACCATGGTAAGTCTACCATAAACCTCCTTTTCTGCAGCGGGGTACACTGTGTTCCACAGGGAATACATCGGGGATGTCCTAAAGCAGTTCCTCAAGGGAGGGGACGCGCCTTAGCGGGTATGAGAACCCGGCGTCCAAAGGAAGCATCCTGGGAGGTGGAAGTATCAAAGGCATAGAACCCAATGAACGTGTTCACTGAGGGGGTGGTCTTCAGTATGCCGACTGTCGGGATACCAGCGCACAGTATACCGGCGCCGGAATCCCGACAGCCGACATACTGACACTTTTTCTCCCTCGTGGGGGTCCACGACCCCCCTGGAGGGAAAATAAAATAGCGTGGCGCACATAGCGCGCCACTGTGCCCGCAAGGGGCTCATTTGCGATCACCACGCTGTCGGTATGCCGGCGGTCGGGCTCCCAGCGCCGGTATGCTGGTCGCCGGGAGCCCGGCCGCCGGCATACCATACTACACCCCACTGAGGACCACGTAGGCACCTTGCAGAAATGTTCTGCGGACGCGGAACGGCGGGCCGCCCAAGAGGGTCCAACAGACCGAGTTAAATGGGCTTTAATAGCAGCAGGAGCTGGAGGTCCAGCCTGTGCATAAGATTGTGCAATCACCATTCTAATCCATCTGGCCAAGGTTTGCTTAGTCGCAGGCCAGGTACGTTTGTGAAAACCAAAAAGTACAAAAAGGGAATCTGACCTCCTGATAGAGGCAGTCCTTTCCACGTATATACGGAGAGCCCGTACAACATCCAAAGACCGCTCTTTGGAGGACAAACCAGAAGAGATGAAGGCCGGAACCACAATCTTGGTTAAGGTGAAAAAGATAACACCACCTTAGGCAAATAACCAGGGTCAGTTCACAGTGAAATATCAGAAAGGGTGGACAACTGGACAAAACACCTAGGTCTAACATCCTCCCAGCAGAGGCAATAGCCATTAAAAACAGGACCTTGACCGTGAGCCATTTAAGGTCCACTGACTCAAGAGGTTCAAATGGAGACTCTTGCAGGGCATTCAGAACAACAGACCGATCCCATGGAGCCACAGGAGGGACATAGGGAGGCTGAATCCGTAAAACACCCTGAGTGAAAGTATGAACGTCAGGAATAGAGCAATTTTTCTCTGAAACCAAACCGACAAGGCAGAAATATGAACCTTGAGGGAGGCCAGACGAAGGCCTAAGCCCAGGCTTTATCGCAAAAAAGTCAGAAGACTGGAAGTACTGAATTTGTAAGCATCGTAATTCTTACCAGCACAACAGGTGAGGTAAGAATTATAGACCCTATAATTAATCCGCGTAGATGCTGGTTTGCAGGCCTTCAGCATAGTTTGGATTACTGCCTCGGAGAATCCTTTGACCCTCAGGAGTAAAGCTTCAAGAGCCATGCCGTCAAAGCCAGTCTGGCCAGGTCTGGATAGACACAAGGGCCCTGAACGAGGAGGTTTGAGCATTGAGGAAGTAGAAGAGGACGCTCTATTGATAGACCCTGCAGGTCTGAGAACCAATGCTGACTTGGCCATGCTGGAGCAACTAGAAGTAGTATTCCTCCTCCTTGTTTGAACCATAGTACCCTGGGCAGGAGTGACACTGGAGGGAACATGTAGGGCAGCCGAAAGTTCCATGGAATTGCCATAACGTCCATGAACGCTGCTTGAGGATCCCTGGTTCTTGATCCGAAGACCGGAACTTTGTGAAAGTGTCGAGACGCCATCAGGTCTACATCTGGTAGGCCCCACTTGTTCACTATGAGTTGAAAGACTTCCTAATGAAGACTCCACTCTCCAGTGTGCACGTCCTGACGACTGAGGAAATCACCTTCCCAGTTGAGGACTCCCGGAATGAACACTGCCGATATTGTTGGCAGATGGCGTTCCGCCCAACTAAGGATTTTTGATACTTCCATCATTGCCATGCGGCTTCGAGTGCCGCCTTGATGGTTTATGTATGCCACCGTGATGGCGTTGTCTGACCATACTTGAACAGGCCTGTATTGTATCAGAGGCTGGGCGAGAGACAAAACATTGAACACTGCCCGCAATTCCAGAATGTTTATCGAGAGGAGTGATTCCTCCATGGTCCACCGACCCTGGAAAGAGTGTTGTTCCAACACCACGCACCAACCCCTCAGACTGGCGTCTGTAGTCAGTAGGACCCAGTTGGGGATCCAGAAGGGACGTCCCCTGCTCAACTGCTGGTCCTGTAGCCACCAGGTCAGCGACAGGCGAACCTCCGGAGTCACAGAGATCATGTGAAACCTGATCCGATGAGGCAGGTCATCCCACTTGAAAAGGATTAACCTCTGTGGAGGGCAGGAATGGAATTGAGCGTACTCTACCATGTCGAAAGCTGACACCATGAGGCCTAGTACTTGCATCACCGAGTGTACCAACATTCTTGGGCGAGAGAGGAAGTATCTGATCCTGTCCTGAAGTTTCAGGACCTTCTCTGGAGATGGAAACAGCCATTGACTGTGTATGTCCGGTAGTGCCCCCAGGTGCACCATGCTCCGAGCAGGGACCAGCGAGGACTTCTTCCAGTTGATGAGCCACCCGTGGGCTTGTAGGAAGTTTACCGTCAGTTGTAGATGACGGAGGAGGACATCATGGGAGTTTGCCAGAATCATCCAATCGTCTAGTTACGGCAGGAACCTGACTCACTGGCGACGGAGATGAGCCGTCATCATGGCCATAACCTTGGTGAAGATCCAAGGGGCCATTGTCAGTCCAAACGGCAGAGCCTGGAATTGATAGTGAAGGTTGCCAATAGCAAACCACAGACATAGCTGATGCGATATGGCAATAGGCATATGCAGGTAAGCATCTTGTATAACCATATAGTCTCAGGGTCCATGTCCAGCTCAATTGTGCAGTGTTTCCATGCAGAACTTGGACACTCTCACAAACTAGTTCAGTGATTTGAAGTTGAGACTAAGCCAGAAAGACCCATCAAGTTTCGGGACTAGAAACAGGGTTGAGTAGTATCCTATGCCTCTCTGGGACAGAGGTACCGGCACTACCACTCCTGTATCCAGGAAGGAACGCACAAGCATCAGTAGAGCTTGCGCCTTTAACGGATCTGAAGGGATAACCGATGTGCAGAACTGGCGAGGGGGACGTCTCTGGGAAGAGACTGCGTACCTGTGAGAGACAACTTCTCGCACCCATGCGTCTGAAGTGGTCATTAACCAGACCTGGATGAATCGTAGAAGTCAGCCCCCCACCCTGGGATCCCCCAGGGGGAGGCCTGTCCCATCATACAGCAGGCTTGTCATGAGAAGCAGGCTGACGATCAGCCCAGGAACGTTAGGCCTTGGGCTTAGTGGTTCTTGGGAGCACGAGACAATCTTGGGTATGCCTGACCTTCGCTTTGCCTTAAGGCCGAAAGCAGGGAAAAGTGGTACCTTTTGCCTTCTGTGCAGAAGGAATAGCATTTGGGAGAAAGGCAGTCATAGTAGCCGCCGATTCAGAACCAATTTTTAATTAGGTCTTCCCCAAATAAGATGTCCCCTATAAACAGAGTTTTAATTACCCTCTGACGTGTGAACATATCAGTTTGCTTAACCACAGTAGGGAAATCCTCTTATCATCAGTGATTTGTAGGATTTGCTTCCCAGTAACCACAAGGGCAGTGGTATCATTCAGCAATGGAAAATCCTTGTCAGGAACACCTAATATAGGGACTGACAGGACAGCATGGTCCCCCTCTCTTCAGATAAAATATCAGAGAGATTATTGGATAGGGAGGAGGAAGCAGCCCGCTCAGAAGACCCAGCGATACGAGAGTGACCTGGAATAGGGTTTTGCCTGACCAAAGAATGAGTCATATGCTACATTCCGTGAGGCAAAATTTTCCCGCCCAAAGCGGAGTAACCACGGGGACATCAGTGACTGTAATGTTACAGGAGGTCCCATAAGGGGCATAAAGCGTTCAACTAGAGAACCCAGTAGGTTTGAGAACGCAGCCCAGGTTGGCTCCTGACTGATTACAGGAGCTGCAGACTGACTGGGATATGTATGAGACATAGCACATAGACCATCACACAAAACTTCCCCTCAGGTAAATCCGTTGCGCATGCTCTGCAGGATGCAGGAGCGTCCCCAGATGTACTGCCCTACATGTTAAACATTATACACAAATGCAACAGAGAGCTGTTTAGTACGATGAAGCCAGACAGAGTACAAATCCTAATTTAAAGGAATAAACAGAACAGGACAACTGTCCCTAACTGTTATTTTTTCGGCGCTGATATCAATTAGTGATTAATTAATAGTGCATCAAAAGCAGCTGAGTAAGACAACTAGCTAGGTTGCCAACTATATAGAAACAGAGATAAAGTGTATACTCAGCGCTATATGTACACTGTATTTAGTTAAACTATAGTGTGCAGTCTGTCATATAGAATAATTGACTCAGTAGAACTAAAAAGATACGTATAAATGAATTCTTTATCCAATATCATTAAAAATGACACATTTCAAACAAACAAGCAGCATATAATTAGCAACAAATAATTAATAAGTATTAATGATAATTAATATAGCATACAATATGGTGGACTTTCTTTGTTATAATGCCGTATAAAATTGAAATACACTGGCGTCCCAGTGTTTAATAAAATGTCCCGCAAGGAATAATCACAGCCTTGTAATGGTGAGCTTTTATATAAATTGGTGTATAGTTACCCATGTGCTGGTTCCTGAGAATTTAAATGAACAGGGTCCGTTTGAATATCTGTGCACATATAAGGGTATGTATTTAGTTGAGCTGATTATAGCTGGTTTAGAAACTGCCGTGTAATATCTACGGCTGTACTCCGGGCAAATGGAGATTCTTGATAGCCTGTATATAGGACTCCAAAGAACTCGCTTCCTCGTCACGGGTGTTAGACCTCACTGTGGAGGCCAGCAGCAGTCACTCAGTGCGGGTGAACAGAGTCCCGGATGTCTACAGCACAACACAGCCGCCGGCTGAAGCGCCCGGCGTTTACCAGGCCGTGATGGATTGTGGCTGTGAGAAGCCGTATGCAGGATCAATCAGCGGGTATAGCCGAACAACTGGGCCGCTTCGAAGAGGAGTACATCTGGAGCGGCCCATATAGAAAGAACCTGGTCCTCTATGGCCGTTACATAGACGATTTATTTATTATTTGGAATGGAGGGGCACAATTAGCACAAGAATTTGTTAAATTTCTAAATGATAATAATTATAATTTGAAGTTCACTCATAATTTTGATTTATACACTACTCACTTTCTAGATATCACATTAACTATTAATAATAATAAAATCATTTCAACAAATTACGTAAAACCAGTAGGGGCAGGAAATTACCTTCATTATTCAAGTGGTCATTATAAACCATGGATAAGAAACATCCCAAAGAATCAAATTATCAGAGTAAGACGCAATTGTTCGGAAGATCTAGCCTTCCAATCACAAGTTGAAATCCTCTTACATCAATTTAAAGAGAGGGGTTATCCACCACATATATCCCGGATGTCTACAGCACAACACAGAAATCGATGTCAGTGCTCCAGCTGAAAGCCGCCGGCTGAAGCGCCCGGCGTTTACCAGGCCGTGATGGATTGTGGCTGTGAGAAGCCGTATGCAGGATCAATCAGCGGGTATTGCCGAACAACTGGACATAGAAAGTGGGCGTCAACGCGTTTCGTCTCCTTGGCAACCGGAGACTTCCTCAAGACGGATACCTCCTCTCTATTCGATCACATATTTATACCCTTTCTAATGAGATTACTTGTAACAGCTGAATCTGTTTAATAAGCTAAAATATTTAAATTGTATGCCGCACACATTGAAGAGTTATTATTTGTAATTAGAACTATTATTATCACACAATTGATACTATATCAACCATCTACTGAGTCAATCTAAAAGAATTTATACATTAATGGGTATATTCTTAATTTGAACTAAATTACCATCATTTCTGTCTATTAGTCAAACATCAAATTCAGACATGCATTTCTATGTTGCATATATTATTAACTAAACAACTCTCTCTTCATTATAAACAAGAGTCTTTGAACATAATATACTCCCACACAGAATAATAAATATTTAGATCTTAATAGTATTCAAATTTACTTGTGTACAAATAATATACTGATTATAGTTATAGACATTAATACATAACTATATAGAAAAAGATTATAGACTTTTATCTTAGATTGATTCATTAATTCCACATAACTATCATAGAAATCCGTATTGATGAGCAGATTCAGATATAGGATAACCACGAGTAGAATAACTTAAGCTAAGTATCCCATTATGAGATTTATATATTATATATTTCAAATTTTATTTTTAACCAGTTTTCAATAATAGATATATGAACCTAACACCATTTAAAGATAATTGCTATTATCGTGATCATAATTGCTTTCTGTTCCAGTTTAGACATCGTTCATAGTTTTTAGATCTTATCAGAGACTATCTTAATATATCGCTGAGGAAATATTCTGAAAGAAAAGGGCTAAGGAAGGGGATCTAAATAAATCAAAGGGGGAATCTGAAAAAAAAAAGAGAAGAAGAAGGGGGGAGGATACAGAAAATATCCAACCTAACCTATCTTGTTTATGACAATATATACATATGAATATAGGAATGGGGGGAGATTAATCTAAACAGGAATAGTCCAAGGCTTCATTGAGGCCATTAGGGTGTAGGGTGTCTAACTTGAAGATCCATGAGGATTCTCAAATGCACAATTTTCTAAACCTATCACCCCCTCTTTTTGTACAGGAGAATTGTTCCAAACCAACAATGCTGAGAAGGGATGGATCACCATTATGTACCTTAGAAAAATGACGAGATACACTATGAGTCTGTAGTTTCTTGATAATATTTAGTCTATGCTCTCTGAATCTAGATTTCAAAGACCTTGTAGTTCTGCCTACATATTGAAGGGAGCAGGGACACTGTAACAAATATACACAATATTCTGTATCACAATTAATGAATTGTTTAATTGTAAAAGTATTACCATTAGTTATAGATCTAACATTTGTAGTTTTATTTAACATGTATTTACATGTCAAACAGACTTGTTTGTTACATCTAAAACTACCCGGTGGTCTGTTTGGTAACCATGAGGAATTTACAGTGGTGTCAAGAGGTTTTAGGTAGCTGGGAGCCAGCATCTCTTTTAAATTCGTATTTCTCCTAAAGATAACCCTCGGTTTATCTGTTAAACATTTATTTAGAATAGAATCTTGTTTAATCAACTCAAAATTGTCAAGAACAATCTTTTTTATGTCTTTAGATTTATTGTTATACTTGGAAATAAATTTCAACGAGTCTACTATGGGTGTATCTTTAATCTTAGTCTTAGATTCTTTTTTTGCTATTGTGACTGAAGGAACTTTGTTAGTTGTCTCTACATCTGAATTATTTCTCATAAGAGAGTTGGCAAACCTTTTAGACTCCTCCAATATATGTGGTGGATAACCCCTCTCTTTAAATTGATGTAAGAGGATTTCAACTTGTGATTGGAAGGCTAGATCTTCCGAACAATTGCGTCTTACTCTGATAATTTGATTCTTTGGGATGTTTCTTATCCATGGTTTATAATGACCACTTGAATAATGAAGGTAATTTCCTGCCCCTACTGGTTTTACGTAATTTGTTGAAATGATTTTATTATTATTAATAGTTAATGTGATATCTAGAAAGTGAGTAGTGTATAAATCAAAATTATGAGTGAACTTCAAATTATAATTATTATCATTTAGAAATTTAACAAATTCTTGTGCTAATTGTGCCCCTCCATTCCAAATAATAAATAAATCGTCTATGTAACGGCCATAGAGGACCAGGTTCTCTCTATATGGGCCGCTCCAGATGTACTCCTCTTCGAAGCGGCCCATATAGAGGTTGGCAAAACTGGGTGCAAACCTGGTCCCCATGGCCGTTCCAAGACGCTGTAAATAATAACAATCTTCAAACAAAAAATAATTATGTGTCAAAATATAAAGAATAGCTTCCAAAACAAAATCACGTCGGCCAGGTTTCATAACGGGATCTTCATCTAGATAATATTTAACAGAGTCGATCCCTTTTGCATGTGGTATATTAGTGTAGAGGGATTGGACATCTAAGGTTAGAAATCCCCAACCTTCAGTCCAATCCCTCCCCACTGTTTGTTGTAATATATAATGAGTATCTTTAATATGGGATTTTAAAGTGGCCACGTGACCCTGTAAATGAAAGTCAACAAAGTGAGATAAATTAGAAGAAAGTGAATCCACTCCCGAAATAATAGGTCTCCCTGGTGGATGTGACAAATCTTTATGTATTTTAGGTAAGTGATAAAAAATTGGAGTGATGGGGTGTGTGGGTAACAAAAAATAAAACTCATCTTCTGAGATCACAGCTTCATCTTTAGCTATTTGTAATATACTTTTTAATTCTGACAAAAAGGGTTTACTGGGATTAGTTTTTAGAAGTGTATAATATTCTATATCTTTTAGCTGTCTATGAGCTTCTGCTACATAGTCATCCCTGGATTGTAAAACTATTCCTCCCCCTTTATCTGCCTGTTTTATCACCAGTAAGGGGTCATCCTTCAAAATTTTGATAGCTTCTCTCTCTTTTTTATTAAGATTTTGCATATGGTAAACCATAGACCTTCTCTTATTTCTATCTGTTTTTGTGCATAATGACTTAAAATCTTTTAATGTTTTATTGTAAAAAACACTAATGGCAGCACTTTTCTGATTCAAAGGAAAAAAGTTAGATTTCTTTTTAAATTTTGGACATGGTGATTCAGAATTTAGATTAGAGACATCAAATAACATCAATTCTGTATTATCAGCATCATTGTTCTCTTGAAGCAATTCCTCTAATGTAAGAAGACTAGCTTTATCAAATTCATCTAAAACGATAGGGGACAACTCCTCATTTGGATGAGTTTTTTCTAATTTTTTGATAGCAAAAAATCTCTTTCTACAAAGATCTCTCGTGAATTTATTTAGATCTACAAACAACTCAAAAATATTGGGTTCTTTACTTGGAACAAAACTTAAACCTTTTTTTAGCAGTAATATCTGATCATTGGTTAAACTTTTGGATGTAAGGTTGTAAATTCCTTTGCTGTCTATCTGTGCTTCGTTTTTCTTAGATCTCTTTCCTCCACCTCTGCATCCTCGTTTTCTCTGGCCCTTTTTGGTGTATGGTTTGATAGTGTTTTGTAAGGATTTGGATGGTGATATGTGTTCTGCCTGGGAAAATCCCCTGGAGGAACACCTGAAATTTCATCAGATATATGTCTATCCTGATAGTCTCCACGATATCTATTTCCTAATCTGGAAGTATTGTGTTGTTTATACGAAAAGTTTCTTTTTGGTGAATAAGTACCTATTTCTGGTTTAGGTTGTGTTCTAGTCCATACAGGTCTGGATACATACTCACTAGAATGATTGGTAACAAATCTCTCTGGCTTGGTTTTTTGTTTATTGTATGTTCTGATCTTATTCATTTTGTAGTCTTCTTGATCTCTAAACCATTTCTTTTTTTTAGTGTACAACAGATCTTTCTCAAACTTTTCTACTCTATCATTTATTTGCTCATCTCTTTCTTTAAAGATGGGTTTTTCTTTAAATCTTAACATAGCATCCTTAACTTTTTCAATTTTGTTTACTGTATTATCAACTCTTTCATTTCTATAATTAACAAGGAGTTTCATTAGTGAAAGGGAACATTGATCCAAGATTTCATCCCATTGTTTTTGTAGGGTAGGGTTATCATTAATTGATAAATGCTTAAAAACCCTCCAACCTCTTGGGACGATCTTGGCATCAATGTATCTCTGCAATGAAACACTGTCCCACCAATTACGCATCTCCTCTTTTAGGAGATCCTCTAATTGGTAGCAGAGTTTGTTCATATCAGGATCTGTTTGAATATTTTCTTTATCTGCTTCATATGAAAAGGTGGATAAATATAGATCCCGCCTCCCTTTTCTATCATGATAACTTCTAAATTTTGCCATGTCAGACTGCACACACTAAAATCCAAATGATATATATAATATATATGATGATAAATTTAAAATTATTGTGTATATATTAAACTTATAGCAGCCAGGAATTAGCAATGTACAAATAGAAATTTAAAGGAATAAACAGAACAGGACAACTGTCCTTAACTGTTATTTTTCCGGCGCTGATATCAATTAGTGATTAATTAATAGTGCATCAAAAGCAGCTGAGTAAGACAACTAGCTAGGTTGCCAACTATATAGAAACAGAGATAAAGTGTATACTCAGCGCTATATGTACACTGTATTTAGTTAAACTATAGTGTGCAGTCTGTCATATAGAATAATTGACTCAGTAGAACTAAAAAGATACGTATAAATGAATTCTTTATCCAATATCATTAAAAATGACACATTTCAAACAAACAAGCAGCATATAATTAGCAACAAATAATTAATAAGTATTAATGATAATTAATATAGCATACAATATGGTGGACTTTCTTTGTTATAATGCCGTATAAAATTGAAATACACTGGCGTCCCAGTGTTTAGTAAAATGTCCCGCAAGGAATAATCACAGCCTTGTAATGGTGAGCTTTTATATAAATTGGTGTATAGTTACCCATGTGCTGGTTCCTGAGAATTTAAATGAACAGGGTCCGTTTGAATATCTGTGCACATATAAGGGTATGTATTTAGTTGAGCTGATTATAGCTGGTTTAGAAACTGCCGTGTAATATCTACGGCTGTACTCCGGGCAAATGGAGATTCTTGATAGCCTGTATATAGGATTTCAAAGAACTCGCTTCCTCGTCACGGGTGTTAGACCTCACTGCGGAGGCCAGCAGCATTCTCTCAGTGCGGGTGAACAGAGTCCCGGATGTCTACAGCACAACACAGCCGCCGGCTGAAGCGCCCGGCGTTTACCAGGCCGTGATGGATTGTGGCTGTGAGAAGCCGTATGCAGGATCAATCAGCGGGTATAGCCGAACAACTGGGCCGCTTCGAAGAGGAGTACATCTGGAGCGGCCCATATAGAAAGAACCTGGTCCTCTATGGCCGTTACATAGACGATTTATTTATTATTTGGAATGGAGGGGCACAATTAGCACAAGAATTTGTTAAATTTCTAAATGATAATAATTATAATTTGAAGTTCACTTATAATTTTGATTTATACACTACTCACTTTCTAGATATCACATTAACTATTAATAATAATAAAATCATTTCAACAAATTACGTAAAACCAGTAGGGGCAGGAAATTACCTTCATTATTCAAGTGGTCATTATAAACCATGGATAAGAAACATCCCAAAGAATCAAATTATCAGAGTAAGATGCAATTGTTCGGAAGATCTAGCCTTCCAATCACAAGTTGAAATCCTCTTACATCAATTTAAAGAGAGGGGTTATCCACCACATATATTCCGGATGTCTACAGCACAACACAGAAATCGATGTCAGTGCTCCAGCTGAAAGCCGCCGGCTGAAGCGCCCGGCGTTTACCAGGCCGTGATGGATTGTGGCTGTGAGAAGCCGTATGCAGGATCAATCAGCGGGTATTGCCGAACAACTGGACATAGAAAGTGGGCGTCAACGCGTTTCGTCTCCTTGGCAACCGGAGACTTCCTCAAGACGGATACCTCCTCTCTATTCGATCACATATTTATACCCTTTCTAATGAGATTACTTGTAACAGCTGAATCTGTTTAATAAGCTAAAATATTTAAATTGTATGCCGCACACATTGAAGAGTTATTATTTGTAATTAGAACTATTATTATCACACAATTGATACTATATCAACCATCTACTGAGTCAATCTAACAGAATTTATACATTAATGGGTATATTCTTAATTTGAACTAAATTACCATCATTTCTGTCTATTAGTCAAACATCAAATTCAGACATGCATTTCTATGTTGCATATATTATTAACTAAACAACTCTCTCTTCATTATAAACAAGAGTCTTTGAACATAATATACTCCCACACAGAATAATAAATATTTAGATCTTAATAGTATTCAAATTTACTTGTGTACAAATAATATACTGATTATAGTTATAGACATTAATACATAACTATATAGAAAAAGATTATAGACTTTTATCTTAGATTGATTCATTAATTCCACATAACTATCATAGAAATCCGTATTGATGAGCAGATTCAGATATAGGATAACCACGAGTAGAATAACTTAAGCTAAGTATCCCATTATGAGATTTATATATTATATATTTCAAATTTTATTTTTAACCAGTTTTCAATAATAGATATATGAACCTAACACCATTTAAAGATAATTGCTATTATCGTGATCATAATTGCTTTCTGTTCCAGTTTAGACATCGTTCATAGTTTTTAGATCTTATCAGAGACTATCTTAATATATCGCTGAGGAAATATTCTGAAAGAAAAGGGCTAAGGAAGGGGATCTAAATAAATCAAAGGGGGAATCTGAAAAAAAAAAGAGAAGAAGAAGGGGGGAGGATACAGAAAATATCCAACCTAACCTATCTTGTTTATGACAATATATACATATGAATATAGGAATGGGGGAAGATTAATCTAAACAGGAATAGTCCAAGGCTTCATTGAGGCCATTAGGGTATAGGGTGTCTAACTTGAAGATCCATGAGGATTCTCAAATGCACAATTTTCTAAACCTATCACCCCCTCTTTTTGTACAGGAGAATTGTTCCAAACCAACAATGCTGAGAAGGGATGGATCACCATTATGTACCTTAGAAAAATGACGAGATACACTATGAGTCTGTAGTTTATTGATAATATTTAGTCTATGCTCTCTGAATCTAGATTTCAAAGACCTTGTAGTTCTGCCTACATATTGAAGGGAGCAGGGACACTGTAACAAATATACACAATATTCTGTATCACAATTAATGAATTGTTTAATTGTAAAAGTATTACCATTAGTTATAGATCTAACATTTGTAGTTTTATTTAACATGTATTTACATGTCAAACAGACTTGTTTGTTACATCTAAAACTACCCGGTGGTCTGTTTGGTAACCATGAGGAATTTACAGTGGTGTCAAGAGGTTTTAGGTAGCTGGGAGCCAGCATCTCTTTTAAATTCGTATTTCTCCTAAAGATAACCCTCGGTTTATCTGTTAAACATTTATTTAGAATAGAATCTTGTTTAATCAACTCAAAATTGTCAAGAACAATCTTTTTTATGTCTTTAGATTTATTGTTATACTTGGAAATAAATTTCAACGAGTCTACTATGGGTGTATCTTTAATCTTAGTCTTAGATTCTTTTTTTGCTATTGTGACTGAAGGAACTTTGTTAGTTGTCTCTACATCTGAATTATTTCTCATAAGAGAGTTGGCAAACCTTTTAGACTCCTCCAATATATGTGGTGGATAACCCCTCTCTTTAAATTGATGTAAGAGGATTTCAACTTGTGATTGGAAGGCTAGATCTTCCGAACAATTGCGTCTTACTCTGATAATTTGATTCTTTGGGATGTTTCTTATCCATGGTTTATAATGACCACTTGAATAATGAAGGTAATTTCCTGCCCCTACTGGTTTTACGTAATTTGTTGAAATGATTTTATTATTATTAATAGTTAATGTGATATCTAGAAAGTGAGTAGTGTATAAATCAAAATTATGAGTGAACTTCAAATTATAATTATTATCATTTAGAAATTTAACAAATTCTTGTGCTAATTGTGCCCCTCCATTCCAAATAATAAATAAATCGTCTATGTAACGGCCATAGAGGACCAGGTTCTCTCTATATGGGCCGCTCCAGATGTACTCCTCTTCGAAGCGGCCCATATAGAGGTTGGCAAAACTGGGTGCAAACCTGGTCCCCATGGCCGTTCCAAGACGCTGTAAATAATAACAATCTTCAAACAAAAAATAATTATGTGTCAAAATATAAAGAATAGCTTCCAAAACAAAATCACGTCGGCCAGGTTTCATAACGGGATCTTCATCTAGATAATATTTAACAGAGTCGATCCCTTTTGCATGTGGTATATTAGTGTAGAGGGATTGGACATCTAAGGTTAGAAATCCCCAATCTTCAGTCCAATCCCTCCCCACTGTTTGTTGTAATATATGATGAGTATCTTTAATATGGGATTTTAAAGTGGCCACGTGACCCTGTAAATGAAAGTCAACAAAGTGAGATAAATTAGAAGAAAGTGAATCCACTCCCGAAATAATAGGTCTCCCTGGTGGATGTGACAAATCTTTATGTATTTTAGGTAAGTGATAAAAAATTGGAGTGATGGGGTGTGTGGGTAACAAAAAATAAAACTCATCTTCTGAGATCACAGCTTCATCTTTAGCTATTTGTAATATACTTTTTAATTCTGACAAAAAGGGTTTACTGGGATTAGTTTTTAGAAGTGTATAATATTCTATATCTTTTAGCTGTCTATGAGCTTCTGCTACATAGTCATCCCTGAATTGTAAAACTATTCCTCCCCCTTTATCTGCCTGTTTTATCACCAGTAAGGGGTCATCCTTCAAAATTTTGATAGCTTCTCTCTCTTTTTTATTAAGATTTTGCATATGGTAAACCGTAGACCTTCTCTTATTTCTATCTGTTTTTGTGCATAATGACTTAAAATCTTTTAATGTTTTATTGTAAAAAACACTAATGGCAGCACTTTTCTGATTCAAAGGAAAAAAGTTAGATTTCTTTTTAAATTTTGGACATGGTGATTCAGAATTTAGATTAGCGACATCAAATAACATCAATTCTGTATTATCAGCATCATTGTTCTCTTGAAGCAATTCCTCTAATGTAAGAAGACTAGCTTTATCAAATTCATCTAAAACGATAGGGGACAACTCCTCATTTGGATGAGTTTTTTCTAATTTTTTGATAGCAAAAAATCTCTTTCTACAAAGACCTCTCGTGAATTTATTTAGATCTACAAACAACTCAAAAATATTGGGTTCTTTACTTGGAACAAAACTTAAACCTTTTTTTAGCAGTAATATCTGATCATTGGTTAAACTTTTGGATGTAAGGTTGTAAATTCCTTTGCTGTCTATCTGTACTTCGTTTTTCTTAGATCTCTTTCCTCCACCTCTGCATCCTCGTTTTCTCTGGCCCTTTTTGGTGTATGGTTTGATAGTGTTTTGTAAGGATTTGGATGGTGATATGTGTTCTGCCTGGGAAAATCCCCTGGAGGAACACCTGAAATTTCATCAGATATATGTCTATCCTGATAGTCTCCACGATATCTATTTCCTAATCTGGAAGTATTGTGTTGTTTATACGAAAAGTTTCTTTTTGGTGAATAAGTACCTATTTCTGGTTTAGGTTGTGTTCTAGTCCATACAGGTCTGGATACATACTCACTAGAATGATTGGTAACAAATCTCTCTGGCTTGGTTTTTTGTTTATTGTATGTTCTGATCTTATTCATTTTGTAGTCTTCTTGATCTCTAAACCATTTCTTTTTTTTTAGTGTACAACAGATCTTTCTCAAACTTTTCTACTCTATCATTTATTTGCTCATCTCTTTCTTTAAAGATGGGTTTTTCTTTAAATCTTAACAAATCATCCTTAACTTTTTCAATTTTGTTTACTGTATTATCAACTCTTTCATTTCTATAATTAACAAGGAGTTTCATTAGTGAAAGGGAACATTGATCCAAGATTTCATCCCATTGTTTTTGTAGGGTAGGGTTATCATTAATTGATAAATGCTTAAAAACCCTCAAACCTCTTGGGACGATCTTGGCATCAATGTATCTCTGCAATGAAACACTGTCCCGCCAATTACGCATCTCCTCTTTCAGGAGATCCTCTAATTGGTAGAAGAGTTTGTTCATATCAGGATCTGTTTGAATATTTTCTTTATCTGCTTCATATGAAAAGGTGGATAAATATAGATCCCGCCTCCCTTTTCTATCATGATAACTTCTAAATTCTGCCATGTCAGACTGCACACACTAAAATCCAAATGATATATATAATATATATGATGATAAATTTAAAATTATTGTGTATATATTAAACTTATAGCAGCCAGGAATTAGCAATGTACAAATAGAAATTTAAAGGAATAAACAGAACAGGACAACTGTCCCTAAACTGTTATTTTTCCGGCGCTGATATCAATTAGTGATGAATTAATAGTGCATCAAAAGCAGCTGAGTAAGACAACTAGCTAGGTTGCCAACTATATAGAAACAGAGATAAAGTGTATACTCAGCGCTATATGTACACTGTATTTAGTTAAACTATAGTGTGCAGTCTGTCATATAGAATAATTGACTCAGTAGAACTAAAAAGATACGTATAAATGAATTCTTTATCCAATATCATTAAAAATGACACATTTCAAACAAACAAGCAGCATATAATTAGCAACAAATAATTAATAAGTATTAATGATAATTAATATAGCATACAATATGGTGGACTTTCTTTGTTATAATGCCGTATAAAATTGAAATACACTGGCGTCCCAGTGTTTAGTAAAATGTCCCGCAAGGAATAATCACAGCCTTGTAATGGTGAGCTTTTATATAAATTGGTGTATAGTTACCCATGTGCTGGTTCCTGAGAATTTAAATGAACAGGGTCCGTTTGAATATCTGTGCACATATAAGGGTATGTATTTAGTTGAGCTGATTATAGCTGGTTTAGAAACTGCCGTGTAATATCTACGGCTGTACTCCGGGCAAATGGAGATTCTTGATAGCCTGTATATAGGACTCCAAAGAACTCGCTTCCTCGTTACGGGTGTTAGACCTCACTGCGGAGGCCAGCAGCAGTCACTCAGTGCGGGTGAACAGAGTCCCGGATGTCTACAGCACAACACAGCCGCCGGCTGAAGCGCCCGGCGTTTACCAGGCCGTGATGGATTGTGGCTGTGAGAAGCCGTATGCAGGATCAATCAGCGGGTATAGCCGAACAACTGGGCCGCTTCGAAGAGGAGTACATCTGGAGCGGCCCATATAGAGAGAACCTGGTCCTCTATGGCCGTTACATAGACGATTTATTTATTATTTGGAATGGAGGGGCACAATTAGTACAAGAATTTGTTAAATTTCTAAATGATAATAATTATAATTTGAAGTTCACTCATAATTTTGATTTATACACTACTCACTTTCTAGATATCACATTAACTATTAATAATAATAAAATCATTTCAACAAATTACGTAAAACCAGTAGGGGCAGGAAATTACCTTCATTATTCAAGTGGTCATTATAAACCATGGATAAGAAACATCCCAAAGTATCAAATTATCAGAGTAAGACGCAATTGTTCGGAAGATCTAGCCTTCCAATCACAAGTTGAAATCCTCTTACATCAATTTAAAGAGAGGGGTTATCCACCACATATATTGGAGGAGTCTAAAAGGTTTGCCAACTCTCTTATGAGAAATAATTCAGATGTAGAGACAACTAACAAAGTTCCTTCAGTCACAATAGCAAAAAAAAGAATCTAAGACTAAGATTAAAGATACACCCATAGTAGACTCGTTGAAATTTATTTCCAAGTATAACAATAAATCTAAAGACATAAAAAAGATTGTTCTTGACAATTTTGAGTTGATTAAACAAGATTCTATTCTAAATAAATGTTTAACAGATAAACCGAGGGTTATCTTTAGGAGAAATACGAATTTAAAAGAGATGCTGGCTCCCAGCTACCTAAAACCTCTTGACACCACTGTAAATTCCTCATGGTTACCAAACAAACCACCGGGTAGTTTTAGATGTAACAAACAAGTCTGTTTGACATGTAAATACATGTTAAATAAAACTACAAATGTTAGATCTATAACTAATGGTAATACTTTTACAATTAAACAATTCATTAATTGTGATACAGAATATTGTGTATATTTGTTACAGTGTCCCTGCTCCCTTCAATATGTAGGGAGAACTACAAGGTCTTTGAAATCTAGATTCAGAGAGCATAGACTAAATATTATCAAGAAACTACAGACTCATAGTGTATCTCGTCATTTTTCTAAGGTACATAATGGTGATCCATCCCTTCTCAGCATTGTTGGTTTGGAACAATTCTCCTGTACAAAAAGAGGGGGTGATAGGTTTAGAAAATTGTGCATTGGAGAATCCTCATGGATCTTCAAGTTAGACACCCTACACCCTAATGGCCTCAATGAAGCCTTGGACTATTCCTGTTTAGATTAATCTTCCCCCATTCCTATATTCATATGTATATATTGTCAGAAACAAGATAGGTTAGGTTGGATATGTTCTGTATCCTCCCCCCTTCTTCTTCTCTTTTTTTTTTTTTTTCAGATTCCCCCTTTGATTTATTTAGATCCCCTAGTTCCTTCCTTAGCCCTTTTCTTTCAGAATATTTCCTTAGCGATATATTAAGATAGTCTCTGATAAGATCTAAAAACTATGAACGATGTCTAAACTGGAACAGAAAGCAATTATGATCACGATAATAGCAATTATCTTTAAATGGTGTTAGGTTCATATATCTATTATTGAAAACTGGTTAAAAATAAAATTTGAAATATATAATATATAAATCTCATAATGGGATACTTAGCTTAAGTTATTCTACTCGTGGTTATCCTATATCTGAATCTGCTCATCAATACGGATTTCTATGATAGTTATGTGGAATTAATGAATCAATCTAAGATAAAAGTCTATAATCTTTTTCTATATAGTTATGTATTAATGTCTATAACTATTATCAGTATATTATTTGTACACAAGTAAATTTGAATACTATTAAGATCTAAATATTTATTATTCTGTTTGGGAGTATATTATGTTCAAAGACTCTTGTTTATAATGAAGAGAGAGTTGTTTAGTTAATAATATATGCAACATAGAAATGCATGTCTGAATTTGATGTTTGACTAATAGACAGAAATGATGGTAATTTAGTTCAAATTAAGAATATACCCATTAATGTATAAATTCTGTTAGATTGACTCAGTAGATGGTTGATATAGTATCAATTGTGTGATAATAATAGTTCTAATTACAAATAATAACTCTTCAATGTGTGCGGCATACAATTTAAATATTTTAGCTTATTAAACAGATTCAGCTGTTACAAGTAATCTCATTAGAAAGGGTATAAATATGTGATCGAATAGAGAGGAGGTATCCGTCTTGAGGAAGTCTCCGGTTGCCAAGGAGACGAAACGCGTTGACGCCCGTTCGGCTATACCCGCTGATTGATCCTGCATACGGCTTCTCACAGCCACAATCCATCACGGCCTGGTAAACGCCAGGCGCTTCAGCTGGCAGCTTTCAGCTGGAGCACTGACATCGATTTCTGTGTTGTGCTGTAGACATCCGGGACTCTGTTCACCCGCACTGAGTGACTGCTGCTGGCCTCCGCAGTGAGGTCTAACACCCGTGACGAGGAAGCGAGTTCTTTGGAGTCCTATATACAGGTTATCAAGAATCTCCATTTGCCCGGAGTACAGCCGTAGATATTACACGGCAGTTTCTAAACCAGCTATAATCAGCTCAACTAAATACATACCCTTATATGTGCACAGATATTCAAACGGACCCTGTTCATTTAAATTCTCAGGAACCAGCACCTGGGTAACTATACACCAATTTATATAAAAGCTCACCATTACAAGGCTGTGATTATTCCTTGCGGGACATTTTATTAAACACTGGGACGCCAGTGTATTTCAATTTTATACGGCATTATAACAAAGAAAGTCCACCATATTGTATGCTATATTAATTATCATTAATACTTATTAATTATTTGTTGCTAATTATATGCTGCTTGTTTGTTTGAAATGTGTCATTTTTAATGATATTGGATAAAGAATTCATTTATACGTATCTTTTTAGTTCTACTGAGTCAATTATTCTATATGACAGACTGCACACTATAGTTTAACTAAATACAGTGTACATATAGCGCTGAGTATACACTTTATCAGAGCACAAATCCTGCTAATAAATCCGTTAGTATGTGACTGAGTACCCAGTACACAACACCTGCGAATAAGTCCGGTATTATGTGACTGAGTACACAGTAGAATACACGTAATAGGTAAATACTGTGACGAACTATATATTGACCCAGACGCACCTAGTCCCCTAGGGCCTAGGGTACAGTATACAGTGATAGATATATCTGGAATACACCGCAGTGAAATCACATAGCAGATACAGGCACACATAGTCACGTTTGCAATGCAGATAATTATTTTCCTGACAATAAAATTGCATTGGATTATTATATGAACACATAAACGCTATCTTATTATTGACTTGTAGAATACTTAAGTGTTTGTAAAACCATGGCGCTGATGTACAGGCGGGTTTACAAAGGAGACCTTGCCCTGCAGTCCCGGAGACCACTCGCATCTATTTTAGAAAATGGCGCCCAGCGTCTCAGTCAGGGAGTGAGGGGGAGTGTGAGGCAGCTCCAGGGCGGGAACACCAGCAGTAGATGGAACCCGGAGCTGGGGGAGGGGCTACAAGTCAAGTGCCTTTTCCCCTATGCTGGTCCTCACCACCGGGTACTGTGGAGCCTTATTAAAAATATTTTACTATCCGACCTGTGCTCCCATGCCCTGGTGGATATAGTGGGGTCCCTGCTCTGTCACAGTGTCCACACCAGCATCGCAGTTCATCTCCTTAAACAGCGGCCGGAATGCGATTTAATGGCGGGTCCCGACTGGGGCACCCTCTTACCTCCTTCCTTAGTAGCAGCCATGCGATCCAGGAGAGCTTCTGCGGGGGGGGGGGAGGGTGTCTAGGAACCGGAGCGCCTCCGCCGCAAGTACCCGGGGAACAGAGCCAGCGGGAGAATGCGATGCCGCTGGGGAGGTGGTGGAGCCGCAGCACAGCATGTCACACTGACATATGAAATGCTGCAGCCCGTGAAATCTTCTAAAAAGCTTTTTCAGGGCTGCCTAGCGCAGCCCCCCTGTTAAGTGACCTGCTTCATGCAGGCACCGACTCTAAAACTGAGCTCACAGTGCCTGGTGGCGGGGTTATAGAGGAGGCACCGCAATGCATTCTGGTACAGTCTAAAGCTTTACCCTGTTGGTGCCTCTGGATCAAGATCCATCTCTACACCCCGATGTATTCCCGGTGGAACCCAGTGTACCTTGCAGAAAGAATTTTAACCATGGTAAGTCTACCATAAATCTCCTTTTTATTATGAGTTCTAGTTTATACTGCTGTGGTTACTATATATATATATATATATATATATACACATATATATATATATATATATGTATATATATATATATATAATGTAGCGCTGGCTAGTGCCGCTGATTTCTAGTCATGAAGATTGCCCAGGAGAGGTCCTAAGAGACCTCGGGGTATATTTACTGAAGTGCAGGTTTTTAGAAGTGGAGACGTTGCCCATAGCAACAAATCAGATTCTACTTATCATGTATCCAGAACCTTCTAAAAGATAATAACTAGAATCTGATTGATTGCTATGGGCAACATCTCCACTTCTATAAACCCGCACTTTAGTAAATATACCCTCTCTTGTTTATAGAGAGGCGTCTCCTCTTTAAGAATCCTATGATCTATTAGATTAAATAAAAACACTAGTGTAAAAAGAGCCCAGACAATGGCCCAAGTCCTGAATAGTTTTAATACTGCCACTATTCCTAGGCTTAACCTACAACCTAAGACAAGGTGTAGAACTTTTCTGGATACTGTAGAAATCTCTGATCTCTCTAGAGAAGACTGGGTACTCTACACTTTTTAAATACAGTTGAAAGTATTTTTGTAAAATGTTATCTGTGCCCTGAGACCACTACAGTCTTACAGGGTTATACTGTATGTACCTAGAATAAATTACTACAGGGTAACTAAAGTTTTGTACAGAGATGAGCGGGTTCGGTTTCCTGAGAACCGAACCCTAACGGACTTCACTACCCGCCTGACTCGGAAACCAGAACGAGGCAAAATGTCATCATCCCGCTGTCGGATTCTCGCGGGTTTTGGATTCCATATAAGGAGCCGCGCGTCACCGCCATTTTCACTCCGGAATTGGAGAGTGTAGTGAGAGGATGCGTCTCTGTCCTCAGTGTCTGTGCGGGAGGGAAAGTGGGATGGTGATTCCAGTGCTGCCTTCTGCTGCTAAGTCTAGTGAGTGTCTTATGCTGCATCAGTCCAGTCACAGTGGTGGTGTCCTCTGCTGCCATATGTCCAGTGTAGCTGTATAAGTCCAGTGCAGTGGTGCTGTGATGTCCTGCATCAGTACAGTGGTGGTGTCTTGTGCTCAATCAGTCCAGTCACAGTGGTGGTGTCCTCTGCTGCCATATGTCCAGTGCTGCTGTATAAGTCCAGTCCAGTGGCACTGTGTTGCGCTGCATCAGTACAGTGGTGGTGTATTGTGCTGCATCAGTCCAGTCACAGTGGTGGTGGTGATGGTGTCCTCTGCTGCCATATGTCCAGTGCTGCTGTATAAGTCCAGTCCATTGCAGTGGTGCTGTGTTGTCCTGCATCAGTACAGTGGTAGTGTCTTGTGCTGCATCAGTCCAGTCACAGTGGTGGTGTCCTATGCTGCCATATGTCGAGTGCTGCTGTATAAGTCGAGTCCATTGCAGTGGTGCTGTGTTATCCTGCATCAGTCCAGTGGTGGTGTCCCTGCGCTGCTGTATATGTCCAGTGGTACTGCCGTATATGTCCAGTGATACTGCCGTATATGTCCAGTGATACTGCCGTATACAGATGTGTCCACTATTACCTTTCTGAAAACAGTGCCATGGTAGTAAATTTGGCATGACATATATTCCTTGTGTTTTTGTGCCGTCATATTGTGCCGTGACAATTCGTGACAATTCATAGTTTCACCACTGGGTGGCCAGTGCATCACGTAACATAGCTTTGCACTAACATTGCTGTTAAATAGACACTGTAATCAGTATGGCCAGCTTTAAAGTCTAATTCCTAATTGTGTAGGTGTGAAAATCTCAGTGTGAGAGGCCTTTGAAGTAGACTCCTTGGGGGGTACAGATTTTATCCTGGCTGGGGGATGTTACTATCAGTGAAGTGCGGTGGGTACGTCCCTGCTTACTATACAGTATGTTGCTCAAAGCACAGAGGTGAATGAAGTCTAAAGTAAAATTAAATAATAAGTTAATAAAAACCTTAGTGCTATAGAGTAAAAGAACATATTATAAGATTTTGCAATGATAAAATATTTCCAAATAAAGGGCCTCATTACGAGTTGATCAGACGAAGCTGCTTTTTGCAGCCCGTGCGACCAACTAACCTCCGCCTATGGGGGTTGTTTTTTTTTCCCATAGCAAGGCTTTGATCACTTGTGCAGGTCTATTATGGTAAAAAATGTTGTGCAGTTTCTAAGTAGTTCTGGACTTAGGGGGTCATTACGACCCAATCGCAGCATGTCGTCGTTCGCACAGCTGCAATCGGGTCCCTACTGCACATGCGCGACGGCCGCTATGCGCACGCACGGCCGTCGCCGGGAAACAACGCTGGAACCGAAAAAAGTGATCGCTGCAACGATCGCACGAAGATTGACAGGCGGAGGGGGTACCTGGGCATCAACTCACCGTTTGCAGACGTTTTTGGGGAGTGGTAAGAAAAACGCAGGCGTGGTGAGAGAAACGCAGGCGTGTCCAGGACGGGTGTTTGACGTCAGAGCCAGGACCGAACAGGCTGAAAACGTTGCAGCAGGTTAGTAAGTCACCGGCACCTCTGCGCTGAGGACACCGCCGGCACTGCCCACACTGCCGACACTGTTGGCACCCCTGCACTGGGGAAGCTGCCAGCACTCCTGCGCTGAGGAAACCTCCTGCACTGCCGACACTGCCGGCACTTTTGCACCGAGGACACTTACGGCACTCCCACACTGCTGGCACCCCTGACTGCTGACACTGCCGGCACCCCTGCGCTGGGGATACTGCCAGCACTCCTGCACTGAAGACACCTCTCGCACCGAGGACACTTCTGGCACTCCCACACTGCCGACACCCCTGAACTCCTGCACTAAGGACACCTCCAGTACTCCCGCACTGCCAACACTGCCGGCACCCCTGCACTGAGGACACCGCCGGCACTTCCCACACTGCCGACTCTCCTGCACTGGGTATACTGCCATCATTCCTGCACTGAGGACACCTCCTGCACTGCCGACACTGCCGGCACCCCTGCACAGAGGACACTTCTGGCACTCCCACACTGCCGGCACCCCTGAACTCTTGCAATGAGGACACCGCCCGCACAGCCGGCACTCCTGCAATGAGGACACCTTTTGCAGTGCCGACACCCCTGCCCTGCCGGCACACCTATTGCTAGCACTCATGGACTGAGGATACCTCCCGCACTGCCGGCACTTCTGCACCGAGGACACTTCCGGCACCCCCACACTGCCGGCACCCCTGAACTCCTGCAATGAGGACACCTCCCGCACTGCCGACACTGCCGTCACACCTGCACTGGGGATATTGCCAGCACTCCTAGATTGAGTACACCTCCCGCACTGCTTGCACCCCTGCACCGAGGACACTTCCGGCACTCCCACACTGCCGACACTGCCAGCACCCCTGAACTCATGCACTGAGGACACCTCCCACACTGCCAACACTGCTGGAACCCCTGCACCGAAGACACTTCTGGCACTCCCAAACTGCCGACACCCCTGAACTCCTGCACTAAGGACACCTCCAGTACTCCCGCCACTGCCAGCACCCCTGCACTGAGGACACCACCGGCACTGCCTGCACTGCTGACACTCCTGCACTGGGGATACTGCCAGAATTCCTGCACTAAGGACACCTCCTGCACTGCTGACACTGTAGGCACCCCTGCACTGAGGACACTTCCGGCACTCCCACACTGCCGGCACCCCTGAACTCCTGCAATGAGGACACCGTCCGCACTGCCGGCACTCCTGCAATGAGGACACATCCAGCACTGCCGACACCCCCGGCCTGCCGAAACACCTATTGCTAGCACTCATGGACTGAGGACACCTCTCGCACTGCTGGCACTTCTGCACCGAGGACACTTCCGGCACTTCTACACTGCCGGCACCTCTGAACTCCTGCAATGAGGACACCTCGCACACTGCCGACACTGCCAGCACACCTGCACAGAGAACACTTCCGGCATTACCACACTGCCAGCACCCCTGAACTCCTGCAATGAGGACACCTTTCGCACTGCTGACACCCCCGCCCTGCCGGCACACCTATTGCTAGCACTCCTGCACTGAAGACACCTCCCACACTGTCAACACTGCTGGCACCCCTGCACCAAGGACACTTCTGGCACTCCCACACTGCCGACCCCCTGACCTGTAATAATTATGTAGACCGTTTATTTTCTGTGCTGCCAGTGATTATAGAAAGAAATGGACAAGCCAGCTGCATGTAATTGGAATGGGTCATATTGTCGACAATAAGAAGGTCAACAGTCATTAGGTCGACCAATATTGGTCGACAAGCCATATGTCGACACATCAAAAAAGACAGTACGCAAACGAATAATGCATAGAATTTGCATAAAGGGCCCTTTACCTATCGTACTCATCCTTTCTGCAAATGCTTGAAATACCAAAATTAGACTACCTGCTTAAATTAATTTGTTATATTTTATCTGTAACATGTACTTCACCCTAGTATTACATTTGTTATGCAATCTTGAAAATTGTTTTTTAAAAAAGTAGTCACCTCTGCAACACTGTATACTGTAATTGTGTATGGATTGTACAAAGCATCCAAGTGATTGCATTAATTTTCATCATTACAGTATATTTATACTCTTTATTTGGAATTATTTTATCATTGCAAAGTCTTTTAATATGTTCCGTTACTTTGTAGCACTATTAGGTTTTAATTAACTTATTCTTTTATGTCACTTTAGACTTCATTCACCTCTGTGTTCTGAGTAACAAATAACTCCAATTTTTGCATTAATAAACTGAGGCTCTGAATTGCTAAAAGTTCACTGTTCATTTCAAATTCCAGGACAGCAGCCCTTCCCCCACCCAGAATACATGTTACTGTGCTGTATCTCTATCCCCCAAGGAATCTACTTCAAAGGCCTATCACACTGAGATTTTCACACCTACACAATTAGGAATTGGACTCTAAAGCTGGCCATACTGTACATCAGAACGACCTGCATACGATCACACACAAATAGCGATTTGGGCTGCTTTTCTAAGTGATTTGACTGAGTCACTTAGAAATTCAGCACAAATCGCTATGTGTGTATGGACTATAGCGATAGTGATGCGCGTCCCCGCTTGCTTGAAAGATCTAGTCATCGCCCATGTTTTCTCTATTGCGAACACGGGCAGTGACAGATCGCTCAGCACACATCGCTGGTGCAGCTCTGTGTGCTGAGTGATCTTGCTGAGCCCGTATGATCACCGATATCACTGGGCAGAAAATCACTCAGCGCATACACACTGAGAGATTTTCTCCCTGCCCAGCGATGTCAGTGGGAGTGAATGGTTTTCCATAGCAGGATGCCTCCTGCTGAGGTGTCCTCAGTGCAGGAGTGCTGGCAGTATTCCCAGTGCAGGGGTGCCGGCAGTGTCGGCAGTGCAGGAGGTGTCCTTCTTGCAGGAGTTCAGGGGTGCGGGCAGTGCCGGCGGTGTCCTCAGTGCAGGGGTGCCGGCAGTGTTGGCAGTGCGGGAGTACTGGAGGTGTCTTTAGTGCAGGAGTTCAGGGGTGTCGGCAGTGTGTGAGTGCCAGAAGTGTCCTCGGTGCAGGGGTGCCATCAGTGTTGGCAGTGAGGGAGGTGTCCTCAGTGCAGGAGTTCAGGGGTGCCGGCAGTGTCGGCAGTGCAGGAGGTGTCCTCAGTGCAGGAGTTCAGGGGTGATGGCTGTGCAGGCAGTGCCGGCGGTGTCCTCAGTGCAGGGGTGCCAGCAGTGTTGGCAGTGCGGGAGTACTGGAGGTGTCTTTAGTGCAGGATTTCAGGGGTGTTGGCAGTGTGGGAGTGCCAGAAGTGTTCTCGGGGCAGGGGTGCCATCAGTGTTAGCAGTGAGGGAGGTGTCCTCAGTGCAGGAGTTCAGGGGTGCTGGCAGTGTCGGCAGTGCAGGAGGTGTCCTTCTTGCAGGAGTTATGGGCTGCTGGCAGTGCCGGCGGTGTCCTCAGTGCAGGGGTGCCGGCAGTGCGGGAGTACTGGAGGTGTCCTTAGTGCTGGAGTTCAGGGGTGTCTGCAGTGTGGGAGTGCCAGAAGTGTCCTTGGTGCAGTGGTGCCAGCAGTGTAGACAGTGTGGGAGGTGTCCTCAGTGCAGGAGTTCAGGGGTGCCGGCAGTTTTGGCAGTGCAGGAGGTGTCCTCATTGCAGGAGTTCAGGGGTGCTGGCAGTGCCGGCGGTGTCCTCAGTGCAGGGGTGCCGGCAGTGTTGACAGTGCGGAAGTACGGGAGGTGTCCTTAGTGCAGGAGTTCAGGGGTCCTGGCAGTGTCGGCAGTGCGGGAGTACTGGAGGTGTACTTAGTGCAGGAGTTCAGAGGTGTCGGCAGTGTTGGAGTGCCAGACGTGTCCTCGGTGCAGGGATGCCAGCAGTGTTGGCAGTGTGGGAGGTGTCCTCAGTGCAGGAGTTCAGTGGTGCTGGCAGTGCGGGCAGTTTCCTCAGTGCAGGGGTGCCGGCAGTGCGGGAGTACTGGAGGTGTCCTTAGTGCAGGAGTTCAGGGGTGTCGGCAGTGTGGGAGTGCCAGAAGTGTCCTCGGTGCAGGAGTTCAGTGGTGCCGGCAGTATCGGCAGTGTGGGAGGTGTCCTCCTTGCAGTAGTTATGGGGTGCTGGCAGTGCGGGAGTGCCAGAAGTGTCCTCGGTACCACCAACCAAGTGCAAGGAGGACATCTCCCGCACTACCGACACTCCTGCACTGGGGATACTGCCAGCCCTCCTGCACTGATTACACCACCTGCACCTCTGCACCGAGGACACTACTGGCACTCCCACATGTATTGGAGATATATTAATACTTCACAATTAGCTGCCGCTGCTGATATTCCCGTGTGCCTGATGGATAAATTGCCCTAGACATATGGATGTCCATGTTGCTGCCCACGGTGCTGTTGGTGGCTAGAGGTGGGAGGAGAAGCCACCGGCATCCATGATTCTGCTGACCGGAAGTCGGACCCGGTCACATGCTAGTTGCCAGAGGTTACATGCTCGTTGCCAGGAGTTACATATGCTTGTTGCCATAGGGGTTACATGCTTAGTACCAGGGGGTTACATGATCATTCTGGGTAGCGCTGGGTAATGGTCTAGTAATACCCCTGGCATCTGTCTCCTAGAAGGGCCGTCTTCCATGCTGTCTGCATGGAATCTGCAGCTTCCAGTAGTAGGTAGAGCCTAAGCATCTATTATGCCGGTGCTGCACCTTCCCCCCCCCCAGGACTCAGCCATCCAGGCTGCAGCCGTATGGCTGATCAGGCCCTGGGTCTCATGTTTCTTCACCCGCTTGTACGGCAGACAGAGCACCCAGTGACTTATTATGGAGCACAGCCCAAGCACTGGACTGATTTGTGGCAGACAGGTGCAGCACCCACTTGTATGGCAGACAGAGCACCCGGTTACTTATTATGGCAGCACAGCCCAAGCACTGGACTGATTTGTGGCAGACAGGCACAGCACCCACTTGTATGGCAGACAGAGCACCCAGTGACTTATTATGGCAACACAGCCTCAGCACTGGACCGATTTGTGGCAGACAGATGCAGCACCCACTTGTATGGCAGACACTGTCGATCTTCAGACCGGATCCCAGTGAAATATACGCGGTATTGAAATACCAAAAATTCTCTCTACTCACACCTTAACCACCAAACAATTGCAAAAAATGACAAGTATCAATAGTGCCTTTTAGTTAGTATCATAATTTCCATATCGAATCTCTGTGTGGAGTTTGTATGAACTCTTCATCAGCACATTATCAATCATAAGGGAAAATATTTTTTCAAACATATAGGCAACATTAAGGTCTATTATGGTAAAAAATGTTGTGCAGTTTCTAAGTAGTTCTGGACTTAGGGGGTCATTACGACCCAATCGCAGCATGTCGTCGTTCGCACAGCTGCAATCGGGTCCCTACTGCACATGCGCGACGGCCGCTATGCGCACGCACGGCCGTCGCCGGGAAACAACGCTGGAACCGAAAAAAGTGATCGCTGCAACGATCGCACGAAGATTGACAGGCGGAGGGGGTACCTGGGCATCAACTCACCGTTTGCAGACGTTTTTGGGGAGTGGTAAGAAAAACGCAGGCGTGGTGAGAGAAACGCAGGCGTGTCCAGGACGGGTGTTTGACGTCAGAGCCAGGACCGAACAGGCTGAAAACGTTGCAGCAGGTTAGTAAGTCACCGGCACCTCTGCGCTGAGGACACCGCCGGCACTGCCCACACTGCCGACACTGTTGGCACCCCTGCACTGGGGAAGCTGCCAGCACTCCTGCGCTGAGGAAACCTCCTGCACTGCCGACACTGCCGGCACTTTTGCACCGAGGACACTTACGGCACTCCCACACTGCCGGCACCCCTGACTGCTGACACTGCCGGCACCCCTGCGCTGGGGATACTGCCAGCACTCCTGCACTGAAGACACCTCTCGCACCGAGGACACTTCTGGCACTCCCACACTGCCGACACCCCTGAACTCCTGCACTAAGGACACCTCCAGTACTCCCGCACTGCCAACACTGCCGGCACCCCTGCACTGAGGACACCGCCGGCACTTCCCACACTGCCGACTCTCCTGCACTGGGTATACTGCCATCATTCCTGCACTGAGGACACCTCCTGCACTGCCGACACTGCCGGCACCCCTGCACAGAGGACACTTCTGGCACTCCCACACTGCCGGCACCCCTGAACTCTTGCAATGAGGACACCGCCCGCACAGCCGGCACTCCTGCAATGAGGACACCTTTTGCAGTGCCGACACCCCTGCCCTGCCGGCACACCTATTGCTAGCACTCATGGACTGAGGATACCTCCCGCACTGCCGGCACTTCTGCACCGAGGACACTTCCGGCACCCCCACACTGCCGGCACCCCTGAACTCCTGCAATGAGGACACCTCCCGCACTGCCGACACTGCCGTCACACCTGCACTGGGGATATTGCCAGCACTCCTAGATTGAGTACACCTCCCGCACTGCTTGCACCCCTGCACCGAGGACACTTCCGGCACTCCCACACTGCCGACACTGCCAGCACCCCTGAACTCATGCACTGAGGACACCTCCCACACTGCCAACACTGCTGGAACCCCTGCACCGAAGACACTTCTGGCACTCCCAAACTGCCGACACCCCTGAACTCCTGCACTAAGGACACCTCCAGTACTCCCGCCACTGCCAGCACCCCTGCACTGAGGACACCACCGGCACTGCCTGCACTGCTGACACTCCTGCACTGGGGATACTGCCAGAATTCCTGCACTAAGGACACCTCCTGCACTGCTGACACTGTAGGCACCCCTGCACTGAGGACACTTCCGGCACTCCCACACTGCCGGCACCCCTGAACTCCTGCAATGAGGACACCGTCCGCACTGCCGGCACTCCTGCAATGAGGACACATCCAGCACTGCCGACACCCCCGGCCTGCCGAAACACCTATTGCTAGCACTCATGGACTGAGGACACCTCTCGCACTGCTGGCACTTCTGCACCGAGGACACTTCCGGCACTTCTACACTGCCGGCACCTCTGAACTCCTGCAATGAGGACACCTCGCACACTGCCGACACTGCCAGCACACCTGCACAGAGAACACTTCCGGCATTACCACACTGCCAGCACCCCTGAACTCCTGCAATGAGGACACCTTTCGCACTGCTGACACCCCCGCCCTGCCGGCACACCTATTGCTAGCACTCCTGCACTGAAGACACCTCCCACACTGTCAACACTGCTGGCACCCCTGCACCAAGGACACTTCTGGCACTCCCACACTGCCGACCCCCTGACCTGTAATAATTATGTAGACCGTTTATTTTCTGTGCTGCCAGTGATTATAGAAAGAAATGGACAAGCCAGCTGCATGTAATTGGAATGGGTCATATTGTCGACAATAAGAAGGTCAACAGTCATTAGGTCGACCAATATTGGTCGACAAGCCATATGTCGACACATCAAAAAAGACAGTACGCAAACGAATAATGCATAGAATTTGCATAAAGGGCCCTTTACCTATCGTACTCATCCTTTCTGCAAATGCTTGAAATACCAAAATTAGACTACCTGCTTAAATTAATTTGTTATATTTTATCTGTAACATGTACTTCACCCTAGTATTACATTTGTTATGCAATCTTGAAAATTGTTTTTTAAAAAAGTAGTCACCTCTGCAACACTGTATACTGTAATTGTGTATGGATTGTACAAAGCATCCAAGTGATTGCATTAATTTTCATCATTACAGTATATTTATACTCTTTATTTGGAATTATTTTATCATTGCAAAGTCTTTTAATATGTTCCGTTACTTTGTAGCACTATTAGGTTTTAATTAACTTATTCTTTTATGTCACTTTAGACTTCATTCACCTCTGTGTTCTGAGTAACAAATAACTCCAATTTTTGCATTAATAAACTGAGGCTCTGAATTGCTAAAAGTTCACTGTTCATTTCAAATTCCAGGACAGCAGCCCTTCCCCCACCCAGAATACATGTTACTGTGCTGTATCTCTATCCCCCAAGGAATCTACTTCAAAGGCCTATCACACTGAGATTTTCACACCTACACAATTAGGAATTGGACTCTAAAGCTGGCCATACTGTACATCAGAACGACCTGCATACGATCACACACAAATAGCGATTTGGGCTGCTTTTCTAAGTGATTTGACTGAGTCACTTAGAAATTCAGCACAAATCGCTATGTGTGTATGGACTATAGCGATAGTGATGCGCGTCCCCGCTTGCTTGAAAGATCTAGTCATCGCCCATGTTTTCTCTATTGCGAACACGGGCAGTGACAGATCGCTCAGCACACATCGCTGGTGCAGCTCTGTGTGCTGAGTGATCTTGCTGAGCCCGTATGATCACCGATATCACTGGGCAGAAAATCACTCAGCGCATACACACTGAGAGATTTTCTCCCTGCCCAGCGATGTCAGTGGGAGTGAATGGTTTTCCATAGCAGGATGCCTCCTGCTGAGGTGTCCTCAGTGCAGGAGTGCTGGCAGTATTCCCAGTGCAGGGGTGCCGGCAGTGTCGGCAGTGCAGGAGGTGTCCTTCTTGCAGGAGTTCAGGGGTGCAGGCAGTGCCGGCGGTGTCCTCAGTGCAGGGGTGCCGGCAGTGTTGGCAGTGCGGGAGTACTGGAGGTGTCTTTAGTGCAGGAGTTCAGGGGTGTCGGCAGTGTGTGAGTGCCAGAAGTGTCCTCGGTGCAGGGGTGCCATCAGTGTTGGCAGTGAGGGAGGTGTCCTCAGTGCAGGAGTTCAGGGGTGCCGGCAGTGTCGGCAGTGCAGGAGGTGTCCTCAGTGCAGGAGTTCAGGGGTGATGGCTGTGCAGGCAGTGCCGGCGGTGTCCTCAGTGCAGGGGTGCCAGCAGTGTTGGCAGTGCGGGAGTACTGGAGGTGTCTTTAGTGCAGGATTTCAGGGGTGTTGGCAGTGTGGGAGTGCCAGAAGTGTTCTCGGGGCAGGGGTGCCATCAGTGTTAGCAGTGAGGGAGGTGTCCTCAGTGCAGGAGTTCAGGGGTGCTGGCAGTGTCGGCAGTGCAGGAGGTGTCCTTCTTGCAGGAGTTATGGGCTGCTGGCAGTGCCGGCGGTGTCCTCAGTGCAGGGGTGCCGGCAGTGCGGGAGTACTGGAGGTGTCCTTAGTGCTGGAGTTCAGGGGTGTCTGCAGTGTGGGAGTGCCAGAAGTGTCCTTGGTGCAGTGGTGCCAGCAGTGTAGACAGTGTGGGAGGTGTCCTCAGTGCAGGAGTTCAGGGGTGCCGGCAGTTTTGGCAGTGCAGGAGGTGTCCTCATTGCAGGAGTTCAGGGGTGCTGGCAGTGCCGGCGGTGTCCTCAGTGCAGGGGTGCCGGCAGTGTTGACAGTGCGGAAGTACGGGAGGTGTCCTTAGTGCAGGAGTTCAGGGGTCCTGGCAGTGTCGGCAGTGCGGGAGTACTGGAGGTGTACTTAGTGCAGGAGTTCAGAGGTGTCGGCAGTGTTGGAGTGCCAGACGTGTCCTCGGTGCAGGGATGCCAGCAGTGTTGGCAGTGTGGGAGGTGTCCTCAGTGCAGGAGTTCAGTGGTGCTGGCAGTGCGGGCAGTTTCCTCAGTGCAGGGGTGCCGGCAGTGCGGGAGTACTGGAGGTGTCCTTAGTGCAGGAGTTCAGGGGTGTCGGCAGTGTGGGAGTGCCAGAAGTGTCCTCGGTGCAGGAGTTCAGTGGTGCCGGCAGTATCGGCAGTGTGGGAGGTGTCCTCCTTGCAGTAGTTATGGGGTGCTGGCAGTGCGGGAGTGCCAGAAGTGTCCTCGGTACCACCAACCAAGTGCAAGGAGGACATCTCCCGCACTACCGACACTCCTGCACTGGGGATACTGCCAGCCCTCCTGCACTGATTACACCACCTGCACCTCTGCACCGAGGACACTACTGGCACTCCCACATGTATTGGAGATATATTAATACTTCACAATTAGCTGCCGCTGCTGATATTCCCGTGTGCCTGATGGATAAATTGCCCTAGACATATGGATGTCCATGTTGCTGCCCACGGTGCTGTTGGTGGCTAGAGGTGGGAGGAGAAGCCACCGGCATCCATGATTCTGCTGACCGGAAGTCGGACCCGGTCACATGCTAGTTGCCAGAGGTTACATGCTCGTTGCCAGGAGTTACATATGCTTGTTGCCATAGGGGTTACATGCTTAGTACCAGGGGGTTACATGATCATTCTGGGTAGCGCTGGGTAATGGTCTAGTAATACCCCTGGCATCTGTCTCCTAGAAGGGCCGTCTTCCATGCTGTCTGCATGGAATCTGCAGCTTCCAGTAGTAGGTAGAGCCTAAGCATCTATTATGCCGGTGCTGCACCTTCCCCCCCCCCAGGACTCAGCCATCCAGGCTGCAGCCGTATGGCTGATCAGGCCCTGGGTCTCATGTTTCTTCACCCGCTTGTACGGCAGACAGAGCACCCAGTGACTTATTATGGAGCACAGCCCAAGCACTGGACTGATTTGTGGCAGACAGGTGCAGCACCCACTTGTATGGCAGACAGAGCACCCGGTTACTTATTATGGCAGCACAGCCCAAGCACTGGACTGATTTGTGGCAGACAGGCACAGCACCCACTTGTATGGCAGACAGAGCACCCAGTGACTTATTATGGCAACACAGCCTCAGCACTGGACCGATTTGTGGCAGACAGATGCAGCACCCACTTGTATGGCAGACACTGTCGATCTTCAGACCGGATCCCAGTGAAATATACGCGGTATTGAAATACCAAAAATTCTCTCTACTCACACCTTAACCACCAAACAATTGCAAAAAATGACAAGTATCAATAGTGCCTTTTAGTTAGTATCATAATTTCCATATCGAATCTCTGTGTGGAGTTTGTATGAACTCTTCATCAGCACATTATCAATCATAAGGGAAAATATTATTTCAAACATATAGGCAACATTAAGCCAGGTACATGTTGGAAGTTAGTATGAGAGATGTATTGGAAAAATATTAATACTTCACAATTAGCTGCTACAGCTGATATTCCCGTGTGCATGATGGATAAATTGCCCTGCACATATGGCTCATGGGGGTCATTCTGACCCGATCGCTGCTGCTGACCAGCCGCTGTGGGCCGTGTAGCGATGAGTAGCTCCTGGCCAGCACGCTAAAGCTGCGCTGGCCGGGAGCTACTCCTGAAGTACAAAAGCATCGCCGCTGTGCAATGCTTTTGCACTTCTGCGGGGGGGGGGGGGGGGGGGGCGGAACTGACCTGCGGGGCGGACTAGCCCTGTGCTGGGCATCCCCCCGCATGTCTCTGTTCCTGATCGTAGCCCTGCAAAATTTTGCAGGGCTACGATCAACTCGGAATGACCCCCCCATAGCTGCAATTTTGTTAGCAGATGGGCAAAACCATGGGGGTCATGCAGACCTGATCGCACGCTAGGTTTTTTCGCTGAGCTGCGATCAGGTCATAACTGCGCATGCGTCTGCACCGCAAACCGCAGGCGCGTCGCACGAGTACAAAGTGGATCGTTGCTGAGCAATGGATTTAATGAAGAATCCATTCGCACAGACAATCGCAAGGAGATTGACTGGAAGAAAACATTTGTGGATGTCAACTGACCGTTTTCTGGGAGTGTTTGGAAAAACGCAGGTGTGTCCATGCATTTGCAGGGTGGGTGTCTGACGTAAATTCGGGGCAATCACTTTAGCCTGTTCGTGTCCGGAATTGACGTCAGACACCTGCCCTGCAAACGCTTGGACACGCCTGCGTTTTTCCAAACACTCCCAGAAAACGTTCAGCTGCCACCCACAAATGCCCTCTTCCTGTCAATCTCCTTGCGATCTGCTGTGCGAATCGATTCTTCGTTAAATCCATCGCTCAGCAACGATCCGCTTTGTACCTGTACGACGCGCATGCGCATTGCGGTGGATACGCATGTGCAGTTTCGACCTGATCGCACCGCTGCGAAAAAACCTAGCATGCGATCATTTCGGATTGACCCCCATAGTTTTGCCCATTTGCAAATAAAATGCTGTTAGGATCAGGTCAGAACTACTCCCTCTAGAATCTCTCTATCAGACTTTCTGCTTACTCAGTTTCTGAAAATGCCACCTGCTGTCTGAAAAGTGGTACTGCACTATATTTCAGACGAGATACACATGGCTCGCCGTGTATATCTTGAGAGGAAAGCTTATCTCGTGCCATGAACGGCAGGCCATGATACTTTTTTCAGAAAGGTAATAGTGGACACATCTGTATGTCCAATGGTACTGCCGTATAAATCCAGTGATACTGCTGTAAAATTCCAGTGGTACTGGCGTATAAATCCAGTCCAGTGATACTGCCATATATGTCCAGCAAAACTACCGTATAAATCCAGTGGTACTGCCGTATAATCCCAGTGATAAACTATATAATTCCAGTGGTACTGGTATATAATTCCAGTCCAGTGATACTGCCGTATATGTCCAGTGGTACTGTTGTATAATTCCAGTGATACTGCCGTATAATTCCAGTGGTACTGGCGTATAATTCCAGCGGTACTGGCGTATAATTCCAGTCCAGTGATACTGCCGTATATGTCCAGTGGTACTGCCGTATAATTCCAGTGATCCTGCCATATAATTCCAGTGATCCTGCCGTATAAATCCAGTGGTACTGGCGTATAAATCCAGTGGTACTGGCGTATAAATCCAGTGATACTGCCATATAATTCCAGTGGTACTGCCATATAAATCCAGTCCAGTGGTGCTGCCTGGACATGCCTGCGTTTTCCCTACCGTTCCCAGAAAACGGTCAATTGACACCCATAAACGCCTTCTTCCTGTCAATCTCCTTGCGATCGGTTGTGCGAATGGATTCGCCGCTAGAAGCATTGCACACCAACGATGCTGTTTGTACCCATACGACGCGTGTGCGCATTGCGGTGCATACGCATCACAGTAGTAACCTGATCGCTGTGCTGAGAAAAACGTCAGCGAGCGATCAACTCGAAATGAGGGCCATTGTTATATAACTCCCAAAGCAGAGTCCAAGTGTGTCGGCGGTTGCGATGCCTGACCTTCCCAACACTGGACGGGAAGAGGTGGCTCCTTCCACCATTTGCACGCCCTCTGCAAGTGCTGGAAGGAGCACCCACAGTCCAGTTTTTGATATTCAAATTGAAGATGTCACTGTTGAAGTACACCAGGATGAGGATATGGGTGTTGCTGGCGCTGAGGAGGAAGTTGACGAGGAGGATTCTAATGGTGATGTGGTTTGTTTAAATCAGGCACCGGGAGAGACACCTGTTGTCCGTGGGATGAATAAGCCCATTGCGATACCTGGGCCAAATACCAAAAAAGCCTCCTCTTCGGTGTGGAATTATTTCTCCACAAATCCGGACAACAGGTGTCAAGCCGTGTGTTGCCTCTGTCAATATGTGATAAGTAGGGGTAAGGACGTTAACCACCTAGGAACATCCTCCCTTATACGTCACCTGCTGCGCATTCATCAGTAGTCAGTGTCAAGTTGTGAAACTTTGGGTAAGAGCGTAAGCAGTCCACTGACACCTAAATCCCTTCTTCCTCTTGTACCCAAACTCCTGCAAGCCACACCACCAACTCCCTCAACGTAAACTTCCTCCTCAGTCAGGAACATCAGTAGTCCTGCAGGTCATGTCACTGGCAAGACTGAGGAGTTCTCTCCTAACCGGGATTCTTCCGGAGGATCCTTGACTGGTATGCCTACTGCTGCTTTTGCTGCCGCTGCTGCTGTTGTTGCTGCTGGCAGTCGATCGTCATCCCAGAGGGGAAGTCGGAATACCACTTGTGCTACTTCAACTAAGCAATTGACTGTCCAACAGTCCTTTGTGAGGAAGATGAAATATGACAGCAGTCATCCTGTTGCAAAGCGGAAAACTGAGGACTTGACAGCTATGTTGGTGTTAGACGTGCGTCCGGTATCCACCATTAGTTCAGTGGGACTTAGAGAATTGTTTGAGGTAGTGTGTCCCCGGTACCAAATCCCATCTAGGTTCCACTTCACAAGGCAGGCGATACCGAGAATGTACAGAAACGTCAGAAAAAGTGTCCTCAGTGTCCTACAAAATGCAGTTGTACCCACTGTCCACTTAACATGTAGACTAGTGAAACAGGGCAGACTAAGGACTATATGACTGTGACAGCCCACTGGGTAGATGTATTGCCTCCCGTAGCAACAACAACAGCAACGGCGCCAGTAGCAGCATCTTGTAAACGCCAACTCGTTCCTAGGCAGGCTACGCTATGTATCACCGCTTTCCGTAAGAGACAACCTCTTACGGAAACTGAGGGACATCATCGCATGGGGATTTGTGATATCCGACAACGCCACCAATATTGTGCGTGCATTACATCTGGGCGAATTCCAGCACGTCCCATGTTTTGCACATACAATTAATTTGGTGGTGCAGAATTTTTTTTAAAAATGACAGGGGGGTGCAGGAGATGCTGTCGGTGGCTCGAAAAATTGTGGGCCACTTTCGACATTCAGCCACCGCGTGCCGAAGACTGGAGCACCAGCAAACACTCCAGAACCTGCCCTGCCATCACCTGAAGCAAGAGGTGGTAACGAGGTGGAATTCAACATTCTATATCCTTCAGAGGATGGAGGAGCAGCAAAAGGCCATTCAAGACTATACATCTACCTACGATATAGGCAAAGGAGGGGGAATGCACCTGACTCAAGCGCAGTAGAGAATGATTTCCATCTTGTGCAAGGTTCTCCAACCTTTCGAACTTGCCACACATGAAATCAGTTCAGACACTGCCAGCTTGAGTCAGGTTATTCCCCTCATCAGGCTTTTGCAGAAGCAGCTGGAGAAATTGAAGAAGGAGCTAAGAGCAATTCCGCAAACTATGTGGGAATTGTGGATGGAGCCCTTAATTTGCTTTACCAGGATTCAAGGGTGGTCACTCTGTTGAAATCAGAGCACTACATTTTACCATCGTGCTCGATCCCAGAGGTTCAAAGACCTGCTGGTGAGAAAATTGTCAACTCAAGCGGAACGTGACCCATCAACAGCTCCTCCTTCACTTTCTCCCGCAACTGGGGCTACGATGAAAAGGATAAGATTTCCTAGCCCACCCGCTGGCGGTGATGCAGGGCAGTCAGGAGCGAGTGCTGACATCTGGTCCGGACTGAAGGACCTGCCAACGATTACTGACTACTGTCACTGCATATGATTCTGTCACCATTGAAAGAATGGTGGAGGATTATATAAGTGACAGCATTCAAGTAGGCATGTCAGACAGGCCATATGTATACTGGCAGGAAAAAGAGTCAATTTGGTTGCCCTTGCACAAACTGGCTTTCTTTTACCTAAGTTACCCCCCCACCTCCAGTGTGTACTCCGAAAGAGTGTTTAGTTCAGCCGGTAACCTTGTCAGCGATCGGTGTAGGAGGTTACTTCCACAAAATGTGGAGAAAATTATGTTCATCAAAATGAATTATAAATTCCTCCGGAAAGACCTTTACCAGCAATTGCCTACAGAAAGTACACATGGACCTGTGATGGTGGATTCCAGTGGGAACGAATTAATACTCTGTGAGGAGGAGGATGTACACACTGAAAGGGGTGAGGAATCGGAGGATGAGGTCGACATCTTGCCTATGTAGAGCCAGTTTGTGCAAGGAGAGATTGATTGCTTCTTTTTTGGTGGGGGCCAAAACAAACCAGTAATTTCTGCCACAGTCGTGTGGCAGACCATGTCGCTGAAATGATGGGTTTGTTAAAGTGTGCATGTCCTATTTATACAACATAAGGGTGGGTGGGAGGGCCCAAGGACAATTCCATCTTGCACCTCTTTTTCTTCTTTGCATCATGTGCTGTTTGGGGACTAGTTTTTTTAAAGTGCCATCCTGTCTGACACTGCCGTACAACTTCAGGGGTACTGCCGTATAAGTCCAGTCCAGTGGTGCTGTCTTGTGCTGCATCAGTCCAGTGGTGGTGCCTTGTGCTGCCATAAATCCAGTGGTACTATCCTGTGCTGTATATTATTTACTCTAAATAAAAGGGTTATATACATTACTTATATTATTATCCAAATCATTTTACAGGGTTTGTCCTGTGTGGTGTAGGGGTACGCTCGCCTGTGTTGCACATACCTCCCAACTGTCCCGATTTTCGCGGGACTGTCCCGCTGTCCCACCCACGGGCCACAGTGTCCCGCGGTGGGGGGGTCAGTTGGGAGGCTCTGTCAATCGCTGCTCTGCTTAGCAGAGCAGCGGTGAATAGACGGCGCACAGCGCCTATTCAGTGGAGTCAGAGGGAGAGGGAGCATGCTAGCGGCTCACAGAGCGCTGGGCATGCCCCCTCAGTGACGAAAACGGGGGCATGGCTCGCGATCGCGGGTCCTCCAGCGAAGCCACCCCCCCTTTTTCATAGGCCACGCCCCCTTTTCGGGAGCGTGCGCGGCGGTCCCGCTCCACAAAACAGCAAAGTTGGGAGGTATGGTTGCATATTATTATAATAGCTCCAAATGGAGAAAAGAATGACAATGTTTGGAATGGAGAGCGTTAAACCTACTGGGCTGGGGGTGGATCAGGATAGTATGACTTTTTACAGCCAATCAGGAAAAGTTATGGGTGGTGTTAGTGGTGGAATTGGGTTGGATTTGTGTTGTTCCTTGTCTTTTCATTTTGCCTTCAGGCTGGTGAGTGTTTTTTGGGGTTTTGGCAAGTGTTTAGGGTGTCAGGCAGTGAGGTTTAGCTGTTTTAGCTTGTTGACTCTCTTTAGTGTGTGACAGGCACCCTGCTTATATTCCCCCTCCCACTTTATTAGTCTTTAGTAGTGTCTCTCTGGTCCTCCTTAGCATGGCCACCGCCTCTCGTCCCCACCGTTCCCCTCGGACCCCCGCCCGTTACCGTTCAGGAGACGGTAGTGGCGGGGTTTTCACGGGGCCTGTGGTCTCTGCCACCCAACTGCTGTCCGCTGCGGCTGTCGCGCGCGTGCCGCGGGTGCGCGCAGCGATGGTCGAGGGGGCTGTTTCTCCCCTGCCGCCACTGCCGGAGCCGGATTCGGTTGCCGGTCGTGGGCAGCGGAGCGGGCGGCGTGGCAGCTAGCGGGCGGGGAGGGGCTGTGGCCGGGTCTCGGGCCGCGGCTTCCTCCCCTGATGTCCGTGAGGAGCGGGTGCGCAGTCGTGCGCGCTCGCGTCAGGAAGAAGCTCAGCGCCGGAAGTTAGTGGCTGCTGGCGAATGGGAGCGCGCAGCGGCTGCTCATTATAGCGTCTCTCCCCTGCCGCTTCGCGCTGAGCCGGAGTCTGTTCTCGGCCGGGGGCAGCGGGGAATGCAGGGATCAGGGGCGCGCGTATCAGTAATAACAGGGATGTTTTTTCTGATGCTGCTGATGATGATTGGGGGAGCTCCAGGGAGCAGTCCCCTGGTAGCTCCCGACATGAATTCCGGGGGATCAGCGGGCGGGGCTATCTGGGGGGCAATGGCCATGCTGCGGGAGGGTTGGAGCCTCCGGTGGGCAGGGCTAGGAATAGGGGACGGAGCCGCAGGCCTCCTGCGCGGGGCTGCAATGCTTTGGCTGGGGGGTCCTCCTCGTTGCCCCTCAGGCACCGAGATGTTTTGGTGGAGCAGGGTGGCGCGGTTGACTTGGCATACGCGCTGTCATCAGTGGCAGCTGCTTTGGCTCTGCTGGTGGCGGCTGTGTCCACTGATGCTGCCGGGTTTTCCGCCGCGCGGCGCAGCGGAGGGGCTTCTGCTGTTACGCCGGGTTCGCCGGTGAGGCAGATTGTGCGTGCCTGCCAGGATTTGGGGGACGCCGCTGCGCAGTGGGGCAGTCAGCAGGCGGGGCTTTCGTGCAGGCGCGTTGCGCGGGCTGCCGTTGCTCCTGCCAGGTCGCTTGCTCCTGGGGCCTCGGCCCGTGTTGTGTCTTCTTTTTCAGATGGACGTGGTGAGATGGATGATGAAGACGATGAAGATTTTGATGTTTACGCGGCGGAGGCAGCAGAGTCGGCACAGCCGGAGGCGTCAGGTGAGGTGTCATATCTTTCTGTTGGCGAGGGGGAGGAGTCATCCTCTGCTTCCTCCTTCTCTACTGTTTCTGAAAGTACTTCCGCTTCTTCGTCCTTATCGTCGCAGGCATCAGAGGCTAGTAGTGCGACGAGAGCGAAAAAGCGTGCGGTGAAGTACGCAAAAAGAGCAGCCGTGCAGCGCGAGCGTCGGAAGAGGCGCAAGAGGCTGAGTGAGAGCGAGCGCAGAGCTAAGAAGCGTCGCAATCTGCCGAGAGTGGTGCACTGCGATTACACGGCGGTGTTGAGGGGCCTGCGGGATAGCTGCCGTAGGAAGATTAGTAAAGGTGAGTATGTGGATATTTTCGTGCTGACTGAAGATGCGAAAAAGGAGTTTAAGGCGGCGAGAGCTAAAGGAGGCATAGGCGTTGATGCATTTCGGTCGTATGATAACTGGCTGGCTGGCTTTTGCGTGTTTGCTGCCTCTTATTTGGAGGATAGGCCGGATGAGCATATGAACATCATTCGGTACTTACACTTATTCACGATATGCAGCGAACGTCCAAGAGATTGGAATGGCGTACATACGATGAGAAGTTTCGGCGCAAGCAGGACTGTTTGCGGATCATCGATTTCGGGTATAAGGACGCTGAAGTGTGGTTGGACGTCAATCGGGCTACTCAAGATTCGAAGGAGCCCCGGGGTACGAGGGATGATGGTCAGCAGGCTGGCCTTCCTTCACAGGGGGCTGGTGCGGAGACTTTGTCTGGTCGGAAGTCGGGGGCTGCTGGTCGAGGGTTTGGACAGTCACTCGCGAAAGGTAAATGTTTCGCGTACAATAATGCGTCGTGCTCGTTAGGCCGCAAGTGTCGTTTTCGACACTTATGCTTGCGCTGCAGTGGGTTTCATCCGGCCTCGAACTGTTTTCGAGGGAGTCGTCAGGCACCAAGAACAGGGAAGGCAGGAGCAGGAAAACCCGCCGGCAGCAGGGGTGCCCAGTAGTGCTCCGACACCAGTTAGGTTGGATACTATGGCCAAGTGGCTCAGCTGGTATCCAGATCAGGAGATCGCAGAGTTTTTGTTGAAAGGTTTTCAGCTTGGTTTCCGCCTGCCGGTTGTGGGCGAGGTGCGAGTACGGGCCACGAGGAATCTTCAGTCAGCTCGCGCTTTCCGTTGGTTTTACGTGAAAAAGTTGAGATGGAGGTTCGGTTGGGCAGAATGGCCGGTCCGTTTGCTCTGCCCCCTTCTGGAGGATATGGTTATTTCTCCGGTGGGGGTGGTCCCTAAGAAGACTCCGGGTTCCTTTAGGCTCATTCAGCATCTGTCTTATCCATCGGGGTCATCCGTCAATGATGGGATACCCCCTGAGCTATGTTCGGTGGTGTACCAGTCGTTTGACGAGGCTCTTGGTATTGTGCGGGCTTACGGTCCAGGGGCCCTGATGGCTAAGATTGGAATCCGCATTTAGGTTACTTCCTTTACATCCTGACTCATTCCATTTTATGGGTTTTCGTATCGGGTCGGAGTATTTCATTGACAAGTGTTTGCCAATGGGATGTTCCGTTTCCTGCTCATATTTCGAAAAGTTCAGCACCTTTTTACATTGGTGCGTAGAGTCTTCTACGGGGGGGTCACGGGGTAGCGCATTACCTTGATGACTTCTTGTGCGTAGGGCCTGCAGATTCCGGGCGTTGCGGTCATTTGTTATTTAGCATCAGAGCGCTTTTTTTATCATTTTGGAGTGCCAGTGGCTGAAGATAAGACTGAAGGGCCCGTCTCGTGCTTATCATTTTTGGGTATCAAAATTGATACGGGGGCAGGTTCGTGTCGCCTTCCCCAGGCCAAGGTTGCCAAGCTTCGTGAGGTTATCGGGCAGTTCTTAGCGTCGCGCAAGGTCACGCTTCGGCAGGCTCAATCTTTGTTGGGCCTTTTGAACTTTGCTTGTCGAGTCATCCCGATGGGCAGGGTTTTTTGACGAAAGTTGGAAAGGGCAACGGCGGGGTGTTCCAGGCCGCATCATTTCATTCGTTTGTATTCCGAGATTAAGCGAGATTTGTCCGTTTGGGCCGCTTTCTTGGAGGAGTTCAATGGGGTGCGGATCTGGTTGGCTCCGGTTGTCCACAATGCTGAGTTACAGCTTTTTACCGATGCGGCGGGTTCATCGGGGTTTGGGTGCTACCTCGAGAGATCTTGGTGCGTGGCTTCTTGGCCTGAGGAGTGGTTTCGGAAGGGTCTAACTAAGGATCTTTTGCTGCTCGAGCTTTTCCCGATTATGGTAGCCTTGGAGGTGTGGGGAGAGCGTCTGTCTGATCGGAGCATTTTGTTCAGATGTGATAATCTGGGCGTGGTGCATGCGATTAACAGTCAGAGGGCAAAGTCGATTGTGGTGTTGAGGGTGCTTGCGCAGCTTGTGTTGGCGTCGGAATGTGTGGTTTCGCGCGCAGTATGTTCCCGGGGAAGATAATGGAGTTGCCGACGCTTTGTCCCGGGGGCAGTGGGAGAGATTTCGGGTTTTGGCACCTGAGGCTGATGCTTTTGGAATCCGCTGTCCCGATTATGTTTGGCAGGTGATCGGGCCGGCCTGGAGGGATTAGCGATGCGGTCATTAGCTCCGAGTAGGCTCAAGGCTTACAGCCAGGCTTGGAGTGAATGGGAAGAGTTTGCCCGTGGACAGGGGCGCGAAGGTAAGAGTGGGCATCGGTTGATGCTTTCTTTTATTTGGCAACTCTTCGTCACTGGTAGGTCTAGAGCGGTCGTGTCACGGTACCTGGCGGGGATTTCATTTTTTGCTAAGCTGAAGGGTCTCCCTGACGTCACAAAGAGTTTTCTCCTTGTGAAGGCTCTGAAAGGTTGGGCGCGGTTGGCGCCAACATGGCCTGATAGGAGACGCCTGATTGATGCGGCCGTTCTGCCAGCAATTATCGGAGCTGTTGCCGACATAGCTTCTTCTAGTTTTGAGACTTTGTTATTTGAATTGGCTTTTTCCATGGCGTATCATGGGGCTTTTCGAATTTAAGAGTTGGTGGCGCCGTCAAAGTGGAAAGATTCGCCCATGCTCCGGGAGGATGTGGTTGTGGGTGAGAGGTCCTTGCTGTGTAGGCTGCGTCGCTCTAAGACGGACCAGTTGGGTAGAGGTCGATGGGTTACTTTGGTCTCGTCTTTGGATGATCGCATTTGCCCGGTGTTTCTGGCGGCTCGCTACTCGGCAGTTCGGCCCTCCTTGCGGGGGTCCTGGCTGCTGCATTATGACGGGTTGCCTTTGACGAGATACCAATTTCGGTGGATGGTAAGTCGCTGTTTGGCCGGCATGGGCCTTTCACCCGCAGCTTTCGGCACGCATTCGTTTTGGATCGGAGCAGCTACGTCGGCCGCGGCGGCAGGCTTTTCCGTCAGGGAGATCCAATTGTTGGGCCGTTAGAAATCTTCCAGCTACAAACGTTATATTCGCCCAGTGTTATGAATTATTGGTTTGCAGTTGTTTGTGATTTGTTTGTTTCACTTGTTAAGCACGTCAATGTCCAGTATGTTAGTGTGTTATCCCCTGTTCATCCTACTCAGGGATTAGCTACTCGCCGCTGCTGGCAGTGGGGGTCTGGAGCTATTTTTCACTTTTTTGCCTGACCTGACTTTGATTTTGGTTTAATCTCTTTAATTCAGCTAATTGGACTCCAATTGAAAGTCCCTCTGCAGGTTTTTTAAGTTTCACCTCCAGCTGAGTTTTTCTCTGTGTTTCTCCCCCCCCCCCCTCCCCTCCCCTTACACTTCTTTTGGACCATTAAGGTTTGTCTTTTTCTTTTAATTTATTTTATTCCTTTCCCATTGTGTCTTTATGTTCGATTCGATTGGCTTGAAGTTTGTTTGCACGGCCAGGCCGTGGTATCCCAAAAAATTTTCTTTTTGGCAGATCCTTCAGGTTTATTGCAGGTAATGATTCATTTGGGCCGACTTACTAACATACTTTTATTTCATTTCCTTAGTTTTAGGTTGGGTGGAGGATGAAATTTTAGTGTGGGTAGTTGGACACTCCTACGTGTACTGGGCTGCCAGGTTTATGGCCTCTAAGGGGGCACAGCTTTTTCCACGGGCTCGTGGTATTCGTTGGCTCGGTTGGCGCGGAATGTTGTGGCAGGACCTTAAGGATAGGCTATTGAGTGAAGCTCGGGTGCATGGTATCCCTAGGGTTTTGTTGGTGCACCTGGGTGGCAATGATTTAGTTACACAAAGGGGGCGACCCGGCACCGGTCTGAAAATAGTTTTTGATTACAGAAAAACCAAATTTGGACAATTTTCAAGTAAAATCTTTAATATAATGTCCAGTTTGGGGGTGCGCCCAGAGCCAGTGACATATGCATAAACAAAAGGGAGAAAGAAGAAGGCTCTTGTGTGGGCGCACTCATTAATGGTAGTTAAATAACTAGAATTAATAACACTAGGTTGATTAGTCAGCAGATAAAACAAAATTTATTTGGAAATATTAAGAATATAATTGCCCCTGGTTGAGGAGATGTGAATGATCCCAGATAAAAATGTTCTGGTCCTGCCTCAGGAAATGAGATGGAGAGGGGTAGAGACACTGCAAGTCATAAACCCTTTCTCACCCGGCCAGTACAGATGATCTGTGTTAATGAGATCAATTAAGTCAATTGATTTTAGATTCTGTCATAATCCTAATGAAGGAATAACAGCTGTTATGGCAATAAGTAATAATAGAAACAAATCAAAGGATATACCAGGGTAAAGAAAGAAAAGGATAGGAACAAATGGTGATGCTGCTGTTGGAGTCACATACCACACATCATATGCAATGATTGATGTTCTACAACACTGAGTATTCCCTGTGAGTCTCCACCTCAGGTACTAACTCAGCCCACACTGTTTCGCTTCCAAGATCGGACGAGATCGGGCATTAGCAGTGTGGTTTGATAGTAGAAGGATTTGGTCAGACGTCCAATGAGAGTGCACCTATATAGGGGGGGATAATTAGCTGGGTCTTATAGATATAGTGTGGATCTGCTTTTTGTGTTAGGCAGGAGACATCAAGTCCCACACCGGTGGTATTGTGTCCCTGGATCACAAATGAGAGTCCACGAAAAAGGAAGATATATAGATTTATGAAAAAAACGAAGATATATAGATTTATGAAAAAAAAAAAAAGTGAGCAAGCCCCACAGGGGTGAAACATGTTTTCCATTCCAATGGGTCCTGTTTTGTCCAACTGCAAGTGATTCACTCCTAGCCTCAGGTCAGATCATTCCATCCTGCCATTTTGGGCTAATTTTTGCCCAGCTGTCATAGAAATTGTATCTATATCCGTGCAGCTTCATTTATGCCTTTTTCCAGGCTTATGCATCTTAGTTTATTGCATCAGGATTAAAAACTGCATTTTATAGGAAAGAAATACTGCATTCTTCTTTGACTTTCCTCCTGCAGATCCTGTTGTCATATTGCTGCATGGGTTATATGAGAATTTCATGTCTATTTCCCTATATCCTAATGATTATAACAGCTCCAATTCACACAAAGTGTTTCTAATGACACCCATGTCACTAGTGATTATTTCATTGCATATACCAGTACTATTTATTTGTATCTACAATTATCTTTGACATATTTTCTGTTCCTTACACCAGTACCAATGTACACATATATATAAAAAAAAATTTTGATCCGTGTTTCTTTATCCACTTGTATCTATACGGACGGGTAATTTTTATCACCCGTTCCTAATAACTACAGCCTAATTGATCTCCATTATCCTTTTTAGGGTTTTTTTTTTTTTCTTTTTTTTTTTCATAAATCTATATATCTTCGTTTTTTTCATAAATCTATATATCTTCCTTTTTTGTGGACTCTCATTTGTGATCCAGGGACACAATACCACCGGTGTGGGACTTGATGTCTCCTGCCTAACACAAAAAGCAGATCCACACTATATCTATAAGACCCAGCTAATTATCCCCCCCTATATAGGTGCACTCTCATTGGACGTCTGACCAAATCCTTCTACTATCAAACCACACTGCTAATGCCCGATCTCGTCCGATCTTGGAAGCGAAACAGTGTGGGCTGAGTTAGTACCTGAGGTGGAGACTCACAGGGAATACTCAGTGTTGTAGAACATCAATCATTGCATATGATGTGTGGTATGTGACTCCAACAGCAGCATCACCATTTGTTCCTATCCTTTTCTTTCTTTACCCTGGTATATCCTTTGATTTGTTTCTATTATTACTTATTGCCATAACAGCTGTTATTCCTTCATTAGGATTATGACAGAATCTAAAATCAATTGACTTAATTGATCTCATTAACACAGATCATCTGTACTGGCCGGGTGAGAAAGGGTTTATGACTTGCAGTGTCTCTACCCCTCTCCATCTCATTTCCTGAGGCAGGACCAGAACATTTTTATCTGGGATCATTCACATCTCCTCAACCAGGGGCAATTATATTCTTAATATTTCCAAATAAATTTTGTTTTATCTGCTGACTAATCAACCTAGTGTTATTCATTCTAGTTATTTAACTACCATTAATGAGTGCGCCCACACAAGAGCCTTCTTCTTTCTCCCTTTTGTTTATGGCAATGATTTAGGTAAGAGGACATCGTTAGATTTGAGATGTTCTATGGTGAAGGATTTGTTTAGTATTGCCGTGGCCTGGCCTCACTGCACATTGGTTTTTTTCTTTTATAGTTCCCAGGTTGTGTTGGCGTGGAGTGCCGGATGGTCGCCCTATTGATGAGGCCAGAAAAAAGGTGAATTCGGCAGTGGCGAAGTGGGTTCTAGCTCACGATGATGCGGTGGTTCGCCATGATAGGATCAAGTATCGCTGCGATTAACTTTTTCGGGCGGATGGTGTGCACTTGTCGGAGGAAGGGTTGGTGTTTTTCCTGGAGGATCTGTTTTCGGCTTTGGGTCGTTTAGGTTGTGGGTATGGTGGCGGTGCGAAGCCTCTATAAGAAGAGCCTTTCGCTGTTGGCGGAAAAGAGCAGCAGGTTCTCGTGTTTGAGTTATAGTCACAGTTTTCAGTCGGTTTGGTGCTGTTTAGGTGCACTCTCCTTCGTTGACTGTTATATCTGCTGGACCACCCTTCAGAGGGCAGCGTCATCACCCTTCAGGGTGGGTAGTCAAGATGAAGGTCTGAGTGGATACCTATGTTTTGTGATTTTGATTGGTTTAGATTTAATTAGCTTCTTTTTTCTGGCCACCATACTCTTTTATTAAATTTACATATTAATATCATTCTATTACAGGTTTTTCTCTAGTTTATTAGATTAATAATAAATAGCTAACAACTTTCTGCCAAAATACATGTCTCCGTGTCGTTATTTTATAGTATAAGTTGTCTGGAATTGTTCATTGTCATGAGGAAGGTACACCCCTCAGCCAGTAGGAGGTTTAAAAAGGGTTATTATTATCCAAATTAATTTTACAGGCTTTGCCGTGTGTGTGTGTGGTTTAGGTGTACTCTCTCCTGTGCCACCAATATCGTGCGTGTATTACATCTGGGAAACTTCCAGCACGTCCCATGTTGTTTGTGCCGCACACTTGTGTCGCTTAGCTTAGTCATACAGTTATCTCATTGCACCTCTTTTTCTTCTGTGCATCATGTGCTGTTTGCGGCCTATTTTTTTTTTAAGTGCCATCCTGTCTGCAACTGCAGTGCCACTCCTAGATAGGCCAGGTGTTTGTGCCGCACACTTGTGTCGCTTAGCTTAGTCATACAGCTACCTCATTGCACCTCTTTTTCTTTTTTGTATCATGTGCTGTTTGGGGCATATTTTTTAAATCTGCCATCCTCAGTGCCGGACTGGGGCATGAAGGGCCCGCCGGGAGAATGTAGTGATAAGGGCCCATACTTAGGGGTGTGGCCAGCCTACAAAGGGCGTGTCGCCAGCCTCCACAGAGGCTTGAAATACACAATAGTTTAGTGCAGTGTAATGCCACATATCTACCATGTATAAACAAGTGCACAGTCTGGAACCTGATCCCTAGAGGAAGGAGTGGGCCCTCAGGCTGTGGGGGCCTACCGGTGGTTTCCCTGGTACCCCTGTGTGCCAGTCCGACCCTGGCCATCCTGTCTGACACTGCAGTGCCACTCCTAGATGGGCCAGGTGTTTGTTCCGCACACTTGTGTCGCTTAGCTTAGTCATCCAGCCACCTTGGTGCAACCTTTTGGCCTAAAAACAATATTGCGAGTTGTGAGGTGTTCAGAATAGACTGGAAATTAGTGGAAATTAATGTTATTGAGGTTAATAATACCGTAGGCTCAAAATTACTCCCAAATTATGTGATTTTAGCTGTTTTTATGTTTTTTTTTTTAAATCATCCAGATCCAAAATCAAAACACGAAAGGGTGGTTTTGGCAAAACCAATCCAGATCCAAAACACGAGCATGGAACCAGAACCAAAACCAAAACACGAAAAGTGCCCGCCGCACATCTCTAGTTTTGTACTGCAGCAATACAAAGGGAGTTACCACTGCAAGTGACCAAAGGCATCCCTTACGGTTGGTGGATGGTAGACAGACAGTTCTAAGGTTGAAAGTCAATAGGTCAACACTATAGGACCTTATAACTTTTAATCCACGCCATCCCTTACTGCGGTAATCTACTATAATTAGGTCTCTTCACAAAAGCCCCTGCCAGAGGTGTAATGCTACGGCAGTAAACTTTGTTGCAGTCACCATTCAAAATGTATTTTAAAAAAACCACGCATCTATAGTAACTAGGCATGATAAGCTGATAAGGCCATGTAGTGAACATTGTCCCACAGTACTACAGAAGTGTACATCACACAGACACCGCCGGGCTAGTAAGCTCAAAGGCACCTAGACATACTTGCCGACTTTCTCTCTGCCCCCTCTGGCACAACAGGGAACATGCAGGGAGGCATAGCGTGGCAAGGTAGGTGGTGTGGTGGCGTGGCGGCGCAAGCTCATTATCGTGGCCCTGATGTTGAGATTACTAGCATAGTAAAGTGGAAGGCATGGCTACAATGTGCAAATCATGTCACTGGCCACTGGCCCACCCACTTTACTCAGGAAGCTGCGGGAGACTTGGGTGCTCTACCAGGCAGCTGGGGATGCCATTTTAAATTTGTGAGCCTCTCGCCCATCTATGCGTCTAGAGATTATGTTATATTTGCTTCAAAAACTGTAATAAGTCTGCTTATGGCAGTTTTGTAAAATGACCACCTACCATGATCCCTGTAATTTCCTATGGGAACTCAGTAACCTCTAAAAATGAGGGGACTGCATGAGAAACCTATGATTTCTCTGCAGTAACCCAGTAAACAGTTTAGTAAATTGCCAAAAACAGTAATAACCGCCCCCCCCCCCTTTTTTTTTTCTTGCAGAAAAAGGGCTTAGCACTAATTAGTAAATATCCCATGAAGAAGCTCTGTTTTTACCATCAGTACGAATAAGGGATCTATTTATCAAGCAGCTGTAATTGCTTTTTATGGGATATAGTCATTAGGGCAATATTTACTATAGCGGCATTCATAATGTTGGCAGTTATGATGCTGACATTCTCATGATGTTGTCAGAATGTGGACATTAAGGTTAGGCTGTGGGACAGGAGGGTTACGTTTAGACACTAGGGGTAGGTTAGGGTTAGGCAACAGGGGGCAGGTTAGAGATAGGCTGTGCATGTGGTGTCAAAGTCAGAAAAATATCACGCTGCACATTGCCATATATGCACCTCGTGCGTGTGCACGCTGCACGAGCATGAGCTCTCCCGTGCGTGCGTATACTCGCGGTCGCGTGCACTCGCGGGCACGCGGTATGCGCATTTACGGTAGAGTTTGTGTGCGTCTAGCGGGCGATTGAATCATAACATAATTTAGTCATATAATGTATTTTGTAGATTATGGTCCCTTTGATAGAATCTGAAAGTTTAGTTAATATAGCATGTTCGGGGACGGAGAGATTCCTCTTTGTTTGATACAAAGGGTCAGACAGGGGTTACACAGTGGTGTTTAGTATCCATCGGAAGAGAATATAATTAGCAATATTCCGGTGTTGGTTTGAAGCGGATTACTCGCTCGTGCGTATAGTTATGGACATAAGAAGTTTATGGACATTTACTATATTTGCACTTTATTACCCATGCGGCGGGAAACCCAGTTTCCCTCCCACCTGAGCAGTTTGAAATAGTCACAGCCCACCTGTATGAACCAACCTATGACCTTTTGTTATAATGCGGAGACGGATTCCTGTGTCCAATGAACAATAAGAATGTAGGGACCATTGTACTGTACTGTGTGTAAGTGTATATAAAGACAAGCCGACCTGGGCCAGCTCTCTACTCTTCTCAACGGTTCTCATCACTGATAATCGGGAGCTGGATATATAGAAAGGCGCTTGCGATTGTTCCCCTTGTGCGTAAGTTCTCTGCAGCCATATTTATCTCCTACTTGTTGTAAGCCATTCTCTCTCTCCTTTCCCCCTCTTAAATGTAATTGTGTCTTTGATTGTATTTTAACGTGTAGTAACTCGGTTAGGTATTTTATGTTAGTTTGGTAGTGTATAACTTGTATTGTGTATTCTTTTGCAATTGAACGTTCATTCATTCCCTTAAAAGGTGTTAGACCCTTAGACCGGTATTTGAGTGTTTATTGTATTGCTAAAGGGTTCTCAGAGCGTAAGAATCGCTCATACAGCTTTCTAACTAACAAGGTTACACTGTGTTGCATTTACACCTTATCACTGCACAAAGGTTTACAATATAAGTACATTGTTTATGATATTGTTACAAAGGTTTAACTCTGTGAGCGTCAGCGCCGCTCGTGATCTCCTCGTGGTCTCGAGCGTCCGCTACGCTGATAGCGTATCATTACGGTAATCGGCAGCCTATAGCGTGCTTGCCTTTACGCATTAAGCCGTGAGCGAACGTGCCGCTCGTGCGTCTCGTCCACGGCTAAGCGTCCGCTACGCTGAGTACGTACCCTTACGGTACCACATACTCCAATAACGTACTGAGTCTCTTAACCTTTTAGCGTGTTTAATATAGGATATATATTAGGCTTTGTCAATTGGGGACTCGCCCGCTCTTCACATATCTGCACTAGGTAATTTCAGCAGACATTATCGGTCAGCAAAAGGCGGGAGGTAATATTCCTCGTAGTGCTGACCAGATAAGCGTCTGCTTCGCTTAGTAAGGAGTGCTGAAGGAATCCGGAACCGGAAGGTAGGAACAGTACGTTATTGTCTTTTAAAACCTGTTTAGTTTCTGTTTTGCGTACGTACGCATAAGCACACACACCTGTATTTCTTGCTTAGTAGTATTTGTCCATATCTCATTCTCCTGGTTGCCATTTCATAATTGATAACGTGCTGAGAAAGATTTGTTGCTATTGGTAGTTAAAGAGTAAAAATAATACATTAAGGGGTAATTTGTAAAACACACACACAGCTTTGCCTAAAATACAAGGAGAGACCTGTGTGGTGCTCGGTAGATGATTACAGTTAAAGATCATCTACATTGATAAACGTGCTAATTGTATTTCTGTGAACATATCTGGCCAGCGCACACGTGTCTCTAACAAAAGGGTGAGATTAGCGTACGCGACGCAAGGGTCGACGCACGGAGCGTATATTACGCAACGGAGCGTCTGGGTACGCCCACCGAAACTCAAATCGCACAATAGCATTGTTTTAGTGGGGGCGGTATAGTATAGCCACGCGATAATAGCACAAATTGATTTCAGTTTCCAAAACTTAGTTTAAATACCTTACTTTACTGTAATGCCTCTGGGGAGAGCTATCAGATTACGGGAAATTATTTTTCTGATCAGAAAACTATAGAATGATAGTGGGTTGAAAACGGTATGAGTGTATTGAACTCCTCTTGGTGAAGTCTTGGTGAAATCTTGGTGAAGTAAATCTTGGTGAAGTAAGTCTTGGTGAAGCACGGTCTAGGTGAAAACGTGCGACGGAGTGTGATAAAGTTTTCGTTGTATTACGCTCTGGCTGTTTTGGAGCACAGTAGGGAGACTCCAATGATCCTACAATTTATAGGCAACAAGTGTCTATAAGTGGTACGATTGGACCACACGGTTGTATGTGTGACCAATAACGCAACGTGATATGAGGTCATATAAATTGCCCCCATGCGTGTTGTAGGGAGCACATGCAAGTGTGATTTGTGTAAAAATATAAAGGTAAGGAATTTTCGCTGGTAGGGCCTGCAACGATTACGTGGGTCTGCTAAAAGGGGCGGATTCGTTGTACTCGGAGCAGAAGAAGCTGGTGGTAGAGCTTGGAGAACTTCCACCGTAGACTTCTGTGTTTGGTGCATTTTAGGAAGTTTTTCTGTGTTAAAAAGGTCCACAATGGCAGCCAAGTGCACAACACAGGGACGTTTAGCAGTCAGGGTTCAGACTGAAGAGGCTTGCAGACCCCGAGGGTCTGCTCGGTTAGTAATGTGGGGGAGGTATGGTCCCCACACTGAGACCTTTTGTGACGAATGGACACGAATGACTGTGGGGGATAAAGCACCATTTCCTGGGATAGGTAGTTTTGACTCAGAGGTATTGCATAATTTAAGGCGAAGGATCTGTCTCATAAAATCCGGGAAACAACGAGCTAGACATTATGATTGTTTACAGTTATGGCAACAGGAAAGTGAAATGCAAAGAAATTTAACTTACATATCTGACTCTCATCTTGGGAGGAGAGACATGGCAATGGAGAGGATTATGGCTGCAGAGAATGGCACGATGGTGTACGATAAAAATGCACTTAGTAACTGTATTAAGACTGAAAGTAACAATTGTAATAAATGTAACAAGAATAATCGTAATACTGTTAAATGTACAACTATTAACCCATGCAAGTTGCACCCCATGTTAAACTTCCCTCAGGATCACCAGCAAGAAAGTGGGCCCAGCACGATGTCGGCACCTTTTCCAGCAGCCATCACACAAGACATCCAGGTGGACGCGACCAATTCGGTAAAGGCAGTAATCAAACCCCCTAACGGAGGGTCAGGTGAGGTCGTGTCCCCAGGTACTTATGGTGTTATACATCACGCACAAACAAATGTACCTCATATTGTAGAACCAACTCAGAATGACGCTATTGGACTTAATCCTGTCAGGGTAATTGCAGTACCAAATGGGAAAACTGACACTTCAGGAGTCACTCCTGTCAGGAACATCGCCATGCACTGCCCCTTTTCCCAAACAGAATTAAGAACAATTTTGTCTGAATTTCCTGACCCTAGGAAAGACTTAGTTGCATGTCAAAAGTATATTAGAGAGCTAGAAAATTCTGCAGAGCCAAATAACAAAGATTGGAGGACAGTTTTGAGGGCATGTTTACCCCCTGATGTCGACTCAGTGAAATTTATCGCTGACTGTAAACTAGATGAAGAAACACCACTAACAGACGAGTATAATCAGGATAATGTAAAGAGAATCAACTTACAGTTAGGAGTATATTTCCCTGCAGTGGTAAAGTGGAATAAAATCTTTACAATAAAACAAAAAGAAGGTGAATCCACACCAGAGTATTTTCACCGGGCTCTGCAGGATATGGCTAGGTACACTGGTATAGATGACATTAAAACTAATGTACACCACAGAGAAGTAGCTGTGTCCGTATTAATGGACGGCTTAAAAGACACACTAAGAATCAGGGTACAAACCTCTCTACCTCACTGGAGAGGTATCTCGGTGGCTGCATTAAGAGAGTCCGCTATCGAGCATGACCGTAATATCCAAAGAACCAGGGAAGCACAGGGAGAGCGGTTGATGGTGATGAGCATCCAAGCATTAGAGGAGGCATCAAATCGACCGAAACCCCAGGCCACTGGCACATGGAGGAAGCCAAGGGTTTGTTATCTTTGTAAAAGAGAAGGGCATTATGCCAGCAACTGTAACAGCCCACATAAAGTCAGACCCCCTAGACATGAATATGAGCAAAGTTATGACACACCAAATTATAATCAGGGATCACATAGGAAGAATTTTGGGCCACACCCATGATATGTAGTCAGGAAAGGTGATCATTAGGACTGATGATGAGCCTGAGGTAACGGTTAATAAATTGGGAGGTCATTCCCTGAAGACACAGGAATGACCGGGGTAAAATTTGTAAAGTATCTGTAAAATGTTTTTTTTTTTTCTCCCCATCTCTGACGGTCATCGGCAGGACTCAAACATTACATAGCTACTTGGTCTTTGCAGAAGTCTACCAAACCCCAGCATGACCTACCCGCATCAATGTATCCTGGCCAGATACAAAGGGTGGAGTTTGGAAATGCTGGTGGGAGGGACTGCGCAAAGATACCATTGGACATGCAGGTGTGACAGCCTGATGATGAACGGAAGAACTGACAATGTTTTTTTTCTCTCTTGAAAAAAATGTTTGAAAAAAAATATGTTTTTTTTCTGTTGTTGTTTATTGTTGATTTATGTGACGCATATATATATATATGAACGATTCTCTCTCCCTTGTTGTTGTTTTTTTCTCTCTCTCTTCTTTCTCATGTTCTCATAACGTTACAGATGGTATGTCACACATTAGTTGGACAAATGGTAATGCAAGATTTATTCTCCTTACAGAAAGAGCGCTGAGCTAGAAGAAATATTGTATCACCAGAATGATTAGAAGACTGAGAGACAGCATCTTTGAGATGACAGCAGAACAAGAAGAACAACAAGACTAGAGAACTAATTATCGTAACAAGTTTCTCTCCCCCTCAAACTGTTTTTCTGTACCCCCATTACAAATTTCTCCTTTTCTCCTCCTGTAAGATGGACTTGCCCCAAGAGACTGTGATATGGATTTTCCTGTTGACCATGATGTTGACCAGAGCAGTCTGTTTCGGTGAGAGTACCAGTGAGGTCGAGAAAGGATCAGAATGGGTTTCTGATGACTGAGACGGAGGTGTAAATTTCCAATAACAACACAATCACCGAGCAAAGGCGAGTACCAGAAAACGATCTAGCAGCCATGTTATTCGTAAACATTGCAAAGGATTGTTAGCTAAAGAAAATTGCATCTGTAGGCATTGTGATAACTTAGTTGAGGATGGGTGCATAAAGAAATGTCAGTCCAGTTTTAATATCCATATGGACCGGCATCCATCGAGTGACTATCACTTCTTAGTGGGTAAAGTGTTAAATCAGACAGATTGTTGGGTATGCTCTCAAGTACCTCAAGGCCATAGCAAATCAGGATTAGTGCCATTCCCTTTAACTATCGGGGAGGTACTTGAGCTAAGTGGTGGGAGGCCGGTGGACAGGAGGTTTAATATCTCCAGTCCTCCTAGTTTGAAGCTCCACCAATATCATGTGGATAGATCCCTAGTATGTTTTAACATTTCCAACCCCCGAAAGCCGGGAAATTGGGAAGTGTCATGGAATAACCAAACCATGATACAGAGCCGATAGAATGCCTACAGATACAGAACTTATACGCCACATAGCCGGTAGTGGAAAATATTTCCGATATAGGTATACCCTGGGAAGTAGGATCATGAGAGTTGGAGAAGTATCACCAGGATACTGTGCACATATCGTACAAACAGATACGTGTACTAAACAGATGGGAGAATTAGGGTTAGGAGATTTCATATGGAAAATTTGTAATATGGTAATGTCCTATTCCGTCCCATATGTTCTCCCCGATGATGCATACTTCATATGCGGGAGGAAGGCGTATAAGTGGCTTGCCCCAAACTCAGAAGGGTTATGTTATATTGGAAAAGTACTGCCTGAGGTAATGACTTTATCCCACACTAAAATGAAGGATATTCACCGCAGTGCCCAAGCTCCTTATACTCACACTCATTACGAGCACATCGTTAAACGGCACCTGATAGAAAGAACAGAGCATCCGGCCTCTGACCTGATCCATGAATCCACCGGGATTCAATTCCTAATTGCGTTAGATATCACTCGTACCGCCAGAGGAGTGATAAATTATAAATATATATCTGCGCTTGCAAATTTATTAGACAATATCACTGAAATGTATGATGACACATTCAGGTATACCGGAAGGGAGCTCCAAGCTTATAAAACAGAACTGGTTCAGCATAGGATGATTCTCAATTATCTCACAGCTGTGACAGGCGGGTATTGTGTCACCCTAACGACTCAGTATGGAATAAAGTGCTGCACGTATATTACAAACAGCACAGAGGATCCGGCCGAGGTCATAGATCAAAAGATGGATGACATTTTGCAATTAAAATGGGAGTTCCGAAGGAAACACAATCTCACCCTTGCCGCTGTGGGTAATGAGCTGACCGGTTGGGTGACATGGTTGAACCCACGAAATTGGTTCTCTGGTTTAGGAGAATGGACCCAAGGTATTATCATGGATGTAGGGAAATTTATTTTGTGTATTCTGGGTGTCATCATATTGGTCGGTCTGATATTTAGATGCGTTCGGGTTTTAACAAAGTGTAAACGTAGCGCCCGAGTGATGAGTTTAAGAAGTGAAGATACTGTAATAACAACGACTGATTTGATTTACGACCCAACCATTGAAACCACGCTGTGATAAAAGGTGATTCCACGACCTGTTTCTTTCACCCGTTTCTCCTTTGTTTTCCTCCAAGGTACAAAGACATCCGCTTGGAAGCAGAATTTGACAACCTTTTACACAGACAATTGATGGACAATGCCATAGACCCCCAATATCCCTAGCAATTTTAAAATTTTACGATAGCCCAACACTTTTGTAAGCCTATGGACATTGAGAAAGCTTTTGCTCGCATTTTGGCAAAAGCCCACAGAGACTACAGTCAACATGTACATCAAGAGAAGACATCAGACAAGACCTCAATCGGCAAATGTACATTAAACTCACATAGTTTACGACTGCATTTACCATACTTGCTTCTTATCTTCATCTCTACAACCTTCAGGTAATGACACACATAGTCGATAGGGAATATAGGCACAGATATCAGCACTCACATATCCCCCCATTCATGTATCATCAACTAAAATGTGCTCCCCCATTTTGTTGCAACCAAAAGCCGAAAAGAGCTCGGTAAAGTTTGACAGCCCATCCACAGACCCTTAATACGGGATAAGAAGGAATTCAAATGTATACTTCGCAATACCTCGAAGCTTGATTTAAAACACACACGGCACGATGATACATGACCCCCCAAACATGGATTCATACACACATGCTTCTGCTATCTCACTAGGTCATACCGTTTTCCCACCTTCTTCTCTTCTCCCCTACCCAATCATAGAAATGTATTATACATGACATATATTTTTCTCTTTTTGAACTGTTTTAGGAAGTGGCAGTTATTGGTGACTGCCAAAGGGTGGACTGTCAAAGTCAGAAAAATATCACGCTGCACATTGCCATATATGCACCTCGTGCGTGTGCACGCTGCACGAGCATGAGCTCTCCCGTGCGTGCGTATACTCGCGGTCGCGTGCACTCGCGGGCGCGCGGTATGCGCATTTACGGTAGAGTTTGTGTGCATCTAGCGGGCGATTGAATCATAACATAATTTAGTCATATAATGTATTTTGTAGATTATGGTCCCTTTGATAGAATCTGAAAGTTTAGTTAATATAGCATGTTCGGGGACGGAGAGATTCCTCTTTGTTTGATACGAAGGGTCAGACAGGGGTTACACAGTGGTGTTTAGTATCCATCGGAAGAGAATATAATTAGCAATATTCCGGTGTTGGTTTGAAGCGGATTACTCGCTCGTGCGTATAGTTATGGACATAAGAAGTTTATGGACATTTACTATATTTGCACTTTATTACCCATGCGGCGGGAAACCCAGTTTCCCTCCCACCTGAGCAGTTTGAAATAGTCACAGCCCACCTGTATGAACCAACCTATGACCTTTTGTTATAATGCGGAGACGGATTCCTGTGTCCAATGAACAATAAGAATGTAGGGACCATTGTACTGTACTGTGTGTAAGTGTATATAAAGACAAGCCGACCTGGGCCAGCTCTCTACTCTTCTCAACGGTTCTCATCACTGATAATCGGGAGCTGGATATCCAGAAAGGCGCTTGCGATTGTTCCCCTTGTGCGTAAGTTCTCTGCAGCCATATTTATCTCCTACTTGTTGTAAGCCATTCTCTCTCTCCTTTCCCCCTCTTAAATGTAATTGTGTCTTTGATTGTATTTTAACGTGTAGTAACTCGGTTAGGTATTTTATGTTAGTTTGGTAGTGTATAACTTGTATTGTGTATTCTTTTGCAATTGAACGTTCATTCATTCCCTTAAAAGGTGTTAGACCCTTAGACCGGTATTTGAGTGTTTATTGTATTGCTAAAGGGTTCTCAGAGCGTAAGAATCGCTCATACAGCTTTCTAACTAACAAGGTTACACTGTGTTGCATTTACACCTTATCACTGCACAAAGGTTTACAATATAAGTACATTGTTTATGATATTGTTACAAAGGTTTAACTCTGTGAGCGTCAGCGCCGCTCGTGATCTCCTCGTGGTCTCGAGCGTCCGCTACGCTGATAGCGTATCATTACGGTAATCGGCAGCCTATAGCGTGCTTGCCTTTACGCATTAAGCCGTGAGCGAACGTGCCACTCGTGCGTCTCGTCCACGGCTAAGCGTCCGCTACGCTGAGTACGTACCCTTACGGTACCACATACTCCAATAGCGTACTGAGTCTCTTAACCTTTTAGCGTGTTTAATATAGGATATATATTAGGCTTTGTCAGTGGTTAGGGTTAAACATTAGAGGGCGGATTTGGGTTACTAATAGGGATTAGGGATAGAGAAAGAATACATACTGGAATGCTGGAGGATCATAGTTCTAGAAGTGACAGTCACATGACCACTGGGACTGGAGCAGCTGAAGCTGTCATCAGCAGGTAAGCGACCGCTAGGCCACTAGGGACGATATATTCTAATATGTCAGCGTGTCTTCAGTGTCTACACAACGAATGTCAACATGTTCAATGTAGAGATTATGACCATCTTGACATTCTGATGTTTTTATTAGGAATGTTGACATTATGACTGTCTGTAAATAATACCACAACCGCTTTTTCCAGTGTTTTTTCCCCCCAGGAAATAACGGGTTATCACAGCTTTTCCCCATGTAAGAGGAAGGAAACTGCTGAGAAATCACTGAATGTGTCACAATACGACATAACACGTCTGTAGTAAGTCACTCCTAGTGCTTGATGACTTGACTCACCTCCAAATCCAGGTCTCATGGCAAAGTCATGGTCGTCTATGCGTAAAAGCTGTTCCGATTTGACCTGGCGAACTTTAGTGTTGTCAATTTTCTTCATTTTACTGTAGAATTAGATGACAGTTTTGTTAGTGATTCTTGTAGTTAATAATAAAATACTAATATATGTGATCATACTGTTATGGCTGGTATACAGTACAACAAGCTGCGGTCATTTACTGCAGCTAATTGATTCGCTGGGGGCTATTCAATTAGCCCCAATAGCTGGCACTTATCTGGGATCATGCTTCGGGTGCCTGAAGCAACCCAAGCAAAATCCCAGATAAGCAGCCCTCAGAGCTGGCGATAACACATGGATCTGGATACTCCAGGATCCCATCAGGGCCGGTTCGGGGGCTTCTTGCGCCCCGGGCGGCATTAGGGGGCGTGTCTTCATAAGGGGGCGTGGTCAGTTAGGATGTGCGGTGCGCACCGCACAGCAAAGGTCCTCTCCACGAAGGAAAACTAGACGTTAAGCGTCTAGTTCCCTTCGTGGAGAGGACCTTTGCTGTGCGGTGCGCGATGACGTCAATGCGCACCGCACATCATTACAGTTAAGGTCCTCTCCAGGAAGGGAAACTAGACGCGTAGCGTCTAGTTTCCCTTCACAGCGGGCAGCCCCCGAAGGGAAACTAGACGCGTAGCGTCTAGTTTCCCTTCACAGCGGACGGCGGCACAGCGGGCAGCGGGGGGCACCACAGCAGCAGCGGATCTTGCCATGGTGCGGCGCCCTCCGGAAGGCGCCGGCGCCCTCCGGAAGGCTGCGCCCCGGGCAAGAGTCCTGCTTGCCCGTGGCAAGATCCGCTACTGGATCCCATGTGTTATTGCATGAAAATGGGACCTTTTTCTACCGAAAAAAAGGCGAGATTTACTTGAATAGCCCGATAATTATAAAATCAGTACTTTTTTCGGGGTTGCAGTGTATTGACAGTTAAAAGTTAGTCATTAGGTCAACACCATATGGTCGGCAGTCAGAAGGTTGCCAGGGTCAAAAGGTCAACAGTTAAAAGGTCGACATAGTTAATGCTTTTTTTTTTTTTGTTTAGGGTGTTTTCATGCTTTTACAACTTTTGCCTCATTTACTATCCATGTCACAAACTATTACCTTTAGTAACTTTGTCCGAGCCCGAAGCATGGCGAGTGAAGCAAGCCCACGAAGGGATGAATTTCAACAAATTTGGGTAAAAAAAAAAAAAATTTGAAACACAAAATACACAAATTATTGTTTTTGTGTCGACCTTTGGATCCTGTTGGCCGTTTGACCATGTCGACATTTTGTCTGTCGACCAAATGGTGTCGACCTAATGACTGTCTATCTTTTAACTGTCTAACTTCTATACCACACCCTTTTTCTTTCAGGAGAAAAGTAATTGGGTGTAATTGAATACCTCCTTATAGCCTCATTTCAACCCAGAATGACTCTTAGGGGTATATGCAATTGCGGTCGAATTCCCGAAATTGTCGAATTTCGGGTCATTTTCGCCCAAAAAAAAAATTCGCCTATGCAATTCAGTGCTTTCCGACCAAAAAACGGACTTTCAAAATTCGACTTTTTGAAATTCTAATTTTTGCAAATTCGACTTTTCTGCAATGATACAAGTGCTGCAATTCGACCAAAGCATATTCAATTCAAGTTTGGAAATTCGACAGCAGTGCTTTTAGACAGCAAATTCGTCATTTTCAATCCGCCACACTTTGGAGGGTGAAAACAATAAAAAAAAAAATTAACATGTTTTTTTTGGTGTTTTTTTTTTTAGGAATAGCATATCTATTTATATTAGAAGGGATTAGGTCAGGGGTGGGCAATTATTTCAGCTGGGGGGCCGCTTAACACATCCAGCGAATATTCGAGGGCCACACACAAAATACACAAAAAGAGTCCCCTTTTTACACATTACGGCAGACAGTGTGCCCTTTTTACACATTACGTCAGACAGCATACCCTTATTAACACATTACGTCAGACAGCGTACTCTTTTTTACACATTAAGGCAGACAGCGTGCCCTTTTTACACATTACGGCAGACAGCGTGCCCTTTTTACACATTACGGCAGACAGCGTGCCCTTTTTACACATTACGGCAGACAGTGTGCCCCTTTTTACACATTTCGGCAGACAGCGTGCCCCTTTTTACACATTACGGCAGACAGCGTGCCCTTTTTACACATTACGGCAGACAGCGCGCCCTTTTTACACATTACGGCAGACAGCGTGCCCCTTTTTACACATTACGGCAGACAGCGTGCCCTTTTTACACATTACGGCAGACAGTCCCCCTTTTTACACATTACAGCAGACAGCGCCCCTGGTAGTTTCACCCCTGTAGCAGTCCCTACCCCCCTTTCCCCCCCTCCCCCTAAACCTATATAGCAGTCCCTACCCCCCTTTCCCCCCCTCCCCTAAACTCATATTGTAGTTTTTAACTCCCCTCCCCTTAACCTATATGACAGCTTTAGCACTGATCCAGGGGCTGGCTGGACAGGGGGTTTACCTGTTTTTCACACTGGCAGATGATCCCCGCTGTCCGATGGTCCGCGCTGCTGCTGCTGCCCGGAGTCACTGCTGCTGTGGCCTCTGCCCGCTCCCGCTCGCTGCCCACTGGCCGCCTCCTATTCACTAGCCGCCGCTCCTGCTCACTGCCCGCCCCCCGTGCCGCCCAGCGCATAACAACAGAGGAAATCCCGGTCAGCTGACCCTGTGACGTGACCGGGATTTCCTCAGCGGCGCCGCGTCTGGGAGCAGTGTAGCGCAATGACAAGCGGCTCAGCCTGTTGGGCCGCTTGTCATTGCACTCTGATGGGGCACAGCGGGCCAGGCAGGATCGGTCCGCGGGCCGCATCCGGCCCGCGGGCCGCATGTTGCCCACCCCTAGATTAGGTACTTTTTTTTTTTTTTTTGGAGGCACAAATATTATTTATATATTTTTTAAAATATTTTTTTTATTTATTTTATTTTTATTGCTGGAACGGTAAAATCCTTTAAAAAAATGGCGTGGGGTCCCCCCTCCAAAGCATAACCAGCCTCGGGCTCTTCGAGCTGGTCCTGGTTCTAAAAATGCGGGGAAAAAATTGACAGGGGATCCCCCGTATTTTTAAAACCAGCACCGGGCTCTGCGCCTGGTGCTGGTGCAAAAAATACGGGGGACAAAACGAGCAGGGGTCCCCCGTATTTTTCACACCAGCATCGGGCTCCACTAGCTGGACAGATAATGCCACAGCCGGGGGTCACTTTTATGCCGTGCCCTGCGGCCGTGGCATTAAATATCCAACTAGTCACCCCTGGCCGGGGTACCCTGGGGGAGTGGGGACCCCTTCAATCAAGGGGTCCCCCCCCCAGCCACCCAAGGGCCAGGGGTGAAGCCCGAGGCTGTCCCCCCCCATCCAATGGGCTGCGGATGGGGGGGCTGATAGCCTTTTGTGATAATGAAAAGAATATTGTTTTTTCCAGCAGTACTACAAGTCCCAGCAAGCCTCCCCCGCAAGCTGGTACTTGGAGAACCACAAGTACCAGCATGCGGGAGAAAAACGGGCCCGCTGGAACCTGTAGTACTACTGGGGAAAAAATACCCAAATAAAAACAGGACACACACACCGTGACAGTAAAACTTTATTTCATACGTCGACACACACATACTTACCTATGTTCACACGCCGACATCGGTCCTCTTCTCCATGTAGAATCCACGGATACCTGAAAATAAAAGATCAATATACTCACCTCAGCCATGGTCCAGAGATACATCCACGTACTTGGCAAAAAAAGAAAACGAACACACGGGCCACCGGACTGAAAGGGGTCCCATGCTGACACATGAGACCCCTTTCCACGAATGAGACCTGTCAGTGACAGCTGTCACACAAAGGTCTCTAAAGCCAATCAGGAAGCGCAACTTCGTTGCGCTCACCTGATTGGCTGTGCGCTGTCTGAACTCAGACAGCGCATCGCACAGCCCCGTCCATTTTATTCAATGGTGGGAACTTAGCGGCTAGCGGTGAGGTCACCCGCCGGTCAGCGGCTGACCGCGGGTAACCCCCCGGCTAGCCGCTAAGTTCCCACCATTGAAACTAATGGAGCGGCTTTGCGATGCGCTGTCACAGCACAGACAGCGCACAGCCAATCAGGTGAGCGCCACGGAAGTAGCGCTTCCTGATTGGCTGAAGGGACTTCAGTGACAGGAGTCACGTGATGTCCCGGCATTCGGGAGAAAGGGGTCTGATGTGTCAGCATGGGACCCCTTTCAGTCCGGTATGGAGCGGGTATTTGCGGTTTGTTTTTTTAACAAGTACGTGGATTATACTCTGGACGTGGATGTACCTCTGGACGCTGGAAGGTGAGTATAATTTTTTCACAGGTACCCTCGGATCGTCGGAGACCGTGGCAGTCGGCGTGTCAACATAGGTAAGTATGTGTGTGTCGGTAGTGTGTAATAAAGTTTTACTATCAAGGTGTCTGTGTACTGTTTTTATTTGGGTATTTTTTTTCCAGTAGTACTACAGGTACCAGCGGTCCCGTTTTTCTCCCGCATGCTGGTACTTGTGGTTCTCCAAGTACCAGCTTGCGGGGGAGGCTTGCTGGGACTTGTAGTACTGCTGGAAAAAACAATATTCTTTTCATTATCACAAAAGGCTATCCGCCCCCCCATCCGCAGCCCATTGGATGGGGGGGGGGACAGCCTCGGGCTTCACCCCTGGCCCTTGGGTGGCTGGGGGGGGGGACCCCTTGATTGAAGGGGTCCCCACTCCCCAAGGGTACCCCGGCCAGGGGTGACTAGTTGGATATTTAATGCCACGGCCGCAGGGCACGGCATAAAAGTGACCCCCGGCTGTGGCATTATCTGTCCAGCTAGTGGAGCCCGATGCTGGTGTTAAAAATACGGGGGACCCCTACTCTTTTTGTCCCCCGTATTTTTGGCACCAGCACCAGGCGCAGAGCCCGGTGTTGGTTTTAAAAATATGGGGGATCCCTGCCCAATTTTTCCCCGCATTTTTAGAACCAGGACCAGCTCGAAGAGCCCGAGGCTGGTTATGCTTTGGAGGGGGGACCCCACGCCATTTTTTTTCCGGGTTTTTCCCGTTTTTTCCCGTTTTTTAAAATCGCGGCAAAATCCGCCAAATCGGCCGATTTTCGCCCGCGGTTCTGGCAAATCCGTTTTTCATTGAATATGGTGAATTCCGGCAGCCACCTTCCGGAATTCACCTGTCGAATTAAGTCGAATTAAAAAATGGCGAAAAATTGCCGCGATTCGCCTTGAATTGCATATACCCCTTAGGGTCTGTGAAATCCCAAGTGAAGGAATGTATCTGTATCAGTGGCATAGCAATAGTCCCTGCAGTGCCTTGGATGCGCTGTGTGACTTGTTAGCGCTGTGGGGTCTGCGGCTGCTATTACTATGCCACTGCCAGGATCTGAAGATACTTGTCTGCAGTCCCATCACGCCTGCCCCCATTGAAAATGTCCCTCCCAAAATGGTCGCCACCTCAGGGAGACAGTTATTAAGTATGCTAGAGGAGGCGGTGGTCATTTTGGGAGAGACATTTTTAACAGGGGCAGGTGCAACAGGACCGCAGACCTGTAGCGGCCGGGGGGAAACCCGACAGGACATGACAGTGAGTGGGTGGGGTGAGACGGATAAACACATATGAATAGTACAGTACATACTTGCCAATTCTCCCTGAAGTCCCTGAATGTCAGGGAGACTCCCTGAAATAGCAGCATTATTCCTGACTCCCTGAAAAGTCTAGCAATCTCCATGACTGCACCTTACCCTTAGCTATATATACTTGCAAAAAAAACCCAGAAATACCATTCAAATAGACTCATCAGTGCCATCCTACTTTGGTTTTAAGGCACAATAACCCCTATGGCTTCATGCATAATTAAATAAGGTTTCCCATGGCCACTTATATGAATAGTAACTAGTAAATAGTGTGCTTTCAAAAACAAGGTCTTACTGAGCAACAACTGCATTATATCCAATATACTGCAAATCTATAACTGCTTGTTTACATTTAGATGTAGGTCAACATCCAATCTCCCTGAAATGCTTTTTCAAAAGCAGTAAAGTATTGCATTGTACCAACAGAAAAAAAAAAACCCAGAGGCTGCAGTACCAACACTGGGGATAATTCCAAATTGATCGCAGCAGGAACTTTTTTTAGCAGTTGGGCAAAACCATGTGCACTGCAGGGGGGGCAGATAAAACATTTGCAGAGAGAGTTAGATTTGGGTGGGTTATTTTGTTTCTGTGCATGGTAAATACTGGCTGCTTTATTTTTACACTGCAATTTAGATTGCAGATTGAACACACCACACCCAAATCTAACTCTCTCTGCACATGTTATATCTGCCTCCCCTGCAGTGCACATGGTTTTGCCCAACTGCTAACAAAGTTCTTGCTGCGATCAACTCAGAATTACCCCCTGTGTCCAGTAGGTTATGAACACTATTTTAATGTAAGAGAAATACAAAAAAAAAAAAAAACATATTACATTTCTCTTTCATAATGGTTTGTTTGTAATGCATATATAAGATACATATCTCAAAGTGTGAGTGCCTGTTTTTATTGGGTTACCCCCTGTGTCCAGTAGGTTATGAACACTATTTTAATGTAAGAGAAATACAAAAAAAACCAAAACATATTACATTTCTCTTTCATAATGGTTTGTTTGTAATGCATATATAAGATACATATCTCAAAGTGTGAGTGCCTGTTTTTATTGGGTTAATTATTAAAAGGCCATTAAATGTAGTTTACAAGTTTTTTTCTCCCCTGAATGAGCATTATACTAAACCCAGGATTCTTAGGTTCTAAACTATTATAATTCTTTCCCATTACACTAAAAATTTCAGATTCCTTTTATGTTTTATGTACTATGGAATAACATACTTAATTTCCACAGGTCCTAAAATGACCAAATCTGGGTGTTAGTACCTAAAATGTCCGAATTCTGTTACTTAAATTGAAACTATATACCTTTACTGTGGATATGTGTGGAATGAGCAGCTTTCATATGTAATTCATATATACAGAGGTGTCCTGTTACAGCTTTGACGCGTTGCGTATGCAGCGAAACTGCAGACTCCAGAGATTCGTGGACCCCCATTCTAGTATGAATGGTCAACCATGTTAAGGTCGACATTCATTAGGTCGACCACTATTGGACTAAAAGTCGACACATGGAAATGGTCGGCACAGGGCAGGTCGACACATGAAAAGGTCGACGTGGATTTTTTAACTATTTTTTGTGTCATTTTTTTCCATAACATGACCAGGATCCCCAATTAGTGTACCGCGTTCCCTTGCATGGCTCGCTTCGCTCACTATGCTGCGGGCAAGGTGCCTCCCTCCGCTACCACTGCGCTCAGCACAGATTACAAGTTCCCAATCGTAGTCCACGTGGATGGTAGAGTATGAAAAAGTAAAAAATGTAATGTAAAAAAAAAAGCCATGTAGACCTTTTCATGTATCAACCAGTCTAGTGTCGACCATTTTCATGTGTCGACCATTTGTCAATGTCGAACATTAGTGGTCGACCTAATGACTGTCGACATTAACATGGTTGACCATCCAAACGGATACCAATTCCTAAATTCCTTTTTTTTTTTTCCCAGATCCTAAAAATCTGGGGCCTGCTAATAACACATGCATATGTCCTCCTGTCTTGACAGAACGTCAGATTTATGACTAATTACATCTGTTGAGCTATGTACAAGTTATTGTTCTCTGCTATCAGTTATTTTCTGCTGGTAAATAACTTCATCGCTCCCTCCTCCTCCCCCCTGCATCAATACAGCATACTCTCAAGTATTGCATTTGAAAAACTCCTGAAACCTTTGACATATTTATTTGTGAAATTTTCCAGTAGTTATTTTATATAAGCTGGTTTGTAATAGAGTATCAGAGATTCATTAATGTGAAATCCCATTCTTTAAAATCCTGAGCTGGTTCCAGCTGGTACGTCGGTTAATAAGACTCCCATCCCACTTCGAAGACTCTGATGATTCCCTTGGTAGGAGGTGAGGATAGCTTCCTACTAATGTTTTGTGTATTTTATATGAGCTTGACTTATCTGAAAGGTCAATCCAATGGGGTCAATCCAATTGCGGGTGACGTGTGCGTGTTGCCGCTGCAATGGCGTGTTAATGCTGTCAACAGTGCTCTCTCACCCTGAATTTCACACCGTTTTGTACGCAGCTCTACGGGGCTGCAAACAAAACTGCGCTAGTCCGAGCTGCTGTAAAGTGTGGCTGTTTCCGCACTAACTCACGGGGGCCAGAACTTCACCTGCAATTGGATTCCCTCCTATGCGTTTTGTAACATGGCTAATCAGACCAAAGCAACTGAAGTTACATTACTTACTGTCTCACATATGTAGTAATGACCAGTGACGTGCGGTGAGGTGAGGCTGGGCCTTTCCTGTCATACTCCAGAGTTTTTACTGCATAAAGTATATGAAGAATACAAAGAATATATTAGAAATATCTACTTTGTATTATTCTAATCATTTTTATAGTCAAAACCCTGGACTAAAAAGTCTATGGCAGGGGAAGCACTTGCCTATCTTTTCCGCACATCTCTGATCAAAGTTCACCAAGTTTCCAGTATATACAGTACTGGGGCATGAAGGGCCCACTGGGGAATACAGTGACAGGGGCCCATAATTATGCTTAGGCCCCTTTATAAATATACAGCATAAAGTAAATACTGCTAGAGCATACATGATAAAGTACCAAATTAATAACAGCTACAGTATGCACTGTAGAAAATACACCATAGTCCCGTGCTGTATAGGGTAACATATGTATAATTCAAGTGCACAGTCTAGATCCTGACCTCTGGGGGGGGGGGGGGGGCCGGGGGGGTTTCCCCTGTACCCCTATGGGCCAGTCAGTCCGACACTGGGCTCATACCATACTTACCAATGCTTAAACTGCCCTCCCTGGGAGAAGCCCAGGGAGGACAAGCAGTTGAGCTGTGGTGGGGCGGGACCAGAGCTCTTCCATCATTATACAAAGTGCTGTGAATCGTGCTACTCTGAATAGTGGGTAGGGTCTACATGAGGCGCTTAACATAGAATTGTGTCACTAGGCCCCGCCCGCTCCTCGCGGACCTGGATTCCTGTTACTGTTCTGCTCACTTCACTAGGAAGTGGGCATAATGTGGGAGGGATGCCCACTCTTCCGGGGGTGCGGGGGACTACCCTAAAAATTGTGAGTCCCCCGCAGGATCCGGGAGAGTAGGCCGGTCTGGTTAATATATTGTGTGCAAATGTGGCGTAGGTACTAGCCAGTGCCTCCTGAGCCATTTACCTCACTGCATGTCCCTTGTAGCGGCCCAGTCCATTCAGTAAAGCCAGTAGAATTCAAGTAAACAGCAGTATTGGCCTATTTGAGAGCACTGATTAAAGTGATAAGTTATTTTATTTGTTTCTACTGTGTCTTATTTTGTCATGTTTCCTCTATTTTGTTCATCTATTTTTTATGATGTTAAACTAAAAAGAAATAAAAAAATCTTTTGCACAACGTGATTTTCCATATGTACTGTAATTGTTTGATTTTCGATTATAACAATATAGCATATAAAAATAAACAACAACCTGTGGTATTCTGTATTTGTGTCTATGATTCAGAAAGGTGAAACATTTAATTTTTTTAACTAGATGTGCCTGTACAAGGCCTCTTCATTTTCATCATCGCGTACCTGCGTTCTCTGAATGTATATAGATGTATTCCTACTGGTGAAAATATTCCCTTGTTTATCGAGCAAATGGACCAGGAGAGTAATCTCTCTCATGTACTTTTTGTTAATGCTTTAAAATCTTCTTTGCAAGAGAACACGGACAAATAGCTTTTGGGGAGGAGGGGCAGATGCTCCCGGAGACCAGGGGAAATTGTAGGTTAATAACATTTTCACTGCAGATTCTTTTCTGAAAAGTCCCCTGCTCTTGCCGTCACCATCTGTCTGGAATGCTCCTCCTGTATTTTCCTTATGGCTGCTTGTTGTTTTAATTACAGATATACAAACATACTGGAATTTAAAGGATTACCCTACCTAAAATGCAAAATGTAAGTTTGGGAGAAGTTTCATCAGTTACAATTAATTAGTATATAAATACTAAATATTGTTTAATTAGGTTCCAGAGTGCTCCTAAAATTGGAAGGTCCTTCAACATCTGCTGTGGTCCAGTGAATCTTCCTTTAGAATCTTCTTTCCTTGGACACAGCAACGTGTGCCAGGCTGGGGAAAGAGTCTCCTTCCTCTACTTGCCTGATGTGCAACTAACCCAGGCTCCTCCAACAAGGCCGGGCCTGGGTAAAGAGAACCCACCTCCCTTCTCTTAAACCCCTGATTGTGGCAAGCCTTGCTACCTACCTGCTCAAATTAACACCTCACACACAGGTTTAGTCCCAAATGCAATTTAGCTGCTGCATTCTCTCTTCTGAGGTCTTTCTGAGATAACAGGGGAGATGAGAGGGGGATGAGTCCTGATCAGTCGGGTCAGATATGGAGTTGGAGAAATGGTCCCTGTTCCCCCAAGCAGGCATGGACGGCCTTTATTATAGGCCAGGTCTCCCTCTCTAGTAATGGACCCTGCAAAATGTCATGGTGGCACTGCTGGATAGTCATGGTTTATGCGTACTGCTTGGCTGTGGCACTGCCTTCTGAGGACGGTCCCTTTTTCTAACCAGGTTTTCCGGGGTGTGTGATGGAATGGTATGAGGTGTTGCCAAGTCATGGAGTATGGCAGGGACGTGTGATGAGGTAAATGGCTGAGGAGGCACTGGCTAGTGTTAGCTTTACACACAATATATGAGGCCAAAGGATCATGTGGGCATTATACACAGGTGCAGCAGTATATACTGATGGAAATTTGTTGAGTTTTTATTAGAGATGTGCGGAAAAGATAGGCAGCGGACCATAGACTTTTTACTTCAGAGTTTTGACTATACAAATGTTTAGAATAATACAAAGAAGATATCTCCTATATATTAGCCCAGATCTGTGACTTTGTGCCTCATTTGCTAACGCTGGACGGAGTCACAATGCTGGGCGGAGTCAGGGTCACAGATCTGGCCTAAGATATAGGGGTAAAAAGCAGACACATGGCTGATCTGGCCATGTCTCCTGGGCGGGAGGTGCTATGTCATACAGAAGAACCAATGGTTAGGACGGGGCTGTATGATCCCAGTCGTGTGATTGGCGTAGTGTCTGAGAAGGGTTTGTGATCACTCATAGCTGTTAGCCAATCACCGGTCGGCGGGGCGTGGCGGCAGTCACCTGGCCACTGTGTGATTGCCTGGAGGAGGACGGGTAACGGGCCGCAGCTGCGGGAGGCTCGACCAGTCACTGTGCGGCGGCGGCAGAGACGGATTAAGGGTGGAGCTCTGGGGGTTAGTACCCTGGTCCCCCCGCCAGCCGCCACAGATCGGATCTCCAATCCGATCCGCGGCACAGCGCTCCCCTCTTCATGTTCACAGCCGCAGCACTGCTTGCTGGGCTGCTTGGTGAGCGACAGCTCAGCCGCCCAATAGGATGTTCAGCTGCAGCCTGCGGCTCTGTGACTGGCTGCAGATTAATAGCTTGGAGACCCTTCCCTGGCAGTGTGTGGAATCGTGGATTATGGCAGTGCTCGGTGGAGAGCAAACACAGACGTAACACAGCCACACACCAGCCACACCGCATGTACAACATGATACCCCTCTCACCCTCCTTCTCCCCATGCTGCGTGTCCTTGACACGGCTTCCTGTCCCAGTGTTTCCCTCCAGGTGTCAGTTTGAGCGGAGGATAGAGGGGTTGCTGTGTCCCTATGAGGAGAGGCAGCAGGTCAGACAGTGCCGGACAGTTGCTGGCTAAGGTGGGAGACGTGTGCGCGCGGGCTGTGTGTCGGTGTTCTCTCTCTCTCTCTCTGGGCCAGATGTACTAAGCTTGAAAAGTGATAAATATCACTGTGATAAAGTACCAGCCAATCGGCTCCTAACTGTCATTTTTCAAACACAGCCTGTGACATGGCAGTTAGGAGCCGATTGGCTGGTACTTTATCACAGTGATATTTATCACTTTTCAGGCTTAGTGCATCTCCCCCCCACTCTCTCTCTCTCTCTCTCTCTCTCATGGAGGCTGACATGTGCTGTGCTGCTGGGGGACATGTTACTCTGTGCTCGCACACTGTACAGTATGGGCAGCCGGCATCGCTTCCTAGGCCGTATTTATTATGAAACTTTACTGCACTGAGGCTTACACCCGGCCAGCATCATGCATGGTGTCACACAGCAGCCCTCATACTATGTGTATATACCTGTACCTGCCCTATGTACTCCCTCCATACACACATACAGTATATACCTGCTGTACACACACCCACCTCACACACACATATATATACCTGCTGTACACACACGTGCCCCCCCACACACATATATATATACCTGCTGTACACACATCAACCCCCTACCACAGCCCTCCCCCCAATCCTCCCCCCTCCACTCACAGCATCTACAAACACACTCCCCCATCCGCTGACATCCCCTACAACTACCCCCAGCGCCTCCTGACCCCCTACCTGCAGCACCCATCCATCCACCACCTGCAGCGTCTTCGGACCCCTCCACCACCGCCATCCCTCCCCCACACACGCGCCTCCAGACCCCCTACACCACCCACAGCCCCCACTCCCTTGGCCCGCACTCAACCACAGAACCTCCCAACCACAGCCCCCCCCCCCACATCCGCCCCCGCTCAACCCACAGCCTCTACAGACACCCTCCCCCATCCGCGGTCAACCCCCGCAACTGCCCTCCCCCACCCGCAGCGCCTCCTTACCCCCGCACCCACCCATCCACTACCCGCAGTACCTTCGGACCCTTCCACCATCAACTGCACCTGCCCCTCCACCACATGCCGCTCCCCCACCCCTCCCCCACACGCAGAACCTCCAGCCCCCCTACACCACAGACGGCCCCCACTCCCCTGCCCCTCCCTCAACCACAGAACCTCCCATCTGCAGACCCCCCTCCACCCACAATATCTACAGACACCCTTCCCCATCCGCAGTCATCCCCCCAACTGCCTCTCCCCCACCCACAGCATCTCCTGACCCCCTACCCCACCCACAGCCCCCACTCCCCTGCCCCTCCCCCAACCACAGAACCTCCCAACCGCAGACCCCCCTCCACCCACAGCATCTACAGACACCCTCCCCCATCCGCAGTCATCCCCCGCAACCGCCTCTCTCCCACCCGCAGCGCCTCCTGACCCCCTACCCCACCCGCGGCCCCACTGCACCCGCCCCTCCACCACCCGCAGCGCCTCAGGACCCCTCCCCCATCTGCCGCACCCCCGCACCTGCCCCTCCCCCACATGCATCCCTACCGCACCCGCCCCTTCCCCACCTGCAGCGTCTCCGGAACCCCATCCACCAGTTCCCCTCACCTGCCCCTACCTGCGGCACCCCATCCCTCCCCCACCCATAACACCTCCGGATCCCACTCCCCAGCACATCCCCACCCACAGCACCTCCCGACCCCCTCCCCCATCTGCGGTCCCCCTCACATTTTCTGCATTCTGTACAGTGTGCCTTGCAGGCGCTGTTCACACCGTCGCAAGGGGCTACGCCCCCTTCACCATCCGACGCCCTTTCATTGTGCAATATTTAACCACTAACAAAACTAGGAATGCAGGTAATACTCCATATGATACATATATTGAACTGTACTAGAAAGGCGTGCATGGGTTAAGGGGGCGTAGCCCCTTACGACGTTGTGAAGAGCGCCTGTAGGGCGCGATGAAGCACCTAGTTTCTAATATATTCTTTGTATTTTTCATATACTTTACGTTAGTATGACAGCAAAGGCTCTGCCTCACCTCACGTCACTGGAGTATGGCCATATGAAGCATTATGCTAGTGAATGCTATGCCAGCTTTGTGGGTGGTCAGGATCAGGTACAAAGGAACTGATTATAATGATCGCCAGCACTAGCGAGCCTCTTGTGATTAGCTGTTTGGGAATGTGTGACACTGATACGCACATTGGGGCAGAGGTATTAAGCCTGGAGAAGTGATAAAGCAGTGGTAAGTGGAAGGTGATAACGCAGCAGCCAATGAGCTCCTACCTGTCACTTTTCAAACCTGTAATGATTGGCTGGTGCGTTATCACCTTGCACTTATCACTGCTTTTATTACTTCTTTATCACTTCTCCAGGATTAATACATCTGTCCCAGACTTTGTTGCTCAGGAATCTTTTGTGTGTGTTTAAGGGAAAACACTATGATGTCACTGTCCAGCGCCTTATGCCAGCCATACATCAGACCAACTTCAGACCAACTTTTCTCCAACACTCCAAACTTCCAACCATCCAACTTGTCTGTTCAACTAAAACAGTGCCCCACACATCTAACCAACTTTTTACCAGTGCTCCACACATCTAACCAACTTTTCATCAGACCAACCAACCTACCAACTTCTGTCCAACTTGTGATGTCACCGAAGTAGGCGGACAGTGCCTTCCTACAGTTCTTCAGTTTTGTTTTTTTCATTTCAAAACATGCAGAATTGTCTTTTTTTCAGTGAAACTGGGCTTTTCTTTCACCACCATACATTTATTAGATTTACTTGTTTTTATACTGTACTATGGATACCAGCATGGTTGGGCTGCCAAGGCAAATTATATATATATATATATATATATATATATATACCAGATGTAGATATTCGGCACTCCCAATGTAGTAAAATGTACAGCTTGCCTGGTGCCCTCCTGAGCTTCAAAAAGCAAACATATCACAAACGATAGGCGGCACTCTAGGACTTTTCAAAAATCAAGAACATACGTGACCCTGTTCTGACAGCTTAACGTTTCGGTTTCGGTCATTTTCAATTCGCCACACTTTGCTGGCGGAATCTAATAAAAATTTTTAAAAACATGTTTTTTTTGGTGTTTTTTTGGGTGGGTAATAGCATATCTATTTATATTAGAAGGGATTAGGTACTTGGTTTGTCTTTTTTGGAGGCACAAGTATTATTTATATATTTTTAAAAAGATTATTATTATTATTATTTTTTTTAAATGGAATGGGAAAAACCTGAAAAAAAATTGCGTGGGGTCCCCCCTCCAAAGCATAACCAGCCTCGGGCTCTTCGAGCCGGTCCTGGTTCTAAAAATGCGGGGGGAAAACGGACAGGGGATCCCCCGTATTTTTAAAACCAGCACCGGGCTCTGCGCCTGGTGCTGGTGCAAAAAATACGGGGGACAAAAAGAGTAGGGGTCCCCCGTATTTTTTACACCAGCATCGGGCTCCACTAGCTGGACAGATAATGCCACAGCCGGGGGTCACTTTTATACAGTGCCCTGCGGCCGTGGCATTAAATATCCAACTAGTCACCCCTGGCCGGGGTACCCTGGGGGAGTGGGGACCCCTTCAATCAAGGGGTCCCCCTCCTCAGCCACCCAAGGGCCAGGGGTGAAGCCCGAGGCTGTCCCCCCCATCCAAAGGCTGCGGATGGGGGGCTGATAGCCTTGAGACAATTAAAAGAATATTGTTTTTTCCCAGTAGTACTACAAGTCCCAGCAAGCCTCCCCCGCAAGCTGGTACTTGGAGAACCACAAGTACCAGCATGCGGGAGAAAAACGGGCCCGCTGGTACCTGTAGTTCTAATGGGAAAAAAATACCCAAATAAAAACAGGAGACACACACCGTGACAGTAAAACTTTATTTCACACATGTCGACACACACATACTTACCTATGTTGACACGAAGCAGTCGGTCCTCTTCTCCAAGTAGAATCCACGGGTACCTGAAAATAAAAGATAATTATACTCACCTGATCCAGGGTCCAGATTATAATCCACGTACTTGGCAAAACAACAAACCGAACACCCGGACCAAACGGACTAAAAGGGGTCCCATGTTTACACATGGGAACCCTTTCCACGAATGCAGAGACACCCCGGTCACAGCTGTCACAGAAGTGTCTCTTCAGCCAATCAGGAAGCGCCACTCCGTGGCACTCACCTGATGTCTCCGTGCGCGCCTGAAGTGACAGAAGGCTGGCGGAGGGGGGCCGCGGAGGGGGGGGTTGAATTAGCGGTGCGGGAGCCGGTGCGGGCTGGAGCTGGCCCTGGTGGTGGTGAGGGGGAAGGGGTGCCACGATCTTGGGGGGCAGTGACTGCAGGAGGGGAGCAGAGGTCCCGCGATCGCTGGTGATATGCGGGGGGTGCCGCGATCGTGGATGATATGCGGGGGGTGCCGAGATCGCGGGTGATATGCGGGGGTGCCGCGATCGTGGGTGATATGCGGGGGGTGCCGCGATCGCGGGGGGGGGTGCCGCGATTGCGGGTAAGTTGCGGGGGGTGCCGCGATTGTGGGTAAACTGCAGGGGGTGCCATGATTGCGGGTAAGTTGCGGGGGGTGCCGCGATTGCGGGTAAGCTGCGGGGGGTGCCGCGATCGCGGGTGGGGTGCGGGGGTGCCGCAACCGCAGGTGGGGTGCCAGTGATCGGGGGTGGCGTGCGTGGGTGCAGCAATCATGGGTGGGGTGCCGCGATCGTGGGGTATCGCGGGAGGGGTGCCACTGCTGGGTGTCCTGTGACAGCGGCAGCCCGGCAGCAGTGATGTGCTACCGTAGCGGTGCGGGGGGGGGGGGGGGTGTGCGGCTGATTAGCGGTGCGGGTGTGCGGCGAATTAGCGGTGCGGGTGCGGGGGGGGTGCGGCGAATTAGCGGTGCGGGGGGGGGGGGGGGTGCGGCGAATTGGCGGTGCGGGTGCGGGGGGGGGGTGCGGCTGATTAGCGGTGCGGGTGCGCGGGGGGGTGCGGCTGATTAGCGGTGCGGGTGCGGGGGGGTGCGGCTGATTAGCGGTGCGGGTGCGGCGAATTAGCGGTGCAGGTGCGGGGGTGCGGCGAATTAGCGGTGCGGGTGTGGGGGGGTGCGGCTGATTAGCGGTGCGGGGGGGGGGGGGGTGCGGCGAATTAGCGGTGCGTGGGGGGGGGTGCGGCTGATTAGCGGTGCGGGGGGGGGTGCGGCGAATTAGCGGTGCGGGTGTGGGGGGGGGGCGGCGAATTAGCGGTGCGGGTGGGGGGGGGTGCGGCGAATTAGCGCGGGGGGGGTGCGGCGAATTAGCGGTGCGGGTGCGGGGGGGTGCGGCGAATTAGCGGTGCGGGTGCGGGGGGGGGGGGGTGCGGCTGATTAGCGGTGCGGGGGTGGGAGGGTGGCTGGCGGTGAATTACCGATGCGGGGGAGGGAGGCTGGCTGGCGGCCGGGCGGGCTGGCGGCCGGTGAATTACCGGTGTGGCAGCCGGTGCAGGCGGAGGGAGGCTGGCGGGCGGGGTGTAAATTTGCGGTGCGGGAGCCGGTGCGAAGGGAGGCTGGCGGCCGGGGGGGGAATTACTGCTGGGCGGGCTGAGGGAGGCTGGCGGGATGGATGGGGCGGCCGGCGGAGGAAAGGGACTGGCGGGCGGAGGGGGGTTAATTTGCGGTGGAACTGGCGGCTGGGCAGTGGCGGGTGACTGCGGCTGGGGCGGTGAGGTGGCCGGAGGGGTATGGAGCACAGAGGGTCACCTGCAGCACGAGACAAAAGTAGGCGGACACTAGCAGCCAGTGTCCGCCTACTTATCGTTCAGTTGGGGGGAAGTTTTCCCCTACACCTGAACGATTGGTTGGGAAAATCAAACAGGTTTGATTTTCCCAACTAGTTGGTCAGACCGTTTCTGACCGTTTTTTAGCGTGTGGGAGCAAACGGCTGATAATCGTTTGCTCCCACACACTGCCAGATTATCTTTCCAACCAGCCAACTAGTTGGCTGGTTGGAAATATATCGTCCTGGTGTATGGCAGACCTGGTCAACCTGTGGCTCTACAGATGTTGTGAAACTACACATCCCAGCATGCACTGCCACAGTTTTAGCATTCCCTAATAGCAAAACAGTGGCAAAGCATGATGGGCCTTGTAGTTTTACAACAGCTGGAGAGCCACAGGTTGGCCAGGCCTGCTCTAAGACTAAAGAGAGAGCAGGAGATCTGCCAACTCGCTTCCCTTCTGCTACGGCCCTTCTGCCATGGGTCCAGGACTATTTATGGTCAATGTACTAGGCAAAACCAGTGCTGGTGGCTGCCAATCATAAAATATGTGGGCAAACAGCAGCGAATCCTGTCCACCACATATCTGAGCTTAGGGATGACAGGTAAGCACAACTTAGGGGTGCCGTTGAAAAAACGCTGATACTCTAGGGTGCTGTGATTCAAGGAAGTTTGGGAACTGCTGTTTTAAGGTAAGAAGCAGCAGGGGTGAGGAGGCCACATAGTGCTTTTGAGGGACTGAGGAACCCTTGGCACTTACAGTGGTAGGGAACAGCTCTGCTCTGGAAGCTTTACGTCATGGGCACATCTATAATGAGTACATGGTGTGCTGTACATACCATATATGATACTAACCTGTCTGAACATGGTGTGAGCCAGTGGCGTTTCTATAATGGGTGCAATGTGTGCGGTGCACACGGGCCCCTGGATCCTGGGGGTCCACACCGCACCCATATTTAATACTTACCTTTCCAGAGTGCAGCGTCGGATGCTGCAATCGTTGAAAAAATCACAGTCAAAATGGCCTCCGTGCATGCGCAGTAGTTAATTTGGTCTCCAGAACATGGTGAGCGCCATGTTTCCGGAGACCTGCACATGCGCAGTAGACTCCAGCAAATTCCACAGAATACTGTGCTTTGCAGAGGAGGGAGCCCACCCAGAGGTACACACAGGCCCCCTCCTCTATTGAAAGCCCCTTGTGTTAGCACCAGGGCCGTTTCTAGACAATTTGGCTCCCAGTGCGAGATTTCAAAATGCGCCCCCCCCCCCCCCATATAGCCGTAAAAAGAAAAAGCATGCACAAGGGTGTGTGGCCTGATTAAAATGGGTGTGGTCTCATTAAAGTGCGCGCAGCCTCATCTGATATCATCACACCCACAGCAGGGGAAAAAAAATAAAAATAAAAAAAGTCCCCTTTTTACACATTACAGCAGGCAAGTGTCCCCATATTACACAGCGTGACAGGCAGGTGTCCCCATTTTACACAGCGTGGCAGGCAGGTGTCCCCATTTTACAAAGTGCGGTAGGCAGGTATCCCCATTTTACACAGTACGGTAGGCAGGTATCCCCATTTTACACAGTACGGTAGGCAGGTATCCCCATTTTACACAGTGCGGCAGGCAGATATCACCATTTTACACAGTACGCAGGCAGGTGCCCCCATTTTACACAGTGCGGCAGGCAGGTATCCCCATTTTACACAGTGCGGCAGGCAGGTGTCCCCATTTTACACAGTCCGGCAGGCAGGTGTCCCCATTTTACACAGTCCGGCAGGCAGGTGTCCCCATTTTACACAGTGCGGCAGGCAGGTGTTCCCATTTTACACAGTGCGGCAGGCAGGTGTCCCCATTTTACACAGTGCGGCAGGCAACCCCATAGGCAGGTGTCCCCATTTTATACAGTGCGGCAGGCAACCCCATAGGCAGGTGTCCCCATTTTATACAGTGCGGCAGGCATCCCCATAGGCAGGTGTCCTCATTTTATACAGTGCGGCAGGCAACCCCATATGCAGGTGTCCCCATTTTTACAGTGCAGCAGGCAACCCCATATGCAGGTGTCCCCATTTTATACAGTGCGGCAGGCAACCCCATAGGCAGGTATCCCCATTTTATACAGTGCAGCAGGCAACCCCATATGCAGGTGTCCCCATTTTATACAGTGCGGCAGGCAACCCCATAGGCAGGTGTCCCCATTTTATACAGTGCAGCAGGCAACCCCATATGCAGGTATCCCCATTTTATACAGTGCAGCAGGCAACCCCATATGCAGGTGTCCCCATTTTATACAGTGCGGCAGGCAACCCCATATGCAGGTGTCCCCATTTTATACAGTGCAGCAGGCAACCCCATATGCAGGTGTCCCCATTTTATACAGTGCGGCAGGCAGGTATCCCCATAGGCAGGTGTCCCCATTTTACACAGTGCGGCAGGCAGGTTTCAAGTGAGGGGGAAGGAAGAGGGAGAAAGAGAGGATACTTACATCTTCCCGCTCTTCGGTCCCGCCGCCTCACGTCCATCGCGCCGGCCGCCTCCTCCTTCCATGCGTATCTCCTTATCTCCTCTCCCCGAGCGCTCCTGCTCGGGGGGCGGAGTTTCGCGGAATGACGCGTTTGCGTCGTGACGTCACGACGCAAACGCGTCATTCCGCGAAACTCCGCCCCCCCGAGAGGAGATAAGGAGTCACAAAGTGCCGCGGCGGGCGCCCCGTGCGGTTGCACGGCTCGCCCGCCGCTAGAAACGGCACTGGTTAGCACCATGTTCAAAGAGACCTGGGCATGTGAAGTTGACTCCGGTGCAATGCCAGAGTCTGTCTACTCTGCCGCTGCGCCGGTGAGAGGAGGGCACACAGAGAAAGCACATGGGCCCCCTTCTCTCTTAACCACTTGCCTGGCATGGTCTCATCAGATGCAACCATGCCTGCAAGTCCTTTATCTGACCTGGTCGCACAGGATGCGACCAATCAGATAGAGAGTGTTAGCAGCGGCAGGGAAGAGAAACTTCCCTCCGCTGCTGCTGTCAGAGGGACCGGATGCCTCCCTGCACTCTCCCCTTCTGATTCCCGTGCTGCCGGCAGGATCCCCCCCTCCAGCAGCTGCAGACAATGGCAGCCACTGGGGAATGTAAATTAACCCTCCCAAGCCACCCCCAGACCGCCCCTGTATACCTGGAGGCTGTCCCGGCTTTCAAAATGAAAGCCGCGATGGTCGCGATGTTCCTGATCAATGTTTGGATGTTTGAATAAATAAAAAAAAATCTTTTTTTGAACTAAAATCATTTAGGATAGGGTTAAATCCATGTTCTTCACCTAATTCACTCATAAAACCCCCAGACAATTTCAGAGCGGTTTTTGGTGAAATAAATAGTCAGTTAAGTGGTTACGAGACCCCTGCTTTGCATGTCTTATTTTATTTGTCTATTTATAAATTCAGACAAGGTATTGACTATGCTCAACTAGGCATGAGATAAAACTACATACAGTCAATATGGAAAGTAGGCTGATTCTCAATATGACTGAATAATATATTTATCGCCTTCTCATAGATCAGTGTTTTTCAACCACTGTGCCGTGGCACACTAATGTGCCCTGAGCAGTCTCCAGGTGTGCCGCCATAGAAGCACATCCAGGCCCGTCAGTGTTTTGCCGCTACTGAGGCCCTGGAAGGATCAATACTGGTGGGTTTAGTGTTTGCAGAGCCAGTTCTAATTTTAGGCCCTGGCAGTGATGGGCTCTTCTGGCTTTCTCAGATGTGGCTCAGGCGTTACCTATGGAGAAGCTGCGACATGACATCCTAGGACACGCAACTGCACCATGCATCACCATTATATTTGAATGTGCCTTGGCACAAATTAGTGATGTGCACCGGAAATTTTTCGGGTTTTGTGTTTTGTTTTGGATTCGGTTCCGAGGCCGTGTTTTGGATTCGTACGCGTTTTGGCAAAACCTCCCTGAAATTTTTTTGTCGGATTCGGGTGTGTTTTGGATTCGGGTGTTTTTTTTTACAAAAAACCCTCAAAAACAGCTTAAATCATAGAATTTGGGGGTCATTTTGATCCCATAGTATTATTAACCTCAATAACCATAATTTCCACTCATTTTCAGTCTATTCTGAACACCTCAGACCTCACAATATTATTTTTAGTCCTAAAATTTGCACCGAGGTCGCTGGATGACTAAGCTAAGCGACCCAAGTGGCCGACACAAACACCTTGCCCATCTAGGAGTGGCACTGCAGTGTCAGACAGGATGGCACTTCAAAAAAATAGTCCCCAAACAGCACATGATGCAAAGAAACAAAGAGGCACAATGAGGTAGCTGTGTGACTAAGCTAAGCGACCCAAGTGGCCGACACAAGCACCTGGCCCATCTAGGAGTGGCACTGCAGTGTCAGACAGGATGGCAGATTTACAAAATAGTCCCCAAACAGCACATGATGCAAAGAAAAAAAGAGGCGCAATGAGGTAGCTGTGTGACTAAGCTAAGCGACCCAAGTGGCCGACACAAACACCTGGCCCATCTAGGAGTGGCACTGCAGTGTCAGACAGGATGGCAGATTTAAAAAAATAGTCCCCAAACAGCACATGATGCAAAGAAAAAAAGAGGTGCACCAAGGTCGCTGGATGGCTAAGCTAAGCGACCCAAGTGGCCGACACAAACACCTGGCCCATCTAGGAGTGGCACTGGAGTATAAGACAGGATGGCAGATTTAAAAAATAGTCCCCAAACAGCACATGATGCAAAGAAAAAAAGAGGTGCACCAAGGTCGCTGGATGGCTAAGCGACACAAGTGGCTGACACAAACACCTGGCCCATCTAGGAGTGGCAAGAAAAAAATTAACCAAATGAATGGAAGATCGGGCGCTTATCGGTGCTGTGTTTCTAATGCTGCTGCTATAATATTTGGGGATAGTTACACCCCAACTACACATAAGAAAATTACAGGAAAAAGAATAGCAGCGCTGAATGAATTGTTGTAAGCAATTAATGATACGAAGGATTGAGTGATAAATTAATTATACAATTTAATAAAATTGTTTAAAATAATGACGGCCTTTAAGTAAAAATTGGATACACATCCATATGACAGTTAAAAAACAATTCATGTGGGTCAAATGAAATTGACTGCCTGGCACATTATCATCCGTTCCTGATGTAAAAACCTGGAAATTTAGCAGATGGAGACAGACTGACGACGCAGTCACACCAATGCACTTTACCCAAAACCGCTAGAGGTGTAGTCCCTTTAAGATCGTCACTGATGTTTTGGCTTCCAATCAGCCGGATTCAGGGTCCTCATTTGTGACGGTGTCCTCTTTATGAAGATGGGGTAGATGGTGCTCCTTAATCAGGAGATAGTTGTCTCGGTTGAACTGCAGATGGTAAAGTCCAGTGTCTGGTCCGGATATAGTGCGACAGTCAAAATTGGCGTAATAGTTGACCCAAGTAGCCTCCTCCTAACGCGATTGGAAGCCAAAACATCAGTGACGATCTTAAAGGGACTACACCTCTAGCGGTTTTGGGTAAAGTGCATTGGTGTGACTGCGTCGTCAGTCTGTCTCCATCTGCTAAATTTCCAGGTTTTTACATCAGGAACGGATGATAATGTGCCAGGCAGTCAATTTCATTTGACCCACATGAATTGTTTTTTAACTGTCATATGGATGTGTATCCAATTTTTACTTAAAGGCCGTCATTATTTTAAACAATTTTATTAAATTGTATAATTAATTTATCACTCAATCCTTCGTATCATTAATTGCTTACAACAATTCATTCAGCGCTGCTATTCTTTTTCCTGTAACCATCTAGGAGTGGCACTGCAGTGTCAGGCAGGATGGCAGATTTAAAAAATAGCCCCCAAACAGCACATGATGCAAAGAAAAATTAAAGAAAAAAGAGGTGCAAGATGGAATTGTCCTTGGGCCCTCCCACCCATCCTTATGTTGTATAAACAGGACATGCACACTTTAACAAACCCATCATTTCAGCGACAGGGTCTGCCACACGACTGTGACTGAAATGACTGGTTGGTTTGGGCCCCCACCAAAAAAGAAGCAATCAATCTCTCCTTGCACAAACTGGCTCTACAGAGGCAAGATGTCCACCTCCTCCTCATCGTCCGATTCCTCACCCCTTTCACTGTGTACATCCCCCTCCTCACATATTATTAATTTGTCCCCACTGGAATCCACCATATCAGGTCCCTGTGTACTTTCTGGAGGCAATTGCTGCTGGTGAATGTCTCCACGGAGGAATTGATTATAATTCATTTTGATGAACATCATCTTCTCCACATTTTCTGGAAGTAACCTCGTACGCCGATTGCTGACAAGGTGAGCGGCTGCACTAAACACTCTTTCGGAGTACACACTGGAGGGGGGGCAACTTAAGCAAACTAAAGCTAGTTTGTGCAAGGGCCTCCAAATTGCCTCTTTTTCCTGCCAGTATACGTACGGACTGTCTGACGTGCCTACTTGGATGCGGTCACTCATATAATCCTCCACCATTCTTTCAATGGTGACAGAATCAAATGCAGTGACAGTAGACGACATGTCAGTAATCGTTGGCAGGTCCTTCAGTCCGGACCAGATGTCAGCACTCGCTCCAGACTGCCCTGCATCACCGCCAGCCGGTGGGCTCGGAATTCTTAGCCTTTTCCTCGCAGCCCCAGTTGCGGGAGAATACGAAGGAGGAGCTTTTGACGGGTCACGTTCCGCTTAACTTGACAATTTTCTCACCTTTGAACCTCTGCAGACTTGTGTCTGCCGGAAAAAGAGATACAACGTAGGTTTTAAATCTAGGATCGAGCACGGTGGCCAAAATGTAGTGCTCTGGTTTCAACAGATTGACCACCCGTGAATCCTGGTTAAGCGAATTTAGGGCTCCATCCACAAGTCCCACATGCCTAGCGGAATCGCTCTGTTTTAGCTCCTCCTTCAATGGCTCCAGCTTCTGCTGCAAAAGCCTGATGAGGGGAATGACCTGACTCAGGCTGGCAGTGTCTGAACTGACTCCACGTGTGGCAAGTTCAAAGGGTTGCAGAACCTTGCACAACGTTGAAATCATTCTCCACTGCGCTTGAGTCAGGTGCATTCCCCCTCCTTTGCCTATATCGTAGGCAGATGTATAGGCTTGAATGGCCTTTTGCTGCTCCTCCATCCTCTGAAGCATATAGAGGGTTGAATTCCACCTCGTTACCACCTCTTGCTTCAGATGATGGCAGGGCAGTTTCAGGACTGTTTGCTGGTGCTCCAGTCTTCGGCACGCGGTGGCTGAATGCCGAAAGTGGCCCGCAATTCTTCGGGCCACCGACAGCATCTCTTGCACGCCCCTGTCGTTTTTTAAATAATTCTGCACCACCAAATTCAAGGTATGTGCAAAACATGGGACGTGCTGGAATTTGCCCAGATGTAATGCATGCACAATATTGGTGGCGTTGTCCGATGTCACAAATCCCCAGGAGAGTCCAATTGGGGTAAGCTATTCTGCGATGATGTTCCTCAGTTTCCGTAAGAGGTTGTCAGCTGTGTGCCTCTTATGGAAAGCAGTGATACAAAGCGTAGCCTGCCTAGGAACGAGTTGGCATTTGCGAGATGCTGCTACTGGTGCCGCCGCTGCTCTTCTTGCTGCGGGAGGCAATACATCTACCCAGTGGGCTGTCACAGTCATATAGTCCTGAGTCTGCCCTGCTCCACTTGTCCACATGTCCGTGGTTAAGTGGACATTGGGTACAACTGCATTTTTTAGGACACTGGTGACTCTTTTTCTGACGTCTGTGTACATTTTCGGTATCGCCTGCCTAGAGAAATGGAACCTAGATGGTATTTGGTACCGGGGACACAGTACCTCAATCAAGTCTCTAGTTCCCTGTGAATTAACGGTGGATACCGGAAACACGTTTCTCACCATCCAGGCTGCCAAGGCCTGAGTTATCCGCTTTGCAGCAGGATGACTGCTGTGATATTTCATCTTCCTCGCAAAGGACTGTTGGACAGTCAATTGCTTACTGGAAGTAGTACAAGTGGTCTTCCGACTTCCCCTTTGGGATGACGATCGACTCCCAGCAGCAACAACAGCAGCGCCAGCAGCAGTAGGCGTTACACTCAAGGATGCATCGGAGGAATCCCAGGCAGGAGAGGACTCGTCAGACTTGACAGTGACATGGCCTATCCTGTGTAAGGAGGAAATTGACACTGAGGGAGTTGGTGGTGTGGTTTGCAGGAGCTTGGTTACAAGAAGAAGGGATTTAGTGGTCAGTGGACTGCTTCTGCTGTCATCCAAAGTTTTTGAACTTGTCACTGACTTCTGATGAATGCGGTCCAGGTGACGTATAAGGGAGGATGTTCCTAGGTGGTTAACGTCCTTACCCCTACTTATTACAGCTTGACAAAGGCAACACACGGCTTGACACCAGTTGTCCGCATTTCTGTTGAAATAATTCCACACCGAAGAGGTGATTTTTTTTGTATTTTGACCAGGCATGTCAATGGCCATATTCGTCCCACGGACAACAGGTGTCTCCCCGGGTGCCTGACTTAAACAAACCACCTCACCATCAGAATCCTCCTTGTCAATTTCCTCCCCAGCGCCAGCAACACCCATATCCTCATCCTGGTGTACTTCAACAGTGACATCTTCAATTTGACTATCAGGAACTGGACTGCGGGTGCTCCTTCCAGCACTTGCAGGGGGCGTGCAAATGGTGGAACGCGCCACCTCTTCCCGTCCAGTGTTGGGAAGGTCAGGCATCGCAACCGACACAATTGGACTCTCCTTGGGGATTTGTGATTTAGAAGAACGCACAGTTCTTTGCTGTGCTTTTGCCATCTTAACTCTTTTAAGTTTTCTAGCAGGAGGATCAGTGCTTCCATCCTCAGGTGAAGCTGAACCACTAGCCTTGAACATAGGGTCATTTTACTGAGCTTTATTTTTTGGGATTTTATATGCTCTCTACTATGACATTGGGCATCGGCCTTGGCAGACGACGTTGATGGCATTTCATCGTCTCGGCCATGACTAGTGGTAGAAGCTTCAGCACAAGGTGGAAGTGGATCTTGATCTTTCCCTATTTTAACCTCCACATTTTTGTTCTCCATTTTTTAATGTGTGGAATTATATGCCAGTAATATATCAATAGCAATGGCCTACTACTATATATATTGCGCACAACTGAAATGCACCACAGGTATGGATGGATAGTATACTTGACGACACAGAGGTAGGTAGAGCAGTGGCCTACTGTACCGTACTGCTATATAGTATATACTGGTGGTCAGCAAACTGTGCAAAACTGAAATGCACCACAGGTATGGATGGATAGTATACTTGACGACACAGAGGTAGGTAGAGCAGTGGCCTACTGTACCGTACTGCTATATACAGGTTGAGTATCCCATATCCAAATATTCCGAAATACGGAATATTCCGAAATACAGACTTTTTTGAGTGAGAGTGAGATAGTGAAACCTTTGTTTTTTGGTGGCTCAATGTACACAAACTTTGTTTAATACACAAAGTTATTAAAAATATTGTATTAAATGACCTTCAGGCTGTGTGTATAAGGTGTATATAATACATAAATTAATTGTGTGAATGTACACACACTTTGTTTAATGCACAAAAGTTATAAAAAATATTGGCTAAAATTACCTTCAGGCTGTGTGTATAAGGTGTATATGAAACATAAATGCATTCTGTGCTTAGATTTAGGTCCCATCACCATGATATCTCATTATGGTATGCACTTATTCCAAAATACGAAAAAATCCCATATCCAAAATACCTCTGGTCCCAAGCATTTTGGAGAAGGGATACTCAACCTGTATTATATACTGGTGGACAGCAAACTGTGCAAAATTGAAATGCACCACAGGTATGGATGGATAGTATACTTGACGACACAGAGGTAGGTAGAGCAGTGGCCTTCTGTACCGTACTGCTATATAGTATATACTGGTGGTCAGCAAACTGTGCAAAACTGAAATGCACCACAGGTATGGATGGGATAGTATACTTGACGACACAGAGGTAGGTAGAGCAGTGGACTACTGTACCGTACTGCTATATATATATATAGTTATACTGGTGGTCAGCAAAATTCTGCACTGTCCTCCTACTATATACTACAATGCAGCACAGATATAGAGCGTTTTTCAGGCAGAGAACGTATAATACTGGTGGTCACTGGTCACTGGTCAGCAAATCTCTGCACTGTCCTCCTATAATATTGCTGGTCCCCAGTCCCCACAATAAAGCAATTAGCACACTGAGCACAGATATTTGCAGCACACTGAGCACAGTCAGATATGGAGCGTTTTTCAGGCCGAGAACGTAGATATTTGCACTTGCAGCACACTGAGCACAGATATTTGCAGCACACTGAGCACAGTCAGATATGGAGCGTTTTTCAGGCAGAGAACCTAGATATTTGCACTTGCAGCATACTGAGCACAGATATTTGCAGCATACTGAGCACAGATATTTGCAGCACAATTTGCAGCCCACTGAACATAGACACTGAGAGGACGCCAGCCACGTCCTCTCATGATCATCTCCAATGCACGAGTGAAAAATGGCGGCGACGCGCGGCTCCTTATATAGAATACGAATCTCGCGAGAATCCGACTGCGGGATGATGACGTTCGGGCGCGCTCGGGTTAACCGAGCAAGGCGGGGGGATCCGAGTTGCTCGGACCCGTGAAAAAAAAGGTGAAGTTCGGGCGGGTTCGGATCCCGAGGATCCGAACCCGCTCATCACTAATTTAAATCTTGTTCAGTGTGCCGCGAGTTGTAAAAGGTTGAAAATCTCTGTCATAGATTATACCTTCCATAGCTCTAGGGCACAGGTCAGTGCTCACAGGGCCTAATTCAGAGTTGTTCGCAGCAGCAAATATGTTAGCAGTTTGGCAAAACCATGGGGGTAATTCTGAGTTGATCGCAGCAGGAAATTTTTTAGCAGTTGGGCAAAACCATGTGCACTGCAGGGGGGGCAGATATACCATGTGCAGAGAGAGTTAAATTTGGGTGTGGTGAGTTCAATCTGCAATCTAAATTGCAGTGTAAAAATAAAGCAGACAGTATTTACCCTGCACAGAAACAAAATAACCCACCCAAATCTAACTCTCTCTGCACATGTTATATCTGCCCCCCCTGCAGTGCACATGGTTTTGCCCAACTGCTAAAAAATTTCCTGCTGCGATCAACTCAGAATTACCCCCCATGTGCACTGCAGGGGAGGGGGGGGGGGGGGCAGATATAACATATGCAGAGAGAGTTAGATTTGGGTGGGGTGTGTTCAAACTGAAATCTAAATTGCAGTGTAAAGATAAAGCAGCCAGTATTTACCCTGCACAGAAACAATATAACCTACCCAAATCTAACTCTCTCTGCACATGTTATATCTGCCACACCTGCAGTGCACATGGGGGGTAATTCCAAGTTGATCGCAGCAGGAAATTTTTTAGCAGTTGGGCAAAACCATGTGCACTGCAGGGGAGGCAGATATAACATGTGCAGAGAGAGATAGATTTGGGTGTGGTGAGTTCAATCTGCAATCTAAATTGCAGTGTAAAAATAAAGCAGCCAGTATTTACCCTGCACAGAAACAAAATAACCCACCCAAATCTAACTCGCTCTGCAAATGTTATATCTGCTCCCCCTGCAGTGCACATGGTTTTGCCCAACTGCTAAAAAATTTCCTGCTGCGATCAACTTGGAATTACCCCCATGGTTTTGCCCAACTGCTAACAAATTTGCTGCTGCAACTCTGAATTACCCCCACAGAGGACTAAAAGAGATGATGTGGATGAAAGCGGTCATCATATAGAGACATTGGGTTACAAAGCTCACTCCACCATTGCATTCACTGCCAACCTTTCACCTGGCCACACTGTAAATGTGTGTTGCTGGGAGGAGGCATTATTCATAGGAAAATATCTATATGGCCAGTGTCGGAATGGGGCAAGGAGGGACCACCAGGGTAATGCAGTAGTAGGGACCCATGCTTAGGAGTTTTGGCTAATCATTAGCGAGTGCATGGTTTGGGCCCCTTGATAAATACATATAGTAAATACTGCTAGTGCATGATGTTAATAATAGCAATGCTTTGTAGTGAATACACCATAGCACTTTTCAGTACTATAGACATATGTATAAGTCAAGTGCATGGTCTGGAACTTGATCCCTAGAGGAGAAGGTTGGCCCACCAGCAGTTGGGGCCCACCGGGGCTTTCCCCTGAACCCCTGTGGGCCAGTTTGACCCAGTTCGACCCAGTTTATGAATAAACACCCCATGTGCCAATGGTAATTATACATTCTACTATATTATATTACTTTGATTGCATTCCCTCTCCCCATTATGTCTCCTAATCACACACCACGTTCTCATTTCCCTGCTCCTTCCTTCCAATGGACATATGGGCCCTCATTCCGAGTTGTTTGCTCACTAGCTGCTTTTAGCAGCAGTGCAAACGCTAAGCCGCCGCCCACAGGGAGTGTATCTTAGCTTAGCAGAAGTGCGAACGAAAGGATCGCAGATCTGCTACAAAAAAAGATCAACCAGCCACGCCTACGTTTCCCCAGCCACTCCTGCGTTTTTATCCGACACGCCTGCGTTTTTTCACACACTCCCCGAAAACGGTCAGTTACCACCCAGAAACACCCACTTCCTGTCAATCACTCTGCGGCCAGCAGTGCGACTGAAAAGCGTTGCTAGACCTTGTTTGAAACTACATTGGCTATTGTGAAAGTACGTCGCGCGTGCGCAGTGCGCCCCATACGCATGTGCAGAAATGCAGATTTTTAGCCTGATCGCTGCTCTGCGAACAACGGCAGCTAGCGATCAACTCGGAATGACCCCCATGATGTATACTTGTATGTTTATCTCCTCTTGAAGCGTAAATGACTTGTACTATCTTATTGAAAGGTAGTCTTTATTCAAATGTTATTTCCTTGCAGAATAACTGTTTTACAATTATTTATAACAATTTGTCCACTGAGTGGCGCTGTTCTCTTGGTGTTTGTGGCTGAAATGCATTCACGACTACACCATTTAAAGCAGTAATGTGATTCCCACACATACACAAATATGTAATATAATAAATATATATATATTAGAGATGAGCGCCTGAAATTTTTCGGGTTTTGTGTTTTGGTTTTGGGTTCGGTTCCGCGGCCGTGTTTTGGGTTCGAACGCGTTTTGGCAAAACCTCACCGAATTTTTTTTGTCGGATTCGGGTGTGTTTTGGATTCGGGTGTTTTTTTCAAAAAACACTAAAAAACAGCTTAAATCATAGAATTTGGGGGTCATTTTGATCCCAAAGTATTATTAACCTCAAAAACCATAATTTACACTCATTTTCAGTCTATTCTGAATACCTCACACCTCACAATATTATTTTTAGTCCTAAAATTTGCACCGAGGTCGCTGTGTGAGTAAGATAAGCGACCCTAGTGGCCGACACAAACACCGGGCCCATCTAGGAGTGGCACTGCAGCGTCACGCAGGATGTCCCTTCCAAAAAACCCTCCCCAAACAGCACATGACGCAAAGAAAAAAAGAGGCGCAATGAGGTAGCTGTGTGAGTAAGATTAGCGACCCTAGTGGCCGACACAAACACCGGGCCCATCTAGGAGTGGCACTGCAGTGTCACGCAGGATGGCCCTTCCAAAAAACCCTCCCCAAACAGCACATGACGCAAAGAAAAAAAGAGGCGCAATGAGGTAGCTGTGTGAGTAAGATTAGCGACCCTAGTGGCCGACACAAACACCGGGCCCATCTAGGAGTGGCACTGCAGTGTCACGCAGGATGTCCCTTCCAAAAAACCCTCCCCAAACAGCACATGACGCAAAGAAAAAAAGAGGCGCAATGAGGTAGCTGTGTGAGTAAGATTAGCGACCCTAGTGGCCGACACAAACACCGGGCCCATCTAGGAGTGGCACTGCAGTGTCACGCAGGATGTCCCTTCCAAAAAACCCTCCCCAAACAGCACATGACGCAAAGAAAAAAAGAGGCGCAATGAGGTAGCTGTGTGAGTAAGATTAGCGACCCTAGTGGCCGACACAAACACCGGGCCCATTTAGGAGTGGCACTGCAGTGTCACGCAGGATGTCCCTTCCAAAAAACCCTCCCCAATCAGCACATGATGCAAAGAAAAAGAAAAGAAAAAAGAGGTGCAAGATGGAATTGTCCTTGGGCCCTCCCACCCACCCTTATGTTGTATAAACAAAACAGGACATGCACACTTTAACCAACCCATCATTTCAGTGACAGGGTCTGCCACACGACTGTGACTGATATGACGGGTTGGTTTGGACCCCCCCCCCAAAAAAGAAGCAATTAATCTCTCCTTGCACAAACTGGCTCTACAGAGGCAAGATGTCCACCTCATCATCACCCTCCGATATATCACCGTGTACATCCCCCTCCTCACAGATTATCAATTCGTCCCCACTGGAATCCACCATCTCAGCTCCCTGTGTACTTTGTGGAGGCAATTGCTGCTGGTCAATGTCTCCGCGGAGGAATTGATTATAATTCATTTTAATGAACATCATCTTCTCCACATTTTCTGGATGTAACCTCGTACGCCGATTGCTGACAAGGTGAGCGGCGGCACTAAACACTCTTTCGGAGTACACACTTGTGGGAGGGCAACTTAGGTAGAATAAAGCCAGTTTGTGCAAGGGCCTCCAAATTGCCTCTTTTTCCTGCCAGTATAAGTACGGACTGTGTGACGTGCCTACTTGGATGCGGTCACTCATATAATCCTCCACCATTCTATCAATGTTGAGAGAATCATATGCAGTGACAGTAGACGACATGTCCGTAATCGTTGTCAGGTCCTTCAGTCCGGACCAGATGTCAGCATCAGCAGTCGCTCCAGACTGCCCTGCATCACCGCCAGCGGGTGGGCTCGGAATTCTGAGCCTTTTCCTCGCACCCCCAGTTGCGGGAGAATGTGAAGGAGGAGATGTTGACAGGTCGCGTTCCGCTTGACTTGACAATTTTGTCACCAGCAGGTCTTTCAACCCCAGCAGACTTGTGTCTGCCGGAAAGAGAGATCCAAGGTAGGCTTTAAATCTAGGATCGAGCACGGTGGCCAAAATGTAGTGCTCTGATTTCAACAGATTGACCACCCGTGAATCCTTGTTAAGCGAATTAAGGGCTCCATCCACAAGTCCCACATGCCTAGCGGAATCGCTCCGTGTTAGCTCCTCCTTCAATGTCTCCAGCTTCTTCTGCAAAAGCCTGATGAGGGGAATGACCTGACTCAGGCTGGCAGTGTCTGAACTGACTTCACGTGTGGCAAGTTCAAAGGGCATCAGAACCTTGCACAACGTTGAAATCATTCTCCACTGCGCTTGAGACAGGTGCATTCCACCTACTATATCGTGCTCAATTGTATAGGCTTGAATGGCCTTTTGCTGCTCCTCCAACCTCTGAAGCATATAGAGGGTTGAATTCCACCTCGTTACCACTTCTTGCTTCAGATGATGGCAGGGCAGGTTCAGTAGTTTTTGGTGGTGCTCCAGTCTTCTGTACGTGGTGCCTGTACACCGAAAGTGTCCCGCAATTCTTCTGGCCACCGACAGCATCTCTTGCACGCCCCTGTCGTTTTTTAAAAAATTCTGCACCACCAAATTCAAGGTATGTGCAAAACATGGGACGTGCTGGAATTTGCCCATATTTAATGCACACACAATATTGCTGGCGTTGTTCGATGCCACAAATCCACAGGAGAGTCCAATTGGGGTAAGCCATTCCGCGATGATCTTCCTCAGTTGCCGTAAGAGGTTTTCAGCTGTGTGCGTATTCTGGAAAGCGGTGATACAAAGCGTAGCCTGCCTAGGAAAGAGTTGGCGTTTGCGAGATGCTGCTACTGGTGCCGCCGCTGCTGTTCTTGCGGCGGGAGTCCATACATCTACCCAGTGGGCTGTCACAGTCATATAGTCCTGACCCTGCCCTGCTCCACTTGTCCACATGTCCGTGGTTAAGTGGATATTGGGTACAACTGCATTTTTTAGGACACTGGTGAGTCTTTTTCTGACGTCCGTGTACATTCTCGGTATCGCCTGCCTAGAGAAGTGGAACCTAGATGGTATTTGGTAACGGGGGCACACTGCCTCAATAAATTGTCTAGTTCCCTGTGAACTAACGGCGGATACCGGACGCACGTCTAACACCAACATAGTTGTCAAGGCCTCAGTTATCCGCTTTGCAGCAGGATGACTGCTGTGATATTTCATCTTCCTCGCAAAGGACTGTTGAACAGTCAATTGCTTACTGGAAGTAGTACAAGTGGGCTTACGACTTCCCCTCTGGGATGACCATCGACTCCCAGCAGCAACAACAGCAGCGCCAGCAGCAGTAGGCGTTACACGCAAGGATGCATCGGAGGAATCCCAGGCAGGAGAGGAATCGTCAGAATTGCCAGTGACATGGCCTGCAGGACTATTGGCATTCCTGGGGAAGGAGGAAATTGACACTGAGGGAGTTGGTGGGGTGGTTTGCGTGAGCTTGGTTACAAGAGGAAGGGATTTACTGGTCAGTGGACTGCTTCCGCTGTCACCCAAAGTTTTTGAACTTGTCACTGACTTATTATGAATGCGCTGCAGGTGACGTATAAGGGAGGATGTTCCGAGGTGGTTAACGTCCTTACCCCTACTTATTACAGCTTGACAAAGGGAACACACGGCTTGACACCTGTTGTCCGCATTTCTGTTGAAATACCTCCACACCGAAGAGCTGATTTTTTTGGTATTTTCACCTGGCATGTCAACGGCCATATTCCTCCCACGGACAACAGGTGTCTCCCCGGGTGCCTGACTTAAACAAACCACCTCACCATCAGAATCCTCCTGGTCAATTTCCTCCCCAGCGCCAGCAACACCCATATCCTCCTCATCCTGGTGTACTTCAACACTGACATCTTCAATCTGACTATCAGGAACTGGACTGCGGGTGCTCCTTCCAGCACTTGCAGGGGGCGTGCAAATGGTGGAAGGCGCATGCTCTTCACGTCCAGTGTTGGGAAGGTCAGGCATCGCAACCGACACAATTGGACTCTCCTTGTGGATTTGGGATTTCGAAGAATGCACAGTTCTTTGCTGTGCTGCTTTTGCCAGCTTGAGTCTTTTCATTTTTCTAGCGAGAGGCTGAGTGCTTCCATCCTCATGTGAAGCTGAACCACTAGCCATGAACATAGGCCAGGGCCTCAGCCGTTCCTTGCCACTCCGTGTCGTAAATGGCATATTGGCAAGTTTACGCTTCTCCTCCGACAATTTTATTTTAGGTTTTGGAGTCCTTTTTTTTCTGATATTTGGTGTTTTGGATTTGACATGCTCTGTACTATGACATTGGGCATCGGCCTTGGCAGACGACGTTGCTGGCATTTCATCGTCTCGGCCATGACTAGTGGCAGCAGCTTCAGCACGAGGTGGAAGTGGATCTTGATCTTTCCCTAATTTTGGAACCTCAACATTTTTGTTCTCCATATTTTAATAGGCACAACTAAAAGGCACCCCAGGTAAACAATGGAGATGGATACTAGTATACAATTATGGACTGCCTGCCGAGTGCAGACACAGAGGTAGCCACAGCCGTGAACTACCGTACTGTACTGTGTCTGCTGCTAATATAGACTGGTTGATAAAGAGATGTCTATGTAACTATGTATGTATAAAGAAGAAAGAAAAAAAAACCACGGTTAGGTGGTATACAATTATGGACGGACTGCCTGCCGAGTGCAGACACAGAGGTAGCCACAGCCGTGAACTACCGTACTGTACTGTGTCTGCTGCTAATATAGACTGGTTGATAAAGAGATGTCTATGTAACTATGTATGTATAAAGAAGAAAGAAAAAAAAACCACGGTTAGGTGGTATACAATTATGGACAGACTGCCTGCCGAGTGCAGACACAGAGGTAGCCACAGCCGTGAACTACCGTACTGTACTGTGTCTGCTGCTAATATAGACTGGTTGATAAAGAGATGTCTATGTAACTATGTATGTATAAAGAAGAAAGAAAAAAAAACCACGGTTAGGTGGTATACAATTATGGACGGACTGCCTGCCGAGTGCAGACACAGAGGTAGCCACAGCCGTGAACTACCGTACTGTACTGTGTCTGCTGCTAATATAGACTGGTTGATAAAGAGATGTCTATGTAACTATGTATGTATAAAGAAGAAAGAAAAAAAAACCACGGTTAGGTGGTATACAATTATGGACGGACTGCCTGCCGAGTGCAGACACAGAGGTAGCCACAGCCGTGAACTACCGTACTGTACTGTGTCTGCTGCTAATATAGACTGGTTGATAAAGAGATGTCTATGTAACTATGTATGTATAAAGAAGAAAGAAAAAAAAACCACGGTTAGGTGGTATACAATTATGGACGGACTGCCTGCCGAGTGCAGACACAGAGGTAGCCACAGCCGTGAACTACCGTACTGTACTGTGTCTGCTGCTAATATAGACTGGTTGATAAAGAGATGTCTATGTAACTATGTATGTATAAAGAAGAAAGAAAAAAAAACCACGGTTAGGTGGTATACAATTATGGACGGACTGCCTGCCGAGTGCAGACACAGAGGTAGCCACAGCCGTGAACTACCGTACTGTACTGTGTCTGCTGCTAATATAGACTGGTTGATAAAGAGATGTCGTAGTAGTATGTATGTATAAAGAAGAAAAAAAAACCACGGTTAGGTGGTATACAATTATGGACGGACTGCCTGCCGAGTGCAGACACAGAGGTAGCCACAGCCGTGAACTACCGTACTGTGTCTGCTGCGACTGGATGATAAATGATATAAAAAATATATATATATCACTACTGCAGCCGGACAGGTATATATTATATATTATATAATGACGGACCTGCTGGACACTGTCTGTCAGCAGAATGAGTTTTATTTTTATAGAATAAAAAAAACAACAACACACAAGTGAAGTCACACGACGAGTGTTTAACTTTTTCAGGCAATCACAATATAAGTATACTACTAACTATACTGGTGGTCAGTGTGGTCAGGTCACTGGTCAGTCACACTGGCAGTGGCACTCCTGCAGCAAAAGTGTGCACTGTTTAATTTTAATATAATATTATGTACTCCTGGCTCCTGCTATAACCTATAACTGGCACTGCAGTGCTCCCCAGTCTCCCCCACAATTATAAGCTGTGTGAGCTGAGCAGTCAGACAGATATATAATATATATAGATGATGCAGCACACTGGGCTGAGCCTGAGCAGTGCACACAGATATGGTATGTGACTGAGTCACTGTGTGTATCGCTTTTTTCAGGCAGAGAACGGATATATTAAATAAACTGCACTGTCTGGTGGTCACTCACTATATAATATTATGTACTCCTGGCTCCTGCTATAACCTATAACTGGCACTGCAGTGCTCCCCAGTCTCCCCCACAATTATAAGCTGTGTGAGCTGAGCAGTCAGACAGATATATAATATATATAGATGATGCAGCACACTGGGCTGAGCCTGAGCAGTGCACACAGATATGGTATGTGACTGAGTCACTGTGTGTATCGCTTTTTTCAGGCAGAGAACGGATATATTAAATAAACTGCACTGTCTGGTGGTCACTCACTAGTAAACTCTCTGCACTCTCTACACTTCTACAGTACTCCTCCTAGTCCTAAACTCCAGTAAATCTCTCTCTCTTATAATCTAAATGGAGAGGACGCCAGCCACGTCCTCTCCCTATCAATCTCAATGCACGTGTGAAAATGGCGGCGACGCGCGGCTCCTTATATAGAATCCGAGTCTCGCGAGAATCCGACAGCGTCATGATGACGTTCGGGCGCGCTCGGGTTAACCGAGCAAGGCGGGAGGATCCGAGTCTGCTCGGACCCGTGAAAAAAACCATGAAGTTCGGGCGGGTTCGGATTCAGAGAAACCGAACCCGCTCATCTCTAATATATATATAAAGTGAATATAACAATTGCTTATAAGGTTTGTACAATCCCCATAATTGTTTGTGTATTTGGTCACATCCTTTCACAGGTCAAATAAAATCACCTATGAAGATAAAGAAGATCAATACTCAAACTACGTCCACTAATAATAGCAATCTAAATAAAGGGACACCATAAACTTTTATACCTGCTGTGCATAGAAAAAATTCTCCCTCCTTTTTCAAAACGTTGCAAATATTTTTAGCCCCAATCAGCTATCAAACGTTTACATATCTAGCTGTGAATCTTATTAGTAGCACTTTTATAAAAGGCAAATTATCAGGTTTGGTAGCTCATTAAGCTGCTATTGATGACATGGAAAATCCATTTTTAATGCCTCATACTGATACTGTAGGACATTTCTTTAATGTTAGAGCAGTGTTTCCTAGATCCAGTCCTCTGGACACACTAACAGTCCCTGTTTTCCAGGTCTCCTCACGGAATCAAAACTCAAATAATTAGTAGCACCTGTGGATCTTATAAAATGTGTCAGTCAGCAATCAATACACCCGTGCTCCAGAAAGGAGAAAGTGAAAACATGCACTGTCCTGAGTACTAGATTTTAGAAGCACTGCACTAGAGAAGTGGTTCTCAGCTCCAGCCCTCTAGGTCATGTTTTCAGGAATTTTATCTGTGGAAACAGGTGGGATAGTTACTGACCCAACAAAACGGATTAATCCACCTGTGCATTATTAAGGAAATCCAGAAAACGTGGCCAGTTGGGTACCTGAGGACTGGAATTGAGAACCACTGCATTAGAGGATCCCCCAAAACATGACCAGAAAAACTCTCACCTGGTGTTCTTCCGGCTGTCTCTCATGGGCACTGGGTGAATCTCCGCTTCCTTGGGGTGGTGTTGGTGATGATGATGGTGATGCTCATTCTGTCTTTGCGGATGGAAGCCATTGAGGACAGCTCCTGGCCACAGACTCGACAGTAGAAGCAATTTAATAAGAAGAACCATCTCTTCCGGAGCACGCAGTCTTCTAGTCCCCGATTTCTCACATAACTACCTTTGCCTTATCCCTGGAGGTCTGTTACTATCCCATTCTCACGTGAAGCATTTTCCGGGGCCGCTTATCCTATTTATCCAGCTTAATATGACACAAAACTATCCAGGCTTTTTCCCCTGACACATTTACAGGGACACATCCTCTGGTCGCCTTACCAGGACTTCCTAATTGCAGTGAGGTAACCCAGACAAGAAAACTGATTGTCAGGTCATTGGGGCATCATCCGGCCCAGTTTCTTCCTTCAGCGGACCTACATAAGCTCAACGCAGAGCTTACCACCCACACAATACATTCTAAAACACACTCCAGCATCAAAAATAGTGATGTCAGCATTTAATCTCCTTAATCCTACACACACCATTAAAAAAAAAAAAAAAAAGACTTCAATACACTAGAAAAGCTGGTCTTATTTTGTAGAGGTCATGGGATTTAATCTCTGCTATCCATCTTGAGACTAATTTTTCAAATGAGTTCTATTGCTGAAAATAGATATGGAACAGTGCGGAGTGGCACCAGTGTGTGCCATTGCATTAGGTCATATGCTGCTGTGCACAGGAGTGTGCCGTGTAAACAACTGCTTGCAAAGCCGGTAATCAATACGGCTTTATTGGCTTTACGAAATTGCCCAATTAACCGACTGCTTAGTGGAATGGCTTGAAGTGACAAATCCAATCGTCGCCTCATGAGACGCTGTCTAAACCCTGTGCAAAGTGCTTCCAAAGTTTTTTCCAATTAGTATATAGCAATGGTTTGGGGTTTCTTTACATTTGTATTTCCAAGCCTGTAAGCCTGTTTCAGTAAATAATTTATATTTAGACGGTTGACAAAATGATGCAGAATTAGGGCCTGTCAGTTACATTTTAGCCTGTAGGATCTAATTAAAGGCCAGGAAAGTCATTGGCTTTTATATAATGGGTGCAATGTGTGTGGTGCACACGGGCCCCTGGGTCCAGGGGGGGCCCACACTGCACCCATGTTTTAATACCTACCTTTCAGGAGTCCCGTGTCAGGTGCTGCAGCCCGGCAAAAATCACCACCAAAATGGCCGGCGTGAATGCACAGTAGTAATTAGTTTCCAGACTATGGCGGAAGCCATGTTTCTTTAGACTTGCGCATGCGCAGTAGACACTGACGCAATTCCGGAGCCTACTGCACAGTGGAGAGGAGGGGGCCCACCGAGAATCTGGACACGGGCCCAGTGTCGGACTGGAGCATGAAGGGCCTACCGGGGGTATGCAGTGGTAGGGGTCTATGGTTAGAGGTGTGGCCAGCCACCAAAGGGGGTGTGGCCAGCCACCACAGAGGTTTGGCTAACCATTATAGAGTACCTGGACTGGACTCCTTGATAATTTATATAGTAATTAATGCTAGTGCATGCATGATAATGTGCCAGATTAATGACAGCAATGTACTGTAGAGAATACATCATAATCCTGTGTAGTATAAGGTAACATATGTATAATATATAATTCAAGTGCACAGTCTAGAACCTGATCCCTAGAGGAGGAGGGCCCCCCAGACAGTGGGGCCTGTGATGTTAGTGTATTAGAATGCTTAATATTTGTAGACACTCCCTTACTAATCTGTGTAAGCCTGAATCTTCAGTGATGGTCCCTAGGTCCAGGGGGGATGCTGGGAAGTGGGTGGTCCAGTGTGCAGTGTGCCTGGAGTTGGTGATGGAATAAAAAGCACAGCAGTGAACTCACATGTCTCTGTGTCCTGATGACTGGATTTACAAACATATGAACAAAACATGGTGTCAGAAGAAGTTTAACTTGGACTGCTAGTGCTCTCAGAGTGTGAAAGAATCCTGCAGAAGTCTGTAAGGCTGTGATACTCGGTGTCTGCAAAGCCTGCCGTTTGCTCCTCTCTTCAAACAGTGAGTAACCATGGATAAACTGGCTCCTCCAACCGGCATGCTGATGTCTGGTAACTTGTCTGAAAACTGGAAAAGATTTAAGCAAAGGTTTAATATATATCTTGCTGCATGTGGAGCTGATACAGAGGCTGACAAGACGAAGACATCCATTTTCCTCCATGTGATAGGAGAGGATGTGCTGGACATTTATAATAGTTTTCAGTTTGCTGAGGGGCAGAATATGGTGCTATCTTCTATAATGCAAAAGTTTGAAGATTACTTTGTGCCAAGGAAAAATGTGACATATGAAAGATATGTTTTTCACATGTGATCAGAAGTCTGTAGATGGATTTGATCAGTATGTTACAGAGCTGCAATTACTCAGTAAAACCTGTGAGTTTGGTGATTTAAAGGATTCACTGATTAGAGGTCGTATTGTCTGTGGAATACCTGATAATGAACTCAGAGAGAGACTGCTGAGAGAGCAAGACCTAACACTAGACAAGGCAGTGAATATGTGTAGATCTGCAGAAATAACTAGATTTCAAGCCAAAACGTTACACAAGGAAGTTGATGCTGCTGTCCATGTAGTGCAGGAAACAGAGCCAAGCAAAACTCCCTTCTCAAGAATGAAGCAGTCTAAGCCACAGTCTAATAAGGAAATGTGTAGTAGATGTGGAAATGCTCACAATCCTAAAATGTGCCCGGCTTATGGTAAAACCTGCATGAAATGTGGTAGTCTTAATCACTTTGCCAAATGCTGTAAAATGAAAAGTAAAACAACCAATGTGCATGCTGTTAAACAGAGAAATTCTTTGTGGATTGCATTGAACTTTGCAGTGCAGATAAGAAAGAATGGATTGTCCCTTTAACTGTGAACAAGATTGTCATTCCCTCTAAGCTTGATACTGGCGCGCAGGTGAATTTAATATTGTTTCAAGACTAAGACTTTTAGAGTAAAACCTAAAATTCATCCAACCAAAGTGAAAGTTACAGGGTACACTGGGGAGGATATTCCTGTGAAAGGTACATGCTTAGTGACACTGAAATATAAGGGACAACAGTTTAAAACATCTCTACTGATTGTGGATAAAAATGTGCAACCGATTCTAGGATTAAGTTCCTGTGAGAAACTAAGCTTGCTAAAGAAAGTTTTTATGGTGACATCACAAGTAGAAGATGACTGCAAATCGATGTTTACAGAATACAGAGACTTGTTTCAAGGTCTAGGTTGTTTGCCTGGAGAGCATACAATAAATATAGACACACAAGTTTCTTCAATGATACACCCCTGTAGAAAAGTGCAGTTTGCGCTGAGAGAAAAACTGAAACAAGAGTTAAATCGCATGGAAGCCTTGTGTGTGATACAGAAAGTTGATGAGCCTACTGAATGGGTAAGCTCCTTAGTAATTGTTGAAAAGAAAAATGGACAACTCCGAATATGTCTAGACCCCAGAGATTTAAACAAAGCTATTAAACGAGAACATTTCAAACTACCAACCAGAGATGAAATCATGTCGCAATTTGCGGGAGCAAAATGGTTCAGTAAATTGGACGCATCTTCAGGATTCTGCCAAATGAAGCTAGATGAGGCCAGCTCTAAGCTTTGTACATTTAATACACCAGAAGGTCGATACAGATTTCTTCGACTACCATATGAAATATTGTCTGCTCCAGAAGTATATCACAAAAAGATACACATGATTTTTGAACATATTCCAGGTGTTGAAACAATGATAGGTGACATTATTGTCTGGGGATCTACAAAGGAAGAACATGATTCTAGATTGAGACAAGTAATGGAACTTGTCAAGAAAGTGAATCTAAAGCTAAACAAGGACAAATGTGAATTTGGCATGAATACACTTAACTTTATGGGCGACGTGGTCTCGGATCAAGGTGTAAAACCAGACCCAAGGAAAATATCAGCCATAGTGAACATGGAACGTCCTAACAACAAAGACGACGTCAGAAGATTCCTAGGAATGATTACTTACTTAGGAAAGTTTATTTCTCAACTCTCTAAACGAACAGCCTCTCTTAGATGATTGTTGGACAAAGATAACGAGTGGATGTGGTGACATGAACAAGAAGAAAGTTGGCAAAACTTGAAACAGATCATTACAGAGCAACCAGTGCTAAAATTCTTTGATCCTGCGAAAAGAATAAGAATTTCAGCAGATGCTTCGCAATTTGGCCTAGGCTCAGTGCTGTTACAAGAACATGAGGATACATGGCAACCAGTAATCTATGCATCAAAAGCACTGACAAGTGCTGAAACAAGGTATGCTCAGATAAAAAAAAGAACTTCTAGCGATCACATATGCATGTGAGCGATTTAATCAGTTTGTGTATGGTCAAACATTTACAGTGGAAACTGACCACAAGCCATTGGTAGCTATCATGACTAAATCATTACATGACTGTCCCATGAGAATTCAACAAATGCTTATCAGACTACAGAAATATGATGTACACTTGCTGTACTGTCCCGGCAAATACATGTACATTGCTGATACACTTTCTCGTGCTGTGGACAAAAGTGAAGGTTCCAAAAGTCTGATGGATGAAGAGATAGAAGCCTATGTTAATTTGATCGTAGCTACTCTACCAGTGTCTCTTGCAAGACAAGAACAGATTAGGAAAGAAACTGAGACAGATGACACAATGAAAGTGTTGAATGATATTCTGAAAGGTTGGCCAGCGGAAAAACATGCGTGCCCGCTGTCTATCCATGATTATTGGATGTACCGCAGTGACCTTACAGTTGTCGATGGTATTATTTACAAAGGCAATAGGTTTGTCATACCTGCACGACTAAGAAAAACTATGCTGTGCAAGATACATGAAGGCCACTTAGGAGAAGAAAAATTTAATCGGAGAGCGCGTGAAGTTATGTATTGGCCAAGAATGAACCAAGACATAGCACAGACTACAGCTACATGGGAATTATGTCTTACATATAGATCGAAACAACAAGCCGGGCCACTGAGTCCTCACGCAGTGCCAGAGAGACCGTACCAGAAAGTTGGCACAGATTTGTTTGATTGTAATGGGAAAACGTACATTGTCGTGACTGATTATTACTCTAACTACCCTGAGGTGAAGACACTACATACAACTACTAGTAAAGCCGTAATCAATTGCATGAAGTCAATCTTTGCAAGGCATGGTGTTCCTATGGAAGTGTTCACTGACAATGGTCCTCAGTTTTCCAGTGCTGAATTTAGACAATTTGCTGATGAGTGGGAATTTGTCCATACTACGTCAAGTCCCCACTATCCACGCTCAAATGGGTTGGTGGAAAGTTCAGTAAAAACTGTAAAGAGTCTCATGAAAAAAGCTCAAGAAGGTAAAGAAGATTTCTACAAAAGTCTTTTAATCTACCGCAGTACACCTTTACAGAATGGACTTTCTCCTGCACAAATGCTGATGGGAAGGAGGATTAGAGCAAACCTCCCGATACATGATGAACTGCTTAATACACATAACTCAGCGTTAGTCAGACTGAGTAAGGAACGTCAACAGGCGAAACAGAAACTGTTCCATGACAGGCGAGCAAAAAGCTTATCTGATCTAAAATCGGGTGACCAAGTCCGTCTCAGAGATCACGAGAAAGGTATTTGGGTGCAGAAAGGTATTGTGCAAGCACAAGTAGGACCAAGATCTTATACTATACGTACAGAGCATGGAACAGAAGTAAGAAGAAATCGGGTGGATTTAAGATCTCAACCTAACCATAATGAAGACAACATGACTGAAGAATACCCTTCATCTGACATGTATGATGATCCTCATAATGGTGAACAAACCACGATTCTAGAAAGGTCCAACATGGTCGATGAAACACAGACTGTGTATGAAAGACCCAAAAGGGAAATACGCAGACCTGAGAGACTCATTGAAACGTGTTAGATGATGTTCTTAATATGACGTTGTTAATTGTTGCATTGAAGCGTACAGGGCTTATCTTTAAAGAAAAGAGGATGTGATGTTAGTGTATTAGAATGCTTAATATTTGTAGACACTCCCTTAGTAATATGTGTAAGCCTGAATCTTCAGTGATGGTCCCTGGGACCAGGGGGATGCTGGGAAGTGGGTGGTCCAGTGTGCAGTGTGCCTGGAGTTGGTGATGGAATAAAAAGCACAGCAGTGAACTCACATGTCTCTGTGTCCTGATGACTGGATTTACAAACATATGAACAAAACAGGGCCTACCGGTGGTTTCCCCTGTACCCCTGTGGTCCAGTCCGAGCCTGCACGGGTCCCCTCCTCTGTTAAAATGCCCTGAGGAAAGTGCTATCTAAATGAGTCCCAATCAGCTTCTAGTTAGCATTTACGGGGCTAATTCAGACTGGATCATTGCAGCAGCAGCAGCAGCAGCGATAGCAGCCTGAATTATTTGGGGAGTGCTTAGGCGCTCCCAAGGAGTCCAGTGAGATGCTAAAAGCAACTCTGGACTGCGGTTGCTTCTGCCTGATTGACAGGTAGAGGCGGTCGCAGGGCGGTAGGGGGCATGCCAACGGCGGGGAGCGGACCGGACAACGGAGGCCTGTCCAGACTGTGTGGGGGGGGGGGGGGGGCGGGACGCGGTGGCTGCGTGACGTCACATGCAGCCGCTGTGACCCAGGACGCGGTGAGTAGCGGCCTGCCGGCACGTAGAAGCTGCGCTGGCAGAGAGTTACTCGCCAGGTACAGAAGCATCGTCGCCGTACGATACTGTTGTACCTGTGCCGGGGAGTAGGGCCTGACATGCGGGGCGGACTAGCCCTGTGCCCGGTGATTGGTCAGTCAGGTCAGGTGCTATGTCAACATCAATGTTTAAATGTACAAAAATTGCTGGCTTATAAGCTTAAATAAATTAAAAATTTTTTTTTACTTTGCTCATTATTTTTTGGGGGGATTAGTGATATTGCTTACAACCCTCACCCCCCTCCCCCCATCCCCCACCCATCAGAACAGTCTATTTTCTTCCATTCGATTCCCTTCCATATTATCAATGAGCTTCCTTCCTAACAGAAGTGATACCTGTTTTGGGAAATACATGAAAATATACTGCATGTTCCATAATAAGATGTAAATCAATGAAAACCATTACAAATCCTATAAAAAGTATGTTTCATTTTATTCTTTCCCATCAGTATTTTCAAGTGGGCAATGAAATGAATGCTGTCTGTGACCCATGAAACAGAACATCGCATCCCTGTGAGCTTTCCTTTTACCCGAGCTGTGGGTCGGAGTCTGACATTTAGCTATGGAAAGGTACTCAGCAGAGAATCGGCTCTTGTCTTTCTACCCAGAGGTCATTGCTTCATATTGATTACGCATTTCACTTATTAATGAGGTCAGAGCATTTCCCTTCTAACCTTGGACCCTGGCTCCCTGTAGTATCTCCTCTGGCTTTAATAACTCTCAGACATATTAGGACTCATTATAAAGCACTTTAAGTGGAGAATTTGCTCAGGATCCCCTGAGCTAACAATGATACAGCAGGAAAAGCCTGACCAAATAGCAGGCCCACTTAGCACTACCAGCGAGACTGAAGGCCGGAACAAAGTAGTTCTATCTGTGTTGCCGCCTCCTCCTCCTCGTGCTGTTTAGGCAGCAATTGCTACAGTGCTCATGAAAGAGAAAAACCACAGAGGTTTCATAGAGCAATGATGTAAAAAGAATCAAAAAAAATTAAGAGTGGATATAAGATCAAATAATATTTAAAGAGAAGTGTAGATTAATGATGTGGCTCTAGCCACTGAGCCAGCAGCTTCACTAGACATGTGACAGGGGAGGACGAGGTTAGGGTTAGGCTGCAGGAGGGGTGAGTTCAGCTGCAGGGGTGGGGGAGGTTAGGCGGGGGGGGGGGGGGGGGGTTAGGCACTACGGGGAGGGTTAGGCACTAGGGGTAGGGTTAAGCTGCAGCTGAGGGGGGAGGTTAGGGTTAGGCTGTGGGAAGGGTGGGTTAGGCTGCAGGGGTGGGGCGAGGTTTAGGCTACAGGGGTGGTGAAGGTTAGGGTTAGGCTGCAGGGGTGGTGAAGGTTAGGGTTAGGCTGTGGGAGGAGGTTAGGCAGTTGGAGGGGTAGGTTAGGGTTGAAATACTTACCAAAATATGTCGGGATTTTGAACTTTGGGATGCCGCTGTGCGATGGAATCGATACCAACCCCGTGCAAGCATCAACACACAGGGAATAATGTGGGATAAACTTTAATGTGCCCAGAGAAGGTGAGCTCATCACATAACATGGAGGATCAATCAACACGTGTCTACAAAAGAGTATACTGTCACAACTACAGTGCCACCTGCTGTCCCTCCGATATAGAGGGTAATTCAGACCTGATCGCTAGGGTGCGTTTTTTGCATCCCGGCGATCAGATAGTTGCCGCCTACAGGGGTGAGGGTATATGGTGTGTGAATTTGTAGCAGAGCTGCATAAACATCAGTTTGTGCAGTCTCTGCACTGCCCTGGACTTACTTAGCCCCTGCGATGGTTTCCTGGTGTATGGGGCTGAAGCTGACGTCAGACACCCTCCCTCCAAACGCCTGGTCCTTCCTGCGTTTCTCCGGACACTCCTGTAAAATGGTCAGTTGCCACCCACAAACGGGCACTTCATGTCAATCACCTTGCAATCGCCTGTGCGACCGCTTTTTTTCGCACCATCCCGTCGCTAGGTACCGATGCCCGGTGCATACGCATGCGCAGTTCAGATCTGATCGCATGCTGTGTGAAAACCATTGCAATATGAGACTTACAACACATGTGAGCTGTGGGGGACACTGGAAGGGATCCTATTGGATCACTTTCAGGGTTTTATGCGGAAAGAAGCCCATAGGCAGGGCCAGATTAACAATAGGGCGGATGGAGCTCCAGCTCCAGGCCTACACATAAAAATAGGCCCATCATCATGGCAGCATGCTGATCACTAGCCACCACCTGTACACATGGTCTGCCACAAAGCATAACTAATAGCCTTGCATTTCTATTTTTCTCTGAAATGATGCAATTTTTTATATTTTAATATTTAGGGTGACATTGGAGCTGATAGTGTAGAGGGTGTGTATGCCCATATGGCTTTTGCCACACCCACACAGCACTCCCCTGTTTTCTTAATAGGCCCTTGAATATTTTCAGCTCCAGGCCCATGCGGCTCTTAATACGGCCCTGCCCATAGGTGTCTATTAGCAGGGCTGCCATCAAAAATTGTGGGGCCAAGACTGGCAAATAGGCAGGGGCTCCCCAGTCATTATTCTCATGTGTGTATGTATGTATGTATGTGTGTGTGTGGGGGGGGGGGGGGGGGGGGGTGAGAACAATAGAGGGAAATGGTAGCGAGAAACAGAAGGAATAGGTGGGAGAGAGGGAGGAGGAATATGGGGAGATGGGCGATAGAGAGAGGAAGAATTGAGGCAGACGGGAGAGTGAGGGAGAATCGGGGAAATGGGGGAGAGTGTGTGTATGAGAGAGAAAGAGAGAGATAGAATAGGTGGAAATAGGTGCCAGTCTCTAGTTCTCAGAGCACTAACAGCGCTGCCGGCTACAGGGGAGGAGGGGGCTCACACACGGAGACCGATGGACACCAGAAAGGTAAGTATAGAAGCAATGGGTGCAGTGTGTGCGGTGTGGGCCCCCTCTAGACTAGAGATGAGCGGGTTCGGTTTCTTTGAATCCGAACCCGCACGAACTTCACTTTTTTTTTCACGGGTCCGAGCGACTCGGATCTTCCCGCCTTGCTCGGTTAACCCGAGCGCGCCCGAACGTCATCATGACGCTGTCGGATTCTCGCGAGACTCGGATTCTATATAAGGAGCCGCGCGTCGCCGCCATTTTCACACGTGCATTGAGATTGATAGGGAGAGGACGTGGCTGGCGTCCTCTCCATTTAGATTAGATTTAGAAGAGAGAGAGAGAGAGAGATTGCTGTGATACTGTAGATTAGAAGAGAGTGCAGACAGAGTTTAGTGACTGACGACCACAGTGACCAGTGACCACCAGAGACAGTGCAGTTGTTTGTTTTATTTAATATATCCGTTCTCTGCCTGAAAAAAACGATACACAGTCACACAGTGACTCAGTCTGTGTGCACTGCTCAGCCCAGTGTGCTGCACATCAATGTATTGTATATAAAGCTTATAATTGTGGGGGAGACTGGGGAGCACTGCAGGTTGTTATAGCAGGAGCCAGGAGTACATGATAAATAATATTATATTAAAATTAAACAGTGCACACTTTTGCTGCAGGAGTGCCACTGCCAGTGTGACTAGTGGTGACCAGTGCCTGACCACCAGTATATTAGTAGTATTGTATACTATCTCTTTATCAACCAGTCTATATTAGCAGCAGACACAGTACAGTGCGGTAGTTCACGGCTGTGGCTACCTCTGTGTCGGCACTCGGCAGGCAGTCCGTCCATCCATAATTGTATTATATACCACCTAACCGTGGTTTTTTTTTTCTTTCTTTATACCGTCGTCATAGTCATACTAGTTGTTACGAGTATACTACTATCTCTTTATCAACCAGTGTACAGTGCGGTAGTTCACGGCTGTGGCTACCTCTGTGTCGGAACTCGGCAGGCAGTCCGTCCATCCATAATTGTATTATAATATATACCACCTAACCGTGGTTTTTTTTCCGTTCTTTATACCGTCGTCATACTAGTTGTTACGAGTATACTACTATCTCTTTATCAACCAGTGTACAGTGCGGTAGTTCACGGCTGTGGCTACCTCTGTGTCGGAACTCGGCAGGCAGTCCGTCCATCCATAATTGTATTATAATATATACCACCTAACCGTGGTTTTTTTTTCGTTCTTTATACCGTCGTCATACTAGTTGTTACGAGTATACTACTATCTCTTTATCAACCAGTGTACAGTGCGGTAGTTCACGGCTGTGGCTACCTCTGTGTCGGCACTCGGCAGGCAGTCCGTCCAACCATAATTGTATTATATACCACCTAACCGTGGTTTTTTTTTCATTCTTTATACCGTCGTCATACTAGTTGTTACGAGTATACTACTATCTCTTTATCAACCAGTGTACAGTGCGGTAGTTCACGGCTGTGGCTACCTCTGTGTCGGCACTCGGCAGGCAGTCCGTCCAACCATAATTGTATTATATACCACCTAACCGTGGTTTTTTTTTCATTCTTTATACCGTCGTCATACTAGTTGTTACGAGTATACTACTATCTCTTTATCAACCAGTGTACAGTGCGGTAGTTCACGGCTGTGGCTACCTCTGTGTCGGCACTCGGCAGCCCGTCCATAATTGTATATACCAGTGACCTAACCGTGTTTTTTTTTTCTTTCTTTATACATACATACTAGTTACGAGTATACTATCTCTTTATCAACCAGTCTATATATTAGCAGCAGACACAGTACAGTGCGGTAGTTCACGGCTGTGGCTACCTCTGTGTCGGCACTCGGCAGCCCGTCCATAATTGTATATACCACCTAACCGTGGTTTTTTTTTCTTTCTTTATACATACATACTAGTTACGAGTATACTATCTCTTTATCAACCAGTCTATATATTAGCAGCAGACACAGTACAGTGCGGTAGTTCACGGCTGTGGCTACCTCTGTGTCGGCACTCCGCAGCCCGTCCATAATTGTATATACCAGTGACCTAACCGTGGTTTTTTTTTCTTTCTTTATACATACATACTAGTTACGAGTATACTATCTCTTTATCAACCAGTCTATATATTAGCAGCAGACACAGTACAGTGCGGTAGTTCACGGCTGTGGCTACCTCTGTGTCGGCACTCGGCAGCCCGTCCATAATTGTATATACCAGTGACCTAACCGTGGTTTTTTTTTCTTTCTTTATACATACATACTAGTTACGAGTATACTATCTCTTTATCAACCAGTCTATATATTAGCAGCAGACACAGTACAGTGCGGTAGTTCACGGCTGTGGCTACCTCTGTGTCGGCACTCGGCAGCCCGTCCATAATTGTATATACCAGTGACCTAACCGTGGTTTTTTTTTCTTTCTTTATACATACATACTAGTTACGAGTATACTATCTCTTTATCAACCAGTCTATATATTAGCAGCAGACACAGTACAGTGCGGTAGTTCACGGCTGTGGCTACCTCTGTGTCGGCACTCGGCAGCCCGTCCATAATTGTATACTAGTATCCAATCCATCCATCTGCATTGTTTACCTGAGGTGCCTTTTAGTTGTGCCTATTAAAATATGGAGAACAAAAATGTTGAGGTTCCAAAATTAGGGAAAGATCAAGATCCACTTCCACCTCGTGCTGAAGCTGCTGCCACTAGTCATGGCCGAGACGATGAAATGCCAGCAACGTCGTCTGCCAAGGCCGATGCCCAATGGCATAGTACAGAGCATGTCAAAACCAAAACACCAAATATCAGTAAAAAAAGGACTCCAAAACCTAAAATAAAATTGTCTTAATCTTACTCACACAGTCAGCTACCTCATTGCGCCTCTTTTTTTCTTTGCGTCATGTGCTGTTTGGGGAGGGTTTTTTGGAAGGGACATCCTGCGTGACACTGCAGTGCCACTCCTAGATGGGCCCGGTGTTTGTGTCGGCCACTAGGGTCGCTAATCTTACTCACACAGCTACCTCATTGCGCCTCTTTTTTTCTTTGCGTCATGTGCTGTTTGGGGAGGGTTTTTTGGAAGGGACATCCTGCGTGACACTGCAGTGCCACTCCTAGATGGGCCCGGTGTTTGTGTCGGCCACTAGGGTCGCTAATCTTACTCACACAGTCAGCTACCTCATTGCGCCTCTTTTTTTCTTTGCGTCATGTGCTGTTTGGGGAGGGTTTTTTGGAAGGGCCATCCTGCGTGACACTGCAGTGCCACTCCTAGATGGGCCCGGTGTTTGTGTCGGCCACTAGGGTCGCTAATCTTACTCACACAGTCAGCTACCTCATTGCGCCTCTTTTTTTCTTTGCGTCATGTGCTGTTTGGGGAGGGTTTTTTGGAAGGGCCATCCTGCGTGACACTGCAGTGCCACTCCTAGATGGGCCCGGTGTTTGTGTCGGCCACTAGGGTCGCTAATCTTACTCACACAGCTACCTCATTGCGCCTCTTTTTTTCTTTGCGTCATGTGCTGTTTGGGGAGGGTTTTTTGGAAGGGACATCCTGCGTGACACTGCAGTGCCACTCCTAGATGGGCCCGGTGTTTGTGTCGGCCACTAGGGTCGCTTATCTTACTCACACAGCGACCTCGGTGCAAATTTTAGGACTAAAAATAATATTGTGAGGTGTGAGGTATTCAGAATAGACTGAAAATGAGTGTAAATTATGGTTTTTGAGGTTAATAATACTTTGGGATCAAAATGACCCCCAAATTCTATGATTTAAGCTGTTTTTTAGTGTTTTTGGAAAAAAACACCCGAATCCAAAACACACCCGAATCCGACAAAAATAATTCGGTGAGGTTTTGCCAAAACGCGTTCGAACCCAAAACACGGCCGCGGAACCGAACCCAAAACCAAAACCCGAAAAATTTCAGGCGCTCATCTCTACTCTAGACTCAGGGGCCCGTGTGCACTGCACCCATTATAGATACTGTATGTATGAATTGCAGCACAGCTGTACAGAAGTCTGAACCTGCTGCATGTGTCTGACAAGGAAACGTCCCTTTGATCATCTGCTGAGCCTGGTTCATATAGTGCTGACAAAGGATGAAGCCTTTCTTCTCTGTGCTTTCATTGACCACTTTCCTTGTCCTCTGCATCTCTTGCTACAAATGCAGTCATAGCGTTGCCCTCACCTCCCAGTGGTAATCTCACTGTACAGCAGTACGTAACTGGAATGGTGGTTCCTGATATCATGCTGGTATCTTACCACACACAAACCTTTCTGCACTCACAGCATCACCCCTTACATCCTGGCTGCTGATACCGCCAAATGTTTCTTCATGATTACTTACACAGGCATGTCATTTATGTGTATGGAAATACTTGCAGACAAGGAAACATTTCTTTCTCACTTGGGAATAATTGTTGTACATGTTGGCAATGGGCCTAATTCACAGTTGATCGCAGCAGCAAATTTGTTAGCAGTTGAGTAAAACCATGGGGGTCATTCCAAGTTGATCGCTCGCTGCCGATTTTTGCAGCGCAGTGATCAGTTAAAAAATGGCAAAACTGCGCATGCACCGCTATGCGCACGCACGTCGTACAAACAGCATCGTTGCTGTGCAATGCTTCTAGCAAAGAATCCATTCGCACAACTGATCGCAAGGAGATAGACAGGAAGAGGGCGTTTATGGGTGTCAACTGACCGTTTTCTGGGAGTGGTAGGGAAAACGCAGGCGTGTGCAGGCGTCTGCAGGGCGGGTTTCTGACGTCAATTCCTGGACCAGACAGGCTGAAGTGATCGCAGCGGCTGAGTAAGTTCAGACCTTACTCTGAAACTGCACAAAAACGTTTTTGTACCGCTCGGCTGCACATGCGATTGCACACTTGCAAAGCGAAAATACACTCCCCCGTGGGCGACTATGCATTTTCATGGCTGAAAAAAGTAGCTAGCGATCGATCAACTCGGAATGAGGGCCCATGTGCACTGCAGGGGGGGCAGATATGGCATGTGCAGAGAGAGTTAGATTTGGGTGAGGTGTGCTCAAACTGAAATCTAAATTGCAGTGTAAAAATAAAGCAGCCTGTATTTACCCTGCACAGAAACAAAATAACTCACCCAAATATATCTCTCTCTACACATGTTATATTTGTCCCCCCACCCCCTGCAGTGCACATGGTTTTGCCCAACCGCTAACAAATTTGCTGCTGCGATCAACTCTGAATTACCCCCAATAACAGAATGGCTTCATATACTACAGGAATACAGTGGCTTTATTCACCGGAATCATCCTGTATAGCAGGGCTGGACTGGGACTAAAAATAAGCCCTGGCATTTAAAGCACACAGGCCCACATTGCATCAGCATCTGGCTCCTGGCATAGGCTCCTCCACTTACTATTCCTGACTCCTCCTACTTCTTAGTCTATGTTCTTACAAATATAATTAATATTAGAACAACATGCAAGTATACATCATCTGGCTCCTGGCATAGGCTCCTCCCCTTACTAGTTCTGACTCCTCCCACTTCTTAGTCTATGTTCTTACAAATATAATTAATATTAGAACAACATGCAAGTATACATCATCTGGCTCCTGGCATAGGCTCCTCCCCTTACTAGTTCTGACTCCTCCCACTTCTTAGTCTATGTTCTTACAAATATAATTAATATTAGAACAACATGCAAGTATACATCATCTGGCTCCTGGCATAGGCTCCTCCCCTTACTAGTTCTGACTCCTCCCACTTCTTAGTCTATGTTCTTACAAATATAATTAATATTAGAACAACATGCAAGTATACATCATCTGGCTCCTGGCATAGGCTCCTCCCCTTACTAGTTCTGACTCCTCCCACTTCTTAGTCTATGTTCTTACAAATATAATTAATTTTAGAACAACATGCAAGTATACATCATCTGGCTCCTGGCATAGGCTCCTCCCCTTACTAGTTCTGACCCCTCCTACTTCTTAGTCTATGTTCTTACAAATATAATTAATATTTGAACAACATGCAAGTATACATCATCTGGCTCCTGGCATAGGCTCCTCCCCTTACTAGTTCTGACTCCTCCCACTTCTTAGTCTATGTTCTTACAAATATAATTAATTTTAGAACAACATGCAAGTATACATCATCTGGCTCCTGGCATAGGCTCCTCCCCTTACTAGTTCTGACCCCTCCTACTTCTTAGTCTATGTTCTTACAAATATAATTAATATTAGAACAACATGCAAGTATACATCATTCTCTGTATAAAATACCCACAACAGAGCTCATCCTGCAAGGGATTCAAACTTACTATAGTCAGACATTTTGTTAGTGTCCAGATGTGTCCTCTGTCATCTTACACGCAGTGTGTATGCTTGTGCATATGCATTGCATGTAAGATTAGCCGCGCCGGGCTGCATATAGTCACAATGCTGTGCGAATGGGCCACTTGTGGGCACGCTTGCCGCGATTGTCCTACCATGATGCGTACACCTAGCAGGTAAGATGAAAGAGTACCCATCTGTAGGTCACACACAAAGTAAATGGAAAGCATATTTCCAATTGACCAAGCAGTTGTAGAGGATTAGATAGTGTTCACTGTAGGAATTTTTAGGGCAGGGGTGCTGAACACAGAGGAGGACACATCGGTGCACATCACAGCAGAGCTGTAACTACACATTTTGGTGCCCTGTGAACATAAAGAGCATTGGTGCCCCCCTCTATATTTTAAGTAGGGAGAGCGTGTACTGAATATGCATGCCCAAAAAAGGGCATGGTCTCGCTGGGAAGGGGTGACCACACAATTATACCCCCAATTCAAATTATGCCACACAGTAATGCAATCTTACACCATTCAGTAGTGCCCCTTATTCAAGTTACGCTACATACAGTAGCGTCCATTATTCACGTTACGCTGGGAGGCAATCACGAGACTGCCTGTCGGGATCCCGGTGGTCACAATGCCGGCGCCAGAATCCGGACAGGCAGTGAAATGCCGCCGCCGGAATACGAGCACCACAGGCTTTTCTCCCTCAATGAGTGTCCACGACACCCATGGAGGGAGAATATAACCTATGGCGAGTGCAGCGAGCCACCGTGCCCGCAGCATGGCGAGCGCAGCAAGCCGGCAAGGGGATTTCTAGTGCTCGCCCTGCTGCTGGAATACTGGCGGACGGAATCCAGCTGTCAGTAAAACATATGTATTCCGTTACGCCACACAGTAGTGTCCATTATTCACATTACGTAATACAGTAGTGCCCCATATTCACATTAGATCACACAGTAGAGCCCTTTCACATTATGCCACACAGCAGTACCCCTTATACAGATATGCCACAAAGTAATGCCCCTTACACATTATGTCACTCAGTAGTAGTGCCCCTTATAACACATTATGCTACACAGTAATTCCCCTTACATATTATGCCACACAGTAATGCCTCTTACACATTATGCTACACAGTAATGCCCCTTACACATTATGCCACACAGTAATGCCTCTTACACATTATGCCACACAGTAATGCCCCATTTTAAATTATGCCACACAAATGCCTCTAATAACACATTATGCCACACACAGTAATGCTCCTTACACATTATGCTACACACAGTAATGCTCCTTACACATTATGCCACACACAGTAATGCCCCTTACCATTTTGCCACACAAAGTAATTTCCTTTACATATTATGTCACACAGTAATGCACCTTACACATTATGCCACAAAGTAACGTACTTTACAGATTATGCCACACACAGTAATGCCCCTTACATATTATGACACACACATTATGCCCCTCATAACATATTATGCCACACAGTAATTTTCTTTACACATTATACCTCACACAGTAATGCCCCTTACAACATATTATGCCATTAGGGAAAAGATGAAAAGAAGGCTCTTGTGTGGGCGCACTCTTGACAACTAGAAAAGTTTAATTAAGTCAATATACAGATAAAATAATACTTTTATTATTTTTACATTAAAAAATAAGTCCACCAAACTGTCGATAAATCAGGACAGTACAAACGTGAAAAACAACGAATGTTCTGGTCTCATGTAGTTATGCAATAACTTGAAAAAGATGTACACACATTCAGTACTGCATCTATTTAACCTTGACCAGTACAGATGAATCTGTATTAATGAGACCATCATAGGCCAAGAAAAAAATGAGTATATGTACAGACCATAATTGGTCAAGGAAACACCTCAGATAACCTCCCCCTAATGTTTGTGTGGGGGGTCCCACTTAAAGGGATCTAACTGCGCATATGCATCCTTTAGTGATGTGCCAGTCAATTGCTCTGTTGTTGTAATAAGACAATACAAGTGATGAAAGAAGAAGTGGTGATGCTGCTGTTAGTGTTGTATCATATGCAGGCCCATTAGGTAAACCAACCTCTACAACACCGGGTATTCCTAGGAGGTCTCCCTTCACAGTACTGACCCAGCCCACCACTGCTTGGCTTCCAAGATCAGACAAGATCGGGCATATTCAGTGAGGTATGGTAGTAGATAATATTGGTAATTGACACAACACCAATGAGAGTGCACCGAGGTAGAATAGTTAAAGTGTGAATGCTGAAAGTTCAAATAAAGAAGAAAAAAAGTAGTGGATCTGCTGTCCAACGTTAGACATGGGAGTATCCACTAAAGTGGATTACTCCCATGAATCGTGGATGAGAGTACACTGAATAAGTACAGATTGTGAAAAAAAAATATTTTTAATAAGGAATTATAATCACAATTTGCAAGCCCTTGCGTGTGGGATTAGAGAACAAATTCCTAAGGCGAAAGAAATAGCGGATGCTATCACTTTTTCACTGGTTTCTGTTGATACTCAAAATCAGCGTATATAAAATATAAATATATTTTAGCTTGACTGAAGCAAAACCAAAAAGCATGGAGAAGGGCAATATAAAGTACAATAACTCTTTTGTGATTTCAAGGCTCCTATTGCTACTAACACACAGCAGATGTCGCAATTGATACTCTTTAGGCAGCCATATCGAGAAAAGCCTATATAGATGTATAATTTCATGTGCTTAGCAATGGTTATATTCATGCTGGAGTTCAACACAGCGTTTCACCCATTTTACGGGCTTGTTCACACCAGGAAGTGAACAAGCCCGCAAGATGGGTGAAAAAATCCATATGATTTCACCAATTTATCCGAATGACCATTTTTGCCAATTTTCCGGCTTTTGAGAGCAAGTGGTTGATTGTCATTTACTCCCATACATTACCAGATTTTCGTTCCAACCAGAAAGATTGGACAGATAATCTTATAGTGTGTATCCAGCTTCTCACATTATGCCACACAGCAATGTCCCTTACACATTGCAACCTCACACTTACCAGCTGACGGTTTGCACGCTGTATCTGCTGGCAGGTATTTGTCCTCCAACAGCAGTGGGCGCAGGTTCGCTATGTAGCTGGAGGCCAGGTACAGGGTGTCCAGCTTGTAGAGTTTGGTATCATGGGGCACCCAGGGCAGGCTGGTCTTCAGCCAGGAGAACACCTTGCCCAGCAAGACATTGAGTGCGTTCCTCTGGGACTGCTTGATCTCCTTGGAGGAGCGAGGAGGCCGCTTCCTATCCTGGTGCTCCTGGCTGCAGCTGCCATGCTTCCATCGGCTGCCAGTGGTCTCTGCAGTAACTATATCCGCCAATGCCCGCACCTGATACAATCCACATACCACACATGATGAGATCCGACGACGGGGTCCCAGGCTCCTCTCGCCAGTGTTTGACCAAATACGCAGCTGCACAACATGACAACATAATGACACGATTCAACCGCACCTTACAGGAACACCACCCACCAAGCAGAGGGCTAGGCATTTGGACTGGCCCATCTGCCCTTCGTCAATGCTGCCAGGTGGCCAGTCCTGCCATGCTGTATAGTCATGTTACCATACGTCACAGTGACGTTCCATTTTTACTTTACTAGCATGTCAGTTACATCAGTTCAGTTTTTATACTATTTAAAATCTGTGCAAAAAAAATGAAACGTCCATTTTTAACCCAGAACAACAGCGCAAGTGCCCTAATATGAGCTCATCAAATTTATCAACAATCAATGTTCTCTTTCTGCAGAACTTTGCACAGACCAGGCCATATTTAAATTAATGTAACGGTGGAGGCAAGAACCTTAGTAAGTTAGGTAGACCTGGGCGCAGGAGCACAGGAGTCTTATACTTGTGCCTGCTGGAAGGCTGGGACAACGAGACACAAAGATAATAGCGATTGATCAGCAGTACTAGCTAGCTGCTTCTGATTGGCTGATAGAATCTTTACTACGCCCTTTAGTAGCGTTTCATTCATTAGTGTGGTTGTTATACAGAGGCAGTTCAACACAGAGGAGTCTACGTGCAGGTGCCCCTTACTCGCTGGTGCATGTGACTAGTAGACTCTAGCACTATACCTGCGTATACTGCACAAGCGCAAATCTCCAGGAAAATGGAGCCAGTTCCATCTTCTCAGTGATTTCTCTACGGTGCATGCACAGATCTCTGGCTGTTGTCCACAGGTGATAGCTCGGAGGGTGATGATCGCTGGTGTAGACTATCATGCACCTTTTTTTCTAAACTAAAGGATTTTGGGAAATATATTTTTAGCAATCTATTGTGCACAATTTTAGTGAAAGACATAGGGGATCATTCAGATACTGCCGCTATTGCGCAATGTGTATGCCTGTGCGGCCGCTGCGCTTGTGCAGTTTTACGGTGGCTGCAAACTGCACCTGCACAGTGGCTGCGTGGGCATTCACATTGCAGTCACATCCCCGATGGATGCGACCGCAATGTGACAGCGGCACGCGTTTTCGGGGTGGCGACACAGTGTTTGGGGTGGGGCGGGACAAACCGGGGCAGGCCGAGACCATTTTTGCGGCGTCTGCATGACGTTTGCGTGCAGCCGCTCCGATAAAACACATGGCCACTGACCGTAACGCAGCCAGGGGTCAACCTTAGTTCTGATGCGTCCGCAAATAGATTGCGGATGCTTTGGTAGGTGGCCCCACACATTCTGGGCGGCCCTCAGCATGTGCCGAGATGCACGCAGATCTGGCTGTGTACACAGCGATCTGCGTTCATCTCTAAATATACCCCCATAGTCCCAATATATGTGTGCAGAATGAGAACATACTGTATCTTATCTTGGACAGTTGCCTAATTTTGTAGTGGAGTTAAACTCAGTCTGATTTAGTATGTAAGGGGGTGGGGGGTTTAAAGAGGCAGATGTATTGAACTTTGGAGATAAAATACTAATCAATCAGCTGCTGCCATTTTTCAAACACAGCCTGTGTGGGTCAATCAGCCACAGTAAATGTCCGTGGGTAGCGGAGTACCTCGCGCGCATTCCGCATGGATGGTTAAGTACAGATGGAGCCGCACTCATCCGTCGCGTCTCCATTGCAGGCATGCACTCCCGGCGTGACTAAGCAATCCGTCCGCCTAGTCACGCCGGGAGTGCACAGAGACGCTCCCATTCTGAGAGTCTCCGCCCAGGCGCGCGGACGGAGACGCTCTCCATTCAAGTGAATGGGGGGCGTCTCCATCGCGGATGTGCACACCCGGCTGGACGGGGACACTCTCGGTGAAAGGCGCGCCCAGGCCTGGTCACAGACGGAGCCACGACTAGCATGGCTCCATCTGTATGAAACAGTTACAAATATATATATTTTTTTTAAAAGCCGTGTTCTTTTTCATGTGTCGACCAACTTTTTCCCATGTCGACCAATAGTGTCGACCTACCATGCGGATACTGCGCATGTCACCTTAGACTGCTGAGCTGGCGGATCTCACATTAATATTCAGGGGACATCCGTGTAACATTGTGTGTGGCTCTGCATGTTCCAGTCCTATATTTCCTGCAGCTGTATGAACTAGAAAACTAAAATAGCAACAAGTGCAGAGGGGTTTTTACCAGCTGGGGGGCTGGTGGAGTCAGAGAACCAAGATTAGACATAAGCTCCTGCAGCAGCAACAGATGATCCGACTCCGAAATCCCTATTCTAAAATCAAGATGCGACAGAGGGACAGAAATGATGGAACTCTTATCAGACGTCTTCTCTGCTCCAAACACAATGTACTTGTTACTGGTCACATTCAATAGAGGCATCAAGCAATATGCTGCACATTTGCATACCATTACTATATTAAAGCACCACAGAATATGCTTACATTATATAAATAAATGGTGATAAATATTACTTCCAGGCACATACAGCTGGTTTGAATAATCACTACCGTATGTGATTTCGCACTGCGCACACCCGGAACCAAACATCCGCTTGTACGAGTGACGCAGAGTCGTACACATCTCCACTTGTGACTGGAGAGGGTATATGTGCTGTAGCGGGATGCTCCCACCTAGGCTCAGTCAGTGAGGGCGTGCTGACGGAACTTTGCAGAGGTGGATGTCAGCGATCTTTACTGCAGTTTCCCAATAATCGGGAAACTGCGCATGCGCAGGACCTGTTCTGCACATGTGCACAACAGGTCCAGCAATCGAATTGCAGGAATGCGATCGCCTCTGCCTGTCAATTTGCAGAGAGGGAAGGGGGCAGCCAGCATTGCTGGAAAAAGGGGCGTGTCACCCCCCATTTTCCGGGAGTGGCGAGGCCAAGGATTGCGTTGTGAGACGCAGTTCCTTAGCCTGGAAAGCCACCCTGCAACAGCAAGCCTGAGTATGTTCATCCCATATGCCAGAGGTTCTCAAACGCAGTCCGTAAGACGCCCCAACAATCCAGGTTTCAGATATATCCATGACTCTGCACAGATGGTTAAATAAAATTGACTGAGGTGCTCATTAAGGCACCTGTGGACAAGCATGGATATACTTAAAACTTGGACCATTGGGGTGCCTTGAGGACAGTGTTTGAGAATCTCTGCCATATGTGATTGCATCGCAGATGCAGGAAGGCACCTCTTCCAGCATTTGCAAATGCAATCTTTGCTGAATTAGGCCCTTAGGGGTCACAAACAGGTTTTTTTTAGGCCCTTAGGGCCTAATTCAGTAAGGACTGCGTCCCTCCCCACAAACTCCTCTGCCTGATTGCCCTGTGATGCAATCGCAGGACTCTTTCTGCAAATGCATAGAATGGCTCCTGCACATGTGCAGTTCCAGACCATCGGGAAAATACAGCTTCTGCAATACTTACTGAATTAGGCCCTTAATCCCTATCCGCTTATAAATGCCAATCACATTACCTTTTGGTCCCACATACAGCAGATACTTCCATCTCGCATGTTGTTCTGTTTTGTATTATTGTTGTTGTTGTTTATGGCCTGCTCACAAAGGAAATCCCTTTACTCCCACCATCCTAGGGGTACAATGAGGATGGTCCAGCTCTCAGAACATAAAGAAGGAATATTACTCACTAGAGAACCTGCAGGAATTTCTTGCTGAGCATATGAAAGAGCCAAGACATTTACCCTATAGCATTCCCTGACATTATATGTACAAGCACCATATTGCCACCTTACCGACCTGTTCCAGTGTCAGGTGGAGCGAGTGACATAAACCATCACACCTAGCTTTAAGTACCATTTCCTAACACATAAGCATCCCATCTTCTTTCGGGATCACAAACAAGAGTTTTGTCACATGAACGCTCTTTTTGTCCCATGTACAGGATACAGTCAGGGACCCACATTAGCTTGTGCAAGGCAACATCCCCTGCATTACTGGCATGCACACAGCCGTGGGAGAATTACATTTACAAGTATGGTAAAAAACCGACACCCAACATATCTGAATATAAGGTCTTAAAGATCCTATATGGAAGTGTAGGAAAGGTAAAAGGGAAGAGGTTAGGGGGGGGGGAGGAACAGGTAGATCCTCTGCACAAGTACTATATTAGTATGTTAAATAAGAATAACCCATATTATTTATGTATCTGTAAATAATAATAGAGTTCGGCAGTTACAAACAAGAGAATCAACTACATATTATTGTGTGTGTGTATATATTTATTTTGTTCCATTTGTTCCTGACCTGAGAAATTCAGGTGTGGTTGCAGTGTGCATAGCTGTTGCCTCCTTGGAAGCAGCAGGAAGCGTAATGCAGCAGGAAGCGTCTGGTATAAGTAGATGCCTCCTGCATGCATGTGCCATCTTCTGCTGTGTCCGAGGAAGCAGAATCAGATTACCTGCGACACCATCAGGCGGCTGAGTCACCCACGAGGTCACGCTGAGGCCAGGAAATCTCCATTGAAAGACGGAGACCCGGGCCTCAGTATGCCCACAAAACGGAGGCCACCTCTGCCCCCAAACGGCTGCAGACTATCAATCGCCTGACGTCTTCAGCTGCTTTACTAGCGATGACACAGAACATCAGTACACGGCTTCTTTTCATAGATAGCGACCGAACCTGAATCATACCCATTTGCTGGCCAGAAGGAACACACGTGCTAGAGAGAGGAACCGTATTCTACGATAATCCAGACCAATATAGAAACTATTTATTAATATAAAAACTTTCAAAAGTTTGACTTATCATTTAGCAATTTACCACATCATAATAAGAATATGATATAAGAGTGCAATCAGATTATTACACTGTATTTAGCCTAATGAAAATAATAACACGCGCACCTTTTTCCATTGATCATAGTAAGGAATCACATTTTTTTGTTTATTCACAATTCTCTAGAAACCTTTATGCCTCATTATAATTACTATTTCACTGTTGCTATAAAACTTTAAAATGAATAAATGTTATATTTTAAGGGGTGCAAGTTTCAGTTTTCACTTCTCTATTTACTTCTGACGGAATCTGGGCTATACTTAACCAACAGTGGGGCAGATGTATTAAGCCCGGAGAAGGGATAAAGAAGTGATAAAGCAGTGATAAGTGGAAGATAACGCAGCAGCCAATTTTTCAAATTCTTAATGATTGCTGGTGCGTTAACACCTTGCGCCTATCACTGGTTTATCACTTCTTTATCCCTTCTCCAGGCTTAATACATCTGCCCTATTTGATGTGTTTTGGGGAAAAAGGAAAAGAAAATTGGGGGAAAAAACACAAAACAAATTATCATTATTCATCAAAATGTAAAAATAAGAATTTACTTACCGATAATTCTATTTCTCGGAGTCCGTAGTGGATGCTGGGGTTCCTGAAAGGACCATGGGGAATAGCGGCTCCGCAGGAGACAGGGCACAAAAAGTAAAGCTTTTCCAGATCAGGTGGTGTGCACTGGCTCCTCCCCCTATGACCCTCCTCCAGACTCCAGTTAGGTACTGTGCCCGGACGAGCGTACACAATAAGGGAGGATTTTGAATCCCGGGTAAGACTCATACCAGCCACACCAATCACACCGTACAACTTGTGATCTAAACCCAGTTAACAGTATGATAACAGAGGAGCCTCTGAAAGATGGCTCCCTAAACAATAACCCGAATTAGTTAACAATAACTATGTACAAGTATTGCAGATAATCCGCACTTGGGATGGGCGCCCAGCATCCACTACGGACTCTGAGAAATAGAATTATCGGTAAGTAAATTCTTATTTTCTCTATCGTCCTAGTGGATGCTGGGGTTCCTGAAAGGACCATGGGGATTATACCAAAGCTCCCAAACGGGCGGGAGAGTGCGGATGACTCTGCAGCACCGAATGAGAGAACTCCAGGTCCTCCTTTGCCAGGGTATCAAATTTGTAGAATTTTACAAACGTGTTCTCCCCTGACCACGTAGCTGCTCGGCAGAGTTGTAATGCCGAGACCCCTCGGGCAGCCGCCCAAGATGAGCCCACCTTCCTTGTGGAATGGGCCTTAACAGATTTAGGCTGTGGCAGGCCTGCCACAGAATGTGCAAGTTGAATTGTGTTACAAATCCAACGAGCAATCGACTGCTTAGAAGCAGGCGCACCCAACTTGTTGGGTGCATACAGTATAAACAGCGAGTCAGATTTTCTGACTCCAGCCGTCCTTGAAATGTATATTTTTAAAGCTCTGACAACGTCCAACAACTTGGAGTCCTCCAAGTCGCTTGTAGCCGCAGGCACTACAATAGGCTGGTTCAGGTGAAACGCTGATACCACCTTAGGGAGAAAATGCGGACGCGTCCGCAGCTCTGCCCTATCCGAATGGAAAATTAAATAAGGGCTTTTATAAGATAAAGCCGCCAGTTCAGATACTCTCCTGGCGGACGCCAGGGCCAGTAACATAGTCACTTTCCATGTGAGATATTTCAAATCCACATCTTTTAGTGGTTCAAACCAATGGGATTTGAGGAAATCTAAAACTACATTTAGATCCCACGGTGCCACCGGAGGCACCACAGGAGGCTGTATATGCAGTACTCCCTTGACAAAAGTCTGGACCTCAGGAACTGAGGCCAATTCTTTTTGGAAGAATATTGACAGGGCCGAAATTTGAACCTTAATAGATCCCAATTTGAGACCCATAGACAATCCTGATTGCAGGAAATGTAGGAAACGACCCAGTTGAAATTCCTCCGTCGGAGCACTCCGATCCTCGCACCACGCAACATATTTCCGCCAAATGCGGTGATAATGCTTCGCGGTGACTTCCTTTCTTGCCTTAATCAAGGTAGGAATGACTTCTTCTGGAATGCCTTTTCCTTTTAGGATCTGGCGTTCAACCGCCATGCCGTCAAACGCAGCCGCGGTAAGTCTTGGAATAGACACGGTCCCTGCTGAAGCAGGTCCTGTCTTAGAGGTAGAGGCCACGGATCGTCCGTGACCATCTCTTGAAGTTCCGGGTACCAAGACCTTCTTGGCCAATCCGGAGCCACTAGTATCGTTCTTACTCCGCTTTGCCTTATGATTCTCAATACCTTTGGTATGAGAGGCAGAGGAGGAAACACATACACTGACTGGTACACCCAAGGTGTTACCAGCGCGTCCACAGCTATTGCCTGCGGATCTCTTGACCTGGCGCAATACCTGTCCAGTTTTTTGTTGAGGCGAGACGCCATCATGTCCACCATTGGTCTTTCCCAACGGTTTATTAGCATGTGGAAAACTTCTGGATGAAGTCCCCACTCTCCCGGGTGAAGATCGTGTCTGCTGAGGAAGTCTGCTTCCCAGTTGTCCACTCCCGGGATGAACACTGCTGACAGTGCTATCACGTGATTCTCCGCCCAGCGAAGGATCCTGGCAGCTTCTGCCATTGCACTCCTGCTTCTTGTGCCGCCCTGTCTGTTTACATGGGCGACTGCCGTGATGTTGTCCGACTGGATCAACACCGGTCTTCCTTGAAGCAGAGGTTCCGCCTGGCTTAGAGCATTGTAGATTGCTCTTAGTTCCAGAATGTTTATGTGAAGAGACTTTTCCAGGCTCGACCAGACTCCCTGGAAGTTTCTTCCTTGTGTGACTGCTCCCCAGCCTCTCAGGCTGGCGTCCGTGGTCACCAGGATCCAATCCTGTATGCCGAATCTGCGGCCCTCCAATAGATGAGCCCTCTGCAACCACCACAGAAGAGATACCCTTGTCCTTGGAGACAGGGTTATCCGCAGGTGCATCTGAAGATGCGACCCTGACCATTTGTCCAACAGATCCCTTTGGAAAATTCTTGCATGGAATCTGCCGAATGGAATTGCTTCGTAAGAAGCCACCATTTTTCCCAGGACTCTTGTGCATTGATGTACAGACACCTTTCCTGGTTTTAGGAGATTCCTGACCAGGTCGGATAACTCCTTGGCTTTTTCCTCGGGAAGAAAAACCTTTTTCTGAACCGTGTCCAGAATCATCCCTAGGAACAGCAGACGAGTTGTCGGCATTAATTGGGATTTTGGAATATTCAGAATCCATCCGTGCTGCTTTAGCACCTCTTGAGATATTGCTAATCCCATCTCTAGCTGTTCTCTGGACCTTGCCCTTATTAGGAGATCGTCCAAGTATGGGATAATTAATACGCCTTTTCTTCGAAGAAGAATCATCATCTCGGCCATTACCTTTGTAAAGATCCGAGGTGCCGTGGACAAACCAAACGGCAGCGTCTAAAACTGATAGTGACAGTTTTGTACAACGAACCTGAGGTACCCCTGGTGTGAGGGGTAAATTGGAACGTGGAGATACGCATCCTTGATGTCCAAGGATACCATAAAGTCCCCTTCTTCCAGGTTCGCTATCACTGCTCTGAGTGACTCCATCTTGAACTTGAACTTCTTTATGTACAGGTTCAAGGACTTCAGATTTAGAATAGGCCTTACCGAGCCATCCGGCTTCGGTACCACAAATAGAGTGGAATAATACCCCTTCCCTTGTTGTAGAAGAGGTACCTTGACTATCACCTGCTGAGAGTACAGCTTGTGAATGGCTTCCAAAACCGTCTCCCTTTCGGAAGGGGACGTTGGTAAAGCAGACTTCAGGAAACGGCGAGGTGGATCTGTCTCTAATTCCAACCTGTACCCCTGAGATATTATCTGCAGGATCCAGGGATCTACCTGCGAGTGAGCCCACTGCGCGCTGTAATTTTTGAGACGACCTCCCACCGTCCCCGAGTCCGCTTGAGAAGCCCCAGCGTCATGCTGAGGCTTTTGTAGAAGCCGGGGAGGGCTTCTGTTCCTGGGAAGGAGCTGCCTGTTGCTGTTTCTTCCCTCGACCTCTGCCTCGTGGCAGATATGAATAGCCCTTTGCTCTCTTATTTTTAAAGGAACGAAAGGGCTGCGGTTGAAAAGTCGGTGCCTTTTTCTGTTGGGGAGTGACTTGAGGTAGAAAGGTGGATTTCCCGGCTGTAGCCGTGGCCACCAAATCTGATAGACCGACTCCAAATAACTCCTCCCCTTTATACGGCAAAACTTCCATATGCCGTTTTGAATCCGCATCGCCTGTCCACTGTCGCGTCCATAAAGCTCTTCTGGACGAAATGGACATAGCACTTACCCGTGATGCCAGTGTGCAGATATCCCTCTGTGCATCACGCATATAAAGAAATGCATCCTTTATTTGTTCTAACGACAGTAAAATATTGTCCCTGTCCAGGGTATCAATATTTTCAATCAGGGACTCTGACCAAACTACCCCAGCACTGCACATCCAGGCAGACGCTATAGCTGGTCGTAGTATAACACCTGCATGTGTGTATATACTTTTTTGGATATTTTCCATCCTCCTATCTGATGGATCTTTAAGTGCGGCCGTCTCAGGAGAAGGTAACGCCACTTGTTTTGATAAGCGTGTTAGCGCCTTGTCCACCCTAGGAGGTGTTTCCCAGCGCTCCCTAACCTCTGGCGGGAAAGGGTATAATGCCAATAATTTCTTTGAAATTATCAGCTTTTTATCAGGGGCAACCCACGCTTCATCACACACGTCATTTAATTCTTCTGATTCAGGAAAAACTATAGGTAGTTTTTTCACACCCCACATAATACCCTGTTTAGTGGTACCTGTAGTATCAGCTAAATGTAACGCCTCCTTCATTGCCAAAATCATATAACGTGTGGCCCTACTGGAAAATACGGTTGATTGGTCACCGTCACCACTGGAATCAGTGCCTGTGTCTGGGTCTGTGTCGACCGACTGAGGCAAAGGGCGTTTTACAGCCCCTGACGGTGTTTGAGGCGCCTGGACAGGCACTAATTGATTGTCCGGCCGCCTCATGTCGTCAAACGACTGCTTAAGCGAGTTGACGCTATCCCGTAATTCCACAAATAAAGGCATCCATTCTGGTGTCGACCCCCTAGGAGGTGACATCCCCATATTTGGCAATTGCTCCGCCTCCACACCAATATCGTCCTCATACATGTCGACACACACGTACCGACACACAGCAGACACACAGGGAATGCTCTAAACGAAGACAGGACCCACTAGCCCTTTGGGGAGACAGAGGGAGAGTCTGCCAGCACACACCAAAAAGCGCTATATATGACAGGGATAGCCTTATAATAAGTGCTCCCTTATAGCTGCTTTATATATATCAAGATATTGCCATTAAATTTGCCCCCCCTCTCTGTTTTACCCTGTTTCTGTAGTGCAGTGCAGGGGAGAGACCTGGGAGCCGTCCTGACCAGCGGAACTGTGAGAGGAAATGGCGCCGTGTGCTGAGGAGATAGGCCCCGCCCCTTTTTCGGCGGGCTCGTCTCCCGCTATTTTGTGAATACAGGCAGGGGTTAAATATCTCCATATAGCCTCTGGGGGCTATATGTGAGGTATTTTTAGCCTTTTAATAGGTTTTCATTTGCCTCCCAGGGCGCCCCCCCCCAGCGCCCTGCACCCTCAGTGACTGCGTGTGAAGTGTGCTGAGAGGAAAATGGCGCACAGCTGCAGTGCTGTGCGCTACCTTTAGAAGACTGCAGGAGTCTTCAGCCGCCGATTCTGGACCTCTTCTTACTTCAGCATCTGCAAGGGGGCCGGCGGCGCGGCTCCGGTGACCATCCAGGCTGTACCTGTGATCGTCCCTCTGGAGCTGATGTCCAGTAGCCAAGAAGCCAATCCATCCTGCACGCAGGTGAGTTCACTTCTTCTCCCCTCTGTCCCTCGTTGCAGTGATCCTGTTGCCAGCAGGAATCACTGTAAAATAAAAAAACCTAAGCTAAACTTTCTCTAAGCAGCTCTTTATGAGAGCCACCTAGAATTGCACCCTTCTCGGCCGGGCACAAAAATCTAACTGGAGTCTGGAGGAGGGTCATAGGGGGAGGAGCCAGTGCACACCACCTGATCTGGAAAAGCTTTACTTTTTGTGCCCTGTCTCCTGCGGAGCCGCTATTCCCCATGGTCCTTTCAGGAACCCCAGCATCCACTAGGACGATAGAGAAATTATAGTGCAGTTATGTTTTGACTGGGAGCTCAAGATGTCATCTCATCATGAAGCAGCTGGCAGATCAAGGGTCAGAGGATTGTGAGTGGGAATCTGCTAGTTACATATTCTCGGATATCCGGCAGACAGCTCAGAACCACACAAATAAATGAGAATCAGTAAGAATGGAAGAAGAAAAGAAGAAAAAATCCAAACAGTAAACAGTTTGATTTGTCATGAAAATATTTAATTATTATACTGTAGCTGCTGTACATTCCTGATCAAAATAAATACAAAAGTATAAAATCTATTTGGTATCTTCACAGTTTGAGATTTAATCCAGCCCAAAATAACAGATAAAATATTATATCAAGTAAAACCCTGTCTCTAACTAGTCATCTTATATTCCAGGTACACTGTATAAAACGAATGCAGAGGTCAGATCTGACCAGTGTACTCACAGCACAAATCACACAATCTCCATTTGTTCTACACACAGGCACCAAAACAAAAGAAAAAAAATGATTTTTTTCCATTGCATACATTGTAAAGAACAGCACACGCTGTATAATACGAAATTAATAATGACCAACTTAAAAACACAATATGGAAATCGATTCGATCTGCATTAAGAGAAATACTTTTTGGCATAACATTAAGTTCATAGTTGTAAGCGAATGCCTTCGCAGCTGCGATCCCGTACGCAGACACTGGGGGTAATTCCAAGTTGATCGCAGCAGGAATTTTGTTAGCAGTTGGGCAAAACCATGTGCACTGCAGGGGAGGCAGATTTAACATGTGCAGAGAGAGTTAAATTTGGGTGTGGTGTGTTCAATCTGCAATCTAATTTGCAGTGTAAAAATAAAGCAGCCAGTATTTACCCTGCAAAGAAATAAAATAACCCACCCAAATCTAACTCTTTCTGCACGTTATATCTGCCTCCCCTGCAGTGCACATGGTTTTGCCCAACTGCTAACAAAATTCCTGCTGCGATCAACTTGGAATTACCCCCACTGTGCGAAAATATGCAAATGTCTCAGCCTGCAGGATCTGTATAGAGACACCCAGCACAGTAACCGCATACAAAGTGCGATCATAGATCCTTCGATAACCGGCCTTCGGAGTTAGCCTATTGTGACGCAGAATGGCTGAGTGTTCAGAGACTCTGAGCAATCTTTAATGCATACCGGATTGCAGACACAGGCAGCATCACACCCCTAAAACGGCCACGGCACATCTGCATTTTTGCTGACATCCAACATTACCTCCCCCAAACGGTTCTTTCCTGTCAATCACTCTGCGAATGAAAAGTCACTGCGTGCGACTACGGTAATGGACTTTGACGTGTGCGCAGTGTGACCATAACACATGAGCAGTCGGATGATAATCGCACAACTGCGAAAGCATTGGCACTGCATACAACTATGACTCAGACCCTAAGTCACAATGGGGCTATGTGGAGGGGTCAGGTAGCTGAAATTTAGCTGGTGTTTTACTGTGTAAAGATGGAACAGTTTTTGCTTCAGTGAACAGAGCATCGTAGTTGGACATGGAGTACAGATCGTGTTATAATGTGACAAATCTAGCTGGATTAGTGGTGCTTATTCCATTTAACTGCAAAACACTGGATGTGCCTTGCTGCCCTATTCCTCGTATTATACTCTACATTCATACACAGGAGTGGCCATTTTATAGGGAGGAGTCCATTATATATTTTAACACTTTATTATCACCATTTTGTTTGCGTCTGAGCAACATGTAAAAAAAGATTCTCTAGATTTCCATACGGAGACAAAGACACTAGATGCCAAATAGTCTGTCACACAGGGGCATAGAATACACAATCTTTATATTGATTTTATCCTTTGCCCCTAGTGTATTGTCCCTCAGTGCAATCATTAATTTACTGTAGTCTATAATTAAATGTAGTCATACATAATATATACGCCAGTGACAAGGCCAGCATGTGACGTATACCCAATGATAAGTGATTAGGATCCAAGAGATGGGTCACATGGATGGATCAGGCAGGAATCCTAGGCCTGGGGCATCAAGCAGCATAAAGAACAGATAAGGCACATGGAAGAGACGGGAGATATGATGTCGCCCTGTAATAAGACTTATTCCCCAGGCCTGTTAGGACATCAGGTATGAAGTCTGAGGTAAATCAGTGTACCCAGTCCTTGGGCTCCCGCAGAACATGGAGAATCTCTGCCTCCCGAGACTCTGGAGGTGGTATATGCATGTACTCCCACCTGAGGAAACATTCACAAGACTCACGTTATTAAATGTGCAGGAAGCAGCCCATAGATAAAGTGTTCTCCATTTATAAGAAAAATCTCTTTCTACTCCATACTACTCTCCTCACACCGTCCACACAGGTCATTTAGAGATGTGCTGTGTGAGCACATATGTGAGGAGTACTGTAGTGGGCTGACAAGCTGTAATCTATATGAGCACTAATAACATGCAGCTTTTTAGGCGTCAACCTGTAGGGCTGTCTAGGTGACGCATAGGTGCTTCCAGTGTCCGCATATCTTCGTATGTATAAATCCGGGTTCCAGCAGCAGTCACTACACTTCAGCCCAGTCCAGGTAGCACTGCAATGTATTTTACAACGGTGTTCTGAATTTTGCCCAAAACTCACTTAAACTGGAGGCAAAACAAGAAGCCACAGTGATCCTACTTTTTTTGTGTGTGATGCATTGATATTCACACCAAGACTGACCGTAAGCAGACGTGACAGTGGATGCCTGTGACAGATGGCTGCGTTATCAGTCTATGGCAGCTACCAATACTGATAACCATATTGCTGAAAGGGCAATAAACTCACAACTGCGGCACTTTTCTAACTTTGGCCTTAACGCATTTTTGTACTACTGACACATCTACAAGCAGACAGAAACCCTGCAGGCTTCCACAATTTGTTTACCCAATGAAACATAAGACGAAACACCCCCCCCCCCCAAAAAAAAAAAAAAAAAAAAAACACAACAACAACAAAACCTTAAATAGAAATAAACAACCGTCTAACAATGGTAATAAAATCGCTTGTCAGCATGGAGGTGCTAGAACTCATTTACATGCCTTTTAATGATGGTAACACGGAGTCTATTTACTAAGCCTTGGATGGAGATAAAGTGGACGGAGATAAAGTACCAGCCAATCAGCTCCTCACTCTCATTTTTCAAACCCAACCTGTAACATGGCAGTTAGGAGCTGATTGGCTGGTCGTTGATTTCCGGCCACGGCTTAGTAAATAGACCCCAATCTTCTGTGCATCTACATACCTGGCGGTCAGCGGCAGGGACATGAGAATACTCTCAATCCTGGAGCCAGAAGTTGCGAGGCCAAATTTGGTTCCTCTGTCATAAACAAGGTTGAACTCCACATACCTGAGATTGAAATACACAAGTGTACAGGTAAGACACGATACGTTACTGCCACTGCGCATACAACTAAGAAACAGTGATGCAAGCGGTGGAGACATTACTGATTAGAGATTTATGGCAAAGCTAAAGATACTTCTTATGTTTGACAAACACACAAATAGAATTATGCATTAATTACGGGAGCAGATTCATAATATAAGAATGTGTGAGGACAGGCTTTGCATTTGTTTCTTTGGCTTACTCAGAGAAGGAACTAATTATATGTGCATATAAAAGACAAAAATGAGTCTCCCTTATCAGAGTTGTACTTTTACCAATATATGAAGTTGTAAGATTAAGTAGCAGCTTCCTAGAATCTCTTATTGCAGACATAGGGGTATATGCAATTGCGGTCGAATTCCCGAAAATGTCGAAAAACTGGACATTTTTGCCAAAAAAAATAATAATAATTCGACAATGCAATACAGTACTTTTCGCCAAAAAAACGGCCATTCCAAATTCGACTTTTTGAAATTCGACATTTGTCAAATTCGACATTTCTGCAATGGTACAAATGCGGCATTTCGACAAAAGTATATTCAATTGAAGATTGTAAATTCAACAACAGTGCTTTTAGACAGTAAATTCGTCATTTTCAATCCGCCACACTTTGCTGGCGGAATCTAATAAAATTTTTTAAAAACATGTTGTTTTTTTGTGTTTTTTTTATTGGTAATAGCATATCTATTTATATTAGAAGGGATTAGGTACTTGGTTTGTCTATTTAGGAGGCACAAGTATTATTTAAAAAAAATAATATATAATAATTTTTATTTTATTTAATGGAATGGTGTAAAAATCAGGAAAAAAAAATGCGTGTGGTCCCCCCTCCTAAGCATAACCAGCCTCGGGCTCTTTGAGCCGGTCCTGGTTGCCAAAATACGGGGAAAAAAATGACAGGGGATCCCCCGTATTTTAACAACCAGCGCTTACTGATTGGCTGAAGGGACCTTTCTGTGACAGGAGTCACGGGGGGTCTCTGCATTCGGGGAAAGGGGTCCCATGTGTAAACATGGGACCCCTTTCAGTCCGTCTGGTTCGGGTAAATGCGGTTTTTTGTTTTGCCAAGTACGTGGATTATAATAAAAGAACTGGACACTGGATCAGGTGAGTATAATTTTATTTTCAGGTACCCGGACGTCGACATTGGAGACGAGGCCAGAGTCGGCGTGTCAACATAGGTAAGTATGTGTCGGCATGTATGTAATAAAGTTATACTTTCACGGTGTCTGTGTCCTGTTTTTATTGGGGTATTTTTTTTGCAGTAGAACTACAGGTACCAGCGGGCCCGTTTCCCCCCCGCATGCTGGTACTTGTGGTTCTCCAAGTACCGGCTTGCGGGGGAGGCTTGCTGGGACTTGTAGTTCTGCAAAAAACAATATTCTTACATTTTCAACAAGGCTATCAGCACCCCATCCGCAGCCCTTGGATGGGGGGGGGGGACCCCTTGATTGAAGGGGTCCCCACTTTTCCAGGGTACCCCGGCCAGGGGTGACTAGTTGGGTATTTAATGCCACGGCCGCAGGGCGCTGTATAAAAGTGACCCCCGGCTGTGGCATTATCTGTCCAGCTAGTGGAGCCCGGTGCTGGTACAAAAAATACGGGGGACCCCTACTCTTTTTGTCCCCCGTATTTTTTGCACCAGGACCAGGCGCAGAGCCCGGTGCTGGTTGTTAAAATACGGGGGATCCCCTGTCATTTTTTCCCCCGTATTTTGGCAACCAGGACCGGCTCAAAGAGCCCGAGGCTGGTTATGCTTAGGAGGGAGGACCCCACGCAATTTTTTTCTGGGTTTTTTACCGTTGTTTTCCGTTTTTTAAACATTTTTAAAAATCTAATCAAAATCCGTCAAATCGGCCGTTTTTCGACAGCGGGACTGTCGAATTCGTTTTTTATTGGATATGTCGAATTCCGGCACCCACCTGCCGGAATTCGACGGTCGAATTTAAAAACGGGCGAAAAAGTGCCGCAATTCGCCCGGAATTGCATATACCCCATAATAGAGAAGGATAGGAAACAGACTATAGGAAGAGTACATGAGCGCCACCCAGTGTTCATATGGTATAAACTGTTACACTGTTCTGTAAAATGGGAATATTTATAGCAGAGATTAACAAAATGGTCAGAACTGTTCCATAGAGTAAGTGCATCACTCTGCATTTCCATGCAGAATCTTACACCTTTCTTCAGCGGAATTAGGCTTGAAGTGTTCTGCACCAAGTTCTCCATTATTATACCCATAACCGAACACCGTGATGACTTGCCACCATTACTGTCCCAACTCTAATGATGAAACATGGCGTGTCATTCAGAGAAATGGGAAAGCCCATGCGGAACTCAACAATTATCCTTGGAATGTTGCTCCTCTGCAAAACCATCTGTTCCTCTGTGAAGCCTGACTTGCAAGACATTCAGCAGCTAATTATTAATCTCTAACTGATAAACAGGACATTAAATTTTTTTTTTTTTTTTTAAATCACAATTTAACAAATGTATTTTTTTGGGAGGTTTGGTGGCTGGTCAGAGAGGGGAGAGATAAATAATTTATATGGCTCCAAAGTAATTTAGAAAATCAGACCTGTGAGTTAAAGGTTTTAATAATGAAGCTGAAGTCAGTCATTTCTAGATACGTTCATCGGCACAATGCAATCCTTACTTACCGTCCTCTTCTCAGCTGCTGCCACAGCTTTTCCTCTGGGGTAAAGGGGTCATTCTTGTGCTTGTTTACTATGGGGATGTAACACGGAACCACGGCCCTGGCACAGCTCTGCACAAACTGGAACAGCTCTTCTTTGGATGGGGAGTCCAGGTCATCAAAGAAAATGCCCCCAACTCCTCTCCGCTCTCCACGGTGCTTAATGAAAAAGTAGTCATCACACCTAAAATGATATTACCAATACAGAAGACTGAGGGGGTAATTCAGATCTGATTGCAGCAGCAAATTTGGGCAAAACCATGTGCACTGCAGGGGGTGCAGATATAACATGTGCAGAGAGAGTTAGATTTGGGTGGGTTATATTGTTTCTGTGCAGGGTAAATAATGGCTGCTTTACTTTTACACTGCAATTTAGATTTCAGTTTGAACACACCCCTCCCAAATCTAACTCTCTCTGCACATGTTATATCTGCCCCCCACCTCCACCCCCCTGCAGCGCACATGGGAGGTCATTCCGAATTGATCACTTGCTGCCGATTTTCGCAGCGATCAGCTAAAAAAAACAACAACTGCAAAACTGCGCATGCGTACGGGCCACAGTGCGCACGCGCAACGTACTTTCACAAAAAACTATGCAGTTTTACACAAGGTCTAGCGACTCTTTTCCGTCGCTCTGTTGATCGGTGAGTGATTGGCAGGAAGTGGGTTTTCTGGGTGGTGACTGACCGTTTTCCAAGAGTGTGCTAAAAAAAAAACACAGGCGTGCCTGGGGAAACAGGGGAGTGGCTGGCCGAACGCAGGGTGTGTTTGTGACGTCAAATCAGGAACTAAACGGACTGAAGTGATCGCATGGAAGGAGTAGGTCTGCAGCCACTCTGAAACTGCTTGAAAAAATGTCTGCACTGTACTGCTAACCTTTTGCGGGCACTTCTGCTAAGCTAAGATACACTCCCAGAGGACGGCGGCTTAGCATGTGCACTGCTGCTAAAAGCAGCTAGCGAGCGATCAACTCGGAATGAGGGCCATGGTTCTGCCCAACTGCTAACAAATTTGCTGCTGCAATCAACTCTGAATTAGGCTGAGTGAGCAGGGGAGAAAGCAGGTATACCACATTAGACTGTTCTACCTACCAACTGCACAACTTTCATGTGTACAACCCACTGCATTCCCATTTAGGATTACCAGAACCTTGTTAATATGGTTTTACCCAAGAATTAAAAATAAAATAAACACACACAATTTTATTTTTTTAAATTGGAACCCTTCTCCTGGCGTCTTTAAGGCTTAATTACACTTTCTATTCTTGATGCAATGTAGTTTTTATTAGGCGAGCACAAGGAAACAAGTCACCACTGCTGTAATCTGAAATGGCCCAAATACACAGCATGTTCAGTCCTCATTATAACCCATGTCCGGAATGGGCAGTTTGGTTTACAAACAATAGTCACTGGTAACAACCCCTAGGAAGACTAGCATGTACAATTACTACATCATACAGACACCAGTACTATGTGCCAATAATCCATTATCCGGCAACCAAACAAGCCTGGCCTACTCACAGGAGTATACTCTATATACTGTACAATGAGCTGCTTTCACACAACTTATTATTGTTACTCTGTAAGGTGCCAGAGTGCCCCGCAGGTGTGCGCAGTGGGGAAAATGGGGCATATATATACGATAAACTCAGATGTAAATACGAAGGTTAGGGATGGCTGTGTCACGATCATTTACAATCTAATTAGTAGCGGGTGTGAGTGTGGACCATGGTGAAGATTGGGACAGTTGTGATGGTGCATTAGTGGAAATAGTATAGGTTAGGCTAGCTTGTACAGTTAATTGACATTTTATTCTTGTTATTATAGGATTTCTAATTAGGATGATAGTTCACCAACTTGAAAAGGTAGGGCTGACAGGTCAGGCAATTATCGCATGTGCAATACACGGAGCATGGTGTGACAATGGCTCCTCCCGCAGCTTAGGCTTGCTGAGAAAGTGACAAGACAGCAGGTGAACATACAAGTGGAACAGCTTTATATTTGGTCGGTTAAGAGTTTTATCATTACCAAAATGTCACACGAGGAAAGGAACACAGGGATTACCCCACAGATAAAGTAGCAGTTCACTAAGATGAGGTGCACCTGTACCGTACACACTGTGGGTGCAGCCATTTTGTGGGCAGAAGCCATATGCACAAAGATCTAGTGATATCCCTGAGGCACGCAGCGAGGGCTCCCCTCATGTTTACATGTTTAGAGAAAAAAAACAGAAACAGAAATATACACCACACATAATCTGGACGCCCATGTGACCAGAATATACCCTTTTATTTTGGGTCCCAAATAAAGAGGCACCTCTACCTCACCTAACATGTCAGTCTGGGACACATGGGAACAAACACTATGCATGAAGTGCCTCATAGTGATGTCATGTATTACTTCTGAATGGACGGGCTCTATGGAGGACGACTCCCAGATAGCATTGATAGCAGAAGCAGCACAGTATACCACCCCACCTGCTTTATCTTAGGACGCAGTGTGTCTGTTACACCGAGGTGCGTTATCTCCCACAGCTGACTGAGCTCATGTACAATGTGGCCTTCACTTTAACCGAGATAAACGTACTAGAGGTTTCACGTTTTATTAGTGTACATGTTCTGCCATAATACTATAAAACTAGTCCTAAGCTATAAATGCACATACATTATGGATCACGTCTAAAGCCATCACAGACAGAATTACATGATGTGCTTTAGTATTGAACTCAAATAACTGCTCATTAATCTGATAAGTTATTACATCATTTCCTACATTCTGTCATTTTAGGGGACCTTGTAAATATTTTAGGGCACTGTACCCTCATCTACTAAAATACAATCTCTTACAATTCCTGCAATGTTCCTGAATACATAAAACAAACCTAACTAATGATTTACTCGCGGTGAGGCAAGCCAATGATTACCGGACACCTACCACTTCTTGAACTGGGGATAGAAGCCTGGACTGTGTTTATCACACGCTTCCTTCAGGGTCTGATGGAAATGCACCACATCCTCCTGGTTCAGGTAAGTTGGGGTGAGGTCTGTCCCACCTCCAAACCACCACTGCTTGTTGCCTGGGGCAAGAGAGCAACTGACATTATATACAGCATCGTGGGATATTAAATGCCTTACGCTAAAACGGAATAAAGTAGCAGAAAATTTGATTTTTTTTTTGCATTTCAGTTTATAATGAAAAATAGTCATTTTATTCATCTCCTATTGAAACACACTACCATAACTTACCTCTTGCTGCATAACTGTGATAAGGCCCCCATACAGCTGCTGACCCATTTCCCCGATCTGCCGGCACTGGAGGCCAGCGATGATCCATCAGAGAAATTAAACCTATTAAAAATGCCCAACTTGCTGATCCTGACCGGTTTCGGGCCGGGATCGGAGAATAAGGATTTTTAAACATGTTTACTATTTCCGATTCCCCAACCCAGACGTCAGGGGATCAGGACATTGCCCCAATATACCAATATATCTGTGATGTATGGGGGCCTTTACAGTATCCAAAACAGGACCTACACCTAGAACATTTACAATGTTTATTTTCATTCATATGTATTATCCTTCTATTAATGAAACAAATTCTTAATTTGTGCATTCATCTGCATAGAAAAATAATCTGCATATAATTATATATATATATATATATATATATATATATATATATATATAAAATTATTATCTCCATATTATTTGGCCACTTACTAAGGTATAATCATATAATCATTTTAAGAAAGTTAGATACATTTCCTCCTGTACTTACCATCCGCTTCCTCAATTTCAAAGTATCTGTAGTTAAAGTGTATTGTGGGAACATGCGGATTCTTCGGATGGATTACTGAACTGACTCCCATGGCACAAAATGGCAGTTTTCCTTAAAAGGTAAAATAATGTCATTTAATTATAGTAGAACTAATACATACAGTAGGGTAAGAAGTACCAATAAGGATTTGTAGTTGTTTTATAAAGATTCCGTGGTTTTTTTTACAGAAATAGTTTCAATCTGTCATAATGTCAAATGAAAGTACGGAACAGGTTTTAGGTTACAAAATACAACACAACTATCAATAATAAACAAATAGGACCAAATATATCGTCTATCATTCTGTTTCTGTCTTGTGGATGGTGGACCCAGGTTTAAAAAAAAATAAAAATAAATAAATAAAAAAGATCTTTGGCCAATAAATTAGAAACTAGCAGTGTGGAAAGTGACAGCTCGCTCAAACTATTCTCGTTCTGTAATTCCATAGACATCACAGAGCTTTGAGAATCCACTGAAAGTATAATATAAACAGCTGTGGTAGTCATTATCGGTCACACTGAGGGATATTTAACGTGTTTAAAAGGGAAATAACAATGCTACCCAAAGAACCTAATTAAATATTTGCTCTCAGTTACTAAATGGCATTAGGAATAAACTACAGAATCTGGTTTCTATATTGTTCTATTGTGGGTTTTTTTTTTGTTTTGTTTTTTATTAGACAACCGCCCCATACCCAATGGCATCACAGCGCCACCAAGATGCATTCAAAATCAATATTTTTTTTACTGGATGATTTATAGTATACACACAAAAACAATACACACTGGATACGTTGTATACATTAAGAATGTGCAGGAAATATACAGCTTTATTATGACCATGCCACTAGCCTGCAGACATAGCGATGCAACAGTTTACACATACTGAGCAATCACAATTTTTAAATGCAAATGATCGTATTACTGACAGATCAGTTTACATGACTAATGTTCTGTGTCCAACACATAGTGATACTTTGTACATCTTATTAACTACTGTATGAGTGCTATGAGAAAACAAGTAAGGAAGCCCGATGCATAGCACTGGCTAAACGCAAAAAAAACAAAAACAGTAATAAAAGTTAAAAGACAGCACCACTTTATAATATCTCATAAAGGAATCTTATCTCGTTTTGGCCTTGAACCACTGTTGGAACTGGAGTTTTAAATGGCTTTTTAGATTACATACCAGGAGACACATGGAGCCATAACCCCTTTAGCACTAGGTTCTGAGGCTAAAAGGGACTATGACATTGATCTAATATTTCACAAACAGCGATGACCATCACTTACCGCTGTTTGTGTTGAAATCACCTATAGATGGTATTAGCCGTACACTTGCTATTGGGGACCTAGCAAAGCCTTTTCGCCAGTGGACAGACACAGTGCGTAGTTGCCAGCAACACAGTAGAGGATGATGAGGAGAAGAAAGACATCGCCGGACAGGTAATGGTAAGTACCGGTGGTATAAAAGCATCACTACGGGATGCTGTGATACTACACAAAGGGCGGGATTCAAATCTTCTATTGCCCCCGGTCTCCCATCTAAAGTGACGGGAGATTGCGGGACGATATTCTAATGACCCCGTTTTCGCGCCCATAAGAGACGGGTTTAGCTGCGTAAAGCAGCTAAACCCTACTAAAGACATGGGCACGATCGTGAAAAGTCCCGTTTGGGCGTCCAAACGGGTCACTTTTCACGCGTTTCAGCTCACCACCCCTGGGGGTGGCGAGCTGAAATGCTGATATCGCACCCATCACCAGTAACATTTGAATACTGCCGGCGGGCGCGATGGGGGCAGAAAAGATTTGAATCCCGCCCAGAGGGCGTAATTCAAGGTTGATTGCAAAAGCAAAATCTTCCTCTAATGGGCAAAACCATGTGCACTGCAGGTGGGGCAGATATAACATGTGCAGAGTTAGCCAGTAGCTGGCAGAGCAGCCAGTATTTACCCTGCACAGAAACAATATAACCCACCCAAATCTAACTCTGTCTGCACATGTTATATCTGCCACACCTGCACTGCACATGGGCCCTCATTCCGAGTTGATCGGTCGCAAGGCGAATTTAGCAGAGTTACACACGCTAAGCCGCCGCCTACTGGGAGTGTATCTTAGCATCTTAAAATTGCGACCGATGTATTCGCAATATTGCGATCACAAACTACTTAGCAGTTTTAGAGTAGCTTCAGACTTACTCTGCCTGTGCGATCAGTTCAGTGCTTTTCGTTCCTGGTTTGACGTCACAAACACACCCAGCGTTCGCCCAACCACTCCCCCGTTTCTCCGGCCACTCCTGCGTTTTTTCCGGAAACGGTAGCGTTTTCAGCCACACGCCCATAAAACGCCGTGTTTCCGCCCAGTAACACCCATTTCCTGTCAATCACATTACGATCGCCGGAGCGATGAAAAAGCCGTGAGTAAAAATACTTTCTTCATAGCAAAGATACTTGGCGCAGTCGCAGTGCGAATATTGCGCATGCGCACTAAGCGGAATTTCACTGCGATGCGATGAAAAATACCGAGCGAACGACTCGGAATGAGGGCCATGGTTCTACCCATTAGAGGAAGATTTTGCTTTTGCAATCAGCTTTGAATTAGGCCCAAAATATACTATCGGCAGCTTGCCTCGTAATTAAATGGAGATAATTGTCAGACATCATCAGGTTACCACATGTATACATGTGCCAGAACCGTAACTAGAAATGTTAGCACCCATGACAAGAATCAGAATTGATGCCACCCCCAAATGCTCATATGCACCCAGATTAACCATTACTATGAATTCCCTGCAGCCACTTTGAATTTGCCGCCCCTGTCGCACACTCCTGGTTACGGCGCTGCATCTGAAGCCAGACACATCCCACAACAGTGAGGGCTACGCACCGTCTTTGGTTTTCAGGGACTTTCCTCGGCTCTTCATCTGCTGGATAGATTCCTGCGACAGGTGGCCATGGACCACGGAGACGTTGACGCCGGCCTTCTCGAAGACCTGACCGTCCTGCAGGACGCAGCTCACACCCCCGCCACCTGCAACACAGAGCAGCCATTATATTATACAAACAGTATACACACATATTACACAGCACAGCGTCGCCAGCACCAGTATTCTGTGTATTCCAGGTGTACAGCACACCACGCAGAGCTCCCCGGTCACACTGCTGCAGTGCCAGCTGCGACTGGCTGGCGTAATGGACAATGCAATGGCTAATAAATCATAGCAGTCCATGCTGGGACTTCTAGTTCCTCCTCCACCACCTCTGCAGAGCCACTCACCCTCCGCCCGCTGCCAGGTGTCCACGGTGAAGCTCGCCCCCACGTCCGCCTCCTGCAGCGCCCGGCACACCTCCGCCTGCGTCTCCAGGATCAGCAGCTCCATGCGGCTCTTCATGTCCTGCCCGGCCGCCCGCAGCTGTCCCATGTCCGTCACCGGGGGAGCCATGAAGCCCGCACACCGCCGGGACAGCTCATCCCCCCGCTCCGCAGCCGCCATCTCCGCCCGCTGCAGGTGGCTGTACCCCGCCGCCACTCCGGCCAGCACCGCGGCCCCGGCCGCCACCAACAGGGAGGGTCTCCCCGGGGAGCGGGCGGCGGAGCCATGCACAGCCCGGACACTGCAGCACCACAGCGGGGAGAGCGGCGCCGTCCGCCGGAGCACCCAGCCAGCCCGCACCGCTAGCTGCACCGACATCACTGACAGCACCCACACCCGAGTCACTCCGCGACACTTGCAGCACCCACACCCGGGTCACACCAATTACACAGTGCAGGCACTGACACACCTGACAGCGGGGTCGTGGTACAGAACTGTACGTGACAGCGGGCATGGCCTCCGTACTGGGCGGTGCCTGGGGTGGAGGATGCCGGGAAATGTAGTCCTCATACGGTGGAGATGGAGCGTTCGCCACTTGCTGGGAACAGCCAATCACATTGAGCGCTCTGACCTGCCGACCAATGCGATTGGTTTGTGTTCCGGGCGGAAGCGGCGCGACATTTAAACCTACACAGGGAGGAAGATAAACGGGGATCGGACGGGCGAGGAGCGGTCGCCACTGATAGCACGGTAATAACTGTAGTCTCGGCTCCCCGGGCTGTGTATGTGCTATACCCTGCGGGCGGTGCCTGGAGGCTGGGCCGTGTCACACACAATGGGGCGCTGCTGCTGTGTGTATGGGGCTGTGTTCCGCCATGTGGAGTGTATGAGGGCAGGATGCCTCCTCCAGCTGCTGGCTCCTAGTCTCCCCTCTGTACAATGCTTCCTCCATTCAGTTCAACGCATTCATTTTCCAGACCGTTACGGGCTCTGTTATATGGAGACCAGTCCCCAATCGTGTCCCCCCATCCTCCCCCCGGGTTCCTCCAGGGATAGTTTGCATGGATGCTTATTTATCAAGTTTACTGGCAGGTCCCTGTTATTACCGTTGGCATCCCTGGTTGGGGATAGCTGAAGCTCTGGACAGGGAACAATAAAATGCATTATTATTAAAATAGTTTTTATGTTGCTAAGGGGGACATGTACTAAGCAGTGATAAAAGTGGAGAAGTTGACCACGGCAACCAATCAGCTGTTCTGTATACTTTTAAAGTATGCAAATTATAAATGTTATGCCAATGCTGATTGGTTGCCGTTGGCAACTTCTCCACTGACTCACTTTTCCACTTGTATCACTGCTTAGTACATGTCCCTCTTAGTATATTACTTATTTTTTAATTTTTTTAAAATATTATTTAAAAAAGAAAGATTTCTCTGGTTTATTTGTAACCAATGTGCAACTGGAGCCCAAGGCTGGGCTGCTGGCACAGTGCATGTGCCCAGTCACACATGCTGGCTGGGCAGAGGGGATCAGGTAGGCTGACCATACCATCCCTTTAACCCTGGACACTCATGAATTCCACAGGTTCTCTGACTGCTTAAAACGAGGTGAAATGCAGGCTTGTAGTCAGCCAGCCACAGAACCTGTGTAATTCATGAGTGTCCCAGGTTAAAGGGATAATATGGTCAGCCTAGATCAGGAATGGCCCGGGGAGCGCTTATAGTCCCCTTACTGTTGCCACCAGTATTCCTGAATATCGCTGATCTTTCTTAGCTAACACTTATTGGTAAATTGGGGCAATAGAAGGTTTTCCATCACAGAAATAAGAGGAGGTAGAAAGTATTTGCTCTCGCCAGGAATTGATGTATAGATGTATTTTAACATTTATTTATACTTCTTAACTGATTTCAGGTGCACTCCTCAAAGTATAAAAGGATCCAAACCCTTATTCTTGCCACCTAATTTCAAGCCTGTTAAACTGGTTTCATAAAAAATATAAACCATTGTCTAAGATATGTGTAATTTAGATTCAACAAAAACTTAAAGCCCATTAAGTTAAAAACAGTAATTACACAAGACATGAAACCAATACATTAAAGCTATGTTCTGTAAATAATAAGATTTTACACTTACCGGTAAATCTATTTCTCGTAGTCCGTAGAGGATGCTGGGGACTCCGTAAGGACCATGGGGAATAGACGGGCTCCGCAGGAGACATGGGCACTTTTAGAAAGACTTTGGATTCTGGGTGTGCACTGGCTCCTCCCTCTATGCCCCTCCTCCAGACCTCAGTTAGGGAAACTGTGCCCAGAGGAGATGGACAGTACGAGGAAAGGATGTTGTTAATCCAAGGGCAAGATTCATACCAGCCACACCGTATAACTTGTGATAAACTACCCAGTTAACAGTATGAACAACAACATACCCTCGGTTCAACCTATTAACCAACACATAACCCTTATGTCAGCAATAACTATATACAAGTCTTGCAGAAGTAGTCCGCACTTGGGACGGGCGCCCAGCATCCTCTACGGACTAGGAGAAATAGATTTACCGGTAAGTGTAAAATCTTATTTTCTCTAACGTCCTAGAGGATGCTGGGGACTCCGTAAGGACCATGGGGATTATACCAAAGCTCCCAAACGGGCGGGAGAGTGCGGATGACTCTGCAGTACCGATTGAGCAAACAGGAGGTCCTCCTCAGCCAGGGTATCAAACTTATAGAACTTTGCAAAGGTGTTTGACCCCGACCAAGTAGCTGCTCGGCAGAACTGTAATGCCGAGACCCCTCGGGCATTTTCCCAAGAAGAGCCCACCTTCCTAGTGGAATGGGCCTTAACCGATTTAGGCAATGGCAATCCTGCCGTAGAATGTGCCTGCTGAATCGTGTTACAGATCCAGCGAGCAATAGTCTGCTTTGAAGCAGGAGCGCCAACCTTGTTGGCTGCATACAACACAAATAGTGCTTGTGTTTTTCTGACTCTAGCCGTTCTGGCCACGTAAATTTTCAAAGCCCTGACCACATCCAGGGACTCGGAATCCTCCAAGTCACGCGTAGCCACAGGCACAACAATAGGTTCATTCATATGAAAGGATGAAACCACTTTAGGTAGGAATTGAGGACGAGTCCGCAATTCCGCACTATCCACATGAAAAACCAGATAGGGGCTTTTATGTGATAAAGCCGCCAATTCCGAGACTCGCCTAGCCGAAGCCAAGGCTAGCAACATGACCACCTTCCAAGTGAGATATTTTAACTCCACCGTTTTGAGTGGTTCAAACCAATGTGACTTAAGGAAACTTAACAACCACGTTAAGATCCCAAGGCGCCACCGGAGGTACAAAAGGAGGCTGAATATGCAGCACTCCCTTCACAAATGTCTGTACTTCAGGAAGAGAAGCCAATTCTTTTTGAAAGAAAATGGATAAGGCCGAAATTTGAACCTTTATGGACCCTAATTTTAGGCCCAAATTCACTCCTGTTTGAAGGAAGTGAAGGAGACGGCCCAAATGAAACTCCTCCGTAGGAGCAGTCCTGGCCTCACACCAAGAAACATATTTTCGCCATATACAGTGATAATGTTTCGATGTCACGTCCTTCCTAGCCTTGATCAGGGTAGGAATGACTTCCTCCGGAATACCTTTTTCTGCTAGGATCCGGCGTTCAACCGCCATGCCGTCAAACGCAGCCGCGGTAAGTCTTGGAACAGACAGGGCCCCTGCTGCAGCAGGTCCTGCCTTAGAGGAAGAGGCCACGGATCTTCTGTGAGCAACTCTTGCAGATCCGGATACCAAGTCCTTCGTGGCCAATCCGGAACAATGAGGATTGTTGTCACCCTTCTTTGTCTTATTATTCTCAACACCTTGGGTATGAGAGGCAGAGGAGGGAACACATAGACCGATCTGAACACCCATGGTGTCACCAAAGCGTCTACCGCTACCGCCTGAGGGTCTCTTGACCTGGCGCAATACCTCTTTAGCTTCTTGTTGAGCCGGGACGCCATCATGTCTATCTGAGGCAATCCCCACCGACCCGCGATCTGTGCGAAGACTTCCTGATGAAGTCCCCACTCTCCCGGATGCAGGTCGTGTCTGCTGAGGAAGTCCGCTTCCCAGTTGTCCACCCCCGGGATGAACACTGCTGACAGTGCGCTTACATGACCTTCCGCCCAGCGAAGAATCCTGCTGGCCTCTGTCATGGCCACTCTGCTCCTTGTGCCGCCTTGGCGGTTTACATGAGCCACTGCCGTGACTTTGTCTGACTGAATCAGAACAGGTTTGTCCCAAAGTAATGCCTCCGCTTGACGTAGGGCGTTGTATATGGCCCTCAACTCCAGGACATTGATGTGGAGACAAGTCTCTAGACTTGACCAGAGACCTTGAAAATTTCTTCCCAGAGTGACTGCACCCCAACCTCGGAGGCTTGCGTCCGTGGTCACCAGGATCCAGTCCTGAATGCCGAACCTGCGACCCTCTAAGAGGTGAGCACTGTGTAGCCACCATAGGAGAGACACCCTGGCTCTGGGAGACCAGGTGATCTTTTGATACATCTGTAGATGAGACCCAGACCACTTGTCCAGTAGGTCCCATTGAAAAGTCCTCGCATGGAACCTGCCGAAGGGAATGGCCTCGTAAGATGCCACCATCTTCCCCAGGACTCGAGTACAGTGATGCACTGAAACTTTTTTTTTTTTGCTTCAACAGGTCCTTGACCAGAGTCATGAGCTCCTGAGCCTTTTCCATCGGAAGAAAAACCTTTTTCTGTTCTGTGTCCAGAATCAGGCCCAAAAAGGTCAGACGCGTTGTAGGAAACAGCTGGGACTTCGGAATATTGAGAATCCAGCCGTGCTGCTGCAACGTTCTCACAGACAGTGGCACGCTGTTCAGTAACTTCTCTCGGGATCTCGCCTTTATGAGTAGATCGTCCAAGTATGGGATAATTGTGACACCCTGCTTGCGCAGGAGCACCATCATTTCCGCCATTATCTTGGTGAAAATTCTCGGGGCCGTGGAAAGCTCAAACAGCAACGTCTGAAATTGGTAATGACAGTCCTGTACCGCAGGGGAGCCCCAGCATCATGCGGTGGATTTTGCTGACGGAGGGGAGGACTTCTGGTCCTGGGAACTAGCTGTGTGCAGCTTTTTTCCCTTGCCTTTACCTCTGGTAAGAAAGGACGATCCCCGTACCTTCTTGCTTTTATTTGAACGAAAGGACTGCATTTGATAATGAGGCGCCTTCTTAGTATGTTGCGGGGGAACATAAGGTAAAAAATTCGATTTACCAGCTGTAGCAGTAGTGACCAGGTCCGAGAGGCCTTCTCCAAACAACTCCTCCCCCTTGTACGGCAACGACTCCATATGCCGCTTTGAGTCGGCATCCCCCGTCCACTGTCGGGTCCGCAAGAGTCGCCTAGCAGAAACAGACATAGCATTTATTCTGGAGCTCAGTAAACAAATGTCTCTTTGTGCCTCCCTCATATATAATGCAGCATCCTTGATATGCGCTAGGGTCATTAGAATGGTATCCTTATCTAGGACATCAATCTCATTAGATAAGGAATCAGTCCATGCTGCGACAGCACTACAAACCCAGGCCGATGCCATCGCCGGTCTAACAATAGTACCGGAATGTGTGTAAATGTACTTCATGGTAACTTCCTGCTTACGATCAGCAGGATCTTTGAGGGTAGCCGTATCCTGGGAAGGCAGTGCCACCTTCTTGGATAAGTGTGTCAACGCCTTGTCTACTTTAGGCGAAGATTCCCATCGTATCCTATCCTTTCGTGGGAAGGGATACGCCATAAGAATCCTTTTGGGAACTTGTAGTCTCCTGTCTGGAGATTCCCAAGCCTTTTCGCACAATTCGCTTAGCTCAAATGAGGACGGAAAAGTGACCTCAGGTTTTTCCTCTTTATACATGTGCACCCTCGTGTTTGGGACAGGTGATATGCAAAACCTCTTTAATCGCAACAATCATGTAATGAATACCTTTAGCCACTTTTGGCTGTAATTTTGCATCCTCATAGTCGACACTAGAATCTGAATCTGTGTCGGTATCTGTGTCAGTGATCTGGGATAATGTGCGTTTCTGAGACCCAGAAGGTCCCGGTGCCACTGGGATCTGACAACCTGACTGATCCCTAGCCTCAGTCTTGTCTAATCTCTTATGCAATAAATTTACATTAGCATTCAAGACATTCCACACATCCATCAAGTCCGGTGTCGGCGGTGCCGACTGCGACCCGACATTCATGCACTCCCCCTCCTCCTTAGGCGAGCCTTCATCGTCAAACATGTCGACACGCGCGTACCGACACACTCCCACATACACAGGGAATCTCCTTTCTGAAGACAGGATCCCCCTTAGGCTCTTTGGAGAGACAGAGAGAGAGTAAGCCAGCACACACCCCAGCGCTATATGACCCAGGAGAAAAACACAGAATGTTTACCCAGTAGCGCTGTAGTATATATATTTGCCAATTATGTGCCCCCCCTCTACTTTAAAACCCTTCTGTCACCGTGTGTCAAGCAGGGGAGAGTCCGGGGAGCTTCCTCTCAGCGGTGCTGTGAAGAAAAAATGGCGCTGGTGAGTGCTGAGGGAGAAGCCCCGCCCCCTCGGCGGTGGGCTTCTGTCCCGCTCAAAGTTTGTAAAATATGGCGGGGGCTCTTTTATATACATGTACAGTGCCCACCTGTACATGTAGATAGGTTATTTTGCCATAGGAGAGGTATTTATTGCTGCCCAGGGCGCCTCCCCTGCACCCTTACAGTGACCGGAGTGTGTGAGGTGTAATGGAGCAATGGCGCACAGCTGCCGTGCTGTGCGTTACCGCAGTGAAGCCCCCGAAGGCTTCTGCCACCTTAGACGTCTTCTTTCTTCGTTTCTTCTGGCTCTGTGAGGAGAACGGCGGCGCGGCTCTGGGGGTGAACGCCCAGGACGAACCTGTGTTCCACTCCCTCTGGAGCTAATGGTGTCCAGTAGCCGAGAAGCAGAGCCTATCATTTAAGTAGGTCTGCTCCTCTCTCCTCAGTCCCTCGATGCAGGGAGCCTGTTGCCAGCAGTGCTCCCTGATAATAAGAAAAAATCCTAACAAAAATGCTTTCTCAGCAGGGAACTCAGGAGAGCTCCCTGCAGTGCACCCATCTTCCTCTGGGCACAGTCTAAAACTGAGGTCTGGAGGAGGGGCATAGAGGGAGGAGCCAGTGCACACCCAGAATCCAAAGTCTTTCTTAAAGTGCCCATGTCTCCTGCGGAGCCCGTCTATTCCCCATGGTCCTTACGGAGTCCCCAGCATCCTCTAGGACGTTCGAGAAAAACCATTATAGGAATTATACTATACTAATAAACCATTATAGGAATAATTGTACCCAGTGCCGACACAGGCTGCGTCACACATGGCATGCTTAGACCAGCAGAAAAATGTCTCTGATTATTGGAAGATCTTATAAACTTTGCCCTGCACATATCCAACAGATCACTGAGGTATAGCAAAGTGATGTGGTGTAGCATGTCTGGGTGTTCACATTGTTAGAAGCGGAAAAAATGCCACTGTGCAGTCTCCAATATGGCTCTTCTGTGCACAATGCTTTGTTCCCTTACCAAGATGACTGCCGCATGCACGGTGCTACCTTGTTACTCTGTGTGAGTGACATAGTCGGAGATGGACCTCTTCCCCCTTAGCTCTTTAGACCAGCAATGCTATTGGCTGCATTGACCGCTGTTCCAGCACCGCTGCCACATCCAAGGGACAGTCACTGACTGGTGACTCTGCTTCATGCTCTTCTATCAGTATAACAGGGAGTACTGATGTACTTGCTCAAGAAAATGCGCAGCTTAGTTAAGCTTACGTGGCCTGGTCCTTTGGGTCAATCTCCTTTCTGCTAATGTGTACTGTAACACTGCTAAACCACCAAACTGTACATGCATTTCCAACACATGTCATAGATTAACCAGCCTAGGGGTGGTCTTTAGTTTGCTGGCTGTTGGGATCCCGGCGCACAGTATACCGGCACCGGAATCCTGACACCTTTTCTCCCTCTTGGGGGTCCATGACACCCCTGGAGGGAGAATAGATAGCATAGCGCACGTAGCACGCCACCGTGCCCGCAGCGTGGTGAGCGCAGAGAACCAGCAAGGGGCTCTTTTGCGCTCGCCCAGCTGTCGGTATGCCGGCGGTCGGGATTCCGGCTCTGGTATGCTGGCCGCCAGGAGCCCGGCCGCCGGTTTTCCCATACTACACAGTTCATTCAGATACAGTGCTAGACACACAGAGAAGTCTCTATTGCAATTTTTGTGTGAGGCAATCCGTTCGGTATCATACAATAAAAGTCTTTGGAAAGAAATACCCCTTTAAAATGTGATTTTACTCCACATAAATAAAGCGGCATGGTCAGGGGATTATTCCTTTGTAATGTACTTGCCCATATCCAGAATATCTTTGTGTTGTCATGCTGTAGCGTCAGAGAAGCTGTGGCGATATAGAATAGTGTGATAGTTCTGGGCAACTGGAACCCCCCCCCCCGCTCCCCCGCATGTCTTGTCCTCATCTATTGCCCACTACTGATCTAGCCGGAATATTATTTTGAAGGGCTGCATAGCAGACCATATAGTGATGAGTCATAAAGAATATTTATCGACAAGATAAATCTTATCTGTTACTTTTCCCTATAAATATAATGCATATATTTTCTTCTGCTATGTGATTGGATGCGGATTTCATCTGTCATGTTGCATTTCTTGCCACGCAGGCAATGTCTCTTCAGGATAAAGAGAGGGGCTCCCCTGGCTGGAGCTGCTCCAGAACCGTACTTCCCGATGAGGAGACAGAAAACCTGCTAAGGGAATTTGCAGAGCTAAAGCGGAGAGAAAGGAAGAATGATCCAGAAGTGCAGCGGGTGAAGAACAGATATAGGCTGAAGTCTTCCATTTATCCATCTCCTGCTAACATTCTCCACACTGGACGGCAACTTCCTCGCACCCCAGGCCCCGGGGTTTTGCCCCTGTTGCCCTCTCAGAAATTTGAGCCGAGGGCAGATGGAAATGACTCCTTAGAAGATATGTTTTTCTCATCTAAAGGCATAGACAACATTGTGCCTTCTGGAAGACAGCTAGAACGCACCCCTGTGTCAACTAAACCTGTACCAAGTTATGTACTGAAAGAAATTCAGCAGCATACAGAGGAAGGTGAACCCGTCACAAGCACACGGATAGCAAAACCGACCGTGAACAACGCCATGTGTGATGCATCTAAATGTGACGAAACAAGCAATAAAATAGCTGGGAAGAGCGGTCTAGTACCTGGAGATTCTGACACTGTGCAAGGCCTAGAGAACGTGTCCCCTGGAGCTGGGGTGAGTAGACAGAGTGAGTAACGTCTAATTAAAGATGCTATTCTAGCTTGTGTTCCGGCATTTAAATGTAGATGCTCAAAGAATATTTCCTGTTTCTAAGTGAACCTAATCACCTCTATAACACAGTATTATCTGTGCTGGACCTCAGCTGGCTGGGACTCCTTATATAGAGGCTGCCCTGCACACATTCAGTATACTTTAGGCTCTTTTAATGCTTGCCAGTAATGTAGCCATAAACCTCTTTGCCCCATGCATAGAATAGTAACTATAAAGCTAACACGGTTCGCAGACCTGGCCAACCTGTGGCTATCCAGCTGTTGTGAAACTACACATCCCAGCAAGCCCTTCCAGAGTTTTAGCATTCCCTAGTAGCAAAACTGTGGCAAGGCATGCTGGGAGTGGTAGTTTACCAACAGCTGGAGAGCCACCGGTTGAACAGGACTGGCATAGAGCTTTGTTAAACAACTACAAGAAGATAAAAAAAAAAAAAAAAAGACGCTTAAGGTTAGATACACTTTAATGTAAATGTAGTTTGTGTCTGAAACCTCACATTCAGTGTATATGGAGAGGAACGGCAGTGAGTGTAATCAGGAAGACTGCAGCTTATGTACGTACTGATAGGTATATCTTACAGGATGCCACACCTGAGGAGGTGAATGTGTGCAGCAGACAGGCTCCTCACAGCCGCAGAATAAGTCAGCTACCTGTTCAGGGTAAGTTCTAGTTTTTTTTCCTCCACACACTTTTCCTGACTTTATATGTCTTTTAACTGTTTAATATTATGAAATGGTTAAATGATGTTATCAGACTCCCCGTACTTATTCACTTCCCAAGAACTGAACAGTATGTGATCTATCTAAAGTACTTACCTCACTAACACCATTCTACCTAGTCCAGCATTGTGCGGCACCAGATGCCAAATGCTGAGACACTGGTGGGACAAGTTCCATCCTGTACCTGTGCCTCCATGTCAGGTATGCTCAACACACAACCCTCCAGCTGTTGTGGAACTACATATCCCAGCATGCCTTGCCACAGTTTTAGCATTACGGCAGGGCATGCTGGGATGTGTAATTCCACAACAGTTGGAGGGGGCAGCATGTTGAGCACGCCTGCTCTACGTCATCACAGACGTAGTCACTCCCAAGTGTAGATGCTGTAGCAAATAATTGAAGTCCACTTTACCAGTAGCAAATAGAACTGGAAGCCCAAGTCCTGGCAGCCATCCCACTGTGCATGTAAGAACAGACAAAGCTGGGTCATGTAGGCCAGGGGCTTCCAGGACTGACTTGTTGGAATCTCTGCTGTCAGCCATGCCTGCTGGGGAGCTGAGTATTGTTCAGTTGCTATACCGATACTTTCTAAGTTTCAATAAATAATCCTTATTGCCCACTGAAATATACAGAGCCCTGAGAGTGTTGTAACTTTTATATCTGCTTATAAAATAACTGAATACTTTGCCATGATACGTCAGATTGTCACCATTAATTGAAATGTGTGTTTACAACGTAGTAGAAAACAAACCAATAAGAAGCCCAGTTTGCACGCGTTCCTCATCTTTTATATTAAACTTTGTGTGTTGTGCCGCAGGATTAAATCGGATGCGCATTTCGGGTGTACTTAAAAAGATGCCAGGATACGAGTGTCGGAATGAAGATCTAGAGTTTCTGAAGCGCATGGAGCAGCGGGAGAAAGTGAAAGCTTTGAAGGTACAATAAGTCTGCATCTAGATGTTTAATTGTAAGGCATTGCAATGTACCCATCATGCAGCAGCTTCTCTGTTGTGGCCTTTACGACGTTTTGGATACGTACTGTGAAGATGCAGCACCAGATCAGTTGCGTGAACATCGGCTATCTGAGTAACCCTCCGGTTATGCAGGATGGCCGGGCTGTTCACGTTGCTGTGTCCAAGGGCTCAACCGCTGGTGTGAGGACCCAGGGCCCGTTCTACCTTTTGGTATATGTACATCTCTGAATCAGGCCCACTATGCACTGAGGTGCGGCCCTTAACGAACCCAGGTTGAGAAGGATGAAGAAGTGAGGGTAGAAGTTTCTGCAACACCATGGCAACTAGTCTGGTAAATAGTGTTAAATACTGATTTAACAGGAAAATTGGCCTGTAGCATTGTCAGAGAGAAGGGTCTTTCCCTGGTTTGGGAAAACAACTGTTCTAGCTGCATTAAATTCGGGTGGAGGAGCCCCTCAATAATGGAATTAGAGAGGGAGATGCGCCAAATGAGTTTGGAGCTGGTAATATTCCGCTCCGAAACCATCTGGCCGTTATCCTTTTTCTGAGAGATATGAATAAAGATAGACCGGAACATGGAACAAAAGGCAGGTGAAGAGCCAATAATGACGGCGTTCAGTCAGCATCATCCATTGGATTAGGGGACACCACGGGAAGAGTCCAGGAAGTTTTTGGTATAGTGTGTCACAGAAATAGGACTTTCCAACAGGAGCACCTCGCGGTTTAGCTGAATACAGTAGGGCGAAACTAAGGCATAGTTCGAAGTGACGTTTGCACATAGGTGAGAATTACTGATGTTTCGCCGCCACCATATTGGAAAAGTCCAGAAACAAAAGAAGGCAGCCACCATTATAGGAAAGTCCTGAATGTTTCCTCCAGAAGCAGGACTTTGTTGACGTAGTTAAGGATCCACATGATTATAGGATGGGTTCATCCGTGTTAATTTGGATGATCTGTGCCAATACGGTGAACTCGCTCCACTAGCAGGGACCCAGTTGGTGGAGAGCAGCCCAATTTACGGGGAAGCCAGCAGAGACCAATTGCGTAAGGTGCTTGGATTTAATGGATTTAGGAAGACCAATTAGGTGCATATTATTCCTTATTTCTGTTTTCGAGGTTTTCTAGTTTAACCTGCATACAAGTAGCAGCCTCCTGAGTGCGCAAGGCTGATAGGGTTGCGGTGAGGTCGTCTTCTAGATCCGAAATCTGCTGCCTAGCCTCAGAGAGGCGTTGTGAGTGTTGCATTAGCCGAATTAGAGCAGAGTCCAAAGTAGCCTTCAAGGGGGCCAACTTCTGGTCCAGAAGGAATGACAAAATGTATGTAATCTCTAAGTTTTGAAGGAGGAGGTGGAGCCCACGGAGGAAAGATCTGAAGTATGTTCCCGTGGGCTCTCTCTAATTCCAGAGGCCGGTGAGGATGGGGCATCCACAACAGGGGCCTCTTTCCCTCTCCTAGCTGGACTACCTCTAGGTCCCCTGGTTTGTTTAGCCACAAACTTCTCCATGATGGCTATTAACTTAGAGCGCCAATGAGAGTGGCAGGAGACTGGCATCTGGAGGTGTAGAGGAGATATAGGGCTGTAGAGAAGGCCAGTCAGCACAACCTTTATACCAGGGACCACTGCAGACTAGGTGAGGACGGAGAGTAGGAAGGGACAGCAGGAAGACAGTAAGGAGAAGGCTGTGTTATAGCCAGCCAGCCTGCCTGATTATAGAAGATTACTGACCTGCTGGAGTATGGAGCCACACTGACCTGCACTGTTCCGCTGTACACAGAGGGTACACGGTGCAGTTAAGATAGATGAGCTGCACAGAGAATGCCAGGCCGCATCCAAGATGGCAGCCACGGCAGCACCATGCACGCTAGGGCTGGATGCTAGGGCTTAGGGAATGGGCAGAGAGCCAGAAACAGCCACAGTTGGCAGCCAGTCGTAAATAGTAGATTCTAGGTGGATAACGGGGAGCTCCGGGAGAAAACGGCAAACACTTTGGAGCCGCCCACCGGAAGTACAGATAAGTACATTATGTTTTAATCTTTCCCTAGGCAGAATTACTGTGTTTAAGAAAGGATCTCGCAGCAACAAACCAGGATAAAGAATTGATCACCGCCAAGAGGGATAAGATTGAAGATGATATTCAGAAAATGGTAATGTGCCTAATTTTCTGTGTTTGCACGTCTGGAATTTATGGATCTAGTTAAAAACTGGTTGTTTATATTTAATTTAACCAAACCAACAATGACTCTGTCCAGGGAGACAGTCCATCTTACCATGGGTCCAGCTAGCACTTATGTTTCTCCCACCCAACAATGAATAACCACCTTCCAATGTTTTTTTCTACAGTACAATCCATACTGCCTAAGAGGTAATACAAAATAAATATATATATATATATATATATATATATATATATATATATATATATATATATATATATATATATATATATATATATATATATATATATATATATATATATATATATATATATATATATAGAAATCGAAAAGTGGTCAATGCGCTACTTCCCCTCTATCTACAGTCAGATGTATAACAAAAAGTCTTTCCTGTGGTCTGTCGGTTTCGGCACCCGGAATCCACAGGTAAACCCATGGATGGCAGCTCAGTCCTTCGAAGGGCCACTAGGTTTTAGTGGAATGGAATCTGGAGAAGGAAAGTAAAGGACAAGCGCCTGATGGTGCAGTAATTTCAACCTTAGTTTTGTATCACGACAACACTCATATAGGTATTATGCGTACCAGATGAGGGGTTTTCTATCAAGCACATCAGATACTGCTAGTTTAGATCTTCCATCTGTTGCTCACAGCATAGGGGGTCTACAAGTAAACATAAAGAACACCTCTCATGGTGCAGTATTGTTTGTTTCAAAATGAGACCGTTGGTCACCTCTACGGGTAATATGCGTACCGGAAGGCTGAAGTGTAACAGCAAATCACAGGGGGTCTTTGTCCTCCAATGTTCAAAGATACAATGGGATCTCTGAATAGGGCCTTATCAATGTGTGAGATTGCACCATGAGAGGTGTTCTTTATGTTTACTTGTAGACCCCCTATGCTGTGAGCAACAGATGGAAGATGTAAACTAGCAGTATCTGATGTGCTTGATAGAAAACCCCTCATCTGGTACGCATAATACCTATATGAGTGTTGTCGTGATACAAAACTAAGGTTGAAATTACTGCACCATCAGGCGCTTGTCCTTTACTTTCCTTCTCCATATAAATTATATTTCTCTGACGTCCTAGTGGATGCTGGGGACTCCAAAAGGACCATGGGGAATAGCGGCTCCGCAGGAGACAGGGCACAAAAGTAAAAGCTTTAAGACTACCTGGTGTGCACTGGCTCCTCCCCCTATGACCCTCCTCCAAGCCTCAGTTAGATTTTTGTGCCCGAACGAGAAGGGTGCAGTCTAGGTGGCTCTCCTGAGCTGCTTAGAAAAAAGTTTAGTTTTAGGTTTTTTATTTTCAGTGAGACCTGCTGGCAACAGGCTCACTGCATCGAGGGACTAAGGGGAGAAGAAGCGAACTCACCTGCGTGCAGAGTGGATTGGGCTTCTTAGGCTACTGGACATTAGCTCCAGAGGGACGATCACAGGCCCAGCCATGGATGGGTCCCAGAGCCGCGCCGCCGTCCCCCTTACAGAGCCAGAAGAGCAGAAGAGGTCCGGAAAAATCGGCGGCAGAAGACGTCCTGTCTTCAATAAGGTAGCGCACAGCACCGCAGCTGTGCGCCATTGCTCTCAGCACACTTCACACTCCGGTCACTGAGGGTGCAGGGCGCTGGGTGGGGGCGCCCTGAGACGCAATATAAACACCTTAGGGGGCAAAAAATGCATCACATATAGCTCCTGGGCTATATGGATGCATTTAACTCATGCCTGTTTTTCCATAAAAAAGCGGGAGAACGGCCGCCGAGAAGGGGGCGGAGCCTATCTCCTCAGCACACTGGCGCCATTTTTCCTCACAGCTCCGTTGGAGGGAAGCTCCCTGACTCTCCCCTGCAGTCCTGCACTACAGAAACAGGGTAAAACAAGAGAGGGGGGGCACTAAATTGGCAGATAAATCTATACAGCAGCTATATAAGGGAAAAACACTTATATAAGGTTATCCCTGTATATATATATAGCGCTCTGGTGTGTGCTGGCAAACTCTCCCTCTGTCTCCCCAAAGGGCTAGTGGGGTCCTGTCCTCTATCAGAGCATTCCCTGTGTGTGTGCTGTGTGTCGGTACGTTGTGTCGACATGTATGAGGAGGAAAATGGTATGGAGGCGGAGCAATTGCCTGTATTAGTGATGTCACCCCCTAGGGAGTCGACACCTGACTGGATGGTCTTATGGAAGGAATTACGTGATAGTGTCAGCACTTTACAAAAGACTGTTGACGACATGAGACAGCCGGCAAATCAGTTAATACCTGTACAGGCGTCTCAAACACCGTCAGGGGCTCTAAAGCGCCCGTTACCTCAGGTGGTCGACCCAGACACGGACACTGACTCCAGTGTCGACGGTGAGGAAACAAACGTATTTTCCAGTAGGGCCACACGTTACATGATCACGGCAATGAAGGAGGTTTTGAACATTTCTGATACTACAAGTACCACAAAAAAGGGTATTATGTGGGGTGTGAAAAAACTACCCGTAGTTTTTCCTGAATCAGATGAATTAAATGAGGTGTGTGATGAAGCGTGGGTTTCCCCCGATAAAAAACTGCTAATTTCTAAAAAATTATTGGCATTATACCCTTTCCCGCCAGAGGTTAGGGCGCGTTGGGAAACACCCCCTAGGGTAGATAAGGCGCTCACACGCTTATCAAAACAAGTGGCGTTACCGTCTCCTGATACGGCCGCCCTCAAGGAACCAGCTGATAGGAAGCTGGAAAATATCCTAAAAAGTATATACACACATACTGGTATTATACTGCGACCAGCAATCGCCTCAGCCTGGATGTGCAGTGCTGGGGTGGCTTGGTCGGATTCCCTGACTGAAAATATTGATACCCTGGACAGGGACAATATATTATTGACTATAGAGCATTTAAAGGATGCATTTCTATATATGAGAGATGCACAGAGGGATATTTGCACTCTGGCATCAAGAGTAAGTGCGCTGTCCATTTCTGCCAGAAGAGGGTTATGGACGCGACAGTGGTCAGGTGATGCGGATTCCAAACGGCATATGGAAGTATTGCTGTATAAAGGGGAGGAGTTATTTGGGGTCGGTCTATCGGACCTGGTGGCCACGGCAAAGGCTGGGAAATCCACCTTTTTACCCCAGGTCACCTCTCAGCAGAAAAAGACACCGTCTTTTCAGGCTCAGTCCTTTCGTCCCCATAAGGGCAAGCGGGCAAAAGGCCACTCGTATCTGCCCCGGAGCAGAGGAAGGGGAAAAAGACTGCAGCAGACAGCCTCTTCCCAGGAACAGAAGCCCTCCCCCGCTTCTGCCAAGTCCTCAGCATGACGCTGGGGCCTTACAAGCGGACTCAGGCACGGTGGGGGCCCGTCTCAAGAATTTCAGCGCGCAGTGGGCTCACTCGCAAGTGGACCCCTGGATCCTGCAGGTAGTATCTCAGGGGTACAAATTGGAATTCGAGACGTCTCCCCCTCGCCGGTTCCTGAAGTCTGCTTTACCAACGTCTCCCCCCGACAGGGAGGCGGTATTGGAAGCCATTCACAAGCTGTATTCCCAGCAGGTGATAATCAAGGTACCCCTCCTACAACAGGGAAAGGGGTATTATTCCACGCTGTTTGTGGTACCGAAGCCGGACGGCTCGGTGAGACCTATTTTAAATCTGAAATCCTTGAACACTTACATACAAAGGTTCAAATTCAAGATGGAATCACTCAGAGCAGTGATAGCGAACCTGGAAGAAGGGGACTATATGGTGTCTCTGGACATCAAGGATGCTTACCTCCATGTCCCAATTTGCCCTTCTCACCAAGGGTACCTCAGGTTTGTGGTACAGAACTGTCACTATCAGTTTCAGACGCTGCCGTTTGGATTGTCCACGGCACCCCGGGTCTTTACCAAGGTAATGGCCGAAATGATGATTCTTCTTCGAAGAAAAGGCGTCTTAATTATCCCTTACTTGGACGATCTCCTGATAAGGGCAAGGTCCAGAGAACAGTTAGAGGTCGGAGTAGCACTATCTCAAGTAGTACTACGACAGCACGGATAGATTCTAAATATTCCAAAATCGCAGCTGATTCCGACGACACGTCTGCTGTTCCTAGGGATGATTCTGGACACAGTACAGAAAAAGGTGTTTCTCCCGGAGGAGAAAGCCAGGGAGTTATCCGACCTAGTCAGGAACCTCCTAAAACCAGGCCAAGTGTCAGTGCATCAATGCACAAGGGTCCTGGGAAAAATGGTGGCTTCTTACGAAGCGATTCCATTCGGCAGATTCCACGCAAGAACTTTTCAGTGGGATCTGCTGGACAAATGGTCCGGATCGCATCTTCAAATGCATCAGCGGATAACCCTGTCTCCAAGGACAAGGGTGTCTCTCCTGTGGTGGTTGCAGAGTGCTCATCTTCTAGAGGGCCGCAGATTCGGCATTCAGGACTGGGTCCTGGTGACCACGGATGCCAGCCTGAGAGGCTGGGGAGCAGTCACACAGGGAAGAAATTTCCAGGGCTTGTGGTCAAGCATGGAAACGTCACTTCACATAAATATGCTGGAACTAAGGGCCATTTACAATGCCCTAAGTCAGGCAAGGCCTCTGCTTCAGGGTCAGCCGGTGCTGATCCAGTCGGACAACATCACGGCAGTCGCCCACGTAAACAGACAGGGCGGCACAAGAAGCAGGAGGGCAATGACGGAAGTTGCAAGGATTCTTCGCTGGGCGGAAAATCATGTGATAGCACTGTCAGCAGTGTTCATTCCGGGAGTGGACAACTGGGAAGCAGACTTCCTCAGCAGACACGATCTCCACCCAGGGGAGTGGGGACTTCACCCAGAAGTCTTCCACATGATTGTGAACCGTTGGGAAAAACCAAAGGCGGACATGATGGCGTCCCGCCTCAACAAAAAACTGGACAGATATTGCGCCAGGTCAAGGGACCCTCAGGCAATAGCTGTGGACGCTCTGGTAACACCGTGGGTGTACCAGTCAGTGTATGTGTTCCCTCCTCTGCCTCTCATACCCAAGGTACTGAGAATCATAAGAAGGAGAGGAGTAAGGACTATACTCGTGGCTCCGGATTGGCCAAGAAGGACTTGGTACCCGGAACTTCAAGAGATGCTCACGGAAGACCCGTGGCCTCTACCTCTAAGAAAGGACCTGCTCCAGCAGGGACCATGTCTGTTCCAAGACTTACCGCGGCTGCGTTTGACGGCATGGCGGTTGAACGCCGGATCCTGAAGGAAAAAGGCATTCCGGATGAAGTCATCCCTACCCTGATCAAAGCCAGGAAGGATGTAACTGTGCAACATTATCACCGTATTTGGCGTAAATATGTTGCGTGGTGTGAGGCCAGGAAGGCCCCTACAGAGGAATTTCAACTGGGTAGTTTCCTGCATTTCCTGCAAACAGGACTGTCTATGGGCCTAAAATTAGGGTCCATTAAGGTTCAAATTTCGGCCCTGTCAATATTCTTCCAAAAAGAACTAGCTTCAGTTCCTGAAGTTCAGACGTTTGTCAAGGGGGTACTGCATATACAGCCTCCTTTTGTGCCTCCAGTGGCACCTTGGGATCTCAATGTAGTTTTGGGGTTCCTAAAATCACATTGGTTTGAACCACTCACCACTGTGGACTTTAAATATCTCACATGGAAAGTGGTAATGCTGTTAGCCCTGGCCTCAGCCAGGCGTGTCTCAGAATTGGCGGCTTTATCCTATAAAAGCCCTTACCTAATTTTTCATACGGACAGGGCAGAATTGAGGACTCGTCCTCAATTTCTCCCTAAGGTGGTTTCAGCATTTCACTTAAACCAGCCTATTGTGGTGCCTGCGGCTACTAGGGACTTGGAGGATTCCAAGTTGCTGGACGTAGTCAGGGCCCTGAAAATATATGTTTCCAGGACGGCTGGAGTCAGAAAATCTGACTCGCTGTTTATCCTGTATGCACCCAACAAGCTGGGTGCTCCTGCTTCTAAGCAGACTATTGCTCGTTGGATTTGTAGTACAATTCAGCTTGCACATTCTGTGGCAGGCCTGCCACAGCCAAAATCTGTAAAAGCCCATTCCACACGGAAAGTGGGCTCATCTTGGGCGGCTGCCCGAGGGGTCTCGGCTTTACAACTTTGCCGAGCAGCTACTTGGTCAGGGGCAAACACGTTTGCTAAATTCTACAAATTTGATACCCTGGCTGAGGAGGACCTGGAGTTCTCTCATTCGGTGCTGCAGAGTCATCCGCACTCTCCCGCCCGTTTGGGAGCTTTGGTATAATCCCCATGGTCCTTTCGGAGTCCCCAGCATCCACTAGGACGTCAGAGAAAATAAGAATTTACTTACCGATAATTCTATTTCTCATAGTCCGTAGTGGATGCTGGGCGCCCATCCCAAGTGCGGATTGTCTGCAATACTTGTACATAGTTATTGTTACAAAAAATCGGGTTATTATTGTTGTGAGCCATCTTTTCAGAGGCTCCTCTGTTATCATGCTGTTAACTGGGTTCAGATCACAAGTTGTACGGTGTGATTGGTGTGGCTGGTATGAGTCTTACCCGGGATTCAAAATCCTTCCTTATTGTGTACGCTCGTCCGGGCACAGTATCCTAACTGAGGCTTGGAGGAGGGTCATAGGGGGAGGAGCCAGTGCACACCAGGTAGTCTTAAAGCTTTTACTTTTGTGCCCAGTCTCCTGCGGAGCCGCTATTCCCCATGGTCCTTTCGGAGTCCCCAGCATCCACTACGGACTATGAGAAATAGAATTATCGGTAAGTAAATTCTTATTAAATATAAATATAAATAAATATATATATATATATATATATATATATATATATATATATATATATATATAAATGAAGCATGAAGAAAAGCGGCACTCAAAGTCTGATAAAGAAGTTAAATGTATTTCACACGTAAAAGTGAACCGACGTTTCGGGGACCAAACGCCCATTTTTCAAGGTGAACAACCTTGTTCACCTTGAAAAAAGGGGCGTTTGGTCCCCGAAACGTCGGTTCACTTTTACGTGTGAAATACATTTAACTTCTTTATCAGACTTTGAGTGCCGCTTTTCTTCATGCTTCATTTACCTACCTATTCCTGAGACGGCACCAAAGCAGCTAAATTGAGGAGGGGGAGTGCCGGTCCGAGCAGACTGTATGTATATATATATATATATATATATATATATATATATATATATATATATATATATATATATATATATATATATATATAATAATAATTTTATAAGACTGGCACAGGCAATGTGTGATTGCCAGTTAGCGAGTACAGGATGAGTTTTGCAGTAAAAAATAAATTGGACAGAGGTATTTTTTTTTTTTTTTTTAAAGGTCTGTCGCCCACAGACAGTGAGGGCCACGTTGTCTGTGTAATCCAGTATGTTAGGGATCAGTGACATCAAAGGCCCTGTGTGACTAATATTCATTAACCCCCGACTGATATTTCAGAAACTGGTTCCTAGAGAATTGATAGGCTGCGTAGCCCACAACATAGCCGACTCCGCTGTGTTAACAAACTTTACTGTTTATGGGCCTAATTCAGACCTGATCGTAGCAGCAAATTTATTAGCAGATAGGCAAAACCATGTGCACTGCAGGGGGGCAGATATAACATGTGCAGGGAGAGTTAGATTTGGGTGTGGTGTGTTCAAACTGAAATCTAAATTGCAGTGTAAAAATAAGGCAGCCAGTATTTACCCTGCACAGAAACAATATAACCCACCCAAATGTAACGCTCTCTGCACATGTTATATCTGCTCCCCCCCCCCCCCCCCCCTCCCTCCCTTTCCTGCAGTGCACATGATTTTGCTCATCTGCTAACAAATTTGCTGCTACGATCAGGTCTGAATTAGGCCCTATGTCTTAAAACAGTAGTTCCCAAATGGCACGCTGGGGTGCCTCGGGGCACCTGCAGGGGTGCCCTGGGTTGGTGGTCCAGGACCAATTCAAATTGCCCAACCCATAACCCTGCAAGGGGGCAGCGCTCAGTGACCACATTGCGAAAGTCTTGCCCCTCCCTAGCAGCTGCGAGCAATGGAATGCCTTTTACATATGTTTTCCTCCCAGCACAACTCCTCCAGTGCTTAGGACAGTTGGGGCTTGTCCTTAGCACATAGGCTGATTTTGAGTAATATGCTGCTCAAACCTCATTTGCCTCTTTTGCCGTAGTTGTAGCTGAGACTATATGCTAATGCTAGTATAAACCCTTTCCGAGGTGTACAAGTGTGTTTCTGAATGCGCAATAGCTAAGACGACCCATTGGTAGGTGCAGATTCTCAGTCTGCCTTAATCTGTCCCGCAACTCTATACGCCGGCACAGTGAAACCTATTAGGGATTTAGATGCATACGCTGTCGCGGAAAAATGCTAATTTACGTAAACATTGTCATTGTGTTCGACTTCATCCCCTTAATGCACATGTTGAGGACAAGTCCCACATGTAATTAGCAATTACGGGGTTGTGTTCAAAATAATAGACTAGTGCCTATTAAATAGAAGCTGTGTCCCATGGTGCAGGGGTGGTTTTGTTTAGAATGTTTGCCTATATTTTGAGTAACATTTTTCCCCGGCACACTAGAGGAGCCAGTGGGCATGGGCGTCATGGCATGCTGGCATTTGTGGTTCTCCAAGTGCTAGCATGCCCTGGCACGTTTCATTGGAGATTTAAGTACAATTATTGGATTTCACAAACCTCTCTATTCTAAAATGATTCCAAAAAATTATCTTCAACATATTCAGTTATTTAAGCTGTGTTAACGAATTACTCGTCATCAGCGCTGAGATGCTAAAAAAATATAAACATTAGCAGTGTCCATTTGTGATTTCTAAACCGAGTCATGTTGGAAAATGCATCTGTTTGTTTTTCCTTTTATAGGAAAGAACTTAAAAATGTGATAGATTTGTCTTTCTGGTTTTACAGAAGCGGTCCTTGGAAAGGACTGTACAGCTGGGAAGAGCGTTCCTGAGTAGGACACGGGAAACCAGTAATGCGGGAGATCTGAGTCTGGAGGAAGTGCTGAAGCAGTTGCACTCTACGGCCATTCACAAGCTGCATCAGGAGGAGAGAGTTCAGCTTGTGGCAGCTCAGAAAGAACTCGCCAGGAGACAACGTGACGCTGCCAGTAAACCTCCTCTAGAAGATAAAACCAGGTATATGACAGCTGCTGGCCTCCTTCTGATCTGTCTGGGCTGCAGTATGTAAATAAAGGGGTGCAGACAGAGTTAGGACTACCCTAGTAGAATTATTCGTACTCCTCCTACTGTGCTTCTGAGTAGCAGACAGAAATGTTAATGTAAAACTTATGTGCTTTAATAAAGTCATCTAGTCTGGGTCACTAGTGTACGGTTACTGAGTAGAGGTTATACCCTGTAAGTTGCATACTTAGGGTATTTGCGGAAGGAATTGTGGAAAGAGGTTTATGTTTTTTGATTTAAAGTGTTTGCCTTCTATTATTACACTTGCAGTTTACTGGCTTCTATGGTGGAATCCTATGAGCAACGCATCAAAGAGGCGCAGAGTAGAATCCAGCAGCTGAATGTAAGATCTGCTTTGCTTGTGATTTTATTTGCTGTATAATGCATTTATCCTGCATGTGACATAGATCCTGCCTTTGTTCTAAAACACGGCCGCATGGGCCACTCATACAGAAAGGAAATATGCCGAAAACTCTACTTGGGTTATAGCCACAAATATCTCTGTAAAATGTTTTTTGTGGGGGTTGGGATAAAACAATTTGAGAATAGGTTATACACAGCATAGGGGAAGCACAGCACACCTCCTATGGAACTATTGCAGGGCATCACTGGACCACAATTTAGGGGGTCATTCCGAGTTGATTGTAGCTGTGCTAAATTTAGCACAGCTACGATCAGGAACACAGACATGTGGGGGGACGCCCAGCACAGGGCTAGCCCGCCCCACATGTCAGTCCTGCCCCGTCACGGAAGTACAAGCAGTGCTCTTGTACTTCAGGAGTAGGTCCCGGCCAGCGCAGCGTTTGCGCGCTGCCCGGGAGCTACTCGACGCTGCCCGGCTTGCAGCGGCTGCGTGTGACGTCATGCAGCCACTGCGGCCACATCTGCACCAGGACAAGAGCCCTGTACTCATCAGGGTGAGCCACAGAGGAAGAGCTGCTGAGTAAGACTTTGGGTAATGTCATGCTCCTTCACCAATGTGTCATGCCGGAGCTTCAGTACTCCTAACATAGTAACAGTTCATACTTCCATTGCACTAACACTAGCACTGTGGGCCTGAGGGAATCAGGGGTCCCAGATGGGCAGTGAGCACCTCTTGGAATGGGGGCTATAGTCAGTTTATTTGTAAAGTCTTTAAAATTGTCCTTTTTACAGTGATGTGTATTGATGCACACAGGTACAATCTTATTCAACCCCCCAACTTTTGTGATGAGAGTGCTACATCTCATAGTTCTTCCATGGGAAGTTTTCTTACTGTATATATCCCTGTGCTATGTTGGTGGTAACGTGTTTATTGTTATGTGTAGGAAGAAGTAGTCGCGTTTAAAACTCAGATTGAAGAAGTTGAGAAAGATAAATCAAATCTAGAGGTAAGTGTTCCTTTTATCATTACTCCATAGTACCTATATATGTCCTGCTTTATATCTGTTTTATCAAAGAAGAGCCAATTGCTGTATTTAGTGTTGCTCATTCCTGAGGTCACTGGCTGCATCTGCTCTTACCAATGTCACTGGTACTTTTGTGTTGCAGAATCCAAACCAAAGCTCCCCTATTTGTGATATCATTCTGCCTATTAGTTAGAGCAGTGATTCCTAAACATGGTCCTCAAGGCACCCCAACAGTCCAGGGTTTAGGGATAACCCTGCTTGTGCACAGATGGTATAATCAAACTGACTGAGGTACTAATGAAGTCACGTGTGCTTAAGCATGGATATCTTTAAAAACTGAACTATTTGGGTGCCTTGAGGATGGTGTTTGGGAACCTCTGAGCTAGAACTACAGACCTCTCTAGCTCTTATATTCTGACTCGTTGACCATCCTTGACTAGGGGGTATATTCACTAAAGGTTGATTTTCATCGATCTAAATCGATGGTGCTCATCCAGGGCTAAACACACAAATTTACTAATTAGTATTAAAAATCATCCGCAGGAGACATGGGCACACTAAAAGACTTTGACTGGGTGTGAACTGGCTCCTCCCTCTTTGCCCCTCCTCCAGACCTCAGTTAGATTCTGTGCCCAGGAGTGACTGGACACACACTAGGGGAGCTCTACAGAGTTTCTCTAAAGACTTTATTGTTAGGTTTTTTATTTTCAGGGAGACCTGCTGGCTACAGGCTCCCTGCATCGTGGGACTGAGGGGAGAGAAGTCAGACCTACTTCTTCTTAGTTCAAAGGCTCTGCTTCTAGGCTACTGGACACCATTAGCTCCAGAGGGTTCGATCACTTGGTTCGCCTAGCTGCTTGTTCCCGGAGCCGCGCCGTCACCCCCTCACAGAAGCCAGAAGAAAGAAGCCGGGTGAGTATGAGATTAACAGAAGGCGTCAGACGGCAGAAGACTTCAGTAACGGAGGTAAGCGCAGCGTTAACGCTGCGCTCCATGCTCCCACACACCAACGGCACTCACAGGGTGCAGGGCGCTGGGGGGGAGAGCGCCTTGGGCAGCAGTTACTGAGGTCTCGTTTAGACTGGCAAAAGAGCATAGTCGGGCCCTAGCCACCTCATAAGATACCCCCGCCAGTACATGGCAGCGGTCGCGCTGCGTGCCAGTGCTCCCATACACCAACGGTTTTACTTGGGTGCAGGGGGGGGCCCTGGACAGCAATATGTATATTGATAAGGAGGTATATAGTGAGTATACACTATATACGGTCCCCTGCCTGCATATAGAATGATAGATAACGGGGCTGAAGCGCGCCGATGAGGGGCGGGGCTTAGCCCTCACACAGTGTTGAGCGCCATTTTCTCACTGTCCCCGCCAAAAGATGTGTACAGCACAAAACAAGGGGGGGGGGGGGGCACAATCTTTTATGTTGAGGGATATATAACTCTATTTGCTTTTAGAAAGGGCATGTACTCATGATTGTGTATATTCTCTGTGTGCTCCCTGTCCGATATACCCACTATAGTTCACTTGTGTCGACATGCGTGAGTGTTCTGTCACAAACACCTATGGGGTTCACTGTCGGCATCGCCGACGCCTGTTGGTACTTGATACAGTAGATGCTGAGTCAACAGGTCGGTAGTGGTATACTAGTCAAAAGTAAACACTTATGGGGAGACACAGTAGTATGTGGGTGACCCTGTCGGCACCAACTGTTATTAACGGGTGTAAATTGACATGCTGTAACTAACTTATACCTGTATATGTATGGTACGGTTCCATGGGCCTGTAGCTCGAACACAGACATGGTAGTATTTGTGGGGGAGTGATTTTAAAATTATATATGTATACTTCCCTCGGACCCCTCGGGGTCGCAAGAATGTTATTTTGCCTGGTTACTACTCCCTGCTGTCGACGAATACTGGGGTTTTCTGTCAACTGTAATGTTTCCTGGTAGATCCACAACTGGGGCATTCAGTACATGGTCATACACATTCAGAACACATTAATGTCACTAGGGACCCGAAGGCTCCGGACAATCCACTTATATGTATGTTATATTATATATATATATATATATATATATATATATATATATATATAATGAAATGTGTGTATTACAATATGTATATTCATATTATGATTTCTAATGAATGCTGAAGTAATAGTATTCCTTCTCATGTGCTGGTCGCTCTGTTGATAAAGCTCTAGGTCGGCCGTGACGAGTTGGTCTCAGATCCTCACAAGGAGTCCGAAGGTTTATTTTTTCCCCTGCAGCGGATAGAATACTGTGAAAGTCAACTCCTGGTCGACACTAGGCTCTGTCTCAAAGGATCGTATACAGGAAGCTAAGTGATATATTATTTCTATGCTTTGGGTTTATTGGCATTACATGCACATGGGGGAGTGTTTATATTTGGACAGACATCCGATAGAATTTCCCTAGAGAGGGAGGGGATGTTCCTTATGTTGGTTCTTCTCTATAACATTGCGGCAGGCTGCCGTGCGACTGCAGGAAGTGTGGCCGGGGGAATGCTGAGGCTGACTCCGAGAGACACTGGAGTTTTTCCCTGGGACGGTGTACTGCTGTTTGGGGATGCCTCAGTTCAGTCAGTCTCGGCGGATACTGCTGGTAAATCTAACTTCGTGAGTTAGATTCCCTTACAACGGTTGGTGACGCATTCTTTTGTGGGATGCAGTCGTTTTAACCGGTTCGATACCGTTCTTTTTTCCTTTTCTGTGCAGACAGTGGTGAAAAAGAGTTCTGCAGCCTTGTTCGGTTAGCAGAAGCGGATGTCATTTTCTGTTTCTCTAACGTCCTAAGCGGATGCGTAAGGACCATGGGGATTAGCGGCTCCGCAGGAGACTGGGCACAACTAAAGAAAGCTTTAGGACTACCTGGTGTGCACTGGCTCCTCCCACTAAGACCCTCCTCCAGACCTCAGTTAGATTCTTGTGCCCGGCTGAGCTGGATGCACACTAGGGGCTCTCCTGAGCTCCTAGAAAGAAAGTATATTTAGGTTTTTTATTTTACAGTGAGATCTGCTGGCAACAGACTCACTGCAGCGAGGGACTAAGGGGAGAAGAAGCGAACCTACCTAACAGGTGGTAGTTTGGGCTTCTTAGGCTACTGGACACCATTAGCTCCAGAGGGATCGACCGCAGGACCCGACCTTGGTGTTCGTTCCCGGAGCCGCGTCGCCGCCCCCCTTACAGAGCCAGAAGCATGAAGAGTCCGGAAAATCGGCGGCAGAAGACTTCGGTCTTCACCAAGGTAGCGCACAGCACTGCAGCTGTGCGCCATTGCTCCTCATGTACACCTCACACTCCGGTCACTGATGGGTGCAGGGCGCTGGGGGGGGGGCGCCCTGAGGGCAATATATGACACCTTGGCTGGCAAATCTACATCATATATAGTCCTAGAGGCTATATAGATGTAAAATTACCCCTGCCAGTATTCCAGAAAAAGCGGGAGAAAGTCAGTTGGAAAAAGGGCGGGGCTTCTCCCTCAGCACACTGGCGCCATTTTTTCATCACAGTGCAGCTGGAAGACAGCTCCCCAGGCTCTCCCCTGTAGTTTTCAGGCTCAAAGGGTTAAAAAGAGGGGGGGCACTAAATTTAGGCGCAATATATGTATACAAGCAGCTATTTGGGGAAAAATCACTCAGTTATAGTGTTAATCCCTGCATTATATAGCGCTCTGGTGTGTGCTGGCATACTCTCTCTCTGTCTCCCCAAAGGACTTTGTGGGGTCCTGTCCTCAGTCAGAGCATTCCCTGTGTGTGTGCGGTGTGTCGGTACGGCTGTGTCGACATGTTGGATGAGGAAGGTTACGTGGAGGCGGAGCAGAGGCCGATAAATGGGATGTCGCCCCCTGTGGGGCCGACACCAGAGTGGATGGATAGGTGGAAGGTATTAACCGACAGTGTCAACTCCTTACATAAAAGGCTGGATGACGTAACAGCTGTGGGACAGCCGGCTTCTCAGCCCGCGCCTACCCAGTCGTCTCAAAGGCCATCAGGGGCTCAAAAAAACGCCCGTTACCTCAGATGGCAGACACAGATGTCGACACGGAGTCTGACTCCAGTGTCGACGAGGTTGAGACATATACACAATCCACTAGGAACATCCGTTACATGATCTCGGCAATGAAAAATGTGTTACGCATTTTCTGACATGAACCCAAGTACCACATAAAAGGGGTTTTATTTTTGGGGAGAAAAAGCAGCCAGTGTTTTGTTCCCCCATCAGATGAATGAATGAAGTGGGTAAAGAAGCGTGGTTTCCCCTGATAAGAAACTGGTAATTTCTAAAAAGTTACTGATGGCGTACCCTTTCCCGCCAGAGGATAGGTCACGTTGGGAGATATCCCTTAGGGTGGATAAGGCGCTCACACGTTTGTCAAAAGGTGGCACTGCCGTCTTAGGATACGGCCACCTTGAAGGAACCTGCTGATAAAAAGCAGGAGGCGATCCTGAAGTCTGTATTTACACACTCAGGTTATATACTGAAACCTGCAATTGCCTCAGCATAAATAGTGCTGCTGCAGCGTGGTCTGATACCCTGTCAGATAATATTAATACGCTAAGACAGGGATAATATTTTGCTAACATTGAGCATATTTAAGACGTTGTCTTATATATAAAGGATGCACAGAGGGATATTTGCCGGCTGGCATCCAGAATTAATGCAATGTCCATTCTGCCAGGAGGGTATTAGAAACCCGGCAGTGGACAGGTGATGCTGCATTTAAAAGGCACATGGAGATTCTGCCTTATAAGGGTGAGGAATTGTTTGGGGATGGTCTCTGGGACCTCGTATCCACAGCAACAGCTGGGAAGAAACATTTTTACCTCAGGTTTCCTCACAAAAGCCTAAGAAAGCACCGTATTTTCAGGTACAGTCCTTTCGGCTTCAGAAAAGCAAGCTGATCAAAGGCGCTTCCTTTCTGCACAGAGACAAGGGAAGAAGGAAAAAGCTGCACCAGTCAGCCAGTTCCCAGGATCAAATATCTTCCCTCGCTTCCTCTGAGTCCACCGCATGACGCTGGGGCTCCACAGGTGGAGACAGGTGCGGTGGGGGCGCGTCTTGGGAACTGCAGGGACCAGTGGGCTTGCCCACAGGTGGATCCCTAGGTTCTGCAAGTAGTATCACAGGGATACAGGCTGGAGTTCGAGACGACTCCCCCTCGCCGTTGCCTCACATCAGCCTTGCCTGCTGCCCTCGGAGAAAGGTAGTACTGGCGGCAATTCACAAGCTGTACTTTCAGCAGGTGAAATCAAGGTACCCCTCCTTCAACAAGGCCGGGGTTACTATTCCAAAATGTTGTGGTACCGAAACCAGACGGTTCGGTGAGACCCATTCTAAAATTGAAATCCTTGAACACTTATATACGAAGGTTCAAGTTCAAATGGAATCGCTCAGGGCGATTATTGCAAGCCTGGAAAATTTCAGGGTATCACTGGACATCAAGGATACTTACCTGCATGTCCCTATTTACCCTCTTCACCAGGTGTACCTCAAAATTGTGGTACAGGATTGTCATTACCAATTCCAGACGTTGCCGTTGGTCTGTCCCCGGCACCGAGGGTATTTACCAAGGTAATGGCCGAAGTACTTATCCCGTACTTGGACGATCTCCTTATAAAGGCGAGGTCCAGGGAGCAGTTGTTCGTCGGAGTAGCACTATCTCGGGAAGTGCTACAACAGCACGGGGAGTCTGAATATTCCAAAGTCGCAGCTGGTTCCTACGACGCGTCTACTGTTCCTGGGTATGGTTCTGGACACAGAACAGGATAAAAAGGGTTTCTCCCGGAGGAGAAGTCCAAGGAGTTGGCGTCTCTAGACGGAGACCTCCTAATACAAATACAGGTATCGGTGCTTCAATGCACGCGAGCCTTGGGAAAGATGGTAGCTTCTTACGAAGAATTTCCATTCGCCAAGTCCCATGCAAGGATCTTCCAGTGGGATCTGTTGGACAAGTGGTCCGGGTCGCATCCTCAGATGCATCGGCAGATAACCCTGTCTCCAAGGGCCAGGGTGTCGCTGTGGTGGTGACTGCAGAGTGCTCATCTTCTAGGGGGCCGCAGATTCGGCATACAGGACTGGGTCCTGGTGACCACGGATGCCAGCCTTCAAGGCTGGGGGGCAGTCACACAGGGAAGAAACTTCCAAGGCCTATGGAAAAGTCAGGAGACTTCCCTACACATAAATGTTCTGGAACTATGGGCCATTTACAATGCCCTAAGTCAGGCTAGACCCCTGCTTCAACACCGGCCGGTGCTGATCCAGTCAGACAACATCACGGCGGTCGCTCATGTAAACCGACAGGGCGGCACAAGAAGCAGGATGGCGATGGCAGAAGCCACAAGGATTCTCCGATGGGCGGAAAATCATGTGTTAGCACTGTCAGCAGTGTTCATTCCCGGAGTGGACATCTGAGAAGCAGACTTTCTCAGCAGACACGACCTCCACCCGGGAGAGTGGGGACTTCATCCAGAAGTCTTCCAAATGATTGTACACCGTGGGGAAAGGCCACAGGTGGACAGGATGGCGTCCCGCCTCAACAAAAAGCTACAAAGATATTGCGCCAGGTCAAGGGACCCTCAGGCGATAGCTGTGGACGCTCTGGTAACACCGTGGGAGTACCAGTCGGTGTATGTGTTCCCTTCTCTGCCTCTCATACCCAGGGTAATGAGAATAATAATGAGAGGAGTAAGAACTATACTCATTGTTCCGGGTGGCCAAGAAGAGCTTGGTACCCAGAACTCCAAGAAATGATCTCAGAGGACCCATGGCCTCTGCCGCTCAGACAGGACCTGCTGCAGCAGGGGGCCTGTCTGTTCCAAGACGTACCGCGGCTGCGTTTGACGGCATGGCGGTTGAACGCCGGATCCTGAAGGAAAAAGGCATTCCGGAGGAAGTTATCCCTATGCTATTTAAAGCTAGGAAAGAAGTGAACGCAAACCATTATCACCGCATATGGCGGAAATATGTTGCGTGCTGTGAGGCCAGTAAGGCCCCAAAGGAGGAATTTCAGCTAGGTCGATTTCTGCACTTCCTACAAGTCAGAGGTGACTATGGGCCTAAAATTGGGTTCCATTAAGGTCCAGATTTCGGCTCTATCGATTTTCTACCAAAATAGAACTGGCTTCACTGCCTGAAGTTCAGACTTTTGTTAAGGGAGTGCTGCATAGTCAGTCCCCGTTTGTGCTTCCAGTGGCACCGTGGGATCTCAACGTAGTGTTGGATTTCCTGAAGTCGCATTGAGTTGAGCCACTTAAATCCGTGGAGCTACAATACCTCACGTGGAAAGTGGTCATGCTGTGGGCCTTGGCGTCGGCCAAGCGTGTATCAGAATTGGCGGCTTTGTCAAAAGCTCTAATCTGTATTTTATATGGATAAGGCGGAATTGAGGACTCGTTCCCAATTCCTTCCTAAGGTGGTAGCAGTTTTTCATGTGAACCAACCTATTGTGGTGCCTGCGGCTACTTGGGACTTGGAGGATTCCAAGTTTCTGGACGTAGTCAGGGCCCTGAAAAGTATATGTTTCCAGGACGGCTGGAGTCAGGAAAACTGACTCGCTATTTATCCTGTATGCACCCAACAAGCTGGGTGCTCCTGCTTCTAAGCAGACTATTGCTCGCTGGATCTGTAGCACGATTCAACTTGCACATTCTGCGGCTGGACTGCCGCACCCTAAATCTGTGAAAGCCCATTCCACGAGGAAAGTGGGCTTTTCTTGGGCGGCTGCCCGAGGGGTCTCGGCTTTACAAATTTGCCGAGCTGTTACTTGGTCGGGTTCAAACACTCTTGCAAGAGTCTACAAGTTTGATACCCTGGCTGAGGAGGACCTAGAGTTTGCTCATTCGGTGCTGTAGAGTCATCTGCACTCTCCCGCCCGTTTGGGAGCTTTGGTATAATCCCCATGGTCCTTACGGAGTCCCCAGCATCCACTTAGGACGTTAGAGAAAATAAGATTTTACTCACCGGTAAATCTATTTCTCGTAGTCCGTAGTGGATGCTGGGCGCCCATCCCAAGTGCGGATTGTCTGCAATACTTGTATATAGTTATGGCCTAACTAAAGGGTTATTGTTGAGCCATCTGTTGAGAGGCTCAGTTGTTATCATACTGTTAACTGGGTATAGTATCACGAGTTATACGGTGTGATTGGTGTGGCTGGTATGAGTCTTACCCGGGATTCAAAATCCTTCCTTATTGTGTCAGCTCTTCCGGGCACAGTATCCTAACTGAGGTCTGGAGGAGGGTCTTAGTGGGAGGAGCCAGTGCACACCAGGTAGTCCTAAAGCTTTCTTTAGTTGTGCCCAGTCTCCTGCGGAGCCGCTAATCCCCATGGTCCTTACGGAGTCCCCAGCATCCACTACGGACTACGAGAAATAGATTTACCGGTGAGTAAAATCTTATTTTCTACCACATGCGCCACATGTCGCTGAGTCTATCTGGCTGGACCCCACTCCGGTGGGTACTCGTCTACTACTTTTCAGTTAGTCCGGTAATAGACTAGGACCTGTGAGTTAATTATAGAATCAAAAGGGGAACTTTCTGGGGTTACAGATGTTTCCCTTCACTGATTTTCTAATAGATCTTTCTGTTTCCCCTCTGGAAGGGGAGGTAGTACGCGACGCCATACCAGAGGTGCATCAGGTTCAGGGCATTGTCCTGCTGTCCCTGTTAATAAAAAAAAATAAATAAGAGGTTTAAATGCGTTGTTCTCCGCATTGTTTATCTGGGTTGATATCCAGGAGTGTCTTTGCCATTTCACCGGAGTGATGGCAGTATGATGGTTTTCAGTAGTAAGAGCCATTGTTAGTCTGTATTGAGACGCTCTCCTGATTAGGGCGAGATCGAGAAAAAAGTGGTGCAAATCGTTGTATCTCTCTGACTGTTCTTCAACACAGGGAATGGCTGTTGTTCCCAACGACGCAGATGTCGGAGGTGGGTGTCAGAGTAGATACTGAACGGTTGATGTTCTGTGTTTTTCCTGTGGAAAGAGGTCTGAGGATCCAGAGTCGGCTCAGATTTGCAGTGACAATCCATCAATATGTTCCGTTGATGAAGCAGATGGTGCGGCCTAAGAGGCCTTTTCAGTGAGCAGGTCAAATGCCACAGTGGTTTTCACGGGACCAGTTGGATATGTGGTCCGGGTCTCACCTGCACATGCACCGGAATATAATCCTAATGGCCAGGATATCACTCCTGTGTTGTCTGCTCGGTTCCCACCTCCTAGAGGGACGAAGGTTCGGAATCCAGGATGAGATCCTGGTGTCCATGCATGCAGATTTCCGAGACTGGGGAGCAGTCCTTGCAAGGGAAGTATTTCCAGAGGAAAGGGTCAAGCTGCGAAGCTTGTCTGCAATAAGCTTTCTTGATTTAAGAGCTATTTTCAATGAACATATGCTCCGTGATCTGCCCGTGTTATTTCTGTCGGATAACTTGACAGCAGTGGCGTAAGTAAGCCACTAGGGCGGAACAAGGAGAAAAGCGGCAATGGCAGAAGCCGAAAAAGGTTTTCCGCTGTGTGAAAAAAATGGTAAACGCTATATTAGCAGTCTTCGTTCCGGATGTGAACGACTGAGAAATAGATGCAGACGTGATCTCCATCCGGGAAAAATACAGTCATCGAGACGTTCTCACTGAAGTGACAAGTCTTTGAGGAGTGCCTCAAGTGGACATGTTGGCGTCTCGCCTCAACGAGAGATCTCAGGGATATTGTTCCGGGTCAGGGGACACTCAAGCTATAGCAGTGGACGTCCTCGAGACACCTTGGGTGTTTTCAGTCGGTCTATGTGTTCCCTCCGTTTTCACTGTTCGGAAGGTGATAAACGTAAGAAGAACAAAAGTTCAGGCGATCATTGTCCCACTCTAACCAAGGAGGGCTTGGTATCCAGTTCTTCAAGATTTACTCATAGAAGATCCATGGCCTCTTCCTCTACGTGAGGAATTGTTACAGCAAGATCCGGGCGTGTATCAAGATTTACCGCGGCTGCGTTTGACGGCGTGGCGGTTGAACGCCATATCATAGCCAGAAAGGGTATTCCCAGTGAAGTCATTTCCACACTTCAGGCTAGAAAAGAAGTAACGGCAAAGCCTTACCACTGTGTTTGGAGACAATGTGTGTCTTGGTGTGAATCCAAGAAGGCTACTACGGAAGACTTTCAAGCTGAGTCGTTCTTCTCCATTCTTTGCAAGCAGGTGTGGGTGCAGGCCTAAAGTTAGGCTCCATTTAAGTGCGGTTTTGGCCTTATAAATTTTCTTTCATGAAAGAATTGGCAACCTTTCCGGAAGTTCGGACCTTCGTGAAAGGAATACTGCACATCCAACCTCCAGTTGTGTCCCTGTTGGCACCGTGGGACCTTGACGTGGTGTTGAGTTTTCTTGTCTCACACTGTTTGGAACCTTTGTGAAAGGTTGTGTTAAAATTTCTCTTTTGGAAAGTGTTCATGCTATTGGCTTTGGCATCCGCAAGGTGGGTGTCCGAAGTAGCGGTCTTGTCTCACAAGAGCCCTGTTTGATCTTCCGTGTGGATAGAGAGGAATTGAGAACTCGGATAATAGTTCTGCCAAATATGCTTTCTGGGTTTCGCAGAAATCAGCATATTTTGATGCCGGTGTTTACTTAGGCATTAGCTGATTCAAAGTCTCTCGATGTAGTCAGGGCTTTGAATATTTAGGTCGCCAATTTCGCTCAGATTGGGGAAACAGAGGCTCTTTTTGTCTGGTATGCTCCCAGCATGATTGGGGCGCCTGCGTCTATGCAGTCTGTTACATGCTGGATCTGTGATACGATTCGGCGTGCTCATTCTACGGCTGGATTGTTGTTACCGAAGTCGGTGGAGACCCATTCTACTAGGAAGATGGGTTCTTCTTGGGCGGATGCCCGAGGAGTCTCGGTGGTTCAACTTTGCCGAGCGGCTATTTGCTCAGGTTCAAACACTTTTGCTATGCTCTACAAGTTTGATACCCTGGCTGATGGGGACCTTTTGTTTGCTCAATCGGTGCTGCAGAGTTGTCCGCACTCTCCCGCCCGGTCTGGAGCTTTGGTATAAACCCCATGGTCCTTACGGAGTCCCCAGCATCCTCTAGGATGTATGAGAAAATGGATTTTAATACCTACCGGTAAATCCTTTTCTCTTAGTCCGTAGAGGATGCTGGGCGCCCATCCCAGTGCGTACTATGTCTGCAGTTATTGGTTATGGTTACACTCTTGTGGTGTTTCTTTTCTGTCAGGCTGTTGCTGACGTTGTTTCATGCCATGGCATGCGGTGTCTTCTTATTGGTTGTGTTGACACATAGGTTGTGTTACATATTCTCTCGGCATGTGGCTGTGTATATTTTCATGCCGTTGGCTGGTATTCTATTGAATGCCACGTTTTGCGGTATGTTCATGGTGTGAGCTGGTATGACACTCACCGTGTTTACACAATAAATTCTTTCCTTGAAATGTCTGTCTCCCTGGGCACAGTTTTCTAACGGAGGTCTGGAGGAGGGGCATAGAGGGAGGAGCCAGTTCACACCCATTCAAAGTCTTATAGTGTGCCCATGTCTCCTGCGGATCCCGTCTATACCCCATGGTCCTTACGGAGTCCCCAGCATCCTCTACGGACTAAGAGAAAAGGATTTACCTGTAGGTATTAAAATCCTATTTTCAGCCCCTGAAATACAACACTGGCTTATTCCCTTGCAGTTCACTTAGAGACGGCAAATCGTAGATGCAGTATGCAATCTGGGTGAAGTGCATGAAAGGAGGGGAAATCATTCTGAGCAAGAGGATAGTATAGGAGGCTTATAGGGGCTATAAACAAAGTATTGCAGGGAGTTGAATGGTGTCAAGTAGTTTTTCTCTCACGTCCTAGGGGATACTGGGATGGTAAGAGTTACCATGGGGTATAGATGGGGTCCATTGAAGCCTGGCACAAAATTCTTCAGTGTTCAGTTTAGAATAATGTGCCCAAGGAGCTGGGTGCATTCTCTGGAGCTCCAGAGAAGTCTTCTTCAAAACTTTGTCTTATTATTTTCAGGCAGCACTGGCTGGCACCAGTCTGCCTGCATCGTGGGACTTAGGGGGGAGACCAGACCAACCTCTTTAAGGGTTAATGGTCTGTATCCCTGCTGACAGGACATAGCTCCTGAGGGGTTGTTTCGCATTCCCCACAGGGTGTGCGTGCATTCCAACAGCATGCTGCCACCCCTAACAGAGCTGAAGACGCTGGAGTGGTGAGTACAGACACCAGGGCCCCGGTTAGCGGGTCCTCAGTTACAATGGCGGCATAAGGGCGCGGCGGGCACTCGCCACTGTGGGCTGCGGTGCCTGCTGCACATACCCACACTGGCGCTGTCACAGAAAAAGGGCTTTTAACCCCGTTTTCTGCAAAATTGGAGTGATTGCCAGTATAATCTATACAGGGATCGCGTGCCATTAAGGGGGCGGGGCTTCCTGGAGAGCGGGACCAGCAGCTCAGAGGCTCCATTTCCTGCTGCATCATACTACAGGCTGCATGCAGGGAAGCGCTGCTCCTCCAAGGACCCTCAAAACACACCTTATACTGGTACCAGTGGGTTTTGTAGAAGGTGGGGAGCTATGGGGGAGGGGCTCTAGTTTTCTTCCTGGCAGAGCTTTGCTTTTGCTGATAGAGGCAGCGGTGTGCTGGTTCTCTCCCTCTCTGGCTCACTCCATCCAGGCTTACACTGGGTCTCTGTTATTCACTGCTTCTGTATGTGTGTGTTCTGCTGTATGAACATGTCTGCCAAGAAGGTTGATTGTCAGTCGTGTAGCACAAAGTTTTTCTCCACAGGGGGATCTCTGCTGTGTGCTCAATGCAGTCTCCCTTCACAGGGCAGCAGCTCACAGGAACCAAATTGGCTGGATTCAATAAAGGGGATGATGACTAACATATCTGAACTGGCTACTGCCAGGCAGGAAAGACTAGTGTTTAAGAAATCTATGGATGATTTCCTGACTCATACTTCTGATCTCAGACCTTCCTCTCATCCCCCTCTACTGGTTTCTCAGAAACTCACACTGCCCCATGTGCTCCAATCTGACTTTGATAATTATATGCCAGATTTGGAGGTAGGGGAAGTTGAGGGGGATAAAGGAGACAGTACTCTGTCTCAGGTTGTGGAAGCTCTTATGGTCCTGAATATCCCTGATAAAGAGGCAGACCCTGAGGAGGAGTCATTTTTTTTATGGAAAACAAAAGTCTACTGCCACCTTCCCTGTCTCTAAGGAATTAAACACACTTTTTAAAGAGGCGTGGGTTAATCCTGACAAGAAATTTCAAACTCCCAGGCGGTTACTAAATTCCTTCCCTTTACCCCCTGAGGATAGGAAGATGTGGGAGAATCCTCTGATTGTGGATACCTCAGTGTCCAGGCTGTCACGTAAGATTGTGCTGCCTGTACCTGGTGCTATCTCCTTAAAAGACCCTGCTGACCATAAAATTGAGACTACACTCAAATCCATTTACACTGCAGTGGGAGTCGCACAGAGACCCGCCATTGCTTGTGGTTGGATCACAATGGCCATTATTAAATGGTCTAGTAACATCATAGTGTTTTGATACCATGCCTCAGGAAGAGCTACTAACACTCCTGCAACATATTCAGGATTCAGCTAACTTCATGAGTGAGGCTATTAAGGAGATTGGCATTATCAACTCGTGCTCTAATGCTATGGCTGTGTCGGCGCGCAGGGCTCTGAGGCTCCAACAGTGGACGGCGGATGCAGACTCCAAAAAGGGCGTTGAAAACCTTCCTTTCACGAGGTAGGCTTTGTTTGGCGAGGAACTGAACAAGTGGATTTCACAAGCTACTGCCAGTAAGTCCACATATCTGCCGTCAGCAGCTCCTCCAGCCAGGCGTGCCTATCCCAGCCCCTCTCTCCAGTCCTTTCGTGTGGCCAGATTTAGGGGCAGAGCCAGAAGTGCTTTCAGCGCTGCTTGGGGAAACCGAGGTAAAGAACACAGACCAGCGGCCGCTGGTTCCCTGGAACAGAGTTCAGGCTCTACCTCTACCAAGCCTTTCCGTGTGACGGCTGGCCCCGGCCTCAAGGGGAAATTCAGGTGGGTGCTCGCCTCAAATATTTTAGCCATGTTTGGGCGGAATCCTGCCAGGATCCTTGAGTGAGAAACTTTGTCTCCCACGGATACTGGTTGGAGTTTCAACAGCTCCCTCCTCACAGATTCTTCAGGTCCGGTTTACCAGCTTCACCTGTGTCCAAGGTTACCTTGTTAGAGGCCATCCAATGACTACAACAAATGCAGGTCATTGTTCCAGTTCCCCCTCTACTCAAAAACAAGGGCTTTTATTCCATCCTGTTCATGGTACCAAAGCCGGACGGTTCCACCTGGCCAATCTTGAACCTCTCTGAATCCATACCTAAGGGTATTCAAGTTCAAGATGGAATCCCTCAGAGCGGTGATTTTGGGCCTGAAAGAGGGGGAATTCCTGGTATCCCTAGATATCAAGGATGCGTATCTTCACATCCCAATATGACCGCTTCATCAGGCTTATCCGGTTTGCATTAAAGGAAGATCACTTCCAGTTCCAGGCCCTATCCACAGGTGTTCACAAAGGTGATGGCGGAGATGATGCTTCAACTCCGCGTGGTGGGGTGTGAACATCGTTCCATACTTGGACGATCTCCTCACAAAGGCTGTGTCCGAAGCTCTGTTGTTGGAAAGCATCGCTCTGACTACACGGCTTCTGACGGATCATGGGTGGATTCTCAAGCTGCAGAAATCACACCTGGTAGTATCACAGAGACTGCAGTTCTTGGGGATGATCCTGGACACGGTGTCTCAGAAGGTGTTCCTATGGACAAGGCCTTGACAATTCAAACGATGGTGCACTCCGTTCTTAAACCTCCAAAAGTCTTGGTGCCCTCTCCATCCGCCTGTTGGGCAAGATGGTAGCCTCATACGAGGCTATCCAGTACGGAAGATTCCATGCCCGTCCATTCCAGCTGGATCTGCTGAACAAAGGGCCCAGCTCACACCTACACATGCACTAGCGGATATCCCTGTCACTAAAAGCAAGGGTTTCCCTGTTATGGTGGTTACACATCCCCCACCTGATAGAGTCGACATTTCGTAACTCAGGCTTGGGTTCTATTGACGACGGATGTGAGCCTCCGCGGTTGGGGTGCTGTCACCCAGGGGGCTCAGTTTCGGGGAAGGTGGTCGTCTCAAGAGGCCTCTCTTCTGATAAACATTCTGCAACTCTACAAGCTGCTTCTCTCCTCCTCTAGTATTGCTCTGGGGTCACTCAGCTGCTTGGTTTTGGGGTGTCTTACGCCCTAGATTTGTACCCCCTAAAATGTTAGGGGCTTGCCTGACTAATAAGGTCACCTGGATGCAGTGGGCAAGCAGTTATTTATGGCCATAACTATGCAAAGAACCTTCCTCAAAATGCAATATTTTATTGCAATGGTTATTATTAATAAATTGGTAGTGTTTGAATTGTGCACCAGCAACCTTGTCTTTGTATGCAGAGAATGGTTCCTGGCCCCTCTGATTGGATGTAATTCACAATCAGAGCGGCCAGGCAGCATTCTCTACACACCTCCCAAGAAGTTCTGGAGGCAGCAGCCCGGGAAGCAGATGTCCTCAGGACCAGCCCACCGCTGCTCGAAGGCCCCTAGAATTGTGGGGTCCTAGGCATCTGCCCAGTGTGCCTAAGATGGCCCTGGGGTACTGCACTGACATTTCTGGCTTAGAATAAGGATTTTTTTTCTCTTTACTTATCACCTAGTCTGGAGGTGAGAATTGATACCTGCATTAACCCCCATTGAGACTCATGTTACATTAATGTGGATTTCTAATTAAGTAGCTAAAAGTTGAGGCTGCAGGTTTTTAACCCACATTAAGCAGTTTTTGGCCAACTCACAGCTAATTCAATTGGCCCCTATGTAATAGTATTAGTTATTAAATGAGTGAAATAACCTAGTACTCAAGAAGTTTCCATTTTCTTTAAAAGAAGTCATTTATCAAAATGTATTAAAGGCTAGTGCAGATATTGGTCTCTGACATCTCTCCTCTTTATTCTATAACCGTTGTGCATTTTGGCTACTGCAGAAGAATAAATGTAGAACTGTCTTTGTTTTTGCACCATACAGGCCAGTGTACAGCAGAGACGGCAGCAAATAGCCCATTGCCTTAATCGCTCAGAAGAAAATCAGGTTATGAGCGAGTCAGAAAAGGAGAAAATGAACCGTAGCCTGCAGAGGATTCTCCATAGAAAAGATATTTATCTAGAACGAGAACGAATCCTTCGGAAACTGAAGAGAGAGCTGAAATGAGCTCTAGCATGGCGGACTTTTAACAATGTGGTTTTACAGTGTGTTGCTGCCACTTTCAGAGGACTGTAGCGCAGTATATTGTGTTAGATGACTGTATTGATCCGTATGGGGAAAGAGCTCCTGTGCATGGCTTTATACAGCCAATCTTGAAATGTCCAGTTCTATTGTGGCTCCTGTTTTTATACCGTTCACATCACTACTGCAGGTTGCACAAGTTATTTTATGTTTAGAGGTTTTCAGCACTGTGCTGGGGGGTTTTAGTGCAGGTGACTCCCTTTTTACACTACGGTTATGGAAATCTGTAAGGGAGGTCAGGGCTGTTGTAAAATGACATGTTTGCAGGGAATGCTGGTACTTGTAGTTTCAACAGCTAGAAAGGTAATGTGGATGATTTTTATCATGACGTTTTATTTTTATTTTGTATGTCCTAAAATGAGCTACCTTAAGTTCATCTGCCCATTGCCATTTATTATATTGTATAGATCATTTAGTAATGGTATATGACCGTGGGAAAGATTATCTGTAAACAAATGGCCTGTGATTGTAATACTTGCTTAGGAGGTCTGTATCTACATATTGGGTGGAATTCAAATGTTTGAAAAGTCGGTTGGGTGTCTGTTTCTCCTGTCTATTAAACTCCCAACTGACTTTTCAAACATTTGAATCTCCCCCAAAGTGTCAACCGATTTGTAGCAGAAGCCAGTCTGTGATTGGCTTGCAGTCTACCTTCTGGATTGCAGACTTAAGCTGGTTACACACCGGAATGATGTTCGCCCAATTTGCTGTTTCATAACAACAAATCGCCAACATCGCTCAGTGTATGGGTGGTTGCACGCTCCCGCAGTCGCTAGCAATGGTCACCAGGTTTGATGTGCTGTGCATCCAATCAAGCGATATCGCTAGCAACCTTGTTTGCGATTGTTCTGTCCTTCGTAAAAATTGTCCTAATGTATACACAAAATCTGGGCTCAAGAGCACTTGTTCCGATGTCGGAATGAATGCCCGTTGCTCCAGTCTGTACCCAGCTTCTCATATTGAGATGGCCTCTCGCAGCAAACACCTTTATGCAACATAAGGAAACCCAAGGTGAGGGATTTTTAAATGCTCCAATTGGTACAATGAACAATCAAGTACTTTGTTTTAGAAGACAGACTGGGGGGGAGGGAATGTTTAAAACTATACTTTATTATGCGGTTTTATTATGGTTTCCAAACAAACTGCATTATTAATTCATCTTTCCTAACGAAAACAACCGGATTGGAAGCTGAACTGCATGCAGCAAGCCTAATGGTAGCGCATATGTCTCTGGGCCGGGACCAGTTTATGTGATGACGCCTGTACATACGTGCTGTTGGTTTTATGTTTAAAGTTGTACATAATATTTGTTTCTCAATGTGTATTTGTAGCTACTGTGTGACCTTGTTTTAGAAACTGACTGGTATTTTTCTATAGGTAGATGGAAAATATATGTAACCTGACCAATCTCACTACTAAACCCCCCCCCCCCCCCCCCCATCTTCAGTAGTAAAGGATGATCCAAGTGTTTGCAACCTGTTGCTTAATACAGTGCAGTGTTTTCATGATTCCCGGGTCACAGGCGTTGCACTCTACTGCTCTGAAGAAGATGCCGCTTGATGTGCGTTTTTTACTATGAATTGTACAATACATTTCACTGTGTTGTTTTTAGCGATTATTGAAAAAATATCATTAAACATAATACATGGACTGAATAAAGTCAGTGCTCGGCTTTCAAGTACAAGCCATGTAATTTTGTGTTTGAGGGGGCAGATACGTCCCTTAACTGACCTTTTTTTTTTTCCTCTTCAAAAAAAATGCTTCGAAATTGTCTGGTGTTTTTTTATGAGTGACTTAGGTGAAGAACGTATATTCAACCTTATCAAAAATGATTAGTAAAAACAAACAAAAAAATAAATATTTTTATATATAATATATATTTTGGATTTTCAAATATCGGAGCCATAGCGACTTTCATTTAAATAGCCGCCAGGTACACTGGGGAAGGGGGGATAATTATACACTTCCCCAGTGGTTGCTATTGTCTGCAGCTGCCGGATGGGGTTCCTGCCTTGCGGACAGATCAGCAGCATGGCAAATACTGGGGGAGGGTGCGGAAAGGTCCCTCTGAGAGCAACAGCTGCGGAAAGATTCCCTTCCCTGTAGCTCAGGCATGTCAAACTTGTGGCCCTCCTGCTGTTGTGAAACTACAAGTCCTTCCAATGATCAGCTTGTAAAGCATGCTGGGACTTGTAATTTCACAACAGCTGGATGACCATGAGTTTGACATGCCTGCTGTAGCTGCAAACACTGTGCATCTGCTCTCATCCTGTGCGACCAGGTCATATAAAGCACTTGCTGCTATGGTCGTATCTGATGTGACCATGCCAGGTGGTTAAAGTATACTTGCCGGATGCAGCCAGCGATTCTAGACTTCAGTCATCCTTGCAAATAACTTTTTATAACACTGAATGACCTACATAGGAGGCACAGTAAGTCATGCTGATATATCACAGCCAGGGATTCCATCTGTAAAGGATCTACTGTACACAGTGGATCTTAGATACATTTGATGGCAGATAAGAACCTATTGGCCCATCTAGTCTGCCTTTTTTAGGGTATAGTGATTAGGAGTTTGGTTTGGGTATTAGGGTCAGGGTTTGGATTAAGGGTAATGTTTGGGGGTGTTAGGGTAGCAGGATTAATTGTGAAAGTTAGGGTATAAGTGTTTGGTGTTAGGATTAATAATTATAATTTCTCTGACGTCCTAGTGGATGCTGGGAACTCCGTAAGGACCATGGGGAATAGCGGGCTCCGAAGGAGGCTGGGCACTCTAGAAAGATCTTAGACTACCTGGTGTGCACTGGCTCCTCCCACTATGACCCTCCTCCAAGCCTCAGTTAGATTTCATGCCCGGCCGAGGTTGGATGCACACTAGGGGCTCTCCTGAGCTCTTAGAAAGTTATAGTCTTAGAATTTGTTATTTTCAGTGAGACCTGCTGGCAACAGGCTCACTGCAGCGAGGGACTAAGGGGAGAAGAAGCGAACTCGCCTGCTTGCAGCCGGATTGGGCTTCTTAGGCTACTGGACACCATTAGCTCCAGAGGGATCGACCGCAGGCCCAGCCTTGATGTTCGGTCCCGGAGCCGCGCCGCCGTCCCCCTTACAGAGCCAGAAGCAAGAAGATGGTCCGGAAAATCGGCGGCATGAAGACATCCTGTCTTCACCAAGGTAGCGCACAGCACTGCAGCTGTGCGCCATTGCTCCTCATACACACTTCACACTCCGGTCACTGAGGGTGCAGGGCGCTGGGGGGGGGGCGCCCTGAGGCAGCAATAAAAACACCTTGGCTGGCTAAAATACCTCAATATATAGCCCCTGGGGCTATATATGAGGTAAATACCCCTGCCAGAATCCCATAAAAAGCGGGAGAATACGCCGCAAAAAAGGGGCGGAGCCTATCTCCTCAGCACACTGGCGCCATTTTTCCCTCACAGCTCGGCTGGAAGGAAGCTCCCTGGCTCTTCCCTGCAATTCTACAGTACAGTAAGAGGGAAAAGAGAGGGGGGGGCATTAAAATTGGTACTGTATACAGTATATTATATTGAAAAGCAGCTATTAAGGGACATAACTCAGTCCCTGTATATATATATATATATATATATAGCGCTCTGGTGTGTGCTGGCATACTCTTACTCTGTCCCCCCAAAGGGCTTTTGTGGGTCCTGTCCTCTGAGCATTCCCTGTGTGTGTGGAGTGTGTCGGTACGGCTGTGTCGACATGTTTGAGGAGGATAATGATGTGGAGGAGGAGCAGATGCCTTTAGCAGGGATGTCACCCCCTGGGGGTCAGACACCTGAGTGGATGGTATTATGGCAGGAAATGAGTGCACGTATAGACTCCTTACATAAAAAATTTGACGACATGCTGACTGTGGGACAGCCGAGTCTTCAGCTCGTGCCTGTCCAGGTGTCTCAAAAGTCATCAGGGGCTCTGAAACGCCCGCTATCTCAGGTGGCACAAGTAGATGTCGACACGGATACTGACACCAGTGTCGACGACGATGAGTCAAATTTAATGCCCGTTAAGGCCATTCACTGCATGATTGAGGCAATGAAAGAGGTGTTAAATATTTCTGATTTACATCCAGGTACCACAAAAAAGGGTATTATGTTTGGGGAGAAAAAACTACCTGTAGTTTCTCTGACGTCCTAGTGGATGCTGGGGACTCCGTCAGGACCATGGGGATTAGCGGCTCCGCAGGAGACAGGGCACAAAATTTAAAAGTTTGACCACTAGGTGGTGTGCACTGGCTCCTCCCCCTATGACCCTCCTCCAAGCCTCAGTTAGGTTTTTGTGCCCGTCCGAGCAGGGTGCAATCTAGGTGGCTCTCCTAAAGAGCTGCTTAGAAAAAGTTTTATTAGGTTTTTTATTTTCAGTGAGTCCTGCTGGCAACAGGCTCACTGCAACGAGGGACTTAGGGGAGAAGAAGTGAACTCACCTGCGTGCAGGATGGATTGGCTTCTTAGGCTACTGGACACTAGCTCCAGAGGGACGATCACAGGTACAGCCTGGATGGGTCACCGGAGCCGCGCCGCCGACCCCCTTGCAGATGCCGAAAAGAGAAGAGGTCCAGAAACCGGCGGCTGAAGACTTCTCAGTCTTCATGAGGTAGCACACAGCACTGCAGCTGTGCGCCATTGCTCTCGGCACACTTCACACCAACGGTCACTGAGGGTGCAGGGCGCTGGGGGGGGCGCCCTGGGCAGCAATGAGAAATACCTATTCTGGCTAAAATACATCACATATAGCCCCTGGGGCTATATGGATGTATTTAACCCCTGCCAGGTTTTCAGAAAAACCGGGAGAAGAAGCCCGCCGAAAAGGGGGCAGGGCCTATTCTCCTCAGCACACAGCGCCATTTTCCTACACAGCTCCGCTGCTAGGAAGGCTCCCAGGCTCTCCCCTGCACTGCACTACAGAAACAGGGTAAAAACAGAGAGGGGGGGGGGCACTTATTTGGCGATATTAACAATATTTGAGCTGCTATAAGGGGAACACACTTATTTAAGGTTGTCCCTATATATTTATAGCGCTTGGGTGTGTGCTGGCAAACTCTCCCTCTGTCTCCCCAAAGGGCTAGTGGGGTCCTGTCTTCTATCAGAGCATTCCCTGTGTGTCTGCTGTGTGTCGGTACGCGTGTGTCGACATGTATGAGGACGATGTTGGTGTGGAGGCGGAGCAATTGCCTGTAATGGTGATGTCACCCCCTAGGGAGTCGACACCAGAATGGATGGCTTTATTTATGGAATTACGTGATACTGTCAGCACGCTGCAAAGGTCGGTTGACGACATGAGACGGCCGGCAAACCAGTTAGTACCTGTCCAGGCGTCTCAAACACCGTCAGGGGCTGTAAAACGCCCTTTACCTCAGTCGGTCGACACAGACCCAGACACGGACACCGAATCCAGTGTCGACGGTGAAGAAACAAACGTATTTTCCAGTAGGGCCACACGTTATATGATCACGGCAATGAAGGAGGTTTTGCATATCTCTGATACTGCAAGTACCACAAAAAGGGGTATTATGTGGGGTGTGAAAAAACTACCGGTAGTTTTTCCTGAATCAGAGGAATTGAATGAAGTGTGTGATGAAGCGTGGGTTACCCCCGATAGAAAACTGCTAATTTCAAAGAAGTTATTGGCATTATACCCTTTCCCGCCAGAGGTTAGGGCGCGCTGGGAAACACCCCCTAGGGTAGATAAGGCGCTCACACGCTTATCAAAGCAAGTGGCGTTACCGTCGCCAGAGACGGCCGCCCTCAAGGATCCAGCTGATAGGAGGCTGGAGAATACACTAAAAAGTATATACACACATACGGGTGTTATACTGCGACCAGCAATCGCCTCAGCCTGGATGTGCAGTGCTGGCGTGGCTTGGTCGGAGTCACTGACTGAAAATATTGATACCCTGGATAGGGACAGTATTTTACTGACTATAGAGCATTTAAAGGATGCATTTCTATATATGCGAGATGCACAGAGAGATATTTGCACTCTGGCATCAAGAGTAAGTGCGATGTCCATATCTGCCAGAAGAAGTTTATGGACGCGACAGTGGTCAGGTGATGCGGATTCCAAACGGCATATGGAAGTATTGCCGTATAAGGGGGAGGAATTATTTGGGGTCGGTCTATCGGATCTGGTGGCCACGGCAACAGCCGGGAAATCCACCTTTTTACCTCAGGTCACCTCCCAGCAGAAAAAGACGCAATCTTTTCAGCCGCAGTCCTTTCGTTCCTATAAGAACAAGCGAGCAAAAGGACATTCATATTTGCCCCGAGGCAAAGGAAAGGGTAAGAGACTACAGCAAGCAGCTCCTTCCCAGGAGCAGAAGTCCGCCCCGGCTTCTGCAAAGGCCTCAGCATGACGCTGGGACCTTACAAGCGGACTCAGGGGCGGTGGGGGGTCGCCTCAAGAATTTCAGCGCACAGTGGGCTCACTCTCAGGTGGACCCCTGGATCCTGCAGGTAGTATCTCAGGGTTACAGGTTGGAATTCGAGAAGTCTCCCCCTCGCCGGTTCCTAAAGTCTGCTTTGCCAACGTCACCCTCCGACAGGGCGACGGTATTGGAAGCCATTCACAAGCTGTATTCTCAGCAGGTGATAGTCAAGGTACCCCTTCTACAACAGGGAAAGGGGTATTACTCCACGCTATTTGTGGTACCGAAGCCGGACGGCTCGGTAAGACCTATTCTAAATCTGAAATCTCTGAACCTGTACATACAAAAATTCAAGTTCAAGATGGAGTCACTCAGAGCAGTGATAGCGAATCTGGAAGAAGGGGACTTTATGGTGTCCTTGGACATCAAGGATGCTTACCTTCATGTCCCAATTTGCCCTTCACACCAAGGGTACCTCAGGTTCGTGGTACAAAACTGTCATTATCAGTTTCAGACGCTGCCGTTTGGATTGTCCACGGCACCCCGGGTCTTTACCAAGGTAATGGCCGAAATGATGATCCTTCTTCGAAGAAAAGGCGTATTAATTATCCCTTACTTGGACGATCTCCTGATAAGGGCAAGATCCAGAGAACAGCTGGAGGTCGGAGTAGCACTAACCCAAGTAGTGCTCCAACAGCACGGGTGGATTCTGAATTTTCCAAAATCCCAACTGATCCCGACGACACGTCTGCTGTTCCTAGGGATGATTCTGGACACTGTTCAGAAAAAGGTATTTCTTCCGGAGGAGAAAGCCAGGGAGTTATCCGAACTCGTCAGGAACCTCCTAAAACCAGGGAGAGTGTCTGTGCATCAATGCACAAGAGTCCTGGGAAAAATGGTGGCTTCTTACGAAGCGATTCCATTCGGCAGATTCCATGCACAAATTTTTCAGTGGGATCTGCTGGACAAATGGTCCGGATCGCATCTGCAGATGCATCAGCGGATAAAATTGTCGACAAGGACAAGGGTGTCTCTGCTATGGTGGTTGCAGAGTGCTCATCTGTTAGAGGGCCGCAGATTCGGCATACAGAACTGGGTCCTAGTGACCACGGATGCCAGCCTGAGAGGCTGGGGAGCGGTCACACAGGGAAGAAACTTCCAGGGCGTGTGGTCAAGCCTGGAAACGTCTCTTCACATAAATATACTGGAACTAAGAGCAATCTACAATGCTCTAAGCCGGGCAAAACCTCTGCTTCAGGGTCAGCCGGTGTTGATCCAGTCGGACAACATCACGGCAGTCGCCCACGTAAACAGACAGGGCGGCACAAGAAGCAGGAGGGCAATGACAGAAGCTGCAAGGATTCTTCGCTGGGCAGAAAATCATGTGATAGCACTGTCAGCAGTGTTCATCCCGGGAGTGGACAACTGGGAAGCAGACTTCCTCAGCAGACACGATCTTCACCCGGGAGAGTGGGGACTTCATCCAGAAGTCTTCCACATGATTGTGGTCCATTGGGAAAGACCAATGGTGGACATGATGGCGTCCCGCCTCAACAAAAAACTGGACAGGTATTGCGCCAGGTCAAGAGACCCTCAGGCAATAGCTGTGGACGCTCTGGTAACACCATGGGTGTACCAGTCAGTGTATGTGTTCCCTCCTCTGCCTCTCATACCCAAGGTACTGAGAATTATACGGCAAAGGGGAGTAAGAACGATACTAGTGGCTCCGGACTGGCCAAGAAGGACTTGGTACCCGGAACTTCAGGAGATGCTCACGGAAGATCCGTGGCCTCTACCTCTAAGAAGGGATCTGCTTCAGCAGGGACCGTGTCTATTCCAAGACTTACCGCGGCTGCGTTTGACGGCATGGCGGTTGAACGCCGGATCCTAAGGGAAAAAGGCATTCCGGAAGAGGTCATCCCTACCCTGGTCAAAGCCAGGAAGGAGGTGACTGCACAACATTATCACCGCATTTGGAGAAAATATGTTGCGTGGTGTGAGGCCAGGAGGGCCCAGACGGAGGAATTTCAACTGGGTCGATTCCTACATTTCCTGCAAACAAGATTGTCTATGGGCCTCAAATTAGGGTCCATTAAGGTTCAAATTTCGGCCCTGTCGATTTTCTTCCAAAAAGAATTGGCTTCAGTTCCTGAAGTCCAGACTTTTGTAAAAGGAGTACTACATATACAGCCCCCGGTTGTGCCCCCAGTGGCACCGTGGGATCTCAATGTAGTTTTGGATTTTCTCAAATCCCATTGGTTTGAGCCACTCAAATCGGTGGATTTGAAATATCTTACATGGAAAGTAACCATGCTACTGGCCCTGGCTTCAGCCAGGAGAGTGTCGGAATTGGCGGCTTTATCGTATAAAAGCCCATATCTGATTTTCCATTCGGACAGGGCAGAATTGAGGGCGCGTCCTCATTTTCTTCCTAAGGTGGTATCAGCGTTTCACCTGAACCAGCCTATTGTGGTGCCTGCGGCTACTAGCGATTTGGAGGATTCCAAGTTGCTGGACGTTGTCAGAGCATTGAAAATATATATTTCAAGGACGGCTGGAGTCAGAAAATCTGACTCGCTGTTTATACTGTATGCACCCAACAAGCTGGGTGCTCCTGCTTCTAAGCAGACGATTGCTCGTTGGATTTGTAGCACAATTCAACTGGCACATTCTGTGGCAGGCCTGCCACAGCCTAAATCTGTCAATGCCCACTCCACAAGGAAGGTGGGCTCATCTTGGGCGGCTGCCCGAGGGGTCTCGGCGTTACAACTCTGCCGAGCAGCTACGTGGTCAGGGGAGAACACGTTTGTAAAATTCTACAAATTTGATACCCTGGCTAAGGAGGACCTGGAGTTCTCTCATTCGGTGCTGCAGAGTCATCCGCACTCTCCCGCCCGTTTGGGAGCTTTGGTATAATCCCCATGGTCCTGACGGAGTCCCCAGCATCCACTTAGGACGTCAGAGAAAATAAGAATTTACTCACCGGTAATTCTATTTCTCGTAGTCCGTAGTGGATGCTGGGCGCCCATCCCAAGTGCGGATTGTCTGCAATACTTGTACATAGTTATTGTTACAAAAAAAAAAAAATCGGGTTGTTTTATTGTTGTGAGCCATCTTTTCAGAGGCTCCTACGTTTATCATACTGTTAACTGGGTTCAGATCACAAGTTGTACGGTGTGATTGGTGTGGCTGGTATGAGTCTTACCCGGGATTCAAAATCCTTCCTTATTGTGTACGCTCGTCCGGGCACAGTATCCTAACTGAGGCTTGGAGGAGGGTCATAGGGGGAGGAGCCAGTGCACACCACCTAGTGGTCAAACTTTTAAATTTTGTGCCCTGTCTCCTGCGGAGCCGCTAATCCCCATGGTCCTGACGGAGTCCCCAGCATCCACTACGGACTACGAGAAATAGAATTACCGGTGAGTAAATTCTTATTTTTCCCCCCGTCAGATGAATTAAATGAAGTGTGTGAAGAAGCGTGGGCTTCCCCTGATAAGAAATTGGTAATTCCTAAGAAGCTACTAATGGCGTTCCCTTTCCCGCCAGAGGATAGGTTACGTTGGGAAACACCCCCGAGGGTGGATAAAGCGCTCACACGTTTGTCTAAAAAGGTGGCACTACCGTCCCAGGATACGGCCGCCCTTAAGGAACCTGCTGATAGAAAGCAGGAGGCGATCCTGAAGTCTGTATATACACACTCAGGCATTATACTCAGACCAGCTATTGCGTCAGCATGGATGTGCAGTGCTGCCGCTGCGTGGTCAGATAAACTGTCAGAAAATATTGACACGTTAGACAGAGACACGATCCTGCTAACAATTGACCATATCAAAGACTCAGTCTTATACATGAGAGATGCACAGAGGGAAATCTGCCGGCTGGCATCTAAAGTAAGTGCATTATCCATCTCTGCTAGGAGATGCTTATGGACTCGCCAGTGGACTGGAGATGCAGATTCCAAAAGGCACATGGAAGTTTTGCCTTATAAGGGGGAGGAATTATTTGGGGATGGTCTCTCCGACCTAGTTTCCACCGCAACGTCTGGGAAGTCAGCATTTTTACCCCATGTCCCCTCACAGCCTAAGGCGGCGCCATTTTATCAGGTTCAGTCCTTTCGGTCCCAGAAAAACAAGCGGGGAAAAGGAGGGTCTTTTCTGTCAAGAGGCAGAGGCAGGGGAAAAAGGCTGCAGCAAACAGCAGGTTCCCAGGAACAAAAGTCCTCCCCCGCTTCCTCTTCCAAGTCCGCCGCATGACGGTGGGGCTTCACAGGCGGAGCCAGGTACGGTGGGGGCCCGCCTCAGGAATTTCAGCAATCAGTGGGCTCGCTCACAGGTGGATTCCTGGATCCTTCAAATAGTATCTCAGGGATACAGGCTGGAATTCGAGGCGACTCCACCCCGCCGTTTCCTAAAATCCGCCTTGCCGATTGCTCCCTCAGACAGGGAGGCGGTGCTAGCAGCGATTCACAAGCTGTATTTCCAGCAAGTGATAATCAAGGTACCCCTACTTCAACAAGGCCGGGGTTACTATTCCACACTTTTTGTGGTGCCGAAACCGGACGGTTCGGTGAGACCCATTTTAAATTTGAAATCCTTGAACACATACATAAAAAAATTCAAGTTCAAGATGGAATCGCTCAGGGCGGTTATTGCAAGCCTGGACGAGGGGGATTACATGGTATCCCTGGACATCAAGGATGCTTACCTGCATGTCCCCGTTTACAATTCTCACCAGGAGTACCTCAGATTTGTGGTACAGGATTGCCATTACCAATTCCAGACGCTGCCGTTTGGACTCTCCACGGCACCGAGGGTATTTACCAAGGTTATGGCGGAAATGATGATACTCCTTCGAAAAAAGGGAGTTTTAATTATCCCATACTTGGAAGATCTCCTAATAAAGGCACGATCCAAGGAACAGTTGTTAGTGGGAGTAGCACTATCTCAGGAAGTGCTGAGCCAGCACGGTTGGATTCTGAATATCCCAAAGTCACAGCTGGTCCCCACGACACGTCTAATGTTCCTGGGAATGATTCTGGACACGGCCCAGAAAAAAGTGTTTCTCCCGGAGGAGAAAGCCAGGGAGTTGTCTTCTCTAGTCAGAGACCTCCTAAAACCAAAACAGGTATCGGTGCATCACTGCACGCGGGTCCTGGGAAAGATGGTAGTTTCTTACGAAGCAATTCCATTCGGCAGGTTCCATGCCAGAATTTTTCAGTGGGACCTGTTGGACAAGTGGTCCGGATCGCATCTTCAGATGCATCGTTTAATAACCCTGTCTCCACGAACCAGGGTGTCTCTTCTGTGGTGGCTGCACAGTGCTCATCTTCTGGAGGGCCGCAGATTCGGCATACAGGACTGGGTCCTGGTGACCACGGATGCCAGCCTACGAGGCTGGGGGGCAGTCACAAAGGGAAGAAATTTCCAAGGACTATGGTCAAGTCAGGAGACTGCCCTTCACATAAATATTCTGGAACTAAGGGCCATTTACAATGCCCTAAGTCAAGCAAAATCCCTGCTCCTACACCAGCCGGTGCTGATCCAGTCAGACAACATCACGGCAGTCGCCCATGTGAATCGACAGGGCGGCACAAGAAGCAGGACGGCGATGGCAGAAGCCACAAAAATTCTCCGATGGGCGGAGAATCATGTACTAGCACTGTCAGCAGTGTTCCTCCCGGGAGTGGACAACTGGGAAGCAAACTTTCTCAGCAGGCACGACCTCCACCCGGGAGAGTGGGGACTTCATCCAGAAGTCTTCCAAATGATTGTAAATCAATGGGGTCGTCCACAGGTGGACATGATGGCGTCCCGCCTAAACAAAAAACTAGAGAAGTATTGCGCCAGGTCAAGAGACCCTCAGGCGATAGCTGTGGACGCTCTAGTGACACCGTGGGTGTACCGGTCAGTTTATGTGTTCCCTCCTCTACCTCTCATACCAAAGGTATTGAGAATAATAAGAAAGCGAGGAGTAAGCACAATTCTCGTGGTTCCGGATTGGCCGAGAAGAGCGTGGTACCCGGAACTTCAAGAGATGATCTCAGAGGACCCGTGGTCTCTGCCGCTCAGACAAGACCTGCTGCAGCAGGGCCCCTGTCTGTTCCAAGACTTACCGCGGCTGCGTTTGACGGCATGGCGGTTGAACGCCGGATCCTGAAGGAAAAGGGCATTCCGGAGGAAGTCATTCCTACGCTTATTAAAGCCAGGAAAGATGTTACGGCAAAGCATTATCACCGCATATGGCGGAAATATGTTGCATGGTGCGAGGCCAAAAAGGCCCCAACAGAGGAATTTCAACTAGGTCGATTTCTGCATTTCCTGCAAGCAGGAGTGAATATGGGCCTAAAACTGGGCTCCATTAAGGTACAGATCTCGGCTCTGTCAATTTTCTTTCAAAAAGAACTAGCTTCAGTACCTGAAGTTCAGACAAGCCACTAAAAACCGTGGATCTGAAATATCTCACGTGGAAAGTGGTCATGTTATTGGCCTTGGCTTCAGCCAGGCGAGTGTCAGAGTTGGCGGCTTTATCATGTAAAAGCCCTTATCTGATTTTCCATATGGATAGGGCAGAATTGAGGACTCGTCCCCAGTTTCTCCCTAAGGTGGTGTCAGCGTTTCCCCTGAACCAGCCTATTGTGGTGCCTGCGGCTACTAAGGATTTGGAGGACTCCAAGTTGCTAGACGTTGTCAGGGCCCTGAAAATATATGTTTCCAGGACGGCTGGAGTCAGAAAATCTGACTCGCTGTTTATCCTGTATGCACCCAACAAGCTGGGTGCTCCTGCTTCTAAGCAGACTATTGCTCGTTGGATTTGTAGTACAATTCAGCTTGCACATACTGTGGCAGGCCTGCCACAGCCAAAATCTGTCAATGCCCATTCCACAAGGAAGGTGGGCTCATCTTGGGCGGCTGCCCGAGGGGTCTCGGCTTTACAACTTTGCCGAGCTGCTACTTGGTCAGATACCCTGGCTGAGGAGGACCTGGAGTTCTCTCATTCGGTGCTGCAGAGTCATCCGCACTCTCCCGCCCGTTTGGGAGCTTTGGTATAATCCCCATGGTCCTTACGGAGTTCCCAGCATCCACTAGGACGTCAGAGAAAATAAGAATTTACTCACCGGTAATTCTATTTCTCGTAGTCCGTAGTGGATGCTGGGCGCCCATCCCAAGTGCGGTTTATCTGCAATACTTGTACATAGTTATTGTTAACTAAATCGGGTTATTGTTGAGCCATCTGTTGAGAGGCTCTATTGTTTCATACTGTTAACTGTGTTTCATATCACGAGTTGTACGGTGTGATTGGTGTGGCTGGTATGAGTCTTACCCGGGATTCAAAATCCTTCCTTATTGTGTACGCTCGTCCGGGCACAGTACCTAACTGAGGCTTGGAGGAGGGTCATAGTGGGAGGAGCCAGTGCACACCAGGTAGTCTAAGATCTTTCTAGAGTGCCCAGCCTCCTTCGGAGCCCGCTATTCCCCATGGTCCTTACGGAGTTCCCAGCATCCACTACGGACTACGAGAAATAGAATTACCGGTGAGTAAATTCTTATTTTCTCATACGTCCTAGAGGATGCTGGGGAAGCTTCAAGAACCATGGGGTATAGACTGGATCCGCAGGAGACATGGGCACTTTAAGACTTTCAAAAGGGGTGTGAACTGGCTCCTCCCTCTATGCCCCTCCTCCAGACTCCAGTTAGATTCTGTGCCCAGTGAGACTGGATGCACACTGAGGAGCTCTCCAGAGTTTCTCAGAAAAAAGACTTTGTTAGGTTTATTATTTTCAGGGAGACCGGCTGGCAACAGGCTCCCTGCATCGTGGGACTGAGGGGAGAGAAGCAGACCTACTTCTCTGAGTTCAAAGGCTCTGCTTCTTAGGCTAATGGACACCATTAGCTCCAGAGGGTCCGATCACTTGGTGCGCCTAGCTGCTCATTCCCGGAGCCACGCCGTCACCCCTCTTGCAGAGCCAGAAGATAGAAGCCGGGTGAGTATTAGAAGATCAGAAGACTTCAGTGACGGCAGAAGACGGCTTGTTGAGGTACCGCGCAGCGGCTGCACTGCGTGCCATGCTCCCACACTGAGAACGGCACTGCAGGGGGGGCGCCCTGGGCAGAATTTATCCTCAAGTTAGCCACTGGCAAAAGAGTATAACGTGCCTAGGCACTGATTACAGACCCCCACCAGTATAAAAAAAATAATGAAATTAAGTGGGACTGAAGCGCGCCATAAAGGGGGCGTGGCTTAGCCCTCACAGCTCTGACCAGCACCATTTTCTATTCACAGAAGCTACAGAGACGCTGAGCCTGGCCTCCCACACTGCTGTACAAGTAACAGGGTGCAAAACAGGGGGGGGGGCACAAGAGATTTGGTGCTAATTATTGGAATATAAAAGCGCTAGCAGGTCTGGGCAGTATTTTACTCGCTTCAGTACCGGGATAGGCGTTGGGTTGTGAGCTGACAGAACTCCCTCTGTGTTTCTCTAACAGGCTTCGGTGTGGGTCTGTCTCCTATAGCCCAGTGTGGTTGTGGGTGTCGGTACGTGGGTGTCGACATGTCTGAGGCCGAGTGCTCTTCTCAGCAGGAGGCTGGAGTGGGAACAGGAAAAGGCTGGGGGAGTGACCGTGTCGGCACCACCGACGGCTGATTGGGTAAATATGTTGAGTGTTTTGAATGCTAATGTGGCTCGGTTGACGAAGAGATTAGATAAATCTGAGTCTAAAAGCCAGACATGGTGGAAATCCATGGAGGAGGCATTGTCACAAGCTCAGACCCCTTCGGGGTCACAGAAGCGTGCATTTACCCAGTTTACAGATACAGACAGGGACACTAATTCCAGTGTCGACTATAGTGATGCCAGATTAAATCCTAAACTGGCCAAGAGCATTCAGTACATGATTGTGGCAATAAAAGAAGTATTACATATCACGGAGGACCCTGCTGTTCCTGATACGAGGGTCTGTATGTAAAAAGGAAATAAACCTGCGGTCACTTTTCCTCCCTCTCATGAACTGAACGCTCTCTTTGAAAAGGCTTGGGAAAATCCTGACAAGAAGGCACAGGTTCCCAAAAGAATTCCAGTGGCATATCCCTTTCCTTTTGGGGACAGGGAAAAGTGGGAGTCAACCCCCACAGTGGATAAAGCTCTATCGCGTCTATCCAAAAAGGTGAGGTTTCCATCTTCTGACACGGCAGCCCTAAAGGATCCTGCGGATCGCAAACAGGAAAATACACAAATCCATTTATGTCACTACGGGTTCGCTACTCAGACCTGCCGTTGCTTCGACATGGGTGAGTAGCGCTATTGAAAAGTGGGCAGATAACTTGTCATCTGAGATAGATTCCCTAGACAGGGATAACGTGCTTTTGACTCTGGTCATATCAGGGACGCTGCAGCATATTTAAAAGAAGCTGTAAGGGCCAATGCCATGGCAGTCTCAGCTAGGAGAGCATTGTGGATTCATCAATGGAATGCTGATGCCGACTCTTAAGAAGGCGATGGAGGCTTTACCGTTTAATGGTAGTGTCTTATTTGGTGACGGCCTCACTGACCTGGTATCTACAGCTACCGCGGGTACGTCATCACTTTTACCTTATGTTCCTGCACAACAGAAGAAAACGCCCCACTATCAGATGCAGTCCTTTCGGCCCGATAAATTCAAAAAAGGACGAGGGTCCTCCTTCCTTGCTGCGAGAGGACGGGGAAAGAGGTCACAGGCTGTGGCAAGTTCCCAAGAGCAGAAGTCCTCTCCGTCTTCTACCAAATCCACCGCATGAAGCTGGGGCTCCTCTGCGGGAGTCCGCACCGGTGGGGGCACGTCTCAAACTCTTCAGTCAGGTCTGGGTACACTCGGACCTGGATCCTTGGAAATTAGAAATAGTAACTCAAGGGTACAATTTAGAGTTTCAGGATGTGCCCCCTCACCGATTTTTCAAATCGGCCTTGCCAGCTTCTCATTTGAAAGGGAAGTGGTATGCGCGGCGATACTAAAGCTGTGTCAAAATCAAGTCATTGTCACGGTACCCCCGTCACAACGGGGGATGGGCTTTTATTCAAGTCTGTTCGTGGTCCCGAAGCCGGATGGCTCAGTCAGACCGCTTCTGAACCTAAAATCCCTAAATTTCTTTCTGAAAAAGTTCAAATTCAAAATGGACTCTCTCCGAGCAGTGATCTCCAGTCTGGAGGAGGGGGATTTTATGGTGTCGGTCGACATAAAGGATGCTTACTTAAACGTTCCCATATATCCTCCACATCAGGCATACCTGAGGTTTGCGGTTCAGGATTGTCATTACCAATTTCAGACGTTGCCGTTTGGTCTGTCCACGGCACCATGGATTTTCACCAAGGTTATGGCGGAAATAATGGTTCTCCTGCGCAAGCAGGGAATTACAATTATCCTGTACTTGGACGATCTCCTCATAAAGGGGAGGTCCAAGGAGCAATTGATGAAGAATGTTGCGCTCTCACTGACTATTCTGTAACAACATGGTTGGCTCCTAAACTTGCCAAAATCACAGTTGGTTCCAACGACACGGCTGTCGTTCCTGGGTATGATTCTGGATACAGAATTACAGAGAGTTTTTCTTCCAGTGGAAAAGGCTCTGGAAATACAGAACATGGTAAAACAGATTCTGAAACCAGCAAAAGTGTCAGTTCTTCAATGCACTCGGCTGCTGGGGAAGATGGTGGCGGCCTACGAGGCCATTCCGTATGGCAGGTTCCATGCCAGGGTGTTTCAGTGGGACCTGTTGGACAAGTGGTCCGGGTCTCACCTGGACATGCACCTGAAAATAATCCTATCTTCCAGGACCAGGATCTCCCTTCTGTGGTGGCTGCACAGTTCTCACCTTCTGGAGGGACGCAGGTTCGGGATTCAGGATTGGATCCTGGTGACCACAGATGCAAGGCTCCGAGGCTGGGGAGCAGTCACACAAGGGAGAAACTTTCAGGGAAAATGGTCAAGCCAGGTAGCTTGTCTGCACATAAACATTCTGGAATTAAGGGCCATTTACAACGGCATTCTGCAAGCGGAACATCTTCTTCGCGGTCTGCCAGTCTTGATTCAGTCAGACAACATAACAGCAGTGGCGTACATAAACCGCCAGGGCGGAACAAAGAGCAGAGCGGCGATAGCCGAGGTCACGAAAGTTCTTTGCTGGGTGGAAAGACATGCAAGCGCTCTATCAGCAGTCTTCATTCCAGGAGTGGACAACTGGGAAGCAGACTTCCTCAGCAGACACGATCTCCATCCAGGAGAGTGGGGTCTTCATCAAGAGGTCTTTGCAGAAGTGACAAGTCGTTGGGGAATTCCTCAAATAGACATGATGGCGTCCCGCCTCAACAAGAAACTTCAGAGATATTGTTCCAGGTCGAGGGACCCTCAAGCAATAGCGGTGGACGCCCTGGTGACACCGTGGGTGTTTCCGTCGGTCTATGTGTTTCCTCCACTTCCACTCATTCCACAGGTGTTAAAAGATTATAAGAAGAACAAGGGTTCAGGCGATACTCATTGTTCCAGACTGGCCAAGGAGGGCCTGGTATCCAGATCTTCAGGAGTTGCTCATAGAAGATCCCTGGCCGCTCCCTCTTCGGGAGGACCTGTTACAACAAGGTCCGTGCATGTATCAGGACTTACCGCGGCTGCGTTTGATGGCATGGCGGTTGACTGCAAAATCCTAGCCAGAAAGGGTATTCCCTGTGAAGTCATTCCCACTCTTCTTCAGGCTAGAAACAGCAAAGCATTACCACCGTATTTGGAGAAAATGTGTGTCTTGGTGTGAATCCAAGAAGGCTCCTACGGAAGAATTTCAGCTAGGGCGTTTGCTCCATTTTTTGCAAGCAGGTGTGGATGCGGGCCTGAAGTTAGGCTCTATTAAAGTACAAATTTTGGCCTTATCAATTTTCTTTCAGAAAGAATTGGCCTCCCTTACAGAAGTTCAGACCTTCGTGAAAGATGTGCTGCACATCCAACCTCCATTTGTGGCACCGTGGGATCTTAATGTGGTATTGCAGTTCCTGCAATCTCCTTGGTTTGAACCTTTACGTAAGGTTGAGTTAAAGTTCCTTACTTGGAAAGTAGTCATGTTGTTGGCCCTGGCATCCGCAAGGCGAGTTTCTGAGTTGGTGGCTTTGTCTCACAAAAGCCCCTATTTAATATTCCATGCTGATAGAGCGGAGTTGAGAACTCGTCAGTAATTTCTGCCAAAGTAGTTTAATCGTTTCATGTAAACCAGCCGATTGTGGTGCCAGTGGCTACTGACGCCTTGGCGGAGTCGAAGTCTCTCGATGTGGTCAGAGCTTTGAAGATCTATGTCGCCAGGACGGCGCAGATTAGGAAAACAGAGGCTCTGTTTGTCCTGTGGGCTCCCAACAAGATTGGGGCTCCTGCTTCCAAGCAGACTATTGCGCGCTGGATCTGTAATACGATTTAGCAGGCTCATTCTACGCCAGGATTGCCGTTACCGAAATTGGTGAAAGCCCATTCTACCAGAAAGGTGCCTCATCCTGGGCGGCTGCCCGAGGGGTCTCGGCATTACAGCTTTGCCGAGCTGCTACCTGGTCGGGTTTAAACACCTTTGCAAAGTTTTACAAGTTTGATACCCTGGCTGAGGAGGACCTCTTGTCTGGTCAATCGGTGCTGCAGAGTCATCCGCACTCTCCCGCCTGTTCTAGAGCTTTGGTATAAACCCCATGGTTCTTGAAGCTTCCCCAGCATCCTCTAGGACGTATGAGAAAATAGGATTTTAATACCTACCCGTAAATCCTTTTCTCTTAGTCCATAGAGGATGCTGGGCGCCCGTACCAGTGCGGGCTGTATCTGCAGTTTGGTTTTAGTTACACTCATGTTAAGTACAATCAGTCTGTGGCTGATGTTGGTCATGCCGTTGCATGCGTTTTTGTTGAATGCCATGTTGTACGGTGTGTTTGAGGTGTGAGCTGGTATGTATCTCACCTTAGTTTAAAAATTAAAAATAAATCATTTTCCTCGAAATGTCCTTCTTCCTGCGCACAGTTCCTATAACTGGAGGAGGGGCATAGAGGGAGGAGCCAGTTCACACCCCCTTTTGAAAGTCTTAAAGTGCCCATGTCTCCTGCGGATCCCGTCTATACCCCATGGTTCTTGAAGCTTCCCCAGCATCCTCTACGGACTAAGAGAAAAGGATGTACCGGTAGGTATTAAAATCCTATTTTAATTTATATAGACACTTTGTCCAATAGGACTCAAGGTGATTAAGGTATAAGTATTAACGGTACTGAACATGGAGGTAAGAGGAACAGCAATGTCACATTGCCTCTACCCACAACTCTGCGACGATTGATCATTTCCAGTGCATGTACTGGACTGCGCATTATCACAGGAGGCTGAGATAAGGACCGGGTAGGTAATAGCAGCATTGACAGCTCCTACCCAGGCCTGGTAATGGCTGTTCTGTACCTCACAGCCCTCAGACATGTGAAATGGTGACAAAATAAGCCCTCTGCAAAATGCTGGCCACTTTTGTTGAAATATCACCCCTTTTAGGGCCTGCAAATTAGGGCAGTTGGGAAGTATGATATTCTGCTCTTGCCAATACACACTGATAGTGCTGATTTATCCTTAGGAATGAAAGCTATACCTTAAACACACCTTAAATACACTTTACCATGGAGCCGCTGCGGCCGCTGTACTTAATTTACACTCTACGTACTTTGTACGCTATTAGTGTACAAAGTCCCGTACTGTGCACGGACTTAGCGTACAAACGCCGCGCTGACGGTACAAAGTACTCACAGCGCGTACACACCCAGAGATACACTTTAAACCTTATACAGCAATGCAATGATAATACACTTTAAACCTTAGCAGGGCAATGAAGACATGACACCAGATTGTAATTAAACCGCTGGGTTCCGAAACCACAGCGTATGATTGCTGAAAAGGGGTTGCAATACAAATAATACAATACAATATAACAGAGTAAATGGCAACATTCAATGGTACATACGTGAGTGGATTCGCTTGCGCTACCCAGTCCTCCGTCATCTGATAGATAACGTTGTGAGTCTTGTGTCTGACCAAGCCTGCAGCAGGCTCTCTTTATACAATTCTTCCAAAAAGCAATACAATAGATACTGTAATCTCTTTGTCCATTGGACACAGGGATGCACATTTACAGTACAGGAGAGGTCATAGGTCGGTTTGAATAGGTAGGCGATGTCTGTTCCAACTGCTCTTGTGGGTGGTCTCCTCTGGATTCCCGCCGCATACATAATGTACAGTAAATACAGTTTATATCTATATTCTGCTCCTGCACATAACTATCCGCAGGAACATGCGATCTTCCTCAAACCAACACCGGAATGTTACCCTTAAAATACCCTTCAGCTGGATACCAAACACCACCTTATAACCTTGTTCTGTCCCCTCCTATTCTGTAAAGGTGAATCCCTTTGTTCTGAAACCATTTAAACTGCTGTTACTTTCTGATGTGGTGCAGGGAGGCTATGTGTACATTGTGCACTATTTGGATTAAATATGTAATGTGTTTTGATAGCTTTCCATGCGTTCACAAACTCTACCGTAAATACCCATACCACGCGCTAATGCGCAGGACCGCGGGAGCGACAATACGCAAATTGCGAATATGTGCACGCACGACAGAACAAGTACACGCGCAGAGGCCATCTGTGTGTAGTTTGTACGTGATGTGTGTACTGCAATATTTTTTTACTTTGACAGTCCACCCTTTGGCAGTCACCAATAACTGCCACTATCTAATCACTAAACAGAAAAATATCTACAGAAGTTTGGATGGTCGGGGGAGAGTGGTAGGTAGGAAATGTATGACCTAGTGGGATAGTAAAAAGCATGTATGTATGAATCCATGTCTGAGGGGCATGTATCATCGTGCCGTATATGTTCTAAATAAGCTTCGAGGTATTGCGAAGTATACATTAAATCCTTCTCATCCCGTATTAAGGGTCTGTAAATGGGCCAACAAACACTACCGAGCTCTTTTTGGCTTCTTGTTAAAACAAATGGGGTGCACATTTAGTTGATGATACATGGAGGGGGAAACATGTGAGTGCTAGTATATGTGGATATCACCTGTCAACTATGTGTGCTATTAACTGGAGGTTGCAGAGATGAAGATAAAACATAACTAAAATACATTAAGATAAACATTTTAGGTAGGGCAGATGTCTTTTCCGGATGGATGTATCTGGGCAGAGGGGGAAACAAAAGAAAAAACAGGTGAAAGAAACAGGCCATGAAATTCATTTGCAATCCTTATCATAACACTGTCTCTATGGATGGGTCATAAATTAAATCTGCTGCAATAACAGCGCCCTCGCTCCTTAGACTCATCAACTTTGTGCCATGCTTGCGCCGCGTCAGAATTCGAACACACCTAAATATCAAACCAATAATTATGACGACTCCCAGGATACAAAGGAGAAACTTCCCTACACTCATAATAACATTTTGAGCCCACTCTCCTAAACCTGAGAACCAATTTTGTGGGTTCAACCATGAGGCCCAGCCGGTCAGTTCATTACTCCCAAGGTAAGGTTGTGTTTCCTCCTGAACTCCCACTTCAACTGCAAGATATCGTCCATCTTTTGATCGATAATCTCCGTTGGATCATCAGTACTGTTCGTAATATACGTACAGCACTTCACCCCATATTGAGTTGCCAGGGTAACACAGTACCCACCTGTCACGGCTGTGATATAATTTAGGACCATCCTGTGCTGAATCAGTTCCTTCTTGTAAGCTTGTAACTCCCTTCCCGTATACCTGAAGGTGTCGTCATACATCTCAGTGATATTATCTATCAAGTTCGCTAGCGCATGGATATACCTATAATTTATAATTCCTCTGGCAGTACGGGTGATGTCTAATGCGAGAAGGAATTGAATCCCGGTGGATTCGTGGATCAAATCAGAGGCTGCGTGCTCTGTCCTATCTATGAGGTGTCTCTTGATAATGTGTTCATAGTGAGTATGAGTAGAAGGAGCCTGAGCACTGCGGTGAATGTCTTTCATCTTATCATGGGTTATGGTCATGCCCTCTGGCAGTACTCTCCCAATATAACACAATCCCTCTGAGCTCGGGGCAAGCCACTTGTACGCCTTCCTCCCACATATGAAATAGGCATCATCTGGGAGAACATAGGGGTCAAAATATAACATCACCATATTACAAACTTTCCAAGTAAAGAAACCCATCCCTAGTTCTCCCATCTGTTCAGTACAAGTATCGGGCTGGATGATATGAGCACAATACCCTGGCAATACTTTTCCAACCCACATGGTCTTGCTTCCACGAGTATACCTATACCGGAAATACCTCCCACTGTTGGCTATTTGGCGTACAAGTTCAGAGTCTATGGGTATCCTATCAGCTCTGTGTGAAAAGGTAATTGTCTGGTTATTCCATGTCACTTCCCAATTTCCCGGTTTTCGGTAATTGGAAATATTAAAACATAATAAGGATCTGTCTACATGATACTGGCGGAGCTTCAAACAAGGGGGCCTAGAAATATTGAATTTCTTGTCCACCGGTTTCCCACCCCGTAATTCGAGTACCTCATCTATTGCTAAAGGGTATGGTACTAATCCTGACTTGCTCTGACCTTGAGGTACCTGTGAGCACACTCAACATTCTGTCTAGTTTAATACCTTACCCACTAGTGAGTGGTAATCACTCAACGGATGACAGTCCATGTCGATATTAAGGTTGGACTGACATCTCTGGATGCACCCATCCTCAACTATATTCTCACAGTTCCTACAAATACAATATTCATCAGACAATAACCCCTCACAGTGCCTCCGAGCTCCCTGACTACCAGAGCGCTTACTGATGCCAGCCTTTACCAAAATGATGTGCTGATCCTGAGATCCTACAAATTCATACTTGCCATCAGAACCCATTCCAGATCCCTGCTCGACCTCTCTGGGACCCTCACCAAAACACACTGTTCTTATCAAAACCAGAATTACTAATAGAACCCGAAACGCAGTCTCTTGTGATCGATCCATTTCGTTAGGGGAAAGGAGGAAAATAAGAAGGAGAAAAGAAAGGAATAAATGCAGGGGGAGGTGAAAAAATAAAGTGGTATGACAACCGTTCTAGCTCTTGTTACTCTCTGTGCTCAGATGCCCTTCAACAGTCCTGCCTCTCAAACAGACACTCCAGTGATACGAGATTCTCTACACTCTGCTCTTTGTCACGAGTTCTCTCCGGGTCAGCGACCTTCTTGCAGTGGGACGAGTGGATCCAAGTCTCTCTTTCGGCGACCTTCAATGCTGTTGTGCTGGTTAATAAGACTTGATATGGTCCTTCCCACCTGTCTATGAGGCAACCTGAGCGTAAGAAATTTAGAATCATCACATAATCCCCAGGTTCAATGTCATGACAATTACTGTTCGGCAGGTCAGGAATCACCAGCTTTAAATTTCTTTGTTGATTTCTCAGCTTCTGGCTCATCCCAACCAAATATTTCACAGTCACTTCATTATTACATTTCAAATCATCCTGGGGGTCTATCATTACATGAGGTTGTCGACCAAAAAGAATTTCAAAGGGTGATAGGTTAAGGGAAGACCTGGGAGTGGTTCTGATGCTGTACAACACTAGTGGCAAAGCTTCTGGCCACGACAATCCAGTTTCAACCATTAATTTGCTCAGCTTGTTCTTAATAGTGCTATTCACTCTCTCCACCTTTGCACTCGCCTGTGGACGGTACGGAGTATGCAGCTTGCTATTAATTCCCATCAGTTTGCATATGACCTGAAAGACTTCACCTGTAAAATGGGTACCCCTATCACTTTCAATTATTCTAGGGATACCATATCTACACACAAATTCCTGCACAATTTTCTTTGCAGTGAACGTAGCAGTATTTGTGGCAGCAGGGAACGCTTCTACACAATTAGAAAATACGTCAATACAAACTAACACATATTTTAAATTCCTACAGGGTGGTAACTGTATGAAATCGATTTGTATTACCTGAAAAGGTCCATCTGTCGGAGGGATATGGGATGGCTCTGTTGGTATTGACTTTCCAATATTCTTCCTCAAGCAAGTAAAACATATCATTGCTCTCTTACCTGCATGAGAAGAGAATCCTGGCGCACACCAGTAGGCTCTCACCAGCTTACACATACCCTCTTCACCCAGATGAGTCAGACTGTGTGCCGCCTCAGCTAAGCTTGGAAGATATGCTCTGGGGGCCACTGGCTTACCTTGTCCACAGTCCCGAGGATTCCTGGCCATATCCCTTTGACCTCCAGACTGCCTTTTCCTGTAAAGAACACAAATCTTGCATTTCAATTAATTGTTGTGTGTTGATCGTGTTAAATGTCATCAGTGATGTGATGTTCGTTTGTATGGGGCTGCTGATTTAGCAGCTTCGTCTGCCCGGCTGTTACCAAGTGAAATTGGGTCTTGGTTGTAAGTATGTGCTTTGCACTTGATAACAGCCACTCTGGTTCCTGTATCGCTGTTAGAAGTCTTTTTATGTGGGACGGTATGCGCTATGGGTGTGCCAGCTGCAGTCATGAAATTTCAGAGGCGCCATAGGGCCCCGAAATCATGCACCACTCCAAAGGCATACCTAGAATCTGTGTATATATTAGCTGACTTACCCTTGGCCAATTCACACGCTCTGGTTAGGGCGACCAACTCAGCAACTTGTGCTGAGTGCGGTGGGCCCACCGGTTCAGCTTCTATGATACCTCTGTCGTCTACAACTGCATATCCAGTACACAGGTCTCCCGAGTCCATTTGTCTGTTGCAACTACCGTCAGTGTAGAAGGTAAAGTCTACCCCTTCCAGTGGGTTGTCACTGATGTCAGGTCTCGCAGTGAAAGTCTGATTAAGGTATTCCATACAATCATGCGTATCAGTGTCTGCACTAAATCATCCTTCACCATCATTCTCATCCTCCACCCTTTGTGCCTGTCCAGGCACACTTGGCAAATAAGTTGCAGGATTTAGTGAGCTGCATCTCTTAATGGTGATGTTTACAGGGGCCATCAGTGATAATTCCCACTTTGTAAACCGAGCAGATGAGACATGTCTGGTTTGGGCGGAGTTCAGTAAGGCTGATACAGCATGAGGTGTATGGATGGTCAGGTTGTGTCCTAACACTACGTCCTCACTTTTACTTACTAGCAAAGCTATCGCTGCAACACTTCGCAAGCATGTGGGGAGAGACCGCGCTACGGTGTCCAACTGTGCACTGTAGTAAGCTACCAGCCTGCTGGCATCACCATGTCTCTGTGTGAAAAACCCCTGCCGCGCACCCAGCACTTTCTGTATCGTATAATTCAAAGGGCTTCTCATAATCTGGCATACCTAATGCAGGTGCCTGTGATAGGCACTGTTTGAGTCTCTTAAAGGCAAGTTCGGACTCATCTGTGTGTGAGACCCATTCTGGTTTGTTTGAAGAGACCATTTCTTGCAAAGGTAAAGCCAGTATAGAGAATCCTGGAATCCAGTTTCGGCAGTACCCACACATTCCAAGGAAAGTGCGGATCTGTTGCTGCGTTTGTGGCAGAGTCATGTCGCGAATCGCCTGTATTCTATCAGCGGTGAGGTGTCTAAGTCCTTGAGTCAAGCAATGTCCCAAATATTTTACCCTGGTCTGCACAGCTGCAATTTATCCTTTGAAACCTTGTGAAAGATGAAACAGAAGCGGTTTCGTGTCTTTCAAGGACGATTCGAGTGAGTCAGAACACAACAATAAGTCATCGACATACTGTATTAGTACTGATCCACTCTCAGGTTGAGTCATGCAAGGCCTGGGAGAAAATACTAGGGCTGTCAATGAAACCTTGGGGAAGTCGAGTCCAGGTGTACTGTACTCCCCTGTATGTAAAAGCAAAAAGATATTGGCTGTCAGGGTGCAGAGGGACAGAAAAGAAGGCAGAACAGAGGTCGATGACAGTGAAGAATTTTGCAGTAGAGGGAATTTGCATGAGGATGACAGCTGGATTGGGCACTACGGGGAATTGGCTCTCAACTATCTTGTTTATCCCCCTTAGATCCTGCACTAGCCTGTAACCCCTCCCCCCACTTTTTCACAGGGAAGATGGGACTATTGGCAGTGCTGGACGTCCTGACTAGGATGCCCTGTTGTAGCAACCGCTCTATGATGGGGTATACTCCTAATTCTACCTCTGGCTTCAGAGGATACTGAGGGATTTTTGGAGCTATCCTACCATCTTTTACTTGCACTACTACTGGAGCTACATTTGCCATCAATCCAGTGTCTTGTCCATCTTTGGTCCAAAGGGAACCCGGTATTTGTGAGATAATTTCCTCTACCTTTGATGGACACTTGTCTATAACAGTAGAATGCAACATTAGCCTTTGAGGGGTGTCTAATATATCTTGCACTTCTTGAACGTGGTTCTCAGGTATATCCAAAAAGACACCCTCAGGAGTACAGTATATGACACACCGCATTTTACACAATAAATCTCTCCCGAGTAGATTAGTCGGAGCCGATGCAGCCAACAGGAAAGAATGTTTGGTTTGCAAGGGCCCTATCGTAATCTCTGCAGGTCTACTCAAAGGGTATTGTTGCACCGTTCCTGTTACTCCCATTGCCGAAATTGTTTTACCCGTGGTTTTTACACCTACTGTTGAATTTAACACTGACCGCCCCTGTATCTACAAGAAAAGGTAATGGTACGCCAGCTACATCAACCGTGACCTCAGGTTCACTACCATGGCTAGCAATTAACTTCACTGGCTGCAGACTACAGGTGTGGCCCAACCCCTATTGTGTGGTGAGACCCTCCCACAGCGCATTGGCAGCTACAATATGTGAGGGGGGTAGCTGTGAGTTTTCGGAGGCCTGCTAGTCCCTCCTTGGTGGGTACCTCCTTGTTTGCCCTGCGTGTGGCTCGTAATTTCTCCTACGCGGTCCCTGATCCCAAGTATGTGCATTGTAGTGTGGTTCATATCCTGGTCTAGGGGGTCGGTATACATTATGTGTACTTTTTTTTCCTACATTCCCTCGAGTAATGTCCTACCTTTTGACAATTATAGCATATATATATATATATATATATATATATATATATATACACGTGACTTACCATCAGGGGTCTGGGGTTTCGGCTGATGTGGCTCTGTTGTAAGTGCATCTATACTCACTTTCATCAGCCTTTACCCCTGTAACTCCCTGTGCTTAATGATGTTCCTATCATGCTCGACAGCGGACTCTCTCAATGCAGCCACCGAGATACCTCTCCAGTGTCAAAGTTGGAAAAATATCATGCTACACGTTGCCATATATTCACCTCATGCGCTTGCCCGCTGCACGTGCACATTCTCTCCCGTGCGTGCGGATACTCGCAGCTGCGTGATGGCGCCTCCTCGGCCATGCGCTCGAGCGCGTGGTATGTGCATTTACGGTAGAGTTTGTGTGCGTCTAGCGGGCGACTCAATCGTTAAATAATAAAACCAAATAGTATGTTTTATAGATAATGTTCCCCTTAATAATGACTGTAAGTTTGTTTAATGTAACTGGTCGCTGGACAGAGGAATTCCTCTTTTCATGGTACGAAGGGTCAGACAGGGTTTGAGCAGTTGTGTTTGGTACCTAACTAAAGAACATTTTATTAGAAACAATCCGGTGCTGGTTAGGTAAAGATTAATCGCTCCTGCGTATAGTTATGTCTATTAGTAGTTTCTGGACATTTACTATATTTGCGGTTCATTATCCATGCGGCGGGAATTCTCAGATTCCCTCCCACCTGAGCAGTTTGATATAGTCACAGCCCACCTGTTCAAACTAACCTATGACCTTTTGTTATGATGCGAGGAGACATTCCTGTGTCCAATGAACAATGAGATTGTAGGTCCCTTTGTAGTATACTGTACGCAGTGTATATAAGGACAGCCAGCCTGGCCAGCTCAGTCTTCTCTCCACAAACGGTTTTCATCTTGACTAACTCGGAGCTGGTACCAGGACTAACGCAGCGATCATTCCCCAGTGTGTGTAAGTTATTCTCTGTGACCATTCTAAATCTCTGTTTGTATTTGCCATATTCTCTCTCTCTGTTATTGTATAAGATTGTGACGATATTGTATATGTATGTGTAGTTAGCCTGCTTAGATATTGATGTTAGCCTGTAGTGTATGAACTGTTAACTGTTTTAACTTTTACATAGCTAGATATTGTTGGTAAAGGTGTTGGAACCTTAGCAAGGTATTGTGTGTTTATTACATTGCTGAGAGTATTCAGAGTGTCTCAATCGCTCAAGAGGCTTTCATACAATAGAGGTTAATTAGCATTGCATTGTGCTCACATTACAAAACCAAGGTTTACAGTACAAACTCAATCTTTCACTGTGTTGCATACAAGGTTTACTGAGTGTCATCCCGTGAGCGTCTGCGCCGCTCGTTTTCTCCTCGTGGTCACGAGCGTACGCTACGCTAGTAGCGTAGTATTACGGTAGTCGGCCGCCTTTAGCGTGCTCGACACCAAGCGTTAAGTTGTGAGCGAGCGTGTCGCATGTGCGTCTCGACCACGGCTAAGCGTCTGCTACGCTAAGTGCGTACCTTTACGGTACCCCATACGCCAATTGCGTACTGAGTCTCTTACCCATTTTATAGTGAATGTAATAAGATAAATAATTAGCTTTATCACCAGTTTGGTAGAGAGGTCTGTACCCTCGTTCTCAGTGCCTCCTTCAACCCATCCATTAATACTGAAACAGCTACCTCCCTGTGATGTACATTGTCTATATTGTCCTCGATCCCAGTGTATCTAGCCATTTCCTGCAGTGCTCGATGGAAATATTTGGATGCCGTTTCACCTTCCTTTTGTCTTATGGAAAAGATTTTATTCCATTTGACAACAGTAGGGAAATATACTCTTAATTGCAGATTGATTTGCCGTACATTCTCCTGATTGTATTCATCAGTAAGAGGTACTTCTGCGTCTAACTTACAATCGGTTATGAATTTCGCAGGGTCAATATTTGAGGGTAAACATACCCGTAGCACTATTCGCCAATCTTTGTTTGTGGGTTCGTTGGCATTACCTAACTCTTTAATGAACCTTTGGCATGCGACTAGATCTTTTCTGGGATCGGGAAATTCTGACATAATTGACCTTAACTCTGCCCGGGACCAAGGACAATGCATGGCAGTGTTCCTGATGGGAGTTACTCCCTGAGCGTCAGTCTTCCCATTGGGGACTGCAATCACCCTGACAGGATTTAATTCAATTACATCATTCTGGTTTAATTCTACAATGTGGGGTGCTATGGTTTCTGCATAATGTACGGTACCGTACTTACCCGTGGACACGACCTCACTTATCCCTCCGCTAGGGGGCCTGACTACTGCTCTTGTTGGTTGGGCCGTGCCCACCTGAGTGTCTTGTATGGTGGCTGCTAGAGAGAGTGCCGATATCGTGCTGGGCTCATCTTCCTGCTCACAGTCCTGGGGAAAATTTAAAACAGGATACAACTGGCAAGGGTTAGGGTTAGTACATTTATCAATTACTCTCCTAATCCTGTACCAATGTACCATTGTCTGTAGCCATCTTCTCCCCCACAATATATGGTGGTGGTGGTGCGGTCGCCATTGTTTTCCCGCTAGGTTTGGAACCTGCTGCGCGAGCTAATTCCCTTTGCATATCCCCCTCCTGTTGCCATATATTTAAACAATCTGTATGTTTAATCCTTTGTTTCTTGAATTTTATCAGACATATCCTTAACCTTAAGTTCTGTAATACCTCTGGTTCAAAGCTGCCCACCCTAGGGAATGGTACCCTATCCTTGTTAGTCATACGTACAAAAAGCCTTCCGTGTGTGGACCATATTTCCCACACATAACAAACCTCGCTGACCCCATGGGCCGCGGCTCTTCAACCTGAACCCTGGTTACAAAACGTCCACCGCTTGTGCAATTGGATCCCATCACGGGCTTTTTCCTTTTACGCAATCCCCAATGCACAATACGAATAGACGGTGAAAGTTCTTAGAGCGCTTTCACCCACGTTGGCCAGTACTACCATACACTGTCGATAGCGAAGGCAATGTACCCAACCTAGTGCCCTATCTGACCTATATTTACTGGAAGTTTTTTAGGAATAACTTACCCTTTCCAGTAAAGTATCGGCCGTTGGAGATTTTCCTGAGAGAGACCAGCGAAAACTCCCTATGCACTTTGGTATACACAAATCACGCTTGCATATGCTCTATGCAGCGCTAATACCGCGATTTTACGCAAAAGCTCGTAAAAAGGATATCAAGTTGCGCTGTCGCACCCACAAAAGCGGTCCAATCGCACAGCATATAGGTACTTGTTACTTTTCTCTGACGTCCTAAGTGGATGCTGGGACTCCGTAAGGACCATGGGGGAATAGCGGCTCCGCAGGAGACTGGGCACAACTATAAAGAAAGCTTTAGGTCTAACTGGTGTGCACTGGCTCCTCCCACTATGACCCTCCTCCAGACTTCAGTTAGAATCTTGTGCCCGGCTGAGCTGGATGCACACTAGGGGCTCTCCTGAGCTCCTAGAAAGAAAGTATATTTTAGGTTTTTTATTTTACAGTGAGATCTGCTGGCAACAGACTCACTGCAGCGAGGGACTAAGGGGAGAAGAAGCGAACCTACCTGACTGGAGATAGTTTGGGCTTCTTAGGCTACTGGACACCATTAGCTCCAGAGGGATCGAACACAGGACCCGACCTCGATCGTTCGGTCCCGGAGCCGCGCCGCCGTCCCCCTTACAGAGCCAGAAGCAAGAAGTGATCCGGAAAATCGGCGGCAGAAGACCTCGGTCTTCAACAAGGTAGCGCACAGCACTGCAGCTGTGCGCCATTGCTCCTCATGCACACCTCACACTCCGGTCACTGATGGGTGCAGGGCGCTGGGGGGGGGGGGGCGCCCTGAGCAGCAATATAAACACCTTGACTGGCAAATCATCACAATATATAGTCCCAGAGGCTATATATGTGATAAGTTACCCCTGCCAGAATTCCTGAAAAAAGCGGGAGAAGTCAGCCGGAAAAGGGGCGGGGCTAACTCCCTCAGCACACTGGCGCCATTTTTCCCTCACAGCTCCGCTGGAAGGATCGCTCCCTGGCTCTCCCCTGCAGTATCAAGACTACAAAGGGTAAAAAAGAGAGGGGGGGCACTAAATTTAGGCGCAGTATAACTTATATAGCAGCTATAAGGGGAAATAATTCAGTTAATCCTTGTATTATTATAGCGCTCTGGTGTGTGCTGGCATACTCTCTCTCTGTCCCCCCAAAGGGCTTTGAGGGGTCCTGTCCTCTGTCAGAGCATTCCCTGTGTGTGTGTGCGGTGTGTCGGTACGGCTGTGTCGACATGTTTGATGAGGAGGCTTATGTGGAGGCGGAGCAGATGCCGATAAATGTGATGTCACCCCCTGCGGGGTCGACACCTGAGTGGATGGTTCTGTGGAAGGAATTACGCGGCAGTGTCGACTCCTTGCATAAAAGGTTTGACGACATACCAAATATGGGACAGCCGGCTTCTCAGCCTGTGCCTGCCCAGGCGTCTCAAAAGCCATCAGGGGCTCTGAAACGCCCGCTACCTCAGATGGCAGACACAGATGTCGACACGGATACTGACTCCAGTGTCGACGACGATGAGACTAATGTAACTTCCAATAGGGCCACACGTTATATGATTGAGGCAATGAAAAATGTGTTGCATATTTCTGATGTTACCCCAGGTACCACAAAAAAGGGTATTATGTTTGGAGAGAAAAAACTACCAGTAGTTTTTCCTCCATCTGAGGAATTAAATGAAGTGTGTTAAGAAGCGTGGGCTTCCCCCGATAAGAAACTGGTAATTTCTAAGAGGTTACTAATGGCGTACCCTTTCCCGCCAGAGGATAGGTCACGTTGGGAAACATCCCCTAGGGTGGATAAAGCGCTCACACGCTTGTCAAAGAAGGTGGCACTACCGTCTCCGGATACGGCCGCCCTGAAGGAACCTGCTGATAGAAAGCAGGAGGCTATCCTGAAGTCTGTATATACACACACAGGTATTATACTGAGACCAGCTATTGCTTCAGCATGGATGTGCAGTGCTGCAGCTGCGTGGTCAGATTCCCAGTCTGAAAATATTGATACCCTAGACAGGGACACTATATTGCTAACCGTAGAGCATATTAAAGATGCAGTCTTATACATGAGAGATGCACAGAGGGATATTTGCCGGCTGGCATCTAAATTAAGTGCAATGTCCATTTCTGCCAGGAGAGGGTTATGGACTCGGCAGTGGACAGGTGATGCAGATTCTAAAAGGCACATGGAAGTTTTGCCTTATAAGGGTGAGGAGTTGTTCGGGGATGGTCTCTCGGACCTCGTTTCCACAGCAACAGCTGGGAAGTCTACATTTTTACCCCATGTTCCCTCACAGCCAAAGAAAGCACCGTATTATCAGGTACAGTCCTTTCGGCCCAATAAGGGCAAGCGGGTTAAAGGCGCGTCCTTTCTGCCCAGAGGCAGAGGTAGAGGGAAAAAGCTGCAGCATACAGCCAGTTCCCAGGAGCAAAAGTCCTCCCCCGCTTCCTCTAAGTCCACCGCATGACGCTGGGGCTCCACAGGCAGAGCCAGGTACGGTGGGGGCCCGTCTCAAATACTTCAGCAATCAGTGGGCTCGCTCACGGGTGGATCCCTGGATCCTTCAAGTAGTATCTCAGGGGTACAAGCTGGAATTCGAGACGTCTCCCCCCCCGCCGTTTCCTCAAATCTGCCTTACCAACAACTCCCTCAGGCAGGGAGGCAGTGTTAGAGGCAATTCACAAGCTGTATTCCCAGCAGGTGATAGCCAAAGTGCCCCTACTTCATCAAGGACGGGGTTACTATTCCACAATGTTTGTGGTACCGAAACCGGACGGTTCGGTGAGACCCATTTTAAATTTGAAATCCTTGAACACATATATAAAAAAATTCAAGTTCAAGATGGAATCGCTCAGGGCGGTTATTGCAAGCCTGGACGAGGGGGATTACATGGTATCACTGGACATCAAGGATGCTTACCTGCATGTCCCCATTTACCATCCTCACCAGGAGTACCTCAGATTTGTGGTACAGGATTGTCATTACCAATTCCAGACGTTGCCGTTTGGTCTATCCACGGCTCCGAGGGTATTTACCAAGGTAATGGCCGAAATGATGATACTCCTTCGAAAGAAGGGAGTTTTAATTATCCCGTACTTGGACGATCTCCTGATAAAGGCGAGGTCCAGGGAGCAGTTGTTGGTCGGGGTAGCACTATCTCGGGAGGTGCTACAACAGCACGGCTGGATTCTGAATATTCCAAAGTCACAGCTGGTCCCTACGACACGTCTACTGTTCCTGGGGATGGTTCTGAACACAGAACAGAAAAAAGTGTTTCTCCCGGAGGAGAAGGCCAAGGAGCTGTCATCTCTAGTCAGAGGCCTCCTAAAACCAAAACAGGTGTCGGTGCATCACTGCACGCGGATCCTCGGAAAGATGGTAGCTTCCTACGAAGCAATTCCATTCGGCAGGTTCCATGCAAGAACCTTTCAGTGGGACCTGTTGGACAAGTGGTCCGGATCGCATCTTCAGATGCATCGGCTGATAACCCTGTCTCCAAGGACCAGGGTGTCTCTGCTGTGGTGGCTGCAAAGTGCTCATCTTCAAGAGGGCCGCAGATTCGGCATACAGGACTGGATCCTGGTGACCACGGACGCCAGCCTTCGGGGCTGGGGGGCAGTCACACAGGGAAGAAACTTCCAAGGACTATGGTCAAGTCAGGAGACTTCCCTACACATAAATATTCTGGAACTGAGGGCCATTTACAATGCCCTAAGTCAGGCAAAACCCCTGCTTCAAAACCAGCCGGTACTGATCCAGTCAGACAACATCACGGCAGTCGCCCATGTAAACCGACAGGGCGGCACAAGAAGCAGGACAGCGATGGCAGAAGCCACAAGGATTCTCCGATGGGCGGAAAATCACGTGTTAGCACTGTCAGCAGTGTTCATTCCGGGAGTGGACAACTGGGAACAGACTTCCTCAGCAGACACGACCTCCACCCGGGAGAGTGGGGACTTCATCCGGAAGTCTTTCAACTGATTGTAAACCGTTGGGAAAAGCCACAGGTGGACATGATGGCGTCCCGCCTAAACAAAAAGCTAGAAAGATATTGCGCCAGGTCGAGAGACCCTCAGGCGATAGCTGTGGACGCTCTAGTGACACCGTGGGTGTACCGGTCGGTTTATGTGTTCCCTCCTCTTCCTCTCATACCAAAGGTACTGAGGATAATAAGGAGAAGAGGAGTAAGAACTATACTCATTGTTCCGGATTGGCCAAGAAGAGCTTGGTACCCGGAACTTCAAGAAATGATCTCAGAGGACCCATGGCCTCTGCCGCTCAGACAGGACCTGCTGCAGCAGGGGCCCTGTCTGTTCCAAGACTTACCGCGGCTGCGTTTGACGGCATGGGGGTTGAACACCGGATCCTGAAGGAAAAGGGCATTCCGGAGGAAGTCATTCCTACGCTGATTAAAGCTAGGAAAGAAGTTACCGCAAACCATTATCACCGCATTTGGCGAAAATATGTTGCGTGGTGTGAGGCCAGGAAGGCCCCAACGGAGGAATTTCAGCTGGGCCGTTTTCTGCACTTCCTACAGTCAGGGGTGACTATGGGCCTAAAATTGGGTTCCATTAAGGTCCAGATTTCGGCTCTATCGATTTTCTTCCAGAGAGAACTGGCTTCACTACCTGAAGTTCAGACTTTTGTTAAGGGAGTGCTGCATATTCAGCCCCCTTTTGTGCCTCCAGTGGCACCTTGGGATCTCAACGTGGTGTTGGATTTCCTAAAGTCACATTGGTTTGAGCCACTAAAAACCGTGGAATTGAAATATCTCACGTGGAAAGTGGTCATGTTGTTGGCCTTGGCTTCGGCCAGGCGTGTATCAGAATTGGCGGCTTTGTCATGTAAAAGCCCTTATCTGATTTTCCATATGGATAGGGCAGAATTGAGGACTCGTCCCCAGTTTCTCCCTAAGGTGGTATCAGCTTTTCATCTGAACCAACCTATCGTGGTGCCTGCGGCTACTAAAGACTTGGAGGCTTCCAAGTTGTTAGACGTAGTCAGGGCCCTGAAAATCTATGTTTCCAGGACAGCTGGAGTCAGAAAGACTGACTCGCTATTTATCCTGTATGCGCCCAACAAGTTGGGTGCACCTGCTTCAAAGCAGACTATTGCTCGCTGGATCTGTAGTACGATTCAGTTTGCACATTCTGCGGCTGGACTGCCGCATCCTAAATCAGTGAAAGCCCATTCCACAAGGAAGGTGGGCACTTCTTGGGCGGCTGCCCGAGGGGTCTCGGCTCTACAACTTTGCCGAGCAGCTACTTGGTCGGGGTCAAACACATTTGCTAAATTCTACAAGTTTGACACCCTGGCTGAGGAGGACCTAGAGTTTGCCCATTCGGTGCTGCAGAGTCATCCGCACTCTCCCGCCCGTTTGGGAGCTTTGGTATAATCCCCATGGTCCTTACGGAGTCCCAGCATCCACTTAGGACGTCAGAGAAAACAAGAATTTACTTACCGATAATTCTATTTCTCGTAGTCCGTAGTGGATGCTGGGAACTCCGTAAGGACCATGGGGAATAGCGGCTCCGCAGGAGACAGGGCACATCTAAAGAAAGCTTTAGGATCACCTGGTGTGCACTGGCTCCTCCCCCTATGACCCTCCTCCAAGCCTCAGTTAGGATACTGTGCCCGGACGAGCGTACACAATAAGGAAGGATTTTGAATCCCGGGTAAGACTCATACCAGCCACACCAATCACACTGTACAACTTGTGATCTGAACCCAGTTAACAGCATGATAATAGAGAAGCCTCTAGAAAGATGGCTCACTACAACAATAACCCAAATTTTTTGGTAACAATAATTATGTACCAGTATTGCAGACAATCCGCACTTGGGATGGGCGCCCAGCATCCACTACGGACTACGAGAAATAGAATTATCGGTAAGTAAATTCTTATTTTCTCTGACGTCCTAGTGGATGCTGGGAACTCCGTAAGGACCATGGGGATTATACCAAAGCTCCCAAACGGGCGGGAGAGTGCGGATGACTCTGCAGCACCCAATGAGAGAACTCCCGGTCCTCCTCAGCCAGGGTATCAAATTTGTAGAATTTTACAAACGTATTTGCTCCTGACCAAGTAACTGCTCGGCAAAGTTGTAAAGCCGAGACCCCTCGGGCAGCTGCCCAAGATGAGCCCACCTTCCTTGTGGAGTGGGCATTTACAGATTTTTGGCTGTGGCAGGCCTGCCACAGAATGTGCAAGCTGAATTGTACTACAAATCCAACGAGCAATAGTCTGCTTAGAAGCAGGAGCACCCAGCTAGTTGGGTGCATAGAGGATAAACAGCGAGTCAGATTTCCTGACTCCAGCCATCCTGGAAACATATATTTTCCGGGTCCTGACAACGTCTAGCAACTTGGAGTCCTCCAAGTCCTTAGTAGCCGCAGGCACCACAATAGGTTTGGTTCAGGTGAACGCTGAAACCCCCTTAGGGAGAAACTGAGGACGAGTCCTCAATTCCGCCCTGTCCGAATGGAAAATCAGATAAGGGCTTTTACAGGATAAAGCCACCAATTCTGACACGCTCCTGGCCCAGGCCAGAGCCAACAGCATGACCACTTTTTCTGTGAGATAATTTAACTCCACAGATTTAAGTGGGTCAAACCAATGTGACTTTTGGAACCCAAAAACCACCTGGAGATCCCAAAAGTGCCACTGAAGGCACAAAAGGAGGCTGTATATGCAGTACCCCTTTAACAAATGTCTGAACTTCAGGGACTGAAGCTAGTTCTTTTTTGGAAGAAAATTGACAGAGCCGAAATTTGAACCTTAATGGACCCCAATTTCAGGCCCATAGATACTCCTGTTTTCAGGAAATGTAGGAATCGACCCAGTTGAATTTCCTCCGTCGAGCCTTACTGGCCTCGCACCACGCAACATATTTTCGCCAAATGCGGTGATAATGTTTTGCGGTTACATCCTTCCTGGCTTTGATCAGGATAGGGATGACTTCATCCGGAATGCCTTTTTCCTTCAGGATCCGGCGTTCAACCGCCATGCCGTCAACGCAGCCGCGGTAAGTCTTGGAACAGACAAGGTCCTTGCTGGAGCAGGTCCCTTCTTAGAGGTAGAGGCTACGGATCCTCCGTGAGCATCTCTTGAAGTTCCGGTTACCAATTCCTTCTTGGCCAATCCGGAGCCACTAATATAGTGCTTACTCCTCTCTATCTTATCAATCTCAGTACCTTGGGTATGAGAGGCAGAGGAGGGAACCCATACACTGATTGGTACACCCACGGTGTTACCAGAGCATCTACAGCTATTGCCTGAGGGTCCCTTGACGTGGCGCAATACCTGTCGAGTTTTTCCCAACGGTTTATAATCATGTGGAAGACTTCTGGGTGAAGTCCTTACTCTCCCGGGTGGAGGTCGTGCTGAGGAAAACTGCTTCCCAGTTGTCCACTCCCGGAATGAAAACTGCTGACAGTGCTATCACATGGTTTTTCGCCCCGCGAAGAATCCTTGCAGCTTCTGCCATTGCCCTCCTGCTTCTTGTGGCACCCTGTCTGTTTACGTGGGTGACTGCCGTAATGTTGTCCGACTGGATCAACACCGGCTGACCTTGAAGCAGAGGTCTTGCTAAGCTTAGAGCATTGTAAATGGCCCTTAGCTTCAGGACATTTATGTGAAGTGATGTCTCCAGGCTTGACCATAAGCCCTGGATATTCCTTCCCTGTGTGACTGCTCCCCAGCCTCGCAGGCTGGCATCCGTGGCCACCAGGACCCAGTCCCGAATGCCGAATCTGCGGCCCTCTAGAAGATGAGCACTCTGCAACCACCACAGGAGGGATACCCTTGTCCCTGGTGACAGGGTTATCCGCTGAAGCATCTGAAGATGCGACCCGGACCATCTGTCCAGTAGGTTCCACTGGAAAGTCTTGCGTGGAATCTGCCGAATGGGATTGCTTCGTAGGAAGCCACCATTTTTACCCAGAACCCTTGTGCATTGATGCACTGAGACTTGGTTTGGTTTTAGGAGGTTCCTGACTAGCTCGGATAACTCCCTGGCTTTCTCCTCCGGGAGAAACACCTTCTTTCTGGACTGTGTCCAGGATCATCCCTAGGAACAGAAGACAAGTCGTCGGAACCAGCTGCGATTTTGGAATATTGAGAATCCAATTGTGCCGCCGCAACACTACCTGAGATAGTGCTACACCGATCTCCAACTGTTCCCTGGATCTCACCCTTATCAGGGAATCGTCCCAGTAAAGGATAACTAAAATTCCCTTCCTTCGAAGGAATATCATCATTACGGTCATTACTTCAGTAAAGACCCGGGGTGCCGTGGACCATCCCTACGGCAGCGTCTGAACTGATAGTGACAGTTCTGTACCATAACCTGAGATACCCTTGGTGAGAAGGGTAAATTTTGACATGAAGGTAAGCATCCTTGATGTCCCGAGACATCATGTAGTCCCCTTCTTCCAGGTTTGCAATCACTGCTCTGAGTGACTCAATTTTGAATTTGAACCTCTGTATGTAAGTGTTCAAAGATTTTAGATTTTAAAATCGGTCTCACCGAGCCGTCTGGCTTCGGTACCACAATAGTGTGGAATAATACCCCGTTCCCTGTTGCAGGAGGGGTACCTAAATTATCACCTGCTGGGAATACAGCTTGTGAATGGCTTCCAAAACTGCCTCCCTGTCAGCGGGAGACGTCGGTAAAACAGACTTTTGGAAACGGCGAGGGGAATACGTCTCGAATTCCAATTTGTACCCCTGAAATATTACCTGAAGGATCCAGGGGTCTACTTGCGAGTGAGCCCACTGCGCACTGAAATTCATTGAGAACGGGCCCCCACCGTGCCTGAACCTGTAAAGCCCTAGCGTCATACTGAGAGCTTGGCAGAGGCGGAAAAGGGTTTCTGTTCCTGGGAACTGGCTGATCTCTGCAGCCATTTTCCTCTCCCTCTGTCACGAGCAGAAAAGAGGAACCCTTTTGTCCGCTTGCCAACCAGGACTGCGCCTGATAATACGGCGTCTTATTTTGAGAGGCGACCTGGGGTACATCCCCTTTTTTAAGGCAATACTTCCAAATGCCGTTTGGAATCCGCATCACCTGACCACTTTACTGGTATAATTGGACAACGCACTTATACTTGATGCCAGTCGGCAAACATTCCGCTGTGCATCATGCATATATAGAAATGCATCTTTTAATTGCTCTATAGGCAATAATATACTGTCCTTATCTAGGATATCAAATTTCCAGTCAGGGAATCCGACCACGCCAACCCAGCACTGCACATCCAGGCTGAGGCGATTGCTGGTCGCAGTATAACACCAGTATGTGTGTAAATACATTTTAGGATACCCTCCTGCTTTCTATCAGCAGGATCCCTAAGGGCGGCCATCTCAAGAGAGGGTAGAGCCCTTGTTCTTACAAGCGTGTGAGCGCCTTATCCCCCCTAGGGGGTGTTTCCCAACGCACCCTAACCTCTGGCAGGAAAAGGTATACTGCCAATAACTTTTTAGAAATTATCAATTGTTATCGGGGGGAAACCCACGCATCATCACACACCTCATTTTATTTCTCAGATTCAGGAAAACTACAGGAAGTTTTTCCTCACCAAACCTAATACCCCTTTTTTTTTTTTGGTGGTATTTATATTATCAGAAGAGTGTAAACTTTTTCCATTGCCTCAATCATGCAATGTGTGGCCCTATTGGAAATCACGGTTGTCTCTTCACCGTCGACACAGGAGTCAGTATCCGTGTCGGCGTCTGTATCTGAGGTAACGGGCGCTTTAAAGCCCCTGTATGAGACGTCTGGACATGCACAAGCTGAGTAGCCGGCTGTCTCATGTCAACCACTGTCTTTTATACAAAGCTGACACTGTCACGCAATTTCAACAGTACATCCACTCAGGTGTCGACCCCCCAGGGGGTGACAACACTATTACAGACACTCTACTCCGTCTCCTCATCATTTTTCTCCTCATACATGTCGACACAAACGTACCGACACACAGCACACACACAGGGAATGCTCTGATAGAGGACAGGACCCCACTAGCCCTTTGGGGAGACAGAGGGAGAGTTTGCCAGCACACACCAGAGCGCTATATATATACAGGGATAACCTTATATAAGTGTTTTTCCCTTTATAGCTGCTGTATTGTTTATACTGCGCCTAATTTGTGCCCCCCTCTCTTTTTTAACCCCTTTCTGTAGTGTAGTGACTGCAGGGGAGAGCCAGGGAGCTTCCCTCCAACTGAGCTGTGAGGGAAAATGGCGCCAGTGTGCTGAGGAGATAGGCTCCGCCCCTTTCTCGGCGTCCTTATCATCCGTTTTCTTGTATGTTTTGGCAGGGGTTAAATGCATCCATATAGCCCAGGAGTTATATGTGATGCATTTATTTTAGCCATAAAAGGTTTTCTATCGATTTATTGCGTCTCAGGGCGCTGCCCCCCCAGCGCCCTGCACCCTCAGTGACCGGAGTGTGAAGTGTGCTGAGAGCAATGGCGCACAGCTGCGGTGCTGTGCGCCTACCTTTATCTGAAGACAGGAAAGTCTTCTGCCGCCGATTTTTCCGGACCTCTTCGCTCTTCTGGCTCTGTAAGGGGGCCGGCGGCGCGGCTCCGGTGACCCATCCAGGCTGAACCTGTGATCGTCCCTCTGGAGCTAATGTCCAGTAGCCTAAGAAGCCCAATCCACTCTGCACGCAGGTGAGTTCGCTTCTTCTCCCCTTAGTCCCTCGATGCAGTGAGCCTGTTGCCAGCAGGTCTCACTGAAAATAATAAACCTAAACTAAAACTTTCACAAAGAGCTCAGGAGAGCCCCTAGTGTGCACCCTTCTCGTCGGGCACAGAAAATCTAACTGAGGCTTGGAGGAGGGTCATAGGGGGAGGAGCCAGTGCACACCAGGTGATCCTAAAGCTTTCTTTAGATGTGCCCTGTCTCCTGCGGAGCCGCTATTCCCCATGGTCCTTACGGAGTTCCCAGCATCCACTAGGACGTCAGAGAAAATAAGAATTTACTCACCGGTAATTCTATTTCTCGTAGTCCGTAGTGGATGCTGGGCGCCCATCCCAAGTGCGGATTGTTTAACTAAAGGGTTATTGTTGAGCCATCTGTTAAGAGGCTCAGTTGTTGTCATACTGTTAACTGGGTATTGTATCACGAGTTATACGGTGTGATTGGTGTGGCTGGTATGAGTCTTACCCGGGATTCAAAATCCTTCCTTATTGTGTCAGCTCTTCCGGGCACAGTATCCTAACTGAAGTCTGGAGGAGGGTCATAGTGGGAGGAGCCAGTGCACACCAGTTAGACCTAAAGCTTTCTTATAGTTGTGCCCAGTCTCCTGCGGAGCCGCTATTCCCCCATGGTCCTTACAGAGTCCCAGCATCCACTACGGACTACGAGAAATAGAATTACCGGTGAGTAAATTCTTATTATCTGCCGTACGACCACGGGTCGTTGTACAAACTGCGACCCTCAGTCTGGAGCGTAATACCAAAAAAAACAACTTTTAACTTCAATACTTTGCAATACAATGCACTATCACTCTCCTCTACAAATCACCTCACAATTTGCGTATTAAACCTTATACTAACGTGAGTCAGCCTTCTCACGCCACCAAGCCTCCACTCACTTGATGTACCGAACGACGGGATCCCGAATTACTGGGTTCGAATTTCACTCACTCCTACGTTCGCTCACTCAGGTATACTTGGTTTTTTTGTACAGAAAATTAGGATTCATTCAAGTTGGCAGCTTTACCCCAGAGGCAATTAAAAAAAAATATTTATACAAAATTTTGTTTTTATATTAAATTTCTTTAGAAACCGGGTAGTTTGGTGCTATTGTAGTGTGGCTACTGTCCCGCCTTTAAACAAAACGAACTATTGTGTAATTTGTACTTAGCGACCGTACTTCTTACGCAATTTGCGTAAACAGGCTACCGTGCATGTCTCTTACGCCGCGTGTGCAGTTCCGTACTTTGTCCACGACACGTGTACGAAACCGTACGTCCGCAATAGCACAAATCATACAATTCTATAAATGTGAGCAATAAAACTACTATTGCCCACTATTTATTTATTTATTTATTAACAGTTTCTTATATAGCGCAGCAAATTCCGTTGCGCTTTACAATTTGAAATAACAATAACAAAATGGGTAATAACAAACAGTCATAGAGGTAGGAAGGCCCTGCTCGCAAGCTTACAATCTATAGGGAAATAGGCATGTGTACATAAGGAAAGGTGCTATCTATTGCATAGAATGAGAAGACATGTGAGGATATGTGTGGACTGTACAGAGTGGATGCAATTTGATAGGAAGGTTTATGAAAGTTATGTGGGCGGTTCTGGAATTTGGTATGCTTGCCTGAAGAGGTGAGTTTTCAGGGAACGCTTGAAGGTTTGGAGACTAGAGGAGAGTCTTATTGTGTGTGGTAGGGCATTCCACAGAGTGGGTGCAGCCCGATAAAAGTCCTGCAATCGTGAGTGGGAGCGAGTAATGAGTGGATGAGAGACGCAGGTCTTGTGAAGAGCGAAGAGGTCGGGTTGGGAGATATTTTGAGATAAGCGAAGTGATGTACGTTGGTGTAGTTTGGTTAATGGCTTTGTGTGTGAGTAAAAGTATTTTATATTGAATGCGGTAGAGTACAGGTAACCAATGGAGGGACTGACAGAGTGGATCTGCAGACGATGAACGTCTAGCGAGGAAGATCAGCCTCGCCGCTGCATTCAGAATGGATTGTAGTGGTGAGAGTCTCGTTTTGGGAAGACCAGTTAGGAGACTATTGCAATAATCAATGCGGGAGATAATGAGAGCGTGGATTAGAGTTTTAGCAGTGTCTTGTGTAAGGTATGGTCGTGTTTTGGATATGTTTTTTAGATGCATGTAAGATGATCTTGAGACAGATTGAATGTGGGGAACAAAGGACAGATCAGAGTCAAGGATGACACCTAGGCAGCGAGCTTGTGGGGTAGGGTAGATAGTCGAGTTTTCAACAGTGATAGAGATATCAGGTTGGTACCTACTATTGGCCGGTGGAAATATTCAGTTTGAGGTGGCAAGATGTCATCCAGGATGAAATGGCAGAAAGGCATTCAGTGACACGGTCCAGTACAGATAGGGACAAGTCAGGTGAGGATAGGTAGATTTGAGTATCATCTGCGTACAGATGATACTGAAAACCAAAAGAGCTGATTAGTTTACCAAGAGATGAGGTATAGATAGAGAAAAGCAGAGGACACAAGACTGAGCCTTGCGGTACTCCAACTGAAAGAGGTAGCGAAGAGGAGGTAGATTCAGAGAAGCGAACACTGAAGGAGCGATTAGATAGGTAGGATAGGAACCAAGTAAGGGCTGTGTCTTTAAGACCTAGGGGTTGTAATGTCTGTATGAGAAGAGAGTGGTCTACAGTGTCAAATGCAGCAGATAGATCTAGAAGAATAAGTAGTGAGTAATGGCCTTTAGACTTCGTAGTGACCAAATCATTAACCACTTTAGCCCACTAAACACAATCCACACTTGTTCCGTTTTAACCCTCTTACTACTGGTCCAGAAATGCGTTTTGTGATTTTACTCTTACTTCCTTAAATACTTATTTTATTTTTAACTATATAGCAACAAATATCTCCGGCTTCACACAAGTCTAAATGAATCTAGCAATTTGAATGTTATGGCAAAAATGTGAGAGAGTATGCAAAGTATGGGTGCCGTGTACGCTTTTGGCGGCAAAAAAAAATTTCACAGATTTTAAATAGCTTTTTTCCTGTTTACCTTACGAGTTCTACCAGCATCTCTACAAACCATACAGAGCAGACGCCATCTAATCAGCAATCAAGTAGGGTTTTCAGTGCATCCATCGACCAGGAAAAGGATACGTAGGATAACTTTCTGTCCACCCTTTGCTGATAGATTAAGTCTGCTGTGACCTGTTAGGTAGTAAGTATGTGGAAAACCGGGGGAGCCCCCAATTGATAATGCTGATTTATCCTTAGGAATGAAAGCTATACCTTAAACGCACCTTAAATACACTTTACCATGGAGCCGCTGCGGCCGCTGTACTTAATACATACTATACGTACTTTGTACGCTGTTAGTGTACAAAGTCCCGTACTGTGCACGGACTTAGCGTACAAACGCCGCGCTGACGGTACAAAGTACTCACAGCGCGTACACACCCAGAGATACACTTTAAACCTTATACAGCAATGCAATGATAATACACTTTAAACCTTAGCAGGGCAATGAAGACATGACACCAGATTGTAATTAAACCGCTGGGTTCCGAAACCACAGCGTATTATTGCTGAAAGGGGGTTACAATACAAATAATACAATACAATATAACAGAGTAAATGGCTACATTCAATGGTACATACGTGAGTGGATTCGCTTGCGCTACCGGTCCGGTCCTCCGTCATCTGATAGATAACGTTGTGAGTCTTGTGTCTGACCAGGCCTGCAGCAGGTTCTCTTTATACAATTCTTCCAAACAGCAATACAATAGATACTGTAATCTCTTTGTCCATTGGACACAGGGATGCACATTTACAGTACAGGAGAGGTCATAGGTCGGTTTGAATAGGTAGGCGATGTCTGTTCCAACTGCTCTTGTGGGTGGTCTCCTCTGGATTCCCGCCGCATACATAATGTACAGTAAATACAGTTTATATCTATATTCTGCTCCTGCGCATAACTATCCGCAGGAACATGCGATCTTCCTCAAACCAACACCGGAATGTTACCCTTAAAATACCCTTCAGCTGGATACCAAACACCATCTTATAACCTTGTTCTGTCCCCTCCTATTCTGTAAAGGTGAATCCCTTTGTTCTGAAACCATTTAAACTGCTGTTACTTTCTGATGTGGTGCAGGGAGGCTATGTGTACATTGTGCACTATTTGGATTAAATATGTAATGTGTTTTGATAGCTTTCCATGCGTTCACAAACTCTACCGTAAATACCCATACCACGCGCTAATGCGCAGGACCGTGGGAGCGACCATACGCAAATTGTGAATATGTGCACGCATGACAGAACAAGTACACGCGCAGAGGCCATCTGTGTGTAGTTTGTACGTGATGTGTGTACTGCAATATTTTTCGACTTTGACAACACAAACACATAACTGTCTTCCACACAAATGGCTGCATATATGGCTATGCAGTGACATCCTAATAGTTTCATTATGACAAAATGGGGTCAATCCAATTAGCTGCGATGATATCGCAAGAGCGAATAATCGCGGCAGCACTTTACGGTGACTGAACTTGCTTAAAAGTGCTCGCTGCCCCATAGGCGAATTCAGGCTTTGAATGGTGCGAGATCGGGAGCAGTTGCCAGCATTTAAACGCCGCAGCAACAGCACTTCACAGCTAATTGGATTGACCTCAATGATAGAATAGCAAAGAAAATACACTACAGCTTACTCTGTTACTGGAGAGTTGGCAGCATTATTAGGCACTCCTGTTATTACAAGTTTTCTCTTTATAGTTTAAGTTAGTGGATATTAAGAACAGGGGTGAGATGGGGGCAGCGTTTAGGAGCTGCATATGCAGCACCAGTTCCCGGAGACAGATACGTATATTATTACTTTCATTTGTTGTACTTTGTTTGTTGCATAATCAGAATATTTTGCAGATCTCAATAGGGCAGAGCTCACCTGTAAGTGGCCATTTGTGGACAGATCGTGTGGTGCTTTGTCTCAGTTTAACAGGTCTAAATGTTGGGAGGTATGGTTTATCTGTGCCAGGGTCTGAAGGTTGAGCGGTTAATATTTAACAAGTCAGTAGGGAAACAGACTAACCCCAGGCTTTATACCTGTATGGTTTACAATGGGTTAAGAGAAGTGTTAGCTTTTAACGTCTGCTAATGTGAATAGCATAACATGGTTTTGTGTTGTAATTGTTCATGAGAGGCCAATATATGCCGTAGCGCCACAAAGGGGAAAGGAGTTTCTGGTGAACATTAGTGTGCTGGTTCTTATTGGATATAAGCCACAGTGGTTACATAGAAGCTGTTTCAGTGGGTGACAGAGTCAGTGACCCCCTACCATCATGCATCAGGTATAGTCTGCTCATATGTAACTGTTCAGATGGCAGGATCATATCATCATTCATTTCTACATACGAACGACCACGGCTAAACTGACATTAGGCAAACCAGTTGCCCACCACCAAACTGAAAAAAAAAAAGAAAAATAGGATTTTAATTACCTACCGGTAAATCCTTTCCTTTTCTCGTAGTCCGTAGAGGATGCTGGGATCCACATTAGTACCATGGGGTATAGATAAATCCACTAGGAGCCACTGGCACTTTAAGAGTTTAATAGTGTGGGCTGGCTCCTCCTTCTATGCCCCTCCTACCAGACTCAGTCTAGAAACTGTGCCCGAGGAGAAGGACATACTTCAAGAGAAGGAATTTACACAGACAGTGGCGAGATTCACACCAGCTCACACAACAAGGCAAACCATGATAACTAGCTTAAAAACTCAGCAACAGCTGAATAACATTACTGAAACAAGTAATAACGCAGTACTTAACGAAGAACAAAGCAGTACATACCAAGTAACCACTGCAGGATAACGAAGCGCTGGGCGGGCGCCCAGCATCCTCTACGGACTACGAGAAAGGGATTTACCGGTAGGTAATTAAAATCCTATTTTCTCTTACGTCCTAGAGAATGCTGGGGTCCACATTAGTACCATGGGGATGTACCAAAGCTCCCAGAACGGGAGGGATAGCGTGGAGGCTCCTGCAGAACTGATTGACCAAACCTTAGGTCCTCAGAGGCCAAAGTATCGAACCTGTAGAACTTACCAAACGTGTTTGACCCAGACCAAGTAGCCGCTCAGCAAAGCTGTAAAGCCGAGACACCCCGGGCAGCCACCCAGGAAGAACCCACCTTACGAGTAGAGTGGGCCTTAACAGATTTTGGACACGGCAATCCTGCCATAGAATACGCATGCTGGATAGTGAACCTGATCCAGCGAGAGATTGTCTGCTTAGAAGCAGGACACCCAAGTTTCTTGGGATTATACAGGACAAACAGAGAGTCCGATTTTCTGTGACGAGCAGTCCTCTTCACATAAATCTTCAGAGCCCTTACAACATCCAAGTACTTTGATGGAATTGAGGAGTCAGTAGCAACTGGCACCACAATAGGTTGGTTGATATGAAAAGCAGACACTGCTGACAAAAGCAGCAGGATGAATTCTGAAGTGTTTCGTGCAATATTATCTGCTCATATTCAGTCAAATGCTTCAGAACTCATTGGATGACACGTCACAGTGCAGATGTACACTGCTCAAAAAAATAAAAGGAACACTAAAATAACACATCCTAGATCTGAATGAATGAAATATTCTTATTAAATACTTTGTTCTTTACATAGTTGAATGTGCTGACAACAAAATCACACAAAAATTATCAATGGAAATCAAATTTATTAACCCATGGAGGTCTGGATTTGGAGTCACCCTCAAAATTAAACTGGAAACACACACTACAGGCTGATCCAACTTTGATGTAATGTCCTTAAAACAAGTCAAAATGAGGCTCAGTAGTGTCTGTGGCCTCCTCGTGCCTGTATGACCTCCCTACAATGCCTGGGCATGCTCCTGATGAGGTGACGGATGGTCTCCTGAGGGATCTCCTCCCAGACCTGGACTAAAGCATCCGCCAACTCCTGGACAGTCTGTGGTGCAACGTGGCATTGGTGGATGGAGCGAGACATGATGTCACAGATGTGCTCAATTGGATTCAGGTCTGGGGAACGGGCGGGCCAGTCCATAGCATCACTGCCTTCGTCTTGCAGGAACTGCTGACACACTCCAGCCACATGAGGCTAGCATTGTCTTGCATTAGGAGGAACACAGGGCCAACCACACCAGCATATGGTCTCACAAGGGGTCTGAGGATCTCATCTCGGTACCTAATGGCAGTCAGGCTACCTCTGGCGAGAATGGAGGGCTGTGCGGCCCCTCAAAGAAATGCTACCCCACACCATTACTGACCCACTGCCAAACCGGTCATGCTGGAGGATGTTGCAGGCAGCAGAATGTTCTCCTTGGCGTCTCCAGACTCTGTCACGTCTGTCACATGTGCTCAGTGAGAACCTGCTTTCATCTGTGAAGAGCACAGGGCGCAAGTGGCGAATTTGCCAATCTTGGTGTTCTCTGGCAAATGCCAAACGTCCTGCACGGTGTTGGGCTGTAAGCACAACCCCCACCTGTGGGCGTCGGGCCCTCATACCACCCTCATGGAGTCTGTTTCTGATCGTTTGAGTAGACACATGCACATTTGTGGCTTGCTGGAGGTCATTTTGCAGAGCTCTGGCAGTGCTCCTCCTGTTCCTCCTTGCACAAAGGTGGAGGTAGCGGTCCTGCTGCTGGGTTGTTGCCTTCCTACGGCCTCCTCCACGTCTCCTGATGTACTGGCCTGTCTCCTGGTTGCGCCTCCATGCTCTGGACACTACGCTGACAGACACAGCAAACCTTCTTGCCACAGCTCGCATTGACGTGCCATCCTGGATGAGCTGCACTACCTGAGCCACCTGTGTGGGTTGTAGGGAGGTCATACAGGCACGTGGAGGCCACACACACTACTGAGCCTCATTTTGACTTGTTTTAAGGACATTACATCAAAGTTGGATCAGCCTGTAGTGTGTTTTTCCACTTTAATTTTGAGGGTGACTCCAAATCCAGACCTCCATGGGTTAATAAATTTGATTTCCATTGATAATTTTTGTGTGATTTTGTTGTCAGCACATTCAACTATGTAAAGAATAAAGTATTTAATAAGAATATTTCATTCATTCAGATCTAGGATGTGTTATTTTAGTGTTCCCTTTATTTTTTTGAGCAGTGTATATGTAGATTGCTGACAGCGCCAGTGCGTGCCTTTCTGCCCAGAGGAGGATCCTTTTTACCTCTGACATTGCAGCTCTGCTCTTCGTTCCGCCCTGTCGGTTTATGTAGGCCACAGTCGTTACACTGTCAGACTGTACTTGAATGGCACGATCTTGCAGAAGATGTGCCGCTTAGAGAAGACCGTTGTACACAGCTCTTAGTTCCAGAATGTTTATTGGAATACTGGATTCCAGGCTTGACTACCTTCCTTGGAAGGTTTCACCTTGAGTGACTGTGCCCCAACTCCGGAGACTTGCGTCCGTGGTTAGAAGGATCCAGTCCTGAATCCCGAACCTGCGGCCCTCGAGAAGGCGAGACATTTGCAGCCACCAGGGGAGTGAAATCCTTGCTTCCGGCGACAGACGTATCCTCAGGTGCATATGTAGGTGAGACCCCGACCACTTGTCTAGTCGATCCAGTTGGAAGGATCGAGCATGGAATCTTCCGTACTGTAGAGCCTCATAGGAGGCAACCATCTTCCCCAGAAGGCAAATGCACTGATGAACCGATACCCGGGCTGGCTTCAGGACATCCCGGACCATTGTTTGAATCACCAACGTTTTTTCCTCCGGTAGAAACACCCAATGCACTTCCGTGTCGAGGATCATCCCCAGGAAAGACTATCTCTTTGTTGGCTCCAAATGTGACTTCGGAAAGTTCAGGATCCAACCATATTCCCTGAGCAGACAAGTCGTGAGAGCAATGGACTGCAACAAGGTCTCCCTGGTAGACGCCTTTATCAGCAGATCATCCAGATATGGAATTATGTTCACTTCCTGTCTGCGGAGAACCATCATCTCTGCCATCACCTTGGTGAATACCCTCGGTGCCGTGGAGAGACCGAATGGCAATGCCTGAAACTGATAGACAGTCACTAACAGTGCAAACCTGAGATAAGCCTGGTGTGGCGGCCAAATCGGAATGTGGAGGTACGCATCCTTGATATCCAGGGATACCAGAAACTCCATTTTGAACTTGAACTCCCTCAGATAAGGGTTTAACGATTTCAAGTTCAAAATCGGTCTGACCGAACCATCCGGTTTTGGTACCACGAAAATGTTCAAATAGTAACCCTCGTTTTGCATATGTGGTGGAACTTTAATGATGACCGCTGACCTTTCCAATTTTTGAATGGCTTCCTGTAGGACAGCCCTGTCTGTCAGTAACACTGGCAAGCCTGATTTGAAGAATCGGTGAGGCGGGAGTTCTTGAAACGCCAGTCTGTACTCCTGGGATACAATATCCTGTACTCAGGAGTCCAGGCCGGACGATACCCAGACGTGGCTGAAACGTCTGAGCCTCACACCCACCAAACCGTCCTCCAGGCTGTGCGGTCCACCGTCATACTGAGGACTTGGAGGAACCAGAAGCAGGCTTCTGGTCCTGGGAGCCTGCAGGTGCGGGCTTTTTGGCTTTTTCACGCCCACCTCTAAAGAAAGTGGTAGGGGGCTTGGACTTTTTTGTCTTAGCGGTCCGAAAGGACTGCGATGTGGATGAAGAAAAGGGTTTCTTCGTTGAAGGCGTAGCTGAGGGAAAAAACGGTGACTTACCCGCGGTTGCTGTGGAAATCCACACATCCAACGCTTCCCCAAACAGAGCCTGACCTGTGTATGGTAGGTTCTCCACACTTCTCCTGGATTCCGCATCCCCTGACCATTGGCGTAGCCAGAGTCCCCTGCGAGCTGAGACAGATATGGAAGATATCCGTGCATTCAGCATACCCAGGTCCTTCATGGATTCCACCATGAACCCCGCAGAATCTTGTATGTTACGTAAAAACAGTTCAATGTCACATCTATCCATTGTATCTAAGTCTTCTAGTAACGTGCCTGACCACTTTACTATAGCTTTGAGATCCATGCACAGGCAATAGTAGGCCTTAATGCCACCCCTGAAGCAGTGTATATGGATTTGAGCGTAGTGTCAATTTTATGATCAGCCGGTTCTTTTAACGCGGTAGATCCAGGGTCAGGTAAAACCACCTTTTTTGACAGTCTGGAGACAGAAGCGTCAACTATGGGTGGGTTTTCCCATCTTTTTCTATCCTCCTCAGGGAAGGGAAAAGCAACCAGAACCCTCTTGGGGATCTGGAACTTTTTCTCCGGGGGTTTCCCAGGATTTTTCAAATAAAGCATTTAATCTTTAGACGCAGGGAAGGTTAGCAAGGCTTTCTTATTATCTCTGAAGTAAGCCTTCTCAACCTGCTCAGGTGGTGTGTCCGCAATGTTTAACACATTTCTAATGGCCTCAATGATGAGCGGCACCCCCTAAGCCAGGGATGCCGCCCCCTCAGCACATCATCGTCTGCTGTGTCAGAGTCGGTATCCGTGTCGTTTCTTTGGGAATATGTTAGGGCACAGGTTCTCAAACTCGGTCCTCTTGACCCCACACGGTGCATGTTTTGCAGGTCTCCTCACAGAATCACAAGTGACATAATTAACTCCACCTGTGGACCTTTTAAAATGTGTCAGTGATTAATTAATACACCTGTGCACCTGCTGGGTTACCTGCAAAACATGCACTGTGTGGGGTCCTGAGGACCGAGTTTGAGAACCACTGTGTTCGGGGATTGAGAAAGAATAGGAACAGAACCTGACCAAACAGCCATAGAATTCCTTAAAACCTGAGTTTCTGTCCAGTATGAGCTACCCTAGTAGAGATCTGAGATATCATTCCCTTAATAGAAATTAGCCATTCTGGCTCATTAATAGGAATCTGAGACAATGCATTACATTCCTGGGTACATGGAATGGATTCTCCTGGAGAAAAAATATCCTCTGCAGCATAAGACACAGAGTCACTGGACATGGTTATGTGAGAAACATACACCACACTCACACAGGAAAATGTCAGACACAGTTTTTCCCCAAGAACTTTCAGAGAAACATAGAGCCTGGAGTCAGCCCACACACAGCGCTTAATAAGGTAGATATAACAAATTACCTGGCGCTGCCTGTGTACCCTTAATAGACTACACAGTAATTATAAAGCCTCCCCCACTTCTACAACCCACTGGTACCGCACAGGATAGCTAGAGTCATGTGAAGAGACAGCTCTCCCTGTCAGCGTCTCTGTAGCTGGATCTGCAGGGAGGAAAATGGCGCTCTGACAAGCTCCGTCCCCTGAAACATGGCGCTGCTTCCCGCTTTTACATCTGTATACTGGCCTGAGGTATGGCGCTGGCAGCGGTACCTAGATTCCTAACAGCATGAGTGACCAGTGTAGGGTATAGGCACTGGCTCAGGGCGCCCCTCATAGCGCCGCACTGTGTACCACTGAGCCTCCGGAGCGCAGTTAGTACTGCACTCCCACCCTGTTGCCGCCATCTTCACACCAGCTCCCCACTTGCTGGGGCGCCGGTGACTCACTCGCCACGGAATCTTCTGGCTGTTAGGGGTGGCAGCATGCTGCAGGAGTGAGCGGTCGCCTGGGGCGGCTAACGATCATCACCCTCAGGAGCTCAGTGTCCTGTCAGCTGAGATAGTGGCCATTAACCTCTCAGGGTTGGACACTACTCCCCCCCCACCCCTAAGTCCCTCGAAGCAGGGAGGCTGTTGCCAGCAGCCTCCCTGTGCCTAAACTCTAATTAAAAAAATAAAACTAGAAAAACTCCTATGGAGCTCCCCTAACTGTGACCAGCTCCTCCGGGCACATTTTCTAAACTGAGTCTGGTAGGAGGGGCATAGAGGGAAGAGCCAGCCCAAACTCTTAAAGTGCCAGTGACTCCTAGTGGACCAGTCTATACCCCATGGTATTAATGTGGACCCCAGCATCCTCTAGGACGTAAGAGAAAGCCTGTTAGTGTTCAGATCTGCCATCATTTGTATATTACACCATTTGGCAATTATAGGTCATTTTTACGACAGTATTTTTAAAACTGCAAATACTTTGTTAGCTTCAACTGAAGCAGTACCTGAATGAAGGACCCCAGTGCGCCATAAAGTATGCCACCGTACAATATATACATATTTGTACCCATCAATGTGTTATGTATTTTTTCACTACATGTTAAACACACAAATTGACTGAAGAGGAATATACCCACAGGCCTAACGCTACCCACTATATCCTTCCAATACGTTTATTCAGGTGCAGTAACCCCCTTCATATTTTAAAATAAATGTAGATGAGCGATTCTCAAGTACCACTGACAGGTCATGTTTTGTGGATTTATCCCATCTGCTACCACAGACAGAAATCCTTAAAGCATCACCTGTTTCTTATTGTACCCCACTGAGGACAGTCCAGGTTTTCCATAGCATCTGGCTGGAGCACAGGTGGGTTAGTTGACTAACACAATAGATCTATGACTGCAGTATTCTGGTATTTTCCCCCTAACCCTCCCCGCACCTCTCCCTGCAGCCTAACCCTAAACGTCGGCACCCTGAAACTGTTGGCATGTCACATGAACACGTAGACCAGGCTTGTCCGACCTGTGGCTCTCCAGCTGTGGTGAAACTACAAGGCCCAGCATGCCGTGACACAGTTTTGCTATTAGGGAATGCTAAAACTGTGGCAGGGCATGCTGGATTGTGTAGTTCCATTACAGCTGGAAAACCGCAGGTTGGCCCGGCCTGCTGTAGACCGTTTCAAGATGTTGACCTGGTGTTTGCCGACAGTTTCAGCCATATGGACATTGTGGTGCCGCCTTTCTTAATGCCGACATGTTTACGGTTGACCATTGAACCAGATATGATTTGTGAATAACTGATCTGCAGGATGTCTTGAATCGGAACCTATTTCCAAACATACACCGTAGATCCATTCAATTGTAATCAACACTATTCATTTATGTAGATGGAACCAGTATTTCCTCCAAAGATAATAATGACAAAAAAATATATAAAATTCTCACAATTTTTTTTATTTTATGTACATTTTTTTTTCAAAACACGTAGAACTTTCTTCCTTTATACAATCTACAGTCTAACAACATATACAGATACAATGTGCCTACAGTACATGCAGATCTCAGACAAATTACATTCAGAGAGCTCTGTGGATGGAAATGCACAAACCTAACACAAGTTGTGTCCATGTCGTGTGCAGCTTATTAGCAGATGAAGGATACACAGAATATGGCTGTGGCAGCCATTACTACAATTACTACAGTGAATGATTGTAATTGTTTCAGTACCTGAATAAGTAAACAGTCTGCTCATATTCAACGCCAGCAGTTGACACTTACAGATTTATGTTGGAGAGTTTACCACCATATTGGAGGCTATTTACTGACCAGCGTCTTCATACTTACGGATGCGATTGCATAGAGTATTGAACATCAAACCTTGGAGAAAGATAAAGTACCAACCAATCAGCTCCTGTCATTTTTCAAACAACCTGTAAAAGGGCAGAAGCTGGTTGGTACTTTATCTCTCTCTAAACTTTGATAAATCTCCCCCTTAAATCAATGGAGTCTTTATAACTATTTATACATTGCTTTTACTCTCTCTCCCAAGTTAAAGCTGCACTCCCAGATAAGGTGTAAATATAATCACCCAATTCAACGCTCCTCTGACAGCACTGGCTTGTATGGGCTGTGTGACTGCGTGGACCAATACGAAGCTGCAATCCTGGACATGACAGCGTCTTATAGTTCTGCATGATCACACCACCCATTGTAGGCGATTTTACAGTGGTGACCAAAAAAATGATTTGCTACAGTTCCCAAAACGGCACATTCCCAAAAACCCAGCATCAGTATGGCGTTCTCGGCACTCCAGTAACTGGTAGCACTGGTCATGGAAAGTTTCATTAGCTTTTTACATGGCCAACAGCAGAGAAACCAAAAATAAATTGTTTGTATTGCTATTGCATTATTTAAAACAACCCACAGTCCCACTCGTCAGCATAGTGTGCAGTGAAATCATCTGCACAAAACACACTGGTGGCTTACCTTTATTATGTAAGCTCTCGTTTGGTGTCACACAGTAAATTCACAGACGGTTATGGAAATTCCTATGAACTACAAGTGTCAGCCCAGCACTTTCACCGAATGTCCCCGTAAAGCCTTCGGAATAGAATGTGATTTAAGACAACCTCTGAAGGCACAAATATTATTGATCCCCCATGTGTGACGGTCACACAGGCAGCGATGTAAATCAGTGGGTAGTGAGACGAACACTCGATGCCTGTCCTATTACTGGGCAGTCCTCTGGTGTCAGGCTACTTATGGTATAAACTTTTGATACAGCAATTATACATCAAGGTCCTGCAGATGAATGGTAGAACTACAGTAAGAGTTCACGACAGCAATTCAAAATGGGACATATACAAGACACAAATGACCGGGTGGCCTATTGCAGTCTAATCTGATGCGTGCTGCATACCCACAACTGTTACCAAATACAACAGACAAAGGCTTTGTATAGAATGTGTATAAGTGGCTGTTGCAGCAAGCCTATAACGCTATAAGCAAAGAAAGCAGGTATTATCCAAACAAAATTTGACCCGATACATTTTTGTGCAAAAAAAATTAAAAATCTTTACCACGTTTTTTTGCCAGATGGTTCTATCATGCAATTCAATTGCAGCCTCTTTTTTGTGCAAAAATTGACCCGTTTTTAAGCGAAAACGCACAGGATCCGGGATAAGTTCCCCGGATCCATGTGTTTTCAAGGCCGAAACCGCAAGAAAAAGTGTCAGTTATCGGAGACTTTATTTCTGACTCCGGGCAGGTGAGAAAAAAATCCCCAATAGCACCGGCTATCGAGGTCAACTGAACACCACCAGGGGGGATCAATTAGCCGTGGTCATTTACAACGGCTATTTGAATTCCCTCTATGTTTAGTACTAGATCTTTTGGGTTTACTAGTCTTGGATAGGATATCGTCAGTAAAATACAGTCACATTGAAAGGATTATTCAAGCATAATACTCATTATATAACTGGGGAATAAAAGTCGTCATCAAAAGGATTTGTGTACTTTCTGTAATGGTTACTAAATACATTGCTCTTTCTACCTTATCCCTTTCTAGCCATGCTTTAACATCACCAGGCAGTGCTTTGCATTTCAGTTAAAAAAACAGAAAAACTTTATTGCTGTAACTCATTTAGTGGCAGACATAAGCCACAGAGGGGCAGATGTATTAAGCCTGAAGAAGTGATAAAGCAGTGATAAGTGCAAGGTGATAATGCACCAGCCAATCAGCTCCTGTCGATTTAAATATTGGAGCGGACTGGCTGGTGCGTTCACATCTTGCACTTATCACTGCTTTATCACTTCTCCAGGCTTAATACATCTGCCCCAATGATCCTGTTTTGCATTATATTATCTGCGGTGCATCTAATATTCAACACAGCAGAAATGCTTTTCAGGTTAGAACATTTACCCTGGATAAAACGAGTATGTCTCTGCACAAGCACTAGCTGGAATTGTGGGCACCAATGATCAGATCATAAACGACTTAATTCCTCGACTTTTAGCGGCTTGTTTTGGCTCTTTGATTTTCAATTAAAAGGATGGGTATAATTATTGGAAATTGTATATTAGTATGTACAAGCTACTAAATCATCTACAGGTAGACAACCCCCCTAAACTGCATTAGATCTACTTAGATTACAAATTCTTCAAGGGCTATTTATACCAAATATGCATAATGACCCATTATAAAAAGTAATCTGATCACTAACAAGTAGCCATTCTCCTTGAATTTAAGATGTTTCAGTGCTTGTTAGACTGCTATAATAAATTCACATAGGTGTATAAGGCTTCCTACAATGCAATTCAGTAGAGTTAGGCTGGGTAGACACCTGACCGACACTTTGGCAGACCTGCGGTAGCGCCGACCGAGTGTCGGTTCCAGGTAAGTATACACACTTATTTATTGGCCACCTGAATGTGTGCCCAGCTTTACAGTCAGGAAGTCTGCATATGATGATACAATACTTACCATATTTCTCGTATATTAAGTAACTTTGAAATATGCCATATGCACGTCAGGCATTTTTACCTGTCGGACTGGGATGCGGTTACAGTATGTGACCGGCGGTCACGGACACCCCATACAGTGAGAATAGAACCTCTGGCGAGCACAGCGAGCCCTCTGCGTGGCAAGCACAACGAGCCTGCAAGGGGCTTCGTTGCGCTTGTCCCCCCGCCGGCAATCTAAAAGCCGGGTTCCCGCCGGCGGTATGGTGACCGGCGGTCTCCCAAACGCCAGTCACATAAACTCAAACCATCGGAACCTTTCCCCCCCAAAAAAACATTAACACCCATTGGGTTAATTACTATATGTCAGCCATGCATGAAAGGAACATTCCAAGTCAAAAGCTTGAATCTCTCTCCTAGTAAGGGAGCTGATACATTAATAAATGCCTCGTCCACATTAAACGTCCTACACCATGCAGTCACATTTACTATTATTTATAAACAAACATTATAACCTACAGGTGACCCACCTGGACTCCTGGTGATAAATCAAATTCTCAACCCATTGCCACTGGTACCAATACAGGTGTCATCAGCTACAGTACATGCACATATATAATATGCAAGTATCTCCATGCTACATACGACCACTTCCCGACTTACCATTAATGTTTTCTGTGTTTCCCCATCTATATTCATTAAATATTCCTTACTTAGTTTTGTAACACTTCGCTCCAACACTTTTAGTTTGAGTTCATTTAAATACCATTCCAAATAACGTTTTATAGGGCTATGGTATCGCATACTGTACGTCTTGCTCTAGAATGCCCTGTGCACTATGTAACCTACGCTGCCCCCACCAGGGAGAGAAATGATCAGGGGCTATACACAAATGCAATGTGCTAGCTTTAGTGCTGGGAGTCCTGCTTGCTGGTGGATGTCTCTCTAATACAGGGGTGGGGAACCTTAGGTCCTCCAGCTGTTGAACTACACATACCAGCATGCCTTGCTACAGTTTTGCCATTTGGCCATGCTAAAACGGTTGCAGGGCATGCTGGGATGTGTAGTTCAACAACAGCTGGAGGGCCGAAGGTGCCCCATCCCTGCCCTAATACATCAAAGCTTCCCTGCGCTATAAGTACAGAGGACCGGCAGGAAGCAGCCAAAAACACAGAGCATATGCATAAACGCTTTCCAAGATGGGCATCAGGGGGACCTGGTTCACTACAACAACACAGAGCCCGATTCAGGGATGTCGGCAAAACAGATGGTTTGCATAAATCTCCGACGGTGGGTGGACTGCGCATGCTCAGGACTGTGATCGCACGCAGTGCCCCCTAAGCCACAGCCTGACAGATTGCAGGCGTTAGGCAGAGCAGGCCAGCGTTCCTAAAAATGATAGCCTGTTGCCTCCATTTTCTGGGAGTGCAGAGGCCAGGGTCTGCGTCTATGGATGCAGATTTCCCAGCCCCTGCTGAGCATTTCTGTCGGTCATTCCAAGTAAGCTTCGGACGTGATGTGACGCCGCGTAATGCAGAAGGTGGCTTTTTCCTGCAGACCGCTCCTGCTGCGTTAGTATTTTTACACATCAGCAGAGATGTGTTCTGTTTCCATCTCTGAATCCGGCCTATAGTGCCTAAGACTTTTTGCCTAAGTACTTTTTCAGGAGCCTAATATGTCGTCTAGCACAAAGCACCTGGTCAGGGCGTAATTATACACCTTCTAACACTTTATAAACTGAAATTAAGACAGACTCCATATATCCACCAAGCCATGGCCATTGTCCACTCAATTATGCTCCTATTCTACTAAGCCCTCTCAGACCAAGAATCAAGATCTCTGGGAAGTATAATGAGATCATCTTCCTTAGGGGTTTCCCCTCATGCAATTAAGTTATGGAAAATAATATTTTTGAGGACCCATATCCAACGCTGCACTGGGAAACCATTTTTGGTTTTGCTCAGGCCATTCGGTTTTTAATTATTTGTCAGTAGACTTTATTGCTTAATGGCTGTGGGCCTAGGCTGGAATAAGAAAATGCAATATTGAACAAGAAATAGTTTTTCCTGTGAACTGAGGTCATCCCTGAGGTAATGTCTCTTGATTGGTGAAACTGGCACATAAACACGTACAAACTGTAATTTGGAAAATACTGCTAAAAATTCCATTCAAGCAAACATCGAGGTTGCTCTTCTTAACCTTTCACCTCCCCATACCAGAGAAACGCTTTCAGACTGTTCACTGGTCGCAATAAGATGCTGTGCTGTAGCCAATAAAACACCAGAGACTGTTTGCAGAAATCCTGACAAAACATCCATGGCTGCACTGTGATTCATCAAGCAGCCGCTTGCAGTATAAGGGTCTGATAACATATAAAATGATCAGTAGACTGAAAAATTACACTTTAGAAAACGTAAGTCCTAAATAACAAAAGGCTAACGCTGCTCCTCACCTCTATGGGGGAAATTCAAGTGTTTTGCGCTCCGGCGGCCACTAGATGGCGCCCGACGGAGTAATTCAAGTGTTGCTCCGTTCGAGCGTGTACAGCTGCTGGCGCTGACATTACCATTATGTTGTTCCGTCATTTTGACGGGCTGGTATCTATTGTTTTATATGTATCAACTTTAAAAAAAACAACAAAAAAAACAACTTGCAGACAGCTTGTTCCGTCTGGTAAATATAAAAAGGAATTCCTCATTTTACCGGCAATCACTGGCACTTGGTATATAATGACATCTAGATGGCACGTAACAGAAACTGAACGGAACGCTCTGTAAACAGTGTATTTAGGTCACAGTTGCTATTATATCTGGAGTAACTTGTCTGTGTTTAGACAAATACTTGCAGGCGGGTTGTAGCAGGCAGGCACAGCTCATTTTTCTGGAAAATGAAAATGCATGCACTATATATCCTGCTTTTATCAGGGACCGGTTCATTGCTGGCACAAGCCGCATTAAATGCATGTGAAGTACAGAAATATGTGGAACCACTGAAAAACCGTTCTAAAAGAAACTGTATAGGAGGTAATGCCAATATCAATTAACTAATCACATTCTAACGGCTTCCCAAAATGACATGTTTTGTATAGGGGGAGATTTATCACATGCTGGAGAGCGATAAGGCACCAACCAATACGCTTCTGACATTTTTTAAGCACAACCTGTAATAGCTGATTGACTGGTACTTTCTCGCTCTCCAATATTTGCTACATCTCCCCCCTAATTGCTTTGGACATCATCATCAGCTTTTGTATGCAGTTCTGTGTAGAGAAGCTTTTATGTAATTCCCATGCTGTTGTATACACATGATGATATTCTACACACGAGAAAGCACTACATGACTGGAAACTTCGTCTTAAGCACCAAAAACCCTCTTTCCGCCACAAAAAAAACAACAACAAAAAAAAACAGCCATTACGGACACAACATAAAAAAATGTCACAGCGTTTGTGTGTTTCGGGCTGGATGCGCACATAGGAGGGCCAGTATAATTATTTTATCATGCTGCCCTAAGCAGAGCTCAGTAGGATAAACAGGCGGTAAATAAATATTGGCATGTTAATTGTGTAACTCCCAAAAAAAACTAAACTTCTGAGGATGCTGCTGAAAGGACAAGGTGATGGCATAAAGTAAAACAATGAAATAATGTAACATATTGCTAGGTGGATATCAGCACTGGCCACGTTCCTGTAAAGCAGAACAACTTACAAGAACCAGTGGCTGACTGAGTCAACATTCTATGCACAGGTTACCAATCAGGAAGCAGCTTAGCAGACCAATCACATCTTCTGAAAGGCACCTCTGCGTCTTGCTGACCTATGCGTATTTTGGTTAAGTAGTTTAGTGTTTCCGTATAAAGCTCGTGAACAGTGGTTGAAATCTTTGTTTCAAATAAAATGTTTACCAATGTGACTATCATCTACTTTCGTAAGGACACGCAAGATGCAATGTGCTCGTAGAAAATAAAGCCGCTTTGTTCAAATGAATACACTGTGCCCCTATTTACTCGGCAGGAGGCACATCCTTGCTCGCTGTTGGTTGGGGAACCTGATACACCATCTCCTCCACCGCGCTCGACCCCGGAGCCACCTTCGGAGTGTCGTATAGTACCTGTGTGGATGCTGAACTGTCTGTCCTAGATAAGAGTTTGTTATAGGTCCCCACTAGTGTAGGAGCTTGGGCCCCCCCAGATTTAAATGTGGACGTCGAAGGCAGGCACATGGTTCCGGCAGGATGCCCAGACATATCCATAATGATTGGAGTGGCATATTCTGGCCCACTGGTTGGCAGTGGTTCTGCATAGGCATGATAAATGTCCTGCTCTGTCGAGTTGTAAGAATCCAGGTCAGCGTAGCCCGGTTCTTTCCCTTCCTCTGGTTTGAAGGTGGATCTCTGATGCAAGGTGCCGACTGCTCCACCAACTAGGGGCTGGGCGTATTCTGGTAAAAAACAAAATAGATTTAGTAACTTTCTTCTATCTCGTGTGTGTGTGTGTGTGTGTGTGTGTGTGTGTGTGTGTGTGTGTGTGACACAAGTATAACTTTACATTTACCATCCTACATCTTTACTGTCCTCTTATATCTCTGAAATTCATTTGATCTGATCGCATTTACCGGATTCACTCGTGTGGGGTGGCTTAGTGCCCCGACTCCTGTTTCCGTCACTCAGCAGTCTGGGAGAAGTTGGCTGCTCCCGGAGCCTGCTTTGTCTGTAGTGTCGGCTCCTAAGCTGTGTGAGGAGCCGGGTGCCGCACGTAATGTAACAGTGCAGCACCCGGTTCCTGTCACTGAGCAGGAGCAGTCACCCCTCGGCGGGTGACACCCGGGTGCAACCCGCACCCCCCATTGTGACACCACTGCCCATGGTTAATCACCTTTAGTAACCAGGTCTCAATAGTAACCAGGTCTCAACCTTTTGACTGGGTCCCTAAGTGGTGTGTAATTCCCATAGGACCTCGAGACAGCACTTGTACCGTGGGTAAGCGTTGTTGCGACCCAGCGGAGAGTTGTTGGAGCGACTCTTTCCAATATACGTGTAAGACGCTGATAGGAAAGTTCACTCAAAAAAAATGTAAGACTATAAAAAGAAATCAAAAAAAGCTCTTAGGGCTGCCAAACACAGCAGCCCTGTGACCATGGTCCGACTCCTGCCGCGCCAAACAAAAAACTGATTTGACTGAGTCGGTGGGTGGGATTATATGGACGAGCCCGGTGCATCCTAGGAGGCCACAAAGCTTGTGATTGATTTGGTGCCCATCCGCTGACGCTCAAGCATATCCCAATGTTATCTACAAATCCATACATGTATACATACACACTTGTGCTATGTACACTTGAGAAACATCATATCCTTACAAAGAATTAAGGTTCAAAAAGGGTTGAGGTTACCTAAAGGATAAAAAAGTGGCAGACTAGATGGACCAAGTGGTTCTTATCTGCCGTCAAATTCTACGTTTCTATCATATAGATGATTTATTGCAACAATACAATACAACTTTCATAAAAAGTAGTGAGCACTGTAAAGAGGCATTGTGCTGACCAGTGAGGGCCGCTGCTGTACCTGCTGACATGGCGGTCACTTCCCTTGATCTCAGACGACTGACTTCACAGCTACTGTACCTCACCGGGGTCTCCTCATGCTCTGCTGATTTGGCGGGAAGAAACTGCTTCATTCCTTTCCACCAGCCTGCAAATAATGGTGGGAAATTGTTAATGGTAATATTAATATAAAAGTATATATAACTAATGGTGATCATGGTGAACTACAGTTTGTGAGTAAAATATAGTAATATCTATTCTATTGAGTATAGCTAAGACACTAGTTCACCACAAGGTGGCAGCACACCCACATGCACCAAACCTATAGATTGTTTCTATGTGGTGGTATACACAAAACAGTTCATAGTAAATGTATTGTCCGCATCCTGATTAATAGTCGATCAGCGTACATGATGATGTTTTGTCTATGTGCAGATTAGTGGTGCACTTCAAGAGAAAACAGAAAATTCAACACTTAAATAATAAGATTTTACTCACCGGTAAATCTATTTCTCGTAGTCCGTAGTGGATGCTGGGACTCCGCAAGGACCATGGGGAATAGCGGCTCCGCAGGAGACTGGGCACAACGAAAGAAAGCTTTAGGACTACCTGGTGTGCACTGGCTCCTCCCACTATGACCCTCCTCCAGACCTCAGTTAGGATACTGTGCCCGGAAGAGCTGACACAATAAGGAAGGATTTTGAATCCCGGGTAAGACTCATACCAGCCACACCAATCACACCGTATAACTCGTGATACTATACCCAGTTAACAGTATGAAATATAACTGAGCCTCTCAACAGATGGCTCAACAATAACCCTTTAGTTAAACAATAACTATACACAAGTATTGCAGACAATCCGCACTTGGGATGGGCGCCCAGCATCCACTACGGACTACGAGAAATAGATTTACCGGTGAGTAAATTCTTATTTTCTCCGACGTCCTAAGTGGATGCTGGGACTCCGTAAGGACCATGGGGATTATACCAAAGCTCCCAAACGGGCGGGAGAGTGCGGATGACTCTGCAGCACCGAATGGGCAAACTCTAGGTCCTCCTCAGCCAGGGTATCAAACTTGCAGAATTTAGCAAATGTGTTTGACTCCGACCAAGTAGTTGCTCGGCAAAGTTGTAAAGCCGAGACCCCTCGGGCAGCCGCCCAAGAAGAGCCCACCTTCCTTGTGGAATGGGCTTTCACTGATTTAGGATGCGGCAGTCCAGCCGCAGAATGTGCAAGCTGAATCGTACTACAGATCCAGCGAGCAATAGTCTGCTTTGAAGCAGGAGCACCCAGTTTGTTGGGTGCATACAGGATAAATAGCGAGTCAGTTTTCCTGACACTAGCCGTCCTGGAAACATAAATTTTCAGGGCCCTGACTACGTCCGACAACTTGGAAGCCTCCGAGTCTTTAGTAGCCGCAGGCACCACGATAGGTTGGTTCAAATGAAAAGCTGATACCACCTTAGGGAGAAACTGGGGACGAGTCCTCAATTCTGCCCTATCCATATGGAAAATTAGATAAGGGCTTTTACATGACAAAGCCGCCAATTCTGACACACGCCTGGCCGAAGCCAAGGCCAACAGCATTATCACTTTCCACGTGAGATATTTTAATTCCACGGTTTTAAGTGGCTCAAACCAATGTGACTTTAAGAAATCCAACACCACGTTGAGATCCCAAGGTGCCACTGGAGGCACAAAAGGGGGCTGAATATGCAGCACTCCCTTAACAAAAGTCTGAACTTCAGGTAGTGAAGCCAGTTCTCTCTGGAAGAAAATCGATAGAGCCGAAATCTGGACCTTAATGGAACCCAATTTTAGGCCCATAGTCACCCCTGACTGTAGGAAGTGCAGAAAACGGCCCAGCTGAAATTCCTCCGTTGGGGCCTTCCTGGCCTCACACCACGCAACATATTTTCGCCAAATGCGGTGATAATGGTTTGCGGTCACTTCTTTCCTAGCTTTAATCAGCGTAGGAATGACTTCCTCCGGAATGCCCTTTTCCTTCAGGATCCGGTGTTCAACCGCCATGCCGTCAAACGCAGCCGCGGTAAGTCTTGGAACAGACAGGGCCCCTGCTGCAGCAGGTCCTGTCTGAGCGGCAGAGGCCATGGGTCCTCTGAGATCATTTCTTGAAGTTCCGGGTACCAAGCTCTTCTTGGCCAATCCGGAACAATGAGTATAGTTCTTACTCCTCTTCTCCTTATTATCCTCAGTACCTTGGGTATGAGAGGAAGAGGAGGGAACACATAAACCGACCGGTACACCCACGGTGTCACTAGAGCGTCCACAGCTATTGCCTGAGGGTCTCTCGACCTGGCGCAATATCATTCTAGCTTTTTGTTTAGGCGGGACGCCATCATGTCCACCTGTGGCCTTTCCCAACGGTTTACAATAATTTGGAAGATTTCTGGATGAAGTCCCCACTCTCCCGGGTGGAGATCGTGCCTGCTGAGGAAGTCTGCTTCCCAGTTGTCCACTCCCGGAATGAACACTGCTGACAGTGCTAACACGTGATTTTCCGCCCATCGGAGAATCCTTGTGGCTTCTGCCATCGCCGTCCTGCTTCTTGTGCCGCCCTGTCGGTTTACAAGGGCGACTGCCGTGATGTTGTCTGACTGGATCAGTACCGGCTGGTTTTGAAGCAGGGGTTTTGCCTGACTTAGGGCATTGAAAATGGCCCTCAGTTCCAGAATATTTATGTGTAGGGAGGCCTCCTGACTTGACCATAGACCTTGGAAGTTTCTTCCCTGTGTGACTGCCCCCCAGCCTCGAAGGCTGGCATCCGTGGTCACCAGGACCCAGTCCTGTATGCCGAATCTGCGGCCCTCTTGAAGATGAGCACTTTGCAGCCACCACAGCAGAGACACCCTGGTCCTTGGAGACAGGGTTATCAGCCGATGCATCTGAAGATGCGATCCGGACCACTTGTCCAACAGGTCCCACTGAAAAGTCCTTGCATGGAACCTGCCGAATGGAATTGCTTCGTAGGAAGCTACCATTTTCCCCAGGACTCGCGTGCAGTGATGCACCAACACCTGTTTTGGTGTTAGGAGGCCTCTGACTAGAGATGACAGCTCCTTGGCCTTCTCCTCCGGGAGAAACACTTTTCTGTTCTGTGTCCAGAACCATCCTCAGGAACAGTAGACGTGTCGTAGGGACCAGCTGTGACTTTGGAATATTTAGAATCCAACCGTGCTGTTGTAGCACCTCCCGAGATAGTGCTACCCCGACCAACAACTGCTCCCTGGACCTCGCCTTTATCAGGAGATCGTCCAAGTACGGGATAATTAAAACTCCCTTTTTTCGAAGGAGTATCATCATTTCGGCCATTACCTTGGTAAATGCCCTCTGTGCCGTGGACAGACCAAACGGCAACGTCTGGAATTGGTAATGACAATCCTGTACCACAAATCTGAGGTACTCCTGGTGAGGATGGTAAATGGGGACATGCAGGCAAGCATCCTTGATGTCCAGTGATACCATGTAATCCCCCTCGTCCAGGCTTGCAATAACCGCCCTGAGCGATTCCATCTTGAACTTGAATTTTTTTATATATGTTTTCAAGGATTTCAAATTTAAAATGGGTCTCACCGAACCGTCCGGTTTCGGTACCACAAACATTGTGGAATAGTAACCCCGTCCTTGTTGAAGGAGGGGCACCTTGACTATCACCTGCTGGGAATACAGCTTGTGAATTGCCTCTAGCACTGCCTCCCTGCCTGAGGGAGTTGTTGGCAAGGCAGATTTGAGGAAACGGCGGGGGGAGACGTCTCGAATTCCAGCTTGTACCCCTGAGATACTACTTGAAGGATCCAGGGATCCACCCGTGAGCGAGCCCACTGATTGCTGAAGTTTTTGAGACGGGCCCCCACCGTACCTGGCTCCGCCTGTGGAGCCCCAGCGTCATGCGGTGGACTTGGAGGAAGCGGGGGAGGACTTTTGCTCATGGGAACTGGCTGTATGCTGCAGCTTTTTCCCTCTACCTCTGCCTCTGGGCAGAAAGGACGCGCCTTTAACCCGCTTGCCCTTATGGGGCCGAAAGGACTGTACCTGATAATACGGTGCTTTCTTTGGCTGTGAGGGAACATGGGGTAAAAATGCTGACTTCCCAGCTGTTGCTGTGGAAACGAGGTCCGAGAGACCATCCCCGAACAACTCCTCACCCTTATAAGGCAAAACTTCCATGTGCCTTTTAGAATCTGCATCACCTGTCCACTGACGAGTCCATAACCCTCTCCTGGCAGAAATGGACATTGCACTTATTTTAGATGCCAGCCGGCAAATATCCCTCTGTGCATCTCTCATGTATAAGACTGCGTCTTTAATATGCTCCACAGTTAGCAATATAGTGTCCCTGTCTAGGGTATCAATATTTTCCGACAGGGAATCTGACCACGCAGCTGCAGCACTGCACATCCATGCTGAAGCAATAGCTGGTCTCAGTATAATACCGGTGTGTGTATATACAGACTTCAGGATAGCCTCCTGTTTCCTATCAGCAGGGTCCTTTAGGGCGGCCGTATCCGGAGACGGTAGTGCCACCTTTTTTGACAAGCGTGTGAGCGCTTTATCCACCCTAGGGGATGTTTCCCAACATGACCTATCCTCTGGCGGGAAAGGGTACGTCATTAGTAACCTTTTAGAAATTACCAGTTTCTTATCGGGGGAAGCCCACGCTTCTTCACACACTTCATTTAATTCCTCAGATGGAGGAAAAACTACTGGTAGTTTTCTCTCTCCAAACATAATACCCTTTTTTGTGGTTCCTGGGGTAACATCAGAAATGTGCAACACATTTTTCATTGCCTCAATCATGTAACGTGTGGCCCTATTGGAAGTTACATTAGTCTCATCGTCGTCGACACTGGAGTCAGTATCCGTGTCGACATCTGTGTCTGCCATCTAAGGTAGCGGGCGTTTTAGAGCCCCTGATGGCTTTTGAGACGCCTGGGCAGGCACAGGCTGAGAAGCCGGCTGTCCCATATTTGGTATGTCGTCAAACCTTTTATGTAAGGAGTCGACACGGTCGCGTAATTCCTTCCACATAAGCATCCACTCAGGTGTCGACCCCGCAGGGGGTGACATCACATTTATCGGCAACTGCTCCGCCTCCACATAAGCCTCCTCCTCAAACATGTCGACACAGCCGTACCGACACACCGCACACACACAGGGAATGCTCTGACTGAGGATAGGACCCCACAAAGCCCTTTGGGGAGACAGAGAGAGAGTATGCCAGCACACACCAGAGCGCTATATAACACAGGGATGAACACTATAACTGAGTGATTTTCCCTTATAGCTGCTTATATATATACTGCTGCGCCTAAATTTAGTGCCCCCCCTCTCTTTTTTACCCTTTGTAGTCTTGAAACTGCAGGGGAGAGCCTGGGAGCGATCCTTCCAGCGGAGCTGTGAGGGAAAAATGGCGCCAGTGTGCTGAGGGAGATAGCCCCGCCCCTTTTTCGGCAGACTTTCTCCCGCTTTTTTATGGATCCTGGCAGGGGTATTTTTCACATATATAGCCTCTAGGACTATATATTGTGATTATTTTGCCAGGCAAGGTGTTAATATTGCTGCTCAGGACGCCCCCCCCCCCCCGCGCCCTGCACCCATCAGTGACCGGAGTGTGAGGTGTGCATGAGGAGCAATGGCGCAGAGCTGCAGTGCTGTGCGCTACCTTGTTGAAGACCAAAGTCTTCTGCCGCCGATTTTCAGGACCATCTTCATGCTTCTGGCTCTGTAAGGGGGACGGCGGCGCGGCTCCGGGACCGGACGATCGAGGTCGAGTCCTGTGTTCGATCCCTCTGGAGCTAATGGTGTCCAGTAGCCTAAGAAGCCCAAACTAGCTGCAAGCAGGTAGGTTCGCTTCTTCTCCCCTTAGTCCCTCGTAGCAGTGAGTCTGTTGCCAGCAGATCTCACTGAAAATAAAAAAACTAAAATATACTTTCTTTTCTAGGAGCTCAGGAGAGCCCCTAGTGTGCATCCAGCTCAGCCGGGCACAAGATTCTAACTGAGGTCTGGAGGAGGGTCATAGTGGGAGGAGCCAGTGCACACCAGGTAGTCCTAAAGCTTTCTTTAGTTGTGCCTAGTCTCCTGCGGAGCCGCTATTCCCCATGGTCCTTACGGAGTCCCAGCATCCACTTAGGACGTCAGAGAAAAATGTTTATTACATATGCAATTATATAAATACGCACGTCTACATGTATTTTAACACAATATGTATTTCTGAATGTCAAGTTAGGTCTATGTGACACCCTCTCCCCGTCCCACACACACGCACACATTTTTCTCTTTAAGCCTAATGCCTGACTTAGTTTGAATAGTGTAGACAAGGTCCTATCCGTCACAGGTTCCCCCAATTGAAGAATCTGATATTTCTTTAAAATGAAACAGTAGTTACTAAGTATTCATCATAGCTCATAAATGCAATTCCATTTGTCTCTTAAAAGGTGACAATCAGATACAGCATACATCAATTCTGCATAAGGCTTTGATACGCGTTTCGCGGGAATGCTGCCCGCTTCCTCAGTCACTCTGTTACAACTCCTCACAGGAAGCCGGCTAAATGCTGCCACTCTGCAAGGAATAAAGTGCGCTATTTTTACCCCAAGATTTGGGATTTCAATCATCAAAAAGTGTTAGGTATAAAACGCCTGAAGAAGCGGCCAGCGGTCCCATGAAACGTGTAACAAAGTTTATGCAGAACTGATGTATGCTGTATCGGAGTGTTGCATTTTAAGACACAGATGTGACTGAATTTATGAACTGTCATGAAATATAAGAAAAAAATTTAATTAGAGGAACCTGCACCAGAAAGGACTTTTTCTATTTTGGATCCTGTTAAAGAAGCAGCAAACAGCACCAATTGCCAGGATTTAATTCCCCAAATGGTTAGGGCGCTGGTCCTTAACCCCCTAATCAATTTAAAAAGTGTAGTAATAACTGATAGGGTCTCATTCATTTTACACAAATAGTAGCCCGCAGGTTGGTAACAAGGCCGACAGTGCAGCAGTTGCTGTTTGACAGTGCATTGTGGACAAGGAGATGGTTTTGAATCATAAAAACCAGTCATTGCTCTGAAAGCAACATGTGAAAGTCTGTGTATGAGTTTAGACTGAAGTCGACAAGCACGATATGATCTATGATTGTCTACCAGTGCGCCCCAGACAGGAGGAGATCCATTAGTCCGGCCTGAGGAGCAGGTTACGTCCCGGTATATTGCTGCCTGTTACTGCAGTTATAAGAGAAATATGCGTACACAAGCGTATAGAGGCCATCACTGGTCATGTCACACCCTCATTCCGCAATGCACAATAATGAGGCTACTGACTTTCATGGGATCATTATGTGTGATCATATAACAACCCCCCCCTCCCCCCCCCATCCTCCTAGTACTTGGGCATCTTCAGACCTATAGGGTCTAAACAAAACATAAACTTGTTCTAAGGACAAGTTAGCGTATGGACTGAAACATTACTTACCTGCACGATCCCAATATGGCAAGTCATATGTGCCTTCAGCTTTCTTCTTTCTGTTGCAGAAAATAATGAAGAGGGGGGGAAAGAAAAAAAAAAAAAAAAAAAAGAAATTTTACACTGATGAGTTTGTAATAATCTACATCCATAATAACCCCTGCACCGTAATATTACTTTGATGAATACCTAAGGTTAGAAAAGCCGTAAACTGGAATGATTTGGCGTTCCCACTTCAGTGCACCCTAGTGATGTGGAGGCATCAATATTAGAGAGCCTGATGTACTGTGCATGCGCACACAGCTTGCTCCCTGATGTACTGTGCATGCGCACACAGCTTGCTCCCTGATGTACTGTGCATGCGCACACAGCTTGCTCCCTGATGTACTGTGCATGCGCACACAGCTTGCTCCCTGATGTACTGTGCATGCGCACACAGCTTGCTCCCTGATGTACTGTGCATGCGCACACAGCTTGCTCCCTGATGTACTGTGCATGCGCACACAGCTTGCTCCCTGATGTACTGTGCATGCGCACACAGCTTGCTCCCTGATGTACTGTGCATGCGCACACAGCTTGCTCCCTGATGTACTGTGCATGCGCACAGCTTGCTCCCTGATGTACTGTGCATGCGCACACAGCTTGCTCCCTGATGTACTGTGCATGCGCACACAGCTTGCTCCCTGATGTACTGTGCATGCGCACACAGCTTGCTCCCTGATGTACTGTGCATGCGCACACAGCTTGCTCCCTGATGTACTGTGCATGCGCACACAGCTTGCTCCCTGATGTACTGTGCATGCGCACACAGCTTGCTCCCTGATGTACTGTGCATGCGCACACAGCTTGCTCCCTGATGTACTGTGCATGCGCACACAGCTTGCTCCCTGATGTACTGTGCATGCGCACACAGCTTGCTCCCTGATGTACTGTGCATGCACACAGCTTGCTCCCTGATGTACTGTGCATGCGCACAGCTTGCTCCCTGATGTACTGTGCATGCGCACAGCTTGCTCCCTGATGTACTGTGCATGCGCACAGCTTGCTCCCTGATGTACTGTGCATGCGCACAGCTTGCTCCCTGATGTACTGTGCATGCGCACAGCTTGCTCCCTGATGTACTGTGCATGCGCACAGCTCGCTCCCTGATGTACTGTGCATGCGCACAGCTTGCTCCCTGATGTACTGTGCATGCGCACAGCTTGCTCCCTGATGTACTGTGCATGCGCACAGCTCGCTCCCTGATGTACTGTGCATGCGCACGGCTTGCTCCCTGATGTACTGTGCATGCACAAAAGGAAAAGGTAGCAGGTGCACTAACTCACACTAGCTCAACCTGTAGTAACCAGAGGCACTTAGCATATCCCTGGCCAGGGCTATGAGCTTACCCACCGCATAGTTTGACATATATATATATGTAACACTTTCACATAATTTTCTTTTACTCCTCACATTAGTCACACATGCAGCAGCAGCTGCTCCTACCTCTTTAACCCTCTATTTTGTATCACTCCTGCGATGCCCTGGGGTTGTCTGGCTGGGTGGCTCTGGGGTGTCCTGCCCCCCGGACCTGAACCCCTATAGTTAGTGTTAGGGACTTACCCAATGAGAGGCTACCTTGATGCGGTGGGTAAGCTCATAGCCCTGGCCAGGAATATGCTAAGTGCCTCTGGTTACTACAGGTTGAGCTAGTGTGAGATAGTGCACCTGCTACCTTTTCCTTTTGTACATTGTATTAAGTCTCAAGCAGAGTAGCACCTCATTACCTAATTAAGGTGTGCAAATTAGGGCCCCCTTCGTACTGTGCATGCACACAGTTTGCTCCCTTAGACAGACAGTATGCATCTTGCACTTACAGAACATAGGGACAGATGTATTAAGCCTGGAGAAGTGATAAAGCAGTGATAAGTTGAAGGTGATAAGGCACCAGCCAATCAACTCCTGTCAATTTACATATTGGAGCTGATTGACTGGTGCATTATCACTTTGCACTTATCACTGCTTTATCACTTCTCCAGGCTCAATACATCTGCTCCAGTGATTCTGCAATACAATACGGGAATGCTAGCCGTGTACATTTCAGGAAAGTGTCTCTACAAGAGAATTGTTGCATGAGGAGGACTGCCTCATATCTGCAGCAGAAGAATGTAAAGGTCGCACGTACTGAAAATACAGACATGGAGCCACAAGTATACAGACGTATCTCTGCTCACAAGCAAATGGGGCATCTCTACATTCAGCGCTAAATCATGGCCAGTATCTTCATCAAACATCCCTGATAAAGCTGGAATATGCAAGAAACCCAATCCACGCTGTACATTAAATATTCAATATATACAAAATACTCACCTCCTCTAGAGAGTGTATAAATGCACCTAACATACCCTGAATAGTCTTCCCAATGACACAAACACAACATGTCATCCTACAGACTGCAAGCGTGTATCCTATGGATTGCAGGCTCATATGTTCCCTGTATAGTTTTACTAACGGCTCAGTGTAATGTATCTACTCTCTGCAGTCAGCTTTACACTTTTGTACAGTGCTACGGAATACTTCTGGCACCCTATACATAAAAGATAGTGAGAATAATATCTTGCACCTTCACAAAAAGACACAAGCGGTCCAGTACTGCGACAATGGAAAGGTGAATGTGTTACTTAGGCAGGAGAGATGTACAAACTGCTCCGCTAGTCACAGAGTGTTGGGCAGAGAGACAAGGACACAAGGGAAAGTATATGGCACAGGGACACGGCACACACCAACACAGTGGAGTTTCTAAACACAACTTAAATATCCAGCATGGCACTAAGTAAGGATCACGGCTCACTCCACCATTGGGAATTTTCATGACAATACATAAAATAGATTGCATCAGCTAATTAAAAAAAAAAAAAAAAAATCTTTAGGAATGATCTTTGTGGCTGCACTGATCTTAATAATATTCATTCCACCCAGCCACCCCCCCCCCCAAAAAAAACCCAAAAACAAATCTGATCCTGAAAGTAGCTTAAAATATACTCCAGCACATACCTGTACGACAATTGCAGATATTGTGACCACATGTGATATTTTAAGCCTGTAAAAAAATTTTTTATATAGAACTCACACACTCTCTCTCTCTCTCTCTCTATATATATATATATATCTATCTATCTATCTATCTATCTATCTGTCTGTCTATCTCGCCTACTTATATTTATTTTGTTCATGTCTGCAGAGTCAGATATTTTTGGATCGCTATAGCTTTCTGTGGCCTCTAGATGGTGCTATGTAATAGATGTATACAGCAGAGATGTCTGCATTTCTACGTTAATGCTTGATACGTTGCATATATTGTTTGTAAACATGAACAAAGTACCATTACTGACTAAGGTTGTGTACAAACGGTGAGATTTTTTTCTTACGATTCTGACTATATAGTCAAAATCGTAAGAAAAGTTAGTGCAGATCGCAAAGTGAAAGTCACCTTGCGATCCCGATTCGATGCCGATGTGCGGTCCCGCTCGGTCGGCATCGCAAGAATAGATAGACTGTTCAGGCAAGTCAATTTTGACTATCTCTATAGAAGAGATAGTCAAAATTGACACTTAGCCAAAATTGCACAGTCACTATCGCAAGCACATACTGAGTGTGCTTGCGATACTGACTATGTGCCGACCTAGCCCCTGTTGCATAGTGAGAATTGAGCATAGCCCGAATCTCACCGTGTGTACACACCCTAACAGTTTAGGAGGTAACGCGTTGATTTTTTTTTTTTCTCTCATTTAAAAGGGAAAGGATTTTTTTTTCTACCCATGAGGGAAAAAAGTACTGCAAGTGAAGAATCCTGGTCTAACTGGAGTATTTTGCTACAGTATTAAAAAGTTAACTTCTTCCTATAAAATAATAATAATTAACAAAAACAAACAATGACATCAACAGAGATAACAAACAAACAAAAAAAAACAACAACAACAAAAAACAACAACAACAGAGAGGCAAGTGTGGTAAAAACACTAATAGGCCAGCCAAGGTGACATCCTGCATTATTTGGACTCATTTACTTTCAGGAAGCATTCTGTATGGGGATTTTCATTTTTTATCCCACTTGGAAAACGGCGGAACAAAAACAAAGATTTCATTTTCTAAAATGTCCTGCGTTCACTTATTTTGACTACTTTGGTAAACCAGAAAGGGGTCTTAGGAACCACTGATGCAGACCCCATTGAAAAGAATAGGCCACTAAAACAAATTAAAATAAGAATTTACTCACCGGTAATTCTATTTCTCGTAGTCCGTAGTGGATGCTGGGAACTCCGTAAGGACCATGGGGAATAGCGGGCTCCGAAGGAGGCTGGGCACTCTAGAAAGATTTATGACTACCTGGTGTGCACTGGCTCCTCCCACTATGACCCTCCTCCAAGCCTCAGTTAGGACACCGTGCCCGGACGAGCAGACATAATAAGGAAGGATTTAGAATCCCGGGTAAGACTCTTACCAGCCACACCAATCACACCGTACAACTCGTGATACTATATCCAGTTTGACAGTATGAAAACAACTGAGCCTCTCAACAGATGGCTCAACAATAACCCTTTAGTTAACAATAACTATTTACAAGTATTGCAGACAATCCGCACTTGGGATGGGCGCCCAGCATCCACTACGGACTACGAGAAATAGAATTACCGGTGAGTAAATTCTTATTTTCTCTGACGTCCTAGTGGATGCTGGGAACTCCGTAAGGACCATGGGGATTATACCAAAGCTCCCAAACGGGCGGGAGAGTGCGGATGACTCTACAGCACCGAATGAGAGAACTCCAGGTCCTCCTCAGCCAGGGTATCAAATTTGTAGAATTTTGCAAACGTGTTTGCCCCTGACCAAGTAGCTGCTCGCCAAAGTTGTAAAGCCGAGACCCCTCGGGCAGCCGCCCAAGATGAGCCCACCTTCCTTGTGGAATGGGCCTTCACAGATTTTGGCTGTGGCAGGCCTGCCACAGAATGTGCAAGCTGAATTGTACTACAAATCCAGCGAGCAATAGACTGCTTAGAAGCAGGAGCACCCAGCTTGTTGGGTGCATACAGGATAAACAGCGAGTCAGATTTTCTGACTCCAGCCGTCCTGGAAACATATATTTTCAGGGCCCTGACAACGTCTAGCAACTTGGAGTCCTCCAAATCCTTAGTAGCCGCAGGCACCACAATAGGCTGGTTCAAGTGAAACGCTGACTCCAACTTAGGGAGAAATTGGGGACGAGTCCTCAATTCTGCCCTATCCATATGGAAAATCAGATAAGGGCTTTTACATGATAAAGCCGCCAATTCTGACACTCGCCTGGCTGAAGCCAAGGCCAATAACATGACCACTTTCCACGTGAGATATTTCAGATCCACGGTTTTTAGTGGCTCAAACCAATGTGATTTTAAGAAGCTCAACATCACGTTGAGATCCCAAGGTGCCACAGGAGGCACAAATGGGGGCTGAATATGCAGCACTCCTTTCACAAATGTCTGAACTTCAGGTACTGAAGCTAGTTCTTTTTGAAAGAAAATCGACAGAGCCGAGATCTGTACTTTAATGGAGCCTAGTTTTAGGCCCATATTCACTCCTGCTTGCAGGAAATGCAGAAATCGACCTAGTTGAAATTCCTCTGTTGGGGCCTTTTTGGCCTCGCACCATGCAACATATTTCCGCCATATGCGGTGATAATGCTTTGCCGTAACATCTTTCCTGGCCTTAATAAGCGTAGGAATGACTTCTTCCGGAATACCCTTTTCCTTTAGGATCCGGTGTTCAACCGCCATGCCGTCAAACGCAGCCGCGGTAAGTCTTGGAACAGACAGGGCCCCTGCTGTAACAGGTCCTGTCTGAGCGGTAGAGGCCACGGGTCCTCTGAGAGCATCTCTTGAAGTTCCGGGTACCACGCTCGTCTTGGCCAATCCGGAACCACGAGAATGGTGTTTACTCCTCTCTTTCTTATTATTCTCAATACCTTTGGTATGAGAGGCAGAGGAGGGAACACATAAACCGCAACGGAATATGCTGCGCTATATAAGAAACTGTTAATAAATAAATAAATAAATAAACAAACCGACTGGTACACCCACGGTGTCACTAGAGCGTCCACAGCTACCGCCTGAGGGTCCCTTGACCTGGCGCAATATCTTTTTAACTTTTTGTTGAGGCGGGACGCCATCATGTCCACCTGTGGTTTTTCCCAGCGGTTTACCAGCATCTGAAAGACTTCTGGATGAAGTCCTCACTCTCCCGGGTGGAGGTCGTGTCTGCTGAGGAAGTCTGCTTCCCAGTTGTCCACTCCCGGAATGAACACTGCTGACAGTGCTAGTACATGATTCTCCGCCCATCGGAGAATTCTTGTGGCTTCTGCCATCGCCATCCTGCTTCTTGTGCCGCCCTGTCGATTTACATGGGCAACTGCCGTGATGTTGTCTGACTGGATCAGCACCGGCTGGTGTAGAAGCAGGGATTTTGCTTGACTTAGGGCATTGTAGATGGCCCTCAGTTCCAGAATATTTACGTGAAGGGAAGTCTCCTGACTCGACCATAGTCCTTGGAAGTTTCTTCCCTGTGTGACTGCCCCCCAGCCTCGAAGGCTGGCATCCGTGGTCACCAGGACCCAGTCCTGTATGCCGAATCTGCGGCCCTCTAGAAGATGGGCACTCTGCAGCCACCACAGTAGAGACACCCTGGTTCTTGGAGACAGGGTTATCAAGCGATGCATCTGAAGATGCGATCCGGACCACTGGTCCAACAGGTCCCACTGAAAGATTCTGGCATGGAACCTGCCGAAGGGAATTGCTTCGTAAGAAGCCACCATCTTTCCCAGGACCCGCGTGCAGCGATGTACTGATACCTGTTTTGGTTTCAGGAGGTCTCTGACTAGAGATGACAACTCCCTGGCTTTCTCCTCCGGGAGAAACACTTTCTTCTGGACTGTATCCAGAATCATACCCAGGAACAGTAGCCGTGTCGTCGGAACCAGCTGTGACTTTGGGATATTCAAAATCCAGCCGTGCTGGTGCAGCACCTCCTGAGATAGTGCTACTCCCACCAACAACTGTTCCTTGGACCTCGCTTTTATTAGGAGATCGTCCAAGTACGGGATAATTAAAACACCCTTTCTTCGAAGGAGTATCATCATTTCCGCCATAACCTTGGTGAATACCCTCGGTGCCGTGGACAGTCCAAACGGCAGCGTCTGGAATTGGTAATGGCAATCCTGTACCACAAATCTGAGGTACTCCTGGTGAGGATGGTAAATGGGGACATGCAAGTAAGCATCCTTGATGTCCAGGGATACCATGTAATCCCCCTCGTCCAGGCTTGCAATAACCGCCCTGAGCGATTCCATCTTGAACTTGAATTTCTTTATGTACGTGTTCAAGGATTTCAAATTTAGAATGGGTCTCACCGAACCGTCCGGTTTCGGTACCACATATAGTGTGGAATAATAACCCCGGCCTTGTTGAAGTAGGGGCACCTTGATTATCACCTGCTGGGAATACAGCTTGTGAATTGCCGCTAGCACCGCCTCCCTGTCTGAGGGAGCAATCGGCAAGGCAGATTTTAGGAACCGGTGGGGTGGGGACGCCTCGAATTCCAGCTTGTACCCCTGAGATACTATTTGCAGGATCCAGGGATCCACCTGTGAGCGAACCCACTGATCGCTGAAATTTTTGAGGCGACCCCCCACCGTACCAGGCTCCGCCTGTGGAGCCCCACCGTCATGCGGCGGACTTGGAAGAAGACGCGGGGGAGGACTTTTGCTCCTGGGAACCTGCTGTTTGTTGCAGCCTTTTTCCCCTACCTCTGGACAGAAAGGACCCGCCTTTTCAACGCCTGTTTTCCTGGGTCCGAAAGGACTGAACCTGATAAAACGGCGCCTTCTTAGGCTGTGAGGGGACATGGGGTAAAAATGCTGACTTCCCAGACGTTGCTGTGGAAACTAGGTCCGAGAGACCATCCCCAAATAATTCCTCACCCTTATATGGTAACACTTCCATGTGCTTTTTTGAATCTGCATCTCCTGTCCACTGGCGAGTCCATAAGCCTCTCCTAGCAGAAATGGACAATGCACTTACTTTAGATGCCAGTCGGCAGATTTCCCTTTGTGCATCTCTCATATATAAGACTGAGGGGTATATGCAATAGCGGGCGAATCGCATCATTTAATCCGCCCCTGTATAATTCGCCCGCTATCGCCAGCCGCAGCCCTGTCGCCGGGACCCTGAATTCACCATATTCAATGTATAACTGATTCGACCCACCCCCAGGCGGATTACGGCCAATCGGCGAGTAGTGGGAGTACTGAATTCGCCTTCCCGCCGAAAGCAGCCCTTTATTAGGGCTTGTTTGCTGCGTGCTCTGCAGCCATTTTGTGAACCTGCAGAGAGGTGTGAGGAGGTGCAGAGCTAGCAATTTGGTTGTTTGCTGTGGATATCGTTTGGACACCCCAGCAGGCTTTATTCCAGGACAGTCAGGAGGATTCCTGTTACCCGGAGGAGAGCCATTTTAGGAGCTTTTACTACATTTGTAGGTAAGTACCACATGTGTGTCTGGTGTTGCATGTATGTGTTTGTGTAGTGGGGGTTGCCATGAGGTGTACATGGGGTGTTTGTGTATGTGTGCAGGTATGTGTATAGCCCCCTTGCTTGTGTTGCTGCATTTTTTGGGGGAGACTTGTGTTTTGGGGTAGTTTTTCACGTTTTTTTTTTATTCTTAAATTGACTTTTTTGGGTCTTCTATTAGCATTGGTGTACCTCCTGAGTGTGTTGGGATGCTTTCTGGCCATTTTGGGGTGATTTGGAGCAAGTTTAGTCGACAGCCTGGTCGACCTGTGCTGTAGACTGTTTGGCAAACATGTGTTTTCCCGCCTAATTTTGCTGTGGTGTTCCTCCTGAGTGTGCTGGGATGCTTTCTGGCCATTTTGGGGTGATTTGGAGCAAGTTTAGTCGACAGCCTGGTCGACCTGTGCTGTAGACTGTTTGGCAAACATGTGTTTTCCCGCCTAATTTTGCTGTGGTGTTCCTCCTGAGTGTGCTGGGATGCTTTCTGGCCATTTTGGGGTGATTTGGAGCAAGTTTAGTCGACAGCCTGGTCGACCTGTGCTGTAGACTGTTTGGCAAACATGTGTTTTCCCGCCTAATTTTGCTGTGGTGTACCTCCTGAGTGTGTTGGGATGCTTTCTGGCCATTTTGGGGTGATTTGGAGCAAGTTTAGTCGACAGCCTGGTCGACCTGTGCTGTCGGCAGTTTGGCAAACGTGTTTTCCCGCCTAATTTTGCTGTGGTGTTCCTCCTGAGTGTGCTGGGATGCTTTCTGGCCATTTTGGGGTGATTTGGAGCAAGTTTAGTCGACAGCCTGGTCGACCTGTGCTGTAGACTGTTTGGCAAACATGTGTTTTCCCGCCTAATTTTGCTGTGGTGTTCCTCCTGAGTGTGCTGGGATGCTTTCTGGCCATTTTGGGGTGATTTGGAGCAAGTTTAGTCGACAGCCTGGTCGACCTGTGCTGTAGACTGTTTGGCAAACATGTGTTTTCCCGCCTAATTTTGCTGTGGTGTACCTCCTGAGTGTGTTGGGATGCTTTCTGGCCATTTTGGGGTGATTTGGAGCAAGTTTAGTCGACAGCCTGGTCGACCTGTGCTGTAGACTGTTTGGCAAACATGTGTTTTCCCGCCTAATTTTGCTGTGGTGTACCTCCTGAGTGTGTTGGGATGCTTTCTGGCCATTTTGGGGTGATTTGGAGCAAGTTTAGTCGACAGCCTGGTCGACCTGTGCTGTAGACTGTTTGGCAAACATGTGTTTTCCCGCCTAATTTTGCTCTGGTGTTCCTCCTGAGTGTGCTGGGATGCTTTCTGGCCATTTTGGGGTGATTTGGAGCAAGTTTAGTCGACAGCCTGGTCGACCTGTGCTGTCGGCAGTTTGGCAAACATGTGTTTTCCCGCCTAATTTTGCTGTGGTGTTCCTCCTGAGTGTGCTGGGATGCTTTCTGGCCATTTTGGGGTGATTTGGAGCAAGTTTAGTCGACAGCCTGGTCGACCTGTGCTGTAGACTGTTTGGCAAACATGTGTTTTCCTGCCTAATTTTGCTGTGGTGTACCTCCTGAGTGTGTTGGGATGCTTTCTGGCCATTTTGGGGTGATTTGGAGCAAGTTTAGTCGACAGCCTGGTCGACCTGTGCTGTCGGCAGTTTGGCAAACATGTGTTTTCCCGCCTAATTTTGCTGTGGTGTTCCTCCTGAGTGTGCTGGGATGCTTTCTGGCCATTTTGGGGTGATTTGGAGCAAGTTTAGTCGACAGCCTGGTCGACCTGTGCTGTCGGCAGTTTGGCAAACATGTGTTTTCCCGCCTAATTTTGCTGTGGTGTTCCTCCTGAGTGTGCTGGGATGCTTTCTGGCCATTTTGGGGTGATTTGGAGCAAGTTTAGTCGACAGCCTGGTCGACCTGTGTTGTCGGCAGTTTGGCAAACATGTGTTTTCCCGCCTAATTTTGCTGTGGTGTACCTCCTGAGTGTGTTGGGATGCTTTCTGGCCATTTTGGGGTGATTTGGAGCAAGTTTAGTCGACAGCCTGGTCGACCTGTGCTGTAGACTGTTTGGCAAACATGTGTTTTCCCGCCTAATTTTGCTGTGGTGTACCTCCTGAGTGTGTTGGGATGCTTTCTGGCCATTTTGGGGTGATTTGGAGCAAGTTTAGTCGACAGCCTGGTCGACCTGTGCTGTAGACTGTTTGGCAAACATGTGTTTTCCCGCCTAATTTTGCTGTGGTGTACCTCCTGAGTGTGTTGGGATGCTTTCTGGCCATTTTGGGGTGATTTGGAGCAAGTTTAGTCGACAGTGTGGGTCAGCCATTTTGTGTGGGTCAGCCATTTATACATGTATGTATGTATGTATGTATGTATGTATGTATGTATGTATGTATGTATGTTTATTTTATAACAGAGATGTCAAAGGACAAGCAGACCCGATCCGCCCCTTCCCCCACCCCCTCGGATCTATCCCTTCATAGCAACGAGGAGTGGGAGCCAACCCAGGAGGCGGATACGACCGCCCAGGCATGTAGTGACCAGCCGCGGTCGTCAAGGGCCCATGAGAAGTCCAAGAAAAAGCCTAGTAAAAAGGTACTAACCACACCTGCAGACACAAATAGCATCAAACTTTCTTTACTGTAGTTTGCGCAATGCCATGCACACCTACTGGAATATGTGCGCAATGCCAGGGATACTGACACTCACAGGTACATACCGATCTTATTATTATTTATTTTTATTTTTTTTAATCCCTAAAGGCAAGAAGCCAGCCAGAGGAGCAGTCGGAGGAGGAAGCCTCTGGTGAAGATGCAGGACAGAAAAAGGTGCGTGGACCCAGATACACTGAGGCGGAAAACTGTACCCTAGTGGATTGCGTCGACAGGTCCTACGACGTTTTGTATGGACCAAGGGCACAGACAACAGCAGCTAGGACAAAGCGAAGCATCTGGGAATCCATTGCGAGTCAAGTCACTGCAATATCTGGAAACCGCCGGAGCACCAGAAATTGCTTGAAGCGGTACAGTGATTGCCGCAGACAGACCAAGAAGAAGATGGGGATTCAGCGCCGACATGAGACAGCTACGGGAGGTGGCCCGGCTCTCAACCTGAAGTGGCTATCCTGGGAGGATGTTATTAGAAGGCGCATGAACCCTGCCATGGTCGAAGGAGTTCGCGGAGGTGTAGACTCTAGCCGTCCTGCTGGCTTTCCCGAGGAGGAAGAACCGCCCAGAAGACGGAAGAAGGCGGGAGATAAGCCGTCCAAAAGGAGGTCTGATGGTAAGAATACATTCACATGAGCTGTACTTCCCTTTAAAATGTTTGTATGTGCTAAATGTGTTTTTTTTTTTTTTCAGACAGGCCTGCCCAGAGGACATCACCTGCGCACAGGACATCGCCAGCGCACGGACCGTCACCTGTGCAGCAGGCATCGGCAGCAGCGCGCGGACCATCAACTGCGCCGCAAGCATCGCGAGCACACAGATCGTCACCTGTGCGCCACAGTTCGTCATCGCGCAGTTTGTCACCTGTGCACCAGACGACGTCGGCGCACAGACTCTCACCTGTGCGCCAGACACCGTCGGCGACCACACCACAAGATGGGCGCCAAACTACAGCTCCTGCGCGCAGGCCATCACCAGATCGTCGTATCTCCAGGAGCTCAGGGACTGTGACTGAAGAGCCTCAAGACACAACCCTTGTGGACCCATCACTCGATCTGTTTGAGTCTACAGGGTTAACAGACGAGACTTTTCTTGGGTTTGAGGACAGCCGTGCAGACGTATCCAGCCAGACCCTTGAAAAGTCTTCCGAAACGAGGACAAGTGGAGCTCCTGGAGCAGCGGCATCACAGGATGGAGAAGGTTTGTATTTATTTTGTGTGTGTGGGAGGGTGGAGGGGGGGGGGGGGGGGGGGGGGGGGTCAGCAGTTGTGTAAAGTTTATTAACTTTCCCAAAAAAATTATTTTGCAAACAGTGGTGCCACGAACCAGCAGCGGACTAGCTTCGGGGATTGGTTCCTACTTCAGGCCGGATCTCCTACAGGAGTCGTCAGAGGATGACGAGGTGGAAGTGCAGGAGGCTCCAGTTACTACATCCCTGCGTGAGTAAATTGAATTGTGAGCCTTCAAAAAAATGTATGATGAATGTGTATAATATTGTCTAATTTTCTTTTCAGCTGCCCAAATCCAAGTTGTGGCAGACATCCAGGAAGGGCAGAATCCCTCAACTGTTCAGAGGGTTCACACCCTGGCATCAGAGATTGGGACATGCCAGGATACATACACAAATGTCGTGGGAAGCAGACTGGACAACATTGAGAGGACAATGGAGAAAATGGCAAACAGTCTGCTTGAACTGCAAAAGACTCTTTCCGACAGCACGGCCACAATACTACAGGTCAGAATGCAAGATCATAGGGAGAGTATGACCGTACTTAACATTCTGGCCGAATCCATGACCCGGCTCGTGGACAACACTGCATGTCTGGTAGCAAGCAATAAAAACATGTCGGAGAGTCATCGACACTCCTCATCCAGCCAACAGGTCATCGCAACCACACTGCAGATGATCTATGATAAGCTCCCAGGAACAGCTAATCAACACGCTGGTGATCCACCATATCCGCCGTCGCAAGCCACAAGGACGCCTCGTACCCTTCCTCAAGTCCCATCCCAGTACAGACAGTCACAGATGTACCAGGGATATACAGGGATGTACCCCACCCCCCAGATGCCTCCACCACCGGCCACACAATCTTCAGCAGCATGGGCACAGAGGACCAGTCAACATACTCCCCAGCCTCCCAGGACATCCACGCCCTATCAGGGGGAAGAAGAGGATCCGGACAGACTTCCACCATAAACCCGGTCGTATTGTTTTATTTATTTACAAATGTTTTTCGTGTATCCCTTTCTTCCCCTCCCATTAGTTTGTTTTTTTTCTTACTATTGTTTTCTGTGTTGGGCTTCCCCACCCGTGACCGGGTACTACCAAGGAGCTTTGTGTAGGCATACATGCGCGGGCATGTATGCGGGCGCGTGTGGTAACGGATGAAAGCTCCTTGTGGCTACGTGTATGATGGGCCAAAGAGCTATTCTGATACCACTTTTTTCTTCCAAAAATCCTTTTTGTAATGGTGTACAGTAGGCTTTAATTGTGTGAATTTACTATTCACTAGTCTGTGTTTTTGTCTTCTTCATAGGATTGGTGGGGAAAAATTAAGTGGACGGCATAAGTTTGTGTTGTGCGTACCAAGGTGAGTAGAACCATGTTTCATTCAAGAAAATTTGAACCGCATGCCTCTGTAGAACCACACAGTCCAGCAATGGGTCATGCTGGGCTGTGTTGTTCCACAAATGTTAGCGTGTCAAAGTGCTGACCACTGACGCCACTCTTTCACTTTGAACCGCATGCCTCTGTAGAACCACACAGTCCAGCAATGGGTCATGCTGGGCTGTGTTGTTCCACAAATGTTAGCGTGTCAAAGTGCTGACCACTGACGCCACTCTTTCACTTTGAACCGCATGCCTCTGTAGAACCACACAGTCCAGCAATGGGTCATGCTGGGCTGTGTTGTTCCACAAATGTTAGCGTGTCAAAGTGCTGACCACTGACGCCACTCTTTCACTTTGAACCGCATGCCTCTGTAGAACCACACAGTCCAGCAATGGGTCATGCTGGGCTGTGTTGTTCCACAAATGTTAGCGTGTCAAAGTGCTGACCACTGACGCCACTCTTTCACTTTGAACCGCATGCCTCTGTAGAACCACACAGTCCAGCAATGGGTCATGCTGGGCTGTGTTGTTCCACCAATTTTTAGTGAAAATAAATGAACATGAGTTTAGTGTGTCTTTACTTTAATATACTTTTTTTTCTTTTCCCCACAGATATCTATATACACAAGAAAAGAATGTAAAGAAGAACAAACTACTTTTTTGTTTTAATTAACTTTCAAACTTTATTAAAAAATTTTCTTCAATAAACTTTTAAAAATAGAAGTTTCCTGTGGTTTTTATTAAAATTTGTAATGCATTTGAATTGTACGTAAGTAGATTGCCCAGGGAACATCAAGGGAACTGTCTCTTCACATCCACACCACTTAGGAAGGATACACCGGAAGACCTGTGGAAGAGAAAAGTATGAGCTTCCAGATATGGGTGATAGTGTCACCCTGGGGCTGGAAAAAGAGGTACATACAACAGTCCACACAACACAAGCGGGTTGCAGCGGCCCAAATGCAACCCTCCTGCACTTGCATCACTACACATCCAAACATTCCCTAGCATTGCTGTTTCAGGGAATGTTTGGATGTGCAGTCTTGCAAATGCCGGAGGGCTGCACTTTGGACATGCCGGGGTGATTTTGGACAAGGGAGTTTTGGGCAATACATCTCACCTGAGGGGGGGTTGTCTGCTACATGGCGGAGGGTCAGGTCCACATCACCAGTAGGTTCACCCATGGTAGAGTTGGATAAAAGGATCAAATATTTGCGGGAACCCAACAACAGGATAAAACGGGGTAACGAACTGTACAAACAAGGCCTGGGGATATACATCAACAGGATGTAAAACTCTGAAATACATACATGAAGAGGTTTTTTTAAAAATATTCCAATGTCCGTTTACACGATAATACAAATGTCAGTATACTCACAGGCAACTGCAAAATAATTTTGGATCAATGTCCGCCGGGAATCCTCTCCTTCGTCCATACCCACCGGTAGAGCAGAAGACCGGTTCCCGCGTCGGAAAGCACTGCGACGAAGAGTCACCGGCAAACGGTTTGCGACACATATGTTGTGTAAAATACAACATGCATTTACCATGCCGCAAACCTTCGACGGTGAGTACAAAAGAGCACCGCCGGAAGTGTCTAAACATCGAAACCGGCTTTTAAGTACACCGAAGGCACGCTCAATTACTCCCCTCGATGCAATGTGTGTCTCTTGGTAACGTTTTTCTGCTCTACCAACAGGATTAGACAATGGGGTCAACAGCCACGGTTTGTTTGGATAACCCGCATCGCCTATAGAAAATATAAAAAAAATGTTAGGTACTTGTAAAAAATAATAAAAAATAATAATAATAAAATAATAAAAAAATAAAAAAATGAAAATACATACCTAACAGCCAGCCACCAGGCATGTTTCCTGTTTCAAACTTGTCAAACAGCGATGACTGGCTTAGGATGAAGGAGTCGTGAGATGATCCAGGAAATCCCACAAAAATGTTCAAAAATCTCATGTTTACATCACAGACCGCCTGCACGTTCAGGGAATGGAACTGTTTTCGGTTCCGAAAACATTCCTCTGAATTCCGTGGCGGTCTGATCTGCACGTGGGTACAGTCAATCGCGCCCAGCACATTGGGAAATTTGTATTTGTTGAAAAAGCCTAATTTGATCTCACGACATTCGCTGTCCGTCTCTGGAAATGTGATGTACTGGATCGTCAATTTGCGGAAAGCCCTAATGACCTGGGTTATACAGCGCGACAGTGTCGACTGTGAAAAACCGCATGTTTGAGACAGTGTAGGCTGGAATGTGCCTGACGCCAAAAAATGTAACGTCCCCAGCAGTTTCTGAAAACCGCTGATTGCACGATTTGTCCGTGCCCGAGGTTCCAAGTCGGCCTCCAACAGAGCGTACAGCGAATATATGTCGCGAGTCGATAAGCGATAATTTTGTATCACCTCGAACTCGCTGAGATCCTCCAGTTCACGCCTAGTGCGATACTGGCGTGGACGTGGAAATGAAACCCGCAATACTGGCTCACCCAATGCAGACATTTGCTGACCTGGATCCTGATGTTCATCAGCACTTTCTTCCTCCATCATGCTTGCAGCCAGCATGAACATCACAATCTGGTCAGAAAAAGGCTCCATCATTGTAGTCAGTACAAAAATAGGAATGTGTTTTAAAACGCAGGAATTTTCCTAAAAAAACGATTCCACAGAGCTGACTGTAAAATGGCTCCTTCTCCCTGTAGTCTCAAACCTGGGAGTGAGGAGATAGGAGGGGCTTTGCAGAAGTGTATCCTGGGAAAAACTGTGGAATCATGGGTAAATTTCCCTCAGGAGATTGAAGAAAAAAATATTCCTTTAAAAAATCAATTAAATAAAACTTGTGAAGCAAAAAAAGACAAACCAAGTAGATAATCCTTTCAAATATAAATAGATATGCTACTAGCAATCCTCAAATATCCCAAAAAAACATGTACTAAAAATTTTTTTTTAGATCCCGCCAGTCAACTGAGGCGGACTAAAATAGGCGAATTTGCGGTCGAAAAGCACTGCAGGCGAATTTCCAAACTTGAATTGAATATGCTTTGGGCGAATTGCAGCATCTATACCATTGCAGAAAAGTCGAATGCGAAAAAAGTCGAATTGCCAAAAGTCGAATTTTGAATGTCCGTTTTTTTGCGATAAAGTACTGTACTGCATAGGCGAATTGTTTTTTTGAGGCGAATTCGTTCCGGAATTCGACTTTTTCTGGAATTCGACCGCAATTGCATATACCCATGAGTCTTTTATATGGTCTATGGTTAACAGGATCGTGTCTCTGTCTAATGTGTCAATATTTTCTGACAGTTTATCTGACCACGCAGCGGCAGCACTGCACATCCAAGCTGACGCAATAGCTGGCCTAAGTATAATGCCTGTGTGTGTATATACAGACTTCAGGATCGCCTCCTGCTTTCTATCAGCAGGTTCCTTGAGGGCGGCCGTATCCGGAGACGGTAGTGCCACCTTTTTAGACAAACGTGTGAGCGCTTTATCCACCCTAGGAGGTGTTTCCCAACGTGACCTATCCTCTGACGGGAAAGGGAACGCCATTAGTACCTTCTTAGGAATTACCAATTTTTTATCAGGGAAAGCCCACGCTTCTTCACACACTTCATTTAATTCATCTGACGGGGGAAAAACTACGGGTAGTTTTTTCTCCCCAAACATAATACCCTTTTTAGTGGTACCTGTATTTATATCAGAAATATGTAACACCTCTTTCATTGCCTCAATCATGCAGTGAATGGCCTTAGTGGGCATCAGGTTAGACTCATCGTCGTCGACACTGGTGTCAGTATCAGTGTCGACATCTGGGTCTGCTTGAGGTAGCGGGCGTTTTAGAGCCCCTGACGACCCATGCGACGCCTGGGCAGGCACGAGCTGAGAAGTCGGCTGTCCCACATTTGGCATGTCGTCGATTTTCTTATATAAGGAGTCTATACGTGCACTCATTACTTTCCATAAGCCCATCCACTCAGGTGTCTGCCCCGCAGGGGGTGACATCCCTTCTAAAGGCATCTGCTCCGCCTCCACATCATTATCCTCATCAAACATGTCGACACAGCCGTACCGACACACCGCACACACACAAGGAATGCTCCAAATGAGGACAGGACCCACAAAAGCCCTGTGGGGGGGACAGAGTGAGAGTATGCCAGCACACACCAGAGCGCTATATAATGCAGGGACTAACTGAGTTATGTCCCCTATAGCTGCTTTTTATATTATATATATATATATATATTGCGCCTAAATTTAGTGCCCCCCCTCTCTGTTTTTACCCTGTTCTGAAGTGTAGACTGCAGGGGAGAGCCAGGGAGCTTCCTTCCAGCGGATCTGTGAAGGAGAAATGGCGCCAGTGTGTCTGAGGGAGATAGCTCCGCCCCTTTTCCGCGGCCTATTCTCCCGCTTTTTCCTGGATTCTGGCAGGGGTATTTACCACATATATAGCCTCTGGGGCTATATATTGTGGTATTTTTGCCAGCCAAGGTGTTTTTTATTGCTGCTCAGGGCGCCCCCCCCAAGCGCCCTGCACCCTCAGTGACCGGAGTGTGAAGTGTGCATGAGGAGCAATGGCGCACAGCTGCAGTGCTGTGCGCTACCTTGGTGAAGACTGATGTCTTCTGCCGCCGTTTTTCCGGACCTCTTCTTGCTTCTGGCTCTGTAAGGGGGACGGCGGCGCGGCTCCGGGACCGAACACCAAGGACTGGGCCTGCGGTCGATCCCTCTGGAGCTAATGGTGTCCAGTAGCCTAAGAAGCCCAATCCGGCTGCAAGCAGGCGAGTTCGCTTCTTCTCCCCTTAGTCCCTCGCTGCAGTGAGCCTGTTGCCAGCAGGTCTCACTGAAAATAAAAAACCTAAACTATACTTTCTTTCTAAGGGCTCAGGAGAGCCCCTAGTGTGCATCCAACCTCGGCCGGGCACGAAATCTGAGGCTTGGAGGAGGGTCATAGTGGGAGGAGCCAGTGCACACCAGGTAGTCATAAATCTTTCTAGAGTGCCCAGCCTCCTTCGGAGCCCGCTATTCCCCATGGTCCTTACGGAGTTCCCAGCATCCACTAGGACGTCAGAGAAAAAGCATTTTACATGGCTAAAAATTTGTTTTTAAATCTCCCATCTCACTGGTCTCTTAAGCTACATAGAGCTTCTCATACGATTAAAACTATTGTTTTGTGATTTCCACAGCAATGTATTAACAGAACCAGTAAAAAACAATCTGCTCTATATTTCACACTGTAAAACCTCTTTACAGTCAAGAAGGTTAAAGTATATTCCCCAAGCGTAGAGAACATACAAATACCACAGAGAGGAAATAAACGCATGACACAGCACAGAGAGGCAGCAATGCTAACCACTACCCGGGTGCTGTCTCCAAAAGAAACCCAGACCACTACACATTAGTATCAGTGGACTGTGATCATACAAATGCTGATTGGACAATCAATTTAAAGTAAAAACTTCCAACATTTCAGATCTATTCACTTCAATAAAAGCAAATTTACCGGGACTTAACACTATTTGGTGTAATGTTTAAGCAAGGCCATTTATCATTTGTTGCTAAAATTAAAAGATTTGCAAAGGGCTACAGGGATCTTAAGGTTGGCATCACACAAGTCCATGTGTTAAACCATGGTGAAGGTATCATCTGACCACATCTGCTTCCTCCACTGCCAGGTAGTATCTTGACTTGGTATTTTGCACCACTGAACTTCCAATTGTGCAATGCCAAATGTTGCGAGTGGTCTATACACAGCAATCCAACTAGGAAAATTTGTTCTTTGAAGCTCGAAAATTTGTTCTTTGAAGCTCTAATAGATTTTTTTTTTTTTTTTTTTTATTGAACTGGTTACTTGTGCCCCAGGTTGGCCTGGTATGCTGGCCTGTAGGTGCTCTCATTTTGCCTTGTAACTTGAATGAATGTACATATAACAGAATTCTGAGCACGTGCGTCCGCTCACCGTTGCCCTCTGCTGATGAGGTCATCATCCAGGAGTTCCATGATGACATTACATTATACACTACTAAGTGTGAAAATGAGCAATCTGAGTTGTCTAGTCACCGAAGCTTCAGCCTCACCAGTGGTTCTCAAGCTCGGTCCTCAGGACCCCACACAGGTCACCTAGCAGGTGCACAGGTGTATTCATTACTCACTGATACATTTTAAAAACCCACAGGTGGAGCTAATTATTTCACTTGTGATTCTAAGGAGACCTGGAAAACCTGAGCTGTTTGCAGTCCTGAGCACTGAGTGTGCTACACGTACCTAAAAGAATTACCCTAATTTCAAAGTTACTGAGGTCTGCTTTTGCAACCTTGTTAAATTAAAGGCAAGCATACAGACCAGGGGGCACTTGTATTGGGGCCCTGCTGTCAATATGCTCCCTCATTTACTCAGATGTTCATACTTTCTTGTTCACTACCTGTACATCGGAAGCGGGTGGGGTTAATAAGAAGTTGTAATTTCTTCAATTTTGCAACTAACACTGAATGTTCATTTAACACTTAGGGCTGTATTTACTAAACTTGGGGAGATACAAAAGTACCAACCAACTAGCTCCTGTAACATGGCAGTTAGGAGCTGATTGGTTGGTACTTTATCTCTCTCCCCTTTTTTCGTTCTCCAAGGCTTAGTACAAAGACCCCTTCGTCTACAGCAGAGTTATTCAACCTGTTTACAAAGACCCAACTGTGATCACTGAACGGTTTTGGTGGCCTTCTGCTATGCACAACATTCTACAGGAACTTCCAACTGTTAGGGTCCCTGGAGAAAGACACAATATCACGGGGGATCAGAAAAAAAAAAGGCAGAGAGAGACCAGTATGAGTTAAACATGTTATATTAATTCCATGCGACAACAGGAGGTTCTTCAGGTCTACAGTTATTCAACATAAGATGATCTGCATCCTAACATTGTGCAAACCTCTCGGTGCACTGCACGCCTTCCACTGGCAGCAAATACTCAAAGTCAGAACAGACAAGTAATAACTGAGATCTGACCAACCTGTTTCTCCAGTGCCAGGCACAAACGAGCAGCAGTACGATGGTGGTGCAGACCATGACTAACGCAGGGACCAGGATGGCTGCCAAGGGGACATCTGTAATCCGTTAAAAACAAGAACAGTGCAGTTTACACGCCATTCAGTGACCACATTCTTGTGTAGGTGTTGGACGGAGTAACCCCTCTGACAACAGGCTAAAAGCCTGCTGTAACAGAACTACAACTGGTCTGGCTACAAGGAGGAGTCCTTGTAGGGGCAGTACGGATGGTGTAATGGTTAGCATTACTGCCTCACAGCACTGAGGTCATGGGTTCGATTCCCACCATGGCCCTAACTGTGGGGAGTTTGTATATTCTCCCCGTACTTGCGTGGGTTTCCTCCGGGTACTCCGGTTTCCTCCCACAATCCAAAAATATACTGGTAGGTTAATTGGCTCCCAACAAAAATTAACCCTAGTATGAATGTGTGTGCATGTACATGTAATAGGGAATATAGATTGTAAGCTCCACTGGGGCAGGGACTGATGTGAATGACCGAATATTCTCTGTAAAGCGCTGCGGAATTTGTGTGCGCTATATAAATAACTGGTAATAAATAAATAAATAATAAATTTACACACAGCTAATCCCTGTTCTAATTATAAAGAACATTATAACCGGTATACTAAAAACAGTTTCCCAAACATATGCACTCAAGGATAGGATTGTTCACAGCGTAACCTTACCCAGGCAGACTGCGCAGCGTGACCAAGCAAAATACAGCGAGCGAATGTAGAACGCACGCAATCTCCACTTGTGACTCAAGGGGCATAACTGGGTGGTAATGGGGCATTTGCATGCAAACGAGTGTATAGAACAGAGGTTCTCAAACTCGGTCCTCGGGGGCACACACAGTGCATGTTTTGCAGGTAACCCAGCAGGTGCACAGGTGTATTAATTACTCACTGACACATTTTAAAAGGTCCACAGGTGGAGCTAATTATTTCACTTGCGATTCTGTGAGGAGAGCTGCAAAACATGCACCGTGTGTGCCCCCGAGGACAGGGTTTGAGAACCTCTGGTATAGAAAATTGTGGGCCATGCGGAGCTGCGTGTATGCAGAAATCAGATCTGCTGCACTAGGTATAGAGCTGGCGCTAATCTGCACTGAGAATGCAGATGGCTATGTACCCAAGTGCATGGATATAAGCAGTGTACAGCTGCACATACTTGTGTAGAGCCGCATTTAGTTCAGAGCATGCAATGCAACTACAGATGTATGCAAGTCGGACGCAACTCTGAATGGGCCCCATGGTTGCCTACAGATTGAGCAGACATTATTGGACCGTTTTCCATGCTGTGGCCCGTACAGTATACGCCAACATAATTGTATTTTGTAGACATAGCTAACAAATGCTTTTAAGTAGGTAGCAATAAGCCCTGCTCCATCAGTATACAAACAGGGGTGTAAAACACTATACAAATTGAATGCAATGTTATGCATCAAAGATACACTGTGCAGCAATGAAGGAGGAAATGTAGTGTGACTTCTGTTTCCTTACTTTAACACAAGTGGGTAATGTCAGATGCTGCTAGAAGTATTTAATACATCCATATTATTACTGGTACAGGCCAGGGCTCAGCAAATGAAAAGGCAGAATGCAGGCAGCACTGGGAGACAGACAGTTAAAGAGGATACTCTGGTTTTCCCTCCTGGGTGGATGAGTCAGAGTAATACAGAGTTCACAGCACTCTGATGTCAACCCCAACATTCCAGAGCTGGAATCTGCAGCTCACAGCTGACATAAGGCAGAGCTAAGCATTTCTCAGCAAGCACTGCAACACGCTCTTCAACCCGTGCCTGCTTCTCAGGTGCCCTCACCACTCTCTGAGCTCCTGCCACTGGTAAATGCTGAATTCGGGGGTGCTGTATTTAAACAGACAAAGAGAAGGTGTGATGTACTAAGGGCGGGTACAAACGGCACGATGAGTCACTGAACGACAACTCTTGCGTGGCAGGGGGGGGCTGCACCGGCAAGTGCGTACACACTTGCCAATACTACCATGTCGAATGGTGGCGGGGGCCATGCTGCCGCATCACTAGCGACAGCCTTATTTTTGCATGTACAAATGATCTGAGGCTGTCGCTAGCAACCCGCGGGTGCGCGCACTGTCAATGTTCATACACACGGAACGATTTGAACGATTGGTTGTTCCCATCGATCGGAACCGCCCACGTCGTTTGTCAAATTTATCCGTGTGTATGCACCTTATCACTGCCATAGAAAGAGTTACCTCTGTTATTGCCTGGAGTCATCGTAGTGTTCTTTATCTCAGATGGGGAAGTAGTCTTCTCTACAGGCACTGGATTATAATTGGAACGTGGCACAGCAAAAGCAGGAGGGGCTGTTAATTTTGGAATGAGACCTTTAAATGGAAAAAAATGAATTATTATATATATATATATATATATATATATATATATATATATACACACACATATATACACACACACACACGTACGTACGTACGTACATATACACACACCACTTTTTAATGTACTAGACACTTGGTTATTTCTGTAGTTAACAGAAGCAAAGGCTTATGGGTAACGTAGTGCAGTTAATCACCTCACTACTGTAACAAATGTGGCGGAGTTTTACTGTGTAATTGCAGAACGAAACCTGCAATTACATAACCAGACAAACCTCTTGTGGCCACGTGACCGGATAACTGTAAAGGATTTTGGTTCACACCTGCAACATATTGGCATCCAAGCAGCTCTACTTTCATGGCAATCTTCTGGTGCCAACTTGTGGGCCGGATCTTCACAAACCTTGACACTATTGGAGGGATGAAGTTGTTGCGGACCTCTTGGTAATAGTCAGAATTACCCTGGAATATCTGGGAAAGGTCACAGGAGAGGAAATTGTACAACATCAGTCACCCTGTGTAAGAGAAACTACCTGGAAACTTTTTCTGACAAGTGTCCACTTTGGGCCATTTCTGACCATGCATTACGCAACTTGTTCCGTTATAAAGCAAACAGATGCTGTTCTATTGAAAATGAATAGGCTTGGCCTAGAGCAGGGATGGAGAACCTTCGGCCCTTCAGCTGTTGTTGAACTACACATACCAGCATGCCTTGCTACAGTTTTGCTATTTGGCCATGCTAAAACTGTTGCAGGGCATGCTGGGATGTGTAGTTCAGCAACAACTGGAGGGCTGAAGGTTCCCCATCCATGGCCTAGTGGATGTCGGACAGGGATTCAGTATGATATGCCGGCTGTTGGGATCCCGGCGGTCAAGAGACGACACCGGGATCCCGACAGCCGTAATACCGGCGGCGAGAGCAGCGTGTCCCCTCGTGGGATCACTGCGCTCATCACGCTTCGAGCCCGGTGGAGACGTTCTATTCCCCATCGGGTGGTGGCGTGGACCACCAATCAGGTGGGGATTCCGACCGCCGGTATTTCACCGGTTGTTGGGATTCGGGGGTCAGTATCCTGTCAGCCGGCAAAATTAAAGCCTCCCGTCAGATTCTAACATCTGCAAGCATCTAGAGCCAGCAGCAAAAAGGCTCAAGCACAAAACTCCTCAAAGATGTGCATTATTTTCCCAATACCCATCATATTAGCTTCTGCAAGCTACTGCCAGAAATCTCCTGAGCCATGCTCTTGCTGTGTGATGCTACTATAAGCAAATGCTACAGTAGGTAGCAGACTCAAAGTGTCCCCTCGTGACTTCACCATTTTTCTTTATATCCGTTGAGAGGAATTACACAGACCACTCTGGTGAGTGAATTCATTATCATCATTCATCAAATGCTGTATGTGTGTATACATATATATATATATATATATATATATATACACACATACATACACACACATATACACACACCTGTATCTCTATACACACACACACAGTACTGTGAAAAAGTTTTAGGTAGGTGTAGAAAGAATGCTGCAAAGTAAGAATGCTGTCAAAAATAGAAGTGTTCATAGTTTATTTTTATTAAGTAACAAAATGTAAAGTGAATGAAGAGAAATCTAAATCAAATCAGTATTTGGTGGGACCACCCTTTGCCTTCAAACAGCATCAATTTTTCTAGGTACACCTGCACACAGGGATTTTGCTGGATTATTGTCAAGTGTTTTCATATGTAGGTTGACTTGAAACACAGTCATTAGCTAAAACAGAAACAGCTGTGTAGAAGGTTTAAACTGGGTGAGGAACATCCAAACTCTGCTGCATAGGATAGGTTGTGGAAGATAGTTTCATGTCACAGATCATACACCATGACAAGACTGTGCGCAACAACAAGACATAAGGTAGTTATACTGCATCAGCAAGGTCTCTACCAGTCAAAAATGTAAAAGCAGACTGGGGTTTCAAGATGTGATGTTCAAGCTCTTTTGAAAAAGCACAAAAGAAATGTGAAACGCTGAGGCAGTGGTCGTCCAAGAAAACTTGTCCAGCAGTGCCATCAGCTCAGAACTGACAAAAACCATTGGGACCCAGGTACACCCATCTACTGTTCAGAGCCAGAAGTGGTCTTTATGGAAGAATTGCGTCCAAAAAGCCATACCTTCGACATGCACAAAATCATAGGAACTAGGGTGCAGAAAAATGGCAGCAGGTGCTCTGGACTGAGGAGTCAAAATGTGAAATATTTGGCTGTAACAGAAGGCAGTATTGTTCACTGAAGGACTGGAGAACGGTACAATAATGAGTGTCTGTAGGCAACAGTGCAGCATGGTGGAGGTTTCTTGCAAGTTTGGGGCTAGGGATTTGGTCAGGAATAAGTGTCCTCAATGCTGGGAAATACAGGCAGGTACATATCCATTATGCAGTACCATCAGGGAGGAATCCGATTGGCTCCAAATGTATTCTGCAGCAGCACAACGATCCCAAACATACAGCCAATGTCATTAAGAACTATCTTCAGCATAAAGAAGAACAAGGAGTACTGGAAGTGATGACATGGCCCCCACAGAGCACTGATCTCAACATCATCGATTCTGTATGGGATTACATTGAGACAGAAGGATTTGAGCAACCCTACATCCACAGAAGATCTGTGGTTAGCTCTCCCTGCCGAGTTCCTGAAAGTGTACAGAGAAGAATTGATGCTGTTTTGAAGGCAAAGCGAGGTCACACTAAATATTGATTTGATTTCAGTATCTCCTCATTCATTTTATTTTTATCAATTAACAAAATGCAAACTATTAACACTCTTTTTGACAGCATTCTTACTTTGCAGCATTTTTTCCACACCTGGCTAAAACGCACACACCATGTAGACAAAAGTGATTAGACACCCCTGTGTAAGCGAAATGGTGTGCTTCTGCAGCAGACAAGTGTTCATGACGGTAGAAAACAGATAGAGGGGCCTCTATTAGATCATTTGCTAACTAAATTGCTTGCAGGAAGGATCTAACAGAGTGTGAAAAGGGGAGCATCATAGGCTGCTCGATCGGAGGTATGAGTGTGAGAAGCACTGCAAATGTTAGAAAGGTCCCTAAATCCACTGTGTCTTCTGTCAATAATGCGTTGAAAAAATAAGATTTTACTTACCGATAAATCTATTTCTCGTAGTCCGTAGTGGATGCTGGGACTCCGTAAGGACCATGGGGAATAGCGGCTCCGCAGGAGACAGGGCACAAAATAAAAGCTTAAGGATCAGGTGGTGTGCACTGGCTCCTCCCCCTATGACCCTCCTCCAAGCCTCAGTTAGGATACTGTGCCCGGACGAGCGTACATAATAAGGAAGGATATTGAATCCCGGGTAAGACTCATACCAGCCACACCAATCACACCGTACAACTTGTGATCTGAACCCAGTTAACAGTATGATAAACGCAAAGGAGCCTCTGAAAAGATGGCTCACAACAATAATAACCCGAATCTTTGTAACAATAACTATATACAAGTATTGCAGACAATCCGCACTAGGGATGGGCGCCCAGCATCCACTACGGACTACGAGAAATAGATTTATCGGTAAGTAAAATCTTATTTTCTCTGACGTCCTAGTGGATGCTGGGACTCCGTAAGGACCATGGGGATTATACCAAAGCTCCCAAACGGGCGGGAGAGTGCGGATGACTCTGCAGCACCGAATGAGAGAACTCCAGGTCCTCCTCAGCCAGGGTATCAAATTTGTAGAATTTAGCAAACGTGTTTGCCCCTGACCAAGTAGCTGCTCGGCAAAGTTGTAAAGCCGAGACCCCTCGGGCAGCCGCCCAAGATGAGCCCACTTTCCTTGTGGAATGGGCTTTTACTGATTTTGGCTGTGGCAATCCTGCCACAGAATGTGCAAGCTGAATTGTACTACAAATCCAACGAGCAATCGTCTGCTTAGAAGCAGGAGCACCCAGCTTGTTGGGTGCATACAGGATAAACAGCGAGTCAGATTTTCTGACTCCAGCCGTCCTGGAAACATATATTTTCAAAGCCCTGACAACGTCAAGCAACTTAGAGTCCTCTAAGTCCCTGGTAGCCGCAGGTACCACAATAGGTTGGTTCATGTGAAATGCAGAAACCACCTTAGGTAGAAATTGAGGACGAGTCCTCAATTCCGCCCTGTCAGAATGAAAAATTAAGTAAGGGCTTTTATATGATAAAGCCGCCAATTCTGACACACGCCTGGCTGAAGCCAAGGCTAACAGCATCGACACCTTCCATGTGAGATATTTTAAGTCCACAGTGGAAAGTGGTTCAAACCAATGTGACTTTAGAAAACTCAACACCACATTGAGATCCCAAGGTGCCACTGGAGGCACAAAAGGAGGCTGTATGTGCAGCACCCCTTTTACAAATGTCTGAACTTCAGGTACTGAAGCCAGTTCTTTCTGGAAGAAAATCGACAGGGCCGAAATTTGAACCTTAATGGACCCTAATTTTAGGCCCATAGACAGTCCTGTTTGCAGGAAATGAAGGAAACGACCCAGTTGAAATTCCTCTGTAGGGGCCTTCTTGGCCTCACACCACGCAACATATTTACGCCAAATGCGGTGATAATGTTTTGCGGTTACGTCCTTCCTGGCTTTGACCAGAGTAGGGATGACTTCTTCTGGAATGCCTTTTTCCCTCAGGATCCGGCGTTCAACCGCCATGCCGTCAAACGCAGCCGCGGTAAGTCCTGGAACAGACAAGGCCCCTGCAGTAGCAGGTCCTTTCTTAGAGGTAGAGGCCACGGTTCGTCCGTGAGCATCTCTTGAAGTTCCGGGTACCAAGTCCGTCTTGGCCAATCCGGAACCACGAGTATAGTTCTTACTCCTCTCCTTCTTATGATTCTCAGTACTTTTGGTATGAGAGGCAGAGGAGGGAACACATACACTGACTGGTACACCCACGGCGTTACCAGAGCGTCCACTGCTATTGCCTGAGGGTCCGTTGACCTGGCGCAATATCTGTCCAGTTTTTTGTTTAGACGTGACGCCATCATGTCCACCTTTGGTTTTTCCCAACGGTTTACAATCAGGTGGAAGACTTCTGGGTGAAGTCCCCACTCTCCCGGGTGAAGGTCGTGTCTGCTGAGGAAGTCTGCTTCCCAGTTGTCCACTCCCGGAATGAATACTGCTGACAGTGCTATCACATGATTTTCCGCCCAGCGAAGAATCCTTGCAGCTTCTGCCATTGCCCTCCTGCTTCTCGTGCCGCCCTGTCTGTTTACGTGGGCGACTGACGTGATGTTGTCCGATTGGATCAACACCGCCTGACCCTGAAGCAGAGGTTTTGCTTGACTTAGGGCATTGTAAATGGCCCTTAGTTCCAGAATGTTTATATGAAGAGACGTTTCCAAGCTTGACCACAGGCCCTGGAAATTCCTTCCCTGTGTGACTGCTCCCCAGCCTCTCAGGCTGGCATCCGTGGTTACCAGGATCCAATCCTGAATGCCAAATCTGCGGCCCTCTAGTAGATGAGCACTCTGCAGCCACCACAGGAGAGACACCCTTGTCCTTGGCGACAGGGTTATCCGCTGATGCATCTGCAGATGCGATCCGGACCATTTGTCCAGTAGATCCCACTGAAATGTTCTTGCATGGAATCTTCCGAATGGAATCGCTTCGTAAGAAGCCACCATTTTCCCCAGGACCCTCGTGCACTGATGCACTGAGACCTGTCCTGGTTTTAGGAGGTTCCTGACTAGCTCGGATAACTCCCTGGCCTTCTCCTCCGGGAGAAACACCTTCTTCTGGACTGTGTCCAGAATCATTCCTAGGAACAGTAGACGTGTCGTTGGAATCAGCTGCGATTTTGGAATATTTAGAATCCACCCGTGCTGACGTAACACTACCTGAGATAGTGCTACTCCGACTTCTAACTGTTCCCTGGATCTTGCCCTTATCAGGAGATCGTCCAAGTAAGGGATAATTAAAATGCCTTTTCTTCGTAGAAGAATCATCATTTCGGCCATTACCTTGGTAAAGACCCGAGGTGCCGTGGACAATCCAAACGGCAGCGTCTGAAACTGATAATGACAGTTTTGTACTACAAACCTGAGGTACCCTTGGTGAGAAGGGTATATCGGGACGTGGAGATAAGCATCTTTGATGTCCAGAGACACCATATAGTCCCCTTCTTCCAGGTTTGCTATCACTGCTCTGAGTGACTCCATCTTGAATTTGAACCTTTTTATGTAAGTGTTCAAGGATTTCAGATTTAAAATTGGTCTCACCGAGCCGTCCGGCTTCGGTACCACAAACAGCGTGGAATAATACCCCTTTCCTTGTTGCAGGAGGGGTACCTTGATTATCACCTGCTGGGAATACAGCTTGTGAATGGCTTCCAAAACTGCCTCCCTGTCGGAGGGAGACTTTGGTAAAGCAGACTTCAGGAAACGACGAGGGGGAAACGCCTCGAATTCCAGTTTGTACCCCTGCGATACTACCTGTAGAATCCAGGGATCCACTTGCGAGTGAGCCCACTGCGCGTTGAAATTCTTGAGACGGGCCCCCACCATATCGGAGTCTGCTTGTAAAGCCCCAGCGTCATGCTGAAGACTTGGCAGAAGCAGGGGAGGGCTTCTGCTCCTGTGAAGCGGCTGCATGGTGCAGTCTTTTTCCTCTTCCTCTGCCCCGGGGCAGAAAAGAATGGCCTTTTGCTCGCTTGTACTTATGGGAACGAAAGGACTGAGTTTGAAAAGACGGTGTCTTTTTCTGCTGATGTGGAGTGACCTGGGGTAAAAAGGTGGATTTTCCAGCCGTTGCCGTGGCCACCAGGTCCGATAGACCAGCCCCAAATAACTCCTCCCCTTTATACGGCAATACTTCCATGTGCCGTTTGGAATCCGCATCCCCTGACCACTGTCGCGTCCATAACGCTCTTCTGGCAGAGATGGACATAGCACTTACTCTTGATGTCAGGGTGCAAATATCCCTCTGTGCATCACGCATATATAGTAATGCATCCTTTAAATGTTCTATAGTTAACAAAATATTGTCCCTATCCAGGGTATCAATATTCTCGGTCAGGGAATCCGACCATGCGACTCCAGCACTGCACATCCAGGCTGAGGCGATTGCTGGTCGCAGTATAACACCAGTATGTGTGTATATACTTTTTAGGATATTTTCCAGCCTTCTATCAGCTGGTTCTTTGAGGGTAGCCGTATCAGGAGACGGTAACGCTACTTGTTTTGATAAACGTGTGAGCGCCTTATCTACCCTAGGGGGTGTTTCCCAACGCGCCCTAACCTCTGGCGGGAAAGGATATAATGCTAATAATTTTTTAGAAATTAGCTGTTTTTTATCGGGGGAAACCCACGCTTTTTCACACACCTCATTTATTTCCTCTGACTCAGGAAAAAATATTGGTAGTTTTTTCTCACCCCACATAATACCCTTCTTTGTGGTACTTGTAGTGTCAGAAAGGTTCAATGCCTCTTTCATTGCCGTGATCATGTAACGTGTGGCCCTACTGGACATTACGTTTGTCTCGTCACCGTCGACACTAGACTCCGTATCTGTGTCAGGGTCTGTGTCGACCCACTGAGGTAACGGGCGTTTTAGCGCCCCTGACGGTGTCTGAGACGCCTGGACAGGCACTAATTGATTTGCCGGCTGTCTCATGTCGTCAACAGTTTTTTGCAAATTGCTGACATTATCACTTAATTGTTTAAATACAATCATCCAGTCAGGTGTCGACTCCCTAGGGGGTGACATCACCAACACAGGCAACTGCTCCGCCTCCACATAATTTTCCTCCTCATACATGTCGACACACGCGTACCGACACACAGCACACACACCGGGAATGCTCTGATAGAGGACAGGACCCCACTTAGCCCTTTGGAGAGACAGAGGGAGAGTCTGCCAGCACACACCCAGCGCTATATATATATATACAGGGATAACCTTATATAAGTGTTACTCCCTTATAGCTGCTGTTAATATATTTATTTGCTGCCAAACGTGCCCCCCCTTCTCTTTTTTACCCTGATTCTGAAGCAGGACTGCAGGGGAGAGTCAGGGAGCCGTCCTTCCAGCGGAGCTGTGAGGGAAAATGGCGCTTGTGTGCTGAGGAGATAGGCTCCGCCCCTTCACGACGTCCTTATCTCCCGCTTTTTTGTGTAAAATGGCAGAGGATTAAAATACATCCATATAGCCCAGGAGCTATATGTGATGTATTCTGTTTTGCCACCTAAGGTATTCTGTTATATTGCGTCTCAGGGCGCTCCCCCCCAGCGCCCTGCACCCTCGGTGACCGGAGTGTGAAGTGTGCTGAGAGCAATGGCGCACAGCTGCGGTGCTGTGCGCTACCTTAGTCTGAAGACAGGATGTCTTCTGCCGCCGATTTCACCGGACCTCGTCGTCTCTTCTGGCTCTGTAAGGGGGACGGCGGCGCGGCTCCGGTGACCCATCCAGGCTGAACCTGTGATCGTCCCTCTGGAGCTAGTGTCCAGTAGCCTAAGAAACCCGATCCACTCTGCACTCAGGTGAGTCCGTTTCTTCTCCCCTTAGTCCCACGATGCAGTGAGCCTGTTGCCAGCAGGACTCACTGAAAATAAAAAAACCTAACTAAACTTTTATTCTAAGCAGCTCAGGAGAGCCACCTAGATTGCACCCTTCTCGGCCGGGCACAAAAATCTAACTGAGGCTTGGAGGAGGGTCATAGGGGGAGGAGCCAGTGCACACCACCTGATCCTTAAGCTTTTATTTTGTGCCCTGTCTCCTGCGGAGCCGCTATTCCCCATGGTCCTTACGGAGTCCCAGCATCCACTAGGACGTCAGAGAAAAAACGGTCATTGCGGGAATGCTCCTCGCCCTGGAACCCTGAAACTGCAACCTAGGAACCAGAGAGAGTGCTAACCAGCTAGCTGCGAAAGAACAGGGGTTGTCAGTTTTGACATGAACACTTCGTAGGGAGGCCCAAGCACTTGGATATTACGGGCTAGCAGCTGCTCAAACCTGCAATAGCAAAGAAGAATGCAGCCCAGAGCTTATGATGGTTTAAGAGCGCAAAATCTGGCAGTGGAACAATGGTGGGGAGCATTATGGAGTGACGAATCATGATTTACACTTTTTAGATCAGATGGACGTGTTTGGATTTGGAGATTGCCAGGAGAACATCTGATGTCAGAGTGTACAGTACCTACAGTAAAGCATGGAGGTGGTGGCGTTACACTGTGGGGTTGGTTCAGCTGGTTTGGCATGGTTCCACTAGTATGCATAGTCACATTAGCTCCAAGAAGTATAGAGGTGTTCTCGGTCATCCTGTGCTCCCTACATTGTGGCAGTTCTCCGGAAACTAAAAATGTTTTTATCATGACGACAATGCTACCTGTCATGTTTCCCAGGACGTACTGGACTGGTATACTGGAAATTCAGTACCCCGGATGGATGGCCAGCTCAGAGTCCAGATCATAACCTCATTGAGAACCTCTGGGACGAACTGGAGCAACGGGTGCATTCTAGGCCAACTCGACCTTCTGCAGTGTCACAGAACTTAAGGCGGAATAACAAAACATACCACCTGCTCTTTTCCAGGAACTTGCGGCCATTTTCCCATGTGTATGCAGTAATCACTGCACGTGGTGGACCTACAAAGCACTGACGTCAACAAAATGTTGTACATTTGCAGTCACTGTCCAATAAGTTTTGTCTACATATAGTGTGTGTGTGTGTGTGTGTGTGTGTGTGTGTGTGTGTGTGTGTGTGTGTGGCAAACCAATTGAACACAAGGTTCTATTCTATAGTAGTACATTTGCTAAACGATTTTAAATTGGTAACCCAGTATTGTAGTGGTCTTTTAATGTTTATACATTCCTGTACTCTAATTACACCTGAACACCCCACACACAGGACGCAGCAGACCAGTGGGCCTGAAGAAGCAGTTATGATAATGTTGCTCATCAATCAGTGTAACCTAACGCCTTTAGCGATGTCATGGGTCCCTAACGAGTAAATAGAAAGATAAATAACCAATTTGCAACAAAGCACCCTAGCCTATGTATCCATTTACTACTAAGGGGCAAACTAGTTGGATCAAGTGGTTCTCATCTGCCAAATTCTAGGTTTCTATTGGGTAAATGTATGAAGCAGTGATAAAAGTGGAGAAGTGAGCCAGTGGAGAAATTGCCCATGGCAATCAATCAGCTGTTCTGTGTAATTTTATAGCATGCAAATTAAAACTGTTACTTCAATGCTGATTGGTTGCCATGGGCAACTTCTCCATTGGCTTACTTCTCCACTCTGGTCACTGCTTCATACATTTACCCCTATGTTACACAATAATTAGTATGGCATCACCCATCTGCAGGTAGACCGGTAATCCATTATAGCTTGGTCTAATTCACACCTGTTCCCTGTCCTTCCCCAGGAGCTGCAGAATATTACCTTTTCTTTTTCCATATCAGACTCTCTATAGACTGTCCACCTGAGGCTATCGTCGCTATACTCCATTTTATATGATGAAACATAGTAGTTGTAAGCAGATATTGTGGATCCAGTGGTTGTGATACCTAGTCAGAGAAAACAAGGACATAAAAATCAACCATAATACACACATAAGACCTATAGCATTATGTAATGCACCCCACAGAATATACTAGCCTTTTATTATTTATTCATTTTATAGCAAATCGGCAAAACTTTAGTAAAAAAAAGGCACAGCACCTCAAAGTTCAGTCAACGTCACTGAAAGACCATAATACACCAAGGGGGAAATGTATAAACCCTCCTAAACAGCGGTGATGTTGCCCATAGCAACTAATCAGTATCTAATAAGCAGTTAAGAACACTGTACAAGGAGTTCAAAAAGTCCCTCAGCTGTGAGTGCAGTCTCTGGCTGCAGATCTCCTCTGCAGTCATGGGAGGCTAGAGTGGGACAAAGCCAGTGTGTAATAACGGAGCCACCAGAGACCCTGCAGCACCAGCTTACTTCATGTAAATAAAGTGTTTCAAAACAGTTATGTTGTCATATAACTTCACATTCTCTACAGGAGGACTTACTTAGCACACAATCATTGCAGAGGGACTTTTTGAACTCCCTGTATAAACTACAAGGAAGAGGTTCATTGGTTGCTATGGACAAACTGTCCACTGTTTAAAAGGTTTCATACATCAGCCCCTAACTCCCCATAACAGAAAAAAATAATAGACCTGCATAAACACAAAAAAAATAAAAAATAAAAATAAAAATCATAAAGACAGATCTTAAAATCCTAAGAAATTACAGTGCCTTGCTAATGTATTCATCGACCTTTGCATTTTTCATGTTTTGTTGCCTCACAAACTTGAATTAAAATGGATTGTTTGAAGGTTTGCATCATTTCATTCACAGAACACGGCTACAACTTTGATGGTTTTTTTTAATTTTTATTGTGAAGCAAACAACAAATAGGACAAACATAACAGAAAACTTCAGCGTGCATAACTATTCACCCCCCTAAAGTCAGTACTTTGTAGAGCCACCTTTGCGGCAATTACAGCTGCAAGCCGCTTTGGATGAGTCTCTACGAGCTTGCCACATCTTGCCACTGGGATTTGTGCCCATTCCTCAAGGCAAAACTGCTCCAGCTCCTTCATGTTGGAAGGTTTCCGCTTGTGAACAGCAATCTTCAAATCTGACTACAGATTCTCAATTGGATTGAGATCTGGGCTTTGACTAGGCCATTCCAATACATTTAAATGTTTCCCCTTAAACCACTCGAGTGTTGCTTTAGCAGTATGCTTCAGGTCATTGTCCTGCTGGAAGGTGAACCTCCGTCCCAGTCTCAAATCACAGGCAGACTGAAACAGGTTTTGCTCAAGAATATCCCTGGTATTTAGCACCATCCATCTTTCCCTCGACTCGAAACAGTTTCCCAGTCCCTGCTGCTGGAAAACATCCCCACAGCATGATGCTGCCACCACCATTTTTCACTGTGGGGATGGTGTTCTTGGGGTGATGGGATGTGCTGGGTTTGCGCAAGACACCGCGTTTTCCTTGGTGGCCGAAAAGTTCAATTTTAGTCTCATCTGACCAGAGCACCTTCCTGCATACATTTGGGGAGTCATCCACATGCCCTTTGGCCAGCTCAAAACGTGCCTTCTTATTTTTAACACTAAGTAATGGCTTTTTTCTGGCCACTCTTTCGTAAAGCCCAGCTCTATGGAGTGTATGGCTTATTGTGGTCACATGCGCAGATACAATAGTCTTTGCTGTGGAACTCTGCAGCTCCTTCAGGGTTACCTTTGGTCTCTGTGCTGCCTCTCTGATTAATGCCCTCCTTGTCTGGTCTGTGAGTTTTGGTGGCCAGCCCTCTCTTGGCAGGTTTGTTATGGTACCATGTTCTTTCCATTTGAAGATGATGGATTTGATGATGCTCTGGGGGATCATCAAAGATTTGGATATTTTTTTATAACCCAATCCTGACTTGTACTTCTCAACAACTTTGTCCCTGACTTGTTTGCTCCTTGGTCTTCATGGTGTGATGCCTCTTGCTTAGTGGTGTTGCAGCCTCTGGGGCCTTTCAGAAAAGGTGTGTTTATACTGACAGATCATGTGACGCTTAGATTGCACACAGGTGGACTTCATTTCACTAATTATGTGACTTCTAAAGGTAATTGGCTGCACCAGAACTTTTGAAGGGCTTCATAGCAAAGGGGGTGAATACATATGCACATTGCAATTTTCAGCTTTTTATTTATAAAATTTCTTTTTTCACATTTCACTTCACCAGCTTAGACTATTTTGTGCAGATCCATCACATAAAATTCAGATTAAAAAATAAATAAATTAATTTACAGGATGTAATGTAACAAAATAGGTAAAAAGCCAAGGGGGATGAATACTTTAGCAAGGCACTGTACATAGAACACTGTACTGTTTAATTAACCAAGAGAAAAAATGAAGCCCCAAGTGTCAACCAGTGACCACACTGTTTGGAAACGTATCAGAAGGTACACTAATCTTTAATAACCAGTATCAATGTAATAGACTAGGCTGCTGTAAGTACACAAACTATAAGCTAGCCTAGAGGTGACGTATATGTAAACTAATAAAAAATAAGAATTTACTCACCGGTAATTCTATTTCTCGTAGTCCGTAGTGGATGCTGGGAACTCCGAAAGGACCATGGGGAATAGCGGGCTCCGAAGGAGGCTGGGCACTCTAGAAAGATTTAGGACTACCTGGTGTGCACTGGCTCCTCCCACTATGACCCTCCTCCAAGCCTCAGTTAGGACACTGTGCCCGGACGAGCGTACACAATAAGGAAGGATTTTGAATCCCGGGTAAGACTCATACCAGCCACACCAATCACACCGTACAACTCGTGATATGAATCCCAGTTAACAGTATGAAACAACTGAGCCTCTCAACAGATGGCTCAACAATAACCCGATTTAGTTAACAATAACTATAACTATGTACAAGTATTGCAGATAAACCGCACTTGGGATGGGCGCCCAGCATCCACTACGGACTACGAGAAATAGAATTACCGGTGAGTAAATTCTTATTTTCTCTAACGTCCTAGTGGATGCTGGGAACTCCGAAAGGACCATGGGGATTATACCAAAGCTCCCAAACGGGCGGGAGAGTGCGGATGACTCTGCAGCACCGAATGAGAGAACTCCAGGTCCTCCTCAGCCAGGGTATCAAATTTGTAGAATTTTGCAAACGTGTTTGCCCCTGACCAAGTAGCTGCTCGGCAAAGTTGTAAAGCCGAGACCCCTCGGGCAGCCGCCCAAGATGAGCCCACCTTCCTAGTGGAATGGGCATTTACAGATTTTGGCTGTGGCAGGCCTGCCACAGAATGAGCAAGCTGAATTGTACTACAAATCCAGCGAGCAATAGTCTGCTTAGAAGCAGGAGCACCCAGCTTGTTGGGTGCATACAGGATAAACAGCGAGTCAGATTTTCTGACTCCAGCCGTCCTGGAAACATATATTTTCAGGGCCCTGACAACGTCTAGCAACTTGGAGTCCTCCAAGTCCCTAGTAGCCGCAGGCACCACAATAGGCTGGTTCAGGTGAAACGCTGACACCATCTTTGGGAGAAATTGGGGACGAGTCCTCAATTCTGCCCTATCCATATGGAAAATCAGATAAGGGCTTTTACATGATAAAGCCGCCAATTCTGACACACGCCTGGCTGAAGCCAAAGCCAATAACATGACCACTTTCCACGTGAGATATTTCAGATCCACGGTTTTTAGTGGCTCAGACCAATGTGATTTTAAGAAACTCAACATCATGTTGAGATCCCAAGGTGCCACAGGAGGCACAAATGGGGGCTGAATATGCAGCACTCCTTTCACAAATGTCTGAACTTCAGGTACTGAAGCTAGTTCTTTTTGAAAGAAAATCGACAGAGCCGAGATCTGTACTTTAATGGAGCCTAGTTTTAGGCCCATATTCACTCCTACTTGCAGGAAATGCAGAAAACGACCTAGTTGAAATTCCTCTGTTGGGGCCTTTTTGGCCTCACACCATGCAACATACTTCCGCCATATGCGGTGATAATGATTTGCTGTAACCTCTTTCCTAGCTTTAATAAGCGTAGGAATGACTTCCTCCGGAATGCCCTTTTCCTTCAGGATCCGGCGTTCAACCGCCATGCCGTCAAACGCAGCCGCGTTAAGTCTTGGAACAGACAGGGCCCCTGCTGTAGCAGGTCTTGTCTGAGCGGCAGAGACCACGGGTCCTCTGAGATCATCTCTTGAAGTTCCGGGTACCACGCTCTTCTTGGCCAATCCGGAACCACGAGAATTGTGTTTACACCTCGCTTTCTTATTATTCTCAATACCTTTGGTATGAGAGGTAGAGGAGGGAACACATAAACTGACCGGTACACCCACGGTGTCACTAGAGCGTCCACAGCTGTCGCCTGAGGGTCTCTTGACCTGGCGCAATGCCTCTCTAGTTTTTTGTTTAGGCGGGACGCCATCATGTCCACCTGTGGACGACCCCACTGATTTACAATCATTTGGAAGACTTCTGGATGAAGTCCCCACTCTCCCGGGTGGAGGTCGTGCCTGCTGAGAAAGTCTGCTTCCCAGTTGTCCACTCCCGGGATGAACACTGCTGACAGTGCTAGTACATGATTTTCCGCCCATCGGAGAATCCTTGTGGCTTCTGCCATTGCCATCCTGCTTCTTGTGCCGCCCTGTCGATTCACATGGGCGACTGCCGTGATGTTGTCTGACTGGATCAGCACCGGCTGGTGTAGGAGCAGGGATTTTGCTTGACTTAGGGCATTGTAAATGGCCCTTAGTTCCAGAATATTTATGTGAAGGGAAGTCTCCTGACTTGACCATAGTCCTTGGAAGTTTCTTCCCTTTGTGACTGCCCCCCAGCCTCGTAGGCTGGCATCTGTGGTCACCAGGACCCAGTCCTGTATGCCGAATCTGCGGCCCTCCAAAAGATGAGCACTCTGCAGCCACCACAGAAGAGACACCCTGGTTCTTGGGGACAGGGTTATCAAGCGATGCATCTGAAGATGCGATCCGGACCAAGACGTGTCGTCGGGACCAGCTGTGACTTTGGGATATTCAGAATCCAGCCGTGCTGGCGCAGCACTTCCTGAGATAGTGCCACTCCCACTAACAACTGTTCCTTGGATCGTGCCTTTATTAGGAGATCGTCCAAGTATGGGATAATTAAAACTCCCTTTTTTCGAAGGAGTATCATCATTTCCGCCATAACCTTGGTAAATACCCTCGGTGCCGTGGAGAGTCCAAACGGCAGCGTCTGGAATTGGTAATGGCAATCCTGTACCACAAATCTGAGGTACTCCTGGTGAGGATGGTAAATGGCGACATGCAGGTAAGCATCCTTGATGTCCAGGGATACCATGTAATCCCCCCTCCTCCAGGCTTGCAATAACCGCCCTGAGCGATTCCATCTTGAACTTGAATTTTTTTATGTATGTGTTCAAGGATTTCAAATTTAAAATGGGTCTCACCGAACCGTCCGGTTTCGGCACCACAAATAGTGTGGAATAGTAACCCTGGCCTTGTTGAAGTAGGGGTACCTTGATTATCACCTGCTGGGAATAAAGCTTGTGAATCGCAGCTAGCACCGCCTCCCTGCCTGAGGGAGCAATCGGCAAGGCAGATTTTAGGAACCGGTGGGGTGGAGTCGCCTCGAATTCCAGCTTGTATCCCTGAGATACTATTTGAAGGATCCAGGGATCCACCTGTGAGCGAGCCCACTGATCGCTGAAATTCATGAGGCGGGCCCCCACCGTACCTGGCTCCGCCTGTGGAGCCCCACCGTCATGCGGCGGACTTGGAAGAGGAAGCGGGGGAGGACTTTTGCTCCTGGGAACCTGCTGTTTGTTGCAGCCTTTTTCCTCTACCTCTGCCTCTAGAGAGAAAAGACCCTCCTTTTCCCCGCTTGTTTTTCTGGGTCCGAAAGGACTGAACCTGATAAAATGGCGCCTTCTTAGGCTGTGAGGGGACATGGGGTAAAAATGCTGACTTCCCAGACGTTGCTGTGGAAACTAGGTCGGAGAGACCATCCCCAAATAATTCCTCCCCCTTATAAGGCAAAACTTCCATGTGCCTTTTGGAATCTGCATCTCCAGTCCACTGGCGAGTCCATAAGCATCTCCTAGCAGAGATGGACAATGCACTTATTTTAGATGCCAGCCGGCAGACTTCCCTCTGTGCATCTCTCATATATAAGACTGAGTCTTTGATATGGTCAATTGTTAGCAGAATCGTGTCTCTGTCTAGTGTGTCAATATTTTCTGACAGTTTATCCGACCACGCAGCGGCAGCACTGCACATCCATGCTGACGCAATAGCTGGTCTAAGTATAATGCCTGAGTGTGTATATACAGACTTCAGGATCGCCTCCTGCTTTCTATCAGCAGGTTCCTTAAGGGCGGCCGTATCCTGAGACGGTAGTGCCACCTTTTTAGACAAACGTGTGAGCGCTTTATCCACTCTAGGAGGTGTTTCCCAACGTAACCTATCCTCTGGCGGGAAAGGGAACGCCATTAGTACCTTCTTAGGAATTACCAATTTCTTATCAGGGGAAGCCCACGCTTCTTCACACACTTCATTTAATTCATCTGACGGGGGAAAAACTACAGGTAGTTTTTTCTCCCCAAACATAATACCCTTTTTTGTGGTACCTGGATGTAAATCAGAGATATTTAACACCTCTTTCATTGCCTCAATCATGCAGTGAATGGCCTTAATGGGCATTAAATTTGACTCATCGTCATCGACACTGGTGTCAGTATCCGTGTCGACATCTACTTGTGCCATCTGAGATAGCGGGCGTTTCAGAGCCCCTGATGACTTTTGAGACACCTGGACAGGCACGAGCTGAGAACTCGGCTGTCCCGCAGTCGGCATGTCGTCAAATTTCTTATGTAATGAGTCTATACGTGCACTCATTTCTTTCCATAAGCACATCCACTCAGGTGTCTGCCCCCCAGGGGGTGACATCCCTTCTAAAGGCATCTGCTCCGCCTCCACCTCATTATCCTCATCAAACATGTCGACACAGCTGTACCGACACACTCCACACACACAGGGAATGCTCTATATAGAGGACAGGACCCACAAAAGCCCTTTGGGGGGACAGAGTGAGAGTATGCCAGCACACACCAGAGCGCTATATAAGGCAGGGACTAACTGAGTTATGTCCCTTATAGCTGCTTTTTAATATAACTATATACTGCGCCAAATTAAATGCCCCCCCCTCTCTCTTTTTTACCCTTTTCTGTAGAGTAGTCTGCAGTGGAGAGCCAGGGAGCTTCCTTCCAGCGGAACTGTGAGGGAAAATGGCGCCCAGTGTGCTGAGGGAGATAGCTCCGCCCCTTTCCCGCGGCCTATTCTCCCGCTTTTTTATGGAATCTGGCAGGGGTATTTACCTCATATATAGCCCCTGGGGCTATATATTGAGGTATTTTTGCCAGCCAAGGTGTTTTTATTGCTGCCTCAGGGCGCCCCCCCCCAGCGCCCTGCACCCTCAGTGACCGGAGTGTGAAGTGTGAGAGGAGCAATGGCGCACAGCTGCAGTGCTGTGCGCTACCTTGGTGAAGACTGATGTCTTCATGCCGCCGATTTTCCGGACCATCTTCTTGCTTCTGGCTCTGTAAGGGGGGCGGCGGCTCGGCTCCGGGACCGAACATCAAGGCTGGGCCTGCGGTCGATCCCTCTGGAGCTAATGGTGTCCAGTAGCCTAAGAAGCCCAATCCGGCTGCAAGCAGGCGAGTTCGCTTCTTCTCCCCTTAGTCCCTCGCTGCAGTGAGCCTGTTGCCAGCAGGTCTCACTGAAAATAATAAACCTAAGACTATCTTTCTTCTAAGAGCTCAGGAGAGCCCCTAGTGTGCATCCAACCTCGGCCGGGCACAAAATCTAACTGGGGCTTGGAGGAGGGTCATAGTGGGAGGAGCCAGTGCACACCAGGTAGTCCTAAATCTTTCTAGAGTGCCCAGCCTCCTTCGGAGCCTGCTATTCCCCATGGTCCTTTCGGAGTTCCCAGCATCCACTAGGACGTTAGAGAAATGTTTATATATACATATATATATATATATATATATATATACATACACATATATATATATATATATATATACACATACATATATATATATATATATATATATATATATATATATATAGATATATATATATATATATATATATATAGATAGATATATATATAGATATAGATATATAGATATAGATAGAGAGAGAGAGAAATATATTTTTATTTTTTTATTTAAATGGTGTGGTCAGAAATACTACTGGCCCCGCGGATGTATGTATGAACGCACACTTATACATATATATATATATATATATATATATATATATATACACACACACACATATATATTATATACATACAGAGGCATAACTAGGGTAGGGCGAGTGGGGCACGTGCCCTGGGCGCCTTGGCAGGCCCAGGAGAGGGGGGTGCCGCCGGCGGCCAGGGCATCATGCCCCACTCGCCCCCGTCACGCCGAAATGTGAGGGGAGGAGAGCGCAGCGTCTCTCCCTCCCCTCACCGCCGCTGCCAGCACTAGCAGCGCTGCGTGTGTCCGGTCTCCGGCGGCGTTAGCCAATCAGAGCTTGCGGACTGGCTCCTGATTGGCTGCCGGTCCGCGAGCTCCGATTGGCTAGCGAACCAGCGCCACATAGCCGCCGCCGGAGACCTGGAGGGGTGAGGGGCAGGAGAGGCGCTGCGCTCTCCTCCCCTTACATAGCAGAGTGATAGCGCCGCAGCGGTGAGTGACTGACGGGGGGGGGATGAGAGAGAGGAGAGTCTTGTGTAACTGACACTGTGGGGCAATGTAACCGGCACTGTGGGGCATTGTATCCGGCACTGTGGGGCATTGTATCCGGCACTGTGGGGCATTGTATCTGGCACTGTGGGGCAATGTAACTGGCACTGTGGGGCAATTTTCAGTGGCCACACCCCTTCTGGTGTGTGACCACGCCCATTTTTTCCGCCTTCATCGCGCGCACATGCTTCTTTTGGTGTTTTGGGATTGTTTTTTTTTTTTTTTTTGGGGGGTGGGGGGCCTCATTTTCCATCTTGCCCTGGGCTTCGAAAACCCTAGTTACGCCTCTGTATACATACATACATACACAGGTTGAGTATCCCATATCCAAATATTCCGAAATACATAATATTCTGAAATACGGAATTTTTGGAGTGAGATAGTGAAACATTTGTTTTCTGATGGCTCAATGTACACAAACTTTGTACACACAGTTATTAAAAAATAAGAATTTACTTACCGATAATTCTATTTCTCATAGTCCGTAGTGGATGCTGGGGACTCCGAAAGGACCATGGGGAATAGCGGCTCCGCAGGAGACTGGGCACAAAGTAAAAGCTTTAGGACTAGCTGGTGTGCACTGGCTCCTCCCCCCATGACCCTCCTCCAAGCCTCAGTTAGGATACTGTGCCCGGACGAGCGTACACAATAAGGAAGGATTTTGAATCCCGGGTAAGACTCATACCAGCCACACCAATCACACCGTACAACTTGTGATCTGAACCCAGTTAACAGCATGATAACAGAAGGAGCCTCTGAAAAGATGGCTCACAACAACAATAACCCGATTTTTGTAACAATAACTATGTACAAGTAATGCAGACAATCCGCACTTGGGATGGGCGCCCAGCATCCACTACGGACTATGAGAAATAGAATTATCGGTAAGTAAATTCTTATTTTCTCTAACGTCCTAGTGGATGCTGGGGACTCCGAAAGGACCATGGGGATTATACCAAAGCTCCCAAACGGGCGGGAGAGTGCGGATGACTCTGCAGCACCGAATGAGAGAACTCCAGGTCCTCCTCAGCCAGGGTATCAAATTTGTAGAATTTAGCAAACGTGTTTGCCCCTGACCAAGTAGCTGCTCGGCAAAGTTGTAAAGCCGAGACCGCTCGGGCAGCCGCCCAAGATGAGCCCACTTTCCGTGTGGAATGGGCTTTTACAGATTTTGGCTGTGGCAGGCCTGCCACAGAATGTGCAAGCTGAATTGTACTACAAATCCAACGAGCAATTGTCTGCTTAGAAGCAGGAGCACCCAGCTCGTTGGGTGCATACAGGATAAACAGCGAGTCAGATTTTCTGACTCCAGCCGTCCTGGAAACATATATTTTCAGGGCCCTGACTACGTCCAGCAACTTGGAATCCTCCAAGTCCCTAGTAGCCGCAGGCACCACAATAGGTTGGTTTAAGTGAAATGCTGAAACCACCTTAGGGAGAAATTGAGGACGAGTCCTCAATTCTGCCCTGTCCGTATGAAAAATTAGGTAAGGGCTTTTATAGGATAAAGCCGCCAATTCTGATACACGCCTGGCTGAAGCCAGGGCTAACAGCATTACCACTTTCCATGTGAGATATTTCAAGTCCACAGTGGTGAGTGGTTCAAACCAATGTGATTTTAGGAATCCCAACACTACATTGAGATCCCAAGGTGCCACTGGAGGCACAAAAGGAGGCTGTATATGCAGTACTCCCTTGACAAACGTCTGAACTTCAGGAACAGAAGCTAGTTCTTTTTGGAAAAATATCGACAGGGCCGAAATTTGAACCTTAATGGACCCTAATTTGAGGCCCATAGACAGTCCTGTTTGCAGGAAATGTAGGAATCGACCCAGTTGAAATTCCTCCGTAGGGGCCTTCCTGGCCTCGCACCACGCAACATATTTACGCCAAATACGGTGATAATGTTGTACAGTTACATCCTTCCTGGCTTTGATCAGGGTAGGGATGACTTCATCCGGAATGCCTTTTTCCTTCAGGATCCGGCGTTCAACCACCATGCCGTCAAACGCAGCCGCGGTAAGTCTTGGAACAGACATGGTCCCTGCTGGAGCAGGTCCTGTCTTAGAGGTAGAGGCCACGGGTCTTCCGTGAGCATCTCTTAAATTTCCGGGTACCAAGTCCTTCTTGGCCAATCCGGAGCCACGAGTATAGTCTTTACTCCTCTCCTTCTTATGATTCTCAGTACTTTTGGTATGAGAGGAAGAGGAGGGAACACATACACTGACCGGTACACCCACGGTGTTACCAGAGCGTCCACAGCTATTGCCTGAGGGTCCCTTGACCTGGAGCAATATCTGTCCAGTTTTTTGTTGAGGCGAGACGCCATCATGTCCACCCTTGGTTTTTCCCAACGGTTTACAATCATGTGGAAGACTTCTGGGTGAAGTCCCCACTCCCCCGGGTGAAGATCGTGTCTGCTGAGGAAGTCTGCTTCCCAGTTGTCCACTCCCGGAATGAACACTGCTGACAGTGCTATCACATGATTTTCCGCCCAGCGAAGAATCCTTGCCACTTCCGTCATTGCCCTCCTGCTTCTTGTGCCGCCCTGTCTGTTTACGTGGGCGACTGCCGTGATGTTGTCCGACTGGATCAATACTGGCTGACCCTGAAGCAGAGGCCTTGCCTGACTTAGGGCATTGTAAATGGCCCTTAGTTCCAGGATATTTATGTGAAGTGACGTTTCCATGCTTGACCACAAGCCCTGGAAATTTTTTCCCTGTGTGACTGCTCCCCAGCCTCTCAGGCTGGCATCCGTGGTCACCAGGACCCAATCCTGAATGCCGAATCTGCGGCCCTCTAGGAGATGAGCACTCTGTAACCACCACAGGAGAGACACCCTTGTCCTTGGAGACAGGGTTATCCGCTGATGCATTTGAAGATGCGATCCGGACCATTTGTCTAGCAGATCCAACTGAAAAGTTCTTGCGTGGAATCTGCCGAATGAAATCGCTTCGTAAGAAGCCACCATCTTTCCCAGGACCCTTGTGCACTGATGCACTGACACCTGGCCTTAGGAGTTTCCTGACTAGGTCGGATAACTCCCTGGCTTTCTCTTCCGGGAGAAACACCTTTTTCTGTACTGTGTCCAGAATCATCCCTAGGAACAGCAGACGTGTCGTCGGAATCAGCTGCGATTTTGGAATATTTAGAATCCATCCGTGCTGTCGTAGTACTATTTGAGATAGTGCTACTCCGACCTCTAACTGTTCTCTGGACCTTGCCCTTATCAGGAGATCGTCCAAGTAAGGGATAATTAAGACGCCTTTTCTTCGAAGAAGAATCATCATTTCGGCCATTACCTTGGTAAAGACCCGGGGTGCCGTGGACAATCCAAACGGCAGCGTCTGAAACTGATAGTGACAGTTCTGTACCACAAACCTGAGGTACCCTTGGTGAGAAGGGCAAATTGGGACATGGAGGTAAGCATCCTTGATGTCCAGAGACACCATGTAGTCCCCTTCTTCCAGGTTCGCTATCACTGCTCTGAGTGACTCCATCTTGAACTTGAACCTTTTTATGTAAGTGTTCAAGGCTTTCAGATTTAAAATGGGTCTCACCGAGCCGTCCGGCTTCGGTACCACAAACAGCGTGGAGTAAAACCCCTTTCCCTGTTGTAGGAGGGGTACCTTGATTATCACTTGCTGGGAATACAGCTTGTGAATGGCTTCCAATACCGCCTCCCTGTCGGGGGTAGACGTTGGTAAAGCAGACTTCAGGAACCGGCGAGGGGGAGACGTCTCGAATTCCAATTTGTACCCCTGAGATACTACCTGCAGGATCCAGGGGTCCACTTGCGAGTGAGCCCACTGCGCGCTGAAAATCTTGACGGGCCCCCACCGAGCCTGAGTTCGCTTGTAAGGCCCCAGCGTCATGCTGAGGACTTGGCAGAAGCGGGGGAGGGCTTCTGTTCGTGGGAAGAAGCTGTCTGTTGCAGTCTTTTTCCCCTTCCTCTGCCCCGGGGCAGATATGAGTGGCCTTTTGCCCGCTTGCCCTTATGGGGACGAAAGGACTGAGCCTGAAAAGACGGTATCTTTTTCTGCTGCGAGGTGACTTGGGGTAAAAAGGTGGATTTCCCAGCCGTTGCCGTGGCCACCAGGTCCGATAGACCGCCCCCAAATAACTCCTCCCCTTTATACGGCAATACTTCCATATGCCGTTTGGAATCCGCATCCCCTGACCACTGTCGCGTCCATAATCCTCTTCTGGCAGAAATGGACATCGCACTTACTCTTGATGCCAGAGTGCAAATGTCTCTCTGTGCATCTCGCATATATAGGAATGCATCCTTTAAATGCTCTATAGTCAATAATATATTGTCCCTGTCCAGGGTATCAATATTTTCAGTCAGGGAATCCGACCAAGCCACCCCAGCACTGCACATCCAGGCTGAGGCGATTGCTGGTCGCAGTATAACACCAGTATGTGTGTATATACTTTTAAGGATATTTTCCAGCCTCCTATCTGCTGGCTCCTTAAGGGCGGCCGTTTCTGGAGACGGTAACGCCACTTGTTTTGATAAGCGTGTGAGCGCCTTATCTACCCTAGGGGGTGTTTCCCAACGAGCCCTAACCTCTGGTGGGAAGGGATATAGTGCCAATAATTTTTTAGAAATTAGCAGTTTTTTGTCGGGGGTAACCCACGCTTCATCACACACTTCATTCAATTCATCTGATTCAGGAAAAACTACGGGTAGTTTTTTCACACCCCACATAATACCCCTTTTCGTGGTACTTGCAGTATCAGAGATGTGCAAAACCTCCTTCATTGCCGTGATCATGTAACGTGTGGCCCTACTGGAAAATACGTTTGTTTCTTCACCGTCGACACTGGAGTCAGTGTCTGGGTCCGTGTCGACCCACTGAGGTAACGGGCGTTTTATAGCCCCTGACGGTGTTTGAGACGCCTGGACAGGCACTAACTGAGCTGCCGGCTGTCTCATGTCGTCAACAGTTTTCTGTAACGTGCCGACACTGTCACGTAATTCCTTAATTACGGCCATCCATTCAGGTGTCGACTCCCTAGGGGGTGACATCACCATTATAGGCAATTGCTCCGCCTCCACATCATTTTCCTCCTCATACATGTCGACACACACGTACCGACACCCAGCACACACACAGGGAATGCTCTGATAGAGGACAGGACCCCACTTAGCCCCTTGGGGAGACAGAGGGAGAGTTTGCCAGCACACACCAGAGCGCCATATATGTATAGGGACAACCTTACAATAAGTGTCTATCCCTTATAGCTGCTTATATCTGTTATTTCGCCAAATAAGTGCCCCCCTCTCTTTTTTACCCTGTTTCTGTAGTGCAGGATGCAGGGGAGATTCTGGGAGCCTTCCTACCAGCGGAGCTGTGTGGGAAAAATGGCGCTGTGTGCTGAGGAGATAGGCCCCGCCCCCTTCACGGCGGGCTCTTCTCCCGCTTTTTTCTGGAAAACTGGCAGGGGTTAAATACATCCATATAGCCCAGGAGCTATATGTGATGTATTTTTTGCCAAATAAGGTAAATTCATTGCTTCCCAGGGCGCCCCCCCCCAGCGCCCTGCACCCTCAGTGACCGAAGTGTGAAGTGTGCTGAGAGCAATGGCGCACAGCTGCAGTGCTGTGCGCTACCTTATGAAGACAGGAAAGTCTTCTGCCGCCGATTTATAGACCTCTTCTTGCTTCAGCATCTGTAAGGGGGCTGGCGGCGCGGCTCCGGGACCCATCCATGGCTGGGCCTGTGATCGTCCCTCTGGAGCTAATGTCCAGTAGCCAAGAAGCCCAATCCACTCTGCACGCAGGTGAGTTCGCTTCTTCTCCCCTTAGTCCCACGCTGCAGTGAGCCTGTTGCCAGCAGGACTCACTGAAAATAAAAAAACCTAAGTATACTTTTACTTCTAAGCAGCTCAGGAGAGCCACCTAGATTGCACCCTTCTCGGCCGGGCACAAAGATCTAACTGAGGCTTGGAGGAGGGTCATGGGGGGAGGAGCCAGTGCACACCAGCTAGTCCTAAAGTTTTTACTTTGTGCCCAGTCTCCTGCGGAGCCGCTATTCCCCATGGTCCTTTCGGAGTCCCCAGCATCCACTAGGACGTTAGAGAAATATTGTATTAAATTACCTTCAGATTGTGAGTATAAGATATACAAGTATATGAAACATAAATGAATAGTGTGTATGTACACACACTTTGTTTAATGCACACATTTATTACAAATATTTGATAAAATGACCTTCAGGCTGTGTGTATAAGGTGTATATGAAACATAAATGCATTCTGTGCTTAGATTTAGGTCACATCACCATGATATCTCATCATGGTATGCAATTATTCCAAAATACGGAAAAATCTGATATCCAAAGTACTTCTGGTCCCAAGCATTTTGGATAAGGGATACTCAACCTGTATAAACATAATAGCTCTGCAATTTAAGTTGCAATAACAAAGTATTTACTGATATTTGGAAAAGCTACAAACCATCAAATGTTCCTGCTAACCTGTTATTTTTGTCAGCTTGTTCAGGTCTATCTGCAGCCACTGATGCTCGTCACTGAATGACGCAGCCCAGGCCGGTCCCTGTCTCTTCAGTCTGGCTCTATCGGCCTTCCAAACATTATTCTGCCCCGTGTGATCTGTCCATTCCAGAACGGAAGAGGAGGTTATTTGGGATTCCAGAAGGGCACCATTTTCCATTCCCAGAGTTCCATAACATCCTAAGCATAATAAAAAGTTACAGATGAATCAATTTCTTTCCGAAACATTCCGCTTTCAGCATGGGGCGTTATAAAGTCATGTATGACAAATGTAATTTAAGCCAGGTGCTAATAAAATCAAGAGCAGATCAATATTTTATCATCACAGGGTACTACCATGCATAAAAGCATACTACCACGCCTACATATAAACAGCTGTACATACAGATCACTGCCATATCTTATAAATACCCCCACACGCAGAGTACTACCATGTAATATTGTAAAATAGATAGATAGATAGATAGATATATATATATATATATATATATATATCTATCGCCCAGGTGACACTAAAAGCTGCACTAGCAAAGCACGTGATCATTGAATATTATCAGAATTAATTTAATTTAATTGACACTCCTCCAAATATGAGTGACAGCAACCTTAAGCAGTATGATATGTGTTTGGAAAAACACACATATAGTGAAATTTAGGTGAACAATAGAGAAAAAGGGCGCCTTCAAGTGTCTAGGTAATTGTATACAGTGTATACCCAGTGTGGATAGGAACTGAACACTACTTATCTGGAGCGTATAGTTTCCTTCGGTCGTGAGACCAACGATGGAACATAAAAGAGATAAAGGAAATATAACATAGTGCGTACCGTTTTCATGCAATTCTCATACCATTGTTCAAAACAGAACCAGTAGTATATAAAAAAAAAACCTTATAAGGATATGCAGATCCCTTAATTTAAAATTCACAACCAGGGATAATTAAAAGGTTTTTACAAATTTTAATACAACACATAAAAAGCTAAAAATGGTAGAAATGCAAGCGTACAGGATGTAAAATTTGATCGAGCTTATCTGTCCATATAGGAAAACAGGTACATCGAAATTTTTCATGAATATCCGTGGAAATGAAAGCAATGCAAACGTACAAGAAGTAAATAAATATAAGGCTTATCTGTCCATATGAGAGGTTAAGGTACAGCAGTCCCAACGCGTTTCGTCAATGGTTAGACTTCATCATGGGGATAGGGTCAGTGAGAAAATGAGCTCAATATATACCTACAGAGAAACTAGCACATGGCTAAGTGATTGGTGACATCACTTCCTGTTAGAAAAAAATCATTGTAAGAGATGTATCTAATAAATGCAGCTTTAATTCAACTGCAAACAAGTAATAATTATTCTCTAGTTGGAGCTAAAAAGAGTGCTTACAACATTTGTTTTAATGTATACAAGTGGTTTACTGAGGAAGCGCCATATAGCGCGCAGTGGAACGCACGCTGGAACGCAACCTATTTCCTGGTGCGCTCCGCCGCGCGACGTCACTTCCGGTTTTGCGAGCAGCGCTTCCGCCGGCTTGTGAAGCGCATCGTCATATTAATGATGATGAATATGTAAAAAAAAGGCTGGTGGAGCGCACAATGGTGCATGGTGCACTTTATATTATGCATCCTTGTGAAAAGTTTTATTTCATTATCACTATATATTTTTATAACTCATGGTTTTATACTTTTTCTCTATGTACTTATTTAACTGTCTAATACATTAGAATTTGTTTTTCTAATGGGAACGTAATATAGGATAATTAATCCCCTTCCTGGTACTACTTCATTGTGCGCTCCACGAGCCTTTTTTTACATATTCTTCGTCATTAATATGACGATGCGCTTCACAAGCCGACGGAAGCGCTGCTCGCAAAACCGGAAGTGACGTCGCGCGACGGAGCGCACCAGGAAATAGGTTGCGCTCCAGCGTGCGTTCCACTGCGCGCTATACGGCGCTTCCTCAGTAAACCACTTGTATACATTAAAACAAATGTTACAAGCACTCTTTTTAGCTCCAACTAGAGAATAATTATTACTAGTTTGCAGTTGAATTAAAGCTGCATTTATTAGATACATCTCTTACAATGATTTTTTCTAACAGGAAGTGATGTCACCAATCACTTTCTCTGTAGGTATAAATTGAGCTCGTTTTCTTACTGACCCTATCCCCATGATGAAGTCTAACCATTGACGAAACGCGTTGGGACTGCTGTACCTGAACCTCTCATATGGACAGATAAGCCTTATATTTATTTACTTCTTGTACGTTTGCATTGCTATCATTTCCACGGATATTCATGAAAAATTTCGATGTACCTGTTTTCCTATATGGACAGATAAGCTCGATCAAATTTTACATCCTGTACGCTTGCATTTCTACCATTTTTAGCTTTTTATGTGTTGTATTAAAATTTGTAAAAACCTTTTAATTATCCCTGGTTGTGAATTTTAAATTAAGGGATCTGCATATCCTTATAAGGTTTTTTTTATATACTACTGGTTCTGTTTTGAACAATGGTATGAGAATTGCATGAAAACGGTACGCACTATGTTCTATTTCCTTTATCTCTTTTATGTTCCATCGTTGGTCTCACGACCGAAGGAAACTATACGCTCCAGATAAGTAGTGTTCAGTTCCTATCCACACTGGGTATACACTGTATACAATTACCTAGACACTTGAAGGCGCCCTTTTTCTCTATTTTTCACATATATATATATATATATATCTCCTATATAATAGCCCAGATCTGTGACTTTGTGACTCATTTGCTAATGCTGGGCGGAGTCACAACACTGGGCGGAGTTAGTCAAACGAGTCACAGATCTGGGCAAATCTATAGGAGACTAGGAGCAGAAGCAGATAGTATGGGCATGGCACAGGCAGGGGTGCATACCTCCCAGCTTTCTTCAGGCAGACAGGGGTGCATACCTCCCAGCTTTCTGCAGGCAGAAGGAGGGACACACGTGCAGTGTAAAGGGGGCGTGGCAAACAAAAAAAGGGGGCGTGGCTGCATGGGAGGGCCCCCGTTTCTGTCAGTAAGGGGGCATGCCCAGCGCTCTGTGAGCTGCTGGCATGCCTCCAGGGGCGGATTATGAGTCCGGGGGGCCCAGGGCACTTGAGACAGGGGAGCCCTATCTCATTGCTGTGCCTGCTGTGGGGTTGGGGGCATGGCCTAATCGCGCCCGCGTGGCCACGCCCCGTATGCAAATTCTGGGATTTTTTTTTTATATGGAATTTTGGCCCCTCAGCTAGGGCTAAATCCAGAGGAGGTGGTCGCTCCCCCCTACACACCCGCACAGGCAGAAGAAAGCAGGGAGACTGCTGCCTCCCTGCAACACCACAGACCTGCAAACACGCAGCAGCGTGTGCTGACTGTAGCGCAATGCTGCCGCTGTTGCTGGCAGGACGGGGGAGCTTCTGAGCTGGGACAGAGCTACTCCAGCCGGGGGGGCCCCTAAAACTGTGGGGCCCACGGTACGTACCCCTTGCCGCCCCCCCCCTTAATCCGGCTCTGCTGCCGGAACCCTGGGACAGTTGGGAGGTATAAGGGTGTGTGACGGGGTATGCCGTACAGACAGACGGGCACCGGCTCACTGTGTGCTTGACCCCCCACATCAGAATACTCAGCAGGGTCTCTCTGGCGCGAAGGAGCGTCACTTTTTAGCACACTCCACGCTTTTTAGCTGCAGTTTTGAGGGGCACCTGCCGCTGTGCAGGTTCCGTACTGCCTCTGTTATCTCCAGCCCCGGCAACCCCACCACTAGCTGCAGCGCTGCCGCCCACAGTGAGGTGCGCCCAGGTCCTTCACACACTTTAGCCAGCGGATAGCGCTGCAGAAGTCCGAGCTGCTTGCAGGCTCCGACCCCCTCCTCCCTTCAGCCGCAGCATCTCCTGGGAGCTAACCAGTCACAACCAGTCTCCCCTTACCACAGTGCCCAGCAGCCGCGAGGTCCGCGCCGCGTGCATGCTATGACCCCCTCCTCCCTCCAGTCGCAGCGTCTCCTGGGGGCTAACCAGTCACTCCCAGTCTCCCCTTACCACAGTGCCTGGCAGCCGCGAGGTCCGCGCCGTGTGCATGCTATGACCTCCTCCCTCCAGCCGCAGCGTCTCCTGGGGGCTAACCAGTGACTCCCAGTCTCCCCTTACCACAGTGCCCGGCAGCCACGCGAGGTCCGCGGTGTGTGACTGAGGAGTGGGGGGGGGGGGGGGGGGGATGCGGACGGGCAGAGGAAGCAGGACTCCAGCCTGAGAGAGTCAGCCATGCCAAGTCTCCACCAGCAGCAGATCCCAACAGGTTGAAGTGAAACAGCAGCAGCCAGCAGCAGTGACTCCGGTAAGACACATCTGTCTGTCACCGCTGTTTTTTCCCTAATACCAATCTCTCCCGTGCCCTGTGTTCTGTCATGTCCCCGTCACCCCTGGCCTTACCCCGTCACCCCTATCCTGGCCCTTTCACCCTTATCCTGGCCCTGTTACCCCTATCCTGGCCATGTCACCCCTGTGCTTGCCCTGTCAACCCTATACTGGCCCTGTCACCCCTGTCCTGGTCCTGCCGCCCCTACCCTGGCCCTGTCACCCCTATCCTGTCCCTGTCATTTCTGTCCTAGCCCCTGTCCTGGCCCCGTCAACCCTGTCCTGGCCCCGTCACCCCTGTCCAGGCCCTGTTACTGCATGCCCTCCAACTACCTTTTTGGCAGGTAAAGTACCCGCAGCGCCTACAGACCCCTCCTCAATGCACCACACCTCCGCACCTTCCCCTCCACCCCTCCCCCACACGCTGTGCCTCCAGACCCCCTACACCACCCGTGGCTCCCACTCCTATGCCCCTCCACCACCCACAGCACCTCCAGATCACCTCCACCATCCACCCCCCATATATGTCTCTACCCACACCTGGCCCCCTCCACCCGCAGCATCTGCAGTCCCCCCCTCAAACACCCCTCCCCCACCCATGGCACCCCCGCACCTGCCGCGCCTCCGGACCCCCTTCTACCGCACCACCCGTACCTGCCCCTCCCCTACCCATGGCGCCTCCGGACCCCCTACCCCACCCCCGCCCCTTCCCATCCCACAGCACCTACGGAACCCTTCACCCATCCGCAACATCCCCGCACCTGCCCCTCTCCCACCTGTGGCACCCCTGCCACTCCCCCACCTACAGTGCCTCCGGACCCATCCCCCATCTGCAGCCCCCACTCTCTGCCCCTCCCCCACCTGCAGCACCTCCCGACCCTTCCCCATCCGGGCCCCCCCCCCGCGCTTCCGCCCCTCCTTAACCCGCAGCATCTACAGACACTCTCCATCATCCGCAGTCCCCCCCGCACCCGCTACATTCTGTACATCGTGCCCTGCAGGTTCTGTTCACGCTGTCGCAAGGGGCTGCGCCTCCTTCACCATCGCACGCCCTTTCATTGTGCAATATTTAACCACTAACAAAGGAATGCAGGTAATACTCCATATAATACAAATATTGAACCCCAGAAAGGCATGCAAGGGTTAAGGGGGCGTAGCCCCTTGCGACGGTGTGAAGAGCGCCCGTAGGGCGCGATGAAGCACCTAGTATATATATATATATATATATATATATATATATATATATGTATGTAAGGCAGGGGAAAAGAACAGGCGCCATATGGTGTAGTATTTAGGAATAAATGGAGTGATATGTATGTGAATAAAATATAAGTACCGGATAGATTCTTGAGATTAAGCCTGTATATCTCAGACAATTCTTTGTGGCTGTTTCCCCACCAGATAAATTCTTGAGATTAAGCCTGTATATCTCAGACAATTCTTTGTGGCTGTTTCCCACCTAGGAAATAAAGATCATCGCCATATGGTGTAGTAACCTCAGGTATATCTTGGGGTGCCCCCCCTTTCTATTTTAAGCGTACCAAATGGAAAATTCAATAAAGCATATAGGATATATATATATCCATGTAGAACAAGTCGGTCCAGTAATGTGTGATAGCTTGAATCAATCGTCTGCTACTGCCTTTGTATATTATCAATAAAGTATTTAATCATCAACAATAGTAATATATAAATTCAAAAAATAAAACAAATCATAAATCTTAGCTGATTGATATAGGCAGTAGGCAGGTCAGTCTCAACGCGTTTCGCCTCCAGGGCTTCCTCAGGAGAATACATCATGTCAGAAAGTGCACATATTTATACTACTTTCAGTTTCATTTTCGACTGCACTTCCGGTTCGCGTCATTTCCGGAACCGGAAGTGCTTGGTCCGACTTAAAAAAGTATGCAAAGCATCATGTATGTCATTTATCTAATGTCCATATGTTACATTGGTGGTACAGTGAAATAATAAAGGGTAATCAACTGGCTGCAGAGCGCCACGGACACACAATACATGTGCTCCGTGAGCTCCGTGAAACCGGAAGTGACGCGGCCGCGTCACTTCCGGTTTTAGACTGGAGAGCCACATGCGTTCCAGCAGTAACATCCTGTTGGTGGTTGGCACAGTGGATGGCGGAAGTAACGCCAATGTAGTAAAACTGGTTTGGAAGCAGAGTAGTAAATGTCATTTATCTAATATCCATATGTTACATTGGTGCTACAGTGGAATAATAAAGGGTATTCAACTGGCTGCAGAGCGCCACGGACACACAATACATGTGCTCCGTGAGCTCCGTGAAACCGGAAGTGACGCGGCCGCGTCACTTCCGGTTTTAGACTGGAGAGCCACATGCGTTCCAGCAGTAACATCCTGTTGGTGGTTGGCACAGTGGATGGCGGAAGTAACGCCAATGTAGTAAAACTGGTTTGGAAGCAGAGTAGTAAAGTCCATTATCGTTAATATTGCTCCGCAGCATACTTATGCATAATAAATTACATAAAATACATCAATAGATAAATAAGAGATACAGAGGTGCTACATTAATATATATAAGAAATATGCCAATTATAAAAAATATTTAAAAATAAAAATAAAAATATAGATTAAAAATCCATATACATATATAAACAGTTAAAACATATACCATGATCCCAAGTATATTTCTTATGGGATGTGGAATAAAAACCGTGATCTGTCATAATAAAAATAGATAAATAAATGATTGATTAAATAAGTAAATAATTACAGGGTCGATCAAGCACACTATTTTTGGAAAATATAAAGGAAGCTGTTTCTCGGCGAGCTCATGGTTCAGATATGAGGCTTCAGTGTGTCTCATAGGAAGGGGGCAATCTCGTAGCCCTCATTATGGCCGCGAGGTTGGAGGGTATTTAGAGTAAAAATCCAATACATTTCCCTCTGGGATAGCTTTTTTAGGAGATCCCCTCCTCTAGGTCCTAATGTAACATGTTCGATGGCTCTGAATGTAAATGTATCCAGGCAGGAGTTGTGGGATTCGGTAAAATGTCTGGAGAGTGGATGACTTTCAATTTTGTTTTTGATATTACGTACATGTTCTTGGATTCGAAGTTTCAGAAGTCTTTTAGTCTTTCCCACATACTTACGATGGCATCCACACTCTATCACGTATATAACTGAAGACGTGTTGCAATTAACAAAGTCCTTCATATTAAATTCTTTGGTTTGGTCAGAATTAAAAAAGGATCGCCTATTCGGGTGGACGAATTTACACATAATGCAGTGTCCGCATTTGTACATGCCCTTACATCTGGGAAGACTCGTAGTGGTGGTCCCCTTGCTTCTAATCATGCTTGGAGCCAGGATTTCCTTGATATTCCGGGATTTTCTGAATAGGACTTGTGGGCGTTCTGGTAGGATTTCTCTCAGCACAGGATCCAATTTTAGAACATGCCAGTGTTTTGAAAAAGACTTTCTAATTCGATTCTCTTCACAACTGTATTGTGTGATAAATGGTACTGCGTGGTTCCTGGTTACTTCCTTCTTCTTTGGATGAATGAGGGTTTTTCTGTCCAGTGCTTCGCCCCGATCTATTGCCTCTTTAATGATCTTTTCCGGATAACCCCTTTCTCTGAATCTATCTGCATAGATTAGGGATTGTTCTGTGAATGTTTCGTTTGTCGTGCAGTTTCTTCGTAACCTATACATAGTTGAGAATGGAATGTTGTTTTTCCATTTAATAGCATGACTACTATTATAATGTAAATAGCTGTTAGTGTCGACAGTTTTTATAAAGTTCTTTGTGACTACTTGCTCTCCGTCGTGGCTTAGGATCAGGTCCAAAAACTCAATGTGGCTTTTGTTAGTTGTACTCGTAAATTTCAGGTTAAAATCATTAATACCGATATATTCCATAAAACCTTTAAAACTCTCTAGATCGCCATCCCAGACCATGATAATGTCGTCTATGTACCTTTTATAAAAACGTATATTCTCTTTGAATGTAGCATTGTTGTAAATGAACCTTTGTTCCCACATACCCATTAAAATATTGGCATAACTAGGGGCGAATACTGTCCCCATCGCGGTGCCACAGACTTGTAAAAAGAATGTATCTTGAAATTTAAAATAATTGTGGGTTAAAATGAATTGGATAAGGGAACATATAAATTCACAGTGATCCTGAGTGATCTTTGGCTCGGTCTTCAATTTGTCTCGGCATGCTTCTATTCCCTTGTCATGGGTAATACTGGTATATAGAGCTTGTACGTCGATAGTGGTCCATAGGTACGTATCTTTCCACTGGAAAGCTTCAAAGTGGTTTAGGACACTGGTGGTGTCCTTCAAGTACGAGGGCAAACCCTGAACAAGCGGTTTCAAAAAAATATCCACGTACTCTGAGAGATGTGACGTTAATGAGTCAATGCCGGCAATGATCGGTCTCCCTGGTGGACAGTCCAGTTGTTTATGTATTTTCGGCAGGTGATAAAAAATTGGAATAATGGGGTTGTGGTTCATGAGGTACTGGAATTCATCTTTAGTAATTAGATGTTTGCGTAATCCCTCGACGAGGATTAATCTCAGTTCCTCTGTGAATCCCTCTGTAGGGTCTTTAGGTTGTTTCTTATATGATGCAGTATCATTGAGAAGTCTCTGCGCTTCCTTTAGGTAATCATCTTTGTCTTGTATGACCAGGCCTCCTCCTTTATCCGCTGGTCTGAGGATGATATTGTCTAGATCTTGTAGTTCTTTCATGGCATGTTTCTCTGAATTGCTGAGATTGGATTTCTTCACATGAGGAGTATCTCCTTCAATTAGATCCCTTTTGACCAAGTCATAAAAAGTATTAATGTAGGATCCTTTGGATTCCAATGGATAAAACTTTGATGTAGGTTTCAATCCAGATTTTGATGTATTATAATTCGTCTGGATAGCTGTGTCTTGTCTGGCAAAATGTCGCTTAAGAGTGAGGTTGCGGACATATTTGTTTAGATCAATGAAAGTCTGAAATTTGTCTGGCTTTTTTGATGGTGCAAATGTTATGCCCTTGCCGAGTAATGCAATCTGTGGCTGCGTTAAAACATGGGAGGATAGATTGAATATGCCTTTTTCTTTTGGGTTCGTTATTTGTTGTATTTTTTTCTTGGATTTCCGTTTTCTTCCTCCTCGTTTTCCTCGTCTTGTAATCTTCGTTTTAAGGGTGAGGCTGTATGAATACTTTCCCTTATTCTTCCCTGTTGATCCTTGTCCCTGTACGGTCTCTGTTGTCTTCTTTCTAAAAAATGGTGGTTGTCCTCATTATTCATGTTGCTGGTAGTAGGCACTTCTAAGGGCAGGTAACGATTCTCTGTTCGCACGATTTCTTGCTTGGATCTAAATCCGGGTTTACGATAGGAACCTGATCTGTTCCTGGGGTTATTATCCCTAGACCAATCCCTGGAACGATATGGAATTCTTCCCCTGTTTTGTGGGGGGATTCTTGACCAATTTTTGACTTTGTTGTTTTCATAGTCCTTTTTATCTCTCATGAACTTATGTTCCTTATTTTTAATCACTTCTTCCTCTATTTTTTCCAATTTTTTGTTGAGGACTTTTTCATTAATAGTATACTCCTCACTGTCTTTAAATTTGCTTAAAATTGAGTCTTTATTCTTCAGAGTTTCTTCAATAGTGACCAGTTCTGAGCGTTTTTCTTTGACAATCAGTTTCATGAGGTTCACAGAACACTCATGTATGATTTTATCCCATTCATTCATAAAATCCGCTCTATCTGTACCAAACGTAGGGTTTTTATTTATTCTCAGGCCTCTCGGGACTCTGTCAACTGTCGAAGTCAGAAAAATGTCTCAATGCACACTGCCATATTTGCACCGCACACTGGTCCGTGCTGCGCATGCGTATGCTCTCCCGTGGAAGCGCATACCCGCAATAGCGTGCACTCGCACGCGCAGTATGCGCATTTACGGTAGAGTTTATGTGATCGTAGCGTGCGACTCATTCGTTACAAAAGTTCACAATTAATGTCGTTTATAGATCATGTTCCCCTCAATAGTTTCTGTAAGTTTGGTTTAGATAGAATGTCCCTGAGCGGAGGAGTCCCTCTTTGTATTGCACGAAGGGTCTAACAGGAGTCATACAGCAGTATTTGGTACCCATCGGAAGAGTATTTAATTAGCAATATTCCGGTGTTGGTTTGGAGCGTATTAATCGCTCGTGCGAATAGTTATGAACATAAGAAGTTTATGTCCATTTCTATTATTTACCCATACTCAGGTATGCGGCGGGAAACCCAGTTTCCCACCCACCTGAGCCGTTTAAACTCAGCACAGCCCACCTGTATGAATCAACCTATGACCTTTGGTTACAGTACAGGGCCGAATTCCTGTGTCCAATAAACTGAAGGATTGTAGGACCAGGAGATTGCATTGTGTGTGGGGCATAAATAGGCAGGCCGACCACATCCAGCTCTCACTCTCTCATCAACGGTTATCTGCTGATAATCGGGAGCTGGATATCGAGGCGCAGGCGGTCATACCCTTTGTGCGTAAGTTCTCTCCGTAATCATTGTCTTTCTGTGAGCCAATTCCTCTCTCTCCCTCTGTGTCTATTTCTCTCTCTCTATTTTCTCTTTTCTCTCGTAACTCCCCTAGACTAAACTTTATAGTATTGTATTGTATTGTGTTAGGCCAGGATAGTATTGTAGTTTATCCCTTAGTTAGGTGTTTGGTTAGGAAGTCTTTGTTATATTGTAGTGTATCATTTGTACTGTGTTACTCTTTTACAAGTATACTAGATATAATACAGATAATAGGCTTTGGAACCCTAAAACAGTATCTGTGTATTTACTATAGTGTTAAGTGTTCACTTGAGCGTCGGTGACGCTCAAACAGCTTTGTAGGTAGTCAGGCTACACAAAGTTGCATTTACACCCTGTACTCACATTAAAGGTATTCTGTGTGTTTCGTCGGTATAAGGTTTAATATCAAGGTATAGTGTTGTGAGCGTCTGCATCGCTGGTAACCTCCTCGTGGTCTCGAGTGTATGCTACGCCATAGCGAATCATTCCCCTAGACATAACCAATAACGTGTCCTGTGATCGCTGGGCCGTGAGCGAACGTGACGCTTGAGCGTCTCGCCTACGGCTGAGCGATCGTTACGCAAATAGCGTACCATTACGGTATTTCTTAAGTAAACAGCGTACAGTGTTCTTAGCTTCATAAGGGTTGTTTATACGACATAGGAATTTAGCATTGTCAATTGGGGACTCGTCCGATCCTTTTCACATCTGCACTAGGTAGATCAGCAGACATTATCCCCCAGCAAAAGGGTGGGAGGTTGTCTCGCAGTTGCTGACGGGATAAGCGTCTGCTTCACTTAGGTAAAGAGTGCTGAAGGAATCCGGTAACCGGAAGTAAGAACAAAACGCTTGTCTTTTAAAAACTGTTTATTTGTCTTTTGTCTTGCGTACGCACGCATATATCTGCATTTCTGTTCCATTTTTCGTATATCACTATTCCTGTTTGCCAAATTTTATAGTTGATAGAAAGTGCTAAAAGGAGATTTGCTGTTATTTAATAAATAGAGGTAATAGTTAAAGAATAGAACAACACACGGCTTGTCCGAGAGACGAGGCAGCCAGTGTGCAGTGTGGATTGCGGTAGATGATCAGGGATCATCTACATTGATAAAATATATATTGTGTTACGGTGGATCCTTTGCATTGCGTACACGTGTCGCTAACAAAGACTAGCGTACGCAATCCGAAAGGCAGACGCACGCAGCGTACATTACGCAACGTAGCGTCTGGTTACGCCCACGTAGCTCAAGTTGTGATAAAGTTGAATTAGCGCAAAAGCGATAAGTAGCGCAAAAGCGATAAGTGGCGCAAAGGCGATAAGTAACGCACAGCGGTAGATAACGCGACGCGGTAAATAACGCAAATCTATTTTTGGAAAATCTGAAATTTAGTTTAACAGATCCTGCTCCTAATTGGTAACACTCTTGGCCTGAAGACAATTTCTGCGCAGAAATAGATATAGAAACAAAAGTGTACATGTGTTGAGTGAGTGTGTTTTGTATACAAAAGTTTATATAACTTTAAGGTGGAACCAAAAGGAAAGTCGGGTACTCGTTAAGGAACATACGTATAAGTGACATATACGGTGGCCAGGGAGGCATCTCTGGTTAAATAATATTTGAGCATTAGAGTATAGCGGACCATAAGGTAACAAGACCAGGAGGTCATAAGGTAAAAAGGTCCGCTATAAAAGTCCAGTGGCACAACGCCTGGGGTGTTGGTGCAGAACCCATATAGGCCATAAGCTCTGGCTGAAGGAATTCGCAGCCGAAATTTTCGATTCCACTGGTCGCTCCGCACATAAGATTAGTTGCTTATGTGCTGAACGATTGTACCGCACGTAACTGTGTGCATTAGTAAACCTGACCGGTACTATTTGTGTACGAAGGTCATAAACGCTATTTGTACATTCTGACGTGATTTGTGTAATTTTTTATTTTTGGAAGGGAAGTTCGCTGGTCACTCAGGAACTATCTAACAACCCCAACGTTTACTGGAAAGAGTAAGTGTCCTGCGGGTATCCCTCATATGTTCCAGTAAACTGAAGGTTCCATAGGGGCCCTGTATCGAGTACGCCAGCACCACGTCGGTGTGATCAGGTCGTATTGGTCGAGGTGGGCGAGTGAGTGGGGTACTCGGTAAACCGCCACCGCCGGCCTACTGCGGAGTAATTTGGTTGTCTGTAAAGGCTTGCTGAAAACCTTGATACAGAAAATCCAAGGAGGACTAAGCAACACCTACAGACGATGGGGGCCAGTTGCTCAGGTAGGGGGCGATCAACCCTGGTTCAGGTTGATTCTGTGAACCGACCAGTTGGGTCGGCACGATATGTAATGTGTGAAAAATATGGAATTCACACCGAATCTTTATGTGATGAATGGGAGAGAATGACTGTTCAAGACAGAGACAAGTTCCCAAGAATAGGTAGCTTCAGTCCGGAAGTGTTACAAAATTTAAGGAGGAGGATATGTCTCGTAAAATCATCAAAGAGACGAATTCAGCATCATGATTACTTACAGTTATGGCACCAGGAAGGTGAGATACAGAGAGGTTTGGCTCTGGCGGCAGGATCTGGGGCAGTCAGGAAGTTGATTGCCACAGCTCCTCCTCCACCATATATTGCAGGAGAGAAGTTGATTGCGGAGAGAAACGCACTGGGTTGTAAAACACAAACTCTTAGTAACAATGTAAATGTTAATGATGTTAACCAAATAACTCATGCAAGTATTAACCCGTGCAAGTTGTACCCTGTTTTGAACCTTCCTCAGGAGTGTGAACAAGAAGACGATTCGGCAACGATTTCAGCGCTCTCTCTAGCGGCCACCATAGCAGAGACCACAGTAGGCACAGCACCACCCACGAGATTAGTGAAGGCCCCTAGCGGAGGGATAGGTGAGGTCGTGTCAGCGGGTAAGTACGGCACCATGCATTACACTGAAACAATTGTACCACAAGTTGTAGAATCTACACAGAATGAAGTTGTTAGAATTGCTCCTGTAAAGGTGATAGTAGTTCCCAATGGGAAAACAGATGCATCAGGAGTCACACCCGTCAGGAACATTGCCATGTATTGCCCGTTAACTAGAATGGAATTGAGGACCATAGTGTCTGAATTCCCAGACCCCAGAAAGGATTTAGTGGCAAGCCAAAAATACATCAGGGATTTAGGAAACACTTTAGAGCCCAATAATAAGGATTGGCAGATAGTGTTAAGAGCTTGCTTACCTCCCAGTGTCGACTCAGTTAAATTCTTAGCTGATTGTCTATTAGATAAAGATGTACCACTTACAGATGTGTACGACCAGGATAATGTAAAAAGGATAAATTTGCAGCTAAAAGAATATTTCCCAGCCGTTGCTAAATGGAATAAACTATTCTCCATTAAACAAAAGGAGTCTGAAACGGCAGCAGAATATTTCCACCGGGCATTATCAGAAATGGCAAAATACACTGGTATAGAAGACATAAAGACCAACCCAAACCATCGAGAAGTAGCAGTATCTGTACTGATGGATGGTTTGAAAGAAACATTAAAGGCTAGGGTACAGACCACGCAGCCATGCTGGCGAGGTCTGTCAGTGTCCACTTTGAGAGAGGCTGCTGTTGATCACGACAAAAACATCACTAGGCACAGGGAGTCGCAAAGTGATAAGTTGATGTCCGTAAGTATACAGGCGCTGACCACAAGGCAGCCTGCGTATGTACCACCTAATCCTGTGGATAAGGCAAGTATGATAACATGTTTTTCTTGTAACAAACCAGGACATTTTGCACGAGACTGTAGAGTAAGAAATGTACAAAGATCTTTTCAACCCCCTAGACAACAACACCACACACGACATTGGGAGCAGGGTCCACAGAGGCGGAGTTTTGAGCCACATACAGGGGAAACAAAAAGATATCCCCCAAACAGAGATTGGCATGCCTCTGGTAGTTCCCAGCTAACCCCCGCACAAGTAGTTGCTGCCAATGGGATTCAGGGCGGTCAGCATACCCAATAGGGGTGTGGCCATACCTGTAATCTGCAACCAGTTAAATTGATTGCCAGTCTTGGAAGCGAACCAGAGATTGCAATCAATGTGGCTGGTAAAACTTTAAACTTTCTTGTAGACACAGGGGCGGCCAAGTCAGTGATAAATTCGACAGTGGGCATGAGAACCACTGGTAGGACAGTTCCAGCCATAGGAGTAACAGGAGTAGTCCAGCACTACCCTGTTAGCAAACCAGCCGAGATTACAATAGGGCCTCTGCACACCAAGCATTCCTTTTTGCTGGCTGCATCGGCACCGACCAATCTCCTGGGAAGAGACTTACTATGTAAAATGGGTTGCGTCATTTATTGTACTCCTGAAGGTGTATTCTTGGACATACCTGAGAATCACGCTCAAGAAGTACGAGATATGTTAGACTCCCCATCAAAATTAATGTCACATTCCATTATGACAAATAGGAATCCATCCCAGGTAGAAGAGATGACATCTCAGATACCAGATTCACTTTGGACAAAAGATGGACAAGACACTGGATTAATGGCAAACGTAGCTCCAGTAGTAGTGCAAGTAAAAGATGGTAGGATAGCTCCAAAAATCCCACAGTATCCTCTGAAGCCAGAGGTGGAGTTAGGAGTTTTTCCCGTAATAGAGCGCTTGCTACAACAGGGCATTCTAGTAAGAACGTCCAGCACAGCAAATAGTCCCATCTTCCCTGTTAAAAAGAGTGGGGGGAGGGGTTACAGGCTAGTGCAGGATCTAAGGGGGATTAACAAAATAGTCGAGAGTCAGTTCCCCGTAGTGCCTAATCCAGCTGTCATCCTAATGCAAATTCCTCCCACTGCCAAATTTTTCACTGTTATTGACCTCTGCTCCGCTTTCTTTTCGGTACCTCTGCACCCTGACAGTCAATATTTGTTTGCATTCACATACAGAGGAGTCCAATACACGTGGACTCGATTACCCCAAGGTTTCATAGATAGTCCAAGTATATTTTCTCAGGCTTTGCATGATTGTTTACAGTCTTTCCAACCGGAAAGTGGATCAGTGTTGATACAGTATGTGGATGATCTACTACTGTGTTCTGATTCATTGGAGGCATCCCTGAAAGATACGAAACAGCTCCTGTTTCATCTTTCAGACACAGGTCACAAGGTCTCCAAAGACAAGTTGCAATTATGCCAAGCTAAGGTAAAATATTTGGGACACTGTCTAACACAAGGACTGAGACACCTGACCGCGGATAGAATCCAAGCCATTAGAGACATGACACTACCACAAACCCAGCAACAGATCAGAACGTTTTTAGGAATGTGTGGGTATTGCCGTAATTGGATCCCAGGGTTTTCCATATTGGCACTACCTCTGCAGGAAATGGTCTCCTCAAACAAACCTGATCGGATTTCGCATACAGACGAATCTGAAACGGCATTTGAGAGACTCAAACAGTGTCTAACGCAGGCACCTGCACTAGGTATGCCAGACTATGGGAAACCCTTTGAACTATACGGAACAGAAAGTGCTGGGTGCGCAGCAGGTGTACTAACACAAAAACACGGTGACGCCAGCAGGCCAGTTGCATACTACAGCGCTCAGCTAGATACGGTAGCGCGGTCCCTCCCCACATGCTTGCGTAGCGTTGCGGCGATAGCATTGCTAGTGACGAAAAGCGAAGATGTCGTGCTAGGCCACAACCTCACAATCCATACGCCACATGCAGTATCTGCCTTATTGAATTCTGCCCAAACCAGACACGTCTCATCAGCCAGGTTTACGAGATGGGAATTGGCATTAATGGCCCCCGTAAACATCACCATAAGGAGATGCAGTGCATTAAACCCTGCAACATTTCTCCCAGGTGTGCCTGGACAGGCACAAAGGGTGGGAGGTGAGAGTGATGGGGAAGGAGGATTTAATGCAAAGGAAGATACACATGATTGTATGGAATATTTGACCCAAAATTTTACCGCAAGGCCTGACATCAGTGACAATCCACTAGAAGATGCAGAACTCACGTTCTACACGGACGGTAGTTGTCACAGACAGTCAGACTCGGGAGACTTGTGTACTGGATACGCAGTCGTAGATGACCAAGACACCATAGAAGCGGAACCGCTAGGCCCACCTCACTCAGCCCAGGTTGCTGAACTGGTCGCCCTAACCAGAGCATGTGAATTGGCTAAGGGTAAGTCTGCCAATATCTACACCGATTCTAGATACGCGTTCGGGGTAGTCCATGATTTCGGAGCCCTATGGCGGCTCAGAAATTTCATGACGGCAGCTGGCACACCGATAGCGCATGCAGCGTATATAAAAAGGCTTCTAACAGCGATACAGGAACCCGACAGAGTGGCTGTTATCAAATGTAAAGCACATACGTATAGCCAAGACCCAGTATCCCTTGGTAACAGCCGAGCAGACGAAGCTGCAAAGCTTGCAGCTGCTACCCCCATACGGACAGACACCACACAGTTGATGGTATTTAATACCATCAACACACAGAAGTTGTGTGAGATGCAGAGTTTGTGTTCCACTCAAGAGAGAGCAGTCTGGAAGGCAAAGGGATATGGCCAGGAGCCCTCAGGGCTATGGACGGATGGACATGGTAAACCAGTGGCCCCCAGGGCATACCTTCCATGTCTGGCTGAAGCAGCTCACGGGCTGACTCATCTAGGCAAGGAGGGGATGTGCAAATTGGTAAGAGCATACTGGTGCGCCCCAGGATTCTCCTCTCATGCTGGTAAAAGAGCAATGTCATGCCTTACCTGTCTGAGAAAGAATATTGGAAAGGCAATACCTACAGAACCCTCCCATATCCCACCTGCCGGCGGCCCTTTCCAAGTAATACAAATTGACTTCATCCAATTGCCCCCATGTAGAAACTTAAAGTATGTACTTGTTTGTATAGATGTTTTCTCGAATTGGGTCGAAGCTTTTCCAGCAGCTACAAATACCGCCATGTTTACAGCTAAGAAAATTGTGCAGGAATTTGTATGTAGATATGGTATCCCTAGAATCATTGAAAGTGATAGGGGTACCCATTTTACAGGTGATGTCTTTCAAGGAATGTGTAAGTTGATGGGAATTGATAGCAAGCTGCACACTCCGTACCGTCCACAGGCGAGTGCGAAGGTCGAAAGAGTGAACAGCACTATTAAAAATAAATTGAGTAAAGTAATGGCAGAGACAGGATTGACGTGGCCAGAAGCTTTACCCATTGTTTTGTATAGCATCAGAACCACTCCCAGGTCCCCTCTTAATCTGTCTCCTTTTGAAATTCTGTTTGGTCGACAACCGCATGTCATGATTAACCCTCAGGATGATTTGAAATGTAACAATGAAGTAACTGTAAAGTACTTGATTAACATGAGTAAGCAGTTGAGGAGTCAAAATGATAATCTGAAGTTGGTGATTCCTGATTTACCAGATAGTAATTGTCATGACATTGAACCTGGGGATTATGTAATGATACGAAATTTTCTACGCTCAGGTTGTCTTATTGATAGATGGGAAGGACCATACCAGGTCTTATTGACTAGCACCACAGCATTGAAGGTTGCTGAGAGAGAGACTTGGGTCCATTCATCCCACTGCAAGAAGGTTGCTGACCCAGAGAAGTCCCGTGATAAGGAACAGACGGTAGAGGTTGTATCACTGGAGTGTCTGTTCCAGGAGGACTGAGGCGGCACCTGAGCCTTGAAGATCGAAAGCAGTTGTCGACTCCCTTCTCCCTTTTATTGTTTTTCTCCACTTCCCATCCCTTCTCCCTTGATATTTCTTTTTCCCCTTTCTCATTCTTCTCCATTTCCTCCTCAAAGATGGACTTGCCCAAAGAGACTGTGATCCGGATTTTGATGTTAACCATGATGTTGACCAGAGCAGTCTGTTCCGGCGAGAGTACCATAGAGGTCGAGAGAGGTTCTGGAATGGGTTCCGATTATGATGATGGAGGCGTAGTTTTCCAAGATCAACCAATCCAACAAGCAAAGGCGAGTATCAGAAAACGATCCGATAGAAGAAATTGTGATGGATTGTTAGCTGAGGAAAATTGTATCTGTAGGCTCTGTGGTAATCTGGTTGAAGATGGATGCATAAAGCAATGCCAATCTAGTTTTAATATCCATATGGACCGGCATCCATTGAGTGACTATCACTCTCTAGTGGGTAACGTGTTGAACCAAACAGATTGTTGGGTATGCTCTCAAGTACCTCAGGGTCACAGCAAATCAGGGCTAGTACCATTTCCTTTAACGTTAGGGGAGGTACTTGAGCTAAGTGGTGGGAGACCGGTGGACCGGAGGTTTAACATCTCCAGCCCTCCCAGTTTGAAGCTCCACCAATACCATGTGGATAGGTCCCTCTTATGTTTTAACATCTCCAATCCTAGAAAACCGGGAAATTGGGAAGTGTCATGGAGCAACCTTACCATGACCTTTTCACACAGAGCAGATAGAATGCCTACAGATACAGAGCTTGTACGCCACATAGCCAGTAGAGGAAAATCTTTCCGGTATAGGTATACCTTAGGAAATAGAATTACTAAAGTTGGAGAGGTATCACCAGGATACTGTGCACATATCGTACAAACCGATACATGTATTAGACAGATGGAAGAATTAGGGTCAGGAGATTTCACCTGGAAGGTTTGTAACATGGTCATGTCCTTCTCCGTCCCTTATGTTCTCCCCGATGATGCATATTTCATATGCGGGAGAAAGGCGTACAAGTGGCTTGCCCCAAACTCTGAAGGATTGTGTTATATTGGAAAAGTATTGCCTGAAGTGATGACTGTAACACATGACAAAATGAAGGACATACACCGTGGTGCCCAAGCTCCTTATACTCACACTCACTACGAGCACCTTGTTAAAAGACAACTGTCAGAAAGGTTAGAGCATCCGGCCTCTGATCTTATCCATGAATCCACCGGGATTCAGGTTCTGGTAGCGTTAGATTTCACTCGTACCGCTCGAGGAGTGATGAATTATAAATACATTTCCGCACTCGCCAATTTGTTAGATAATATCACTGAAATGTATGATGACACGTTTAGATACACTGGAAGAGAACTTCAAGCTTACAAAACAGAACTAGTTCAGCATAGGATGGTTCTTAATTACCTTACAGCAGTAACAGGCGGATATTGTGTTACATTGGCAACACAGTACGGTATAAAGTGTTGCACGTATATCACAAATAACACCGAGGATCCGGTAGAGGTCATAGACCAAAAGATGGACGATATTCTGCAATTAAAGTGGGAATTTCGTCGGAAACACAATCTCACCCTTGCTGCTGTAGGTAATGAGCTGACTGGTTGGGTGTCATGGTTGAACCCGCGAAATTGGTTCTCCGGTTTGGGAGAGTGGGCTCAAGGAGTCATAATGGATGTTGGAAAGTTTCTCCTGTGTATCTTAGGTGTTGTTATATCTATTGGATTGATATTTAGATGCGGGCAGGCTTTGATGAGGTGTAAACAAAGTACGAAAGTGATGAGCTTGAGGAGTGAGGAAACTGTAATTAACCTGGATTTGATTTATGACCCAATGCTAGAAACCATGACGTAATGATGTAATGAGTATACGGTCCGTCTTTCACCCATTTCTATGTTTTCCTCCGAGGTACAAAGACCCACGTAGACGAAGGACCTGATGAGCCAAGGGGCCGACAACGGAAAGATGGAAAGAAGAAGAGCAGACGACCTGATATACAAGATTTTATGGACAATGCCATGGGTACCCCAGTTTCCCTAGGAACTTTAAAATCACGCTAGCCCAACATTTTTTGTAAATCCATGGACGTTGTTTGCTTTACTCACGATTTATGAGCAAAAGCACAAAGAAGAAGACTGCAATCAAACGACACCAATCAAGACCTCAATCGACGAACGTACATTAACCTGACATAGAATATCATTGCATTTTTCGTAAGTGTTCTTTATCTTCATCTCTGCAACCCTCAGGTAATAACACACATAGTCGATAGGGAATACAGGCACAGATAGCAGCAACCACATACCCCCCCAATTCATGTATCATCAACTAAAATGTGCATCCCCATTGTGTTACAACCACAGCCGAAATGAGCTCGGTAGAGTTTGACAGCCCATCCACAGACCTGTACCACAGGATAAGAAGGAATTCAAATGTATACTTCGCAATACCTCGAAGCTTGATTTACCACACGTACGGCACGATGATACATGACCCCCCCAAACATGGACTCATACACACATGCTCCTGCTTTCTCACTAGGTCATACTCTCTTCACACCTACTCCATTCTTCCTCCTTTCCCCACCATGGAAATCAATTAACCCCTGACTTACATTTTTCTCCTTAAATATTTTGTGGCAGTTATTATTGACTGCCAAAGGGTGGACTGTCGAAGTCAGAAAAATGTCTCAATGCACACTGCCATATTTGCACCGCACACTGGTCCGTGCTGCGCATGCGTATGCTCTCCCGTGGAAGCGCATACCCGCAATAGCGTGCACTCGCACGCGCAGTATGCGCATTTACGGTAGAGTTTATGTGATCGTAGCGTGCGACTCATTCGTTACAAAAGTTCACAATTAATGTCGTTTATAGATCATGTTCCCCTCAATAGTTTCTGTAAGTTTGGTTTAGATAGAATGTCCCTGAGCGGAGGAGTCCCTCTTTGTATTGCACGAAGGGTCTAACAGGAGTCATACAGCAGTATTTGGTACCCATCGGAAGAGTATTTAATTAGCAATATTCCGGTGTTGGTTTGGAGCGTATTAATCGCTCGTGCGAATAGTTATGAACATAAGAAGTTTATGTCCATTTCTATTATTTACCCATACTCAGGTATGCGGCGGGAAACCCAGTTTCCCACCCACCTGAGCCGTTTAAACTCAGCACAGCCCACCTGTATGAATCAACCTATGACCTTTGGTTACAGTACAGGGCCGAATTCCTGTGTCCAATAAACTGAAGGATTGTAGGACCAGGAGATTGCATTGTGTGTGGGGCATAAATAGGCAGGCCGACCACATCCAGCTCTCACTCTCTCATCAACGGTTATCTGCTGATAATCGGGAGCTGGATATCGAGGCGCAGGCGGTCATACCCTTTGTGCGTAAGTTCTCTCCGTAATCATTGTCTTTCTGTGAGCCAATTCCTCTCTCTCCCTCTGTGTCTATTTCTCTCTCTCTATTTTCTCTTTTCTCTCGTAACTCCCCTAGACTAAACTTTATAGTATTGTATTGTATTGTGTTAGGCCAGGATAGTATTGTAGTTTATCCCTTAGTTAGGTGTTTGGTTAGGAAGTCTTTGTTATATTGTAGTGTATCATTTGTACTGTGTTACTCTTTTACAAGTATACTAGATATAATACAGATAATAGGCTTTGGAACCCTAAAACAGTATCTGTGTATTTACTATAGTGTTAAGTGTTCACTTGAGCGTCGGTGACGCTCAAACAGCTTTGTAGGTAGTCAGGCTACACAAAGTTGCATTTACACCCTGTACTCACATTAAAGGTATTCTGTGTGTTTCGTCGGTATAAGGTTTAATATCAAGGTATAGTGTTGTGAGCGTCTGCATCGCTGGTGACCTCCTCGTGGTCTCGAGTGTATGCTACGCCATAGCGAATCATTCCCCTAGACATAACCAATAACGTGTCCTGTGATCGCTGGGCCGTGAGCGAACGTGACGCTTGAGCGTCTCGCCTACGGCTGAGCGATCGTTACGCAAATAGCGTACCATTACGGTATTTCTTAAGTAAACAGCGTACAGTGTTCTTAGCTTCATAAGGGTTGTTTATACGACATAGGAATTTAGCATTGTCACAACCTTGAGGTAATGCTCCAGTCCCTTAATGTCCCACCATACCCTGATCTCCTTGACAAGGGTTTTCTCAATATCCCAAAATAGGGAGTCAATATTATCATTAGTAGGTATATTGCTAGAGGTTTTTTTCTCATCAAAAACTCTTTGGCAAAGATCTGATCTTTTTTTGGTCAGGCCACATAAACGCAACATTTTTTTACAAAATAATGTTAAATTGAGATACTCCTCATGTGAAGAAATCCAATCTCAGCAATTCAGAGAAACATGCCATGAAAGAACTACAAGATCTAGACAATATCATCCTCACACCAGCGGATAAAGGAGGAGGCCTGGTCATACAAGACAAAGATGATTACCTAAAGGAAGCGCAGAGACTTCTCAATGATACTGCATCATATAAGAAACAACCTAAAGACCCTACAGAGGGATTCACAGAGGAACTGAGATTAATCCTCGTCGAGGGATTACGCAAACATCTAATTACTAAAGATGAATTCCAGTACCTCATGAACCACAACCCCATTATTCCAATTTTTTATCACCTGCCGAAAATACATAAACAACTGGACTGTCCACCAGGGAGACCGATCATTGCCGGCATTGACTCATTAACGTCACATCTCTCAGAGTACGTGGATATTTTTTTGAAACCGCTTGTTCAGGGTTTGCCCTCGTACTTGAAGGACACCACCAGTGTCCTAAACCACTTTGAAGCTTTCCAGTGGAAAGATACGTACCTATGGACCACTATCGACGTACAAGCTCTATATACCAGTATTACCCATGACAAGGGAATAGAAGCATGCCGAGACAAATTGAAGACCGAGCCAAAGATCACTCAGGATCACTGTGAATTTATATGTTCCCTTATCCAATTCATTTTAACCCACAATTATTTTAAATTTCAAGATACATTCTTTTTACAAGTCTGTGGCACCGCGATGGGGACAGTATTCGCCCCTAGTTATGCCAATATTTTAATGGGTATGTGGGAACAAAGGTTCATTTACAACAATGCTACATTCAAAGAGAATATACGTTTTTATAAAAGGTACATAGACGACATTATCATGGTCTGGGATGGCGATCTAGAGAGTTTTAAAGGTTTTATGGAATATATCGGTATTAATGATTTTAACCTGAAATTTACGAGTACAACTAACAAAAGCCACATTGAGTTTTTGGACCTGATCCTAAGCCACGACGGAGAGCAAGTAGTCACAAAGAACTTTATAAAAACTGTCGACACTAACAGCTATTTACATTATAATAGTAGTCATGCTATTAAATGGAAAAACAACATTCCATTCTCAACTATGTATAGGTTACGAAGAAACTGCACGACAAACGAAACATTCACAGAACAATCCCTAATCTATGCAGATAGATTCAGAGAAAGGGGTTATCCGGAAAAGATCATTAAAGAGGCAATAGATCGGGGCGAAGCACTGGACAGAAAAACCCTCATTCATCCAAAGAAGAAGGAAGTAACCAGGAACCACGCAGTACCATTTATCACACAATACAGTTGTGAAGAGAATCGAATTAGAAAGTCTTTTTCAAAACACTGGCATGTTCTAAAATTGGATCCTGTGCTGAGAGAAATCCTACCAGAACGCCCACAAGTCCTATTCAGAAAATCCCGGAATATCAAGGAAATCCTGGCTCCAAGCATGATTAGAAGCAAGGGGACCACCACTACGAGTCTTCCCAGATGTAAGGGCATGTACAAATGCGGACACTGCATTATGTGTAAATTCGTCCACCCGAATAGGCGATCCTTTTTTAATTCTGACCAAACCAAAGAATTTAATATGAAGGACTTTGTTAATTGCAACACGTCTTCAGTTATATACGTGATAGAGTGTGGATGCCATCGTAAGTATGTGGGAAAGACTAAAAGACTTCTGAAACTTCGAATCCAAGAACATGTACGTAATATCAAAAACAAAATTGAAAGTCATCCACTCTCCAGACATTTTACCGAATCCCACAACTCCTGCCTGGATACATTTACATTCAGAGCCATCGAACATGTTACATTAGGACCTAGAGGAGGGGATCTCCTAAAAAAGCTATCCCAGAGGGAAATGTATTGGATTTTTACTCTAAATACCCTCCAACCTCGCGGCCATAATGAGGGCTACGAGATTGCCCCCTTCCTATGAGACACACTGAAGCCTCATATCTGAACCATGAGCTCGCCGAGAAACAGCTTCCTTTATATTTTCCAAAAATAGTGTGCTTGATCGACCCTGTAATTATTTACTTATTTAATCAATCATTTATTTATCTATTTTTATTATGACAGATCACGGTTTTTATTCCACATCCCATAAGAAATATACTTGGGATCATGGTATATGTTTTAACTGTTTATATATGTATATGGATTTTTAATCTATATTTTTATTTTTATTTTTAAATATTTTTTATAATTGGCATATTTCTTATATATATATATATTAATGTAGCACCTCTGTATCTCTTATTTATCTATTGATGTATTTTATGTAATTTATTATGCATAAGTATGCTGCGGAGCAATATTAACGATAATGGACTTTACTACTCTGCTTCCAAACCAGTTTTACTACATTGGCGTTACTTCCGCCATCCACTGTGCCAACCACCAACAGGATGTTACTGCTGGAACGCATGTGGCTCTCCAGTCTAAAACCGGAAGTGACGCGGCCGCGTCACTTCCGGTTTCACGGAGCTCACGGAGCACATGTATTGTGTGTCCGTGGCGCTCTGCAGCCAGTTGAATACCCTTTATTATTCCACTGTAGCACCAATGTAACATATGGATATTAGATAAATGACATTTACTACTCTGCTTCCAAACCAGTTTTACTACATTGGCGTTACTTCCGCCATCCACTGTGCCAACCACCAACAGGATGTTACTGCTGGAACGCATGTGGCTCTCCAGTCTAAAACCGGAAGTGACGCGGCCGCGTCACTTCCGGTTTCACGGAGCTCACGGAGCACATGTATTGTGTGTCCGTGGCGCTCTGCAGCCAGTTGATTACCCTTTATTATTTCACTGTACCACCAATGTAACATATGGACATTAGATAAATGACATACATGATGCTTTGCATACTTTTTTAAGTCGGACCAAGCACTTCCGGTTCCGGAAATGACGCGAACCGGAAGTGCAGTCGAAAATGAAACTGAAAGTAGTATAAATATGTGCACTTTCTGACATGATGTATTCTCCTGAGGAAGCCCTGGAGGCGAAACGCGTTGAGACTGACCTGCCTACTGCCTATATCAATCAGCTAAGATTTATGATTTGTTTTATTTTTTGAATTTATATATTACTATTGTTGATGATTAAATACTTTATTGATAATATACAAAGGCAGTAGCAGACGATTGATTCAAGCTATCACACATTACTGGACCGACTTGTTCTACATGGATATATATATATCCTATATGCTTTATTGAATTTTCCATTTGGTACGCTTAAAATAGAAAGGGGGGGCACCCCAAGATATACCTGAGGTTACTACACCATATGGCGATGATCTTTATTTCCTAGGTGGGAAACAGCCACAAAGAATTGTCTGAGATATACAGGCTTAATCTCAAGAATTTATCTGGTGGGGAAACAGCCACAAAGAATTGTCTGAGATATACAGGCTTAATCTCAAGAATCTATCCGGTACTTATATTTTATTCACATACATATCACTCCATTTATTCCTAAATACTACACCATATGGCGCCTGTTCTTTTCCCCTGCCTTACAGAATTGCATGACTGAACATACCCAAGTCATTTTTGAAGAACGGTGCAGCCTCCAAAGAAGCTTGGGAGGTGTCCTTTAACGGAGTGTCTACGACTGACTTAACCTAAGAAATAGCAGAACTTTCTGACGACCAATTACTCCACAGTAAACATTTGAACGTGTGATTAAGCGCACCGACCTAAAAACTCTTTTCACATATATATATATATATACACACACATACACACACATACACAGGGAACTACCATGTCTATATACACCATACACACAGAGCACTACCATGTCTATATATACAAATACGCAGAGCACTACCATGTCTGTATCACACACGCAGAGCACTACCATGTCTATATATACAAACACGCAGAGCACTCCCATGTCTATAAAACACACACACACACGCAGAGCAAGACTTGCTGTCAGGAGCAGTGGTCACATTTATTAAATGCTTCGTAAGAGATTACAACTTATGCTATTGGGCAGTTATACAGACTCCTCATCATGGGGTATCATTTTACATGTCGGGTATCTTCATATTGCCTTAATTTTTCATAAATAATTAACAAGGGGTAGATTTACTACAGCTTTTAAAAATGAAAAGTAGAAGTGCTATCTTAAACAACCAATCAGATTTTAGCTAACAGTTCTCTGTCGCATTCTAGAAAATGATACACAGAACATGATTGGTTGCTATGGGCACCACCCCCACTTGTCTGCTTCTACAAGCTTTAGTAAAACTAGCCCAGCATTTTTTGCAGCTTTATTACATTTTAGAAGCAGAGGACTGGTAAAAATGGAGCGGATGTTGGCATAATGTATCTTGCAAGAAACCGCTCTTCTCATGCCCAGAAAAGTGGCCTCACCTCTATGTGATTCTGACACTTACACCTGGCTAATAAGAGGGGGGCATTTTAACCTAGTACACTAAGGGGCGTGTCTGCGCAACTCCCAATAGATAAAACTGGTACAATGATGTGTACAAGTATGATGGTACAGTAATGGATAATGACCCCCTCCTTCCACACACACAAAGTTATGGCTCTGCTTTGTTGGGATACTGGGTACTACCATATCTTTATTATAACTTATCAGGAAAATGGGTAATTTAGGGACTTTTCAAGCTTTATGTTCATTTACGTAATCAGTTTAACAATTGGAATGTAGCCCAAAATACATTTATACCATCCCTGTGGAAAGCAATGTGGATGTCACACATTGCAGACACTTATGTTGGCAGCGTTATGTTCACCGATGTACAAGGAAGTTGCTTTTCTTGTGAGATTTTACAACAGAGAGGTTACAGATCTCCACACACTCCCGCATATGGGCTGATGAGCACACACAAAGGCTGCTATCCTATAAGCTGTGGTGCGTTACTGCAACTGGCACTAATCAGAGATTCTACTTTGCAAGCCTCAGCCCCAGAGACCCATTACACCGCTCAAAAAAAAAAAAAAAAAAACAACAACATTTTTCTATAGTCAAGAATATTTGAATGAATTTAGGGTAATTTGAGGGTGCAGATTCCAAATATGCCACTGGTTTTCCCAGATTGGATCTATTTTTTTGAGATATTGCATATACCCTGAAATTGCATTTTTCCCATAAGCGCTTAAGACCTGCTTGTCTTATCAGTTGTGGTTTGATCTTCATTGTGTACTTACTGCATCTGATACTTTTAAGTTACTTGTTTCTTCGTTCACAAACATCATAAAAGAGCATTGATTGATTGAGAAAAGATCATTCTACCACCTCTCCATATAAAGTTGGGATTCATGAAGCAATTTGTTAAGGCCCTGAATAGAGACGGTGATTGCTTCAAGTATTATTTGCAGGTCACTTCCAGGATTCAGCATTGAAAAAATAAAAGCTGGTGTCTTTAATGGTCCACAAATTCGAAAACTTGTGAATGATTCTAATTTTATAAAATCTATGAATCTTCTTCTACCTGGACCACTTATGTTTCTGTCATTAAATTTTTTTTTGGGAAATCCCAAATCATAGAATTATCAAGTATTGGTTGAAAACCAGAAGATAGGGGCAAATATGAACATAAAGGTGCACTTTCTTCACAGTCACTTGGACAGATTCCCAGTTAAAATTTAGGAGACTACAGTGAGGAACAAGGTGAGAGATTTCACCAGGACATAAAAGTGATGGAGGAGAGGTATCACGGTAGATGGGACAGCCATTTGATGGCCAACTACTGTTGGGGTCTTATACATGACCATCACGCCTATAAAAGAAAATCATGCAAGCAGCGGTTTTTAAAAAAATAAGGGGTAGATTTATTAAGCTCGGTGAAGTAACATATTGGAAGGTGATAAAGGACCAGCCAGTCAGCTCCTAACGGTCATTTTTCAAACCCAGCCTGCGATATGGTAGTTAGGATCTGATTGGCTGGTCCTTTATCACCTTCCACTTTATCACTTCACCAAGCTTAATAAATCTGCCCCTAAATGTCAAAACTTCAATCAAATATTCATTTTGAGTGTCTTGATTTCTTTTAAAGTGATCTGTAGTAATTTCTACATTCTAAGCAACACAGTTCTGCATATCCAAAACTTAATAAGCGTTTTACTGTTTTTCATGGGGCACCCAATTATCTCAGAGTAGAGCCAATCTGGGAAAACCAATGTCATATTCAGAATCAGCACCCTCAAATTACCCTAAACAGACTGTAAAATTATTGACTATAGGTATAGTGTTGACCAGTGAGATCGGACTTGAACACATTAGGTTATCACGGATCCCACGTGTTATCAGCAGATAACGGGTGAGTTACCCCACGGTGAAAAAAGGCAGTAATATGATAGCCCCATAGCGTTATCAGGCTAAAAAGTCCGTTATCACTGTGCGGTAACTCTCCGCACCTAATAGGATATTAACCTTTGGGTTCAGTACTAAACCGGTGTAGCTGCATAGTCAAGTATTTTAAGTATTGGAAAGTGAAAAGTAAACAGAATACATTTCACCAACCTAAACTTATAAATCTAAAATGATTTTCCCATAACAAAAGGGTAACAAAACAAACAAACCAAGAAAAAAACCCACCACATACCACTAGTCTTGAATGTGAAGAGAGTTGTAGACAAAGAGCCCCTGCAATAAGGAAGGAAGAAAGTTAGGTCATGCATTGAAAAGAACCCCATAACATTCCAGCTAAAGTTTCAGGGGTCACTTTGGAAAAGTTGAAAAAAAAATTCTGCAGAGTATTACTTAGGTACTCATCGCTGTCAAAGGCACGCTCAAATCCTGCTGAACTCCATATATAATCTAAAGCAAACCAAATCCCATGTAAGAGGAACCCAAAGCATCTTGGAGGCCGTTGTGAGAGTTCATTGGTATAAAATCATATAACATCTTCTTAACCCCCTGGATTGCTGAAAACGGGGGTCCGCCCACGAGGCCACGCCCCCTTATGCTAGGCCACGCCCCTGTTTCGCGACTTCCCGCACCGGGTGTCACCAGGGGCAGTGACGCCCCTGGCTATATGTATGCCAGGCGTATAAGACGACCCCCGGCGTATAAGACGACCCCCGGCGTATAAGACGACCCCCCGCTTGGAGGCATGTTTTTCAGGGGGAAAAAGTCGTCTTATACGCCGGCAAATACGTTAATTGTTTTCCAACTTCCTCGTGTAGGTGCCCTAATTGCTCATGTTCTCATTAAAACGTCACTATTCTGAAACATCTCACACACTGTTGATGGTTATTATTCCATAGAGTGAAATGTTAATGGAGTATAATATTATGGATGGGTTCAGGACACACATTAGAGCATGGAAAACTCTAATACCAGAGAGAGGAAGATCTCAAAGCTAAAACTACTTAGATATTATACGATCACAGCAGACGAAGCGTCACTCCTATATAGCCGGGACCTCTACTGGTCACCATCAGTCTCTCAATAACAGGAGGGGTCCTACATAGCTGCTCCAAGGTTTTCAATTATATAAAGCACATGGATAGTGGACATCCTAGGGGAAATACCATACATAGGGAGAGAGGGCTAAGGTCCAATACTAAATGAAGTGAATACCTCCGGTAACTAATAATAATACTTACACTTTAGATGTAACGTTGTTTGCCAGAGCGCTGTCGTAATAAGGAATGCCGTTACTGATCACCACACTTACAGGTCCGCCCAGTGCATTAGACACTACACCTGCATGTACCCCAGCCATACACAGCAACGAGGACTGAAAAGACACAAACATTGTGGCGTTACCATCTCACCCAATACATCGGCACCAGGAAATCCATTCCATGCCACACTACGCAATACTTATTAGGCATTGCTTCATCAGCCCTATAATTCCTTTATCAGATCGTTAAATCTTCCTAATCCCTTCCTTTCTAATGGACTATACTCGCGTAATACATCCTAATCCTGAAATTTACTAACATTTGTAAAGGTTTCCTGCTACCATAATGTATTTTGATACAGTGTAGACAGCACATAGGGGTCTGTTCATGAAACAGTGAAAAGAGTGGAGAAGTGAGCCAATGGAGAAGCTGCCCATGGTGACCAATCAACATTTATAAATTTGCATACTATAAAGTTATACAGAGCAGCTGATTGGTTGCCATGGGCAACTTCTCCACTGGCTCACTTCTCCACTCTTCACTGCATCATGAATAGACCCTTCATAAATAGATCAGCACGGCATCTGCAAAAGTCACCAAAGGTTCATAATCGCAGCACAGCCACTCGGCAGGTTTACCTCACTCTACAGGGTCAATCCTATTAGGAGCGAGCCACAGAATGCGAGGTGCTGTTTTCTCTGCAACTTCACATTTTGTAATGCAATTATTATTATTATTATTTTTTTTTTAAAGTTACCTCAAACTACGCCAAAACTTTAGGATTTTAAATACCTACCGGTAAATCCTTTTCTCGTAGTCCAAAAGGGATATTGGGGACAGATTAGTACGATGGGGGTATAGACGGGTCCAAAGGAGCCAGTGCACTTTAAATTTCTTTAACTGGGTTTGCTGGCTCCTCCCCTCTATGCATACTCCTACAGGTCAGTTATAGGTAAAACCGTGCCCGAAGGAGAATGACATACTTGAAAGAAGGAACATAACAAAAGGCGTGGTGAGATTTACACACCAGCATATAATTTAGCCAGCAACGCCTGGCAACATTAACAGCAACAGCTGAACAGGAAACACAGAACAGAGAACCTGCAGAAAGTCACCGCACAGAGGCGGGCGCCCAATATCCCTTATGGACTACGAGAAAAGGATTTACCAGTAGGTATTTAAAATCCTAATTTCTCTAGCATCCATAAGGGATATTGGGAACAGATTAGTGTGATGGGGATGTCCCAAAACTTCCAGAACGGGCAGGAATGGGCGGAGACATCTGCAGCACCACCTGCCCAAACTGGGTATCCTCTTTGGCCATGGTATCAAACTTGTAGAACTTCACAAAGGTGTTCTTCCCCGACCAGGCAGCAGCTCGGCACAGTTGTAGGGCCGAGACTCCACGAGCAGCCGCCCAGGAAGAGCCCACCGATCTGGTAGAGTGCACCTTCAGAGACTGTGGAACAGGTAAGGCTGCCGACGCATAGGCCTGTTGGATAGTAAGTCTAATCCAACGAGCAATGGACTGCTTTGAAGCAGGGCAACCCTTTTTCCGCGCATCATACAGCACGAACAAGGAATCAGTCTTTCTGATCAGAGCCGTCCTCTTGACATAGACTTTCAAGGCTTGGACTGCATCCAATGCCTCCGGAGGAGCAGAACTGTCAGAACTGGAAGGAATCACAATAGGTTGATTCAAGTGAAACGCGGGACCACCTTCTGCAGGAATTGCTGTCTATTCCTGAGCTCCGCTCTGTTCTCGTAAAAGACCAAGTACGGACTTTTGCACGACAAGGCCCCCAATTCTGAGACACGCCTAGCAGAAGCCAGGGTAAGTAACATCACCATTTTCCACGTGAGGTACATATCTTCTACCGTCATCAGAGGTTCAAACCAGGAGGACTGTAGAAAACGTAACACTACATCCAGATCCCAAGGTGCCGTAGGCGGCACGAATGGAGGTTGTATGTGAAGCACCCCTTGCAAGAAGGTCTGAACTTCCGGCAAGAGAGCCAACTTCTTCTGGAAGAAGATGGAAAGAGCTGAAATCTGGACCTTAATGGATCTCAGACGTAAGCCTTTGGTGGTCATTTCGAGGTGATCGCTCGCTAGCAGTTTTTAGCAGCCGTGCAAACGCTATGCCGCCCCCCACTGGGAGAGTATTTTAGCTTAGCAGAAGTGCGAACGAAAGGATCGCAGAACGGCTACATATTGTTGTACTCAGCGCTCGAGACTGTACAGTTCCTGTTTTGAGTCACAAATACGCCCTGCGGTCGCCCAGCAACGCCTGCATTTTTCTTGGCACGCTTGCGTTTTTCCGAACACTCCCTGAAAACGGTCAGTTGCCACCCAGAAACTCCCACTTCCTGTCAATCACTAAGCGGTCAGCAGTGCGACTGAAAAGCTTCTCTAGACCCTGTGTGAAACTACATCGTTCGTTGTAATAGTACGTTGCGTGTGCGCATTGCGCCACATACGAATGCGCAGATGTGCCTTTTTTTGCCTCATCGCTGCACAGCGAACGAATGCAGCTAGCGAACAACTCGGTGTGACCCCCTTTATCCACTCCAGCCTGCAGGAAACGTAGGAACCTTCCCAAGTGGAATTCCGCAGAGAGATGTACGTTCCTCGCACAAGGATACATATCTCCGCCAGATATGATGATAGTGTTTTGACATCAAAGGTTTTCTGGTTTGCATCATAGTGGCAATGACCTTCTTCGCCCGATCCCGGAGTAGAGGGGAGGCCTGAATCAGAGCATTGTAAATGGCCTGAAGTTCCAGGATGTTGATCGGAAGGAGGGCCTCCGACACCTGCCCAGTTCCCCATCCTCTCAGACTCGCATCCGTCGAGAGGAGGATCCAATCCTGAATCCCAAAGCGTCGACCTCCCAGCAGGTTGGAAGACTGTAGCCACCACAAGAGTGAAATCCTGGCCTGGGGTGACAGCCAAATCTCCCGATGCATCTGAAGATGGGAATTGGACCACTTGTTCAGCATGTCCAATTGAAACGGTCTGGCATGAAACCTTCTGAATTGAATCGCCTCGTTCGAGGCCACCATCTTTCCCAACAATTTTATGCAAAGATGGATGGAGACTCGAGCAGGTCGGAGTACCATGCGAACCATTTCTTGAAGAGATCTCACTTTTTCCTCTGGGAGGAACACTTTCTATGCTACAGTATCCAGTAGCATCCCCAGAAACAGGAGCCGCTGAGACGGTTCCAGATGGGACTTCTGCAGGTTGAGGATCCGCCCGTGGCAAGACAGAAGTTGGATAGCGCAATCTATATGGAGCAATAGAAGCTCCCTGGAACTCGCTTTTATCAGGAGATCATCCAGGTATGGAATTATGTTGAACCCCTGGACCCTGAGCTGAAACATCATTTCCGCCATCACCTTTGTGAACACCCTCGGAGCTGTAGACAGGCCTGAAACTGGTAGTGATCGTTCAGTAGGGTGGACCGCAGATAGGCCTGATGAGGAGGCCAAATTGGGATATGGAGGTAAGCGTCCTTGCTATCCAGGGACACTAGGAATTCCTGTTGTTCCAGGCCTGCGATCACTGCTCTCAAAGATTCAATTCTGAATTTGAAAACCTTCAGGTAAGGATTTAAGGACGTCAGATTCAGAACGGGTCTCACAGATCCGTCTGGTTTTGGTACTACGAACAGACTGGTGTAGTAACCTTGATCTCGTTGTTGTAGGGGTACTGGAACAATGACCTGGGACTGGACCAACTTGTTGATGGCCAGTAGCAGCGTACTCCACATATTTTCCATAGCTGGTAAGCTTGATTTGAAAAATCGTTGGGGAGGAGAACCGTCGAACTCCAAGCTAGTAACCCTGAGAGATAAGATCCCTTACCCAAGCATCTTGGCAGGAACGGTCCCAGATGTGGCTGTAGTGACGTAACCGAGCTCCCACCACGAGATCCCCTCGGGGTGGGTGTGCACCGTCATGCTGAAGTCTTTGCGGAAGCAGAACTGGTGCTCTGATCCTGACATCCGGCAACGGCTGGTTTCTTAGGCTTACCTCTGGTGCCTCTAGCTGCATTGGAGGCCCCCCTGGCCCTAGATCGAAATCTAGAGGACTGAAAAGGACTGAGTAGACGGTTCCGGGTAGGTACGAATAGCAGGTGGAGCTCCTGAAGGGAGAAACGTGGATATCCCAGCAGTAGCTTTGGAGATCCATGCGTCCAATACACCTCCAAAAGAGCCATTCACCTGTGAAGGGAAGAGATTCCACATTACGTTTGGAGTCAGCAATCCACCGACGCAACCATATGGCTCTGCACGCAGACACAGCCATAGCAGAGGTCCTAGCATTAATATTGGCAATCTCTTTAATGGAGTCACAGAGGACTCTTGCAGTGTCCTGAATGTGTTTTAGAAAAGTTACAGTAGCAACAAAGGTCATATCACCCGAAAGACCTTCCTGAATTTGAGAAGCCCATGAATGAATTGCATGCGTCATCCAGCAACCAGCAAGGACCGGTCTTTGAGCTACACCTGCAGCAGTGTAGATAGATTTTAGAGTGGCCTCAACTTTCCTATCTGCCGTGTCCTTTACCGTAAAGGAGCCCAGAGCAGGAAGTACCGCCTTTTTAGAAAGGCTAGAGACAGACATTCACTGCTGGAGATTCTTCCCAGAATTTTCTGCCTTCAGGGGCAAAGGGGAATGTATGCAGAAACTGTTTGGACACCTGATATTTTTGATCTGGATTTTTCCAGACTATTTTAAATAAGTCATCCAATTCCTTGGAATCAGGAAATGTGATTGTCTTGTGGGAGGAAAAATTACTTTTGAGTATTAGCATCCTCCAGGGGGAGCTTTAACACATCCCGAATAGCCAATATGAGGGGTTCAATACCTTGGGGGTTTTAGCAGTTAGACTTGCCACTGCTTGTTGCAGTTCCTGAGTTTTATTTGCATTGAGCTGATATGAAATATCAGATGACATAGTTTTGATAGCCCCCAACCAGGAGGGCTCTGGACTCCCCCACATTATCATCAGCACTCTGAGATGACTGACTACTCTGCTCACATGATATTGAGCCAGATGAACTAGGGGAGAATCTAGCATTACATACACTGCATGACTTCTGTTTTACCATACTGAATAAGAAAAACAGGTACAATACACATACAACACAGCCTGAAATACAATACAAGCCTGTCCTATTGCATGTGAGAGGAGACACAGGAGAGGGGATACCAGCGCACCCAACGCAGCACAGCCCCAGTGAGCATCAGCGTTTTATATATGTAAACAACAGTGAGACTGTATTATGATCCATGGACTGTTATGGAGAAGCTGTAGAGGCTGATGCTGCCGCTATGCAGAGGAAGGTGCCAAAATGCCGCTGAGCCCGTTTTCATGTAGCTCCGCCCCCCGCCATGGCGCCGGAGCTACTGTTTTATATTTATATTGGCCATGTCTCCCTATGTTTGTAGCCTCAAATAAATGCTTGTAACAATGTATTTTAGCCAGTCTCACGCAGGGGCTACAGCAGGTCCCCCCCAGGAGGGACCCAATACGTCTCACCCGCGCTTCTGCCGCACAGTGAACTAGGGGACCCCTCCAGTGGGGTCCCCGGCGAATACTCACCACAGATGATCACCTTCAGGCAGCGTTAGGGGTGTGCGGCATGCTGCGACAGCCAAGACACCATGCTCGGCTGAACAAACAGCCCCTCAGGACGGTGGTCCTGCAGCGGGGAAGTGGCTTTGCACCTCAAGAGGCCGGTGACCATTCCCCCCTAACTCCCACGGCGCAGATATGCTGTTGCCCAAACAGCATACCAAAAGAAATAAAACATTAAAAGAATTTGAAGAAAAACTCTGGAGCTTGCAGAGTGTGCATCCTCTCCTGAGGGCACTTTTTCCTAAACTGACCTGTAGGAGGAGGTATAGAGGGGAGGAGCCATCACACCGAGTTGAAGAAATATAAAGTGCACTGGCTCCTTTGGACCCGTCTATACCCCATCGTACTAATCCGTCCCCAATATCCCTTATGGATGCTAGAGAAAAATCCTTTTTTTTTTACTTTTCAAAAAATAAGATTTTACTCACCGGTAAATCTATTTCTCGCAGTCCGTAGTGGATGCTGGGAACTCCGTAAGGACCATGGGGAATAGCGGCTCCGCAGGAGACTGGGCACAACTAAAGAAAGCTTTAGGACTACCTGGTGTGCACTGGCTCCTCCCACTATGACCCTCCTCCAGACCTCAGTTAGGATACTGTGCCCGGAAGAGCTGACACAATAAGGAAGGATTTTGAATCCCGGGTAAGACTCATACCAGCCACACCAATCACACCGTATAACTCGTGATATTAGACCCAGTTAACAGTATGAAATATAACTGAGCCTCACTAACAGATGGCTTATATCAATAACCCTTTAGTTAGGCAATAACTATACACAAGTATTGCAGACAATCCGCACTTGGGATGGGCGCCCAGCATCCACTACGGACTACGAGAAATAGATTTACCGGTGAGTAAAATCTTATTTTCTCTGACATCCTAGTGGATGCTGGGAACTCCGTAAGGACCATGGGGATTATACCAAAGCTCCCAAACGGGCGGGAGAGTGCGGATGACTCTGCAGCACCGAATGAGCAAACTCAAGGTCCTCCTCAGCCAGGGTATCAAACTTGCAGACTTTTTCAAAATTGTTTGAACCCGACCAAGTAACAGCTCGGTAAAGTTGTAAAGCCGAGACCCCTCGGGCAGCCGCCCAAGAAGAGCCCACTTTACTCGTGGAATGGGCTTTTACAGATTTAGGGTGCGGCAGTCCAGCCGCAGAATGTGCAAGTTGAATCGTGCTACAGATCCAGCGAGCAATAGTCTGCTTAGAAGCAGGTGCACCCAGCTTGTTGGGTGCATACAGGATAAATAGCGAGTCAGTTTTCCTGACTCCAGCCGTCCTGGAAACATATACTTTTCAGGGCACTGACTACGTCCAGTAACTTGGAGTCCTCCAAGTCCCACGTAGCCGCAGGCACCACAATAGGTTGGTTCACATGAAAAGCTGATACCACCTTAGGAAGGAATTGGGAACGAGTCCTCAATTCCGCCCTATCCATATGAAAATCAGATAAGGGCTTTGCATGACAAAACCGCCAATTCTGATACACGCCTGGCCGACGCCAAGGCCAATCGCATGACCACTTTCCACGTGAGGTATTTTAGCTCTACGGATTTAAGTGGCTCAACCCAATGCGACTTCAGGAAATCCAACACCACGTTGAGATCCACGGTGCCACTAGAGGCACAAACGGGGGCTGAATATGCAGCACTCCCTTAACAAAAGTCTGAACTTCAGGCAGTGAAGCCAGTTCTTTTTGGAAGAAAATGTACAGAGCCGAAATCTGGACCTTAACGTAACCCAATTTTAGGCCCGTAGTCACTCCTCACACCAAGCAACATATTTTTGCCATATGCGGTGATAATATTTTGCGATCACATCTTTCCTAGCCTTAATCAGCATAGGAATGACTTCCTCCGGAATGCCTTTTTCCTTTAGGATCCGGTGTTCAACCGCCATGCCGTCAAACACAGCCGTGATAAGTCTTGGAACAGGCAGGCCCCTGCTGCAGCAGGTCCTGTCTGAGCGGCAGAGGCCATGGGTCCTCTGAGATCATTTCTTGAAGTTCTGGGTACCAGGCTCTACTTGGCCAATCCGGAACCACGAGTATAGTTCTTACGCTTCTCCTTCTTAGTATTCTCAATACCTTGGGTATGAGAGGCAAAGGAAGGAACACATAAACCGACTGGTACACCCACGGTGTTACCAGAGTGTCCACAGCTATCGCCTGAGGGTCCCTTGACCTGGCGCAATATCTTTTTAGCTTTTTGTTGAGGCGGGACGCCATCACGTCACCTGTGGCCTTTCTCAACGGTGTACAATCATTTTGAAGACTTCTGGATGAAGTCCCCACTCTCCCGGGTGGAGGTCGTGCCTGCTGAGAAAGTCTGCTTCCCGCCGTGATGTTGTCTGACTGGATCAGCACCGGCTGGTGTTGAAGCAGGGGTCTAGCCTGACTTAGGGCATTGTGAATGGCCCTTAGTCCCAGAATATTTATGTGTAGGGAAGTCTCCTGACTTGACCATAGTCCTTGGAAGTTTCTTCCCTGTGTGACTGCCCCCCAGCCTCGAAGGCTGGCATCCGTGGTCACCAGGACCCAGTCCTGTATGCCGAATCCGTGGCCCTCTAGAAGATGAGCACTCTGCAGCCCCCACAACAGCGACACCCAGGCCCTTGGAGACAGGGTTATCAGCCGATGCATCTGAAGATGCGACCCGGACCACTTGTCCAACAGATCCCACTGGAAGATCCTTGCATGGAACCTGCCGAATGGAATTTCTTCGTAAGAAGCTACCATCTTTCCCAGGACTCGCGTGCATTGATGCACCGACACCTGTATTTGTATTAGGAGGTCTCTGACTAGAGATGACAACTCCTTGGCCTTCTCCTCCGGGAGAAACCCTTTTTTCTTGTTCTGTGTCCAGAACCATACCCAGGAACAGTAGACGCGTCGTAGGAACCAGCTGCGACTTTGTACTATTCAGAATCCAGCCGTGCTGTTGTAGCACTTCCCGAGATAGTGCTACTCCGACGAACAACTGCTCCCTGGACCTCGCCTTTATAAGGAGATCGTCCAAGTACGGGATAATTAAAACTCCCTTTTTTCGAAGGAGTATCATAATTTCGGCCATTACCTTGGTAAATACCCTCGGTGCCGTGGACAGACCAACGGCAACGTCTGGAATTGGTAATGACAGTCCTGTACCACAATTTTGAGGTACTCCTGGTGAGGAGGGTAAATGGGGATATGCAGGTAAGCATCCTTGATGTCCAGTGATACCATGTAATCCCCTTCGTCCAGGCTTGTAATAACCGCCCTGAGCGATTCCATTTTGAACTTGAACCTTCGTATATAAGTGTTCAAGGATTTCAATTTTAGAATGGGTCTCACCGAACCGCCTGGTTTCGGTACCACAAACATTGTGGAATAGTAACCCCGGCCTTGTTGAAGGAGGGGTACCTTGATTATCACCTGCTGGAAGTACAGCTTGTGAATTGCCGCCAGTACTACCTCTCCTCGAGGGCAGCAGGCAAGGCTGATTTGAGGTAACGGCGAGGGGGAGTCACCTCGTACTCCAGCTTGTATCCCTGTGATACTACTTGCAGAACCCAGGGATCCACTTGTGAGCGAGCCCACTGGTCGCTGAAGTTCCCGAGATGCGCCCCCACCGCACCTGGCTCCACCTGTGGAGCCCCAGCGTCATGCGGTGGACTCAGATGAAGCGGGGGAAGATTTTTGATCCTGGGAACTGGCTGTCTGGTGCAGCTTTTTCCCTCTTCCCTTGTCTCTGTGCAGAAAGGAAGCGCCTTTGACCCGCTCGCTTTTCTGAAGCCGAAAGGACTGTACCTGATAATACGGTGCTTTCTTAGGCTGTGAGGAACCTGAGGTAAAAAAAATTCTTCCCAGCTGTTGCTGTGGATACGAGGTCCCAGAGACCATCCCCAAACAATTCCTCACCCTCATAAGGCAGAATCTCCATGTGCCTTTTAAAGTCAGCATCACCTGTCTACTGCCGGGTCCCTAATACCCTCCTGGCAGAATGGACATTGCATTAACTTTTAGATGCCAGCCGGCAAATATCCCTCTGTGCATCCCTCATATATAAGACGACGTCTTTAATATGCTCTATGGTTAGCAAAATAGTATCCCTGTATAGGGTATCAATATTATCTGACAGGGTATCAGACCACGCTGCAGCAGCACTATCCATGCTGAGGCAATTGCAGGTCTCAGTATAGTACCTGAGTGTGTATATACAGACTTCAGGATAGCCTTCTGCTTTTTAACAGCAGGCTCCTTCAAAGTTGCCGTATCCTAAGACGGCAGTGCCACCTTTTTTGACAAACGTGTGAGCGCCTTATCCACCCTAGGGGATATCTCCCAACGTGACTTATCCTCTGGCGGGAAAGGGTACGCCATCAGTAACTTTTTAGAAATTACCAGTTTCTTATCGGGGGAACCCACGCTTCATTCACTCATCTGATGGGGGAACAAAACACTGACTGCTTTTTCTCCCCAAACAGAAAACCCCTTTTTTTTGTGGTATTTGGGTTAATGTCAGAAATGTGTAACACATTTTTCATTGCCGAGTGCAACGGATGTTCCTAGTGGATTGTGTATATGTCTCAACCTCGTCGACACTGGAGTCAGACTCCGTGTCGACATCTGTATCTGCCATCTGAGGTAGCGGGCGTTTTTGAGCCCCTGATGGCCTTTGAGACGCCTGGGCAGGCGCGGGCTGAGACACCGGCTGTCCCATAGCTGTTACGTCATCCAGCCCTTTACATAAGGAGTTGACACTGTCGGTTAATACCTTCCACTTATCCATCCACTCTGGTGTCGGCCCCACAGGGGGCGACATCACATTTATCGGCATCTGCTCCGCCTCCACGTATCCTCAAACATGTCGACACAGCCGTACCGACACACCGCACACACACAGGGAATGCTCTGACTGAGGACAGGATCCCACAAAGTCCTTTGGGGAGACAGAGAGTATGCCAGCACACACCAGAACGCTATATAATGCAGGGATTAACACTATAACGGAGTGATTTTTCCCCCAATAGCTGCTTGTATACACAATATTGCGCCTAAATTTGGTGCCCCCCCTCTCTTTTTAACCCTTTGAGCCTGAAAACTACAGGGGAGAGCCTGGGGAGCTGTCTTCCAGCTGCACTGTGAAGAAAAAATGGCGCCAGTGTGCTGAGGGAGTTAGCCCCGCCCCTTTTTCGGCGGACTTTTCTCCCGCTTTTTTTAGGCATTCTGGCAGGGGTAATTTATCACATATATAGCCCTGGGACTATATATTGTGATGATTTGCCAGCCAAGGTGTTTATATTGCTGCTCAGGGCGCCCCCCCCCCCCAGCGCCCTGCACCCATCAGTGACCGGAGTGTGAGGTGTGCATGAGGAGCAATGGCGTTGAAGACCGAGGTCTTCTGCCGCCGATTTTCCGGACCACTTCTTGCTTCTGGCTCTGTAAGGGGGGCGGCGGCGCGGCTCCGGGACCGAACGATCGAGGTCGGGTCCTGTGTTCGATCCCTCTGGAGCTAATGGTGTCCAGTAGCCTAAGAAGCCCAAACTATCTCCAGTCAGGTAGGTTCGCTTCTTCTCCCCTTAGTCCCTCGCTGCAGTGAGTCTGTTGCCAGCAGATCTCACTGTAAAATAAAAAACCTAAAATATACTTTCTTTCTAGGAGCTCAGGAGAGCCCCTAGTGTGCATCCAGCTCAGCCGGGCACAAGATTCTAACTGAGGTCTGGAGGAGGGTCATAGTGGGAGGAGCCAGTGCACACCAGGTAGTCCTAAAGCTTTCTTTAGTTGTGCCCAGTCTCCTGCGGAGCCGCTATTCCCCATGGTCCTTACGGAGTTCCCAGCATCCACTAGGACGTCAGAGAAATATCTATGAGTTTGATGAACAACTCACACCTAATTGGATTGAGCCTTACATTTCTAAGCTAAGATCTGTACACTAACCCTATAAAGATTGAAATGTTCCATTAAGAACCATGTAAATAGTCAGTGGGATTCAGCAACCGGATCACAGTATAAAACACTATTTAAGCATGAAAGGATACATTATGCATTTCTGATGCAAAACAGTCATGACCTTTATGAACTTTTAAACTTTGATATTTTCAGCTTAGTAAAAGAACAGTGCGTAATTCCATCAGCTTAATCACTGTAAAGTTGTTGTGTGTACAGGGATCCTGGCTGTACGCAGATCTGATGTGGTGTAATCATCTGGAACTATAAAAAGCTTATAACCCTTGACATCTCCCAAATCAGAGACACGTTGGTTTAATTAAGAGTTTATAAGATTGCTAAGAAAAATGAAGAAAACTGGCTTTAAAGCGAGTAATATTTACAACAGATTTTGGTCCAATCATTGGCGGAATGTAACGGAGTCAGAGATCACTGGAGATGCGGGATGCCGGACAATATTGGACGTTTTTTAAAGGGGCAATCATTTACAAGGCATGGTTTTGCCTGGCAAGTGTTTGCAACTTAAAAAAAAAAAAAAAAAAAAGAGTGAGATCAGAAGGCATCCCCCACCTCCGGCGATCACAGACTCCATTAGAGGTCTGGTCTGACGTAAGTAGGAATAGCATTATTAGCTATTCAGCATTAATTTCATGGTCTGATATAAGAGACTCCTAATGTAACAAGACAGAGCAGTATCCTTAGACATTGATAGTGGACAGTTAATGCACACAATCACCTGTACAAATGTAATGGGCCCTACACATTTGGCGATTGGCAACAGCGGCAGCGCGGGGGGAGGAGAGACAGGGGGCGAGAAGTTTCTTCACTCCAGTCACCCGGTCCCATAGACCTGCATGCTAATATGGACAAGATTGTCCATATTGGCATGCATGTATAAACGACCCGGCACAAACGATGAACGAGCACGGGGCCGCGCATCGTTCATAGTTGGTGCCTACACACTGAGCGAGATGAACGAGGTCTCGTTAATTAATGAACGAGAACTTTCATATTGTTCAGTTAGAGCTGTAAGTGTGTAGGGCCCATAACTGATGGATTATGAATTAAGCAGGAGATCCCCCCTCCTCAAAACTTGTGCAAAACTGGGATACCTACGTCTCTATAGCCAAGAGGAATAGTCCCTGAGATCTCCCCAAAAGGTGTCAGACATCCAGCTGGGCAGTATTTTCTGCAAGGCAAAAAAAAAAAAAAAACACAATTGACAATCAAACTTTTATATGAAACTCTTCATTTCCAGTAAAATCTTGCAGTTGTCTGTGTAATCTATACTAGAGGTTATTATACAATGTAATCTGTGCAATATACCAGGCAAATCGTTTTTATTAAAAGTCACTATTTTCATCCAGCCTCAATGAGCAATTAGAAAGGTTTTTCCGTGAGGAATGGTAAGACAATGTTATAGATTGTTGCCTTGATTCTTACGTAAAATTGTAATCTACTATTCTAATGATCACAAGATTCTTGCTCCAAAATTAAGCAGATGTATTTGCTAAAGGGTTAATAAGAGCAGAGCGTGGCACACTCACGTGTAAGCCAGGAAGAGGGCACAAGTTCTTGGTTTCGTTTTATACATACTGTACTGTAATAGGACTGGAAACAGTGATTTCCCGTTAAAGGATTGCTTGGATGTGCGACATTTACCTGTATTCAGGTTCAGAGAAACGGCTTGCTCTCTCCAGACATGTGATGAGATCTAAACACAATACAAAATATATCTATATTACACAAGTTAAATGCTTCAAACAGCAACATTTTTGCGGCGCTTTGAGCATCGGTGCAGTTAAGGTGGTGAATGCACGGGAATTTACTAACCTGAAAACCTAGCCTACAAATAGTCAAAACAAAAGGATCTGAAACATTCCCCTGATGTACATAGTAAATACAAAGCTCTCTGCACAGTAGTAATGTCACCAAACCCAGTTTCATTGAGAATATCCAAACCGGCATAACGACAGAATTAAAAAACAAAAAATCAAAAACATTAAAAATGTGCCTTTTTTCGGAAAAAGAATAATTCTGGAAGAGATCTGGGGCTAAAAACCAGGTTGGTTTTGCCTTGTAAATGATTGCTGCTCGGAAAAAAAACGGGCAGACACACGGAAAGTCCTGCACCGCCGTCACTCCGAGACCATTACATTTAGCCCCCAGAATCAGAGCATAGCCTATACTCTGTTGGCCGCTGCTGCTTTGCAATCTACAATACTCTCCAGTTAGCACTGCCTGGAGCGCTCTAGGTTGACCACACTTAGGTTAACAGTCATTAGGTCGACCACTATTGGTTGACATGCATTAGGTCAACATGGTCACTAGGTCGACACGAGTTTTTCACTATTTTTTTAATTTTTTTTTACTTTTTCATACTTTACGATCCACGTGGACTACGATTGGGAATAGTAACCTTGCCAAACTGATTTTAAGCAGGGACCTACATCTGACTGCACATCAATGATTCAGGCGTAATAAAAAGTATGTCCTATTATTTTCATACAGTGTCAGTCTATTTGGGGGTAAGCATTGGGACGTGGGGTCCCCTGAACTGTTCTGTCTGGGCCACTCCAGGGCATCACACCCTAACACTTATAGTCACTATTTTTTCACTACCTCCTAAGTGTGTCATTTTATCCATGTATTTTTTTCACCCACTTTATATCTAATTTTAAAACACTTTCTACACTCCGTAACTACCTATGCTCCTCTTATACTTTATTACACCTCACGATTTTCCACTAGTGTGATGCCTTGGGGGGGTTCATGGCTGGGCTGATTTGGGGGTGCCCTGCGTCCCAGTGTGAACCCCAAAAGTGTTAGGGACTTGCTCGATAGAGGTGACCTCGACGCGGTGAGCAAGCCCGTCTCATTGGCCCATTATATGCTAACAACCTCTTAGTATATTATATACTGTAATTTATAGTAATGACTGTATAGTGCATCTGCACCCATTTCTTCCACAGTAGTAATGTCACCAAACCCAGTTTCATTAAGAATATCCAAACCGGCATAAGGACAGAATTAAAAAACAAAAAATCAAAAACATTAAAAATGTGCCTTTTTTCGGAAAAAGAATAATTCTGGAACAGATCTGGGGCTAAAAACCAGGTTGGTTTTGCCTTGTAAATGATTGCTGCTCGGAAAAAAAACGGGCAGACACACGGAAAGTCCTGCACCGCCGTCACTCCGAGACCATTACATTTAGCCCCCAGAATCAGAGCATAGCCTATACTCTGTTGGCCGCTGCTGCTTTGCAATCTACAATACTCTCCAGTTAGCACTGCCTGGAGCGCTCTAGGTTGACCACACTTAGGTTAACAGTCATTAGGTCGACCACTATTGGTTGACATGCATTAGGTCAACATGGTCACTAGGTCGACACGAGGTTTTCACTATTTTTTTTATTTTTTTTTACTTTTTCATACTTTACGATCCACGTGGACTACGATTGGGAATAGTAACCTTGCCCGAAGCATGGCGAGTGAAGAGAGCCATACGAGGGGACACAGTGCACTAATTGCAGTTCCCGGTAACTCTACGAAGAAAACGACACCAATTTTTTTTTAAACCATGTCGACCTTTTGTCATGTCGAACCTAATGCTTGTGTCGACCTATTTCAGGTGTTGACCGTATGAACCACACCTCTTGTGACATACATGTGGTATGGCATATACATTTATACGTAGGTGCAGGTAACTATACTGTTGGCTATGCTAGGTCAAGGGCGGTATCCTATTAGCCGGGACAATATACTGCGGCTAATTACTGCTGATGGGGCTATTCAATTTGCCTTGATGCCTGTGCTTATCGGGGATAAGCTATGAAACCAAATCAGCTATAAGCCGACCCCCCCAAATAAAAAAAAATAAGATTTTACTCACCGGTAAATCTATTTCTCGTAGTCCGTAGTGGATGCTGGGGACTCCGTAAGGACCATGGGGAATAGCGGCTCCGCAGGAGACTGGGCACAGCTAAGAAAGATTTAGGACTACCTGGTGTGCACTGGCTCCTCCCACTATGACCCTCCTCCAGACCTCAGTTAGGATACTGTGCCCGGAAGAGCTGACACAATAAGGAAGGATTTTGAATCCCGGGTAAGACTCATACCAGCCACACCAATCACACCGTATAACTCGTGATATGATACCCAGTTAACAGTATGAACATAACCGAGCCTCTCAACAGATGGCTCAACAATAACCCTTTTAGTTAACGATAACTATATACAAGTATTGCAGACAGTCCGCACTTGGGACGGGCGCCCAGCATCCACTACGGACTACGACAAATAGATTTACAGGTGAGTAAAATCTTATTTTCTCTGACGTCCTAGTGGATGCTGGGGACTCCGTAAGGACCATGGGGATTATACCAAAGCTCCCAAACGGGCGGGAGAGTGCGGATGACTCTGCAGCACCGAATGAGAGAACTCAAGGTCCTCCTCAGCCAGGGTATCAAATTTGTAGAATTTTGCAAACGTGTTTGCCCCTGACAAAGTAGCAGCTCGGCAAAGTTGTAAAGCCGAGACCCCTCGGGCAGCCGCCCAAGAAGAGCCCACCTTCCTCGTGGAATGGGCCTTTACCGATTTAGGCTGCGGCAGGCCAGCCGCAGAATGCACAAGCTGAATTGTGCTACAAATCCAGCGAGCAATAGTCTGCTTAGAAGCAGGTGCACCTAGTTTTTTGGGTGCATACAGGATAAATAGCGAGTCAGTTTTCCTGACTCCAGCCGTCCTGGAAACATAAATTTTCAAGGCCCTGACTACGTCCAGTAACTTGGAGTCCTCCAAGTCCCTAGTAGCCGCAGGCACCACGATAGGTTGGTTCAAGTGAAAAGCTGATACCACCTTAGGAAGAAACTGGGGACGAGTCCTCAATTCTGCCCTATCCATATGGAAAATCAAATAGGGGCTTTTACATGACAAAGCCGCCAATTCTGACACACGCCTAGCCGAAGCCAAGGCCAAAAGCATGGCCACTTTCCACGTGAGATATTTTAAATCCACGGTTTTAAGTGGCTCAAACCAATGTGACTTTAGGAAACCCAACACCACGTTGAGGTCCCACGGTGCCACTGGAGGCACAAAAGGAGGCTGAATATGCAGCACTCCCTTGACAAATGTCTGAACTTCAGGCAGTGAAGCCAGTTCTTTTTGGAAGAAAATCGACAGAGCCGAAATCTGGACTTTAATGGAACCCAGTTTTAGGCCCATAGTCACCCCTGACTGTAGGAAGTGCAGAAATCGACCCAGCTGAAATTCCTCCGTTGGGGCCTTCTTGGCCTCACACCACGCAACATATTTTCGCCATATGCGGTGATAATGTTGTACGGTTACATCTTTTCTAGCTTTAATGAGCGTAGGAATGACTTCCTCCGGAATACCCTTCTCTTTTAGGATCCGGTGTTCAACCGCCATGCCGTCAAACGCAGCCGCGGTAAGTCTTGGAACAGACAGGGCCCCTGCAGCAGCAGGTCCTGTCTGAGCGGCAGAGGCCATGGGTCCTCTGAGATTAATTCTTGGAGTTCCGGGTACCAAGACCTTCTTGGCCAATCCGGAACAATGAGTCTAGTTCTTACTCCTCTTTTCCTTATTATCCTCAGTACCTTGGGTATGAGAGGAAGAGGGGGGAACACACAAACCGACCGGTACACCCACGGTGTCACTAGAGCGTCCACAGCTATTGCCTGAGGGTCTCTTGACCTGGCGCAATATTTTTCTAGCTTTTTGTTTAATCGGGACGCCATCAAGTCCACCTGTGGCCTTTCCCAACGGTTTACAATCAGTTGGAAGACTTCTGGATGAAGTCTCCACTCTCCCGGGTGGAGGTCGTGCCTGCTGAGGAAGTAGAGATGAGCGGGTTCGGTTTCTCTGAAACCGAACCCGCACGAACTTCATGTTTTTTTCACGGGTCCGAGCAGACTCGGATCCTCCCGCCTTGCTCGGTTAACCCGAGCGCGCCCGAACGTCATCATGACGCTGTCGGATTCTCGCGAGACTCGGATTCTATATAAGGAGCCGCGCGTCGCCGCCATTTTCACACGTGCATTGAGATTGATAGGGAGAGGACGTGGCTGGCGTCCTCTCCATTAGAAATTAGATTAGAAGAGAGAGAGAGATTGTGCAGAGTCAGACAGAGTTTACCACAGTGACCAGTGCAGTTGTTGTTAGTTAACTTTTATTTATTTTAATATAATATATCCGTTCTCTGCTATATCCGTTCTCTGCCTGAAAAAAAACGATACACAGCAGCAGCCAGTCACACAGTGTGACTCAGTCTGTGTGCACTCAGCTCAGCCCAGTGTGCTGCACATCAATGTATAAAAGGCAAAGCTTATAATAATTGTGGGGGAGACTGGGGAGCACTGCAGGTTGTTATAGCAGGAGCCCCCAGGAGTACATAATATTATATTAATTTAAAATTAAACAGTGCACACTTTTGCTGCAGGAGTGCCACTGCCAGTGTGACTAGTGGTGACCAGTGCCTGACCACCAGTATAGTAGTATATTGTTGTATGTATTGTATACTATCTCTTTATCAACCAGTCTATATTAGCAGCAGACACAGTACAGTGCGGTAGTTCACGGCTGTGGCTACCTCTGTGTCGGCAGTCGGAACTCGGCAGGCAGTCCGTCCATCCATAATTGTATTACAATATATACCACCTAACCGTGGTATTTTTTTTTCTTTCTTTATACCGTCGTCATAGTGTCATACTAGTTGTTACGAGTATACTACTATCTCTTTATCAACCAGTGTACAGTGCGGTAGTTCACGGCTGTGGCTACCTCTGTGTCGGCAGTCGGCAGGCAGTCCGTCCATCCATAATTGTATTATTATTATAATATATACCACCTAACCGTGTTTTTTTTTTCATTCTTTATACCGTCATAGTGTCATACTAGTTGTTACGAGTATACTACTATCTCTTTATCAACCAGTGTACAGTGCGGTAGTTCACGGCTGTGGCTACCTCTGTGTCGGCAGTCGGCAGGCAGTCCGTCCATCCATAATTGTATTATTATTATAATATATACCACCTAACCGTGGTTTTTTTTTTCATTCTTTATACCGTCGTCATAGTGTCATACTAGTTGTTACGAGTATACTACTATCTCTTTATCAACCAGTGTACAGTGCGGTAGTTCACGGCTGTGGCTACCTCTGTGTCGGCAGGCAGTCCGTCCATCCATAATTGTATTATTATTATAATATATACCACCTAACCGTGGTTTTTTTTTCATTCTTTATACCGTCGTCATAGTGTCATACTAGTTGTTACGAGTATACTACTATCTCTTTATCAACCAGTGTACAGTGCGGTAGTTCACGGCTGTGGCTACCTCTGTGTCGGCAGGCAGTCCGTCCATCCATAATTGTATTATTATTATAATATATACCACCTAACCGTGGTTTTTTTTTCATTCTTTATACCGTCGTCATAGTGTCATACTAGTTGTTACGAGTATACTACTATCTCTTTATCAACCAGTGTACAGTGCGGTAGTTCACGGCTGTGGCTACCTCTGTGTCGGCAGTCGGCAGGCAGTCCGTCCATCCATAATTGTATTATTATTATAATATATACCACCTAACTGTGGTATTTTTTTTTCTTTCTTTATACCGTCGTCATAGTGTCATACTAGTTGTTACGAGTATACTACTATCTCTTTATCAACCAGTGTACAGTGCGGTAGTTCACGGCTGTGGCTACCTCTGTGTCGGCAGTCGGCAGGCAGTCCGTCCATCCATAATTGTATTATTATTATAATATATACCACCTAACCGTGGTTTTTTTTTCATTCTTTATACCGTCATAGTGTCATACTAGTTGTTACGAGTATACTACTATCTCTTTATCAACCAGTGTACAGTGCGGTAGTTCACGGCTGTGGCTACCTCTGTGTCGGCAGTCGGCAGGCAGTCCGTCCATCCATAATTGTATTATAATATATACCACCTAACCGTGGTTTTTTTTTCATTCTTTATACCGTCATAGTCAGTCATACTAGTTGTTACGAGTATACTACTATCTCTTTATCAACCAGTGTACAGTGCGGTAGTTCACGGCTGTGGCTACCTCTGTGTCGGAACTCGGCAGGCAGTCCGTCCATCCATAATTGTATTACAATATATACCACCTAACCGTGGTTTTTTTTTCATTCTTTATACCGTCATAGTCAGTCATACTAGTTGTTACGAGTATACTACTATCTCTTTATCAACCAGTGTACAGTGCGGTAGTTCACGGCTGTGGCTACCTCTGTGTCGGAACTCGGCAGGCAGTCCGTCCATCCATAATTGTATTACAATATATACCACCTAACCGTGGTTTTTTTTTCATTCTTTATACCGTCATAGTCAGTCATACTAGTTGTTACGAGTATACTACTATCTCTTTATCAACCAGTGTACAGTGCGGTAGTTCACGGCTGTGGCTACCTCTGTGTCGGCAGTCGGCAGGCAGTCCGTCCATCCATAATTGTATTATTATTATAATATATACCACCTAACCGTGGTTTTTTTTTTCATTCTTTATACCGTCGTCATAGTGTCATACTAGTTGTTACGAGTATACTACTATCTCTTTATCAACCAGTGTACAGTGCGGTAGTTCACGGCTGTGGCTACCTCTGTGTCGGCAGTCGGCAGGCAGTCCGTCCATCCATAATTGTATTATTATTATAATATATACCACCTAACCGTGGTTTTTTTATACCACCTAACCGTGGCAGTCCGTCCATAATTGTATACTAGTATCCAATCCATCCATCTCCATTGTTTACCTGAGGTGCCTTTTAGTTCTGCCTATAAAATATGGAGAACAAAAAAGTTGAGGTTCCAAAATTAGGGAAAGATCAAGATCCACTTCCACCTCGTGCTGAAGCTGCTGCCACTAGTCATGGCCGAGACGATGAAATGCCAGCAACGTCGTCTGCCAAGGCCGATGCCCAATGTCATAGTACAGAGCATGTCAAATCCAAAACACCAAATATCAGAAAAAAAAGGACTCCAAAACCTAAAATAAAATTGTCGGAGGAGAAGCGTAAACTTGCCAATATGCCATTTACCACACGGAGTGGCAAGGAACGGCTGAGGCCCTGGCCTATGTTCATGGCTAGTGGTTCAGCTTCACATGAGGATGGAAGCACTCAGCCTCTCGCTAGAAAACTGAAAAGACTCAAGCTGGCAAAAGCACCGCAAAGAACTGTGCGTTCTTTGAAATCCCAAATCCACAAGGAGAGTCCAATTGTGTCGTTTGCGATGCCTGACCTTCCCAACACTGGACGTGAAGAGCATGCGCCTTCCACTATTTGCATGCCCCCTGCAAGTGCTGGAAGGAGCACCCGCAGTCCAGTTCCTGATAGTCAGATTGAAGATGTCAGTGTTGAAGTACACCAGGATGAGGAGGATATGGGTGTTGCTGGCGCTGGGGAGGAAATTGACCAGGAGGATTCTGATGGTGAGGTGGTTTGTTTAAGTCAGGCACCCGGGGAGACACCTGTAGTCCGTGGGAGGAATATGGCCGTTGACATGCCAGGTGAAAATACCAAAAAAATCAGCTCTTCGGTGTGGAGGTATTTCACCAGAAATGCGGACAACAGGTGTCAAGCCGTGTGTTCCCTTTGTCAAGCTGTAATAAGTAGGGGTAAGGACGTTAACCACCTCGGAACATCCTCCCTTATACGTCACCTGCAGCGCATTCATAATAAGTCAGTGACAAGTTCAAAAACTTTGGGTGACAGCGGAAGCAGTCCACTGACCAGTAAATCCCTTCCTCTTGTAACCAAGCTCACGCAAACCACCCCACCAACTCCCTCAGTGTCAATTTCCTCCTTCCCCAGGAATGCCAATAGTCCTGCAGGCCATGTCACTGGCAAGTCTGACGAGTCCTCTCCTGCCTGGGATTCCTCCGATGCATCCTTGCGTGTAACGCCTACTGCTGCTGGCGCTGCTGTTGTTGCCGCTGGGAGTCGATGGTCATCCCAGAGGGGAAGTCGTAAGCCCACTTGTACTACTTCCAGTAAGCAATTGACTGTTCAACAGTCCTTTGCGAGGAAGATGAAATATCACAGCAGTCATCCTACTGCAAAGCGGATAACTGAGTCCTTGACAACTATGTTGGTGTTAGACGTGCGTCCGGTATCCGCCGTTAGTTCACAGGGAACTAGACAATTTATTGAGGCAGTGTGCCCCCGTTACCAAATACCATCTAGGTTCCACTTCTCTAGGCAGGCGATACCGAGAATGTACACGGACGTCAGAAAAAGACTCACCAGTGTCCTAAAAAATGCAGTTGTACCCAATGTCCACTTAACCACGGACATGTGGACAAGTGGAGCAGGGCAGGGTCAGGACTATATGACTGTGACAGCCCACTGGGTAGATGTATGGACTCCCGCCGCAAGAACAGCAGCGGCGGCACCAGTAGCAGCATCTCGCAAACGCCAACTCTTTCCTAGGCAGGCTACGCTTTGTATCACCGCTTTCCAGAATACGCACACAGCTGAAAACCTCTTACGGCAACTGAGGAAGATCATCGCGGAATGGCTTACCCCAATTGGACTCTCCTGTGGATTTGTGGCATCGGACAACGCCAGCAATATTGTGTGTGCATTAAATATGGGCAAATTCCAGCACGTCCCATGTTTTGCACATACCTTGAATTTGGTGGTGCAGAATTTTTTAAAAAACGACAGGGGCGTGCAAGAGATGCTGTCGGTGGCCAGAAAAATTGCGGGACACTTTCGGCGTACAGGCACCACGTACAGAAGACTGGAGCACCACCAAAAACTACTGAACCTGCCCTGCCATCATCTGAAGCAAGAAGTGGTAACGAGGTGGAATTCAACCCTCTATATGCTTCAGAGGTTGGAGGAGCAGCAAAAGGCCATTCAAGCCTATACAATTGAGCACGATATAGGAGATGGAATGCACCTGTCTCAAGTGCAGTGGAGAATGATTTCAACGTTGTGCAAGGTTCTGATGCCCTTTGAACTTGCCACACGTGAAGTCAGTTCAGACACTGCCAGCCTGAGTCAGGTCATTCCCCTCATCAGGCTTTTGCAGAAGAAGCTGGAGGCATTGAAGAAGGAGCTAACACGGAGCGATTCCGCTAGGCATGTGGGACTTGTGGATGCAGCCCTTAATTCGCTTAACAAGGATTCACGGGTGGTCAATCTGTTGAAATCAGAGCACTACATTTTGGCCACCGTGCTCGATCCTAGATTTAAAGCCTACCTTGGATCTCTCTTTCCGGCAGACACAGGTCTGCTGGGGTTGAAAGACCTGCTGGTGACAAAATTGTCAAGTCAAGCGGAACGCGACCTGTCAACATCTCCTCCTTCACATTCTCCCGCAACTGGGGGTGCGAGGAAAAGGCTCAGAATTCCGAGCCCACCCGCTGGCGGTGATGCAGGGCAGTCTGGAGCGACTGCTGATGCTGACATCTGGTCCGGACTGAAGGACCTGACAACGATTACGGACATGTCGTCTACTGTCACTGCATATGATTCTCTCAACATTGATAGAATGGTGGAGGATTATATGAGTGACCGCATCCAAGTAGGCACGTCACACAGTCCGTACTTATACTGGCAGGAAAAAGAGGCAATTTGGAGGCCCTTGCACAAACTGGCTTTATTCTACCTAAGTTGCCCTCCCACAAGTGTGTACTCCGAAAGAGTGTTTAGTGCCGCCGCTCACCTTGTCAGCAATCGGCGTACGAGGTTACATCCAGAAAATGTGGAGAAGATGATGTTCATTAAAATGAATTATAATCAATTCCTCCGCGGAGACATTGACCAGCAGCAATTGCCTCCACAAAGTACACAGGGAGCTGAGATGGTGGATTCCAGTGGGGACGAATTGATAATCTGTGAGGAGGGGGATGTACACGGTGATATATCGGAGGGTGAAGATGAGGTGGACATCTTGCCTCTGTAGAGCCAGTTTGTGCAAGGAGAGATTAATTGCTTCTTTTTTGGGGGGGGTCCAAACCAACCCGTCATATCAGTCACAGTCGTGTGGCAGACCCTGTCACTGAAATGATGGGTTGGTTAAAGTGTGCATGTCCTGTTTTGTTTATACAACATAAGGGTGGGTGGGAGGGCCCAAGGATAATTCCATCTTGCACCTCTTTTTTCTTTTCTTTTTCTTTGCATCATGTGCTGATTGGGGAGGGTTTTTTGGAAGGGACATCCTGCGTGACACTGCAGTGCCACTCCTAGATGGGCCCGGTGTTTGTGTCGGCCACTAGGGTCGCTTATCTTTCTCACACAGTCAGCTACCTCATTGCGCCTCTTTTTTTCTTTGCGTCATGTGCTGTTTGGGGAGGGTTTTTTGGAAGGGACATCCTGCGTGACACTGCAGTGCCACTCCTAGATGGGCCCGGTGTTTGTGTCGGCCACTAGGGTCGCTTATCTTTCTCACACAGCTACCTCATTGCGCCTCTTTTTTTCTTTGCGTCATGTGCTGTTTGGGGAGGGTTTTTTGGAAGGGACCTCCTGCGTGACACTGCAGTGCCACTCCTAGATGGGCCCGGTGTTTGTGTCGGCCACTAGGGTCGCTTATCTTTCTCACACAGTCAGCTACCTCATTGCGCCTCTTTTTTTCTTTGCGTCATGTGCTGTTTGGGGAGGGTTTTTTGGAAGGGACATCCTGCGTGACACTGCAGTGCCACTCCTAGTTGGGCCCGGTGTTTGTGTCGGCCACTAGGGTCGCTTATCTTTCTCACACAGTCAGCTACCTCATTGCGCCTCTTTTTTTCTTTGCGTCATGTGCTGTTTGGGGAGGGTTTTTTGGAAGGGACATCCTGCGTGACACTGCAGTGCCACTCCTAGATGGGCCCGGTGTTTGTGTCGGCCACTAGGGTCGCTTATCTTTCTCACACAGTCAGCTACCTCATTGCGCCTCTTTTTTTCTTTGCGTCATGTGCTGTTTGGGGAGGGTTTTTTGGAAGGGACATCCTGCGTGACACTGCAGTGCCACTCCTAGATGGGCCCGGTGTTTGTGTCGGCCACTAGGGTCGCTTATCTTTCTCACACAGTCAGCTACCTCATTGCGCCTCTTTTTTTCTTTGCGTCATGTGCTGTTTGGGGAGGGTTTTTTGGAAGGGACATCCTGCGTGACACTGCAGTGCCACTCCTAGATGGGCCCGGTGTTTGTGTCGGCCACTAGGGTCGCTTATCTTTCTCACACAGTCAGCTACCTCATTGCGCCTCTTTTTTTCTTTGCGTCATGTGCTGTTTGGGGAGGGTTTTTTGGAAGGGACATCCTGCGTGACACTGCAGTGCCACTCCTAGATGGGCCCGGTGTTTGTGTCGGCCACTAGGGTCGCTTATCTTTCTCACACAGTCAGCTACCTCATTGCGCCTCTTTTTTTCTTTGCGTCATGTGCTGTTTGGGGAGGGTTTTTTGGAAGGGACATCCTGCGTGACACTGCAGTGCCACTCCTAGATGGGCCCGGTGTTTGTGTCGGCCACTAGGGTCGCTAATCTTACTCACACAGCTACCTCATTGCGCCTCTTTTTTTCTTTGCGTCATGTGCTGTTTGGGGAGGGTTTTTTGGAAGGGACATCCTGCGTGACACTGCAGTGCCACTCCTAGATGGGCCCGGTGTTTGTGTCGGCCACTAGGGTCGCTTATCTTACTCACACAGCGACCTCGGTGCAAATTTTAGGACTAAAAATAATATTGTGAGGTGTGATGTGTTCAGAATAGGCTGAAAATGAGTGTAAATTATGTTTTTTGAGGTTAATAATACTTTGGGATCAAAATTACCCCCAAATTCTATGATTTAAGCTGTTTTTTAGGGTTTTTTGAAAAAAACACCCGAATCCAAAACACACCCGAATCCGACAAAAAAAATTCGGTGAGGTTTTGCCAAAACGCGGTCGAACCCAAAACACGGCCGCGGAACCGAACCCAAAACCAAAACCCGAAAAATTTCCGGCGCTCATCTCTATGAGGAAGTCCGCTTCCCAGTTGTCCACTCCCGGAATGAACACTGCTGACAGTGCTAACACGTGATTTTCCGCCCATCGGAGAATCCTTGTGGCTTCTGCCATCGCCGTCCTGCTTCTTCTGCCGCGTTGTCGGTTTACATGGGCGACTGCCGTGATGTTGTCTGACTGGATCAGAACCGGCTGGTTTTGAAGCAGGGGCTTTGCCTGACTTAGGGCATTGTAAATGGCCCTCAGTTCCAGAACATTTATGTGTAGGGAAGTCTCCTGACTTGACCAAAGTCCTTGTAAGTTTTTTCCCAGTGTGACTGCCCCCCAGCCTCGAAGGCTGGCATACGTAGTCACCGGGACCCAGTCCAGTATGCCGAATCTGCGGCCCTCTTTGAGATGAGCACTCTGCAGCCACCACAGCAGAGACACCCTGGTCCTTGGAGACAGGGTTATCAACCGAAGCATTTGAAGATGCGATCCGGACCATTGGTCCAACAGGTCCCACTGAAAGGTTCTGGCATGGAACCTGCCGAATGGAATTGCTTCGTAGGAAGCTACCATCTTTTCCAGGACTCGCGTGCAGTGATGCACCGACACCTGTTTTGGTTTCAGGAGGCCTCTGACTAGAGATGACAGCTCCTTGGCTTTCTCCTCTGGGAGAAACACTTTTTTCTGGACTGTGTCCAGAATCATCCCCAGGAACAGTAGACGTGTCGCAGGAACCAGCTGTGACTTTGGAATATTCAGAATCCAACTGTGCTGGTGTAGCACCTCCTGAGATAGTGCTACTCCGACCAACAACTGCTCTCTGGATCTCGCCTTTATCAGGAGATCGTCCAAGTATGGGATAATTAAAACTCCCTTTTTTCGAAGGAGTATTATCATTTCGGCCATTACCTTGGTAAATACCCTCGGTGCCGTGGACAGGCCGAACGGCAACGTCTGGAATTGGTAATGACAATCCTGTACCACAAATCTGAGGTACTCCTGGTGAGGATGGTAAATGGGGACATGCAGGTAAGCATCCTTGATGTCCAGAGATACCATGTAATCCCCCTCTTCCAGACTTGCAATAACCGCCCTGAGCGATTCCATTTTGAACTTGAACTTTCTTATATATGTGTTCAAGGATTTCAAATTTAAAATGGGTCTCACCGAACCGTCCGGTTTCGGTACCACAAACATTGTGGAATAGTAACCCCGTCCTTGTTGAAGTAGGGGCACCTTGACTATCACCTGCTGGGAATACAGCTTGTGAATTGCCTCTAACACAGCCTCCCTTTCTGAGGGAGTCGTTGGTAAGGCAGATTTGAGGAAACGGCGGGGGGGGGGGGGGGGGGATGTCTCGTATTCCAGCCTGTACCCCTGAGATACCACTTGAAGGATCCAGGGATCTACTTGTGAGCGAGCCCACTGATTGCTGAAGTTTTTGAGACGGGCCCCCACCGTACCTGGCACCGCCTGTTGAGCCCCAGCGTCATGCGGCGGACTTAGCAGAGGAAGCGGGGGAGGACTTTCGTTCCTGGGAAGTGGCTGTATGCTGCAGCTTTTTTCCCCTACCTCTGCCTCTGGGCAGAAAGGACGCGTCTCTACCCCGCCTGCTCTTTTGGGGACGAAAGGACTGTACCTGATAATACGGTGCTTTCTTTGGTCGTGAGGGGACATGTGGTAAAAATGCTGACTTCCCAGCCGTTGCTGTGGACACTAGGTCCGAAAGACCATCCTCGAACAACTCCTCACCCTTATAAGGCAAAACTTCCATGTGCCTTTTAGAATCTGCATCACCTGTCCACTGCCGGGTCCATAACCCTCTCCTGGCAGAAATGGACAGTGCACTTATTTTAGATGCCAGCCGGCAAATATCCCTCTGTGCATCTCTTATGTAGAAGACAGCGTCTTTAATATGCTCTACGTTTAGCAATATAGTGTCCCTGTCTAGGGTGTCAATGTTTTCTGACAGGGAATTTGACCACGCAGCTGCAGCACTGCACATCCATGCTGAAGCAATAGCTGGTCTCAGTATAATACCAGTGTGCGTATATATAGCCTTCAGGAGAGCCTCCTGCTTTCTATCAGCAGGTTCCTTTAGGGCGGCCGTATCCGGAGACGGTAGTGCCACCTTTTTTGATAAGCGTGTAAGCGCTTTATCCACCCTAGGGGGTGTTTCCCAACGTGACCTATCCTCTGGCGGGAAAGGGTACGCCATTAGTAACTTTTTAGAAATTACCAATTTTTTATCGGGGGAAGCCCACGCTACTTCACACACCTCATTTAATTCTTCAGAAGGGGGAAAAACAACTGGTAGTTTTTTCTCCCCAAACATAATACCCTTTTTTGTGGTACCTGGGGTCACATCAGAAATGTGTAAAACATTTTTCATTTCCTCAATCATATAACGAGTGGCCCTATTGGACATTACATTAGTCTCTTCGTCGTCGACACTGGTATCAGTATCCGTGTCGACATCTGTGTCTGCCATCTGAGGTAGCGGGCGTTTTAGAGCCCCTGATGGCCTTTGAGACGTCTGGCCAGGCACGGGCTGAGAAGCCGGCTGCCCCGCATTTGGCATGTCGTCAAATTTTTTATGTAAGGAGTCGACACTTTCGCGTAATTCCTTCCACAAGTCCATCCACTCAGGTGTCTGCCCCGCAGGGGGTGACAACACATTTATAGGCACCTGCTCCTCCTCCACATAAGCCTCCTCATCAAACATGTCGACACAGCCGTACCGACACACCGCACACCCACAGGGAATGCTCTGACAGAAGACAGGACCCCACAAAGCCCTTTGGGGAGACAGAGAGAGAGTATGCCAGCACACACCAGAGCGCTATATAATACAGGGATTAACTAAATTATATCCCCTTATAGCTGCTATATGTATATTGCGCCTAAATTTAGTGCCCCCCCCCTCTCTTTTTTACCCTTTCTGTAGTGTAGACTGCAGGGGAGAGCCAGGGAGCTTCCTTCCAGCGGAGCTGTGAGGGAGAAATGGCGCCAGTGTGCTGAGGGAGATAGCTCCGCCCCTTTTTCGGCTGACTTTTCTCCCGCTTTTTAATGGATTCTGGCAGGGCTATTTATCACATATATAGCCTCTGGGGCTATATATTGTGATATATTTGCCAGCCAAGGTGTTTTTATTGCTGCTCAGGGCGCCCCCCCCCCCAGCGCCCTGCACCCTCAGTGACCGGAGTGTGAAGTGTGTATGAGGAGCAATGGCGCACAGCTGCAGTGCTGTGCGCTACCTTAGTGAAGACTGATGTCTTCTGCCGCCGATTTTCCGGACTCTTCTTGCTTCTGGCTCTGTAAGGGGGCCGGCGGCGCGGCTCTGGGACCGAACATCAATGGCCGGTTCCATGCGGTCGATCCCTCTGGAGCTAATGGTGTCCAGTAGCCTAAGAAGCCCAAGCTACCACCAGTTAGGTAGGTTCGCTTCTTCTCCCCTTAGTCCCTCGCTGCAGTGAGTCTGTTGAAAGCAGATCTCACTGTAAAATAAAAAACCTAAAATATACTCTCTCTCTAGGAGCTCAGGAGAGCCCCTAGTGTGCATCCAGCTCAGCCGGGCACAGGATTCTAACTGAGGTCTGGAGGAGGGTCATAGTGGGAGGAGCCAGTGCACACCAGGTAGTCCTAAATCTTTCTTAGCTGTGCCCAGTCTCCTGCGGAGCCGCTATTCCCCATGGTCCTTACGGAGTCCCCAGCATCCACTAGGACGTCAGAGAAAAAAGAAAAACAAAACAAAAAAGGTGTTTAACTGGATAGTTTCACCACTAATTGGATACCCCTCTCCCTTGATGTATTAAAACTACTTAGATAGATTCTTCATTTTAAAAACACACACATTCTAGCCGTTTTGCCAATAAAGTCACTATTAGATGAGTGGAGTGCATGAGGAGCTGTGTGGAGAATTTACTTGGGGACGGATGTAGTGTAGAGGAGTATTCAATCTGACAGGAAGAGGGCGGCAATATAGAAAGTACAGCAATCTTCACATTCCTGTATTTGGAGTACTTTATTCTTTTCAAGTGCAATCTCTCGGGCATTATGCAAGCTGATCCAATGGGACGAAATAAACAGCTCTGGGTTTCTTGGTACAGAAATAAAAGCAGAAATTCCTCTCAGAGCAATAACCCCCCCCCCCCCCCCCTATACACACACACACACACACACACACACACACACACACACACACCCCCACACCCCAGCAGATATCACCACAGGAATAGCAAAGAGCTGACAGGAATGGAAAAATAAAATAGCTCATTTATCTCATGGGCCAAGTGTGGCTCTCCAGCTGTTGTGGAACTACATGTCCAAGCGAGCCTGGTCCATCCAATGACAGGTCAAGGGCCACAGATTTCCCACCTATACCCTACATGCTAAATGTTCAAGACATATTTCTTATAGTTTCATATCATAAACCAAAAAAACCTAAACAAACTGTTTTTGCAGAAAAAAAGGCTTTTCACGGTTATACACGTTCCAGCGATTAACCTATTCCATTGCAGATTCGCTGAATCCAGGATTACCATGAAAACGGATGCCATAAGTGAAAACGGCGTAAATCTGCTTGTACCCCCCCAAAAAAGCGAAACGAACATCGAATAACAGTATATAAGTTTATTATTGTTTATAGTAAGTATTTCTGGATGCTTAAATTGGGTCAAATGTGTGTTGTGTGTTATATGAATAACAAAAATTATATTATAAATATATAAAAACGTATATTATATATTCCGTATATATATTTTATTTTTCAATCTGAATCTTCCACATGTTTGGGTGATACAAAGGACTCTCAGATCTGATTGTGAATCATATTGGGGAAGCTCCAGAGTGTTCATACCCTTAAGCTTGTGTAACCAGCTATACTGTTGTGGTGGTTCAGTGAATACTGGCACATGGTTGTCGTTATTTTCAGATGAGGTGGATTTTAAGCCTCTGTTAGGAGCCTGATAGGAGATGAATTTATTCATCTTTAAGGTTGCTTTGTGACTTTATATAAAGATCTTTTAGTATTGATCTGGTCCTACTTTTTATATAGTTACTCCTGATGAAGTTGTGTAGAAGAAACGCGTTGGATCTGTCCGTTATGAACTATTAATCCAGTTTTGTGAAAATACTCCCTTTTGAGCTCACACCTTGAAAGGTGAGGGAGTGTTTGAGCCTACAATCGTATAATGGATACAACTTACTGACATATTTTATACAAAATTGTTCTTATATAAATATTGTGCAAATATTGAGCGTACAAACTCTTAACATTTATATGTTTAAATTTGTGATATTAAACTAATATCCTCTACTAATTGGCCTCGGGCCTCTTGTTTGGGTGATTGCTTGGTGAGGAGTTATCGGTTTTCAGGTCCCCAGGAAAACAATACTCTCCAGTACATAGTGGACATCCACTTGGGTCTCCTTGGAAGATTCTTTGTAATTACGTCTAATATAGCGCACTTGGGAATTGTGTTTCAATTTGTATGTAGTGGTGATTTGTCAACAGAGATCTCTCCCGTAGTGCTGCTCTTACTCTGACGCAAGATAAGAATACTGTTGTGTGTGTGTGTACTATATATATATATATATATATATATATATATATATATATATATATATAGACGAAGAGAAATGGGAGCACTCACCAGTCTTCATTATAGTGGTAATTTATTTGAATATCATGTCAGACAGAGCATCTGCTCTGTCTGACATGATATTCAAATAAATTACCACTATAATGAAGACTGGTGAGTGCTCCCATTTCTCTTCGTCTATACAATTTACTGGTGACTCTGTTTAAGATCCCCAGTTTTGGAAGGCACCCCAGCAGAAAATTTGAAAACGTGAGTGTGGACCAAACGTTTGATATATATAGATAGATAGATAGATAGATAGATAGATAGATAGATAGATAGAGATTATATATATATATATATATATATATATATTATATATAGAGAGATAGATATATATATATATATATATATATATATATAGAGATAGATATATACACATACAAACACACACACACACACACACACACACACACACACACACACACACACACTGATTCAAAATTCGCAGTACACACACTTTTGTTTCAAAAACTGTGCAGAGTAAGGGAAAACTGAATACTCCAGTAAGGTAAGGGTGAGGTGGGCTATCTTTTATGGTATGTACCGAACATGGGCGCCGTCTTGAAATCGACCATCTAGAATCTAAGTTAGTTTTAAAAGTTTATTGTTGCAAACAGATTTGAAATGGCAATTATGGTTCAAAAGTTACAACACTTTTTGTGTTAGAATTGCAGGCTGAACTGTTCTCCATAAAGGACAGTCATTTAACGTGTTCAACATGTTGTCCCTTGAAATGCTGCAAGAAGTGGTGTTCCCCTCAGTTCTGAATGAAGATGGCAGCTTTCCCTATTACTTTCAACAGGATGGGGTTCCACCACACTACGGAGCAGTTGTTAGTGGTTAGATGGTCAATTTCCTGGTCATTGGATTGGCCGACGTGGTTCTGTGGAATGGCCACCCAGATCACCTGACCTCACACCACTTGACTTTTATCTGTGGGGTCATTTAAAGCAACTTGTGTATGCGGAGAAATTAAGAAACAGACATCTCTAGCAACGCATTGAAGAAGCATTTGCCAACATTTCTTCAGAAATCCTTCTGCGAGTGCATGACGACTGGATCCAGCACCTTCGAATTTGTGTTGACCAAGAGGGACAACTTGTTGTTACACATTAAATGACTGTCCTTTATGGAGAACAGAGCAGCCTGTAATTCCAACAAAAAAAAGCGTTGTAACTTTTGAACCATAACTGCTATTTCAAATCTGTTTGCAGCAATAAACTTTTCATCAAATTCTGATGTTGTCTGACATGTTACACGACCCGCTTTCCTTTTGAAAAAACTGACAAGATTCAAATATTTTCCAGCAAAATAAGTGCTGAAATTAATTTGGGGTACACAAAAATGGGTAAGTATATAATTTGTTAATTTTAGGGGACTTTTATAAAAAAAGAAAATGGAAACAGTCCAATCACTGCCACCTGCAAGTCGAATAATACTTGCCCCACTCATAAAACACCCCACTATACCTGTCCCATACCTTGTACCCCAATTTCCATCATTTTACACTTTCACCCCAAAATTGACAAGTTATCGGCCAATTAAAAATAATAAAAAAAACTTGTGTGTGCCTAATCAGTCAATTAGGGGGTGTCCCAGGGGTTCTGACCCAAATTCTAACATTTTTAACCTAAATTGGGATTTTTCACAACTTTTCATCTGCTCAGAGGTGGTGAATTAAAATTTTCAGTAAAATTACTGCAAATTCATTTTTCCTACTATTGAATAGGCACTTTTCACGATTTGCAGTAAAATCACTTTTTTTTTTTTTAACTTTGAAAATGGCAGCTAATTGAATTGGACTGAATATGCCTCAGTAATGATGGCAGAGAACACAACAGAAAAATTAGGAATAGTGAAGGGGGGCTGAAAATTCCCTGTGAACCGGAAATAAAATCTATGACTCATTGTGTTTGAAAACTTACATTTTGCATGAATTTAACTGGGATGAAGAAGGTGTAGTGTGATAGGATTGGGGTCACTTAACCCCAAATGTAACAACCAAAATGTACAAAATATCACATGCGGAAGAAGCATCTATTTTCCAGACCCCTTCAGAAAATCTCTGAATTTACAGCACAAATAAGATTGGAACGATGTATTTAACACACACTAAGGGGGGTATTCAATTAAGTGCCGCTTTTTCGAGTGGTCGAAAAAACTGCACTAATTCGACACAGGGTATTCAATTGCAGACATTTTTCGCCTTTTTTTTAATCTATTTTCTCCCATGGGCAAAAATTGCGCTGAAAACGCCTGCAAACTCGCCAAAACACGTGTCTCATCGCCGATACGCGTGTTTTTTCTCCAGTGCCACATTTTTTGACCACTCGAAAAAACAGAACAGGCATTGAATAGATTGAATGTAAATTCGACCTAAAAACGTGCGAAAAGTGCAGTTGCGACTGGTCGAAAAAACTGCACTAATTGAATACCGCCCCAAGGGGTAAACTTACTAAAGCTTAAAAAATAGAGAATTGGTGATGTTGCCCATAGCAACCAATCAGATGCTGTCTATCGTTTTCTAAAAGGCAACCGAGAAATTATACACAGCATCTGATTGGTTGCTATGGGCAACATCACCAATTCTCTGTTTTAGAAGCTTTAGTAAAGTTACACCTAACACTCTGGGGACTTCTGTGTTTACATTTGCATCGATCTTACATTGGATCAGTTTACCCGCCACAAATTTCAATTACAATCAATCTCTGTGACAGTGAGATGGAAATGCTTGCAGCGGTTCCAGGCAGAGTCGCTCAAAACAGGAACACCACAATATCCCCAGCTACCCCATCTGTTACCATGTACTCCTCCCATTACCTGTTTTATTTGTGGTGGCATATGATGCCAGAAAGCCTCGTCCAGAGATGTGGATCCCACTCATGAACTGCACGGTTACCTCATGGCTCTTAGATTCAATAATAGCTTCTGGTTTTAATGCTAAGCCACAATACTTAGGCCCTGGGTGGAGATGGGAGAGAAACCACAAAAAACAGGAGGAGATCTTTAATACAGGGAAGCCAGGAAGTTCCAGCATTATATTAAAGCAGTTTCTATGGTACAACAGCATACAGGTCTCATCGCAACATTCAGACTACTTCAGCATTTTACACTTCGCCAAGGCCAAAATTTCTGCAGCAGTTTCTGCTCTAGAAAATATTACTGTCCTGATATTAAGTGCACACAAGAGCCAAGGCCAAGGCCATTAAATGCTACAGTATAAGCAAACCCAATATTCTCTTAAAGGACACCAATGCTGATGTTAATGCATCTTGCAGTTCCATTATACGGGAAGATGACAGAACATAAACCTAATGTAAACGTATACATTATTGCAGAAAATTTGTATAGTATAAATTTATCAGTGCTAAGAAAAAGTTTATAGTAATTAACACTAAAGGAGGGATTCAATTGTGGGTGGAGGGGGTGAATTACCGTTGCTGCAGCATTTAAGACACTGGCAACTGTTTTGCCCTTTTCATTCAAAAGTATTCGCTACCCTATGGGGTAGCAAACACTTAAGTAAAATTATGCGAATTCGGCCGGGCGAATAAGTTGCCGGCAATTGAATTGCCCCTTAATAACACTAACACAACACCAACAGCAGTAACAGTAAAAATAATAATAATAATAATAATAAGAAACAGTAAAACAACAAATAGGTGCAAGAAAAAAAAAATACTAACAATAACAAAAATACTAACAACAACAAAAAGTAGCAATAATTAACAACAACAAAACCTTAATTTAGAGATTCACAAAAGCTCCAAAATATATACTGGGGACATTGTGTATAAAGGGCCTGATTTAGTGATGGACGCAGTGAGTATGGTTCTTTGGACGCAGCATCGATGCCCAAATATGCTAATGCTGCAGGAGGTAATTGTAGGAAAGGCTTCCGACACTGTCCCACATCGCATACTGCTAAATAAACTCAAAAGCTTGGGATTGGAAACTAAGATGGTTAAATGGATGAGATCTTGGTTGCATGATAGAGAGTTGTGGTAAATGGAGTGCATTCACAGAAGGGAAATGTTACCAGTGGAGTACCCCAGGGACCTATACTTAGAAAAGTGATCTGTAATATCTTTATTGGTGACATTGCAAATGGTATTGAATGGAAAGCATGCCTTTTTGGAAATGACTTTAAAAAGTATGCAACAGGGTAGACACACCAGGAGGGTAAAACAAATGACTGAGGATCTAGGTAGACTACAGGAATGGTCCAGAAAGTGGCAATTACAGTTTAATGCCAAAAATTGCAAAATCATGCACTTGGGTCTCAAAAATCCAAAGGCTAAATATAGTATTAATGGCACTATACTGGAAACTACAGAAGAGGAAAGGGATCTAGGAGTCACTATTTCAGGTGACTTAAAAGGAGGTAAGCAATGTAACAATGCAATGAGGAAGGCTAGTCAGATGCTAAGTTTCATAGGAAGAGGAATCAGCAGCAGAAAAAAAAGTAATAATGCCACGGTATAGGTCATTTGTATGGCCTCATCTAGAATACGGTGTTCAATTCTGGAGGCCATATCTTCAATAGGATATTAATACACTGCTCAAAAAAATAAAGGGAACACTAAAATAACACATCCTAGATATGAATGAATGAAATATTTTTATTAAATACTTTGTTCTTTACATAGTTGAATGTGCTGACAACAAAATCACACAAAAATTATCAATGGAAATCAAATTTATTAACCCATGGAGGTCTGGATTTGGAGTCACACTCAAAATTAAAGTGGAAACACACACTACAGGCTGATCCAACTTTGATGTAATGTCCTTAAAACAAGTCAAAATGAGGCTCAGTAGTGTGTGTGGCCTCCACGTGCCTGTATGACCTCCCTACAATGCCTGGGCATGCTCCTGATGAGGTGGCGGATGGTCTCCTGAGGGATCTCCTCCCAGACCTGGACTAAAGCATCCACCAACTCCTGGACAGTCTGTGGATGGAGTGAGACATGATGTCCCAGATGTGCTCAATTGGATTCAGGTCTGGGGAACGGGCAGGCCAGTCCATAGTATCAACACCTTCGTCTTGCAGGAACTGCTGACACACTCCAGCCACATGAGGTCTAGCATGGTCTTGCATTAGGAGGAACCCAGGGCCAACCGCACCAGCATATGGTCTCACAAGGGGTCTGAGGATCTCATCTCGGTACCTAATGGCAGTCAGGCTACCTCTGGCGAGCACATGGAGGGCTGTACGGCCCCCGAAAGAAATGCCACCCCACACCATTACTGACCCACTGCCAAACCGGTCATGCTGGAGGATGTTGCAGGCAGCAGAACATTCTCCTTGGCGTCTCCAGACTCTGTCACGTCTGTCACATGTGCTCAGTGAGAACCTGCTTTCATCTGTGAAGAGCACAGGGCGCCAGTGGCGAATTTGCCAATCTTGGTGTTGTCTGGCAAATGCCAAACGTCCTGCACGGTGTTGGGCTGTAAGCACAACCCCCACCTTTGGACGTCGGGCCCTCATACCACCCTCATGGAGTCTGTTTCTGATCGTTTGAGTAGACACATGCACATTTGTGGCTTGCTGGAGGTCATTTTGCAGGGCTCTGGCAGTGCTCCTCCTGTTCCTCCTTGCACAAAGGTGGAGGTAGCGGTCCTGCTGCTGGGTTGTTGCCCTCCTATGGCCTCCTCCACATCTCCTGATGTACTGGCCTGTCTCCTGGTAGCGCCTCCATGCTCTGGACACTACGCTGACCGACAGCAAACCTTCTTGCCACAGCTCGCATTGATGTGCCATCCTGGATGAGCTGCACTACCTGAGCCACTTGTGTAGGTTGTAGGGAGGTCATACAGGCACGTGGAGGCCACACACACTACTGAGCCTCATTTTGACTTGTTTTAAGGACATTACATCAAAGTTGGATCAGCCTGTAGTATGTTTTTCCACTTTAATTTTGAGGGTGACTCCAAATCCAGACCTCCATGGGTTAATAAATTTGATTTCCATTGATAATTTGTGTGTGATTTTGTTGTCAGCACATTCAACTATGTAAAGAACAAAATATTTAATAAGAATATTTCATTTATTCAGATCTAGGATGTGTTATTTTAGTGTTCCCTTTATTTTTTTGAGCAGTGTATATTAGAGACCGTATCAAGAAGGGCAACTAAAATGGTGCATGGCCTACACCACAAACACACCCAGAAAGACTAAAAAATCTCAATATGTATAGTTTGGAGCAGAGAAAGGAATGGGGGACATGATAGAAACTTTCAAATATATCAAGGGTTTTAACAAAGTACAGGAACTAAAGATTCTTCAAATGAAGAGAAGTATTTTCAGGGTAAATTTGAGGAAAATTTACATAACATAAAGGGTAGCGGATAAGTGGAAAAGCCTCCCATCAGAGGTGGTAGAGGCTAAGACAGTAGAACAATTAAAACATGCACGGTAGAGACATAAGGATATACTTACAAAGAAATAAGGATCAAATATAGTGTGATGTAACAATATGGTTAAAAAAGGGGCAGACTAGATGGGCCAAGTGGTTCTTATCTTCTGTCAAATTCAATGTTTCTATAAATGCATCGCAGATCAGAGTGTTGTGTTTAAAATAGAAACATCAGAACACCATCGTAACCATCACCATGGTCGCAGCACACGGCCATCTGAGTAAACCTCAACTTAATCAGAATGACCGACAATTCTGCTAGGGGGGGAATTCAAGTTGATGTGCAGGTGTTGCCTGGCTATGCACATATCGGGCACTTAGCGTAGTGCAGACATTGTAAAAGTTGCGATTCCTCGCGAGACAGCACATCACACCGATTTCAGAAGCTAAATCCCCACACCACTGCCCATAGGCGCTCACCCTGTTTAATATGTTCTATTAGAAGAAATATTTTATTTACCTCAATAAAATAAAAAAAAATAATTGTTGCTCTAGTATATGATGTCTACCTTGAAACAAACATCTGCAATATGGGTTTACCAACGTCATATTAATTTAAAGTAATATAGCCTTTCTAGGAAAATAAAATATGACACAGCTGCCGTTTACCCGCCAGTTCCAGCAATCTACCTCAAACAGTTACTAACTGCAGCTCTGCTATATTACAGAGCACGGAACCTCATCCCCTGCAAAGACTAAAGCACATGAGAGACAGTGCACTGGAGAACATCACATGGAATGAGTGCGTAGGTTTCTGCAGAGTTCCTTGCCATTTAAGGACCTGTGTGTTTATCACCTTATGGCCGAGGCTGGGTTCCAAATCTACAGAAAGTAGTTTTGGCTTTTTAATTGTGGAAATAAAAGCTAAATCCTTGTAGCTTTAAGTTACACCTCAAATACGTCTATCAAGCCTGCAATGAAATGTATGTACGTCCAAACACAAAATTCTCACCATGTAATAACCCTGGATTTCCTGTGGAATAACCTACAGGTCAAAACACACGCATTAAAAGGGAGCATCCAAGCAAAATAAAGCTTCCGGGGGAGGGGGGGGGGGGGGGGACGGACTTCCAGAAACAACGAGGAAAAGGGTTGTTTTTGGTCAAACTTGCTACAGTACTTTGCAATCTGTCTCTTTTTCTCAGCAAGAGGAAAGAGTTAATAGAAGCGTAACAACTGGGGGAGAGGGGGGGTAGATTCGTGGGATTATATACAGCAACAATGGGACTACAGAGACTGGAGGATTTATCAGCACATTTTGTGATATAAACAGACTATTTATACTTCTAAAGCAGAGAGATACAAATGACTCCCCTGCTTAAACTGCCGTGTGGCTTTCATATGCTCCCAGCGTCCTCGTCCGACAATAACACAGATTTAAAGGGGCATTATAGTGGAACAGTCATTGTTTTATGTTTAGCAAATGCTTTCTCCCTTTTTGAAGAGAGAAGCAAGGGTGGATCAATGATAGGGTTTGTTTAACTACTTAACTGGCTAACATTTATAGAAAATATACCATAACATATTAACCTCTGAATATCCCCGACCGGTGCGGAACCATAATTGTTCAGTGTATATTTCTAGAAATTGACAATTTAAAGCTTGTTTAGCACGATTTTATTACCCTAGCTTCAGAAATGTGGGACACCTTTCCTGTTCATCCTCATGGTCCCATACTTGTCAGCTCGAGAAGTCAATAGAATGTCATAAAGTTGGGGTGACGTGAACAAATTGATTGTGAGACCAGCAGGGAGATGTAATACTAAGGCACATATTGTGCCGCTAAAGCAGGTAAAATGCTGAATAAGAGGATATCACCGCTTGATATACGAGGAGTGTGCAATAAGTATGTGCAGTGCACGGGTAGAGAAGACACAATCCCAGTGTCTGGTTGTGAACGGTCATCTCTGACTAAAGATCTTGTGAAAGGTCCGGGCACAGAACCGTATATAATAGGGGTGGGCAAAATACGGCCCGCGGGCCGGATGCGGCCCGCAAACCAATCCTGCCCGGCCCACTGCCTCCCAACAGCGAGCAATGACAAGCGGCCCGACCGGCTAAGCTGCTTGTCATTGCTTTGCAGTACCTCCAAGCTGCCGATGCCAGTCTCCCCTGCTGCTGCTGCTGCACAGCGCCTGCGTTGTAGCCTCCTCCTCCCGCCTCCAGAGTCCCCAGTGACAACGGCTGTGTTCAGCCGAAAAGGGGGCGGAGCTACCAGCTGATGAGGGGGCGGGACAACATGGGACCTCAGGGGGCGGAGCTACACGGGACAAGAGCCAGGCTGCTGCAGATCAATCCTTCCTGCACTGCCAGCCAGATCAGTGAGTTAATGGAAAAAGTGAGTGAAAGAAAGAAAAGTGTGTGTGTGTGTGTGTATATTTGTGTGTGCGGGCAGTGTCGTCAGACTGTTGTTAGGTTGGGGGTAGAGATTTTTAGCTCTAGCTGTACCAACCCCTCCCGTGTTCTGTCACTGTGTCACCCCCACCGTGTTCTGTCACCGTGTCACCCCCCCCCCCCCCGTGTTCTGTCACCGTTTCACCCCCCCGTATTCTGTCACCGTCTCACCCCCCCATGTTCTGTCACCGTGTCACCCCCCCATGTTCTGTCACCGTGTCACACCCCAGTGTTCTGTCACCGTGTCACCCCCCCCGTGTTCTGTCACCGTGTCACCCCCCCGTGTTCTGTCACTGTGTCACCCCCCCGTGTTCTGTCACTGTGTCACCCCCCCGTGTTCTGTCACTGTGTCACCCCCCCGTGTTCTGTCACTGTGTCACCCCCCCGTGTTCTGTCACTGTGTCACCCCCTGTGTTCTGTCACTGTGTCACCCCCTGTGTTCTGTCACTGTGTCACACCCCAGTGTTCTGTCACCCCCCGTGTTCTGTCACTGTGTCACCCCCCTGTGTTCTGTCACTGTGTCACCCCCCCGTGTTCTGTCACTGTGTCACCCCCCCGTGTTCTGTCACTGTGTCACACCCCCGTGTTCTGTCACTGTCACCCCCCCGTGTTCTGTCACTGTCACCCCCCCGTGTTCTGTCACTGTGTCACCCCCTGTGTTCTGTCACTGTGTCACACCCCAGTGTTCTGTCACCCCCCGTGTTCTGTCACTGTGTCACCCCCGTGTTCTGTCACTGTGTCACCTACCCGTGTTCTGTCACTGTGTCACCCCCCCGTGTTCTGTCACTGTCACCCCCCGTGTTCTGTCACTGTGTCACACCGCCGTGTTCTGTCACTGTGTCACACCCCCGTGTTCTGTCACTGTGTCACACCCCCCGTGTTCTGTCACTGTGTCACACCCCCCGTGTTCTGTCACTGTGTCACCCCCTGTGTTCTGTCACTGTGTCAACCCCTGTGTTCTGTCACTGTGTCACCCCCCGTGTTATGTCACTGTGTCACCCCCACCATGTTCTGTCACTGTCACCCCAGTGTTCTGTCACCGTGTCACCCCCCTATGTTCTGTCACTGTGTCACACCCCCGTGTTCTGTCACTGTGTCACCCCCACCCCCCGTGTTCTGTCACTGTGTCACACCCCCTTGTTCTATCACTGTGTCACACCTTTCCCCAGGGGCCATAATACACTGGATAATTTGCTTGCTGCGCATGATTATCCCAAATAAAATGTTAATGTGTAAAAGGGGGCTCTACCTGCTGTAATGTGTAAAAGGGGGCTCTACCTTCCGTACTGTGTAAAAAGGGGGCTCTACCGTCTATACTGTGTATAAGGGAGCTCTACCTGCCATAATGTGTGTAAAAGGGGCTCTACCTGGTGTAATGTGTGTAAGTGGCGCTGTGTGGCCCAATTTGAGTAATGGAGACTATTGAGCAGCCTAATATGAATCTGTATTATTTTTTGGCCATGCCCCTTCCACATGAAGCCACGTCCCTATATTTTTGGCACGTGGGTGGGGGGAGCTGCTATTTTATGTGTGGCCCTCGGATACTGACAAGAAAGTGTCAAGTGGCCCCTCAGCTGAAATAATTGCCCACCCCTGGTATATAAGCAGCATTGCACACCAAAAGTAGTCAGTATGTGCACTTCCTTCACAAACTCGTTATGGAGCTCAACAGTGGCCACTGGAGAGCCATCATCTCCTATGACTACAAGAGTGGTCTGCAACGGCAGGAGAGTATAGACCAGGCATGTCCAAACTGCGGCCCTCCAGCTGTTGTGAAACTACATATACCAGCATGCCTTACCACAGTTTTGCTGTCAGAGAATGCTAAAGCTGTGTCAAGGGCATGCTGGGATGTGTAGTTTCTCAACAGCTGGAGGGCCGCAGTTTGGACATGCCTGGTATAGACCAACTGCGAGCTGCTTTTGGGGAGGAAGCACCATCCCGAACCACTGTGTTTGAGTGGTTTGCAGAATTGCGGTGCAGGAGACAGTCCCTGGAATACAAGGAGTGATATGGCCGACTGCAAACAGTCATTGTTGCCTTGCAGGCCACACTTGAGTTGGATGCCAGGGTGACCGTGGCCCAGATAGATAAGGAGATAGCCATCTCATTGGGATCCATCTGCTTGATACTCTATGAAAAGCTTGGCCTGAGCAAGATTTCTGCATGCTGGGTGCCCCATCAGCTGACCTGAGAGTATAAAGGAGTCTCGGGTGACTTGGTGCCTCAACATGCTGGCCAGGTTTGATGGTGGTCGCTCAAGTTCTGTCTGGGAGTTCATCAGTGGCGATAAATCCTGGATCTACAGTTTCGACCCAGAGACCAAACAACAGTTAGAGGTGCGCCACAACAGAAGTTCCGACGTGAGCGCAGCATAGTCAAGCAGATGGTGGCTGTTTTTGTGGCCAAGTACGGTCCTGTAATGAACGTATCAACCGTGCAGCAGCGCATGGTCACTGGGGACTGGTACATCAACCAATGCCTACCGCATGTGTTGAAAGCAATTTCCAGGAGTCATCCAAGAAAGCATGCTCATGATGCCCTTCTCCTTCACAACAATGCACCTGCCCACAAGTGGTGGATTTTCTGGCCCCTGAATGCATCCAGGAGCTTGGTCATCCGCCATACAATCCAGACCTAGCCCCCTACGACTTCATCCAGCATTTAGAAGCCATACCTGCCTCGGACTGGTCCAGCTGCTACACCAAGTGGTATGAGCGCATGCAACTCTGCATAGACTCCTCTGGCGAATACTTTGAAAAAAATTGAATGTTCACTTTGTTTGTACATATAATACTTTTTGTGCATATGGAAACTTATTGCACACCCTTTGCATGTACCCAATTTCCCTATCCCGGTTTCCATCCATCTGCCTTTGTAAAGAAAAAATTATTGGCAACAGAGACATGTCATTCTGGGGTCAGAGTTTTGTCAAAACATTTGTTCAGTTATGAATAAGTGTGCCATATTTTGTAGAATGTAAGATTAGACCGACATCATCTTCTATCTGATTATTGGCAAAGAGCAAATATCTTTTTAGTAAAACAAAAAGCCTGTGGAAAATCACTGACCCTGGGAAACCCTCTCCTACCAGCACCACTCCAGCAGGGGATACTGAGCCAACCCTTTCGTCATTAGCAGAGAAGAGCGGATTGACGTTTTGGTAAGTGTTGTTGGGACCCAATTCTTACTTCTTGAAAACTGGAGTAATGTTGCACCCTGCATGCTTTGCTCGTCATACCGCAAAGGTGTCCTCAGTCATCAACTGTGTCAAGTGATAGTAAAAAAAAAATAAAAGTAACCCAAAAACTCTCCACTCTAACAATACCACATGTGGTTCGGTCGTAAATGCATCAGGCCACAGTTTTGCCCATTTAATGCACCAAATTAACAAACATCTGCTAAACGGATTTCTTCCCAGAGAATACATCTAAAAGCATATGCTCTTCCTCACTGGAAACGGATCGCTCTCAGCATATCACTAATGAATGACATCTCAGGATGGAGTAGTAGAACTTACGATTGCTGACTGAAATTATACTTTCATTCTAATACAGCTTTTCCAGCAATGAGCTGCGGCTTCAGGTGCAGAGAGTGTATACACTTTTATACTGCTGCCTGGCAAGAGACCGTGAGCGGCAGCCACATGAAGCTTCACATAGCTTAATTTCACAGCGTTTCTCGTGGTGCTTCACAGGCACGGGTGAGTGTTTTGTTGAATCGGATAAAAACTGACCACTGAAAACCCAGCTATGCGTAGTTGCCACCACTCAAGGCAACAGAGTAAAAATCGTGTGGTAAAACAATGTATTCAACCATTGCAAGATTTTAACCATTTAAAGTAGAGCTGCATATTATTGCATCAGTATGATAGCAATATTACTTCCTAATGGCTACATTGGACAATGAAGACCTTTCAAAATGACAGCTTCCCACCCGGGATAAAAATGTTATGCCTCCTTACTTTACTATTAGCTACCTGCACTGAATTTATTGATAAGGGCATTTGTTAATACATTCATTTCAAGGTACTTGTTAATGATATGGGTGTCGTACCTATCACAGAAGGCATCTCCTCAGTAGCTCTCGTGTATGTCTTCCCCACGCACACATGAAGTCTCCCCACTTGCTCATGAAGCGGATGACCAAATCCCTGGAATTCCAGGTGGGCGAACTTTACAGTGGCTCCCATATAATTAACAAGTACCAATATCTGCACATGCAGCAGCAAATTAAGTGGGAGTTGCAGGAGCAGACCATTTACAAGGAGGAAGGAGGAGAAGAAAGAAGTTACAGTTAACACACCAATTAAAGCATACATTTACCAGTTCTCAGCAACTTAATAAAGGTCACCACGTATACAAGTATGGTGGACACCCTGTGAATCCATAGCTCACAAAGAACCATTATAAAAAAACACTAATTATAGAAAAAAGTTCAAAAGTAACTCTTACTTAGAAGTAGACCGTGACATAACGCAAGACTGTTTCATACCTAGTTCAGTTCTTGTTGCCCCAAAGCCGTCATAAATCCTCAAGTAGCTGGAATGACAAGAATCAACATCTTCAATATCAAAGTCTCCAAACTTCAGCTGAATCTTTTCACCAGGTTTCACTTGGACTTTCCATTCACAAACGGTGCTGTTTGGGTAGGTGTTTGGATAGTTTTTCGATGTAAAAGTTCCACTTTCTGGGCCGAAAAAGGTGTAGCCACATCCATCACCTAGAACACAAAACAAATAAATAAACTGAACAGTCCTGAAACACCGCAATGCTCAATAACATGATTGTCACTACAGTCCAGACAGTTTATATTTGGGCAAATAAAGCCATAAAAACAGATTTGCTAATACGGTCCTTTAAAAGGTAATATACTGTTACATTTGCCTATTTTGAGAAATAACATACCGGAATAAAAAATAAATAAATAAAATAAAAACCTTGTGGAAACTGAATGATAATTATGTAGAATTGCTCAGACAGGCCTCGGGGCACCAGTCTGCCATGTCTGTCTGCTTTTATACCGGCTTGGGAAATAAGCTTAGGAAATACCGTAATAGGTGGTGACCTGACAGCATGATGTTCATGCAATTATTTTATAAAAGCGCCAACAGCGGGCTGGGGAGATCTAATCTATCTATTAGAAATAAAAAAAAATAGTAGTTAACAATAAAATAAAAAAAATAAAAAAAACATACGTCTGACTTGGATGACTATGCTCTTACTATTACAGGTTGAGTCTCCCTTATCCAAAATGCTTGGGACCAGAGGTATTTTGGATATGGGATTTTTCCGTATTTGGGAATAATTGCATACCATAATGAGATATCATGGTGATGGGACCTAAATCTAAGCACAGAATGCATTTATGTTACATATACACCTTATACACACAGCCTGAAGGTAATTTTAGCCAATATTTTTTATAACTTTGTGCATTAAACAAAGTGTGTCTACATTCACACAATTCATTTATGTTTCATATACACCTTATATACACAGCCTGAAGGTCATTTAACACAATATTTTTAATAACTTTGTGTATTAAACAAAGTTTGTGTACATTGAGCCATCAAAAAACAAAGGTTTCACTATCTCACTCCAACTCAAAAAAGTCCGTATTTCGGAATATTCCGTATTTCGGAATATTTGGATATGGGATACTCAACCTGTACTGTGTAACCCATTAATAATTTTGAGGCGGCTGTAAAGTTTTTATGAACCTCCATATCTATATAATAAAACTGATTACTGTATGTGTATTATTATTCTCCTTTATTTATATGGCGCCACAAGGGATCCGCAGTGCCCAATTACAGGGTACATAAAGAAAATCTTTAAGCCTGCCAATATAAGCCACCTGCCTTCATGGACCAGCTTTGACCCAGTGGATGTAAAGGACACTGCTGAAATTGCCCGGATTTTGCGTCCCACCACCTGTGATCTGGACCGGGCCTCAACCAAGCTTCTAATAGGTTGTATGGATATAATTGGTCCTGTCTTTGCAAAAAAATTTCAATGCTCTTTGCAGACAGGCATTTTTCCTGGACCCCTAAAGGAAGCAATTGTTAGACCTCTTCTTAAAAACCTAATTTAGATCCCGACTGCATGACCAACTACAGACCGGTATCAAACCTTCCTTTCCTAGGAAAGGTTATTGAGAAAGTGGTTGCAAATCAACTGGAAACCCGCTTGACAACCCATGATATTTTTGATCCATTCCAATCAGGATTCAGGAGAAGACATAGCACTGAAACAGACCTGGTGTGTGTGTTAAATGATCTTCTGATGGCAAGAGACAGAGGTGACTGTTCAATATTAATCCTTCTGGATCTCTCTGCAGCATTTGATACCGTGGACCATGGGCTTCTGATTGAGCGACGAATACATTTCTGTGGTCTAGATGACACAGTCCTAAGCTGGTTCAAACCATTTCTCACAGGCAGGTCACAGAGAGTATCGTCTGGAGTATACTCATCACCATCAGTGCCATTGCCATGTGGTGTCCCACAATGTTCTATACGATCCCCCATGCTTTTTGCAGTATACATGCTCCCGTTGGGTGAAATAATCAGGCACCATGGCCTGGTCTACGACTGCTATGCAGATGATACACAACTGTACTTGTCCTTTGGTCCGGGCAATGATAACCCAATTGCAACACTAAATGGCTGTCTAGCTGAGCTCCAGGAGTGGATGAGCGGCAGTTGGCTGCGACTGAACCCGGATAAAAACAGAGGTCCTTATGGTAGGACCGCAACATCAAAGGACAAGACTGCAGCATAGCCAACCAACTGGACTTACAGTTGGGGATTCAGAATTACAGACCACTGATCGTGTGTGGAATCTTGGTGTTGTCCTGGATGGTGGCTTGACACTTAAACATCAGATATCAGCCACAATCAAATCCTCATTCTTTCACCTGAGGAACATAGCCAAAATCAAGCACTTCCCTCAGATGATCTATCAAAAGTCATCCATGCATTTGTATCATTTCGATTAGACTACTGTAATGCCCTCTACCTTGGTCTCCCAGCAAAAGAATTGCACAGCTTACAGCTGGTGCAAAACACAGCTGCCAGGCTGTTAACCAACCAGCCCCGCTCTAGCCACATGACACCCATCCTCTACTCCCTTCACTGGCTGCCTGTAAGATGGCGAATCATCTTCAAGATTGGCTTACTGAGCTTCAAAGCCCTACATGACCAGGGTCCAAGGTACCTGAAGCAGCTACTGACCCCATACTGCCCCACTCGATTACTGCGATCTGTAGATGAAGGACTTTTAGCAGTACCTTGAATCTCCTGTAATTCATCTGGGGGTCGAGCTTTTAGTCATGCGGCTCCGACTCTATGGAACTCCCTTCCCTGCACAGTGTGAGAGGCCCCAACTATGGTATCCTTCAAAAGTAGACTCAAGACTTTCCTGTTTACTCAGGCATTTCCATAGTGTCCCTTTTAGTATCTTCATGCTTCTGTATTTTATGAAAATGTACTTCATTATTTTCTGTACTATATTATGCTATGTATCTGTTAAGCTCCTTGAGTCCTATTGGAGTAAGAGCGCTATATAAATAAAATTATTATTATTATTCTAAAATAATCAAAAACAGGAAAATAGTGACTTACAGTCGAAGACAATATAGGACAAGTACAGGGTACATAAACATAGCTACATCAGCAGATGACACTGGAATAAGTATCAGGTGGCAGAAAACCAAGGGATTTGGTGTTGTCAAAGATGGTTTAAGTAAGAGAAGGATAAGCACATGAGGGGTTGAGGGCCCTGCTCGTGAGAGCTTACATTCTAAAGGGGGGCGGCTGACAGACAGGGGTGACACAGATAGGGTAGACAGTGAGCGAGGAACAGAGGGTTAGGCGTGTACAGAGGGTGAATGTGTATTGCGCACCCCGCAGGAACCCATGAACAGGTGGAAACCGTAACGGAACAGGACGGGAGCTGACCCAGCAGACACTTATTACATTTGTAAGTATTGCATAACCCATTACTTTCTGCTTTTACTGTGCACAGACCAATCAGAAGCCAGAAGCACATTGGTCATCCTGCTCACAGACTTCAGCAGCACTTTAAAACAAACTTTTTGTGACCCTGCCACACAAAATCGGAGTAACTTTTTAAACCGAGAACCTGTCACGTCACTCATATGGTCACTGTTATACTGAAAACAAGCTAGCTAAATCACAGATAATCCAATTGTAGTATAACTTAAACCAAGCAAAGCTGCTACATTGCTACAGAGTACTATTCCACAGTAACTTTTCTGTTCACATTTATTTGCAGGACTTCCCATCTGAGTATTACTTTCCAGACTCACACTGTTCAGAGATGTAACCGGGTTACTTTTGTTCCTTTGTGTTTGGGGAAAATGGGGTGTGTGTGTATATATATATATATATATATATATATATATATATATATAAAATAAGAATTTACTCACCGGTAATTCTATTTCTCGTAGTCCGTAGTGGATGCTGGGCGCCCATCCCAAGTGCGGATTGTCTGCAATACTTGTATATAGTTATTGCCTAACTAAAGGGTTATTGTTGAGCCATCTGTTGAGAGGCTCAGTTATATTTCATACTGTTAACTGGGTTTAATATCACGAGTTATACGGTGTGATTGGTGTGGCTGGTATGAGTCTTACCCGGGATTTAAAATCCTTCCTTATTGTGTCAGCTCTTCCAGGCACAGTATCCTAACTGAGGTCTGGAGGAGGGACATAGAGGGAGGAGCCAGTGCACACCAGGTAGTACCAAATCTTTCTTATAGTGTGCCCAGTTTCCTGCGGAGCCCGTCCATTCCCCAGGGTCCTTATGGAGTCCCCAGCATCCACTACGGACTACGAGAAATAGAATTACCGGTGAGTAAATTCTTATATATATATATATATATATATATATATATATATATATATATATATATATATATATATATATAAGAATTTACTCACCGGTAATTCTATCTCTCGTAGTCCGTAGTGGATGCTGGGGACTCCATAAGGACCCTGGGGAATGGACGGGCTCCGCAGGAAACTGGGCACACTATAAGAAAGATTTGGTACTACCTGGTGTGCACTGGCTCCTCCCTCTATGTCCCTCCTCCAGACCTCAGTTAGGATACTGTGCCTGGAAGAGCTGACACAATAAGGAAGGATTTTAAATCCCGGGTAAGACTCATACCAGCCACACCAATCACACCGTATAACTCGTGATATTAAACCCAGTTAACAGTATGAAATATAACTGAGCCTCTCAACAGATGGCTCAACAATAACCCTTTAGTTAGGCAATAACTATATACAAGTATTGCAGACAATCCGCACTTGGGATGGGCGCCCAGCATCCACTACGGACTACGAGAAATAGAATTACCGGTGAGTAAATTCTTATTTTCTCTGACGTCCTAGTGGATGCTGGGGACTCCGTAAGGACCCTGGGGATTATACCAAAGCTCCCAAACGGGCGGGAGAGTGCGGATGACACTGCAGCACCGAATGAGAGAACTCAAGGTCCTCCTCAGCCAGGGTATCAAATTTGTAGAATTTTGCAAACGTGTTTGCCCCTGACCAAGTTGCAGCTCGGCAAAGTTGTAAAGCCGAGACCCCTCGGGCAGCCGCCCAAGATGAGCCCACCTTCCTCGTGGAATGGGCTTCCACTGATTTAGGATGCGGCAATCCAGCCGCAGAATGCGCCAGCTGAATTGTGCTACAAATCCAGCGAGCAATAGTCTGCTTAGAAGCAGGAGCACCTATTTTGTTGTGTGCATACAGGATAAAAAGCGAGTCAGTTTTCCTGACTCCAGCCGTCCTGGAAACATAAATTTTCAAGGCCCGGACTACGTCCAGTAACTTGGAATCCTCCAAGTCCCTAGTAGCCGCAGGCACCACAATAGGTTGGTTCAAGTGAAAAGCTGATACCACCTTAGGGAGAAACTGGGGACGAGTCCTCAATTCTGCCCTATCCATATGGAAAATCAGATAAGGGCTTTTAAATGACAAAGCCGCCAATTCTGACACACGCCTGGCCGAAGCCAAGGCCAATAACATGACCACTTTCCACGTGAGATATTTCAAATCCACGGTTTTAAGTGGTTCAAACCAATGTGATTTTAGGAAACTCAACACCACATTGAGATCCCAAGGTGCCACAGGAGGCACAAAAGGGGGCTGAATATGAAGCACTCCCTTTACAAAAGTCTGAACTTCAGGAAGTGAAGCCAGTTCTTTCTGGAAGAAAAATCGACAGAGCCGAAATCTGGACCTTAATGGAACCCAATTTTAGGCCCATAGTCACTTCTGACTGTAGGAAGTGCAGAAAACGACCCAGTTGAAATTCCTCTGTAGGGGCCTTCCTGGCCTCACACCACGCAACATTTTCGCCAAATGCGGTGATAATGGTTTGCGGTTACTTCTTTCCTGGCTTTTATCAGCGTAGGAATGACTTCCTCCGGAATGCCCTTTTCCTTTAGGATCCGGAATTCAACCGCCATGCCGTCAAACGCAGCCGCGGTAAGTCTTGGAACAGACAGGGCCCCTGCTGTAGCAGATCCTGTCTGAGCGGTAGAGGCCATGGGTCCTCTGATAACATTTCTTGAAGTTCCGGGTACCAAGCTCTTCTTGGCCAATCCGGAACCACGAGTATCGTTCTTACTCCTCGCCTTCTTATTATTCTCAGTACCTTTGGTATGAGAGGCAGAGGAGGGAACACATAAACCGACTGGTACACCCACGGTGTCACTAGAGCGTCCACAGCTATCGCCTGAGGGTCCCTTGACCTGGCGCAATATCTCTTTAGTTTTTTGTTGAGGCGGGACGCCATCATGTCCACCTGTGGCCTTTCCCAACGGTTTATCAACAGTAGGAAGACTTCTGGATGAAGTCCCCACTCTCCCGGGTGTAGGTCGTGTCTGCTGAGGAAGTCTGCTTCCCAGTTGTCCACTCCCGGAATGAACACTGCTGACAGTGCTAGTACGTGATTTTCCGCCCATCGGAGAATCCTTGTGGCTTCTGCCATCGCCACCCTGCTTCTTGTGCCGCCCTGTCGGTTTACATGGGCGACTGCCGTGATGTTGTCTGATTGGATCAGAACCGGCTGGTTTTGAAGCAGGGGCCTTGCCTGACTTAGGGCATTGTAAATGGCCCTCAGTTCCAGAATGTTTATGTGTAGGGACGACTCCTGACTTGACCAAAGTCCCTGGAAATTTCTTCCCTGTGTGACTGCGCCCCAGCCCCGAAGGCTGGCATCCGTGGTCACCAGGACCCAGTCCTGTATGCCGAATCTGCGGCCCTCTAGAAGATGAGCACTCTGCAGCCACCACAGTAGAGACACCCTGGTCCTTGGAGACAGGGTTATCAGTTGATGCATCTGAAGATGCGATCCCGACCACTTGTCCAAGAGGTCCCACTGGAAGGTCCTTGCATAGAACCTGCCGAATGGAATTGCTTCGTACGAAGCCACCATTTTTCCCAGGACTCGTGTGCAGTGATGCACCAATACCCGTTTTGGTTTTAGGAGGTCTCTGACTAGAGATGACAGCTCCTTGGCTTTCTCCTGCGGGAGAAACACTTTTTTCTGTTCCGTGTCCAGAATCATCCCCAGGAACAGTAAGCGTGTGGAAGGAACCAGTTGTGACTTTGGAATGTTTAGAATCCAGCCATGCTGTTGTAGCACTTCCCGAGATAGTGCTACTCCGACCAGTAACTGCTCCCTGGACCTCGCCTTTATTAGGAGATCGTCCAAGTACGGGATAATTAAAACTCCCTTTTTTCGAAGGAGTATCATCATTTCGGCCATTACCTTGGTAAACACCCTCGGTGCCGTGGACAGTCCAAACGGTAGTGTCTGGAATTGGTATTGGCAATCCTGTACCACAAATCTGAGGTACTCCTGGTGAGGAAGGTAAATTGGGACATGCAGGTAAGCATCCTTGATGTCCAGGGATACCATGTAATCCCCCTCGTCCAGGCTTGCAATAACCGCCCTGAGCGATTCCATCTTGAACTTGAATCTTTTTATGTATGTGTTCAAGGATTTCAAATTTAAAATGGGTCTCACCGAACCGTCCGGTTTCGGTACCACAAACAGTGTGGAATAGTAACCCCGTCCTTGTTGAAGTAGGGGTACTTTGACTATCACCTGCTGGGAATACAGCTTGTGAATTGCCTCTAGTACAGCCTCCCTGCCCGAGGGAGTTGTCGGTAAGGCCGATTTGAGGAAACGGCGGGGGGGAGGCGCCTCGAATTCCAGCTTGTACCCCTGAGATACTACTTGAAGGATCCAGGGATCCACCCGTGAGCGAACCCACTGATCGCTGAAATTTTTGAGGCGGCCCCCCACCGTACCTGGCTCCGCCTGTGGAGCCCCACCGTCATGCGGCGGATTTGGAAGAAGCGGGGGAGGACTTTTGTTCCTGGGAACCTGCTGCGTGGTGCAGCTTTTTTCCCTTTCCTCTGCCTCTAGACAGAAAGGACCCGCCTTTTCCCCGCCTGTTTTTCTGGGGTCGAAAGGACTGTACCTGATAATACGGCGCTTTCTTAGGCTGTGAGGGGACATGGGGCAAAAATGCTGACTTCCCAGCTGTTGCTGTGGAAACAAGGTCTGAGAGACCATCCCCGAATAACTCCTCACCCTTATAAGGCAAAACTTCCATGTGCCTTTTAGAATCTGCATCCCCTGTCCACTGCCGAGTCCATAGACCTCTCCTAGCAGAAATGGACAATGCACTTATTCTAGATGCCAGCCGGCAGATTTCCCTCTGTGCATCTCTCATGTACAAGACTAAAGGGGGGTACTCACGGGAGAGATGTGTGCTGAGCGATCTTAACACAGACCGCTCAGCACAGCGCGATGTGCTGAGCGAGGGGGAAAGCCGACGGGGGGCCGCTCACTTCACACAACGGTGAAGTGAGCGACCCGCTAGATTGAGCCTGCATGCAGCTCAATCTAGCATCGGCGATAGCGATGCGCGGGGCCGCGCATCACTATCGCTGGAGGGCATACACACGGCAGATCCGTGCTTAAAATCTAAGCAATCTAGCAAGATTGCTTAGATTTTAAGCACGGATCTCTCCGTGTGTACCCCCCTTGAGTCTTTTATATGCTCTACGGTTAGCAATATAGTGTCCCTGTCCAGGGTGTCAATATTTTCTGACAGGGAATCTGACCAAGCAGCAGCAGCAGCACTGCACATCCACGCTGAAGCAATAGCTGGTCTCAGTATAACACCAGTGTGTGTATATATAGACTTTAGGATAGCCTCCTGCTTTCTATCAGCAGGTTCCTTTAGGGCGGCCGTATCCGGAGACGGTAGTGCCACCTTTTTAGACAAACGTGTGAGCGCTTTATCCACCCTAGGGGGAGTTTCCCAACATGACCTATCCTCTGGCGAGAAAGGGAACGCCATTAGTAATTTTTTTGAAATCACCAATTTTTTATCAGGGAAAGCCCACGCTTCTTCACACACTTCATTTAATTCTTCAGATGGGGGAAAAACTATTGGTAGTTTTTTCTCCCCAAACATAATACCCTTTTTTGAGGTACCTGGGTTCATATCAGAAATGTGTAAAACCTCTTTCATTGCCTCAATCATGCCACGAATGGCCCTAGTGGACATTAAATTTGACTCATCGTCGTCGACACTGGTATCAGTATCCGTGTCGACATCTGTGTCTGCCATCTGAGGTAGTGGGCGTTTTAGAGCCCCTGATGGCCTTTGAATTGCCTGGGCAGGCACGAGCTGAGAAGCCGGCTGTCCCGCATTGGGCATGTCGTCAAATTTTTTATGTAAGGAGTCGACACTTGCACGTAATTCCTTCCATAAGTCCATCCACTCAGGTGTCTGCCCCGCAGGGGGTGACATCACATTTATAGGCATCTGCTCCGCCTCCACATAAGTCTCCTCATCAAACATGTCAACACAGCCGTACCGACACACCGCACACACACACAGGGAATGCTCTTAAAGGAGACAGGACCCCACAAAAGCCCTTTGGGGAGACAGAGAGAGAGTATGCCAGCACACACCAGAGCGCTATATAATGCAGGGACTAACTGAATTATGTCCCCTATAGCTGCTATAATATTTACTGCGCCTCAAATTTGTGCCCCCCCTCTCTTTTTTACCCTTTTCTGTAGTGTAGACTGCAGGGGAGAGTCAGGGAGCTTCCTTCCAGCGGAACTGTGAGGGAGAAATGGCGCCGGTGTGCTGAGGGAGATGGCTCCGCCCCTTTTTCGGCTGACTTTTCTCCCGCTTTTTTCTGTATTCTGGCAGGGGTAATTACCACATATATAGCCTCTGGGGCTATATATTGTGGTTATTTTGCCAGCCAAGGTGATTTTATTGCTGCTCAGGGCGCCCCCCCCCCCAGCGCCCTGCACCCTCAGTGACCGGAGTGTGAAGTGTGTATGAGGAGCAATGGCGCACAGCTGCAGTGCTGTGCGCTACTTTGGTGAAGACTGAAGTTTTCTGCCGCCGATTTTCCGGACCATCTTCTTGCTTCTGGCTCTGTAAGGGGGACGGCGGCGCGGCTCCGGGAACGAACACCAAGGACGGGTCCTGCGGTCGATCCCTCTGGAGCTAATGGTGTCCAGTAGCCTAAGAAGCCCAAGCTAGCTGCAAGCAGGTAGGTTCGCTTCTTCTCTGCCCCCCTCCCTCGTTGCAGTGAGCCTGTTGCCAGCAGGTCTCACTGTAAAATAAAAAACCTAACATATACTTTCTTTCTAGGAGCTCAGGAGAGCCCCTAGTGTGCATCCAGCTCGGCCGGGCACAGAAATCTAACGGAGGTCTGGAGGAGGGCCATAGAGGGAGGAGCCAGTGCACACCAGGTAGTACCAAATCTTTCTTATAGTGTGCCCAGTCTCCTGCGGAGCCCGTCTATTCCCCAGGGTCCTTACGGAGTCCCCAGCATCCACTAGGACGTCAGAGAAATATATATATATATATATATATATATATCTTTCTTGTTAATCTTCTAATTTGATTGGTTTATAGCAAGGATGGGGAACCTTAGGTCCTCCAGCTGTTGTTGAACTACACATACCAGCATGCCTTGCTACAGTTTTTCTATTCGGCCATGCAAAAACTGTTGCAGGGCATGCTGGGATGTGTAGTTCAACATCAGCTGGAGGGCCGAAGGTTCCCCATCCCTGGTTTATAGCATGAGATTAACAACAAATGCAATTGTGGAGATTTATGTGTGGTTAAGTTCCACTGTGATGTAAGATAATACACTACCTTCTCTAGATGCTACATCAAAGCTAGTCCTTCCACTGACATTTATCAGCTCTCAGCTACTCTAAGGGGTATATTCGATTAGGGTCGAAAACTGCAGTCTGTCGAAAAGACGTCAGTTTTCGACTTTTTAAGGTCGAATAGTGATTCGACCTATTCAGTCCCATCAGTTTTTATTCGACAAGTCGTGGAATTCGACTTGTCGAATAGTACGTCAATCGGCGGTATAGCTGCCGATTCAGGTACTTTTGAGTGAAACGGGGCCAAATTCGACAGGATTAGGCCACGTTTCTGACCATCTCAGTCCGACATAAAAAAATGTCGGACTGAGATGTAGGACCCAGAGGAGGAGAGGGGGGGAGCCGCCGGGAGACCGGGGGGACGGGGGGCCGCGGGCATACAGCACAGCACTGCAGCAGGATGTCTCACAGCCGCGCCGCTCACGGCAGCGTCCACCTGGCTCCAGCAAGTGATGTCACGCTTGCTGGAGCCGGGTGGACACTGCCGTGAGGTCGGGCGGCTGTGAGACAACCTCCTGCAGCGCTACTGTAACGCTGCTCTCCTCCGTCTGCCCGCGGCTGTCCCTGCAGGTCTCCCCGCGGCTCCCCCCCACCCCCCCTCTCCTCCTCTGGGTCCCTCATCTCAATTCGACTTTTTAAAAGTCGAATTGAGATGATGAGATTGAATAGGGGTTGTTGGATCCATTCCGACAAATGCATGTCAGAATGGATCCGACCCTAATTGAATCTACCCCCAAGTGTACACACTCTGGCAGTTTCTCTCTCTCCAAGGCGCAATCAGATCCTGTCATTTTTTTCAAACACAGCCTGTAACAAGACAGTTAGGAGAGCACTGGCAGGTACTTTCTCTCTCTTCACGGCTTAGTGCATCTCCCAAATAATGCCTAATGTTCCAGGCTGCAAAACAAAAAGGGAATTTATTTTGATTGAAAATTATAAAATAGAATATTTCTTAAAATTTCTAATTTTATCTTTTGACATGCGTGGAAAGCGTACACAGTTTATGGTAGGGTATATAAATGGATGAGTAAGCACTACAGTAGATTTCTGATCAGCAATAAACTGGACAGCACCATTCCACATTTACATTACATCTCCTGCTTAACCACAATCCTTAATAAGCGTATAACTACTGTAATGTGATGGATAAACAGAAAGATTGATTGGCTGTCGCTGTGATACTATTTGTTATGAAGGATGACATAAATTGCTTTTCATCCGCACAGCTCTTAGCGTATCCAGACCATTTTCCAGGAACACTTTCTTGCTGGCCAAGTGCATCTAAGTGTGCAGCGCCTGAATATATAAGTCGAAAACCAGATTGCATTTAGCTATTCTGTATTCCAGCGTGTGCTCGTGACCTGGAAACCTTCCACCACAGACTCTGCGGACACGTGAGAATCATCGCAGCAGCAAAACATGATGCCGCCTTCAGTAGGTCTTGTAGTGGAATGCTGGCCCGGTGCCCACAGCATGGGCTTCTCTCAGGAAATGACACAAGTCTGTATTTTTGGATCAATGTTTTTCTTCTCCTGAATGAAAGTCATCTTACTTTCTGCGTCCCTATTTATACTCATTGTTTTCTTGTTTTGCCTAATTATAGCGATCGCTACACACGCTGAAGGCATGCTCTTGGCATCCGCTTGACGGGAAGTATTGCTTCCCTCATGTTTAAGAGGTGGGGAAAAACAAGAGCTGTCAATATGACTATTAGTGTATTGTGTAGCAGCGCTGTATATCTTTATAGCACAAGGACAACAGCAAATGCCTAACGCCCT